>NC_134540.1:14382500-15686250 GCF_050624435.1 Tenrec ecaudatus | reverse complement strand
GGTGATAGAAGTATCTCAGCACTGGAGTGGGTCTCCACGTGGCTCCTTCAGCTCCAGGGCTCTAATGTAGCTCCATGTGTCTTGTGCTCAGAAATGCTTCGCAGGAAGTGAGCCTATGTCTCACCTCCAATGAGCTATTTATCTCCTTAGTGCCTCTAAATGAGATCATCAAGCTGTGACCTGATTGACAGGCTAAACTCCACCCCTTCCCTTGTAATAGTCTCAAATTGACAACAGATTATGTAACTATCACAGTGAGTTCGTAAACTGTTTCTCCTGGCGGGTAGTTGGTGGGTATGAACCACCAACCTGGTGGTTGGCAGCTCAGTAGTTACCTCCTATCACCACTAGAGTTCCTTGGTCTCCATAATAAGGTGGCTTATTGGCTAGGCAGCTTGTTAAATGGGAGCAGAGTGCACCTGTTGACCGCAATGGCTAAGCAGTCTGGGCCCTCCCGGTTATAGATGTTCAGGTAGTAATTAATGTCGGGGCTAACATTACAGGATAGTGCAACGATGGAACATCGAATCAGCAGTCTTACTTCCTTCCCCCAAGCCCTACTCCTTAATAGCTCACAAATCCTTTGCACATCCCTTTGTTTTCTCCCATCTGTCCTTTCCCTTCTGCTTTTAAAACAGTGCTCTAGTGCAGGCTGTCTATCTTATGTCCCGTGTTGATTATAATCCACTCCTCGTAAGTCTGCAGCCTCACATCTCCTCTCATCCAGACGTTTGTATCAACTGCTGCCTTTTCCTGAACTCCTACTGTGTCACTCCTCTATCACCCTCCCCTCCCCTCCCCTCCCCACACAAAAAACTGTGCCGTCAGTTAGAGCAAGACTGGAGAATCGTTCTTCTGCCAGGGGTCATTTGGATACTTACCACATCGTTCCAGGCCAGACTGGTCACATAGTTAATTAAATCAAGCCTTCATGTGATGCTGGAATGGGTGAGGGTATGTGATGTTAGCTGGTATTGGTGA
The DNA here is from genome assembly GCF_050624435.1 of Tenrec ecaudatus. Classification (NCBI taxonomy): domain Eukaryota; kingdom Metazoa; phylum Chordata; class Mammalia; order Afrosoricida; family Tenrecidae; genus Tenrec; species Tenrec ecaudatus. Next base: position 15,685,269 of record NC_134540.1, on the reverse strand, counting down.
TTTTTCAGGTCAGATGTTCCCAAATTCTGTGCTAAAGCAGTCAGGTAGGACTATTCCCTTCCACACAGTTTCTTTTTAAAATATCTGGGGAAATCTCATGGGTATTAAAAAATATAAACCCGTAATTGATGGACTGTGAATGTGTTGTTAGTTGGATTTCATTAATTTGAACCCTTTCCTCTACTGTAGCATTCCCAGACTCTTTAAATGCCTTACTACTCTTAGGGTTCCATGAGAGTCCTGGGACGGTTAAAGGTCCCAGCACCCACTAAAGGTAGTAGGCATTGCTCCCAGGAAATGTCCACCCGCCAGGAACATGAAGGTGCCTGCCTTTCTGACAGCTTTCTTTTGAAGCTGATGTTTCTGTAAGCAGTGGCCTCGTCACCTGCTGGGTGCGTTGGCAGGTGGGAAGGAGTGACGGGCCACTTGTGCACTTGTGTCTGTGCGCCCTCTTGCACAGCCTGTCACAGTGGACTGGTCTGGTCCGTGGCCTGGACATTCCCTACTCTTGATTTAGAGAACAGGCACCTCCCTCTTGCCTCAATGCAAAGCAGATCATGCAAAAGAGAGGCAAGCATCAGAAGGTTCCTCCGTCTGCTGTGGAGGTTTCAGGGGGTGGGGGGACACCTACAGGGATGAAAGGGATTGTATCTCTGCATTACATACAAGGTTCATACATGTTCATACATGTTCAAGAAACAGCGGAGTCGTTTGTTTAAGTGTAAAGTCCTTTCAGTGGCCAGCCCAGTCACTGGGTCAGCCGCCAGAGAGCAGGAGAGAAGAGAGGGAGCGGGTCTCAGGAGAGAAAATCAGCACTAGGCTGAGGCTTCCATGGGGCGAACCAATGAATCAATGGAGGGAATGAATGAACCTCGTATCCAAGGAGGGAGAGAAAGGAATTGCAGGTAAAAGGTGCCTAGAAACAAGCTCAGTCGGGTCCCCAGTGTGACTCAGCCACTCCCACCTGTCACCCACTGGGATGACGGCTGCTGTCTCATCCAACTCTCCTGAAATGCCGATTAGGAAAGCAAACCCACTTTAAATCCCTCCACCTGCCTTTCTTTCTGAAGTTTTCAAAAGCTCAGCTCTGAGATGGCCATGACCCACGGAATAAAGAATTGTTCCCTGAACCAAATAATTACACAATGTATATGCTAATCTTCTCCACCTTGAATTAAAGGCTTATTTATTCAGCTTGGCATCTAATTGAGTAACTCAGACCCGTAGGGCAACCTGTCTTATCTTATGCAGCCCGGATCTGAAAACTGCTAGGCCAGCCTGTGAGGAGCCCTGGCAGCAGAGGGGTTATGCACTGGGCTGCGATCTGCAAGGTTGGCAGTGTGAAACCACCATCCGCAAAAGGAGGCGCTTTCCACTCCCATCCAGAGTTCCAGCCTCAGAGATTCACAGGGTCAGGTCTACCCTGTCCTGTAGGCTCACTGTGAGTCTGTGTTGACTGGGTGGCAGTGAGAGGCCAGTCGTTTACCTCCTCACCATCTCCTGGCTTCAGCTCCTCCTGGGAAATGCCTTTCTCCCTCTTTGTAACCTAGCCTTTAAAGTCCAAAGTCTCACCTGCTGGATGAACGGTGTCCCTGGGTGGCACAAGCAGTTGGGTTGTTGATTAAAAGGTTGGCAGTTTAAACCCACCCAGAGGCACCACAGAAGAAAGGCCTGGCCACTGACTTCCACATGGTTGTAACTATTGAAAACCCGACCACACACAGTTCTCGGGACCGCCTGGGGTCACCGTGGGTCAGAATGGACTCAATAGCAATTCATGTTTGTTGGGTGTTTCGGTTGGTTGGCATGGTTTTATTTCATGGCATGAAAGGCCGGCTGGGTTCTCAGGATGAAATCCTGGTTCTGTTCTTTATAAGCTCAACAATCTAAGGCAACTTTGGTGAGCTTACTGACTGCTTTTTAATAGTGGTTATCTCACCCAAACACCAAACCCACTGCTGTCAAGTCATTCCGGACAGAGCAGAACAGCCCCTGTGGGTTTCCAAGACTATTCATCTGTACAGGAGCAGAAAGCCTCGCCTTTCTCCCGTGGAGTGGTTGGGGGTTTAACTGCTGACCTGCAGTGAGTGACCACTGAGACACCAGGGCTCTTTGTGATGCTGCTGCTAAACACAAGGTCAGCAGTTCGAATCCACCAGCTGATCTGCAGGAGAAAGATGTGGCTTTCTAGTCCCGTAAAGCAATTTATATCTGATTTATTTCATTCATCCTAAATGCTTTCAAGAATACAGAATCTGTACATAGATAAAGAGACAATCGTTGAAAAGGAACCAGGGACTACTGCCTGGTTCAGAATCAGGAAACAGGAAAGCTATGTGTCCCGATTGCCTCTTCTCACCCTACTGACTCAGTCTGTGTGCTGAGCAAATAATCAGAGAAGCTGGATTATATTAAGGAGAATGTGGCATCAGGATTGGAGGAAGGCTTATTAATAACCTGCAATAATAAGATGGCACACGTTGCTTTCTGAAGTGAGGAGGACTTGAAGTACTGGCTGATGAAGATAAAGGATCGCAGCCTTCGTCGTGCATTACAAATCGATGTAAAGAAAACCCTAGTGGATTTCTAACCTTGGGAACTACTAACCACAAGGCCAGCAATTTGAAGCCACTAGCTGCTCCTTGGGAGAAAGCTGAGGTTTTCTGCCTCAGTCAAGTGACAGTCTCAGTCCCATTCTGTTCTGTAGAGCTGCTTGGGGGTAGAAATGACATGATGGCAATGGATTTGGGTTTGGGGTGGGGTGGGGGCTAAAAAATCCAAAATATAACTTGATCAATAGGTAACCTCAATAAATGGAAAAAAGGCTCACGTTATCAAAGATTTCATTTGGCTTCGATTCACAATAAACACTCATGGAAGCAGCAGTCAAGAAATCAAACAACGTATTGCATTGGATAAATCTGGGTATTTCTGTTTAATTTTTTTTTCATTCCAACGAAAGAGCATTTGCTTAAAAAAAAAGAAAGAAAGAGTTACAGTCACCAAACCCCACAGGGGCTGTTCCCCCCCATCCTCTGGTGTCACTCCTGGGCCGCAGCTACCTAACCTTAGCTGTTCTGGTAATGGAGAGCCGAACAATAGAAACCCAGAACAGAAGCCTGCAGCTCCAGTGCTGGCTCAGTTAGGTGCTCAGCTGCAAACGCCACGTTTGGAGGTTGGCTTCACCTTGAGGCACCTTACAGCAGTGTTTGCCAAAGGGAGGCATACCACCACCACCCCACACCACCCCCCGTGGGGGAAGGCGCTGGATTTGGGAGGGCCTTCAAAGGCAGATGCCTACACTTTATCCTGCATCATGGGCTGTCACCCAAACATTTCTAATTGCCAAGGTCGTGCTGAGTGACTTCTTCTGAAAAGGCACAGGAGACCGAATCACCAGCTCCGTCACAGCGGGGTTAACATGTGGTGAGCCTGGCTTGGTGGTTTGCCCCCTCAGAGAAGATTTGTACTTAAATGCCCAGGATCATTTTGTGTGTGTGTGTGTGTGTGTGTGTGTTAATTGTATTCTTATTTGAAGAGTTCCAAAATGATGTAGCAATTAGAACCCCAAGCCTCCATATTAGATAAGCCATCAGAGACGTTTTGTTTGCTCCAAGGCTCAGGCAGAAGCCACCACCTCTGTAGAAGGATGAATTTTCTTTGGCTCACGGGTCTCAGGAAGCAGGTTTACTGCTACAGTCTCAGTTCAGCTTCCCCTTGTGTGTCCCCGTCCTGCATAGCCACAGCGTTCTTGGATGGACCTAGCACTCTGCCTTTTACTTTTACACAGTTTTCTCTTATGCTCTGTCTCCTTGGGGGTATGATGGGTGGTGTCCCTTTATTCTAAGGCATGCTTTTACGAGAATATCTATTGTGTTTTACTCCGCATCTATAAATGTTTCTCCTGAGAAGTTTACAAAATATCCACAATGTTGCTATTACTGTTGATTACCAAACTCGTTTGCTTCGTTACCCTGGCTTGGGTCTAGAACTCTGTTTTGCGGCCTGGTGCCCCTGAGCTGCCTTTTTCGATTATTAGATTGTCCTTTGAATAAAGATTCTCATTTCAGAGACTCCATCACTGTGGAATCAGAGATAAGTCACCCAGACAGCCCCTCAGCCACCCCTGTGTAAGATACATTGTTCTTAGGAGTGTGACTGCTGGCTACCATCACTTTGGCACAAGGATTCGATACTAAGAGAGTAAAGAGGGAACCCTGGGAAGGAGGGTGGGGTGGGGAGGTCATGGGTTGAGGTGAGCTGCTAACCACAAAGTCAGCCGTTGAAAACCACTAGCCGCTCCTCGGGGAAACTCTGAGGCTTTCTGCTCCTGTAATGATTTACCATCTCGGGAACCCACTGAGCCATCCGATGATGTCCTACTGGGCCACATACGAGTCGATACTCTCAATGACTGTGAATTAAGACTGAGCAGATGCTGAATTTTTTTCTTTTCTATTGACAGACACTCAAATCAGGCAAACACACACACACAGTATGCAAAGTCTTATCTTCACATATCATCTCCTCTCCAGGGACCATGGGCACAAGAAAATGCCACTGTAACCTGAGTTCCCATGTGATCCAGGTAGGAACTCTTGGCAAGGTAGAGAAAATTAGATAGCACCTGAAACTGTTCTTTGTTGGATGATCAAAGATTGCAGAAGGCTGAGATTAAACAAAGGGAAAGCAGAAACAACTTAAACTTGAAATCAGCACACTGAACAGCCTCAGCCCTTCCACCAGTGACACATTAACAAATATAAGTTTTTACCATTAAGCATCAATATTAAACATTAATATTAAAATACCCTTCCTAGCCCTCTATCCATGAATGCTTGTCTAAGAGAATCGAAGAAGTCACTGTCTCCACTGTGAGTGTGTGTCTTCTATCTTCTGAGTTAAATGTGTCTCCTATTTTCTGAGTTACGTGTGTCTCCTATTTTCTGAGTTACGTGTGTCTCCTGTTTTCTGAGTTAAATGTGTCTCCTGTTTTCTGAGTTACGTGTGTCTCCAATTTTCCTGTGAGTCATCACTCCTCAACGCGCTGTAAAAGCCAGTTGTCGTGATGTTGACGGACTCCTGTTGACTGTCGTCTGTCAGAGAAGAACTATGTCCCAGGTGGCTCTCAGTGGCTGCTTTGTTAGCAGTCGAGCTCCAGGTCTTCCTCCACTGTGCCTCTGGGAGGGCTTGAACCTCCAACCTTTCCCTCTTTGGACCACCCAGGGCCTCCCCAACATGCTGTTGTTCCTGTTGGCAGATGTCACATAGTGGTCTCACGTGATTGGCTATAGCCGATCTTCACTGTTGTCATTCACGGTAGATCCTTTTTTGGCTGGTCTGCTGAACAACATTCTATTACCTCTGCCCTATGCCAATAACCCAGAGAAACAGGAAACAAACCCACTACCTCGAGTCAATGCCAACTCATAGCAACCCCGCAGGACCGAGTAGAACTGCCACCTTGGCTTCTGAGGCTTTGAATCTTGATGGGAGCAGGCCTCATCTTTCTCCTGCAGAGCAGCTAGTGGACTTGAACTGCTGACCTGGTGGTTATAAGGAAACACAAATGTTTTCCCCTTTGATTCATTAAGCCTGACGTCTCTGCCTTGTGTATTTGCTGCCAGAAAGAGTTACTCTTACTGCATTCAGCCAAGACACTTGGTCTGAGATCTTTATCTGTTTATTTACTTAGTAACATTCACCTTTCATTTGAGAGCCTATGATGTGGGGAGCACTGTTGCCAGTTCTCTAAAGATCACACAAAACGGAAGAGACCACCCATGCCTGCAGGAAGTTTTCAACATAATGAAAGATAGGCTCCAAGGCACACACATCCCACCGGAGAAGAGGACCCCTCCCCCAAGTTAACTGACTGAGTAGTGCCACCTGTTGTAAGTAAATCCACGCTGAAGAAAAAGGGGGGAAAGGGAATTTAATTATCTACAGTACAGTTAGTGAAAGAGAAACTCGTGACTTACAGATTTCCTGGTTGGGGTAAATCATGAGATAGAATCTCTGGAAGAAATCGCGTTGAAATTTAATAAGTATTTGTTTGCTCGGCAAATTTGAATTGAGAATCTTATGGTCACTCGCCCACTCATTCATTCGTCCACGATCCGTGAATTGGGAGCCTGTTTAACTCGCACACTGCTAGGCGCCGGGATAGAACAGCAAACTGTGCTCACCACAGCCTCTTGGAGTTAACAAGACTCAGTAAATGTCAACGAGCTCTACTTAGACAAAAATGCCTAAACTATAAAACCCTAAACACTTTTGCTGCTTTATGATGTTTAATCAGGTCAGTTCTGAGGTGTAGCAGCGCTCTGCACAACAAGACAAAACACTACCACAACTATTGTTCAGTTTGACCCATTGTGAGAATCCGTCTCCTCCAAGGTCATTCATTGTCTTTTTGGACAGGCTTCTGCTTTGCATGATGTCCTTTTCCAGGGACTGGTCTTTCTGATAGCATGGTCAAACGATGTGAGACGTCTCACTGTCCTTAGTTTGTTATACTGTGGTGGTGTGTGTGCTGCTGTGACCCTGGAAGCTAGGTCACTGGTATTTCAAGTACCAGCCGGGTCGCCCAAGGTAAGCAAGTTTCAACAGAGCTTCCAGACTAAGAATAGACTATGACGGAGTAGGTTGTCCCCTTCAGCAGGATTAGCCACTGAAAAGCCTAGGAATAGCAGTGGAACACTGTCAGCGATGCCGCCCAAACCCCTAAATACAGGTTTGCTTCACGTACTGTGCTCTGATGTGCTTCACTTCTGTGGCATAATCAATGCTGAATCTCATCAAGGGAATTTAAATGCAAGAAATGCCTACCTCAGGACTCGGTGATGTAGACATAACAGAAGGGGCAACATCTCTTTAGAAGCTATGAAAGAATCATTCCATTTTAGGTCAATACTGATCAAGGGCAGAATTTCTTTCTGAGAGTTGCTAATGTGTCAGTAATGGACACTCGGGCAGTTGATGTTCGAAGCACAGTGGAGTTTGTTGCGCAACGTGGACGAGATAGGCTTACCAGCTTTCCAGCATCTTTTCCTCTGTGTCGATGCCCCTGTTAATGGGCACACTAGATGAAGGGCAAGTTCGTCATTTAAGGTGATCCACATTTTGAAGAGGGAGCTGATATTCCAAAGCTAGATTATACCTGAGTGGAATTCTAATATTCACATGTCTGTGCCTAAAAGAAGGAGAAGACCAAGACCAAGAGTGACCTTTCTTAGGTTCCAATGTTTGACCTATCCCTACTGGAGCCCAAGGCTCACTTTGTGATAACTGTAACTGTGCAAGAGTAGGGCAAGGAGAGAAGAGGCACAGAAAAGCAAAGCTGGTGGCTATCAAGGTGCTATGGGCTCATTGGAGAGCCACAGGCATCAGAGTAAAACTAAGCTCCAAAGGGTTTTCCAGAAGTGGGTCCCTAGGCCGTTGTTCCAGGGTCCCTCTAGATGGACTCGGCCTCCAACCTGCTAGCTAGAAGCCAAGCACATTCATGATTTGCCCCACAAGAAAAATAGGAGTTTGGCCTAATAAAACTTGGGCTACATTTTTTAAGAGACAGCTAAGCAACGTGTTGAGTCTAAGGCTCTGATTTTGTGGAAACATCCCCAACATCCCGCACCCATGTCGTTAGTCCTCAGCATTTTGGTAACGGTCACAATTTAATGCCACCTCAGTTCCTTGGGAAGAGTATTAAGTCAGTGGAAACAATGTTTCAGGAATCTTTGCTCTCAGTCTTTGGGAGGTTCATTAAGGAACCTTCCTGCTGAATCCACTGTCTGCTTTTGTGTGACAGTCAGCAGGGTTTTAGCTCTAGAGTGGCCGGCTCCCTTGACCACCCTGGGAAAATTACCGTGAGCCAATACCATGTGGAAGGCAACATGGCGAGCCCTACGGTAAATGTAACTCAACTCTGTACCATCCAAAAGGTCACCGGCATCAGAAAGTCTTTCTCCACAACTGGAAGGCCTTAGGAAAGAAAGCATTTCTCGCGCTGGTAAAAGACATCGTAATGGGATGGAATGGGATGTGATATATGATACAACACGGTATATGATATGCTGGGAAACCATTTTTCATCCATTGGTGCTGAGCTGGAAGACCTGGCCATCACCCTTTTTCTTCTTGAATGTAATTCTTTCGTACAAATCAGCCACATTTGACTAATGCCAAGACCGTCACTGGAAGAGATAGCCCAATTCAAATAAGGCTATAGCTTGGCAAAGCAAGGGTACAAGCTGTATCGTGTATGATTGAGTTATGACAATATTAAGAGTTAAGACCATGGAAAAATGAGTTTCTGGCTGCTCAGAAGAGTAAGGGATTACAGCCATTGACAGATTCATGAATATGGCTGAGGAGCTTAGCATCCAGGGCAACCCAGGGCTGTCAGTGAGTCGTTGGGATGCAGGGGCCCTGGAGTGGGGGCTGGGTGGCCGCTGTGCATGGTGGAAAGGAGGTGAAGTAGCCTCTGGTCAGATCTTCTGAGCTGATGGGAGAGAGAACTCCACAAGAAACTCAACTAGTTGGTGACGGGAAACAAATGCCTCTCGGAAGATATTTTTATATCCAGTGTATGCTCAGTTTCCAGAGCTGCCATCATTGAAAGAAATATTCTTGTTTTCCCCAAAGTCATAAACACAAGCTTACATTCTGGTGGCATTTGGTGGGCTAGAAACATCAAGGAGTGGCTCTGAGATCAATAAAAACATGTGTCCTCCTCCAGATATATCCTGTGACATCCTTCCTGTCAGGGGCTGTCGCAGGCCTGAGTGGGCCAATGGGTGCTGCTTTCCTAGTCAAGATGCTGCGTGGGGCTCTGTGTCAGGCCCAGAATCCCATGCATAGCCTTTGGGCCAAAGACTGTGTCCACGGCAAACTTGGGTGTGGGTATCCTTCCTTCTCATGTATCACAGAATGGTACACGCTCTTATATACACATTCTCTTCCAATCCTTCCTTGCATTCATATAGTTATTTAAAATGAGTTTATTCCCGTAAGCCACAATATCCCTGATGCAAATATCAACTACGTTAATGTGAACCAGGAATATACATTTTGCTCACTCTTATTGTAGGACTATATTGAAAACAAATGTACCATTAAGAGAGTAGGTGACAGACTCACTGAATTTTTGTTTTAATGTGCCGTTGGTCTGCACACAAAAAAATGATTCAACCCTTTCAAGCTCCATGAGACAGATATTGCCCACCAGCCATTTCAGCCTCTCGAGGCTCTTGGGAAGCCGACAGATACCCCAGTTGTAGAACATGTCGCCACCTGGTGACGAGGGAGGACCTGCGCCATTGTGCATCTTCAGAAAGACACTGCACCCCAACAATCCTACCACGATGTCTGTTGAGGATTCATAAGACCCATATAGTTGTATCAAAATCCATGTTACCTCCAAACACGTTTTCCCCTCGATATCAGCACGCCGTCCCTTCCTGAAAACATTTGGCATCAACCAAAAAACCCAAAGTGGTAGATCATTTGGTCGTGAAAGAGTTAAATTTCACTTGGTACCTAAACTGTATAGTTCATCTATTAGTAATTAGCCATACAGATGGCCGCAGGCATCATCAGACCATAAAGCTAATGAATATAAAGCAATGTCGCTTGTTCATTTTGTTTGCTATTGGCGTCTGTATTTGAAGATTTGTTTTTAGCACATCCGCTTGCAAAGGTGATTAAGCCATTTGAATGTTGTAGTATGAGCTTCACCGTCGGAGAATGAATCACTTTGGCGGAGATGCATAAACACATACAGAAACCACAAATGATGAGGAAAACATTTGAGCTAATGAATTTCAAGCTCTTCTAGTAAGACTGACCAGGCGTTCATATTTGTTTCACACATCAGCCAGAGAAGGAATTGAACTAATATTGATATTAACAGGAGGCAACTGAATAGGAAAAAAGATTACACTGTGTTTTCCCCATGAGAATGTTACTAGACACAATGGCTGTGAGGATGCCACAGATCTCAATAGCGATTAATATATATTTCTGCTAGATATTTACATACACTTCTTTTTAGCTGTTAATTGCAAATGTTGGATGTCATTGAGTAGATTCCAACTCTTCATGGCCTCATGTGACAGCAGAGAACTGTCCCGTTGGGCCGCCCAGTCGGCAATCCTTACTGCAGCTGGCCACCATCTCTTCCTCCCTAAGAACCGCCGGTGACTTCGAACCACCAACGTATCTGGCAGCAGCCAGGGACTTAACAGTTGCACCATCAGGGTCAGTTGCTAATAATACCAGAAACTCACTATCACCGAGTTGACGCCGACTCATAGTGACCCCTTAGGCCAGGGTGGACCTGCTCCTGTGGGCCTCCGAGGGAACTCTGCAGGAGCAGAAAGCCTCACCTGTCTTCCAAGGAGCGGCTGGTGGGTTCAAACTGCTGGCTTTGTTGTTGGCAGCCCAGTGCAAAACCACAACACCACCAGGCTTGCTAGTTGCAAGTAATAATTAAGTGTTATTTGTTATAGAACCAGAGAAGCGTGGTGGAAATGGGTAATTGTAAGTAGATTATTAGAGTTGTCAATAATAAATATAATTGTTAGGCCTTTCCAGATGTCAAATGTTCCCATTTTTTAAGTATATATAATTGGAATGGTTTCAGAAAAGGGGTTGTAAGATTTGGGGATGAATGTGTTCAACAGACACATGAGTGGGAGGGGGTCAAAAGAAAGAGCGTTTGTGAGCGCAAGTCATTCCATTACTCAGAGAGGGAGAGGCCAAAGGATGGAGTGCGTACACCAGGCTTGGTAGCACAGGGTACAAATTCCCAGGTCCTCTACCGAATTCTAGACCTGAACGCAGAGCCCAGCAAGCCACTTGTTAGCTGGCAACAGCGCCCCAAGAGGAATGGCGAGGGCACAGATTAAAGCACGGGCAAATGGCCATCAATAAGGAGCCGGCTGCTGGAGCAGGTTCATTAGCAATGGAAGGACGTCCGGCTCCACCTGTGGTCCGGAGCTCCAAAGGACCATGCTGCTTTGCTCCTCTGGTTGCCCTGGTCTTCTGGAAACTCCTGATCCACACACTGCTCCCAGCAGGAGAGGCATGAAGAGCTTTGTTCCCAGGCACACATAGCTGCTTGGCAAGGAGCCACTTACTTGACTCTCTCGTGCAGGTCACATAAAAACAGCTCAGCGCCATTCCCAGAAAAGGCCAAGGGGCCCCAGAGCTCTCTGTGAGAATAGCTGGCCATTCTGTATAATTTACACAGCAGGATGACCTTGTGGCCAACAAGAAAGTGAGCCTAGGAAGCTATGCCGGAAACAGGTCCAGTTCACCCGAGAGCAGCTCTCTCAGCATGGAGTGTAAGGGGCACTGTTAGCTCAGTACAGTGTCTGCAACGGTAGCTCTAGGACATCAATTAAGGTGGAGGCTTTGAAAGAGACCATACAGTTCAGTCTTAGCACACATTTTTAAAAATGATAATAGTACTCACTGCCATTGAGTCTATTCGGACTTGTAGTGACTTATAGGACTGAGTAGAACTGCCCCTGGGGGGTTCTAGACTGTTCACTCTTCACAGGAGTAGAAAGCCTCATCTCTGTCCCGCAGAGCAGCAGGTGATTTCAAACTACTGACCTTGCAGTTAGCAGCCCATCATATACCCACCAAGGGTTCCATCATTACCACATACATTTTTAACAATTGAAAAAAAATCTCACTGCCATCGAGTCAATACCAACTCATAGTGCCCCTATAGGACAGGGTAGAACAGCTCGGAGAGTTTCTGAGGCTGTATCTCTTTAAAGGAGTAAAAAGCCCCGTCTTTCTCCCATGGAGTGCCTGGTGGTTGCGAACCGCTGACCTTGCAGTTAGCAGCCCACTGTGTGACCACTGTACCACCAGGGCTCCTAACCATAATAATACTGGTATTTATGAAGGAGGCATTGGTGGCTCTGTGGTAGTATTTTAGCCTTCCGTGTGGGAGACTCACATGCGGTTCTCAGCCAATGCACCTCATCTTGTGCGCAGTGACCACCCGTCTGTCAGTGAAGACTTGAATGTGCAGATGAGGCCGAAAAGGGCTCAGTGGGAAGAAGGCATGGATGTTCTAATTATGAAAATTGGCCAGTGAATGCCCTCTTTATCTAATGGTCAAAGCCACAAACAATGCTGGGGCTGGGCTTGGGGCTGGGGTTGGGGTTGGGGCTGGGACAGCCTCAGTGGACTCATCTGCACTGGGCACCAAGGCAGCTGACAACAAGATTCATTGAGCACATTTTTTGGTGACAAGAACTATGCTAGAGAAGCACACCAACCTGTGAGATCACAAGGCACCAAAGATTAAAAAAAAAATCATAGCATTGTGAATGAGGGGGAGTGTGGAGTGGGGAACCAGGGCCCATCTGGGGGAAATTGGACATACCCTTGCAGAGGGACTGCAGGGAGGAGACGAGCCAGTCAGGGTGCAATGTAGCAACGATGAAATATACAATTTTACTCTAGTTCTTGAATGCTTCCTACCCCCACCCCCCATTATTATGATCCCAATTCTACCTTACAAATCCGGCTGGACCGGAGGATGTACACTGGTACAGATAGGAACTGGAAACACAGGGAATCATGCACAGATGATCCCTTCAGTATCAATGGTGAGAGTGGCAATACTAGGAGGGTGGAGGGAAGGTGAGGGAGAAAGGGGGAACAGATTTCAAGGTCTACATATAACCCCCTCCCCAGGGGATGGACTGCAGAGAAGTGGGTGAGAGGAGACGTCGAATCATGTAAGATGAGGAGCTGATAGCAAGGGCTCAAGTAGAAAGCAGATGTTTTAAGAATGGTGATGGCAACATATGTACAAATGTGCTTGGCACAATTGATGTATGTATGGATTGTGATCAGAGTTGTATGAGCCCCTACTAAAATGTTAAAAAAGAACTATGCTAAAGCTTACACACACACACACACACAAACACTACATACCTATGATTTACAAAGCCATAGTTTGCTTCCATTTCATCATCTGTAAAATGGGAAGAGAATTGTTAGATAACTTACCCAAAACAGATGAACTGGTAAACGTTTAGCCAATCCGACTCGAGAGCCCAGTGTCCTAACCACTGTGGTTCTGCCTCATATTACGTTAGTGGTGTGTCTATGAGCGCATGCTGCTGCCTTCTGAGTCTACTCTGTAATGCTCAAAGGGATGAAGTATCCTAATAGAAAACATAATCAGATGAGACAAGTAGGTACGTTTACAGGTGCACAGCGCCTGAGGATGTTAGAATAATTAAAATGTTGACCATCAAAGACATTGGAGTGGCTTGTAATAAAACTATTCTGGCTCACTTTTTATAAATTATAATTCCTCGTTGTAAAACATACTAGTGCATCTCTACACTTCCGTTAGACATGGGACAGTATTGCATTTCCACTCCATTTAGCAGTAGACAGGGAGGTCTTTAGGAAAGGTGGGGTCTGGGCTCTTCTCGGGGCCTTGTGGGTAATGCTGGCTGGGTTTGTTTGGTCCTGCCCTGGTAACGCTTATCTGCTCAATTCCCAGCTCCTGCAAACACGAGCGTGAATGCCAGGCCATAAAATACCACCTGGTAGATTTCAAAGAATAAACACGGTTGATTTATTATCACTAGACTCCTAGAAGCAAATCATTACACATTTACAGATGCCTCAAGATCTCAGGCACAAATTCCATCACAGTGCTTAAAATTCACATATATTAAAGGTGTCTTATGTTATATAAAAATCATAAATGATGGGTGCTAGACCTATATCTATGAGTGGAATTTCAGAGGGCTTATGGGGAAAAAAATCCATTTCCTTTACTTACTTTTTTCCCAACCTTTTGATGCCCCCTTGCATTTACGCACACATTATTGTAAGCATTGCCTCAGACACTAGACTTCAAAATTGGAAAGCTGAAAGGAATTAGAAATATTACTATAAGAATCAGTAAAGTGCATAAAAGTTTGGATAACTAGAAAAACCTCTTAATCCAGTGCTTCTCAACACTCCTCATGCCATGACCCTTTAATACAGTTCCTCATGTGGTGGTGACCCCCCAACCATAAAATTATTTTCATTGCTACTTCATCACTGTCATTTTGCTACTGTTATGGATCTGGTGATGCCTGTAAAAGGGTTGTTTGACCCCCAAAGGGGTCACGACCCACAGGTTGAGAACCACTGTTTTAAACCAAAACCTTATGTGCCAAGGAGCTGGATCTGACGCACAGCCACACTAAAGGGCAGGGTTGAATGCCCAGTTGAGTATCCAAGACAGTCAGTCTCTAGGCTGCACACGATTACATCTCTCTGCCACAGAATGCTGGAGGGTTCGAAATTCTGACCTTGTGGTTGGTTAGTGGCCCAACTACGCCTCCAGGACTCCTCACTTCTCTGCTGTGAGATGAAAAGATAGGACAGAGTTTCTAACACGACACAATGGACCAGGGCTTTGAATTGCTTCCTTCCAGTTCAATTCCCTGCTGACCATTTACATTTCCACTACAGATAAAGGGAATCATAATGTCCATTTTAACAAGGTGATTCTTACCCAGATATCCTGTAGATCTACATAGGTGAGTGTATCCTTCTGGATACATTAGAATCATATGGGATCTGGTTAAAATATCTGGGGTGCAAATATAAAATTTCAGCAGGAGGTGTAACTGAAGCAACCCAGTTTAAATCCCTGCAATGAACCGTCAATGACAGGATGATTTAACTAGTCGGTCCAGACCATGCCTCACTACCGAATGTTCTGTTATTGGAAATACACACTTCATAGAAACCTGCTATTCTATAGGTAGACGCATCTCCATTTATGATGTTAAAATTTTTTTAATTAAAATAATAGAACTATATGTGCCATTGTCTATACTGTTGATGTGCTGATTGATCTCTGTAGAGATGTGATTTGCTATTTAGATTGCTTCCTCATATGACCTCATTAATCATGTGCATACCTATTTGGAATTGACATTAAAATCTTCTTTAACATGATTCAGAGTAAAATCCGATTGCATTAAAGTAACTACAAGGGCACTTCAAAGATTTCTTGGCAACCGTCTGTTATCATCCCATTCCATTTTCCATCAGCTATTTAAAGTTCCTCTTATAATTATGAATCAACATACAGAGCCTTTCAAGTGACCTGTAGAGATAAAGGATGACCCAGTAACTTGAAACTCGGTCTGCTCAAGGCGTAAAGCATCCTGCATAGGCCACACCAGGAGTCAGTGTGGAAACCTCATAAAGTGAACTGGGCTCTATCCTTCAAACTCACCTGCAGCTCTTAGACTTACGGCTAAAACTCCTTAGTTTGTGAAGCAGCAGATGACTGCTGTCCCACGGTTATGGAATTGGAGGCCATTAGACTTTGATTCAGATCCCTTGCTTAGAGAGTTCCCAATGAAAAGAGGCCCAGGACCACCATATATTTACTATATCAATGCCATCCTGGCTTTACTGTGACATGTTCTAATCTGATAGACATCATTCTGCATTGTGTATGAATGTTATTAAAAATTTTACCCTATCACCAACCCTCATTGTTAGTGTAAATAGTGTCCAGTAATTTAGAGCTTAATCTGTATAAAGCAACACTTCATGAGACTCGGTTCAGAACCAGCTCTACTTGTGTAATTTCCTTTTCTCAACAGTGTGTTAAATTCCATAACAATGGATACATAATGACACTATCACTAGAATTATCTTAGGCCCCAGGAGGTTAATTGAAATGTTCTCTAGCATATAGCAATATAGAAATCAGTAATGAGATTTATGTTAAAAAAGATGTATGTAAAACATACATATATGTGTGGATTTGGGGCTCACACTTAATTCTACCCCAGTCTAATAAAAACTAGTTCTTATGACATGGCCCTGCTGGAGATTCCCCTTGGTGAAGAGATTACTGAAGACAGGGTGTTACAGCCAAGGGAGGTGAAGAAAGTATTCAGTGGCCAGGCATGAAAAAGAATAGTGTCTGGGTCTTAAAGGCTTGTCTTCAAACAAGCAGTCATCTAGGTGAGGTATCTACCAAGTCCACATAGAGAATGTACACCAGCCTGTGTGCCCTAAGAATTGTGATTAGTAAAATTCAAATCCAAAGGAGGGAATGATATCAGAGCTTAAATTGTGAGCAGGCAGGTTTGCAGGAGGTGTTGGATGTCAGTGGAAACCTTCAAGTATAGATTAGTCTCTGGAGAATCTCCTCTGATACATAGTCTAAGTATGTAACTAGCCTTGTTCTCAGAGAGCATTGTTAAGTTGGTTTTGGCAGGCTTGGTTAGGTTAAAATGTAATGTCTTAACACTTAATCTTTTTTGATCCATTTTAAATTAGGGTATTTCTCTGGTTTATTTTGTAGGTGGTCTTTTGATTTTTGTTTTTTGCTTAGTTTTTTTTAATATATTTTCCTGTATATGAAATTCAGAATGGATGGGTGTTTAGAGATAGTAACTGGATAAATGGCTTTGGGGGAGTGTGTGGAGGAAATGGGGAGCTGGTAGCAGTGGGTTTAGGAAGAAAGAGAACGTTGCGAGACTGTGATGATTGTGCAACTCTTTTGTTTTTAATTATTTTACTGGGGGCTCATACAACTCATCGCAATCCATATATACATACATTGTGTCAAGCACATTTGTACATTCATTGCCCTCATCATTCTCAAAACATTTGCTTTCCACTTGAGCCCTCGGTATCAGCTCCTCATTTTCCCCCTCTCTCCCCACTCCCCTCTCCTTTATGAACCCTTAATAATTTATAAATTATTATTTTGTCATATCTTACACTGCCAGATGTCTCCCTTCACCCATTTTACTATTGTCCACCCCCAAGGGAGGAGGTTAAATGTAGATCCTTGTAATTGGTTCTCCATTTCTACCCCCACCCTCCCTCCACCCTCCTGGTATCTTCACTCTCACCCCTGGTCATGAGGGATTCATCTGCCCTGGATTCCCTGTGTTTCCAGTTCCTATCTGTACCAGTGTACATCTTCAGATTTGTAAGGTAGAATTGGGATCATGATAGTGGGTGGAAGAAGCATTTAAGAACTAGAGAAAGGTTGTATCTTTCATCATTGCTACACTGTACCCTGACTGACTCATCTCCTCCCTGCAACCCTTTTGTAAAGGGCATGTCCAGTTGCCTACAGATGGGCTTTGGGTCTCCACTCTGCACTCACCCTCATTTACAATGATATGATTTTTTGTTCTCTGTTGCTTGATACCTGATCCCTTCGACACCTCGTGATCACACAGGCAAGTGTGCTTCTTCCATGTGGGTTTTGTTGCTTCTGGGATAGATGGCCGTTTGTTTACCTTCAAGCTTTTAAGACCCCAGATGCTATATCTCTCGATAGCCAGGCACCATCAGCCTTCTTCACTACACTTGCTATGCACACATTTGTCTTCAGCGTTTGTATGGGGAAGGTGGTCACACAATAATGATTTTTGGTTCCTTGATGTTAAGCGAGGTAATGCAATCTCAAAGGGACAGGTATAACATGAGTCCCCTGAGGTAACTGCAATCAGCACAGCAGGAATAGAAGATTGTGCAACTCTTTCACATATGACCTCACTATTGAAGTGCATGCCATGTGGATTATATATCAATAAAACGATTTTTTAAAGACGACCCACTAAAGTATATGATGAAACCAGTGATATACATCAAGCTGTAATTCTTGCTTCCCGTTCAGGAAGTTGGGGTTTGATTGCTGGCCGGTGCACCTCATGCACAGACGCTACCTGTGGGTCAGTAGAGATTTGTGTGTTGCTATAGCACTTTTGCATTATTGAAGGAGTCCATGGACAAAATATTGAATGATACAGGAAACATTGAAAAAAGCTAGGAGGAATACACAGCATCACTGTACCAAAAGAATCAGTCAGTGTTCAGCCATTTCAAGAGGTAACATTTGATCAAGAATCAATTATAGTGCCCCACACTGACCACTGTCTCCCAGTTTTCTGTTGTCCCTCCCCCTGGGAGGGGATTATAGTTATATCATTATGATCGGTTCCCCCTATCTCCCCCCACCTTCCCCTTCATGTGTGGGACATGAAAAAAATTTATAAAGTACCATGGGGGAGGGAGGGAGGAAAGGAGGGAGGGAGGCAAAAAAATGAGAATCTGATACCAAGGGCTCAAGTAGAAATAAAATGTTTTGAAAATGATGATGGCAGCAAATGCACAAATGCGCTTGACACAATGGATCAGGTGTCCTCAAACTGCAACCTGCAGGCCACACGTGGCCAGCTGAGGACATTTATCCGGCCCACCCGGTGTTTTTGCCCTATTTTGTTTTTTACTTCAAAATAAGATATGTGCAGTGTGCATAGGAATTTGTTCTTAGTTTTTTAAAAAACTATAGTCCAGCCCTCCAACGGGTCTGAGGCACAGTGAACTGGCTTCCTGTTTAAAAATTTGAGGACCCCTGCAATGGATGAATGGATGGATGGATGGATGGACTGTGATAAAAGTTGTATGAGCCCCCAATAAAATGATTTTTTAAGAGTAAATGGCGAGAAAAGAAGGATAGCGACATATGTACGAATATGCCTGATACAATTGATGTATGGACTGTAATTAGAGTTGTAAGACCCTCCAATAAAATAGGGAAACCGAGCTGATTCCAGGAACCCAAGTGGAAGGTGAATTTTGAGAATGACGAGTGCAACGAATGTATAAGTGTGCTTTGTTCAATTGATGTATGTACGGATTGTGATAAGAGTTGTATGAGCCCCAATAAAAAGATTTATTAATTTTTTTAAAAAGCTTGTCTAAGAGTTAATAAACAACTCGGCATGTTTTAAAATATTTTTAAAATGATCTTTTAATAAAAACAATAATCCAGGGTACTGATGAAAGCAGACCAACCTGGACTAAAGACACTGAAGGCATGAGGGGAAAGCAGGGTTCCAAGGACTGACAGAATCCCTGTTGAAGTGTTTCAGCAAACTAATGAAGCACTGGAAGCACTCATTCCTCTATGCCAGGAAATTTGGAAGATAGGGACCTGGTCAACGGCCTTGAAGAGGCCCATATTTGGACCCATTCCAAAGAAAGGTGCCCCATAATCTGTAAATTATACGGTGGTTATCATTGATATCTTACGCAAGTAAAATTTTGCTGAAGATCATCCAACAGCGGCTACAGCAGTACATGAACTAGAAGCTGGATTCACTAATTGCTTATGTGGCCTCTTAGCGTACTCAAATAGACCCCACTGCATATTACAATTGCCACACACTTAGAAAGCATTTTAAAGCTGACTTGGTAGAGAGGCTACAATTTCTCCTGCAAAATGAGCATGACACTCCATGCCAAGTTCTACCACGCTGCGGCGTCGGGATGGAATCTCCCCGCTCTGTTGAAGTGGTGGCCATGAGTGCCGGCCACAAAAGCTACCAAGCCAGCCCTGGGATGTACTGCCTCTTAACTACCAGGAGAGGCTCCTCTTACGCTGGATGACCCAGGATCTTTGGCTGTTTGTAAGCTTTCCCTGGCAGTGACAGTGGCCCTGAAAATCCTCCCTCTGAACAAGTATGGTTCTGAACTAAAGAGCGTGAGGGGAGTAACGTCCTGACGCGTTTGATCACAGCTCGTGGCCCACTTCCTGCCAGTGAAAGAGTGCATGTGTGTGTGTGAAATGCCCTGAGAGAAACTAAGGCCGGACTTGAACTTCAGCTCCGTGAGGTACAAAAAGAAAGAAAGTGGGGTTTTGCTCATAATGTCTACAACACAGCATTTCCTGCTGTTATTTATTTTAATAAGCACTAGCTAGTAAAATTTGAACAACCATTTTATTTCTGTTTACTTATGGATTTATGAAATTTAATTTCCTTTGTAAATTGGGTGCTTCGCTGGGTAGACAGCCTTCACCTACAGCACACTTGTAATATCATTTTATTCCTTTTAAAGAGAATTTATTTAAACAGTGAGCACTGAACTGGACCATGGCTTGGCTCATCCCTAACAGCACAAGCGTCTTCCTAGCTGAGATAGGGCCAGCACCTCAAGGGACAAGGGGCAGGGCGCCTCAGTCGGTAACTGCCAACTCTAATGACCGTCCTCAAAGTTCCTGGGTGGGAGTGACCTGGCCTTTGCAGGCCCAAGACAACATTGAAGTTCCTACCAAAGCTTGCCCTGCATCTCAAGCCTCACCTTACTAACTAAGGTGTTGCTTCTCTTGGCCAACTTCCTGATCAGAACTCACTGGCCAATTTGACTCATCATGATAGTGTCAATATTCTTCGCCAACCCCATCATTCAAGCACCTTGATTCTTCTCTGGCCTTCCGGATTCAATGTCCCACTTTCACATGCATGTGAGGCAATTGAAAATGCCATCGCTTGGGTCAGGCGCACCTTAGTCCTCAAAGGAGCCTCCTTGCTTTTCAAGGGGTTTAAAGAGGTCTTTAAAGAGGCCGTGTGCAGCAGATTGACCCAGTGCAGTGTGTCACTGGATCCCTGGACTCCTGCTTTAAAGAACATTATTAGGAGACCCAAGCAAGACAAAATCCTTGACTCTCTTTTCTCCATTTATCATGATATCACCTGTTGGTCCAGTTGTTTTCTGTAACTTGAGTTGTAATCCATACTGAAGATTGAAATCCTTGATCTTCATCAGCAAATGTTTCCAGTCATGCTGTAAACATTCAGTTCCTGCATATTTCTAGTTAAAGAGAAATGCTGTCAGACTCCTATAGTACCATTGCAGAAGGCCCATTAATTTAGTGGTCCGTGCCATCTGGATTTAATCTTGTTTTCTAAGCAGTGAAAGCAAGGGGACCGATTCACACAAGTTATCAATGCCTCCAAGCCTTAGATTCTCAAAGAAAATCCAGCAGATCTGTAGGGGGCAGGGTGGCCTGTTAGAGCTTGGTTTAGGTGAACTGTTCATTGTAATAATTTGATTTTTCTGTTCTGTTCCTAAACTGAGGCACTCTGGTGGCATAGTGGATTAAGCATTGGGCTGCTAATTACAAAGTCGGCAGTTTGAAACCACCAGACACTCCGTGGGAGAAAGTTGAGGCTTTCTGCTCCCATGGTGACAGTCTCGGCACCGATAGGGTCCCTCGGAGTTGGAATTGACTTGATGGCAGTGAGTTTGTGCTTTTCTTCCTTCATTTGGTGAATGGATCTATACCTCAACTTGATGGCTCTTTCTTCCCCTTCCTCACCCTGTATCTGTACAAGTACCTGCTTTATATCTCTGCATATTATTTCCTTACTCTCTCCCTCCTGTGTGAACGGCCGCTACCTAGGCCGAACCAGTGCTGTTAGCAGCTAACTAGACACTGTTTCCAGTATGCCCACCCCTCCAACGCTCCCCCCAAGCTTGTACATATATGTCTCCGTACATTCCCTGCCTGAGTAGAATTGGAGCGCACCTCTATCTGATAGCTTCTAGAACAGGGGCCCAGCTCCTTCACCTACCTCATGAAGCCTAAGCTTCGAGAGATGCTCATAACTTCCTGCTGCCATCACTGTCCATGCGCCCAAATGACATACCGTACCACTGTAAACATGCTTCACCCTTAAACATGGGGAACTGCCCCTCACCTTTTTTTCCTCTTAGATCTCTGCAGCTCTCCCTGCTTGGAAAGTCTTTTTTCTCCCTCTGATCCCCCATCCAACACCTGGGTCATTCGGATGCACGCTTGCAATCCAAGCAGGTGCTAACACTAACTCAGACTCCCTGGGCAGTTCCGGTGTGCACACAGCACGCTCAGTACTCCCGGGTCCTTGTCTCGTGTTCCCCTTGCACACTCATGCCTACGATGAAGAGAGACGAGAGATGAACTAGAGGCAGGTGGTGCCCCAGAGGAAGGATCAAGCTGTGCAGGCCAGAGGCATGGTTCACAGTGTTCAACTCTGAGAGAAAATGAAGGATGGTTCTACTAAAGGTGCACCTGCAGAAAGTCAGGTGATTTGACGGAAGTGTTTCTCCAGTGTTTTTGGAGAACGATGCCACGTGTCAAGGGGTTTAGAGTTAATCGGCGGCAAGAGTGAAGACAGTGGATAGAGTCTTCAAAGCTGTGAAAGGGAGGGAGGTGGGGACAGAGATATGGAAGAGGGAAGGCAGGAGAAAAAGGAGGGAACCTGAAGATCCATTGCCCCGTGATGGTGCACTCAGGTATGCTTGACTATGATGGTGCACTCAGGTATGCTTGACTATGATGGTGCACTCAGGTATGCTTGACTATGATGGTGCACTCAGGTATGCTTGACTATGATGGTGCACTCAGGTATGCTTGACTATATTGAGGGAGAGACTCTGGTGACTATCAAGGAAAGAGCAAGAAGAGAGCCTCATCTTTTGTAATGTTCATGCCACGTCCCTGCTAACAGCAAAAGTGGTGGTTCGCGCCCACCCACCACCCCAATGGAGACAGATGAGGCTGTCTTCCTCCAGAAAGATTTACAAACTCGTCACCATGCAGTTAACCACCCAGCCACCCGGGCTCTTTAGTAAAGACAAAGCCCTTTAGTACTTCTCCACCATCACTGCTGTATGTATATGCATAAGTATGAACTCCATGTTTACATGAAGCACACCCAAATATAATGGAATGAACTAAACTAGCATTTAGTTGAGAGATTATTAACAATGTATATTTATACTTTAGGACAAACATACTTTTTTCGGTTAAGAATAAGTGACTAAATTTAGACAAAAGGGGTAAAAAATATTGAAGACGGCACAGCCAAGTCTTATCTACTGGGTTGTGCTACATCTAATTGACAAGAAAAAGAAAATATGCCAAATAATCCTTGCAATAGGAATTTAGTTCTAATAACCGTGGTGGTGTAGGAAAATGTCCATGTTTAATTTGTAATGAAGTTTTTGCTGTGGGAAGTATGAAATGAGACAAATTAAAACATTATCTTAATGCCAAGCATGCAATGTACTGCAATAAATCTGTATTGAGTGACTTCAACAATCTTCAAATAAAGAAAAACAATGGTGCTAGAAATTTGTTACTGTCAACAAAAAGTGTCTACTTGAATCTGATGAAACTTCTTATATCTAATTTGAAAAACTAAAAAGTCCTACTAGATAGGAGAAGGTCGTGTACTATGAACTTCTCTTAAAGTGGCAGATATAGTTCATGGGAAAAAGTCTGTCTCCTTTCACCTGCATTTCTGTCCCCCTCAGGCAGGCGGGGTGGTGGTATTATAGGTTGATAATTGTGATCAGTTCCCTGTTTCTCCCCCTTCTCCCTCTGCCTTCCCCCTATCCTTATGGGATTGCTACTCCTATTGCTGTTCCTGAGGAGTTTATCTGTCCTGGATTCCACGTGTCGAGAGCTTTTATATGTACCAGTGTACCTGCTTCAGTCTACCTGGATTTGTAAGGTAGAACTGGGGTCATGATAGTGGTGGGGAGGAAGCAGTAAAGAGCTAGAGGACTGTTGTATGCTTCATCAGTGCTATGCTTCATCCTGGCTAACTAGTTCCTTCCTTGTGTCCCTTATGTGAGGGGATGTCTACGAAGGATTTGGGGTCTCCACTCTGACCCCCATCATTCGCATTAATGTAATTGTTTGAATCTTCTGATGCCTGTTACCTGGTCCTGTCGACACCTCATGATCACACAGGCTGGTGTGTTTCTCCCATGTGGGCTTTGTGCTTCCCTGCTAGATCGCACTTGTTTAACTTCAAACCTTTAAGACCCCAGACAGTATATCTTTTAATAGCCAGGCACAATCAGCTTTCTTCACATTTGCTTATGCACCCATTTTTTCTCTTCAGTGATTGTGTCGAAAGCTGAGTATCACAGAATGCCAGGTTATTAGAACAAAGCTTTCTTGTATTGAGGGAGTATTTAAGTAAAGACTCAATGTCTGTCTACTACCTTAATACTTAACCTTTAAATATACGTGCATAGGCCTACATCCCTTTCATTATATTAGTATATTTACATATGTGCATGCCTATGTTTATACCTCTATAAATGTCTTTTGCCTCCTAGTTCTTTCCTCTATTTCCTTTTACTTTCTTTCTGTCTCACCTCACGTTTGACCTTCATTTGGCTCTCAGAATTTTCTCTCAGTTATAGTGCACTTGATCAACGCCCATCAGTGATTTTACACCCTCCTGACCATCTATTTTAAATCTCTTGTTCTCTTTTCCCTGGATTAGTGGCTTCCCCCTCCCTTTCCCCACCTCCTCCTCTCCTCTGTCCCCCCAGAGCAATCAGCCCCGTTGTTTGCTCCTTGGGATTGTTTATCCTACCAATCTTATATGGATGGACATTGGTGGGGGGTAGTGGCAGGGGGAAGCCAATATATTGTTCCAGGTCTATCTGCATTGGCTGCTCTGTGCAGGAAGGTCACCCTTGAGGTTTGGTGGACAAGAATGTAGTCCAATCTCTCTCTTTCCCTCTTAGTTTGCTCCCGTGTGGTCTGGGCAGACCGGCCACTCTCCCAGGCTGTACCTTCAGTGCTGTCCTCTGCAGTGCATTCTTGTGGAGAGGGCGTCCACAGAGCTAGGATTGGGGTTGGCCCCGCAGATGTATGGATTGTTATAAGAGCTGTAAGAAATAGCCCCCAATACAGTGATTTATATAAAACATGTTTTTTTAAAGATATGCATTCTTAGCAGGTAAATATTTGCATCACACAGGAACTCAGTTCCCAGAATACAGACCAGAAATCAGAGAACCAGCAAGCCTGAGTTCCCCAGTGCCTGAACAAGCTATAGCAACAGTTGCTTGCAGATCAGTGATCCCCCTCCCCCTACTACGCCACAAGGCAAGGATCCCTGCTGACCCAGTGGGTTATGTGTTGGGCGGCCAACCGCAAAGTCAGGAGTTTAAAAACACCATCCACTTGAAGCTAGAAAGAGGAAGTTATCTACTCCCTGAGGGATTTGCAGTCTCGGGCCCCACAGGGGCAGTTGTCCGTGATCTCCAGGGTGGCCATGAGCCGGCACTGACCAGAGGACAGTGAGCGAGTACTCCACTTGGAGTAGCTCGGGAGAGGGCAGTGAGACTTTCTCGTCTACCGCACTAGAAGGCAACGTAACAGGACTGACTGCTGCTACCAAATAACTTTGAGACGGAGAACAGCAGAAGAAGGAGTCTTACCATAAAGGAACACATTCCTTTTATCCTGGAATTCACCGTGTCCTCTGTTTACTCGTGGGGCAGCCTGCAGGCATGTTTCCACATCCACTGTTGGGACAGCCCGTGGTTTCCATCATTTATTCTTTGGCGTGTCAGCCGCATGCTTTTATTCCGAGACCTCACACAGGCATGTTTAACATCAGGTGAGTCCCGGCCTTTCTTGGTTCAGCTGTTAGGATTCCCAAATTAATCACCCTGCAGTCAATCTGGTCACCCCTGGAATAGAAGCATTGATTTCGAAGCCTTACTTAGAGAATCCGCTTCAGTCTGCAGGAGTAAGAATGTCCAGATAGACTTTCGGATTCACAGTTTCTGGAGCAGTAATCATTTGAAAGGCAATGCAGACTTTAAGCAGCAAGTGAGAGCTCATTGACTTCTCCTCCTCCCATTGTGATATGCATGAGACCAAGTGTCCCTGGGCTGCTGCATTCACTAGCAGACAGGGAGAGATAGAAACAACTTTACTTTGAGCAGGGGGAATGACAAAGTAGCACTTACCAGCTATAGTGTAGTCTAAATCCTGCTGGCGTCCTGATTTCAAAGAAGATACTTATCTTCCCATCTGGAGCACATTGATAAAATTATGTCTTAGTTTTGCTCTCACGTGGACTATTCTGTCCCTCCCTTGCCATTTAAACACAATTATTATTACCTTCCTCTTAAGGCAAGGTTGGTGGTTCAAGCCCACCACCCACATCAAGGGAGAAAGAGGAGGCTGTCTTCTTCCACAAAGACTTTCTCAGCAAACCTTGAGAATCGTTCGACTCTGTTAGAATGGTCTCGGTGGCCATGCATTCTTTGTTTTATTTTTTATGGTTCTTGCCTCCGTGTCGTCCAGTCAGCTCCAGTGGACACAGAAGTTTCTATGGCTATTCATTCGGAGACTTTGTGGCTTAAAGAACAGTGTGTCTTGGGGTTGTGTCCCTTTACCACCCTTATCCAATACGTCTACTGAGAGAATGGGCTCAGAAGCTGGGCTCTATGGAGAAGGTGGCTTCCGCACCAGGGAGGGAGGGGATCCTTGACAAGCTGAGGAATGCAGGTGACACACCTGGCTTGCAGCAAAGCACAGAAGCATATTCCGGTGAGAACACAAGACTGCTGTATCCAGTAGAGATTACACCTCAACATAAAGAAAGCATGAATCCCTACCATGGGATGCATAATAAGAGCGTCCTGACACTGTCAAGGATTTCATTTCACAGGAATCTACAATCCATGCCCGTGGCAGTGGCGTTAAGAAATGAAACTGCCTGTTGCCCTGGGCCAATTGGATGCAGAAGACGTCCTTAACGGATTACAAAGCAAAGGACGATTTGAGGCCAAAAGTGACCCCAACCTGAGTCATATTTTCAATCACGTGATACATATGCAAAAGCTAGCTAATGAATAAGGAAACCTTAGAATCATTCATGACTTTGAATAATGAGGTTGGTAAAGAATATTACTGTAGATATCCGAAAGATAAAGCACATTTGTCTTGGAAGGATAAAACCAGACCGCTCCTTAGAAGCCTGGCTGTGGAGACTTCCATCTCCCTTCCTTTGGACATGTTGTCAGAAGAGACTAGTCATTGGGAAGGGACGCCATGTTTGGCAAAGTAGACAGCCAAAGAGAGGGCGCTCCACAGTGAAATGGACTGACATGGAAACTTCAACTAAAGGCTCAGTCAGAAACAACTGCGAGGATGGCGCTGGGTCGGGCAAGGGTTCGCTCTGGTTTAAATGGGGTTGCTATGAGTCCCAAGTGGCTTGACAGCACCTAACAGCCGTCTTGACAGAAGCAAACTACCACCTCTTGTCCTTGGACTGGCTGATGGTTTTGAAGCACAGATCCTTTGGTTAGCAGCCAGAGCTTAACCACTGCACCACCAGGCTTCGGTGCCAACTTTGACCACAAAAGGCAAATTAACAAAGGTTCTGGTGCAATTCCTGACTTGCGAAACCACGCTAAATGTACCCATGGGCAAAATTATGATGTTAATATTGCATTACATATCATCTTAATTGGTGCTTCCTCACACATAAGCATTACAGCCAGAGTGGTTTCCTTTAGTTACACTTGGAAGCAGTTACTAGCCTTTGCTTTTATTTCCAGCCATGAATTGGTGACGTCTCGTGCCCCAGGCTCCTTGCTTCCCCTGGAACTTATGAGTGAACACTTCTTAATTCACACACACACGTTTCCCACACACACTTTGATTAAAGATAAGCAACCATATGTTAACTGGTGTGTATTTCAGACTGTTTTCTAATACCTCCCCTTTTCCTAGTCACAATGCTATTTCTTGAACAAGTCTTTGACACACAGTCTAAGGAGAGAGGTAGATGCCTGGCTGGGTGGTTTGGACATAGCATAAAAATGCAGTGTGAATGATCTGCATATAACCCCTTCCTGGGGGGATGGGCAACAGAAAAGTGGGTGAAGGGACACAGCAGATGGTGTAAGACATGGGGAAAATAAAATGATAAATCATCAAAGGTTCGTGAGGATAGGGACGGGAATGAGGAACTGATATCAAGGGTCCAAGTAGAAAGAAAATGTTTTGAAAATGGTGATGGGAACATATGTACAAATGTGCCTGACATAATGTATGTATGCATTAATTATGATAAGAGCTGTAAGAGTCCCAAGTAAAATGATTAAAAAAGAAAGAAAGAATTGCGAGAATTATAAGATACGAAGCATGCGTGACAGTTGCCAACTTAATTATATGTTAGAAAGGGGGGCAAACAAACTTCCCAGCACCTGGGACTCTTGATAATATTTTTGTTTGAAAATGCAATCATCACTCAGCTCCCTAGAAAGCATACTCATGTTCAACCCTGGGAGATTTAGAAAAGATGTCCGAATATATTAAGAACAAAATATTATCTGCGAGAGCCCTGGAGATGCTTCCATCGCCACTGGATCCACAAGACTTTGCACTCACCGGCCTGTGATCTTCCTGCATTTTGCATCATTGCATATATCACGTGAGTCTGAAGAAGGATTTATAGACTAGTATAGGACTTATGGGCTAATATAGGACTTATGGACTTGATCTGAACTGGGCTAGGAAGTTTTCTTAATTTACAATTACTCTTTGATATAAAGCTCTTTCTTACACACACACGCACACAGAGAGAGAGAGAGAACAAAATATTTTTTAAATTTTCAGAGGAGAGATATGTGTGGTCTATCATTAGTATTCTGGCCTATATCTAACATTTCAAGATTATGTTTAAAGGATGCTGGTTAATCCTTGTTGAGTATTCAATTTTTATTACAAAATTATCCCCTGACAACTTAACATAAATGTATGAACCTAACAGCAATTGTCTACCTTCTCCCTCATCAAACCCAACCTCTATCCCACGGTCACTTAAGTCTGATGCTTGTGTTTCCACACATGAAGGTACATCTACACATTTCCCATTTTGATTAAAGATAAGCACAAGTACAGTGTAGTGGTACCTAGTGAGTACTCTACAGGCGGACTGTGACATCCAATTCTGCCCCTTCGACTTACTGATAACGGATCTTGAGCAAGTCTTTGAACTTCTGGACCTCAGGACCCACATCAGTACAACGGTTGGGAGTATTACATGAATTATGTATATAAAGGATTTAGGACTGTTTAGGTACACTGAAAATACCCAGTCAATGTCCGTTGTTATTATTTTTCTAGATCTTGATTTCAGGTGTCAGTCAGTTTCAATTCTAAATACAACGGACAAGAAACACTGCCGGCTCTGCACCACCCTCAAGGTCATCCCTGAGCTTGAGGTTATTGTTATGATCACTGTGTCCATCCATCTCTCGGAGGGTTTCTTCTTTTGTGACGCCCCTCTACTTTACCAAGCATGATGCCTTGCTCCAGGGACTGGTTTCTCCTGATAACAGGTCTGAAATACATAAGACGAAGTCTTGCATCCCCGCTTCTATGGCTCTGTGTCAGTCTGGATGGACTAGAGAAACAAATCCATGGACACACCTATGTGTATAAGAGAGAGATTTATATACAAGAGCAATTAAACATTGAGAAAACATCCCAGCCCAGTCCAGATCAAGTCCCTAAGTCCGATATTAACTCATATGCCTGACACCAATCTATAAAGTCCTCTTCAGACTCACAAAATGCATGCAATTACACTGAATGTAGATTACAGGCCAGGGGGTAGAAAATCCTTCTGTCCAGTGGCATTGGAAACATCTCAGCACTGGCAGGGGTCTCTGCATCACGGTGTGTCCTTGTGTCTTGTCAGCTGCTGTGTCTGTCTCCCAGAGTGTGAGCAGAGAGTCTCACAGAGAGGGCGGGGGTGGCCAAGAAGCAGAGCATGCAGTCCTTCAAAACCTAGAAGCAAAGATTTCCAACAAGAAGCAGTAATTGGGAACCAAAGGAGTGAGGGTCCTGGTGATGATCCTGGTTAGCAACTGAGCACATCGAGGCATCAATGGAATGTATTCAGTGTTCGTTTTGTTTGAGAATTCTTGCTCATGGCGCTAATTACACCTACTAAGTGACTCTAGAGTTTTGATTAAACAAATTACATCAATGACGTCTGGAACTGAAAAGTACAAAAGGAATACATCCCTTTGGCGGGGATTTGCCCACATCAGACGAACCACTTGGCCATTTTCCATCTGTGCTTCATCCTCCAAGGATGTGCCCTGCTTTTGTCTTTAAACGAGGTAGGCTGCTATCTATATATGTTATTTTTACTAGGCTTTTCAAATAAGTGTGTTTATCATCACACATTTAATTAGAACTTGTCCTCATCTGGATATTCAACCACAAAGAATAACTGGGAACTTCCATCTGTCCTAAAACAAGGAGCCACATGTTGATCTGTAGACATACGGAGAGATTCCATTCAGATTATTTTAAACAAAAATACCATATACAAGTAGGAAACTCAAATAGAAAATTTGAACAAGCCAAAACAAAAGGAGAAACTTGAAATGTTATTTAAAAACAAAGTAAAACAAAGGCACAACTACATTGGAGAATTCTACCAAATATAAAAAGCAGAGTTGACACCAATTCTACTCAACCTGTCCTATAACAAAGAAAAAAAAGTGGAATATGTTGCAATTCATTCTGCGAAACCAGCCTCACCTTGATACCAGGCAAAATACACCACTAAAAGAAGAAACTGACAGACCAGTATATCTCATCACAAATAGAGATGCAAATATTCTCAACACAATTCTAATTAACAACGTATATAAATAATAGGATGTTTTAGAAAGTTTGCAGAATTATCTTTTAATTCCATTTTATCATGGACTTTTTGAAGCTCCTTTGTCCATTAGAATACATTAGAATTTACAGCAGGTATGAAGGATTCAACATTAGAAAGCCAATCAATAGATCTACAGGATTCTTTGCAATTCCATCCTACTACATATAAAATGAGCCTCTGAGGATCTGGGGGAGGGATCGCATTAGCAGCAAGAGCCAGGAGTGGAGCATATCCTCTGGACCCAAGATATCTACACAGAGAACCTCCTGGATCCGGAAGACAACTGTGACATCAATGAACCTCTGGGCTCTAGGAGATAATGTTACATCAGAGGAGCTGCAGCAGAACCAGGAACCAGAGTGTGGCCCAGAGCAGGGGACTTCCCAAACCATGGAGCAAGTTAAGCTGAGTGCTTTTGTGCAGTGGGTTGGCTTGCAGAGTGGCTCCCTCTGGGCACTTAATTCAGGGAGCTGGCTTTGCTGACCCAGGGATCATGAGCTCAGTGCTATTGCTTGAGGTTTACAGTGGGGTTGGTATGCCCTTTGAACATTTATTAGCAGACCAGAAAGAACTTTGTAACGTGGCCTGGTAAACAACTCAATCCTGAGCATTTCTCATTGGCATTACAACTTGTTAACTTCCTTAACAAACCCTTTAAGCTTGGGTTTTGTATATGAATTCTGTGTAGTCATCGCAATGGACATCAGAATTACAGGTCTTGATTGCAGGACGCATATCAAAGGTGGTTTAACCGTGGGGGTAAGGGGGCGGGGTGGGGATGCTCTACGATAGATGTGGTGGTGATTGTACAATTCCCCTTGATATGATTGCACAATTGAGCTACTCAATTGTATTATATGTAAATTATATGCCAATGAAACTGTTGGGGAAAAAAATAATACAAACAAAAAGAAAAGGAAAAAAGTAGAGGTAATATAGAGAACATTTATCAAAATAAAAATAAAGGTGAAAAAATTATATTATCGCCTCACCTGTGCAGAAAAGGCATTTGATAAAATCTAACACCCTTTCTTTTTAAAAACCTCCTAGCAAAATAAGAATAAAGGGAAATTCCTGAACATCATTAGGCCCCTATATACAAAATCAATAACCAACATTATTCTAAACCAAGACATATTGAGAGCATTCCCCTTGGGAATGGGAACAAGAGAAGGGTTTCCTTACCACCACTCCTGTTCAGTATTGTAGCAGAAGCTCTATCGATAGCAATAAAGCAAATAGTAGAAATAAAGGATATTTATATTAGACAGGAATCAGAATCACAAGGATATGCCTCCAAATCCCCAGAGACTTCAGAAAAATTACTGGAACTAATAGAAGGATTTAGCTAAATGACAGAGCCCAACAAAAATCATTGGGGGTCCTCTACACTAAGAAGGAGAACGCTGAAAGAGAAGTTAAGAAACCAATACCATTTACAGTCGCCTCCCAAAGGACAAAATTACACGGAATAAACCTAACCAGACAAGTAAAATCTTTTGTATGCGTAAGTGATTTATACAAACAAGGAAGACTGCGACATTACTGCACAAAAGTAAGAGCTCGACATAACTGAAAGAATTTCTCATGTTTATTAATGTTTATGAATTGAAAGACAAAATGGCAATAGTACAAAGCGTGGTTTGTAATTAATGCAGTCCTGATCCAAATCCCAGCGATAATTTTTAAGTGGAAGGGAAGAACTCATCTCCAACTTGATACGGAAAGGACGGAGACTTCAAATAGTTAAAGTAATACTGAAGAAGGAGGAGTCCTCTCACTTCCGGATCTCAAAACTTATTATACAATTATGGTAATACAAACAACCTAGTGCCGGCACAGTGACAGACACGTAGACCAGTGAACGCGCCCTGAGAACCCAGGAGTGAATTCATCTATCTACGGGTAGTTGATCGGTGGCAACGGGTCAAAGTCCAGTCAATGGGAAAGAATTGTCTGTTGATGTGATAATGCTGGTGAAACTGGATCTCCAGATGCAGAAAAATAAACCGAGATTCTTATCGTACACCACGTACAAAAACACAAGTCAAAATGAATTTAATCCCTAAATGTTAAAACTAATACCATTAAAAAGAAAAAACTCACTGTCATTGAGATGATGCTGACTCATAGCAACCCTATAGAACAGGATACAATTGGGGCCGTAACTCTGAGAGTAGAAAACCCTGTCTTTCTTCCGACGAGCAGCTGATGGTTATGAACTGCAGACCTGGCAGTTCGCAGCCCAATAGATAACCACTACACCACCAGAGCTTCTATAAAATTCCTGGAAAACAACATAGAGACAGAACTGGGAGGCCTAGTTTTCTTCAGAAATATACTTTCAAGCAAAACCTACCAGTGGAAACACAAAAGAAGGCAAACTAGATTACGGGAAGCTCCTCGGAATTCCCTTTGCTGTGTGGTGTGTGAGACCCAGCATGCATTTTGCTTCTTGTCTACACCTCTACCCACCACCCGTGCATTTCTGCACTCCAGTACCTGTCCGATAGTGGACTGGTTCTTTCTCGTGCCCTTCCAGACTAGCTGCTGGAGGATGAAAGTGAGAGCCATGCTTCTTAAACTCCAATATGACTGTGCTCACCTAAGGAGAGGATTTTCAGTTATTGGCTCCGGGAGAGGTTGATTATGTTGGTTTGGGTGAGGTACACCGGAATCTGCACTTCCCAAGCACCTTAGAAAAAATGATCTGTGTCGTCGTTGGGAAACATGGCCATAAAGAATTGTCAGCTGCTGCTAAGTTGGTTCCCATGCATGACAGCCTTATACATGTGACAGCTAACTGTTGTCTGGCCTGCAGCCATCTTAACAATGGTTGATTGGTAGGTGCTCAAGGTTGCAGCCATTGTGTTGATCTGTCTCATAGACATTTCCCTGTTTCTGTGCTTTCACAAACCCCAAACCATAAAGAATGGTTTCTTGGAAACCACAAATTGTATCCCTTTGGGTTGAGAAACTAATGATTGAATCTCTGTTGATTTTCCCTTCATCTCCATCCATTGGAACGAGGTTAGGGTATTAAAACAAACCAAAAAACAGTTGCCAGTGGCTTGGCTCCCACTCATGGTTATCCATTTATGTCGGAGTAGAGATTTGTTCCATTGGATTTTCAATGGCTAGGAGTTTAGAAGTAGATTGCCAGGCCTTTATTCATAGGTACCTCAGAGTGCACTTGAATCTCTAATCTTTTGGTTAGCAACTGAATATATTAACTATTTATAGCACCAAGGACTCTCATGCTAAGATGTAGAATAGGGGGGAAAGAGCATGTATAAAAGCATTCTTGCAGAAGGCAGGATGCCCAATAACATTTGTTGGACTCAGAACACCTACAAAGTCATCATATGTTCTGGAGGGGAAACGCCATTTACAAAACTTTCAGATTTGCGCTGACCCTGAGAAAGATAAGATCAGATGTTGGGGGTGAACCTCGTTTGACAGGAAAATCTCTGATTAATTGTATTTTGGGAGAAATACCCACCATATATTTTTTAGCTCAAATCTTGAAAAGATTTGGTTCATAAATTATCAGCATGTAGACATGCACTGAGCTTTCTTTATCTTGTCTGAGAAAATTATAGTTGACAAGAGCAAGAAATGGTAAAAGCATGTCTTTAAACTGATATCTATATGTAAGCTTTCACCTGAGGTACAAATTGTGAACTTTATTTCTCCAACAAAGTATTTTGAAGGGAAAATATTTGAAGACTATGTTATAGGTCTTATTTAAGGAGGTATGTGTATATAGCTAAGGTATTTTTTTAAGTAGGGGAAGTTGCAGTCAATAATATTTAAATCTGTTTTTTAATATACTAATAGGATACAGTTCATCAGTTTTTTTAACCTACTTTGTTTTGCCTATTTACAAATGTAGTGATTGCTACTTGAAGATAATTTTCAAAACAAATACTACCAAAGTATATACAGCAAAAGAGATAAAGTATTCTCAGAATCCCATCCCTCTGAAATAACCCATTAGCAGTTTATGTATTCTGTTTTATAACTCTATATATTGTTTCTCATGTTTTTAAATATACACATTTTATACCATTGTATCATTTAATGCAAACTATTCTACAGTTTCTGTGTAATAGTTTTTTCATTGCAGAGAAAAGACAGCAAATCGCATATGGAAACATTCCAAAATGAACCAGTGTTAACATTTGCTGTGGTTGCTAGAGATCTTTTAAAAGAATCTACACTACACACTAAATCTATAAGTCCTTACCTGTCACCCCTGAGTACTGGGCTTAAAAGCAACAATTACAAATTGAGGGTGTTTCAATGTAAGCTTGCTTTTTAATTTTTGTAAGTGGCATATGTTTTCAGGATCTGGTCCTTTTATCCATTTAGATAAATTTTAGTTATTATCTAGTCCTCTCCTAATAGGTATTTATGTTTTACCCTTGTTTGTTAGTGTAAGTAATGTTGCATTGAGCATTCGTTGATGTGTTTCCGGGGAGGCATATGCAAACCTTCTCAAGGATATGTACCTAATGTGGGAATTTCTGGATTGTACTGTATGTACTATTTCAATTTTGCCAACTACTGCCAAATTTTCACCAAGGTGATTGAATCCACTCTATAACCCCCCTCCTGCAAGCCCTGTGTATCCATGTACTCTTTCCCACATGTATTATTGCTGGGTTTGGGTTTTTGTTTTATGCTTTAGCATTATTGTGAATGCTAGTATCTCCTTGATACTTTAATATTATTAATATTTCCTTCAGTACTAAAGAGAGTCAACATATTTTTCATTAGCAATTCAAGTTTTCTCTTCTGAGACTTGCACATTTCTGTCATTTTCCAGTCTTTCCATTGGCCATTAGATTTTTTGTTATAGGTTGGTGGGAGTTGGGAGGTGAGGGATTGAGTCAAATCTTTTATTTGAGGGAAAGGAGATTGATTAAAAACACATATTAGACAAAGCTTATGTTATAAATAATTTTGTTCTTACTGATTGTTGTTCTGCTTCATATGTCAAATTCTAAGAGTAATACAATTAAAATCCCACTACAGCTATAGATGAGCATCTGGCATAGTGATTATAAGTTCAAAACCACCAGCCACTCCTCAGTTTTCTACTCCCTTAAAGTGTTAGCTCAGAAACTCACAAGGACGGATCTACCCTGTCCTATAGGGTTGCGATGAGTCGGCATCAACTCGGTGGCTTTGGTTTGGTTGATAAATGTAGATTGATTCATGTTTTCTTATAATTCGGTTTATATGTTTCGATACAAAGTCATAGTTACTATATCGTCTTGGTTCACGGTTTGTCCCACTGGGTGGATTTACTCATTGATCTGTTGTCAGGGTTTTACTTTAACTTGTGTTGGGGCTGACATAATGTCATCAAACACAGAATATTATCACACCACCTTTCTTTTTGCTCCTCTTGGCTTAATAAGTACTGGTCTAGCCCCTGTCTCCTTCACATTTTCATGTACTTACAGACTTACTTTTTATACTTCTGCTATTCAATCCCATCTAATTGCTTTAAACAGATCCTATTGTGGGCTTATTCTATATTTGGGATTTATACTTTGAGTTTTCTGCATATGAACTCCTCCCCCCCCCCACTCTATTTGCTTCTTGTAAACAAGTTACCGTAGATTCAGAAAGTTTATCTTTATCTTTCCATTTTCTATTTCTGTTCTCTTGGCAGCAACCCTTATAATTCTAACAAACCTACCTGTAATTTAACTAACAAAGTTTGTCCTCTTGAATGAAACATAACCATGAAAGTGGCTTAGCTACCCACTGGACTCCTCCATCTTTAGCCTTGTGCTATTGTCTTGATTTTCAGTTCCAGTGTTTTAAGATGGAAATATCCATTATAATGATCATTTAGGTTGACAATCAATACTGAGTTGAGTCTGCCAGCATATTTTATTCATATCTTCAATCAATATATCTTGCATCCATAGTTCTGCTTCAGATTACCTTTTTAATAAGCTTTTAGTTGTTTAGGCATCCTGGTGGCATAGTGGTTACAATTGGACTGCTAACCTCAAGGTCAGCAGTTCGAAACTACCAGCCACTCCTTAGGAGAAAAACAAAGCGTTCTACTATAATAAAGCTTTCTACTATAATGCCATAAAGAGCTACAGTCACGGAAACTCACAGGGGCAATTCTAGCCTGTTCTGTAGATTCACTCTCCGTCAGCATTGACTCAATGGTAGTCAGTAAGGGAGAGCCATTTCTTGGCATATGTGTGTAACTGAGTGGAACCTGTTCACCTATGATAGGTGATAACATCTGTCACTGGTTCTCACCCATGAGCTGGGTTGTAGTTGGAGTCCTACGACCCCTCAAGAATTGATTCACTACCTCTCTCCATGCTCGGGACTAGAAACCAGCAGAACTATGCACCTTTGGCCCTCGCTTACCACTGTTTGCTGTTGTGGGTTTTTAAGTCCGTAGATGTGTCTGTCTGATTTTTAGCAAGGCTTTCTCTTTCCTTAAGAAAGAGGGAGCGATACCAGCAAGTTCACTCTGACATGGGTCACTTTCACATGTCGAAGTAGAACTGTGTGGCCCATGGGGCTTCCATGGCTGATGTTTGGACGAGACCACAGGGCCTTCCTTTGGAAGCATCTTGGATGGACTCAGATTTCCAAGTTCTTGTTAGCAGCCAAGCATGTGAATCTAGTGCACCATCCAGTGCCTCCCTTGGCTTGGTGGTCTAGGGTGCAGAGGACAATCTTCAAAGCATTGGTAGATTTATCTTTCACTTTTAATTTGTTATTATTGCTTGCAATGCCAAATTGAGAGTGGAAAATATGAAGTCACTTGAATCATCTTTAACCAGACATCTACGTCTCAACTAGACTTTTTCCTGAGGGCATAACAACTTGAATGCCTGCCATTCCCTTTTATGAATGGGCTTTAATTGAACCAGTCCTATTTCTGATTGAGTTTGAGCTTGTTTCCAATTGTGCCCAATTACAAATCAAGTACAAATGAACATACTATG
Source organism: Tenrec ecaudatus (assembly GCF_050624435.1). NCBI lineage: Eukaryota > Metazoa > Chordata > Mammalia > Afrosoricida > Tenrecidae > Tenrec > Tenrec ecaudatus. The sequence continues at coordinate 15,647,903 of NC_134540.1, read as the reverse complement.
CCAGTATCTTTGTACACTTAAATCAGGAATTCTAGATGGTAAACCCTCCTACAGTGAATTGTTGGGTAAAAGTGTAGTCTATTAAATTTTTGTGAAAACTGTTTATGGATATGCCTCCTTTCTTACTTTACTTGTAGCTAAGGAGCAGACTTTCTCCACCATTCTCTGATTCCTCCCTTCACCAATCCGACTCCTGACTTGTTGCGGTTGTTGTGAGGTGCCATCCAGTTGACTGTGACCCTGTGTACAGCAGAACAAAGCACTGTCCGTCCTGCACCAGCCTCACGATCCTTTCTAGGCCTGAACCTATGGTTGCAGCCATTGTGCCAACCCATCGCATGGAGGGCCTTCTTTTTCATGCCTCTCCACTTTAACCAGCATGATGTCCTTCCCCAGGGACTGGTCTGTCAGGAGAAGCCAGCCCCTAACACATCATTACGGGCCCGGTAGGCGCAATTGTACAGCGATAATAAGTAAAGCTCATAGTAAGGTTATAGAGAGCATGAGAGATAGAAAAGAAGTATTGAAATAAAGGGAGTCAGACACGATTCATGGTAGCATGCTCACCCCAGCCCCGCTTGGTGGTCCACGTGGAGGGAGAGAGAGAATCTTTAATGCTAGCCCAGGCTTTTATCCTCTGGGGACATGCAAGCCCCTTAATTACAGGTGAAGACATGCATCACAGGAAGGGGTAATACAGTAATGAGAGGGGGTGGTCTAGGGAAATACACGCAATAGGAAGAGGAGGGATTGGGGTATACATGTGACAAGATGGGCAGACCCTAGATACAGGATGGCAGCTTAACCTTGGATGTCACAGATCGCTTTGGCCTGTTCCTTGGCTCAACTGATAGAGACCTTTATCAGTGGGGTGTGAACTCCACCTACAGGAACCAAGCTAATGGTCACAGGCCCCCACCCCTGTGGTGTGGAGAGACAGCAGTCTGGCAGGGACTGCCTTCAGGGAAGATGCCTGTGAGCATCTGACCTCCCCCCACACCGGTCTCTCTGAACAATATGTCCAAAGTATATAGAGAAAAGTCTTGCTGTCCTTGCTTCTAAGGAACACTCCAGCGTGCTTCTGCCAAGACAGATCTGTTTGTCCTTCTAGTAGTCCTCAGTGCTTTCAATAGTCTTCTGTGGGACCACAGCTCATGTGCCCAGATACTTCTTCAGCCTTCCTTATTCAGTGTCCAGCTTTCACATGCATATGCGGCAATCGGAAATACCAGGGCTTAGGTCAGGTGCACCTTAGTCCTCAAAGCAACATCCTTGCTTGTGATCAAGATCTTATGATCAAGTGCAGTGTTGGTTGTTTGTGAAAGCATGGTACCTGGGGTCACCCCCTGCAGCCTATCAGTTGGATGTCAGCTCTTAACACCTGCATTTTACAAGTCTCTTTAGACTATTCAAATACACATCTAGCTTGGGAACCACGAAGTTAAGTCCTTTGCTTCAACTTCATCTGACTCCCTTCATCTGTCCCTGGTGTATTCTTCCAGGCTCAACGCCAAAAACAAAAAATCGCCCTCTGGTGGTGCAGTGGGTTAAAGGTTGAGCTACTCGCCAAGAGCCTCACTCAAAGGGAAGTTTTAAAATGTCCTTGTATAACCACCCCCCACCACCTCAGGTTAACAAGTCGGAAGGGGGAAGTTCATGAGTGGCGATCTAAAGGTCAGTTATTGGTCTCGCTGGGTCCAGAGGAAAGAGGGGTGAAATGATTAGATAGAAAGAAATAAAAACAAATGAGTGAATAAATGAATGAATGTCCTTTTACTTGCTCTTCTTCTGAAGCACGTTTTAAGTTTCACTGTCCAGCAAGGAAGGTTCTGCCCTAACTCACCGCATCACAAGGAGACACGGATACACTCACTCTCATGAACAACTCGTCCTGTTCTATTTGACATCAGTGTGCTCCGTCACTCCATGGATGTAGAGTGAGCACATACTTGCAGTAGTGTTGTGGGAAGTCCAGAAAACAACAGCTCCTTGCCATGGACGGCTCAGAGACAGGGGCTGAGACAAGTAAGCGGTGACAGTTGAGGGTGAGTGAAAGTTGTGTCCGGGAAGCTCAGGGCGCTTTCTCACAAAACTGACTTCTGAACAGACACCTGAAACTTGAGCAGGAATCTTCTTCAGAGGAGGAAGAGGGAAGGTATGTTCAAAGTAGAGCAATGGTGCAGCAAAGACTGGGCATGGCCTATTGAAGACATTCGCGTTATGGGATCATCAAGGTAAAATCAAGACTAAAAATATATATTATACTAAAACCAAGGCTAAAAATGATGTTCAAAGGCAAACTCGAACCAGATGTTTCAGTCTTGTAAACCCTACTGTGAAGTCTGTGCACAATCTTGAAAGCAATACACAACTGGGCAACGGTGTGACCAGGACTAGACTAGCTTTGGGTGCGGCCACTTGGATTAATAGTCTGGTGAAGGGCTATTGAGGGGATTCCAGGGGCCGGTGACACTGGCCAGACCCAGGATCGTGGCAGCAAGGTAGAGAGGTAGCCAGGTATGGAAACACAGGTGAGGCTCAGACCTTGGACTTGTTGTTTTATTTGGAGGTACCCATCGGAAAAATCTGTAGGGGCCATTAGTTTAGCAAGATCTAAAGCCCAGGAGACCGGATCTGAATTGGAAATAATTTAAGGGGGTTCCTTTGTATTGTTCTCCAGCTCAGAACCACTAGGCATCATAGAGGTTTCTATTCCAGGCACTTCTGTGCACACGGGTGAGTGAGGACCAGAAAGCTCCCCTGACTGACGGGCTGTGTCCACGGCAGTAAATGAGATTTGGCTCCAGATAGCAATTACCTCTTCCCTCCTTCTCAGGAGACAACATGCAATTGTAAACATCAATCTAGACACTGCACTCTTAGCCGAAAACAAAGTAGAACAAGAAGTTCAGTCTCCCTGCTGGGAAAAGACATTACATTGCTTTGGCTTCACCCCTGCCGCAGGGGGGCTGTACAGCTTGCCAAGTCTCCTCTGCCCTTCGGTCCCAAGCATGCGAGTATGAGCCTAGTTCTACTGCATGGAGTCAACATTTTCTCAGCTGTGATAAGGGTGTCCATGTTTGAGGGGCTAAGGTAGGCTCTTCTGCCTCACTGCCTTGGGCTGTGGACCCTTTGCTTGAGAGGATCCAGACAGGAGGGCTTGGCTTCCCTCGTGAATTTCACACTTTTTCTGGAGATCAACTTTGAAAAGTGATTTAAAAAACAAAAACAAGCCTCCCTGCCATCCTGTCTATTCTGATTTCAGCGACTGTAAAGCCCCATGGGGCTCCAAGACTGTCAACCCTTAGGAGAATAGAGAGCCTAATTGCTCCCCTTAAACTGCTCAGACACTCTTTGGCTTTGTCTGTTTTGTTTTGTTAATCATTTTATTGGGGGCTCATACAACTTTTATCACAATCCATCCATCCATTATGTCAAGCACTTTTGTACATTTGTTGCCATCATCATTGTCAAAACATTTTTTTCCGACTTGAGCCCTTGGTATCAGCTCCTCATTTTGTTCCGTCCCACCCCCACCCTCCATCCCTTATGAAGCCTTGATAACTTATAAATTATTCATATTTTTATGTCTTACACTGACCGACATCTCCCTTCACCCAGTTTTCTGTTGTCCATCACCCCTGGGAGGGGGTTATATGTAGATCATTGTAATCAGTGCCCTCTTTCTCCCCCCACCTTTCCCTTACCCTCCTGGTATCACTACTCTTAGTATCAGTCCTGAGGGGTTTGTCTGTACTGGATTCCCTGTGTTTCCAGCTCTGATCTGTACCAGTGTACATGCTCTGGTCTAGCCGGACTGTAAGGTAGAATTGGGGTCATGATAGTGGGGGGGGGGGGAGCATTAAAGAGCTAGAGGAAAGTTGTATGTTTCAATGGTGCTGTACTGTACCCTGTCTGGTTCATCACTTCCTTGTGACCCTTCTGTAAGGGGATGTCCAAATGTCCACAGACAGGCTTTAGATCTCTATTCCACCCTCCCCCTCATTCACATTGATATGATTTTTTGGTTCTGGGTCTTTGATGCCTGATACCTGATCCTATTGACACTTCATGATCACACAGGCTAGTGTGCGTCTTCCATGTGGACTTTGCTGCTTCTGAGCTAGATGGCCACATGTTTATCTTCAAGCGTTTAAGACCCCAGATGCTATATCTTTTGATAGCCGGCACCATCAGCTTTCTTTACCACATTTGCTTATGCACCTATTTTGTCTTCAGTGATCGTGTCAGGAAGGTGAGCATCTCAGAATGCCAGGTTATTAGAACAACGTGTTCTTGCACACTCTTTGGCTTTAATGTATCTTTCCGAGGCAGAGGGAATAAACCTGCATTCTGGATGCTCTATGGTGGGTGGTGCAGCAGTGAGAAATGGTGTGTGTGTGTGTGTGTGTGTGTGTGTGAACGAGCTGCAGAATAAGTAGCATGGGCTTGATCATTCTGGCTAATGTGATCAACCACTGATTCTGCGCCATTAAAATCCTGAGCTTAGGGGAACGGGGAGGGATGGGGGGGAAAGGACTTGGTGCAAAGGGCTTTAAGTGGAGAGCAAATGCTTTGAAAATGATGAGGGAAAAGAATGTACAGATGTGCTTTATACAATTGATGTATGTGTGGATTGTGATAAGAGTTGTATGAGCCCCTAATAAACTGTTTAAAAATTAAATTAAATTAAAAAAAATTTTAAACTGAGCTTAAGCATAGGACAAGCCACTATGCATATTTCAGGTCTGAATTGTAGAATGAAAAAGGGTTTTTTTTTCCTCTCATTTACTTTTAGTTGTAATGCATTTCTAAAATGCATTTACATTTCAGAAGGAGCCCAGCTGCATAATGGGCTGTGCACTGAACTGCTGCCTGGCCATACAGTAGGAAGTTCAAATCCACTAGTCACTCCATGAGAGCAAAATGAGGCTGGCTGCCCCTTGGAAGATCTGAAGTCTCAGAAGCTCAGAAGGAGCAATTCTGCTCTGTCCTATAGGGTCACCGTGCATCAGAATAACTCAATGGTAGTGAGTGAATGATATATTTCTAAAATGGTCTTTAGAAATATGATTTCCTGAATTTTTCAAAGAAACCAAGGTCCTATACAAAAAAACAAAAACAAAACCCCACTGCCATTAAGTCAATTTTGACTCATCACGACCCTAGGCGTCTTTATGGGAGTAGGCAACCTCTTTCTTCCTTGGCGTGACTGGTGGGCTTGAATTGCAGTTAGCATGCAAGGCTCATTACCTAGCCAGGTTTCCTTAGTCAATAGCAAACATCAGTAAATAAATGTAGCCAGAGATAAAACTCCACTTCACTGCCATTGAGTCAATGCCGAGTGAGCAACCCTACGGGACCGGGTGGAACTGCCCTTGTAGGTTTGCAAGACTCATTCTTTTAGAGCTGAAAGCCTCCTCGCACTCCCGGGGGCAGTGTGGTTTCCACCTGCTGACCCTGCACTTAGCCGCTCATTGAACCCACAGCACCACCAGGGCTCCTACCCAAGGGGAATGGCTTACGGTCGCACTCAGAAGTAAGACTAGCCGGCCGTAACAGCGAGCGCTCTTTCTGGGTTTGGCGTGTGTATCTTTCACCTGTTGGATGCCAACCCTCATCCATTTGTTTAGTATTTACTTACGCTGACTGAGCACACACTCAAATGTTTCCGGGACATCCCACCATTTTCCTGAAGGGATGTGGACGATTCAGCTCCCTGTGGGAAGGATTTTTTTTTTAATTCGCACATTTTACGTATGGTTCTCTCTGATGGCAACAATTACAAACAACGTCCAGGAGTTTGGAGAGTTTGGGAAGGCTTTGAAAGGTGAGATCACAGCAGGAGGCCTGGTGACAGTGGTTACACACTGAGCTGCTAACCATAAAGTCAGCAGTTTGAAGCCAGCAGCCGCTCCAAGGGGGAAAGTGAAGGCTTTCTACTCCCATAGACAGCTACAGTCTTGGAAACTCACAGGCGCAGTGCTACCTGGTCCTGTAGAGTCTCCACGAGCTGGCATTGACTCAGCGGCTCCCCATTCTCATCCAGCTGCACTGAGAAGATAGAAAGGTGCTGAGTTCTAGTCATATCTTCTTCCCCCTGCTGGCCTAGTAGTGTGTTTTGTATTTTTCCTTATACAGACTACTAGATTCCTGTTTGACAAGCTCACAGTTGATCATTTCGACCCTTAGGGTCAGTGATGGCCTCTGATGAGCTGGCCTGTGTCCGTGAAGGGAGCAGAGAGAGAAGGAGATGTCTAAGTCACACGGTTCGTTATCGTTGTTGATAGGTGTCATCGAGTTGATTCAAACCCATGGTGACTGTGCGCTCCCCAGAATGAAACACTGCCTGATCCTGAACCACCCTCACAATCGCTGTAGCCGAACCCTCGCGGTGGCCGCGGAGTCAGTCCTTCTTGTCAAGGGGCTTTCTCTTCTTCACTGCCCCTCTCCTTCACGAACCATGATGTCCTTTCCCAGGGACTAGTCTCCCAGATAACTCCCAAAGTGCACGCAATGAAGTCTCACCATCCGTGCACCTAAGGAGTGTCTTGGCTGTACTTCTTCCAAGAGAGATTTGTTTATTCCTTCGGCAGTCCATGATGCTTTCAACCTTCGCCTCCAGACCGTCATTCAAACGCATCGATTCTGCGGACCATCCTTATCCAATGTCCAGCTTTCCCATGCGCTCATCTGCTAGTAACCAAAGGAATAAAGACTAAAATCTCATTTTAGAGAAAAACGCTTAAAGATAGTTTCTAATGCTTTACAGACATCGCCATGGTAAAGATGAGGGATATGTGATTAATAATCCTATAACGCCTGAATTTTTAATTTCAGGGAAAATTTTTTTTTGTTTTTATTGTTTACTTTCATAGTTATCAATCTATATAACAACCAAAATATATGAAAAAATATATAAAATTTGCAATGTTTTTTAAATGTAACCCAATTGCCATATTCGTCCATGGACTTAAAATAAATGTTATAATTAAAATGTTATGAAAACGTCATGCTCAGCATTATAGGGCTAAGCCTCCTTCCCCCTCCCCCTCTTTTCTGCTGCAGGCAAAAACATAGTGTAAGATAAAATTTAGATGAAATTGTTGGTGACATCCGGTAACATTACCGAAAGCCGCTAAAAATGGCATGCTCCCCCCCTGTGCATACATACACTCAAACATACACTAAGACACTGACAGGTCGTCAATGTGCCATATGTGGGAACAGTTGTTCTTTTTTCTCGTTGACAGCTTGGACATAACCTCCGGAGACTGCGGGAGGCTCCCAGCGGCCCTGCTAGGCACGGCCCAAGGAGCGAGCATGTGAACAGTGAGAACTGACAGTTGGCCATTGAAACACAGGCCAAACAAGCACCCGCGTGCCATCTCCACCACCATGTCAATCATTGGGTCACTGTGGGTTGGCTTTGTTCTGCCCCCTTTCTCCTTTGGCTCTGGGAGGAGGAGAGAGATAGGGAGATGCAGGGGTGAGGGTGTCTCATTATGAGCGGAGAGAGGCCCTCTTGGGGCTTACCCTGATTCTAGCCCGGTACAGGAAGGTCATTTGTACGATTATGTGGTTTACCAAGAATGTGAAGAGATTTACGGAACCACTTGTTGTTCAAGATCATTGTAAAAAGCCTTTTGTAAAAAAAAGAATAAATTCAGATGTGCCTGCTTTGCCATCTGGTCGGTGGCGTTAGCTTGTGGAGGACGATCTGTGTGCACTTTGGGCCCCGACTTAGGAGGGAGAAATGCGAGGAATACATTGGCTCATCTTTCCGGGCCTTGACAGAGACAGTGAGATAGCGCCTTCCTCTGCACACATCCTCAATCCCTCGCACCTTCCCAGCTGGAGGCCGATGTAGCACTCCCGAAACAAAATATGCAAACAAACCCCCAGGCTGGTTTCTTCTGATTTAAGAATTCCGTGGGGCGATGCATTTCTTCAGTATTTGAAGAGGCCTCGAAGCTGTAGATAAAGTTTTCAGCGCCTTCTTCCTCCAAAGTGAGGCGCCACGTCCCTCCTTCTTCGTTGTCTGTTCTTGGTCTGAAATCTCCCCTGAAACCTGTCCCTGTTGGGTGACCCTGCTGCCTTTTGAAATGCCATTATCATAGCCGCCAGCATCACCACCACACGCAAGCCACCACAGGATGACAATCTGATGGACAAAATGAGGAAGACCCTCTACAAGATGGATTGACACCGTGGCTGCAACAATGGAGTCAGGCAGAGAAACCATTGTGAGGCTGGGGCAGGACCGAGCAGTGTTTCGTTCTGTTGTACACAGGGTCGCTATGGGCCGGAGCCAACTCGATGACACCTAAGAACAACAACAACATGCCTTTCTTAGCACGCCACCTATATATATGACTCAACAAAGAAAACAGATGCTTCTGGTTTTCATAAGGAGTATTTATTTGGGGGAGAAAATGAAAGAATTTATGTTGAACTTGAGCAGGGAATTTATTGAATGTAAGAACTTCTTGTAAGGTTTGGTTTGGTACATTCCATTAAAAAGTCCCCGGCCCCACCAAAAGAGATAAATAACCTCACTACCGTCATCAGTCCTGACCCTCTAGGACAAGGTAGAACTGCCCCTGTGATTTTCACTTTTTATAGGAGTAAAGGCCCTACCTTCCTCCCGAGGACCAACTAATGGTTTAGAACTGCCAACCTTGCAGATCACCACCCAATGCATTAGCATTACACCAGCAGGTCTTTGGTAATTCAAGTTGACGCTCTGAAACATGACAGCCATCCATGGAACACTCTTGGTCCATGTCCTCTTAGATTCAGTCCTTCAGGTCCTGTAAAACCAGAAGTTCTGGTGACAAATAGTTTACCTGACTCTGGAGGGACACAGCCTTTATCTTTGCTAGTGGCTGTTTCTAAAATAAGCTCACAATGAATAAGGGGTGCACCATTAACAGGACAATAGAGGTGTTTCAAAATAAGGTAGGTTTACGTCTTTTTGGTTTTGTTTGTTTTTAACTCTGCTCACAAATTATCTCTAGTCAGCTAACCACTCTGCCCCAGCCTTCTGACAGCTCTCTCCCCAGGTAAACTGTTGGTCACAAGGGAACACCGGGAGCAATGGTTCAACAAAGAGCAACTCTCAGCCTCCAAGAGAGTAGCTCAGCTCCTGGGGTTTCCCCAGATGTGCGTCTTCATGGAAGCAGACAGCCCAATGTCTGGAGCTGCTGGTGGGTTTGAACCACCAACGTGATGGTTAGCTGCCCGAGGTTAACCTGAGAGGCCCTGGCTGAGGAGTGGTTCCATTAGCCCCATTCAAATGGATCACCAGTGTCATTGCTAAGAGTTGACACCCAGCTAGAAGCATTGCCCCATCCTGTACCACCCTCAGGATCATTCACTGGAACATTTGAATCCACCGGTAGGGTTCTTGTGTGAAGTCATCTCATTGATGGTTTTCCTCATTTTTCCTCATCCTCTACTTTGCCACACAAAATGATAGCATCATTTCCTAGTGCTTTACCTTTCTTGATAGTGTGCCCCAAAGAAGCAAGTTGGAAATCTCACCAGTCTCGCTTCTAAGGAGCACTCGGGTTGTGTTTCTTCCGAGCGTGATTTGTTGGTCCATTGATAGTCCTCAGTATATTCCAATTTTTTTTTTTGCCAACATGAATTGTCACAGAGTAACTGCCAATAATGGAAGGAAATGCAGAGTCATGAAGCACAAGCTGAGTCTGGAATGACTGAGTCTCAACATTTTCATTCATGTAAATCCATGTAAATGCATGTAAGCTCATTGGTAGGTGATTATGTCTACCATTTCTCCAGTGGATCTTCAGTTGGCCTTGAATATCTCCCAAGACCCTGCAGGTTAAATGCAACATACAAGCAAGGCCTGATTTCTCTAAAGTCTTCAAAACTAGTGACCCACTACAGGTGCTAAGCTCAGTGGTTACAGAGTCAAATTCACTGGATTCCGCTCAAAACTAAAGGAATAGAACATGCCATTGTCCAAGTAGCTGTGCCTTTGATTCTGAATGAGCCCACCATAGGAGAGGATGGAATTAGCAGCCAAGCAAAACTCCAAAACTCTCAGCCTCAGGGCGTCCCTTCATTTCCTTTCCAGCTGTCTAACACACTCAGCTTCCTGGAAGAACATTCTAAACCATTTATAACTCACCCATGGGACACACTAACTCTTATGCCTTGTGAAAAGGATGCTCTGTTCTCTTCTTGAGGATAATACTCTGTGTTTTTTTTTATTTCTTAGCAAAGGCATTTGGCCCTGGGCACTTTATCAATCTATCCTTTAAAGAAATACTACCTTACTAACAGGATCGGAGGTGGCACAGTGGTAGAATGCTCGCCTGTGAGTCAGTCCTGGGTTCCCTTCCCATCCAGCATACATTCTTTACAGTCACAACTTGTCTATCCGTGGAAGCTAGTGTGCTGCTGGGATGCTGAACAGGTTTCAGTGGCTTCTAGATTAAGGTAATTAAGATTAAGCTGGCAATCATCTGAAACTCCAGTCAGTGAACACAAAGGATCATTCCAAACCAGGTGGTGGGGATGGTGTAGGAGTGTGCATGGGTTCTTGGGATGGTCCCACAGCTGCTAACAACCACAACACCTTATGATGTGTGTGTATATATATATATATATATATACACACACACATATATCCATGATCAATTGAGCTACAAAGATGAATAATCTAGGAAGAGATGGGCATGGGACAATTAAGTGACCGGAATGGCTCTTGCTCTGTTATCCACAGAACCAACCTTCTACTTCGGCGCTGTGGAGTACTCCGTGGACGAGCGTGCCGGCTCCGTGGAGGTGCAAGTGTGGAGAGCAGGCACCGACCTGTCCAGGCCGTCCAGCGTCACCGTGCGGTCTCGGAAGACAGAGCCTCCCTCGGCGGATGGTGAGCCCTCTTGCCAGCCTCACTTCTAAGGAGGCTGTGCTTCTTCCAGCACAGATGTCGTCTGTCTCCTGGCAGCCCCTGGTTGATGAAGGATTCCTGGTCTACAGCATAATTTGAAGGCATCCCTTTGTCTTTGGTCTATCTTCCCTAGTGCCCAGTTTGCACACACTTAGGAGGTAACTGAGAGCATCGTGGCCTGGCTCAGGTGCACTTTGTCTTCAAAGGAATTTTACCTTTAACACTTTCAAAGAGGCCTTCTGTAGCAGATTTACCCAAATGGCATACATCATTTGATTGGTTGCCTGCTGCTCCCATGGACGATGGGCGCACGTGGGCTCACGTACAATGAAATCCTGACAACTGCAATCTTTTCTCATCCTGAGCTTGCTTCTGAGCCCAGTGGTGAGGATGTTTGTTTTGTATGTTCAGTGACTAATTCTGCTTTGCTTTGGTTGTACCTTCAAAGCTTCTCTAGCTCCTTGTCTCCCAAAATGTGTCCCATGCCTACGCTAGACGTGTCTCCTTCTTGGTATCATTTCCCTAAGAAGCCCCCTGGAGAAGGGAAGATGAAGAAAGAGACAATATCAGATCAAACTCAAAACCAAACTCACAACCACTGAATCCCTTCTGACTCAAGGCGACCCTAGAGGACGGAGTAGAACTGCCCTGTGGGTTTCCAAGACTAACGCCTCACTGGAGTAGAAAGCCTCCTCTTTTCCCCGATAGTATTAGATCACATACTGTGAAATTGTCACAAAGAACTATGGAAGTGTATTAACTTTGCTTTGTTGTTAATCACAAGGCTTCATATAAATTTTCAAAGAACAAAGACATTACATTTTTACGGCTATCAAAATAATACATGGGGTTGAAAACAGTTGAGAAATCCCAGATAAGGGAGCCAAGAGAAAGAACTCAAAGTAAGTAAAGTCATTCCTTATACTCATCATAGACAGTAAAAAGCCATATTGCACCTACCATCTCATTAATGTACATAGCAATGTAGATATCAATCGTGGGCACTTCGTTTGAATATAATTTTCAGCAGTGTCATGCTGGGCCTGTGAATTTTCAAAAGTGGTTATATATGCAAGGAGCCACCAACAAGTTAGTGGGGGAAAAATCCCATTATCTTTTATTTCCATTTTTTCAACAAATTTTTAGTCAATACATATATATATGTAACTTGTATGTACAATTATTATAAATATTTATGTATGTATAATTTGTCTATCATTTTAAATATTTAGTGCCAACTAATAACTGTCTTTTTAACTCTCCCAGCTGGAACAGACTATGTAGGAATCAGTCATAATTTAGATTTTGCACCGGGAGTCAACATGCAGACTGTTCGTGTAATTATTTTGGATGATCTTGGACAACCAGTGCTGGAGGGAATTGAGAAATTTGAACTGGTGCTTCGGATGCCTATGAATGCTGCCCTTGGAGAACCCAGCAAAGCCATTGTGTCCATAAATGACTCTGTTTCAGACGGTGAGTGTTCATTAACTTAACAATAACTTAGGGCCCATATAAATGATAAGTATTCTGATAAATTTGGATTTACATATCCTTCTCCTTTCATTGAGATAGAAGTAGATTGTCTAAAAAGAAAACTATTGGTTTTCTCATTAAGTGACAAAATCCCTTCCCTAAGGGATTGACACTAGTTCTTGTGGCATGCCTTTTGTTACTAAGTTTAGCTGTGTCTCCAGCAGTCCCTTGCAGGTGGCTGGAACCACATGGAGGTTTTCTCACTTCTTAAATGACAGTGGTCTTTTTCCTGCCCAGCAGGAGACCTTTTCTGTGATCTCCTTAAACACAGACTGTGCTGAACTTCTTTTAAAAGGCACTGAAATCATGTTTCTGAGACAGTGTCGGCTGTAGGACACTGGCAGGCTCTTTGGCATGTCAAAGGATTCTTGACCTCTCCTCAGGGTGACCGTGGCCGTGCCTGCATGAGTCTAAGCTATGGTCAGCGAAACCAACATGGAATTGCCCAACACAAGTGGCACCACAAAATGACAGGTGTATCCGCTTTGTTAGCCTTCCCGAGACGATCTGAGTAAAGTACACGTCTCAATGTTGTTCGGTGCTGTCAAGCCAGTTCGAACTCTCGGTGGTCCCTGTGTACCAGGGAATTGAACGCAGCCCGGTCCTGCGCCGTCCTCACAACTGTTGCTATGCTTGAGCCCATTGACACAGCCACTGTGTCCAGCGTCTGGTTGAGTCTTCTTTTCATTGACTATCTGCCTTACTGCACATGCTGTCCTGCTCCGGAGACGGGTCTCTCCTGATCACATACCCAAAGTAGGTGAGATAAAGTCCAGCCCTCCGTTGTCAAGAGCATTTCCACTGTGCTTCATCCAGGGCATCTTTGCTTCGTTTCTTCGGAAGTCCATGGTGAACTTAATATTCTTTGTCAATGCCATAATCCAAAGACATCAATTCTCTTTTGATCTTCCTTCGTCATGGAATTAGCTGCACAACATTTAATATTCTTCTTGATATCAGTAGATTCTGAGAAAAAAAAACTCAAGGGGTTAGTGGGTAGAGGGACAAATAGATGAGCGAATGGATGGAGAAATCGATGAGTAAACAGACAAACAACTATTTTTTAAAATCCCTTTGCTATTGATCCAACTCATCTCCACACTAGGACAGAGCAGAACTGCCCTGTAAAGTTTCCAAGAAGTCAATCTTTTTAGGAGCAAAATGCCACCTTTTTCTCCCACAAGTGGCTGGTAAGATCAAACTGATGACCTTTTGATTCACAGCTAAACGCTTAACCATGACATCACCAGGGTGCTTGCTTATGCACTCACCACCAACACCACCACCCCCCCACACACGTACATGCACATACACCAGGGTGTCAAAGAGTTCATGGGGAATTTCCATTCTCTTTTTTATTTAACTTTTCTTTAAAGAAATTTTTATATATTTTATTGTGATGACTGCACAATTCTGTTTTTAATTTATTCTTAATTGGGCGTTAATACATATATCATTCCATAGTTCAATCACATCAAGCAGATTTGTGCAATCGCTACCACAAACCATTTCTGAACATTCTTTTTCTTCCCGATCTTCCTTTTATCCCACCACCACCACCACCACCATACCCATCACCCCCACTGCTCCCCCACAAAAAACCAAACAAACAGACCAAGCACCCATTCTACTTGCTGTCCCTGTAGGTTCATCAACCTTGGGTTTCATATACTGAAACATAAAAACCTATAACACAACTTCATAAGGGTGGCCTCCAATGGCATAAGGCCTCTGAAATATACCCTAACATGAACAAACAAAACAAAAATACAGAAAATATTGAAAATCAAATCAGCTCCAGCATGCATCAGAGGGGGGATCAACTGACAAAGCTGTGACTGTTCAAGTCAGATTTATGCCTTTGCTCCTCTATCCTCATCTGTCCAACACCCTCTGGGTAGTAACCAGTTTCCTCCCCTCCCTCAATTGTGGACAGAGGGAGGTCACCGGAGGCTTGTTTCCTCTGTAGTTTCCACAAATGGATCTTGGGCTTCCACTGTCATCCAGAGCCTTCTGCAAAACAGAGTCTCACTATTTATACTCATCCCTCCTTTGACTTCAGATTATATTTGTTGGAAGAAGGTTTAGCTTGGAAGAAGATTTAGATCCATTTTCCATTCAGCAATTCATGCACATTTTGTTTTCTCTCATTGATTGCAAGTCCCACAAGGTGATATCACGTTTCCCTCTTCCTTGTGTTTCTTGTTTCCATTTTTCCCTTTTTGCTAATACTTCTGAACCTTGTTGTTGCATAAATGCTTCCCTTTGAACTCAAGTGGTTGATTATTCTAAGGCAGTGGTTCTCAACCTTCCTCATGTCATGACTTTTGAATACAGTTCCTCATGTTGTGCTGACCCCAAACCATAAAATTATTGTTGTTGCTACTTCATAACTGTCATTTTGCTACTGTTATTAATTGTAATGTAAATATCTGATAGGCAGGATGTATTTTCATTGTTACAAATTGAACATAATGAATGCATAGTGGTTAATCACAAAATAATATGTAATTATATATTGTGAACTATTTATTTCTAAGGACAAATAAATGAAATTTTGTCTTGAAGCATGGTGTAGCATGGGTAACAGTCTTCACGCCGGGTACTCATATGTGGGCGAATCTGCATGTGGGCAGACCCACCTGGAGACGGATAGAAGAGCGATGTCTCGGCTCCTAAGACCATTGGAAATATGTGTTTTCAAAATGGTCTTGGGCAACCCCTATAAAAGGGTCGTTAGACCCCCCAAAAGTGTCACAACCCACAGGTTGAGAACTGCTGTTCTAAGGTGTGCGTGCCTCCAATGTAGTTTTGTTCCCTTTATAGACCCCTCTATCGTTTGTCGGAAAATTGAGCCAGAGGTGTGAATTCATTTCCAAACCTGAAGGGTAACAAATGCCCACCGTTTGGGAAGTTCTACCAGTCTCTACCCAACCAGTAATGCTTGTCTTTTCTATGAGTTTGAGTTGTCCAAGCCACTCTAGAGCTTTTCTGAGATGCCAGCTACTCACCAAAGTTTGATATAGCACTTTGTCTTGGTGAACTGCATTGTGTCAATTTACTTCGACGTCACCTGAGACCATGGCCTGAGGCCCAAGGCCCAGTGACTCATTCCTTCACAGTGCTTGGTCTCTGCATGGTCCACCACATTCATGATGATATTTGCAACAAAAACAAATATCCATTTCATAAATCAAATGTTCACAGAATTACATTAGCTTTAATTCCATTTTTCCACACACTCTTTGAAGGCCCCTCTTGTACACGGAGCACTGATTGCATAGTGTTTAAGGATTTGGCTGCTAACTGGAAAATTGGCTGTTTCAACCCAGGAGCCATTAGGTGGGAAAAGGATGTAGCAGTCTGCTTCCATTGAGAGTTACAGCTTTGGGAATCCTTTGGGCAGTTCTACTCTGTCCTGTATGGTTGCTAGCCATCATAATCTTGAAGTATGAATTTGGTTGATCATACGTATACGTATATATAAATATATGCTCATGTAAACTTTTAATTATCTTTAAGCTCCATTTCATGAAGCCTCCTCATATACATGTGTATGTGTATACAAAAAAGTCCACTGCCATTAAGTTGATTCCAACCCATAGCACCCCTGGATAGTGTGCCTGAGACTGAAGCCTTTATAGGAGCAGACAGCTTCATCTTTCTCATGCAGAATGACGAGTATATTTGAACTTCCAAATTTGCAGTTAGCAGACCATGCTAACCTGACCACACCACTATGTGCATATACATATTCAAATGAGGGGGTACCCAAAAGAAACCAGAATTCCAGGATTTATTTTTTTCCCTCAAAGCTATGTATTTACATTAAAAAAACACAAACCCACCATATCACCTCCATTACACTGAATACATTTGTCAAATCTGCTATCCCACTCTTGCAAATATTTTTCAAACTCATCTGTTTAGATGACTGACAGCACCTCCCTCGTTTTTTTCTTCACCTCTTCTACATGGTCCCTCTTTCATTTGTGGTGGGGGGGCGAGGGGGGGGAAGAAGTCACACAGAGCAAGGTTAAGTGAGTCAGGTGTGTGGGGCAAGAAAGGCATGATGTTTTTTGCCCCAAACTGGTGCACTGAGATGGCTGCTTGAGCAGGTGCATTGTCATGGTGGTAAAACCAGTCTCCCATCTGCCACAAATCAGGCCTTTGTTGTCATACACTGTTAGGCAATCTTTTCAGACCCTCTAAATAGAAAGCTTGATGAACAGTCTGTCCTGGGGGGATGACACCCGAGTGCACTGAGTTGACATCTTCATCGTCCTTTCAGGGAGCTGACAGACCTCCATAATGAGCTTTGTCATCAATTAACATTTCAGCTTTTTGGAAATGAGAAGACCACTCATACACTTGAGTCTTTCCCATATCACCGTCCTTATACTCTGTGTTTGACATCACTACAGTCTCTGAAGTATTTTTCCCAAGCAGGAAGCAAAGTTTCTCAGCCTCACACTGTTCTCTTAAATCAGCCATCACAACAAACCAGGTTTGAGTGAAACTATTTTTACAAAAAATTCACTATGACCAGAGAGAACCTTCCCAGGCAATGCCACTGGGTGCACTAACTCAGAGCAAGTTGCTTGGTGCTTACGTAATGAGAAAAATGCATGCTACGAAAGCTCCACTTAGCCCAGCGCAATTCTGGTTGGGGTTTTTGTTTTGTTTTCTGGGCTTTTTTGGCACCCCCTTGTATATTCAGACCTCTGGATTTATCTACTTGCTAGTATTTCATTACATATTTATATTCCACAAAGACGGAGAGGACTTCTTTTTTAAAAACCAGTTGCCATTGAATAGACTCCAGCTGATAACTGGTCCCCCACCCCCTGCCCCAGTGTGTTTCATAGAGCTTTTCAAGGACTCATTCCAATGCCCCGCTTTTCTTCTAAGGTACCTAGGGGTGGATTCAAACCACCAAGCTTTTAGTTAGCTTCTAGCACCTCAACTCTTTGAATCACCTAGGCATGTCACAAAGATAGGCTAGGTGTAAATGTAAAGATAAGGACATCAAGATTCTAAAACTTGAATGGTCTTCTCAAGGTTGAAACAATGACCAGACCAGTGCCTATGAGAAAGCTGGGACCCTTTTCTCCTTACTCTGTCCCCTTATTCTTACCACTAAATCACACGCTCTGCAATGCCATTCTTTTCTTACAGAAATGCCTGTTCACTTGACTCCCTGTGTTTATTTCTTCTGGCAGTGCCTACGATGCAGTTTAAAGAACGCGTGTACACTGGCGATGAACATGCTGGGCAGATAGTGGCAGGGATCCATCGGAGTGGGGATATCCAGTACCGGTCTTCCGTGAGGTGCTATACACGGCAGGGCTCGGCCCAAGTCATGATGGATTTCGAAGAACGTCCCAACACTGATGCTTCCATCATCACCTTCCTCCCTGGTAAGTTTGAGCTGGGCGTTGTCTTTGGCATTCAAGGAAACCAAGTTTTGGGCAAGACTCGTGCATGAAGGAAACACAAGCGCATGAATGTTGGTTGACTTGTGATTTAGTTTGTCACCAAGTGATACATTGAGGTAGAGTGTAGCCAATTGAATGTACTTTTGACCTTTATCATCTTGGTGACTAGTGCCCTGCGTTTTTCCATCGTATCTACACAATGATGAGGTGATAGGGAGCCAAAAACCAACCCCACCAGTGTCAGGTTGATTCCAACTCATGGTAGCCTATAGGACAGGGCAAAATTGCTCTATCAGATTTCTAAGTCTGTCAACTTTAATGGAAACAAGCTGCCTCATCTTTCTCCCATGAAATGACTAGTGAGTTTTAACTGCCAGTCTTGTGGTTAGGACCTCAATGCTTAATTCCCTGAATTAACTACCATGGATCCATGGATGAGCGCCACCAAGTTGGCGCAGACTGTAAACCGTTGTCTGGTCCCATGCCATCCTCATGATCACTAGCATGTGTGAGTCCTTGTCCCAACCGTGGTCTTTCACTCAAGGTCCCGTCACCTTTTGCTGGGACGTATGATGCTCTCCTCAAGTGATTAATCCCCCAGATGAAGCCTCCAAAGCAAATGAGCTGAACAATCTCCTGTTGTGATTGATAAGGTTTTCCTTGTCTAATTATCAGAAGTAGATCCACTCGGCTTTTCTTCCTGGTCTGTCTTAGGCTGGAAGGCCCAGTGGAAACTGTTCGTAGTGGGTCACCCTTCTTGCATTTGAAATACCGCCAACATTGCTGTAGCATCACAGGAACATACGAGATGCAATAGGATGACCAACTGATGGATGAGTGTTCTATGTAGTGATTAGGTTCTACCAAATGTCCCCATTTCACCCTATTGGGGGATATTTACTGATCAAATGACAGATATGCAATTGAAATAATTCTCACATGTTCAATACGTATCTAGAACCTTAAAATGTTTAATCACATTAATTCAATCATAGTACTTGTAGGAATATATTCAAGAAAAACAAAAACATGGAAAGATTTCCTGACATGGGTGTTTAATTCAAAACTGCGTACAATAATAAAAGTATTGAAAACAGCTTAAAGGATCAACCATTCAAAATATTTATTTAAGTATTCATAAAGTAATATCATTTGCACCCTTTTAAATGGTTTGATAATTCTTAATGAGATGGGAGAAAGCAGAGAATATAGTATCAATTCCACCGTTAGAGGCAGGAACCTGATTACTCTTGGAATGATGGTTTGTTAGTCCAAAGTTAATACTAAAGATACAACTATTGGTCTCTATTTGCCTAAAACAAAAGAAGAAAAAGCAAAAAAAAAAAAAAAAAAGGGGGGGGGTGCAAAAAGCCAAAGAAGAAACTAGTCTACAGGACTAGTACACTACACAACTGATGGTCTCATTTACATTCCTGAGACCAGAAGGAGTAGCTGGTGCCCAGCTACCAACAGTTCTAATCAGGACCACTCTGGAGGGACCCTCACAGAATGGGAGGAAACTGTGGGACAGCCTCAAATTCATTCTTTAAAAAAAAAAAAGACCTACTAGATAGTTGAAACTGGAAGTTTTCCTGAGATGATGGCCATAAGATACTCTAAACCTTGAACCTAAAGTAACCCTTGAGATCACCATTGTTAAATAACAGAGTGACTAAACAACAGTGACTATGATCCATACATATTAGGCTCCTTTTTTAAAAGCATCTATGTGTGACTAGTCAACAGTTACTAAACAGAAGAGCCACAACAGAAATAATTAGAATGTGCTTGCATTGTCAAGAATGTAACCAATGTCATGGAACCACTTGTGTAGAAATTATTGGATGGGAAACTAAACTGATTTATAAGCCTTTAGTGAAAACATTATTTTTTAAGCTGTCACTGATATTCACTGTCATCTCATCAATTCTGACTCACAGCAACTCTACAGGACAGAAGAGAATTGCCCTTGTGAGTTTCCAAGGTTGTAAATGTTACGGTAGCAGAAAACCTCATCTTTCTCCCTTGAAGTGACTTCGGGGTTAGAACTGCTGGCCTTATCGTTAGCAACCCAGTGCATACTTCCCACACCACCAGGACTCCCTTCATTTAAAACACTACACCTAATACTAGAAGCTAGCATGACTATCATATTGACTATGATCAATCAGTGTATGGCTACCAATTTTGTTTCTTTATTAGATATAAGAAATCTAGAAACAAAATCAGCACTTGTTTTTCCGTCATCTTTTTAAGATCTGTGGCAGAAATGAAAGAAAATCTTTATCCCACGTTTACTTAAAATCTGTTTCATTCCAGACACTACATTTTGTACTGAGAATGTAGCACTAAATCAAACACCATCCTCACTCTTGTGGCACTTGCATTCTCTCTGGGAAGAAAGAAATTGTCCCATCGCATACATTCAGACAGAGGAGGCACAGCCACCTCGTGTGACTACCAGTGAGGATTTCGTCTTTCGATGAGAAAACGCGTGTAATGAATGAGCTTTAAAGTCCATGTGTCCAGTCGCCATTTGTGTCGTTGAAACAAGGCATTTGCTATGAACGAGTCATTGATTGTACAAAATTCTCTCGTGCAATATCTAGCTTCATTTATTTCTGTCACCAAGATCATATTGCCCAACTACTGTTCCTCTTGGTTTCCAACTTTGGAGGAGGGGGTCACGCCCCTCCAGACCCCAGGGTAGTGCACCCAGCACCAAGGTACAGATCTGACCAGAGGGACAGGTGTCAGCAGCCTCTGAATGGGGGTGGGTAAGGTGGGGGGTAACCCTGCCTTTCTTGTTGCCAACAACCAGTGTGCCAAGCCATTCACTATCTGGATGGAATGTTGTTTGCAAAACTCCAAGAAGGCGGCATAGCATCAGGCTAGCCAGCCACTCACGCTTCTCTCTCCTCTCCTCATGGTCTTCAACCCACTTTTCTGTCCTTGCTGCTGAAGGTCAAGGCGCCATCATTTTCAGCCATACCTGTTTCATTTGGTTTCATTTGGTTTCCCAGAAAGCCTGGGAAAGATGTGTTTACAGATCATCGTCTTGCTGGAAATCCCAGCTTTTTCACCCGCAGCCTTTAATTCTCCTTATCTTCCCTACCATCTCTGCCAGGCCACTGTCCTCTCTGCTGGCAGTGCCACAAACTCCTCTTCTCCTCGCTTTTGCCCAGCCCCTTCTCATTCGTTCATTCATTCATTCATTTGCAACACAGCAGCTAGTCACCTTTAAAAATCACAAATCTGATCCATTGTAAAATCTCTGTAATGGCTTTCCATGAGACAAGATTGAGAATGAAATTCAACTTCCTTATCATAGCATAGCGGTTAAGAGTTGGGCTGCTAATTTCAAGGTCAGCAGTTCAAAATCACCAGCTGCTCCGTGGGAGAAAGACTGGGCTTTTTACGCCCACAAAGCAGTCCAGGCTCAGAAACCGTAGGGAAGGGGCCATTCTTCCTTGTCCTGCAGGGTCACCATTAGCCAGTATGGGCTTGAGGACAGCGAGTTTGGGTTTATTTTGTTTTATTTTATTATTTTACTTTATTGGTTAACCATGGCCTCAAAGAGGCCTTCATGGTTCTGACTCATTCTGGTTTGGGTATCAGCCCCCATGCTCACCATGTTCTGGGCTCACTAGCTTATTTTCGGTCCCTGAAATAGACCAGCCTCTGTCTCCATTCTCACTGTTGTAGTTGGAGCAGTCTCCTGTCTGTCCTCCGCATGGCTCAGCCTCCCACCAGCTCCTCCTTAGGGAGCTCTTGCCTTCACCGACTCTCCAGACGAGGACTTCGGTACTCCTTTGCTCCTCCCTGTGACCTTCCTCTCTCTCTCCTACTTTTTATTTTCTGGTTTGCTGGCTTTCTATCTCAGAGCACTGACCTGAATTTTGTAGGTGTGTTCGCTTTCATGCGCTCTGTCTCCCAAACTTGACTGTAGACTCCTGAAGGCAGAGATCATGTTTGTTTTATTCCCCAATCAGCATTGACCCACTGTCATCGAGTCAATGCCAGCGCATAGAACCAATCCTGACTCGCGAGCACCTCATGAAGCAGAGTTGGACTGCTCCTTGGGGCTTCTGAGTCTGTACATGTTGGGGTAGGGGTGCGGGGGGGCAGGGGGCGAACAGCATCATCTTTCCAAGCAAAGCAGCTGGTGGATATGAACCACGGACCTTGAGGATGGCAACCTAACACTGACACCTGGGCTCCTTAATCCATGTGTGTTGTTATTGTTAGGTGCTGAGAGTTAGCACTAACTCCTAGTGACCCTGTGTACAACAGAACGACTGTTTGTGCAAACACTGCCCAGTCCTGTGCCATCCTCATGATTGCTGTTCTGTTTGAGCCCATCCTTGCCGCCACCATGTCCATCAATCTCATCCAAGATCTTCCTTTTTATAATGCCCTTCTGCTTCCCCGCAGAAGATGCCTTTCCCTCTTGATAACATGCGCAAAGTACATGAAAGAAAGTGGCTTCCAAGAAGCATTCTAGTTGTACTTCTTCCGAGACAGGTTTGTTCTTTTGGCAGCCCCTGGTACTTTCAATATTCTTTGCCAGCACCAGTATTCCAACATATGGCTCCTTCTGTACAATCCATCTCTCCCGCATTTCTAAGCACATGAATGCCCTGATCTACTTTTTGTCATCCTAGTAAAAAATGCATGTCCAGCTGTTGGATAGAAATAGACAATTTCCCAAAATGAACTTCTCGAACTTTAATTGGCTGCGTCTTCAATAAATAGCCTAAACAGGGAGAGGAAAGGAGCTTTATAAAGGCCACCAGTCCTCCTCTTGCAAATGACCAGGCCAAGTCATTGTAACCCTCTGAGTCCATTTCTCTGCTTGGACAAGTAGAGACCTTCGTGCTTTACGTAACTGAGATCCAGGGTTGGCTGCACACCGGGCGACAATGTACATGCTCTATTGTCATGACCACCACCACACAACAAAAATCAGCTCTACGTCCCCCATGCTCATTGGAATAAAAGGTCACACATGAGAGCAAGAGTCCCTGTAGACAAGAATTATACTGAAATCTGGAAAGTGCTTCATTCACTGCTTCTATGTGTCTTTGGGAGCTATGCAGAGAGAGCTGGATACTGACGTAGAGGTAGAGACGCAGATAAAGGTAACTCTGATAGATTGTACGGAGCTCCGAGCTCACCATTCTGAGTCACTGCAGATCAGCTTTGGGACATGGATATGACCGACCGTTGCCACGATCCTCGTTCCAGGTGAGACAGAGAAGCCTTGCGTCCTTGAGCTGATGGACGACCAGCTCTATGAAGAGGTAGAGGAACTCCGCCTGGTTCTGGGATCTCCACTGAGCAACTCTCCTTTTGGGGCCACCATTGGTGCCCAAAACGAAACTCTGATACGGATACGAGATGACGCTGACAGTAAGGAGTCGTTTCTTACGTTCAACTTTCCGTTGGGAGCTCCAATGCATTTGCATTCATGTTTGGGGAACCGAGGGGGGAAATTTAAGAAATTGAGAAATGTGAAAAGGGGACAAGATGCCCTCACCAGAGCCAAGGCAGTTTATGTGGAAGCACGTGGCTTATGGCCAGAGACAGATAGCCAAGCATTATATTATAAAAGGGTGGGTAGAGGACACATCCTTCCTTGTAAGAATTTAATTTCTCTCCATTTCCTGCCATTTTTAGAGACTGTGATTAAGTTTAGAGAAACCAAATTTAGTGTCAGTGAACCCAAAGAACCAGGACAATCGGCGACTGTAAAAATCCCGGTGGTTCGCCAAGGAGACACGTCCAAGGTTTCCATCGTGAGAGTCCACACCAAGGATGGCTCCGCCACGTCCGGAGAAGACTATCACCCAGTATCGGAAGGTAACGGGACCTCTGCCACGTCTGGGGGTGGATCAGGTTCACGCCACGTCTTCATGCTAACCTTTGTGAGTGTGGACGTTTCTGAAGGATGGGTGGTGGTTAGAACAAAACACAACTGAAACTCTTCGCATGCAACGGACAGTCAATAAATCATGTTTGCTCAACTATTGAGTCAACTCCAGCCACACTCACACACTTGTATCCACACAGATAGATACTGACCACCTGGGAAAGTCTAGTTCTCCTTGTGGGTCACAGTCTGAAAAGGTTCAGCCAAGGCCACTCCCGTTCCTTTGTCCAGATTTGAGTCTGTGGCTTTGCCTTCATAGAAATCGAGTTTAAGGAAGGAGAAACCCTGCACCTGGTCGAAATCGAAGTCATCTTTGATGGGGTCAGAGAGATGACGGAGGCCTTCACTGTCCACCTAAAACCCGACGAAAATATGATCGCTGAGACGCAGGTAAGTCCATAAATGTGGAAGAAGTTCAGAACCAGCCTTTTATCAGAGAAGATGCGCGTTTATAGCTGCACGGTCAACGAGCCTACCGAGAAGGAGATGGGCCCTTTGCACTTCCTGAATGAGTCTGGTTCTGACTGGCTCTCGTTCGGGAGCATCTAGCTCCTTGGGGAAATCCTGTTTGCAGTAGCTCCAGGAGCAGAGTCACTGAGCCCCATATCAATTGATTCATACTTCCCATGCCAGTTAGTAATGAAGTTGACCTCAACCCGGAGAGTCATCTTGGCCCAAAGGGGAGACTATGGGATTAGTGCTGTTACACAACTTGCTACCAAGCAGTCCCAACTGACAGTGGCCTCGTGTGTGTGTGTGTGTGTATGTGTGTGTGTGTGTGTGTGTGTGTGTGTGTGTGTGTGTGTGTGTGTGATAGTGAGCTGTGTTCTCCACAGACTTTTCAAGGGATTAATCTTTTGGGAATCAGTCACCAGACCCTTTTTTCAAGGTGCCTCTGAGTATATTTCATTCACCAACTTTTGGGTTAGTAACCATTTGTACCACATGGGGTGCAGGCATCCTATTTGATGCTAACCAAACCCAAAATTCATGCTACAGCTTACTGAAATCACTTCTTTTAACCCACAAAATTATTTTTCCACCCTCAAAACTTCCACCTTCAACTAGTCATAATTTTATCAAAATTGTATGTGCAGAAGTCTCAGGAGCCAGAAGATTACAGTTTTAACCCTATTTTTTTCTCTTCTTAATTTATATTGCCTGAACTAACCAGATTTTCTTTAAGGTAACCATAATTTCCACACTATTTTGACTTCTCTACCTACAAAAATTCTCATAGCTACATATCATGTTCAGACCCAGTCAATTAAAAATAAATACTGTGTCTGGATGTATGATTTGTTTCAGTATTTGTGTGTGGTAAAATTGGAGAGATATTTTTTCCCTTAAGTATTTTTATCACTTTGTAAATTTGATTATTGTATTCCTGGTGCAGTGCTTAGCTTTTTTTTGGGAGGGGGGAGGGGGTTCTTTAAAGTGTGCCTTTATGACCTAAAGTTACACTTCTAATAGTGCATTCATTCTCATGGATAAAAATGGGCCATCTCTGAAAATTGTAGAGAGAACATGTGCTTAGCTTTTTTTTTAACCATGCCATATGTGCAGTTCAAGGAGTATAGGCGGAGAACCTTTATCGAGTAGCTTTTGTAAGTCTTGATCACATGAAAAGTAAATGTTTCCTTATTTTTTTCGTGGAATATTGTATTACCTCCTATGTGGTGAAAGGAACAGAGATTCACTCCAATCACCTCCACTGCTAACGACTCTCTTAAGAACACACGTGGAAGTGTTAGTTTGGAAGCTGATATATGGCTTGGCTTGAGAGATAGTTATCAAACTGATCTATACGGGGCCGTAGGTGTCTTCCCGTGTTCCATAAGATATGGCCAAGCGACCACAGACATATGAACCCAACATAAGGACCCTGGATGTGACCTTCTTTACTGTAATGGGACAGTGGGTCTGATTGCCACCGCGAGGGTGGTCCCGTAAGGTTCTTTTTTAAAATCACAGACGTGTAGCATTCCAGCCATCGATGATAATTACCTTTCCCCTACAGGCAACCAAAGCTATTGTGTACATAGAAGAGATGAACAGCATGGCAGACGTCACGTTTCCGTCTGTTCCTCAAATCGTGTCCTTGCTGATGTATGACGACACCTCCAGAGCTAAAGGCCAGGTGGAGCCCGTGTCTGGCTACCCTGTTGTCTGTGTGACGGTGAGTAGAATCTGGATGGAACAGTGTGATGTCGCTGATTGAAAATCATTGCAAACTCGCCAATATCACATTGACGTTATCATGAAGAAGATAAAAGTGGGGACGTTTGTCAGGTTTCAGCCTTGAACTTTACCAAAGAAAATATAACCCGAAGCGAATAAAGCTCCCATTTTTCTTCTTTGGCCCACAGAGGTTTACCAACTGATGTGTGCATAGTGCTCTGCCTGCAGCTCAGCCTCTAAGGCAATAATGAGTAAAGTCTGAGCCATGCAAGCCAGGAACTTACTAAAGAAAGAAAGGTCGTTCCAGAAAGGGGACCAAAACTCGGGCTACGTCCTGAGGACTAGCGAAAGAGACGGCGTGGGATCATGGCTTTTGTGTTGGTTTTCTCTTGACAGTCAGTTAGTGGCTCCTGGTGAAAAGAACTGTGACTTGTTTATTTTCATACAATAATGGCTGTTTGGGTATATAACGTTTTCCAATCAGGCAGTAGTTTGAGGACCAACTTATAGAGGACCTTAAATGCCATATTGGAGAGTTGTGACCCGATTGGTTGGGTAGACAGATGGGAGGCAACCGAAGCTCTTACAGAGAAGAGGGCATGACGAGAGGGTTAGGTTGGAGGACTCACGCGGTCATTATTTGTCAATGGACAAGAAGGAAAGGCCCTGCATTATGTAGGGAGGGAGCGGTGAGAAAGCTGAGGCCAACAATAAGAGACAATTCAAAGAATAATCAGCTAGGTGCACTCCCCCATTAGTTGGGTTAATAGAGTGGAAGCGATCAAGGGAGGAGAGAAAAACAAGGATGATTCAGCAGTTCCAAGGACACAGAGATGATGGTAGTAGGCAGTGTGCTTGTATCGCTCAGGTGACTACATCCAGTAAGCTGCTTGAAGGGGAAAGGGGGCTTTCATAAGAGCGATCACATCTTGGCACAGACATTTGGAAGCTGCAGTAAGCCCGCGTAGGAATGGGGGTAAAGTCCCATGAACTGTGACACAAAGAAGTGAGAGTTGTGGCCATCTCGTTGTAGACCTAACCGAATGCTGTCTTTCCCACAGGCTTGCAACCCCAAATATCCCAACTATGAAAAGACAGGGTCCATCTGTGCGAGTGAGAACATCAACGACACTCTGACCCGATACCGCTGGCTCATTAGTGCCCCCACCGGCCCTGACGGTGTGACCAGCCCCATGAGAGAAGTGGACTTCGATACCTTTTTCACCTCATCCAAGATCATCACTTTAGACTCCATATACTTCCAGCCTGGCTCCAGGGTGCAGTGTGCTGCTCGCGCTGTGAATGCCGATGGGAACGAAGGCCTGGAGCTCTTGAGCCCCATCGTAACCATCGGCAGAGAAAGAGGTACTGCTTTCCCATTTTCATGTGATGAGGCAGTGGAGCCAAGCCACTGAAGCGCCTTCCTGGATTATTGATGTGTCCTTTCTAGTTACTCTTCAAATGACCCGTATATTTCCTGATTCTCTAGTCTAAAAACATCACCATGGAGGTGATCCCAGCACGTGGTGACTCCATGTGTGCCAGAGGACACCTGGGCTGCATGGGGCTTTCCATGGCTGCAATCGCTCCGAAGTTGATCAAGTAGAAAGAAAATGTTTTGAAAAGGATGGTGGCAACATATGTGCTCAGTACAATGGGTGCATGAAGAGCCCCCAATAAAATGATCTATTTTTTTAAAGTCTCAGAAACTCATAGGGGCAGTTCCACCCTGACCTGTAGGGTCACCTGAGTCTGAACGGTAGAGATGGTGTTGAGTGGGGTTTGGTTCTCTTCCTGCTCAAACTCTACAAAGTCTCTTTGTTGTGACGACTTCTCATACCACAGTCTCCCCCACATGGGTCCCGGTCCACAGAGAACCTTACAGAACATAGAAGAATCAGTGGGTCCACTCCCAAATGTTCCCTAGGTATTGTCTTTGGATTCCCCTCATAATCCATGTCTTCTTTTTCCTGCAGGTCTTTGCCAGCCCCGCATGCCCGGAGTGGTGGGCGCGGAGCCGTTCTCTGCTAAACTGCGCTACACGGGCCCCGAGGACCCGGACTACGCCAACCTCATCAAGCTCACCGTCACAATGCCACACGTAGATGGTAGGTGACCTGAGCGCGCCATGTTTGGACGTGTTTGGGCTCCCCATTTCCTGGTTCATTTTACTGAATAATGAATCTAGCCGGTAACAAATGCTTCTTCCAAAGCTCCCTGATTCCTTTACGCCCAGGTTTCCAACATCTGTCCACTTAAAAAAAAGTTGCCATTGGGTGTCCTCTGACTCTTGGTAGTCCCCTATGTATCAGAACAGAAGAATGCACTTTTTCATCAGCTTTATTTCTAGACCTTTCTTCACGTGAATTTCTAGGCCTTTCTTCAGGGCAGCTCTGGATCCACTTGAACTGCCAACCTTTCCATGAGCAACCGGGGGTGTTAACTTCTTACTCCACCCAGGGGTTCCCTAACCATGAAAGCATTCTATAAAAACAGACCAATTAACCATATACTCAAACACCGTAGATCACCTTGACCCGTGCTGACTTTTATAACGTCTTGCTCACAGCCATAGAGTGGATTCCAATTCAGAGAGACTCTAGAGGACAGGGTAGAACTGTCCCCATGGGTTTCCGAGACTGGAATTCTACACAGCAGTAGACAGCATGTCTTTCTGAAGTAGCGGCATAAGTAAGTCTTCAGAACCCATGAACGTAGACTCACAGGAGAAGCAGGCTGATATCCAAATGCTTGCCTTCGGCTTGGACGGAAGGACTTCAAAGAGTCCGTGGAGAACTGGAATGAAAGGATGGCGACTTTTTTAAGGATGATGATGTTTTTAAGCCCCTGCACATTTGCGGTTTCATAGATGGAGATGTTCTGGTTTTTACATCTCTCTAAATATTGACTGCAATAACTAAGGCATTGTTTAGGTCTTAAAATAAAAGCCAAAAGAAACGAGCAGTCTCCTGTCGTTGGTTTCATCTTCTCAGCTTAGGGAGCTGTAACCAGGATGTGTGCATCAATGATTTAATCTATTCTATGAGCATTTTCTCACAGAAGATGTTTCCAACCCTAACTCCATCAACACACTTTACACCTATAGTCAACCTGGGGTACTGATGTTAACATGCCAAGTATCGGTTACGCTTTCAGTGACTGGGGGGGGGGGGGCAGTGAGGTACTATTAAAAGTTGAAGGTGGAATCTACCTCCCTTACATCCAGGACCCGAGCCTGATTTTCCCACTTATTTACCTAAGAAGATCCAACCCCCTGTGGGTTTCTGAGACTGGAACTGATTACGGGAGTCGAAAGCCCAGTCTTTCTCCAGAGGAGCTGCTGGTGGACTTCCCAAACAAAGTGTCTTTGGGGCCCTCAACCATTTTGCTCAAACAGTTGGAAAACTATCCTCTGGATTAGAGGGGAAGAGCCAGTAAGCTTCTAGAGTAAAGGGCTGAAGTAAATGGGTGTCGTTTTGCAAAGCATAAGGTCTCTGTCTGTTGGATTAACTCAGCGCTGCCATCAGAGAGTGAGAGTAGGTGGACACAGTATGGAAATGAGTGGGGGTCACCCCAAGCAGGAAGACGTTATCATGGACAATAGACTTGAATTTCATACAAGTTCCATGGTCCCGCTCTCCTGAAAGAGCCTCAGGGAAATCCACAGGTCTCGGGCAGCACTTTGAGGGCCACTGCTCCTGTACAGTATTTCAAAAGCCCTGCCTTATCATGAGGTTGAAAAATTGGAAAGGATCAGGGGCCCCTGCTTGTCACAGCAGAGCCCCAGTGACTCCACCACTGTCCTGCAGGCATGCTCCCCGTGATCTCCACCCGAGAGCTGTCCAACTTCGAGCTGACCCTCAGCCCCGACGGCACAAGAGTCGGCAACCACAAGTGCTCCAACCTCCTGGATTACACCGAAGTCAAGACTCACCATGGCTTCCTGACGGACGCCACCAAAAACCCAGAGACCATTGGGGAGACGTATCCTTATCAGTACAGCTCCTCCATCCGAGGGGCCAGCACCCTCCGCTTCTACCGCAACCTGAACCTGGAGGCCTGTTTGTGGGAGTTTGTCAGCTACTATGACATGTCTGAGCTCCTGGCTGCCTGTGGAGGCACCATCGGAACCGACGGGCAGGTAAGGATGTCTCCCATCGGGCCTTTGCTCTCTCCTGGGTTCTCTGGATGAAATGGTGGATTTTGTTCCATTCCATAGATTGGGACCAAGTCTTAATTGCTATCTGATTGAGAGAGATCATGAGTTAATTGGCCTCCGGTTATTATAATTGCCATCGAGGGTGTAAAATCCGTTCTCTTTCTCTATATTGAAAGGACACTATATAGTTAGGACGTTAAGCCTCAACTCTGCAGTACGAAGCTGTGCTCCACAACTCCGTGTACAGATTGCTCTTCCAAGGGTCCATCGCTGTATGTGTTCGTGCACACGAAAGCGGTTGCCATTGACTGTTAATTTCAACTTGTAGCTGCACCGTGTGTGTCCCAGGAGAGCTAGGCTGATTTTGCAGAAGATACTCCACCCCACCCCACCCCCAGCCTTTCTTCTGAAGTACCTGTGAGTGAGCTCAAACCTCCAGCCTCTTGGTTGGCAGTCAGGCTCATGGACTTTTGGATTCGATGGCAACCAGGAACCACCTAATCTGATTTTAATCACTCCTTACTGTCATGCTTCGCCGTCCTTCCCTCCCTCCTTTTTACCCCCCTGTGTCAGGGGAGCCAGCCCATAACAAATCATCAAAGGTCCGGCAGGCGCGATTGTGTGGCGATAATAACTAAAGATTATAGTAAAGTCGTAGAAAATAAGAGAGATAGAAGAGAGCAAAATGAAGGCGCCAGACACATTTCATTGGGAGCATGCTCACCTCAGCTCCTCTTGATACAGGGCAGGAGAGAGAGAGGAAGGAGGACAAGGGAAGAGGGGACAGGGGAGCAAGGAGCAGGGGAGAGAGAGCTCTTTATTTCTAACCAAGGCTTATATATCTTTGGGGGTGTGCAAGTCCCCTAATTACAGGTAAAGACATACGTCACAGGAAGGTGTTGTACTATAGGTAATACAGTAATGAGAGGGGGTGATCTAGGGGTATACACTGCAGTAGGAAGGGGCGGGATTGGGGACATACATGTGACAAGAAAGGCAGATCCTAGACTCAGGATGGCAGCCTAACTTCAGATGTCACTGAGCAAGTTTGACCTGTTCTCTGGATCTCCATGGAAACAATGAGTATGCTTATCAGTAAGGTGTGAGCCCCACCTGCAGTGTACCAGACTGTAGTCTGATGGCTGGATGCCTTCAGGGAGAATATCTCTAAGCATCTGACATCCCACCATGTGCTAGCAAACAGCCTCTAATGTTTGGCATGTCTTTGGGGAGACAAAGCTGGAGAAAAGTCTTTTGTATCCCACACCCCTGTTTTTCTGCCTTCCCTTTCTTTCTGTTTCCTCCTTTCCTCCTGTCTCTGTCCTATCGCAGTCATTAATATAGTCAGCAATCTTCTCATTCAAAGCTCTGCACTGGGGACTCTTCTTCATAGCCACAGGCCGACACTTACTCACAAAATACATCTTCACAAAAAACCTCCCTTTTCTTGGCATCAACAGAGTAGCCGTGCAAAGCATACAGACGCAAAGCCTCCTTTGTTTACAACCGAGCATCTGGATTTGTCCCAGCTGGAAAGAAAAGAATTGTTAAGTGGGTTTATACATGAAAGTATTGTCTGACACTCAATCGTTCAAGGCTTTCTAGCTGAGGCCAATTTTTCCAAGACTGCACTCCAACGGGGAGCCAGAGGGCACTTGTCTCAAAAGCAACAGGATTAAGTCATTTGATTAATAGTAAAGTCCCAGTGACAACATCAGAACGACAGTACAAAATGATAGGAAAAAACCCTGGCTTTGGAAATGGACAAAGGTAGGCGCAAATCTGCCTCTGACATTTCCTAGTTATCACGGTTGGCAAATTGTTTAAGGCTCGATAGAAGTTCATTCTTCCATTCCACCTTCCCCAATCTGTCTTTGGCCCAGAAAAGAAACACTGAAGAAAAAAATCTTACAGCTTAAAAATAATGATTCATAATAACAAATCCACCTGTTTTTTCCTTTACAGATTGAATAAATATTACAGATTAATTAAGTAAATACCTCTAGTTCCTATAACTCTTCCTCACCAACCCTGTTTTCAATCTGCTGTTAAATCATTTCCACTTTCTCTGGTTGTTCTTCCCTAAAGATTGCACTTAAATCATCGGCTCTGTGGAGTGCAAAGGGAGCCCTGGTGGCATAGTAATTATGAGTTGGGCTTTTAACCCCAAGGTCAGCAGTTCAAAACCACTGGTGGCTCTGCAGGAGAAAGATGAGACTTCCTACTCCCATAAAGAATTACAGTCTTGAAAACTCACAGGGGCAGTTCTACCCTGTTCTATAGGATCCCTATGAGACAGAATCAACTGGATGGCAGTGAGATTGGAGGGGGTTTGGGGTACGTGCCTGCAAATCTCCTACATAAAATAAATGTGCTATCTATTTCCAATCATTCAGTCCTCTCAACAATCCCTTGAGACAACTCCAAATTGTGTTCCTTTTTTCACAGAGGAAGATACTGAAGTGAACTCTGTGTGTGTGTGTGTGTGTGTGTGTGTGTGTGTGTGTGTGTGTGTGTAGACTCTATCTTACCAAAGCTTGTGTATGGCACAAAAGGCATTGTGATTGTAATGTACTTACAATAGCACAGTTTATCCTATGGGCTTCTGCTACATATCCTTGGTTATGACTGAAGGTCAGATAATAACAACTATTTAATCGATCTAAAATTAAACGCAGGGAAAGTAGTGCTGTAGAATGCCACAGTTTCCTTTTCTCGGTGATTAACTAAGTGAAATGAGAATAACTCCATAAAGTTAGGTGCACTTAGAAAACAGCGGGGAGTTGAGCTGATAAAAGTGACCGTCTCGTTTCAGGTCTTGAACCTGGTGCAGTCCTACGTGACCCTGCGGGTCCCCCTGTACGTGTCCTATGTTTTCCATTCTCCCGTGGGGATTGGCGGGTGGCAGCATTTTGACCTGAAGTCCGAGCTGCGCCTGACCTTTGTGTACGACACTGCCATCTTGTGGAACGACGGCATCGGCAGCCCACCCGAAGCTGAACTCCAAGGTGGGTGACTAGGACTTGGCAGAAATCACTAACTCCTCCTACCGATATCAATGTCCAGGCCGCCCCTGAGTGATGAACATCAAATTGCAGTGGTTGTAATAACGAGTGGGCACTGCTTTGCAATATCGTTCTTACTGCATTCTGTGTCAAAGGAGCCCCCTGGCTGCACTGTGGTATGAGCATCGGGCTGCAGACCACCAGGTCCCCGTGCAAACCCAATGCCGCTCCCTGCGAGAAGGCTGTGCTTTCATAAAGATGCGCAATCATAGAAACCCCTCGCTATAGGTTTCTAGGAGCCTCGCGGGAGGAGTGGGCGACAAGTTGGGCTGCTACAAGGTCAGCCATTCAAAACCACCAGCCCCTCCTGGGGAAAGTGTGAGGCTTTCTCAACCCGCAGGGGCAGTTCTACCTGTCCTACTGGGTCGCTGAGTCACAATTGACCGGAAGGCAGTGAGTTTGGAGGTTTGGGGAGTTACTCATTGAAACGATGCCAGTGGGTCGTTTTGATTTGGCTTCCTTTGTTAAAGATGTGTCCGTGTATCCGGAAGGGTCCTTTAATGTTTCTGTGCACACAAAGGCACCCCAGCTGCTCCACACAGAGACAAGCACTGCACCAACTGTGGCAGCAGACTGTGCGTAGCGGTGGCGATTTGCCTACAAACTCCCTTTAGAGACAGACTGTGGGGCAGAACTCATTCATGATCTGGGACTGCCTGTACTTCAGAGGATTGATTGATTGATTGATTGATTGATTGATTGATTTTACTATACCTAAATATAACAGCAGACGTTCAGCTTTAAATTTTGCAGAACATGTGATTGGTTATTTTCTACAAAGCTGTGGAACGATCACGGCCCGTCTTAGGCTACAGGTCATTTGGGTCACACAATAGAGTCTGTAGCCCCATGGTTCTAAAAACATGTAATGGTAGTGCAAGAAGAGCCCAAAGGAAAAAGCCATTCATTCATTCCTGAAAGGGGGAGCTACATTTTTTTAAAGTCCAATGTAAGGTGTGTTCTTGCTGCTAATTCTGACACTACACCCAAGTAGGTGTGTCGTCTCCAACAAGTTCCCCCTACCCTCGTATTATTGCTACTCCCATTACTATTCCTGAGGGTTTTATCTATCTGGATTCTGTGTGTCGAGAGCTGTTATCTATACCAGTGTATATGCTCTGGTCCAGCCAGATTTGTGAGGTAGACCTGGGATCATGATAGTGCGTGGGGGGAAGCCTTAAAAACTGCGTTTTGTCAGTGCTATACTGCACCTTGACTGCCTCATCCCTTCCTTGTGACCCTTCTATGAGGGGATGTCCAATTGTCTACAGGTGGGTTTTGGGTTTCCTCTCCGCCCCACCTCCTTCGCATCCATATGATTGTTTTTTGTGTCTTCTGATGCCTGATACCTGATCCTGTCAACACCTCATGATCACACAGGCTGGTGTGCTCCTTCCACGTGTTGCTTCTCAGCTACATGGTCGCTTGTTTATCCTCAAGCCTTTAAAAGTCCCGATGTTGTATCTTTTAATAGACAGGCGCCACCAACTTTCTTCACCACATTTGCTTATGTACCCAGTTTGTCTTCGGTGATCATGTCGGGAAAGTGAGCATTCCAGAATGTCAGGATATTAAAACAAAGGGTTCCTGCGTTGAGGGCAGACTTGAGTAGAGACTCAATATCTTGTCTGCTATCTTAATACTTAACACATAAATATATGTATATAGATATGTCCATGTTATATATAAATATATTTACATACGTACGTGCCTATCTTGATACCTCTATCAATGACCTTTTCCTCCTAGTTCTTTCCTCTATTTTTCCAAGAATTTTTAGGCCCCTCAGACATCGCTGGCATTCTAGTTCCATAGAAGCCTGTAGCATTTGGTGTCTTGCCTTAGCAAACGTATACTTGGGTGGATCTTCTTTTCCTCCTACCGTAAATATTCTCGTTTCTTTCATATGATTGGAGTGGAACCAAAGTTTGTCAGACTGCTGGACTTCTGGGGGAAACTTCAGCGTTTTCTTTCCACCCATAAGTTGGGAATCATTCTTCAGAAGACACACCTCTTTTGCACCTATGTCTCTAAAGTGCCACGATTTTACTACGTGGGTTATATCTTTCCGTAAGCAACTCTGTTTTTATAGACTGGCGCTTAGACCGTCTTGTCCTGTTCAGATCTGTTGGAGCAAGGGGGCTTCAAAAACTTTGTGGGAAAATGGAATGAAAAGATAATTTTTCCACACATGCTTTGACACCACCCTCTCATGTATTTCATATCAACTTCACTCATGTTACCTAACTTGATGCTCCTCCCTGCTTTGTGAACGCCTTAGTCCGAGTGGGGTAGTAGATTATGAGTTGGGCTGCCAGGTGCATGGTCAGCAGTTCAAACCCACCAGGCACTCTGAGGGTAAAAGAAAGGGTTTTCTGCTCCACTAAAGACTGACAACCTAAGAAATCCAGGGCCGAGTAATCTAATTTCCACTCTGGTGTGCTGTGTTCCATTTCAGGTTCTCTCTATCCAACCAGCATGCGTCTCAATGAAGAGGGACGCTTAGTTGTGAACTTCAAGACAGAAGCTCAATTCCATGGCTTGTTTGTGCTGTCACATCCCGGTAAGACCCACATCCCATTAAACAATCACTCTCCTCACTGTGGATACTCCAATACCTGTTGTCATTGAATAGACTGGCTCAGTGTGACCCCGTGTGTCAGAGTAGAACTATGCTGGGTAGGGTTATTGATAGCTGATATATCAAGGCACATGGGCTTGTCCTTTTCCTGACTCATCTCTGAGTAGACTTGAACCTCTAACCACTCCAGTAGCAACCAAGACCGCCCCAGTGTGTGTCTGAGGCCATAAATCTTTAGGGATATAGAAAGCTTTGTCTTTCTCCGTCAGTGTGGCTGGTGATATCAAACTGTTGAGCTTACAGTTAACAGCCCAACAAATACAATGTTGTATTTGTAATGCCTAAGGATAGGCATTATCTATTCAAATGGTCCCCCATTGGCTTTGAAACTCTATTTCAAATATGCATATATGTCATTATCTGCATTAAGGGCTTGGTCTACAAAATTCCTATAAGTTATATCTATCAGCTTTTCAAGAACATGCTAAAAAAGTTTGGCAAACTTAAAAGGAGACCTCACCAAGTCCACTGTAAAGGTTTTCTTAGATAAAAAAGGCAGCGAAACAATCCCTTTCCCAGCTTTGCTTCCGCTGCACAAAGTTGAATTCCAGGT
Organism: Tenrec ecaudatus; assembly: GCF_050624435.1. Lineage (NCBI taxonomy): Eukaryota > Metazoa > Chordata > Mammalia > Afrosoricida > Tenrecidae > Tenrec > Tenrec ecaudatus. The sequence continues at coordinate 15,611,474 of NC_134540.1, read as the reverse complement.
GAGTGATGCCCTTCAGAAAACAAGCTCCCTACTGGGCACCGAAAGAGGCATTTGCGTTTCGAGCCAGTGGAGGTGCTTTGCTTCCTCACTAAGTTTTTGCACACGTTCAATTATCCTCAGGGCTATCTCCATGTAAGATGGTGCTTTGAATATAATACACACACACACACACACACATTAAAAACAAGACAGGGACTCTAGAGGCATAGTGAGTTACGCATTGAGCCACAAGGCCAGCACTTCGATCCCACCAGCTGCTCCGTGGGAGAATGATGAACCTATCTATGCCTTTAAGGATTTAAAGTCTTGGGCACCCAAAGGAGCAGCTCTCCCCTGCCTGGAAGGGTCACCAGGAGTCAGACTTGACTCCACGGCCCTCCAGATCCCATCTGATTCACGGCAAATCATGTGTCCGAGGAGAGCTGGGCTCCATAAGATTTTTAAGGACGGATTTGGGGGAGCACATGGGGGCTTGAGAAAGTCTTTTGTCCAGGAATGCTCACAAGGCCCCTGGTAGATCAGGAGGCCTTGCTTCCTCGGCATGTCCAAGACGACTCCACACTCCAACCTTTCTGTTAGGGTCTGAGCACTTGAACGTTAACACCACCCAGGGGTTCTCACCAATAAGGCAGCAGGCAATAAGGCCCCTAAGTTCTCTCTTTTTAAGATTATTTTATTAGAAATCGTTTCTTTTTAATTCCACTCTCCAAACAACAACCTGCTTTGCATGGCTTGCCAGCCCTCCATTGTATGACAGATACCGTGTCCACTGCTGTAAAGTCGATTCTTTCTCATAGCGATGATCCCACCAATAGAAGAACCAAAAGCCAAGCCCCTGCCATCAAGTTCATTCCCGGGACCCCAAATAGGCTGGGAACCTTTACAAGAGTACACAGCCTCATCGTTCTCCCAAGGAGTGGCTGGTGGGTTTGAACAGCCAGTCTTAAGGTTAGCGGTCCCATGCTTACTGGAAGTACAACCAGAGCTCCTTATATGTAATAGCGCCACCCACCCACCATTATTCAGACTCATAGCAACCTAGATAAGGTCTTCAAGGCTATAAATCTTGACAGGAGCGCCCAGCCTCATCTTTGTCGTGCAAAGTGGCTGGTGGGTTTGAACCACCAACCACATTGCAGCTAGCAGCCCAGTGCTTACAAGATAACCAGGAAGGACGCACAAACTGGCTGTCATCAAGTCCATGCTGAGTCATACGGAAAATCGTTTATTCAATAACTTCAAAAATCTGCCTTATGCTGGGCATGAGCTCTAGCAAAGAAGAGAGCAGGTGAAATCTTCCAGAAGTAAGAGGTTTTGAGCTGGAATGAATCAGTATGACCTCTTGGGATTGCCAGTCCTGGAAAAGAATGGTCTCCTGGCCTTACTAGTCCCCTTCCACATGCCCACCTTTCGAATAAGCCAAGTCTTTGTTCAGCACAGGGGCAGGCAGTCTAATAAAGATGAGACTCCATTCATAAATTCGCTGCCCAGCTGTGTGGACACCAATAGACTATTCTGAGCACAGCCATGGTCTCAGTTCACAATGAACGCATTCACGTCCACCGTTATTGCACGGCGGTGCCTCCCCGGAAAGCAGCCCCGAGCAAGCTGGGCGCTTCTGCACAATTATCTTTTGTCAGAGTTATTGGATTGAAAGAGCTCTAGGTTCTGATTCTAAAGAGCCACTTCCTAGTTATGGGTCCTTGGGAGAGTCACATCGTCCCTCCCAGTCTGGTTTTTTTTCATCTGCAAAATCAGGGTAACTGCCACTCCAAGGGAGGAATAGGAGGCTTCCTGCCCATCAGGAAATACTGTCTCAGAAACCTTCAGGGGCAGTTCTGCCCCAGCCTCTGGGACCGCTGTGAGTCAGACGACACTCCACGCCTGTCAGTGGTCTTCGCACACACATTGTATGAGGAAATGCAAATAAAGAGTTCTGGGAATCTTAAACACTACTTGAAATAATTACTTTGTCATGTTTTAATTGTTCTGTTTTTTATTGACTGGGTTACGAGTTGGGCTGCTAAACACAAGGTTGGCAGTTTGAAACCACCAGCTGCTCCAAGGGCGGAAGACAAGGCGCTCTACTCCCATAAAGAGTCACAGTGTTGGAAATTGGAGAAGTTCTGCCCTGCCCTCTAGGTCCCTAGGAGTTGTGTGGGCTTGGCTTTGTTTATCTTCTTGAGTGGTGGGTGGGCTGAAGGGTTGGCCATGTGAGACCACCCAAGAGCACCTTAGAACATAGGCCAGACCTTTCTGCTTCAGAAAAGTCACAACTGTGAAAATCCTGTAAAACACGGGTCTCTTCTGACACATGCCTTGAGTCACCCCGAGTCAAACTCCACTCAGCAGCCATGAGCAACAAAATGATGGGCATCTCCATCACTTTCCCAGCATCCCTCACAAGCTCAGTGATTATATCTGCTGACCACCCGGGCCTCACCTTCTCCCTCCGCCTCATAAGGAGTGAGCCAACCTACAACCAGCCGGTGCAGCAGTGGAGCTTCATGTCCGACTTCGCAGTAAGTGGCCGAGGCTCTCGGGGCGGCAGGCCTTTACTCCGCAGGTTTGCCAATGGAAACCATGCAGGTCTTTCTTTTCTCTCCAAGGTCCGGGACTACTCAGGGACCTACACTGTGAAGCTGCTGCCGTGCTCCACCCCTCCACATCAGAGCTACCGCCTGCCACTCATCTGCAACCCCAGGGAGCCTGTCACCTTTGACCTGGACATCCGATTCCAGCAGGTGCGTCTCACTGGCCTCTGGCCTCTAGATGTCATGGCGTGGTGGTTTACTTGTAGAAGGAAAAAACGTCTTCCTCTGCTGATGACTTTGAGAAAAAAGACAGGAAGGAAGGAAGGTGAGGAGGAAAGAACCTCCTCTATCTGTTATGAGAACAAGACCTGGATGGTTACAGATAGTTGCCAGAGGAGCGAGGGCTTCTGCTGGTTTACTTTGCTTCATTTTTATCTGCTCTGATTGCCCCTCCTCCTGGAGCTTGGTACCTTGGAGATTGGAGAATTTTTGTGAAAGCCATTCTACGCGTCTCCACCTGCATGGAGGAGGGCACCCTGATCCTCTGACTGCCTCTCAGCCCCTAATTGTCATTATTTGCATGGATCGAGAACAGACACGGGCGTGTTGCTCTTCACGGATACTGGGCTCTGTACAGATTGATGTACGGAGGCAGCCCCTGCGTTGAGCAAGGTTTTCCTCGCCAGTGTCTTTCTGACGGCATGTGCTCCCGTCATGCCTCTGTGTCACCTTCTGGTAATTCTCCCAAGAGTCAAGCTTCTCTGGCAAAGCTACTGCCCACTTCCTGGACTACAGTAGAGTCGAAGCACAATTGTGTGGCCACTGGAAGCTAAGATCATCATGCCACTCTCTCTTGCCATAGTCACGTGATGGAGGGGACCTAGAGCCGAACCCACACGGTAGCTTCGCACGGACCATGATCCCACAGGTCCCTTCCACTCGCCACTGCTGAAGTCTGTCCAACTCTTGGAAACCCCAGGCCTATCAGAGGAGAACTGAGCTCCTTGATGGAGGGTGGGGGCGCAGGGGAGATCGGTAGGCGGTGTTTTTGTTTCTGTCTTTTCTCTTTTACTTTCAGAAACTGTCTCAATCAGGTTTGTTAAGGTTTAATTTACACACAGTAACACACAGTTGGGTGAGTGTGAACAAATGCAGCCGGTCCTGGAACCATCAGCACAAATCTAGATGTGTACAAGTTCCACACACACACACACACACCCCTGGGGTGGGGGTCCACCAGAACCTTTTGCAGCAAAACTCTGGTGACTGTGTTAGGCTGGCTTGGCTAGACAAACAAAGCCAGTGGCACTCATAGATGGACAAGAAAACTTTATATCAAGAAGTAATTTTATATGGAGAAAGCATTCCAGTCCAGTGTAGTCCATGGGTCTGATGGAGCCCTCTCCAGACTCACATTGCTGCGGGCTGGGAAAACAGAAAGGGGAAGTGGGAAGCAGGGAGATCCCAGGCTGGTGGGTGCAGAGTCTTATGAATCCCAGGGCAGTGGGAACGTGACAGGGTGCAGCTCCCAGGATGAATGGCCCCCCTAGAACCACCCAGGGAGGCAGATACAGACTCCAAACAAGGAGGAAGGTGAAAGGCAAGACAGAGGGTCTCGCTGTCTATCTTATTAAAAAGCCACACCCCTCAGGAAGCATCACCAGGCTACCACTTGACCGACAGGTTGGCTCCACCCCTATCTCCACAGAGGGACCATCAACTCAGCATAAAATCTAACCACCACAGTGACCTATTGATAGTATTCATTTAGTGTAAATAGTAGATTTCAAGTAAAGATTATTTTCAGGGTTGTTAGAAGAACTCGGTCCAAGCACCTCAACAAAGCATCCACTCATGCAAGCCACCTGACACAAAATCCACTGCTCCATCAGTGTTTGGGTGGATTGTTTTTCTGAAGTCAATCACCAGGCCTTTCATCCAAGGGACCTCTAGGAGAACTCAAACCACTGGCCTTGGGGCTAGCAGTGGAGGACAGTAACTGTTTGCAGCAGTGTGGATGAGCTCACACAGTGGTGTTTTGTGCTCTTCAAAATCCAGCCAGGTTTGCTTTTTCACTGAGGAGAAAGCCAGTGTCGTAAAGCCCTGCATCGCTCTGCGGAAGGTGCACACCATTGTCTGATGACAGTGGACGTGTGTCCCTGGGAGAGCCATGCCTGGCTACCAGGAAAACCCTGTACGGCACATCCAAGGGCCTTTGCACTTTGTCTTAGGTGAGTGACCCAGTGGCGGCCGAGTTCAGCTTGAACACCCAAATGTACCTGCTCTCCAAGAAGAGCCTCTGGCTGTCGGACGGATCCATGGGGTTCGGGCAAGAGAGCGATGTCGCTTTTGCAGAAGGTACAGCTTTGACACAGGACATGGCTGCTCACACTGTTGGCACCGTGTGTGTAGGGTTGGCTTTGGGTTCTCACGTTTGAGTGCAGATAGCTATAACCTTCTTTATGGTTTGGCACATATAACCGAGGATCAGTTTGGCCCTGAGTGGGCCCTGGGGTGTGTATGAAATTGGGGGGTGTCACTGGGTGAGTTTTATTCTGGGCGAGGGGGCTTCGGAAACAAGTTCAGATGTTGTATTCTGGAAGTGGTCATCATTGTGGCTGCGGATAGGCACAGTGACTTTATCACCTAACAACTAACGCGCCCTTGTCTCTGCTCTAGGTGACACCATTTATGGCCGTGTGATGGTAGACCCGGTGCAGAACCTCGGCGATTCGTTCTACTGCAGCATTGAGAAGGTGTTCCTGTGCACAGGCACCGACGGCTACGTCCCCAAGTACAGCCCAGCCGATGCGGAATACGGCTGCTTGGCGGATTCGCCTTCACTCTTATACAGATTTAAAATTGTGGTGAGTGCTTTGACCAAACAATGAAACTAGACAGTCATTTTGTAGGGAATTTTACAGACTATTATAAGAAAAGAAAAAGAAACGTGGCTTTTACACAAAAAGATAAGACTTTGAAGAGGAGGCAGCCAAGGATGGGTGTGGGAATCAGGAGAGGGGAGAATAGGAAATTCTAGAGGAATGGAGGGAAAAAACAAAGAGCCACATTTATGGGGCACTAACGGGATATTCTTACTATTTTCATTTGTTGAGATGGGCTGTATAACTGTATAAAATGTTTCTTTAAAAACCAAAATTTTAAAGGAAAAACCCTCCAGATTCCTTACCCCTCAGACCTAACTGTTCTTCTGAATAGCTAAAAAGAAAAGCAGAAGTCAAGCTGAAGTAGACTAGAGGCCTCTAGTAACATACATGCGAAAAAAGAAACTGGATAGATATATGTATGTATGTATATATGTATGTATTTACTGAAACCATTTTAAACAAGAACATCTTTTTCAATCGTGCAAACCAATCAGTGACATCCATGGTGATTTTAATCTGCTCAAATGATCATGAACATACTGTGACATCTGACTCATTCATCCTTATCCTTGTCCTTCAAGGACAAAGCTCAGCCCGAGACCCAAGCCACCAGCTTTGGAGATGTCCTGTTTAATGCCAGACTGGCAGCGGATGACCCCGAAGCCATTCTCTTAGTAAACCAGCCTGGATCTGATGGATTTAAAGTTGACTCAACACCCCTCTTCCAGGTGAGCCAAAGAGGAGCCGATTTCCAACCAATGTATTAGCACTGTGGTGGGGCAAAGAGCTCACAGGTGAAGCTGCTAACTGAAGGCAGAAGTTCAAATCCACCCAAAAGAATTCAAAACACCAAGCTCGCTGCCGTCGAGTCAATTCCAACTCATAATGACCCTGCCAGACAGAGTAGAACTGCCCCATTTGGGTTTCTGAGGCTGTAAATCTTAAGGGCAGCTGAAAGCCTCCTCTTTTTTCTGAAGAGCTCCTGGTGGATTTGAACCACCAACCTTTCTGGTAGCAGCTCAAGTCGTAAGCCACTATGCCAGCAAAACAAACAAACAACCCAAAAATCAGACTCCCTGCCAATGAGTCTCTGCTGACTCATCGCGACCCGATCGGCCAGGGTGGAGCGGCCCCTGTGAGTGACAGAGATGGTAGCGCTGCACGGGAGGAGGAAGCTCTGTGTCTTTCTCCCGTGGAGCAGCTGGTGGTTTTTAGCTGCCAACCTGTGGCTCACAGCCCAACTCATAACCACCAAACCAGAACCAAATTCGCTTCCTTCCAGTCCAATCAATGGTGACTCGTAGCGACTCCAGGTGCGAGCGTTGCTGGCGCCGGAAGTCGTTCTCACTAAGCGGCCGGTGGGTTCCGATGCCCACCATGCAGATTGATGCACGAAGTGTAACCATGCCACCAGCGGGGCTCCTTAACCCACCTTCTTCAGAAATCCACCCCTGGAAACCCCATGGGGCGCAAGCTTTGCCGCATAGGGGGTCGCGGGAAGTCAGAGTAGAGGCGAACTGAGAGTTTCGACTTCTCATGCCTGCGATGTCGGTGGCAATCATAGTCATTGGTCCAATAGTTCGTGTGAACTTTGAACAAGAAAAGATATGTCAACCACAAAGCACCGTCCTGGGCCTGCGGTGAGCATCCCTAAATCCTAGCCATTATGATGTTTATTGAGATGTTCCCATTCTTTCATCCGGTGGTCAGAGCTTTATCTGTGCCTCCAGATGTGGATCCACATCTGACAGGGGGAGTTCTGCTTTTCCTATGCAGAACCTCCTCCCTCTCTTCTCCTGACCCTATAGAATGACCTTGGGCACACTGCTCCATTCAGGAGAGGCAGGTGGACACACAGAATTTCCCCTCTCAAAACACTTCATGAGCTGAGATGGAAACTACTCATGCCGAGAGAGCAGATGTATGGGGGAAGGGGGAAAGGGGGCGGTCCTGCAGCCATAGCAACACGGATCACTCCAAAGAGGCAGGACAGAGCTGTGCTCCCTTGTGACTACCTGTAAGAACAAGGGCCCTTCGCAACTGTGCTTGCAGTTGCCTGAGCCTGACAGGCGTGGGGAAAGCTGTGATCTTTCTACCTGTGGGGGCAATAAGAAGGAAGCGCATTCGTTATTCTGCAGCTTTCCCAGCAGAAATTGTGGTAGAAACTTTGGTGGTGGTGGGGGGGGGGGGTGCTTGTTTTCATTTTTACTGTCAATTCTCAAAGTATCTGACCAATCTAATTCTGAGTGCTTCAAACATTGGTCAGAACATTCCTTCCTCCTACAGGCCCTGGGAAAACCTGCAAAGGAATGAAAGAGAGAGAGAGAGGGAGGGAGGGAGGGAGGGAGGGAGAGAGAGAGAGAGAGAGAGAGAGAGAGAGAGAGAGAGAGAGAGAGAGAGAGAGAGAGAGAGAGAGAGAGAGAGAGAGAGATTGATTTAAGCAGACTGAGAGGAGCCCTGATGGTTTAGCATGGTGGGTTGTGGGTTGGGCTGTGGTTGCAAGGTCAGAAGTTCGAAATCACCTTCCTCTTCTGGGGAAAAAGCTGCCATTATTCCACTTGAAAATCATGATGAACCAGGCCAGCATACCATCCCATGTGCTAACAAAACAATGTTGTGTGCCTCCCAGGTCTCCCTGGGCCGAGAATGGTACCTACATGCCATCTATACAGTGCGATCCCGGGACAACGCTCAGCGTGGTATTGGCAAAAGAAGCGTGGAGTACCAGTACCATTCTCTGAGTCCCGCAATGCCCCCGGTGCCCTCCACGAGCCACAAGAGGAGGGAGGTCAGGAGCACACCCCCGCTGACGTGGGAAATCGGTGCTGAGAAGAACCGAGGCACAAACATCCTGCACATCTCCCTGGAGCGAGTGGACAAGAAGCAAACCCCACAGGGGAGAGCCCCACCGGATGGTGTCCTGCCTCGCGAGCTCAGCCCCTCCGGCTCAGACATCAGCCTGGTCACAGTCGTCGGAGGCATCGCTGTGGGGCTGCTCGCCGTGGGCCTGACTGTCACTGCAGTCCTGATGTGCAGGAGCAAAGAAAAGCCAAGGAAGAAGGATGCCCCCAGCGGCTCAGGCAGCAGCGAGCCCATGATGCCGTCCCAGGGCCTCAGCAGCGACAGTTCAGAGGTTTGACACCTGCGCCTGGAACCCAGCCTTTTCCCCAAGTGCCTCAGAAAGACCAGTGTAACCCCAAAGGCTTCTTTTGGTGAGCAGTCCAAGACAGGAGACCTCCACAAAGAAGCTGCCCCAGAGGACTTGCCAATGCTCACGTACTTTGATTTGAATTTCATCTACCTTTCCACGCAACAAAGAACACCTCCCTTCCCCCTGGCCCAGAAGACAATCACGATGTATTCACACAAATACAGAGCCGCAGATGACCAGCGAAGAACGTCTTTCTCGCGCCAGACATTTCCTCCGTACACCGGAGCTGGGCCTATTCCAAGGTGCTAACAGACTGTCAAAATGTTAATGAGAACATTAGTATGATTGCTACCGAGTAAGAAAGGTGACGGTGCAGAGATCACCTTGTTTATGCATTTGCTAACAGTGTATGATTCCAAAGTTCTAGTTGCTAGCCTGCCCGAAGGATAAGCTCGCTGTTTATTAGGACGAGGTAGCAAATAGATACAGACCACGTAGAATGATGACCAGGAGTGCCTCCACCACCACTGCCATCCCCCACCCCCCCACCAAAAGCATCCTCTTTTGTACTTGAGAAAAATAGAGAAGAGGAGAGAGGAAGGTAGAGAGGCAATGAGGTTTCTTCCTCATTGTCCATCGTCCCGCTGGTTCACATTTGTATTGAATCAAAGACTATGTTCCGTCTGAAAGAGATTGTTTCCAGAGCAGAGTCGCTGCACGATAGTAGTCCTTATTGGTGCTCGATGCTTGCGGGACAGGGGGAGGCTCGTGACATTGCGGTGATGATGAAGTGCTGCCGGTTCCATTCACGTGGACAGGACCATATTCTCTGGGAACTGAGCCGAACACCTGCTGGCAGTCTTGACCCCGTGAGCGGTTAGGGGAAACACGCATGCAGATGCGGAAGGGAGAAAGTCGTATTTATTAACAGGATGGTGTGTAACCGGGGTGCCTCGCATGCGTGCTTGCTCTCACATGGGAACCTCCTGAGAGACGTGGTCAGCCTTCAGAGTAGCTGTGGCCAGAACTTCAGTCCGGCATAGCCCTTACCCGTGGCCATTAATTCAATGTACAGTTGTTCTCGGTGGCTGTGACCTTTCGGGAGCATTGACAGGCTTCCCTTCTGAGGTGCCCCTGGGTAGATTTGAATAGTTAGTAGTCACACCCTGGAGCAGGTGGGCCCCTTAGAGACTGCTAAGTGGGCCACAACCCATTGCTTTCTAATCAGCATCTGGTCCAATTGACGGGGTTCTCTGCCACTGTCACTCAGAAATGGAGGTGGAGTTGGCTAGGGCATTGTTGAGCTGACCCTTCTTTGACCCCAGAAGAAAGCTCCCCAGGCCAGTGACAAGGGCAGTGAGCTCCCTCTCCAGATCTGAAAAATACAATTTGCAGTGCAACTTATCATTCACCCCCCAAAACCGAGGGGTTTGAGTAAGATTCCCCTGACAGTTCCTCCATTGACCCCCCCAAACCAAACTCACAGGTGTGGAGTTGATGCCGACTCACAGGGGCCCCATAGGGCCGTGTTGAGCTGTGCCCCCTGAGGATTTCTCAGACTACAACTCGGTACCAGAATAGGACGCCTTGTCTTCCTTCCGAGCAGCAGCTGATGGTTTCAAACTGCTGGCCTTATGGTTCGCAGCCCTACACAGAACCACTACACCACAGACGCGGGCTTGTTAGTTGTGGGTTTGGGGTTTTTCACCAATGAGCCAAAGGGCCATTTGCAAAGAGAAAAGCCCAGTAGCTCGACAACCAACTTTGCAAAGCAAATAAATGTATTTTCGACAAAAAATAAGATCAAGAGTAGGAAGGAAAAGATACCCACAGATTAGGGCTTATGTGCTGCCCAGGATCCCTTTATACTAGGAGCCAGAGCCGAGCGGCACTTAGCATCCTGGAGAAAGGGGGACTCTCAAAGGCACGCCTGACCTCGGTGCTATGGGTGCATCTGATGCAGGGGCAAATCGACAGGCCATGGTAACGTGTTTAATACTTGCCCCTCATCTGCACCCCACGCTCTAAGTCTTTTAAAAATCACTGGACAGTAGTAGTCTTTGACTGTGGAGTTTTCAGGTGTCCCCTACATGTCAAAGGAATCTCCCCACCCTATGACTTATAGAAAGAGAGAAAGAGAATGGGGCAGCCCAAGGATTCCTGGGGGCACGAGTTAATTAAGTATTGACCTGCTGACCAGACCCATCAAATCCTCTGTGGGAGAAGGAGGCGGCTGTCTGCTCCTGTAAAAAGGGGCAGTCTCAGAAACCCCCAGGAGCAGTTCTAGTCTGCCCTCGAATGTCACTATGAATCTACATCCACTCAGTGGATGGCAGAAGGTTGATCTAGCCCAGGAGGTCGTTGCTCAATATAAAGAGACTCTTCTTTAATCATACCTCTTTGTTGTACTCTACCTTCCACGGGTGCTTAGCAGCTTCTTTGGCTACCTCATAGTTTACATGGGAAGAATGAACTCAAGTTGGGCGGCTCCACGTGGTACATGAACTTTTTACTATGTAGCAAGGCAGCCCCAAACTCGTGTGCAAAAACAAACCATGGTCCAGTCCTGTGCCTGCCAAGTGAGGGGTTGCTGATCGCATCATTGTGACCCATGGGGTGTGTATTCTTTGATTTCAGAAGTGGATTGCCAGGCCTTTCACCCTAGTCTCTCCTAGAAGCTCCACTAAATCCTGTTGAACATCTTAGCAACATGACAAGCCCGCACTCACAGACAGGTCGTAACTGTGCAAGAGGTGTACTAGCTTGAACCCCCGTGGCGTCTCCCACCTGGAAAATGAGAGTCTACCACTGAATCGCTAAGCTCTGTCGCTAACCAGCTGAGCTCCTAGAATGGGGAGTATGTCGATCCTGGTCTAATGAAGAGAATGCTCACCCTTTTGCTTGCTTTTTCTCTCTGCCCCCTCTCCCCTACCCTTTCTTCTTTCTTTCCTTCCTTCCTTCCCTTTAAAAAAGCGAGCTTGAGAGAAGTGGGAAGAATTTATCCAAAAGATATGAGTTTTATTAAAACAATAGTTTTCTTGAATAGCTTCCAGCATTTTCCCCATGTTTACCTACTGAATATATAATTTCGTACACATGGACAATTTTTTAATTTTCGTGGGAAAAATGATCAGACCCATATTTTTGGATCTAACCCCTGTTTAGAGAACTATCGGGTATGTTAAAGAGTACAACATAAAACATCTTCCCATAGAGAACCGTGTGTAAACAAATACAACTCCTGAGATGGTCAGTAGCTTTTGACCTCAATTAAAACAAGGTCTTGTTGCTAGTATATAATAAAACCAAATAAATAAAAAGAAATATTAATAAGAAAGGGTTCTCTTAACCGTGTGAACCAGAAGCACTCAAGGGCGTGGGTGGCGGTTATCATTGAATTCTGCTTTTTACTGGGCTCAAAGAGACGGGCTCTGCATTAGGAGATGCACCAGGCAAAACCACGCACCAGGATGACATTATATTTTATTTCATATTCACATCCATGTTTATTGGAGCCATTGCCGTGAAAGCAAAAAGGTAGACACAATCAAAAACTCTGGCTGTAGAGGAATGAATGAGCTTGGTACATACACACAATGAAATAAGATGCATCTTTAAGACAGCTCAGAAGTTTAAATCTCTCTAGCATCTACTCTTTCTCCATTTAAAACAACCTCATTCTTTTCTCAGACGGAAGACACGGATTTTCAAACCAACAATTAATAGAACTGTTCTTAAACCCACCCGGAGGAGAGGTATTACAAAGTGCATATTGTTTGCGGCTGTGTAGCGAACAAGCCCGCTGTATTCCAAGGATGGAACATTGCCCCTACACTTTTCTTATAACCCTCTAGCATCATCAGAGAATGGTCGCAAAATGAGTCCATCAGACTCCTACTCTGCCACTCCGTAGCCTCTGTAATACATAAATAAGAAGCTTGAAGGGCCAGGTCAACTAGTTCAAGAGGGATGGCTTTACAGGGTGACACTGAGGCCCTGCCTACTGTGCTCAGGCCCATCGGCATAACTTTATTAGGCTGTGTCCCCTGTAATTCTTCCTCAGGGTACCAACACTGAAGTCAACATTTTAAAAGGAACTGGATGGACTTCTCCGTGACAGCTCGAGAACCTTTCTCCCCTCCCCACATGGCGGTGTTAAGAATTCGGATGATCCACAGTTGGTGGATCATTTTAAGAATACAGATAAATGCGATGATGTGTATGCTTGACAGAGTGGACGTTTTATTTCTGCTGTTGTTTCGAAAACGACTCTTTAGAGTTGACTTGGAAGCCAATTCGATATTGTGATAGGAAGGGGGAAATGGTTTAAAAGTGTATATTTTGCACATTTGGGAATATCAGAATTGCACTCATTTGAAAACACGCGTGTTGCCTGAGACTCTGAAACTCTTTCACTTGCCTAGTTATGATAGCGACAGCAAGAGGGTGAGAATCAGCCAGCCCACCGGCAAACCTGGTGTCGGGCTGACTCTCGGGCAAATGAATGGATGCAAATCTTTAATCCTTAAACTCGCCAAAGCTCAGTGGTTCGGGAGTGAGCAACTTGGTAGGAAGCAATAAATGCCAGTATTCAGGTCATTTGCTCTTCTCCTCCTTCTCCTTATCGCTCTCCTTCTTCTCCATCTTTTTCTTCTTCTCCATCATCAGCATCTACTCTTCCTCCATCTCCTCCTCCTCTCCCACTCCCACCTGCCATCCCTCTGCTCCACTATCTCTGTTACACACACACAAGCTTCAGACCAACAAACACCCAATTTTGAGAGAACAATGAACCGTACAGACATACTTCTAACTGCAATGGCCCCACAAGCAGATTTTCAGGAACCTCAAACAGAATGATCCTTGATGGAAATGTACTATACGAGGAGTTTCTTTGACAGAAGTTCAAAAGTTAATATGCTTCATAAAGCGTTCTTCCCAGAACTGAGTGAAGTATTACAGGGTAACGACATAGACAATTTCAGAAAATGTTCCTCAAAAGTTCAAAGCATCCCTCGTGGCCCGTTGCTCTTCGTTTCCAGCTCATTGGATGGAACAAAAGGCTGGGAGTACTCTTTGGATTTTCAAAAGGAATTTTTAAATAGAAATGCATGGTTTTTTTCTGCAGGTTCTACAAGAAAGATCTCATAGAACACATTGAAATGGGTAAAGAAAGAGTTCTCTCTCTCAATCTGAAGTGGAGAGAACAAAACAGAAATGCACCCCTCTCTTTGGATTTCAACTTATTGGGAGAAAAGTCAGATTTTTCCATACTATTTTCAGCGGTTTCATTTTATCTTTCAATCCAATCATTTTCTTTTGCCTAATGTTTGTGTGGGCTTCCGAACATTTTCTAGAAAACAGTAGCATGCACACGTGTGCCAGCAATCATGCATAATTTCATTTCTCTTTTTCTTTTTCATTTAATGAACTCTCCCTGCCATCGAGGCAATTCTGCATTGCAGGGATCCTGCAGGTTGGAGAACTGCCTCTGTGGGTTTCTGAGACTGAATGTCCTTAACACATATTATGCCTCATCTTTTCCCCGTGGAGCGGCCGGTGCTTTTACACTGCTGGCCTGATGGTTTGTAATAATAAATGGGCACCGTTTTGCACTATTGTTCTTCCTGCATTGCTAGGTTAAAAAGGACCCCGTGGTTAGCAGCCCAACTGTACCCACCTACTCGCCCAGGACTCCATTAAGGGACTCTCTCACTGTCACACAGTCAGTGCTGGCTCATAGGGAACCCTGTGAGTGTCTGAGATTGTAACTCTTGATGGGAGTAGAAAGCACAGTCTCTTCTCCCTCGGGGCTGCTGGTGGTTTTGAACTTCCTGCCATGTGGATCCCAGCCCAAGGTGTAAGCACTACACCACCAGGGCTCCTTTAATGGGCAAGACTCTCTCTTTCTCTGAAAGGTCTCGCATTCTCATTCATGTGAAAGCTGGGAGGGCGGCCCTGCGTTGGCGGAGTGTCCTTCTTTACAAAGTGTTAAGGCTTTGGGAAAAGAAAAAAGAACTCCCCACGAAACAGCAGAAACCATCACCATGAACACGTAATAGCAAGTCTTCCTTGATTCTCTCACTGGAGGGTCACCATAGGTGGTTAAGATGCAAAACCTTCTTTTGAGGACTTCAGTGACTAAAGTTTTTAAATATCAAAGAACATATATATGAAATTCTTTTGGAAAACTGTTTATTTTCCAAAATGGGGGTGGAAGGAGGTTAAAATCTTAACTGTGTTGGAATTTTTTTTAATTCTCTAACAAACAGATAGTGCCTTCTTTTATTATTAGCCTGATATGTGTTACTCTGATTACCATTTTTTTAAAAAACACCTCGTGGAGACCCTGTAGGACAAGATAGAACTGCCCCTGTGGGTTTCTGAGACTGTAACTCTTTACAGGAGTAGAAAGCCCCACCTTTCACCTGAGGCTGCTGGTTTCAAACTGCTGACCTTGTGGTTAGTGGCCCAACACCTAACCACTCCACGCCCAGTCAGGGCTCCTACTCTTGACTACATGCTCACTTAATTCAAGTGAATTTCTGTTAGTGGTATGTATTTTCCAGTTCATACCTAGTCCTTTCATGTAAGTATTTTCAGGATGGTGCCTTAAAGACCATGAGAAATGTGAATTTTTTTGAAAAGCTAGCCTTTATAAAGAAAAGAGTAGTATAAAAATCACTTAAAGTATTGAAAGGTGTTAATCAATTAACATTAATGGGCTAAATTACTATTTCTACGTAGACCACAATTAAGCACATTACCAAAAGTTCTACAAAGCAGTCTTTCACTGTGGCTTCAGAAACTTGTGGTTTTTTGGGGTTTTTTTTTTTTTCGTTTTCTTGGCAAGATGTTTTTAAGCTAATTTGTATATTAAGAAAAGTCGTCGTCCCAGACAAGGGCTCTGTGTCTTCTAATTGCATTAAGTGCCTACTTCCTTCCCAGCCCCCTGGACCCACTTGGCAAATTCATATTTATCTAACCACAGAGTGAGATGTCTGTGTGCATTAGAAGTATTTACAGAGCTTAATAGCTTTGATGATGTTCCCATGAGAATTCTTCCAAAGGGTCATTTTTTTCCCTCCCATTTATTTACTAGGATACTGTGTATTTGCTGGACATTGAAGTTTTTCCCTGGGAACTCAATTAAGCAGCTTGTTGGAGTAATTCAGTCCTAAATCCATGCCTACAAAAACGCGTGCTGCTTATATTTTACAACACCCCTCGTGTTCCTTCCAAATATGCTCACGTGCGTAAGACAAATAAAGCCGATGTAAATGTATGTGTTCAACTGGCCAAGTTATTGTGGCGCCCTCTGCAACTTGTATTTACACTCAGCTCACGAAATTCCTGGAATAAACTTCGCATTTTTCTCATTCAAGGCCTAGGGCTTTTGCAGGCTCCGGGACTGAAACAGATGCCCCCATGACCTCCATGATTGTGGCTGTTGTTAGTGGCCATCATGTTGGGCCTGACTCAATTGGACCCCAGGACAGCTGAATAAAGTGGTGTTATAATTCCCAGGGTGTTCGTTTGCTGGCTTCAGAAGCAGATCATCAGACCTTTCTTCCTGGTCTATTTTAGTTAGAAGGGCTCGTGCTCAGCATCACAACAACACACAAGCCGCCAGCGAGGAACCAGAGGGGGCTGAACCTGAGGTGCACTGGTTGGGCATCACACCTGAACCTCCCACATGGAAGGCAATTCTATCACTGAACTGTGACTGCCCCCATGACACTGATGGTAAACGGATTATCTTCATTGGTATTCTCTACTTGATCTCTAGGTTCAAGGATCCATTACAGTGGTGACACCGGACTCATAGACAAAATTCATGATTACTTCTAATCTATCAAGGAAATTAGCAAGTTGTAATGCCAGTGAGAATTTCTCATGGCTGAGTTATTTATCAAGACCTGTTAAAATTTTTTGTCAAGTGTGCTAATAAATGGCCAAAGGCAGCAACCCAAAGGCATTCGGCTTGTGAGTCAGGAGTTCCAACACTCCCAATTAAGTGGCCAGAGGCATCCACTCTGCAAGCTAGCCTCCTGCACCAAAGCACTCAACTTGCTTTTTGGGGTGGGAAGTCCTTCACTCTGTTCCATACTCTGACTCCTGGTCCTGCTGCTGCTCCTCTGATGGTCATCTGGACCCAGGAGGTTCACTGCATAGGGATCTTGCTCCACTCCTGGCTTTTGCTGGTAATGAGATCCCTCCTGCTTTTGAGAGGGCTCATTTCACACATAGCAGGATGTCATTGCAGGGAATCCACAATTACAAGTAAATCGTAACAGTATCTACTCATACCTTCTTACCATACCCATGCAGGAAAAGGTCCTTAGAGACTTTAACTAAAAGAGCCACATTAAATAATTCACTGCCCCTGCAGTAAAAACATGGTCTCTCCTCAACTGGGTCTGTCCACAAAGCCCTTCCTCCTTCCTGCTTTTCTACAGAGTGCAAAGGCGGTCAGGAGCCTGTCACAAGCCATGTAGATTTTGGGAAAACATTTGGAGTGGCTAGGGCTTTGTCCCAAGAGCAGGGTGACCAGATGCCACAGTAGTCATGAAATCCTGCCCAAATGCACCAATGAGGATGAATCAAGTGCTCCGACCCCTTGTTGGGGTCTTTGCTGCCCAAGTGAACTGAGCACGCTTACACAAGCTTCCATGTGCATTTCACTGATCGCAAGGTCAGATTTTCAACATAGTGCCCCCACTCTTTTGCTAGCAGGGAGCAATGCCAACGAGGCCTCTTGTAGATGTTGGAGTATATTGTTGGGGACCACCAAGTCCATTCCAACGTATAGTGACCCCCTATGCTTTTAGTAGGACTGCTCCTTAGGGTTTCCCCGAGCTCTTACCAGGGGTCCTCAAACATTTTAAACAGCGGGTCAGTTCACTGCCCCTCAGACCCATTGGAGGGCCGGACTATAGTTAAAAAAAAAAAAACAACTATGAACCAATCCCTATGCACACTGCACATATCTTATTTTGAAGTAAAACCAAAACAGGGCAAAAACACCCAGCAGGCCGGATAAATATCCTCAGCGGGCCGCATGTGGCCCATGGGGCCATAGTTTGAGGACCCCTTAACCTCTCCAGAAACACCAGGCCTTCCTCTCACAGAAGCGCTCAGCAGGTGAGAATGGCCAATCTTTCTGTTAGCAGTCACATTTAAGAACATCCACCCCTTCAAAGCAGGAAACAGCACAAAAAGAAGGAGGATAGAGACCGTCAAACACAACAAAAAGTGCATGGGTCCATCAGTCTTCAGCACAGAAGTCCAAGGAAGAGCAATTTGCTTGTGTGATTTCTAATCTTCCCCAGTGGTGTGGTTATACAATTGGGCTGCTGACCAAACAGTTAGCAGTTCGAAACCATCAGCTACTTTTCAGGAAAAGATGGAAGTTTGCAATTCCCATAACGGTGGGTCTCTGCAACTCAAGGGGAAGTTCTACCCTGTCCTATAGGGTCTCTGTGATTCAGCATCAACTCAATGGGAGTGGATTTTTTAAGGAGAAAACCAACCTGGCAAGTGTCTGGTGAGAGGAACCTCTAAGAATCCAGGCCCACCAGGATATGACAGTGGTAAATAACAACTCCCTGCCATAATGTCATCATCAGCCCCTCCCCCCCGCAGAGGCACCTAATATAAGGGAGACAATAAAAACCCACAATGGAATTAGTCACAATGAAACTGATTGCAAAACTCACACTGACTCTTCTTCGAGCTTCTCAGATGGGAGTGTGGGAGCAGACAGCCTCGCCTGCCTCCCACAGAGTGGCTGGGAGGTTTGAACCAACGACCTGGCTATCAACAGCCCAATACCTAACCCACAGTGCCACCAAGGCGCCTTGTTGATATAACCTCACTGCCATCGCATAACTGCTGACTGATCGCTACCTGATAGGACTGGGTCAAAGCACCCCTGTGAGTTTCCAAGACTAACTCTTGGTGGAAGTAGAAAGCCCTGTCTTTCTCTCGCTTACTGGCTGCTGGTTTCAAACTACTGACCTTTTGGATAGCAGCCCAGTGCAGACCCACTGTGCTACCAGGGCTCCTGCACATCTTCAGCGTGGACCTGAGTAGGAAGGGAATATCATCCGACAAGTAGACCATGGGCCAGGACGAAAGGTCTGTGCGAGGCCGCTGGGCAAACAGGCTCTGAAATGGACACGTCCAGGCTGTCCTTATAGTTATAAGCGAAGCCACCCTGATCCCAAAGGTATGGGAAGCTGGGGGATGCAAAACCCCCTGTTGCTAGAAAGATTTTAATCTGAATGCTTCAGGAAGCTTATGGCAAAGATGCTTCTTGCTTGGACGGCTTTGGCTCCTGAGGGGAATTTAAGAAGGAAACATCCCGGAGACCAAATGTTCCTATTGCTGCTAGGCCCTTGTGTTTCTCTTTTGTCTATCTGATTTTCTTTCTTTTTTTAAAAAATTTTGTTTGAACTGTTTTGTTGTCATGTAATTCACATGTCATACAATTCAATCATTCAATCACATCAAGAATAGTTGCACAATAATCACCACAATCAGTTTTAATACATGTTCTTCATTCTTATAACTCATTACTATTAGCACCCCATTGACCCCCAACTTCCCTGCCATGCTCTCAAGGAACCACTGATCCAGTCACTGAAGACTTTGGGGCAAGTCTGGTTGAAAAGAGGCCCCAGGAAAAAGGCAAGCATCTAATGCAGCTGTTATCAACCTGTGGGTCGTGACCTATTTGGGGGTCAAAGGACCCTTTCACAGGAGTTGCCTGATTCATACCAGTAGCAAAATGACAGTTATGAAGTAGCAATGAAAATAATTTTATGGTTAGGGGAGACCACAATATGAGGAACCGTATTAAAGGGTTGTGGCATGAGGAAGGTTGAGAACCACTGATCTAATACCTTCACCATTCCAATTCTTGCTGACAAGAATTTTTTCTTAGCTGATGGTGCCCAGCTCTCAAAAGATATAGAGTCTGGGGTCTTAAAGGCTTGAAGGTAAACAAGCGGCCATCTAGCTCAGAAGCAACAAAGCCCACATGGAAAAAGGACACCAGGCTGTGTGATTACGAGGTGCCTAAGGGATCAGGTATCACGCATCGAAGAACAAAAATTCTTACCATAGTGAATGAGGGGGGAGTGCGGAGTGGAGACCCAAAGCCCATTTGTAGGCCACTGGACATCCCCTTACAGAAGGGTCTGGAGGAGGAGACAAGCCAGTCAGGGTGCAGTATAGCAATGATGAAAAATACAACTTTCCTCTAGTTCCTAAATGCTTCCCCCATCCCCTGACTATCATGATCCCAATTCTACCTTACAAGTATGGCTAGACCAGAGGATGTACACTGGTACAGATAGGAACTGTAAACACAGGGAATCCAGGGTGGGTGATCCCTTCAGGACCAGTGGTGTGAGTGGTGTTACTGGGAGGGTGAAGGGAGGGTGAGTTGGAGAGGAGGAACCGATTATAAGGATCTACATGGGACCTCCTCCCTGGGGAACAGACAACAGAAAAGTGGGTGAAGGGAGACGTTGGACACGGCAAGATATGACAAAATGATAATTTATAAATTATCAAGGGTTCATGAGGGAGGAGGGAACGGGGAGGAAGGGGAAACAATGAGGACCTATGCTAGAGGCTCAGGTAGAGAGCAAATGTTTTGAGAATGATGAGGGCAATGAATGTACAAATGTGCTTTACACAATTGATGTATGGATGGATGGTGATAAGAGTTGTATGGGCCCCTAAAAATATTATAAATAAATAAATAAAATTTTTTTGCATTTGTTATTTCATTTTATTATAAGATCATGATCTTACAGTTCTTATAACAATCCTTACATCAATTGTATCAAGCATATGTTGTACATATGTTGCCATCATTAATTTCTGAACATTTACTTTCTATTGAACTCTTGGTATCAGTTCCTCTTTTTTTTAACATTTTATTAGGGACTCATACAACTCTTATCACAATCCATACATACCTAATTTGTATAAAACACATCTGTACATTCTTTTCCCTCATCGTTTTCAAAGCATCTGCTCTCCACTTAAGCCCTTTGCATCAAGTCCTCTTTTTTCCCCACTCTCCCCGCTCACCCCTCCCTCATGAGCCCTTGATAATTTATAAATTATTATTTTGTCATATCTTGCCCTGTCTGGCATCTCCCTTCACCTCCCCCCCTTCTGTTGTCCATCCCCCAGGGAGGAGGTCACATGTAGATCCCTGTAATCGGTTCCCTCTTTCCAACCCACTTACCCTCTACCCTCCCCGTATCGCTCCTCACACCCCTGGTCCTGAAGGTATCATCCACCCTGAATTCCCTGTGCCTCCAGCTCCTATTTGCACCAGTGGACAACCTCTGCTCTATCCAGACTTGCAAGGTAGAATTCGGATCATGGTAGTTGGGGGGAGTGGGGGAGTAAGCATTTAGGAACTGGAGGAAAGCTGTATTCTTCATCGGTGTTACATCGCACCCTGACTGACTCATCTCTTCCCCTAAACCCCTCTGTGAGGGCATCTCCAGTGGCCAACAAATGGGCTTTGGGTCTTCACTCTGCACTTCCCCCTTCACTCACTATGGGAAGATTTTTTTTTTTTAATCAGTAAGGCCTCCCTTTAGGGCATGAGTATTTCCTAAGGATGAGCATTTACCCAACACTTTGCAGGAAATATTTACCGGAGAAGTGGGCTCTGTGGTGAGACTAGAATGGACATTCTCAATAAAGTTCCCTGCTGCCCACCTGGAGCCTGGCAGGCAGGAGCCAGCCTAGGCCCCCATCCCCACCCTGGGAGAAATATTGAGGGACATGGCTTCCCTTCAAGCTTTCTTGCTTGGCTCTTTGTCACATCCCCCAAGAGGACACTGCAGAGAAGGACATTTTGGGGTAGACCAAAGAAACTGCTTTTGGAAATGAAGGCTATCAGGGCGACCTTGTGTTCTGAAGATTTTGCAATTTATGACCAACCTGTGTGGATGGTTGGTAGAATAAGAAGCAGCTGCTTATGGAAGCCAGCAGGAGGTGGATGAAGGAGTTTGAAGAAATCTGCCTATGTGGAATGAAAACCTTCTGTAAATCCAGCTTGATGAAGCTAATTTCTTGACTTGACAAGGGCTTATTGTTCCTGGCGACCCTTGAGATGATAAGGGGGTCTTTAGAACTGAAATCAAACTTCCAGCAGAGTGCACCTTCAAACCACCGAAGATCACCTTTAAAACAAAGATCTACCACTCTAACATCAATGAGAAGAGGTAGGTCTGCCTGCCGTAACAAGCGCTGAAAACTGGAAGCCAGCCACCCAAACTGACCAAGTCATCCAGCCCCCATAGCCCTGGTCAACGACCCCCAGCCTGAACACCACTCCGAGCTGACCTAGCCAAAGAATAAGGACTGTAAAAATTCTGGAAGAACTCCGAAGAGTTTACAAAGAAATACGGGGGGGAAGCCACCTGTGGACTAAAATCTGCCTCGACTGATTCCAGCGAGAGTGAGCTGTGATCCCAGCAGTGCATTCAGACCCCCTCCCCGGCAAAGCACTTTCTACAGTTTTCTTCATCAAAAGTGATCCAGACAACCTGTAAAGAAAGGATTCAAAATTACCATGCTGAGAAAGAAAGATAAGAGTATCTCTTCGGTTCACTCCTGGGAAAGCTGAGGCTCTGCTTACTCATTTCCTTCTCACTGCCAACGAGTTGATGCTGAATCATAATGATCCTATAGAGCAGTAAAACTGCTCCAGTGGGTTTCTAAGACTAGGTTTCTTTAGGAGACTAGAAAGCTTCATCATTCTCTAGGGTTGCGGCTAGTGGTTTTGAACTGCCGACCTAGCAGTTAGCAGTCCAATGCATAGCCACTTTGTCACCAGGGATCCATAAGGGAACAGACATGTCCAAGGCCACACACCAGCTCTTGTCTATTCATCAGGAACCACAGAGCATGAGTGATGACTGACTGCACCCCAGTGCTCAAGAAAGCCACGAGCCCAAGCAGAAAGCAAATGTTTTCAGAATGATGATGGCAACGAATGTACAAATGTGCTTGACACAATTGATGTATGGATGGATTGTGATAAGAGCTGTATGAGCCCCCAATAAAATGATTTTTTTTAAAAGAAAGTCACAAGTAAGCAAAACAGAGTTTAGAAACCAGGACTTGAGTCCAGACTCCGCCATGTGTCCTCTGACAAATCACATCAGCTCTGCGTTTCCTCATTCGTAAAAGGTGGAGAATCATCTATATCTCCCAGGACTAGGGTGAGAATATAAAAATCTCAACTAGCAGTGTCCCTTGCAGGATGGTAATGTACCAATAAAAATACAGCTAATTTGTTTTCGTCCACTCGACTTTAACTCTTGCTAGTCCCCGTGTGTCATAGTAGAACTGGGCTTCAATGACGGTTGTGTTACACGGGTAGATCAACAGAGCTTTCTTCTGGACAGCTGCTGGGCAGATAGCCTGGACATTAATGAACTAGTATTGGCCACTTGAAATCAACCATATGTTCCACTATGGTAGGAATGACAAACTGAAGATTTCAGTGCTAAAAAGAACATTTCAAAATCCATCCTTCAGGAAGGTGCTGTCAGTGATCAGATAATATACATTTCCCTACAAGAAAGAGTAGGGATCCCTCGTGGCATCGTGGGTTACCTGTTAGGTTGTGTGTTAGGACGGGTTGACTAGAGAAACAAATCCAGAGACACTCATATATGTATAAGAAAGAGCTTTATATCAAAAAGTAAGTGCATATTAAGAAAACATCCCAGTCCAGATCAAGTCCATAAGTCCTATATCAACCCATAAGTCCCATACTAGTCCACAAATTCCTCTTCAGACTCACAGAGTACCTGCAATGATACAAAATACAAAGTCCCAGGCCAGTGGGTGCAAAATCTTGTGGATCCAGTGGCAATGGAAGTATCTCCAGGGCTCTTGCCCGTCTCAGCATGGCTCCATGTGGCTTGTCAACAGAAAGCAAGGCAGAGAGAGAGAGGAAATTTCCAGAATCCTCATGAGAATGTCTCACCCACAAGGAGGTATCATCAGGCTGTGACCTGATTGACAGGCTAGACTCCACTCCTTCACTCTTAGTACCTTCAAGTTAACATGAGATTATGTAACTACCATAGGTTGCTAACCACAAGTTCAGCTGTTTGAAACTACTAGCTTTATATAAAATATATAAAGCTTTATGACCTCAGGAGAAAAATAAGGTTTTCTACTCCTGAAAAGAGTTACAATCTGGGAAACCCATAAGGACATATATTTTATTATTATTATTAAATACTTTTATTGGGGGCTCTTACATCTCTTATCACAATTGACACATTCATTCATTGTATCAAGCACATTTGTACATATGTTGCCATCATTTTCAAAGCATTTTCTTTCTACTTGAGCCCTTGGTATCAGCTCCTCATTTTCCCCTCCCTCCCTCATGAACCCTTCATAAACTATAAATTATTATTTTCAGTCTTACATCATCCTCTGTCAGCTTCACCCACTTTTCTATTATTCATCTCCCTGGGAGTGGGTTATATGTTGATCCTTGTGGTGAATTTTCCCTTTCTCCCCACACCTTCCCCTTATCTTCCTGACATCTCTATTCTCATTGTTGACCCTGAGGGGTTTATCTATCCTGGATTCCCTGTGTTGTGGGCTCTTATCTGTAGCAGTGTGCATATTCTGGTCTAATACAATTTGTAAGGTAGTATTGAGGTCATGATAGTGGGGGGAAGGAATCATTCAAGAACTCAAGGAAAGTTGTGTGTTTCATTGGTGCTATACTGCACCCTGACTGGCTCATCTCTTCATTGTGACCCTTCAGTGAGGAGATGTCCAATTGTCTACAGATGGGCTTTGGATATCCACTCCTCACCTTCCTCCATTCACATTGGTATGATTTTGTTCTGGGCCTTAGATGCCTGATACCTTATCCCATTGACACCTCATGATCACACAGGCTGGTATGCTTCTTCCATGTGGACTTTGTTTCTTATCAGCTAGAGGGACACTTATTTATCTTCAAGCCTTTAAGGCTCCAGACGCTATATCTTTTGATAGCCAGGCACCATCAGCTTTCTTCACTACATTCGCTTATGAACCCATTTTGTCTTCATTGATCGTGTCAAGAAGGTGAGCATCACAAATTGCCAGATTATTAAAACAATGTGTCCTTATGTTGAAGGAGTCCTTAGAGTCAAGGACCAATGTCCATCTGCTACCTTAATTTTTAACATATAGGTATAAGTACATAGATCTATTTACCTCTCATTATATATTAATATATTTACATCTGTACGTGTCTGTATTTAGAGCTGTATAAATGTCCCATGAGGACATTTCTACTGTGTCCTGTAGGGTCACCATAAGACAGAATTGACTCAATGACAGTGCATTTGGTATTTTATAAGGAAGACTTCTTGAGACTATTATATAAATTTATTACCAACTGCTAATACCAAACGGAGAATTTTTTTTAGCAACATATGCAGTCTGCAGTATGCGATCAAGATTCATTGACAGTTGCTGCTGATTTGAATGCATGCATTAGAAACAAATACCTGTGGATGCCAAATGTGGCCTTGGTTATAGAAATGAGGCCAGAGATGGCACGATAGAATTCTGCAAGTCCATTGACATATTCACTGCAAAAACCTGCTAGCAGCAACATCAGCATTAATTATACAGGTGGATCCTGCCAGATGGAATACACAGAACTCAAATCAACTACATCTGTGGAAAGGGATTATGGGGATTCTCAATAATGTCAGTCAGAACAAGGCCAGGGGCTGATTATAGTACAGGCTATAAATCACTCGTATTTAAGTTCAAATTGAAACTGAAGAAAATAAAACCCAGTCAATGAAAGTCAAATTATGTATGACCTTGAGTATATCCCATCTATATGTAGAAATGATCTATTGGTGACCACTGACCAGACAAGTTGTGGGTTAACATCAGAAATATGATACATGAAGAAACCAAACGGTCATTAAAAAGATAGAAAATACCAACATGAATGTCATAAGACACTCTGAAACCTGCTATTGAGTGTAGAGAAGATAAAGTGAATGAAATAATTGAGAAAATAGAAGAGATGAGCAGAAGAGGTTAAAGAGTATCTAAAGAAGATGAATTAAAGTTTATAATGAAATATACAAAGACCTGGAGGTAGAAAACCAAAAAGGAAGAGCATGCTTAGCATTTCTCATGCTGCATGAATTGAAGGTAAACGTTGAAACTCAAGTTTAAATGTTGAAGAATTCTCTAAGCAGCCAAGCAGGAGGCATCCAAAGAAGATGAAAGAAATGCAGTCATGGTACCAAAATGAACTGATCAACATCCAGCCATTTCAAGAGACAGCAGATGATCAGAAGGCAGTAGAATTGAAGGACGAATTCCAAGATGCACTGAAAGCACTGGCAACAAGAAAGTGGGGGGTGGGGGAATGACTTGAGGAGTTGATGGAATACCAATGAAGATGTTCCAATAAAGGGACACAAAGCTGAAGCGTTCACTTGTCTGGGTCAAACCTTTGGAAGATAGCTGCTTCATCCACTGACTAGAAGAGATCCATATTTGTGCCCATTCCAAAGAAAGGTAATTATGATGGTTAAGATTTTGTGACAACTTGATTGGGCCAAGAGTCTCTGTGGTTTAGCAGTAAACAACTTGTAATACCCCAGACCTGACCTAATGCAATGTAATTACAGCCAATCAGTGGTAAGACTCCAAATTGGAATAAGAGTGAGTTGGAATGCAACACTCTTACTCATGTCACAGCCCAGATGTAATTCATTTCTTCAAGAGTGCACCTGCTCCCACTATAAGTAGATGCTGTGGGAAGCAAGTTTGCATTTTGTTGGGTCTGGAACTGGCATCTGGCTCATCAACCTTGAATTATTTGGACCTGCCACATGGTTTGCTGGCCTTGGATTCATGTCTCTGCAGCCTGTGTCTTCTGAGTATCCATCTCAGCACCAATCTGTATGTTCCTGCTGATCCTCAGAAGAAGCCTCATGGATTTGGAACATGCCTGGCCTTGGACACGTCTGTTTTACAACTGTGTGAGCTATTTTTCATGATATGAATTTATATATTGTTATGTGTATGTGGAGAGAGAGAGAGACTTTATTGACAATGCAAATGCATTTGACTGTGTAGAAGATAAATGATGGATACTATAGCAAAGAACGGGAATTCCAGGATGTTACTTGGGCTCATGAGGAACCTGCACATAGACCAAGAGGCAGACATTCAAAAAGAACAAGGGCGTACTGCGTAGTTTAACATCAGGAAAGGTGTATATCTGGGTTGTATCCTTTTATCAAAACTATTCATTCTGTTTGGTGAAGAAACAATGCAAGAAGATGGATTATATGAAGAAGAATGTGGTATCAGGATTGAAAGGTCTTTAACAATCAGTAATATGCAGGTGACACAACCTTGCTTGCTAAAGGTGAAGTCGACTTGATGTACTTACTAATGAAAATCAAAGGCCACAGCTTTCAGTGGATTACCACTCAATAGGAAGAAAAGAAAATCCCTCACAACTGGACCCATAGGCCACATCATGATAGACTTTTATACTGTTTTTCTGATTTCCTTTTTCATGCTTTTAAAGGGGTGTGTTAGACTCAGTTGTAGTGTGACGTTAGAAACAGAAGTCTGCCTACTCTCATAATGCTCTTTGGTCATTGCTAGGAAGCTATTCTGACCTTGGAAATAGGTTATAGGAGTGTGTGAAGTAGGTCATAAGTAAATTTCCAAAATTGGGCTCCACACCTTCATTCTTCGTTCATGAAACGTAACATTAACCAAATCTCTGGCAATTAACAAATCATAAACATGCTACCAAACAATTCCCATAAGTAGTAAACAAGGGCATGACCATGTCCTACAACAATCCCCTAATAGACAATGAAACAGAATATAAATTAGCAAAGTATAAGTATGTTATACAATGATTCCTAATGGACAATAAAGCATACTAATTAGAGGTGAATGTGATGGAACACCAGGTATCTAGGTCTGCAGATTCCTGCTCATGCTTTGAGAAGACAGAAGCAAAATCTCTCTTGACTTTATCTGAAGGCTGAGGAGCCTACCATTCACTATAAGTCACCAAAGATGAGCTTAAGGGCCAGTCTCTGAGCTCAAGGAGTCGTCGAGTCTCTTTCTCAAGACCACCTGCTCCAGGTAAAAGCCTGGAATCTAAAGATTTGGGCTCTAACATTTGTTCATTCTGATTCTCCAGTGATAACGGAATATCTTGAGATCTTATCCACAAAGCTGCCCACGAGGCAAATCAGAGAACTCACTGCCATCAAGTTGATTCTGACTCATAGTGACCCTATAGGGTGGGGTGGAATTGTCCCTGTGGGTTTCTGAGACTAACTCTTTACAGGAATAGAAAACAACCATCTTTTTCACAAGTAGTACCTGGCGCTTTTGAACTGCTGACCTTGTGGTTAGCAGCCCAATGTGTAACCACTATGCCACCAGGGATCCTTTGCCATGACCACCGTGCAATAAATCAAACCAGTTTATGCATGACAGACCTAATCATTTCATTATTCTTACAATGAAATCTTCCAGGATAGGGAACAAGATTTTCTGTTAGAATTATATAAATGTTTACTCTATGAAATTATCACAGTGGTAAATGCTGTGAAGGATATCACAGGAGTGAGTAAGCATATCATATAACTATGGCCGGAAAACTAAAATCCTCACAAGGGACAATTAGTAACATCATGAGACATGGAGAAAAGAATGAAGTTGTTGAGGATATCATCTTGCTTGGATTCATGACCAATGTTCATGGAAGCAACAGTCAAGAGATCTAAAGACATGTTGTATAAGGTAAATCTGTGGCACAAGATTAAAATATTGAAAGGCAAGGATGTTTCTTTTGGAAATAAGATGCTCCTGACACAAGCCATAGTATTTTCGATTGCCTCCTATTCAGGTGAAAGCTGGACATTGAATAAGGAAGACTGAAGAAAAACAAATGCATTTGAGCAATGGTGCTGGTAAAGAATATGGAAAGTGCCACGGACTGCCCAAAGAACAGGCAGATCTGTCTTGGAAAAGGCACAGTCAGGAGGCTCCTTCGAGCAAGGATGGTGAGACTGCGCCCCAAGCACTTTGACATGTAATCAGAAGAGGCCAGTCCCTGGAGAAGGATGCCATGCCTTGGGAAAAGGAGGGGCAGTGAAAAAGAGGAACTCTGGACAGGATGGATTGATACAGTGGCTGCAACAATGGACTCAAACATAAGAACAATTGTAAGGATGGTGCAGTGTTTCATTCTGTTGTACATAAGGTCACTATGAGTCAGAACCAACCCAAGGGCACCTAAAAATAACAGCAACCACGACCAGAGGGGTGGGAAAGAATTAGAAGATGCCCTTATCCTCTCTACCACTGGGCTAACAGCTCCACTACTTGGTCCTAGGACTCTTCTTTCCTCCATCCCTACAGCTGTGGGTTTTTAAAATCCGTTTTATGGGAAGAGTTCAAGAATCCTAGAAGAAGGGTCAGGGCCATTGAACTCCACTCTAAGATATTTATTTATGCCCAGGAACAGAGAAAACAAAAGCAACTTCATGCACAACCAATGTCAAGTTAATAAATTTTGAACTATTTCTACCCTCCTTCAAAGGAACGCTCGAGTGTCCCACAAAAGGTCAAAAGAAAGACAAAGTGTATCGGTGGCAATGAGCATGCTCTGGCTGCCTCCCGTCCCAGGGGACTATCAGTCCAGCCATGACAAGTCACCCGGCCACTGCGAGCTGAGAAACTATGTGCAGGGAGGAGCAGATGGCTGAGCGGGTTCTTCCCATGGTTTCAGGGGAAATCTAGAATAAATGATGTCCCAAGCAGAGCACAGAGGAAACTGTCCTCCTTGCCAACCCTTAGTTAGGTCACAGATTCATTTTACAAGGCAAAAAGCAGAAGAGTCAAATGTCTGAGAGACAATAGAAAGAGATATGAAACTATTTGAATGTCTCCCAGTACAACTTTATATGCTAAAGTGTACGGAAATCAATGTTGTAAATTTTAACAAAACAACTTTAAATACTAGTGGTTATTACACTTTAATTGTGTGCTGACTTTTTTCTTAAACTAAAAGTACAGATGGAATGGAAACCACTCATCTTACTCCCTGCCCCCACCACACACACACACACCACAGGATAAAAATAAAACAACAGCTAAACTTATTGCCATCAAGTTGATTCTGACTCAGGGTCGTCTGATAAGGCAGCATAGAAGTACCTCTGTGAGTTTCCAAAGCTGGAAATATTTATGAGTATTAAGCCTCATCTTTCTTCCTATGGTGTGGCTGATGGGTTTGAACCTCTGACTTTGTGGTTAGCAGCCCAACCTGTAACCTGCTATGCCACCAGAGCTTTGCCACCACAAGATATAACAAACAAACACATAGATGAATATTCACACAGTCACGCTCCCTGGATGTACAGCGTCTTCCACTTTTATACCTAAGATGATAGATAAGGATGACAACAGACTAACAGTTTAACTTTCTTCTTTGGAGAACTGAGAGGTAGTTTTTCCTTTCTCTACCAGATATTAGCATCACTGGCTGTCAGTTTGTCGTACTGTGGTGGCTTGTGCCTTCCTGTGATGCCAGAAGCTATGTCACTGGTATTTCAAATACCAGCAGTCGCCCCAAACGCACACATTTCAGCAGTGTTTCCAAACTAAGAAGGGACTGTGAAGAAGGAATAGCTTGTCCACTTCTGAGGAATTAGCCACTGAAAACCTGGTGACTAGCAGCAGAACACGTTCAGATGTAGTGCCAGATGGTGAGTCCCTCAGGTTGGAAGGCACCGAAATACGATGGAGGAAGAGCTGCCTCCTCAATGTAGAGTTGATCATAATGCTGTGAATGGAATAAAACCTTCAGGAATAAAGCCTTCAGGATCTCCTTTTACTGATTCAAAATGAAGGGAAAAACTGCAAACATCTATAAATAATTGAAGCCTGGAATGTAATTAATATAAATCTAAGGAAATTGGAAGACAGAAAATTAAATGGAATGCACAAAGACATTAGGGAGCTAAAATAGACTGCTGTTAGGCATCAGATAGTCAAATGATTTACTGTGTGGGAATAAAAAATTCAAGAGGCATGGCACTGCGATCCTCAGCAAACAGGCATGTCAAGATCTAACTTGAGTACAGTGCTTTCTGTGAAAGGATAATGTCTACCCCATATAAGGAAATCCAATGAATAACTACTATTCCAATTTATATACCAACTGTTAAAGCTGGTGATATAGAAACTAAAGAATTTTACCAATGCCCAAAATGGATCCAACATGCAATAAAAAATGTCTTGGTAATTATTGGTGATTAGAATGCAAAAGTTGGAAACAAAGAGAAAAGAAAAGTAGATGGGACATATGGCCTTGGGGACAGAAACAAAGACGAAGATTACAGGCTGGAATTTTCCAAGACCACTGACTTCATCACAAATGCCTCTTTTACGACAACTATACATGTGGACTTTGCCAGTTGGACTGCACAGAAATCAAATTGACAACATCTGTGGGAAGAGATTATGGAGAGAGGCTCCATATCAGCAGCTAAAATGGGTCTAGATGTTGAAGCCACTCTTCAGGTTGAAGCCTAAGAAAATTAAAACAAGTCCACAAGAGCCAAAATACAACCTTGAGCCTATCCCACCTGAATTTGGAAACCGTCTCAAGAACAAATTTGACACATTGAAGATTAAGGACAGAAGAGCTGATGAGCTGTGAGATCACAACAAGAACATCATGCATGAAGAAAGAAAAGATTCATCAAAATAAAAAGCAAGTAAGAAAGAAAAGAGTGAAGTGGATAGCAGAAGAGAAATGGAGTGTGGTAGTCACCCAATCTAGTGTCAATTTAAGGATTAAGAGTATAGGGGTGGGGTCTAGGCTGTCAATCTGGAGATAGCCAATGAGACTTCTGTGTGGGCGTGGTCTTCTCCTGAGAATTCTGGGAAATCTGGGATTTCCTCTTTGCCGCTCCCTGGGAGGCACTGCAGAAGACAAGCCACATGGATGCAACCAGACCTCTGAAGCCGGAGAAGTTTCAGAGACCCCCGGCCAGCGCTGAGATGCTTACAACCTCACTGGACCCAAAGACTTTCTACGCACTGGTCTCTGATCATCCCGCATTTGGCTTCATTGCATGTGTTTCGTGAGTCTGAAGAGGACTTTATAGATTGGTATTGGACATATGGGCTAATATCAGACTTAAGGCCTGTCTGGACTAGGTTGGGATGTTTTCTCAGTGTTCAATTGCTCTTGTATATAAACCTCTCCCTTATATACATATGTGTGTCCATGGATCTGTTTCTCTAGTCTACCCAGACTGGCACATGGAGGAAAAGATGAAGTAAAAGAGCTGAACATACATTTCAAAGGGAAATTCGGGAAGACAAAGTATTAAAATAAATATGCAAGGATCTAGAGTTAAAAAACCAAAATGAAGAACTCCTGTAGCCTATCTTAAAGGAACTGAAGAACACCTTCAAGCCTCGAGTTACTGCAGTGAGAGGAGCTATGGGCAAAATAATGAACTTTGCAGGAAGCAGCCAAAGACGATGGATAGAAGACACAGCCACTGTACCAAAAAGAAGCAGTAGACATTCCACTATTTCAGGAGGTCGCATATGAGCAAGAACTAATGATACAAAGGAAGAAGGCCAAGACGCACCGAAGGCTTTAGCGTCTGTGAGAATTGCAGCGCTGGCTAAGACTGGAAAGTACCACGGAGTGGCCAAAGGACAAACCAATCTGTCTTGAAAGAAGTGCCACCAGGATGCTTCTTAGAGACAAGGATGAGGTGTCTTCATCTCGCATACTTTGGACATGTTGCCAGGGGAGACCAGTCCCTGGAGAAGGACATCATGATTGGTAATGTGGCAGCAGTGGCCCTTGATAAGATAGAATGACACAGTGGCTCCATTGATGAGCTCACACAGCAGGACAATTGGGAGGACGGCACAGAACCAGGCAGCGTTTCATACACAGGGTTGCTACGCAGGGATCCCATTCAGCAGCACAAACCAGCAACTGCATCTTGACCTATCACAAAGGGCAGTTCTAGGGTTCTGTCCTTGCTACTACTGTGGTTAATTGTTCTTTCTCTACATGCACTGTGGCTTGGTCAACAAGCATCTTCCTGGTAAGGGAACCAAGCATTCAGGAACAGAGAAGTGAGTGTGAGGGGTCTTTTCTCACAGGGAAGATGGAAAGTAAAACTCACCTTGGGCCTTCCTTGGACCACTATGACTGCTAGCACATGAGCTACGGGGTTGGGTTAAAATGGAGAAAGCAGCTCATAAGAATTCAGTTTCCTTATCGCTTAAATCTGGTTGTAACCCAAGGCTCTGATGTAAAGAGGATGATGGTCTTCATGCCAGGAGCTGCGTGGACCGGACCACAGAGGCTCATGAGTAACCCGACCCCTCGTTTCTTTCAGAGAGGGACATCACATGGGATGGTGGACTGGCAGGACTGAGCCTTCAATGAGAGTAAACTGGCCACCCTGTTCTTGAATGTTCTGCACACTCCACCTTCCAATAGCCTCTCTCTTTTAGTAACTGTATGGTTCTGGTCTCACCAGAGTAATCTAGAAGTAGCCATGAAGATGTACTGCCCACAATTAGGCCCTCTTTTAGACTTGGTCCTTGGTTGTCAGATCTCTCTACTGTTAAAGTTTAAAGGTCTCTTCTACCAGGCATGAGTGTGGGGTCCGGGGTCCTGTTCCTGGTTTTTGGTCATTTGCTCCTAATGTCTGGTGCAAGTTAAATAATGAAATGCACAGGTATCAGGGCACGGGTCCTGGTGTACAGCGGGGGTGCAGTGAGTCTGTTCGGGGCCTGGAGCAAAGGGACTGGAGAGATTCGCTTACAGTTTTAGTTTTAAGACAAAATCCTTGAATGACTTCTCCTTAGGATCTTTACATTTGCATTTGACTTTCAAGTTTGGGTCTTGGTACAGGCCTATGAAGCTTTGTACGTAGAGAGTTTTTTTCAGTAGAATTTACAGAGCAGCAATTAAGTTCTGGCTGCAGCTTTTTCTAAAACTGTACAAACTACAACTGGTTTTTTCAATTGTTGTCTTGGCAACTACTAAGTTCTCAGGTTAATATCAAGGGGCTCTCACGGGCCAGGAATTTGCTCTGCTCTTGATCTTCAACTTAGGAACCAAGAAAAATTTCGTTATCTTAACAGCAAGAAACTCAATTCTTGGCAGTACATTCCATTTGATAGCAAACCTTTTAACAATTTATTTTAGAATGAATTAACTTATTAAACCTTTAGTTTCAAATAAACAAGGCCCTTGATCAAGCAAACACTTTCAACAAATGTTTTCATATCCTGATCTTACTCAAACTATCATTTTTAAATAAAACACTTTCACTTCTTTGGCCCAAATGCACACACACATTCTTTTCTTTTGCTTTGTGCCACAAGTTGAGCTTCTGATGCAATAGTTTTCTGCCTTTTTCATTTCAAGTTTAGTCTTTATTATCTTTCATATTCTGGCATCGCCAGGCATTCCATTTTAAAACAATGCTGCTTTCTTTTTCCTTAAAAACCAAAAAAAAAAAAAAAACCCAAAAAACTGATCTTGCCTTTTAGCTTTCTTTTAAGTCCTCTCATCCTTTTTCAAAAATCCTTTTTCCTTTGCTTCTTCTGTAACTTCTCATTATGCTTGGAACACCTCTCTGAATAACTGCTTCAGACTTTTCAAGACACCGACAGACCCAATACCCCATGACACAGACTTAACACGGAAACTGTGTTCAAGCACACACGGGCAGCAAGTCCTGCAGGATACTAGGCATGAAAAACAAAAAAAACAGAGTAACCTGTTATCTCTCAGGGACTCGTTTGTCACTGAGTGGGGACATTCCCTTATGGAGTCCAGGCAGGCTCAGAAAGCCCTTTCCTATAGCAGTGCAGAGAATGATCCAGTGTGGCCCTGAGAGCCATAGTCTTGGTAACACCCACCAAACTAGCTTTTCCTGATTGGTCTGGGTAAGAGAAGGTGGCAGAGAAGGGTGAAGGCTTATAGGATTCAGTTTTGAATGGTTGTTGACAGTGTTTTGATCGCCATCCTGCTGGGTCTAAAATGAACCATCATCGGGTGCATGTAGCAGTCATTCAATTGGAGAATGCTTTATTGTGTATATTTCAGCCACAATTTAAAACAATGATTAAATGAATACAGCGAGTACAGGGAAGAGGAAAATGGCCTAGAATTGATGGTGGTGCTGACTGTATTAACGCTCTGTGAGATGATTGAATTCTTAAATTATTTGACATGTGGATGAAGTGCGAATAAAACTATTTTTAAAATAAATTAAATTAAATGAACCATTTTAGAAGCCAGAAAGGAGGCTCTCACTACCAGTAAGGGAGAAGAGACAAGAGTAGAACATGTCATTTGGACCCCAAGCTCCCTGTACTGTGAAAGTCCTTGAGCACAGCTTTGGCTCCACAGGCGCAGCGAAACCAGAAGCCCAAGATGAGGCATAGCATGAGCTTTCCAGCCAGAGACTAAGCAGTGTTGAGTTCTCTGGGGCAAAAGATTGAATGTGGAGTGAGTAGTGCGCCTACAGGCACTTACTAGGGAAAACTGGAATTGGTGGACAAAGAGCTAGAGCTGAATGCCTTCGGATTTCAGCTTCTGGTGGAGTAACATGCCCTTTGACTATTTGTTGCGGTCCTGCATTTTTAGGCAACCTTAAAAAACGCTTTGTGACTGTAACTTCATCTCAGCAGAAGAGGCCAGGCCAAGTGACTGGGGGCAGGCAATGCAGAGCAGAAACTGTCCTGACTGGAAAACTGTACCCTGAGCAGTTGCCACTCAGATTGTAGCCTGTTAGGGTCCCTATTAAGTCCCCACATTATGAGGACCATCTGTGACTTGTGTGTTGCCAATGCAATGAATTCTAGAGCCCAGCAGAAAAGCAGAGTGTTGGGGAGGGTAGAGTGCTGTGGGAGGAAGAGTCAGTGACAAAATTGGGCAAGAGGGGTCAAGGGTTGAGGCAGGTCTGACCTCTGCTTTGTAGTCATCAGTCTTGTCAAGCAGGGGAGGTCAGATGTGGCCCACATCCATATCATTATCATCTGTCTTTGGTAAGAATACACAAGTTGGTAAGAGGACACAAGTTGGTCCAGTCCAGGGTCCACTAACAGATGAAGAGAAACATTGTGACAATGACAGAGGCGTCCCACTAGGCTGCAAAAGAGAGGGGAAGAAACCCTAACTGGGTCATCTGACACCAAGTGCTGAGCCTGCAGGACTCACAAATGCAATGATGGGTGTCCACTGGGTGGCACTTCAAAGTTGCCATTCAACCAAAAAACCGTTACACATGTGAGATCCCCACAGGGGAAAACCAATTTCAAGAAAGTAATAGGAATTAGGGCAAAAACAAAAAAGGTCAGTGTGAGGCTTGAATTCCTCAAAATGAAAGAGAAGGAGAGGAAAGGATGGGCAAACAGAATAAAAAATTTAGCTGGTTTGTTCTAATTGATCGAACTAAAGCCATTGCCTGCAATATTATGAGTCCTCCACTCCCTGGGATCAAGACTGTTGAGCAGACTCAAATCTCAACAAAACAGAGATCGTCTTGCCTCTGAATCTCCTGCTAGGCCAGGTCAGGCAAATGGCCTCTCATTTCCAGTCTTGAAATGGATATCCATTAAGTCAGTGCAATATACAACCAACCGGTAAAATCTAGAAGGAAAAAGAATCAGAGGAAGCAGAACTTTGCTTGTATGAAAGACTGGGCTGAGATAGGAAGGCAAGAGGAGGCATACCACTCCCCAGATGGAGGGATGGGGACCATCGGGTGGGGTGGGGAGGGATCAAGTTCACCCATAACTTCCCAACATGCTGCTACTCAGGCAATTCCGAACCCACAACAGGGACCTTAAGTGTCATTGGTGAACAGCCGACTGTTGCCAGGAGATGCTATTCCACAGCCAACATCACAAAGGAGGGTCTTGCCTTCAACTGGCTAAAAATAACCAGCGAAGGTGAACGCTTTTCCACATCAGCAAGTGCTTATTGAAGAGGAAGATGCTTGTTCATGTTGTTGATGGAGACAAGGAGGGCACAAGCAAAGCCAGCCCTCGCCTCTGGGAGCAAAGACAAGAATGGGTTTCAAGTAGGGAAATAGCTTCATGTTTATTCATAAGGACGAGCAGGGCCTCACCTCCAGGAGCAAAGACAAGGTCTAGAATGAGTTTCATGTAGGGAAATAGGTTCATGTTTATTCGTAAGGATGAGCAGGGACTTCCAGGAGGTGGCTTAACCTGGTGGGGTGGCGGTGATAAGTTGCAATTCTTTAAGATGGATTCTGTTGCAAAGGTTTCTGGCTGGAGTGAGCAGGACTTATTCTGGGATGTTGCGTCCGCACACTCCAGTGGAAACCATCCTGGCAGTCAGGATGGCTCCAATGGCTTCTTGTAGGACCAGCTCCGGTATTTTCCCATTACATGAAGACCCCCCTCTCTTTTGGCTTTCTGTGCCTCAAACTCTTCTCTTTGCAATTTTTCCCCCAAACCCTTTTATTGGGAGCTAATTCAGATATATCATTCCATAGTTCACTCACATCAAGCGGTATTATACCATTGCTACCACAATCCGTTTCAAAACATTCTCTCCCTTCTCAACACTTCTCATGAGAATGACTTCTTTGAGAAGTTTTCTCCCAGGACTCTCTCTTTCCCTGTGTCCTTATCAGCCAGAGAGGCGAGGCTCGGGGCAGACTCACTCTGATAGATTAAGAAGATCGAGAAATTCTGAGATGGCCAAGTAGGCCATGTTCCCAGCTTTCCTTGCAGTGAGGCTGGAGCCAGGAGACTGGTTCTGGCTAAGTGTGAGTTCAGGTTTGAAGAGGAGGAGGATGTTCTCTTTTGGGGTTTTAGAGTAGACATTCCCTCTAAGGCACTACAAGTAGACAATGCCTGTACCCCTTTAGCCTACCCGAAAGATCACTTCAAAGCCACAGGCTCCAGCAGTCACTGCTGGGCGACTTCTCTGGCTTTGCTTCCCACCAGGGCCTCACTACCCTAGGGAGCAACCCTCGTTAACCTTGTTTTTCAGACACGCACATGTGGGTTCATTATCATGACTGTCACCCAACTATTAAATGAAGGACTATCAAAATGTTTATTTAACTCTTTAATTACTGATGCAACCATTTAGGTGTTACGGAGGGTCTAAAGGAGAATTCTAAGTGGTACGTATCAGAGGGCAGAAAAA
This sequence comes from Tenrec ecaudatus, assembly GCF_050624435.1. NCBI lineage: Eukaryota > Metazoa > Chordata > Mammalia > Afrosoricida > Tenrecidae > Tenrec > Tenrec ecaudatus. The sequence continues at coordinate 15,573,578 of NC_134540.1, read as the reverse complement.
AGCATGCGGAGATGAATTGGCAAAAAAGATGTAAAACTGGTTGTCAGTCTCCACAGGGCAATTAGACTCAGTGTTTCTATGGATGAGAATCGTGTCTTATTATCTATTGTCTACTGATTATATGGAGTTGTTGTTGTTGTTGTTGTTGCTGCTGCGGGCAAGTGGCTTCCGGTCAGTTCCACCTCCCAGTGACTCTACACACACAGCACGAAGCACCACCTGGCCCTGCACCATCCCCACAGTCGTTCCTCTGCTTGTTGAGCCCCTTGTTGAAACCACCGTGCCAATCCATCTCCTTGAGGGTTTCCTCTTGCTCGTTGCCCCTCTACTTTGCCAAGCGTGATGCCCTTCTCCAGGGACTGGTCTCTCCTGTCCAAAGTCTGTAAGGTGAAGTCTTGCCATGGTCGCTTCTAAGGAGCGCTCTGAAGAAAAGAAAAAGAGCACTCTGGCCATGCTTCTTCCCAGATCGATTTCTTTGTCCTTTGGCGGTCCGTGGTGCTCTCTGTATTTATTCTTCACTGGCACCACGACTCAAAGGCATCAATTCTTTTGGGGCATTCCTTACTCAATGTCCAACTTTCACATGCGTATGAGGTGATTGAAAATACCATGGCTCGCCTTAGCCCTCACTGTAACCTCCCTGCTTCTCAACACTCTAGGGATGTCTTGTGCAGCATAGAGAGTTGTAAGATACCTTAAAGGCAATGAAAGACTGAGATAAACTGATGCAGGAGCTGAATCCGGCAACCACTACTCTTTGTGCCTATTTCAGAGCCTTTCATAATTTTTTCCTGACATTGACCAGCAACGAGGTGTAGGACTTGGTGGTTAAATACTTCAGCTTCCAATTTGATCACCCATCAGCTCGCAGAGTGCCCTCCATGTGGTTGAGTCCCAGGGATCGACAGCAGTAAACTTTTATAGGCTTTCCTCCCTTCCCCAGCTCACCGACCCCTTCCCTCAAACGACTCCTGGAATGGGCTCCCAAAGAAACAGCTTGCACCTTTCCTACTTCGGGTTGAACCCAAATACAGATTCCCAGGTCGTTCTTAAAACTGGCTTACAGGTTGAGGTCGTTGTCTGTGGAAGCCATTCTTAACATTTGGCAAATAAGAAGCCCAGGGTCAGCTCCTCCCGCTGTGAAGGTTGTTCTAACATCAGAACTATAAAGCCTGTGAACTCATCAATACCCGCGAACATCGCATGCCTCACCAAGGGCAGTCATTCCAGCCGTCCTATGAGAGGTTAGTTCATTCATGTTATAAATATTCAAATGGCTGTGGGCAGAAAAAAGTTTTGCCCACCTCTGCTCTAGCTGATTAGCATGGTTTCCTGACGGAAAACCTTCATCAAAGTGGCCTCAAAGAAACCCTGAGCTTGTCTCTGCAGTGTGTTGGAGTCCTGGGGACGCCACCGTCAGTGCCACCTTGGAGAGCTCACACACACACACACACGCACACACACATGCACACACACGAAAACTAACTTGATGAGACATCTGAAGGCACTGTTACATCTGCTGCTATGCCAGCCATCTACAGTGAACTCCAAGGCAAGGACGCCGTGCAGTAAGATAGTGGCCATTCTCTCCATCCCGACACATGGCAACCCTGTCTGTCCCAGAGGAGGCCTGCGCTCTGGAGGGCTTCCTGTGACTGTGACTTTGAGGCAGTAGATCGCCAGATTTGTCTTCCATGGCACTCCTGGTGTTTTCAAATGGCCAACCTCTTCGTTGGTAGTCCAACACAAATCACCTGCACTGCGCAACATCTTCTAAACATGCTCAGGGATAAGTCCTGGGGCTTCCAGCTTCAACACATGGAGAGTGGACACTTCCTCGCTTCTGGAAGCTCTCCCCCTCCCCTCACCCAAGGTAGAGCAAAACACACTTCACTCTTATCCTTCGAGGTGGAGGGTGATTTTATTTTGAAAACCGTCCTGGGCCTTGACATTCCAGGAAAGCTCTGACCTTTCCTTGTCCTCCCAGATATACTTGCCCTCATAGGTCCATTCTTTAGGCAGCCTTTGGTAACTAATCTAATTAATGGCCACTGAAATGCTGGAGAATTAATGAGGCTTAAAGCTGCAGTGACTGTAGTAATTAGAATCGCTTGGGGTGTATTCAAACTGCACCTGCCACAGTCTGGTGGTTCCAAGAACGTTCTCACGTTCCCATTCCCGTGGAAGCGATGCATTTTGGGGAAGAAAGACTTTTAGTGATTGGCAGAATGTTGATTTCTAAGTGAGAACCTCTACTTCACTGTTGGCTGCACATATTGGGGAGTGCTTTGTAATTTTCATAAGCAGGCATTTTTATCCCTAAATTTTCCAAAAAAAAAAGAATTGTAGGTTTCTGGAACAAGGTGGAGGAGAGATTTGCAGAGTGGCCCAGATAGTAGAGTCCCCTTCCTCAATGTCAGAGGTGTCCTAGCCTGTGGTTATCCCATAGAGGTGTCATTGTTCATATGATGCAGGGTCACTGATTGAGTGTATGTAGGACTTAATGGTCTCAGGTCCTGGCTGATGTGGAGGACCTAACATAGGCTTCTTTCTGCCTAGGCAACTGAGACTTCAATTCCTACTGGAATGCAAGTGCTAGGGCTGTATGAAAAACAAAAATAACTCCAGTGGCCTAAGCCTTTTGTGACTTCTGGAACATATAGTGCCCACCTAATTTTTTTCACCTTTAGGGCTTAGTGGGAAATATGTATCCCACTTTTAGTTGCTGCCATCTGGTGGGGGTTTGAATAACTGCAAACCTAAAGAAATGAACCACATCCCATCAGCTCCAGCATCAGAAATCCCTAAGACCTATCTGCCTCACTATAACAAAATCAGTACTACCTCAAAAAAACTGTTTTCCCCATTTCATTCAAAAATCCTAGAATTACTGATCACATGTGCTTTCAACAAAATGTTCAAAGCAGAAAGAGTTGGCTCTTGAAATTGTTTTTAAAAAATGAGTGCTAAGCAAATTGGTTGTCCATCCACACAGTGGAGTATTAATCAAAGATAAAAAGAAAGAAGTTATCGAGTGTGGTAATTACATAATCTGGTGTCACTTTGAGGATTAAGAGTGTAGGTGTAGAGTCTAGCCTGTCAATCAGGATACAGCCAACGAGGCCTCTCTGTGGGCATGGCCTTCTCCTGAGGATTCTGGGAACTCCTGTATTTCCTCCTTGGAGGCTGGAGACAGTCTCTCTACATTGACCCACTGAGAGATGCTCTACTGACCAGACACATGGAACTGTACTAGAGCCTCGCAACCAGAGAAGCCACATGGAGAGGCCTGCCAGCGCTGTGATGCTTACAACGCCATTGGATCCACAAGGCTTTCCACCCACTAGTCTGTGATCTTTCTGGATTCGGCATCATTGCATTTGTTTTGTGAGTCTGAAGAGAACTTTATAGATTGGTATCAGACATATGGGCTCATAATGGACTTATGATGTGGACTGCGCTGGCATGTTTTCTCAATATTCAACAGCTCTTGTATATAAACCCCTTTTTGTTGTTGTTGTTGTTGTTTTCCTCCTGTACAATTTTAATATTAAACCTCTTTTTATATACACATATAAGTGTCTATGGATTTGTTTTTCTAGTCTACCCGGACTAACACATCAAGCTTCAAAAAGATGTGAAGGAACTTTACATGTATAGGGCTGAGTTAAAGAAGTCCGTCTGAGAAAGACATATATTATAAAATTACAACTGTATGACATTATGGGAAGAAAAATCCAACAAGAGACATGGAAAGAACAGTGAAATGGATGTCTTAGGCAGCTTAGCCTAGGGAATTGGGAAGTCCATTTACGCATGCCCAGGAGAGCCAGCATAGGAAAGCTGGATTTTCCCACTGGTGGGTTCGGATGGGTGTTACACCTGGAGCAGCCCACCTGGGCCAGGTGATTGCAATTCAGCCAATGGGATCGACCTGGGGTCGTTCACCACACCTCCCCAGGGAACCCTTGAAAAGGCAGGGACCGGAAGGAAGAGGGGCTGGTCTTGCTTGGGTGGTCTGGTCGTCTTCGTGGGAGGAGAGAGATCCTTGCATGACCTGGGGCAGTCTCTGCCAGGCCACATGGTCAAAGGAATCCTAATGGGTGCAGCGTAAAACCTGAAACTTCTTTTAACTCTCATTAAATTCACTTGGATCACGAGCCCAGCTTCGGCGTGAAATCTTTCTCGCACGGAGCCAAGGACCGAGGCTGAAATCTAGTCCCGGAGAGAGAGACCTAACAGATGTACACGGCCAGTAACTGATGCAATGTTTATCGGGAGTGGGAGGGGTGGGAAGGTGAGGGGAATTGGACAGTAATCAATGAATGTGGGAGAGGGGAGGGAGCATGAGACCTGATGGTGATGATGCATATACAACTGTTTTAAAAGGCGATTTAACTACGGAAGTATACGATATGCGACTATTATATCAAGAAAACTGCTAAAGAAGAAAAGAGACCAAACCTGACCAACCGTGACCCTTGATAAAGGAGGCAGAGCGTTTGTTTAGAGGGCATTAAGTGTATGTTAATGGTGGTGAAACCATTTGGAGAGGGATATCAATTATGGTTGTACAACAAGAAGAGTCGAATCGATGGCACGGAGTTATACATGGAGAAGCTGTGGAATGGGAGAACGTTTTGCTGTGTAGAATTTTGCCTACAATTGAAAAGATTAGTCACACAAACCGCAAGGAGGATGAGGAAGAAGGAAATGTTCTCAAACAAATTGTGGCAGAGATTCTACAACTCTCTTGATATGTATGACCGAACTATGGAATGGCAGGACATGCGGATGAAGTGCCAATAAAACTGTTAAAAAACAAAACCAAAAAAACAGTGCTAGTTAGGGGCTAGGCCCCAGAGAGAAGAGCGATGGATGAGTACTAGGGTGAAGGCTAGGGCATGGCCATGTTGCAATGATGGACTCATGACACTACGCTTCTCTCTTCACCCGTGGAACCATACCGTGCAAAGGACCATAATGTAAACTATGGGTTTTACGTAGTCACACAGTAGCGCATCAGTGACATTGTAATGTATCTGTCCTGGTTAATCAGCTGTAACAAAGGTCCCTTACCCATGTAAGGGGTTCAGAGTGAGAGAAGTTGTGCGTAGAGAGGAGGGAAAGGGTGTATAAAACTCTCTGTCCTTTTTGTGCAAGAGCCCTTGTGGGTCAGTGATTACACGTTGGACTTCGGTCCATGGGGGCAGCAGGTTGAAACCACCAGCAGCTCCACAGGGGAAAGACTGTGCTTTCTACTCCCATAAACAGTCAGCATTCATTCAGTGGCAGCAACTGCTTTACTCAAAAGCTGTCTGTAAACCCCTAACTGCCGTAAAATATAAGGTCTGCTTTTTAAATGAGTGCGTCATCATGATCTATTTCAATGTTTGTGAGCTGTAGAGTGTCCAAAAATCATACCAATTCTGAAATAGTTCCTTGAAGAAAAAAAATGAAGATACAAAACTTAAGATAGAGTGAGATCCCTGTGGGATTATAAAGAGACTTTTCCCCAGCTTTGTCTCCCCCAAGGACATGCCAAACATCAGAGGCTGGTTGCCAGCACATGGTGGGAGGTCAGATGCTTAGAGACATCCTCCCTGGAGGCAGTCAGTTGCCAGACTACTGACTGGTCCCACCACTGGTAGGGCCCACTCCCTGCTGTTAAGGACAATGGGCTACTTCTTCCTAAAGGCTTGGGGCCATCAGTCTGGTCCCAGAAAGTGAGGTTCACAGTCTACTGATAATGGTTGCAATAGTGAGCCAGAGAACAGGTCAAACCTGCTCAGTGATATCCAAAATTAAGCTGCCTCCCTGAATCTAGGATTCACCCATCTTGTCACATGTGTACCCCCAATACCTCACCTTCCTATTGCGTGGGTCCCCCTAGATTATCCCCCTCTCTTTACTGTATTACATATAGCACAGCCCATTCCTGTGACATATCTTTACCTGTAATTAGGGGGCTTGCACACCCCTCAAAGAAATATAAGCCTGGGTTAGCAATAAAGAGGTCTCTCTCTCTCCGCTTCCCCTTCCTCTCCACCAGTTCCTAGCTCCCCTGTTCCCTTACCCCTTGTCCTCTTTCCCCTCCCCCTCTCTCCTGCTCTCAGGTCTCCCATCTCCATATGTACCACCAAGTGGGCTGAGGTGAGCATGTTACCATGAAATGTGTCTGACTCCATTATTTCAATCTCTTTTATCTTTCATGCTTGCTATGACTTTATTATAATCTCTATGTATAGATTTTATTATATTATTTTATTTATATATTATAATTTACATATACCCATATATTTTAACCATACAATTGCACCTATCCGAGCCGCGATGAGTTGTGGGGGGCTGGCCTTTCCCCCACAGGTCCCTATTTTTTTAAAACAAAAACTTTATATGTAGATAATGTGAGGCCTCGCTGGGTCCGTGTAGAATTTTCACCTTTTAGTTAGGAGACCGATTCCCAGCCAGGGCAGCTCATGTGTAGTAGCTACCAGCAAACTGTGAAAGGAGGCTGGTCAGCTGGTATGATGCTGAAAGAGTCTCCATGGAGATTCTGATTAAATCTGATTAAGACAGACCAAACAACAGCCAAACTCACTGCTCCCTTTGAGTTTTCAAATGTGTCAATCTTTATGGGAGCAGAAAGCCTCATCTTTCTCCCAAAGAGCAGCTGGTGGCTTCAAACTACCGACCTTTAAGTCAGCATCCACTATGTGGAAGTTAATAGGATTTTATGTCAACTTGGTAAATAGGTCTATGGGTGGAGTCTAGCCTGTCAATCAGGTCACAGCCTGATGATGCCTCCTTGTGGGCGTTGCCTTCTCATGAGGATTCTGGGAACTCAATCTCTCTCTCCCTGATGGTGAACCACACTCTCTTTCTATTTCACTTTCCTGCTGTTGAGACACTTAGAGAGATGGAAGAGCCACGTGGAGACCTTCCCCAGCCCTGAGTCATGGCCACCCTATAAGATGGGGTAGAAGTGCCCATGTGTGTGTGTGGCTGGTGGTTCCAAATTGCAGACCTTGCACCCCAATGGGTAACCCACTACACCGTGGGGGCCCCTTTAAGACACTGTGGGAAGAAAGAAATGGCAAACTCCTTCCAAAAATCAGCCAATGAAAACCCAGGGGATCGCAACAGTCCATGCCCATCACGGGTGACATCGGTCCGGGCCTCATTTTGTCTCTGGTGGGGTGGCAAGGAGTTGGGGACAGCTGGATGGCAGCTAAGCACCAACACAAGGCACATGTGTTGACAAAAGGATACGTGCGAAGGTATCCAATGGGAGTGACGTGGACAGAGATGGGACACTGGCAGGGGTGGGGCGGGGGGTGGTAAGGCTACGTGGAGCGTCTATGTGGCATGCGTGTTGGAAAGTGTTGAAGTGTTTGTGTGTACATGTGCGTTCCCATGGGCTCTCACTCTCACCGTCCTGGATAGGTAGAAAGCAGCTAACTGCCTGGCGTTTCAAAATCACCCTCCATCTGGAAAGTATGAGTTGTTCTCCAACTCCAGAGAGGGCGGGCGGAGCACAGGGGAACACAAAGGAGTTTCAGAACCACTTCCAGGTCTTGTCAAAAAACTGACCCCCAAAGGGAATTGTACCCGTTGGCAGCAAAGTCACTTTGAACAAAACACTTTTTCTTTCAATTATATCCACTTTCCATCGCTTTTTAATTTTTTATGGGTTTCGTTTTGTTTGGAGTAGAGGGTACTAAAACATGCTCCATTTCCTGCGGCTTTGGGAAATAAAGAGCAAAGACCTGAAATCGACAGGATGATCTTCCCCAGTGACACCGACCTGCTGGCACATGTCAAGCCTCTCCCTTGGGAGAGAGCCACCGGCCGGCACTTGCTCTCCACATGTGCCCTGTCTCCCCTCAGACAAAGGTGCGCCACCGAAAAGCCACACTCACTGTTGTCACACTGTCATTGCCGACTCGGGCCACCCTAGAGGACAGGGTAGAGCTGTCCCTCTGAGACCACAACTCCTTATGGGAGTAGAAAGCCCTGTGTTTCTCCCGTGGAGAGTTCGGTGGTATCCAGCTGCTGACCTGGCAGTGAGCCGCCCAGTGGGTGCCTCACAGCTGTGCCCCACGGTGCTCCTGGACAAAGGCCTGAGGCAGCTGAGCATTGGCCACCAGTCCCACCAGGAAAACCTACGGCAAGAGCGCGGGGCTTGTGATTTGAGGACCGTGTGTCTTGTGTGATGGGAGAGGACATTGCCTCGGGAAGTCAGGGCCACCCGCTTCTCTTCCAAACCCACACCAATCATCACATGAGTCACCTTGAAGCTTGTTTTATTGTAAGGAGAAGTGATTTAAGAATTCGTTTAGGATTATCCAGTAAATATCTACTGAAATAGGAGACCGAGGCTACTCTACAGAGGAGTTGAAGTGCGTCTTCAAATAGAAAGCTGAAATCTTCATCATTTGCGCCCCGCCCCCCCCCCCCCGCCCCCTCCCCAACGAAAGTTTCCACTTCCCCTGCTGAACACTGCCTTGCAGCAAGTCAGAGGCAGGTTCAGTGAGGGGCGGCTAGCACAGTACAAAGGTGTCTAGGCTCTCACAAAGAAAAGTCATTTCTGCGGCGTTGCTCCTGCAGCCTCCCTACCATCTCGTTGCTGGTCCTGCACCAGCTGTGGGGTTACTCTGCTTGAGCTGCCTGTAATGGCTGGCTGCTCAGTCGAAATAGATCAGACTCCCTAGGCAATGGGCTGGCTACTTGCAGGGGGAACCTCAGGCTTTCTGGGGAGCCTTCTTATGGTTGTCGTAGCAAATCCCCCCAATGCCCTCCAGGATGTTCATGGGCAGAGGAAAGACAATAGTGGAATTCTTCTCCGTGGCCACGGTGGTCAGCGTTTGCAGGTACCGCAATTGCAAAGCAATGGGGGACTCAGCCAGCACCATGGAGGCTGACTTGAGAGATTTGGAAGCATTCATTTCGCCTTCGGCTGCCACGACCTGGAACGACAAGAAAGAAGCCAATTCAGACACAAAAGTTCACTCCTGTCGGTGAGTGGATTCCTCCAACTCTTAGCTGGTACCCTTAGGATCCACTAAGCTATTCAGCTCACTGCCATCGAGTGGATGCTGACTCATAGCGCCCCTACAGGACCGGTAGAACTGCCCCTGTGCGTTTCTGAGAGTGTAACTTTGCACGGGAGTAGAGAGCCTCGTCTTTTTCCCATGGAGCAGCTCATGGTTTCAAACTGCCAACTTTGAGGTTCGCAGCCCAATGCATGGCCACTACACTCTTTATGGTGCTGGCGAAGAATATGGAAAATACCATGGGTTGCCGGCAGAACAAACAAATATGTCTTGGAAAAACTACAACCAGAATCCTCCTCAGAAGCAAGAATGGCAGGACTGTGTTTCCCGTGTCATGGCCATGTTATCAGGAGAGAGCAGTCCCTGGAGAAGGACATCGTAGCTGGTGGAGGAAGACCATCAGCATGATGGATAGGCACAGGGCTGCAACATTGGGCTCAGCTGTAATCACGCATGTGAGGCTGTGCAGGACCTATTGCACATAGGGTCGCTCTGAACCAGAACTGCCTTGAGGACACCTAATACCAAGAACATATTGGTCCCTTTCTGTCCACTTGCACTTTGCTTCCTGAGGTTTATCTACTTACTTCTTTTGCAAAGAAAAGCATTTCACATCCTTATGGGATTAGAGAGATGGCAGGAGGTTGCAGGAAGCGGGAGAGAGCTTTAATAAACCGTGAGTCCCTGGATTCAGGAATAAAAACACCACCTTGAACACAATGTCTATTTGGCCATCTATCCTGACCATGTTCTTGGATACCTGGCTGCTTCGTCATCTTGGCTGCCTCGTTCCTCTTCAGGGAGTCTGAAATCCAAGTCCTGAACAACTGACTTGGTTGTTGTTACTTATCACGGAGATGGTTCCATTTCATTCTGTTGCCAACTGAGTGTCATGCACACCAAGTAAGATTCGTTCCTATTCTTTCCGCTCCTGATTACAAATAAGTAGCAAGTGCCAGTCTTGATAACAGCCACTGGAAATCTTTTAAATATTGCCACTCCTCTTCTGGTCTGTAGATTTTCCAAAGAATGGCTTGGAACTTGGCCACAACCCCAAGGGGGCGGCTGGGGGTGGGGGTGGCATTCACTGCAGCCATGGCCAAGTTTAGGTTTGGGCTGCTGAAGCTTAGCAGACAAGGTAAGGGGGTAGAAAAAAGCCACGTAAATACTGCAAGAGGGTCCAATAGAGCTTCTCCGCTCAATCTCACGAGAGGCCTTGGGTGGATGAGAACCTCCAACCTTTCAACTAACAGCCAAGCATGCTATTTATACTTCTTGATCTCAAGCTGTTTCTTGTACATATGGGAGTGTCACTGGATTTATTTTCTCGTCATCCTGGCCTGACCAGGGCAGACCTGCCCGTGGGGGTTTCTGAGACTCTGTGACTCTTGACAGGAGTAGAAAGTCTCATCTTTCTCCTTCAGGACAGCTGGTGGTTTTGAACAGCTGACTTTGCAGTGAGCAGCCCAACGCATAACCACGATGCCACCAGGGCTCCTTGATAGGTCATGACTTGAGCGGTTAATTGAGAGGTTCAAATCTACCCAAGGTACCTCAGAAGTGTCTGTTCTTTTCTTCAGTCTACTGCTGAGCCCTCGCAGCTGCTGAAAATCTACGGATTGCAGGCCTTCTCCAAACCACACGGAGGTCACCAGGAACACAAATCAAGTGGATAGAAAAGAATGTTTTCCTTGTAATAAAAATGATGGTAAGCCTCGCTTTCCTGCTTCAGCGCCTCCTTGTCTGCTCCCTGGCAGGCAGCTTGCCTTCCACGTGGTGGCTGCTATTGAAGTGTGAACAGCACTTACCCTGGCCCTGGCTTCCCTCGTAGCTTCGGCTTCGGCCGCCATAGATCTCTGCAATTGCAGTGGGATGCGGACGTCTTTGATCTCCACGCGGGCCACCCGGATTCCCCAGAGCTCTGTGGCATCGTCCAGTAAGGTCTGTTTCCGAGTCAAAATAAACAACAGTGACCAGAAGACCGGCGGCACGATGTGAGTTTCTGATGTGTTTTCTATTGGCAAGGGAAGTTTCCCCCTTCCCCCTCCTCTGGTAATGACTTCACACAAGTAAAGGAGGCCCAGTGGTACTGTGGGTTAGGTGCTGGCTGCTACCTGCAAGGTGGGTGGTTCAAATCCACCTGCTGCAGCTGCTGGAGACCCAGGAGGTTGTCTGGAAGCCCTACAGGGGGTTGCAATGAGTTGGGAATCCCTGGAGGGTGGATCTGTCTACTATGTTACAAGTATTTTGATGAGACATGTTTCAGAGGGGAGCTACCCTGGGGGTCACATTTTAGAGTTAAACTCAGGAAGGTTTCAGAAAAAAAACCTGAAAGATCTTGCAGAGGGCAGCCTCCCACCACTACCTTTGCCCCCCATTCCTAAGGAAATAGAGGACCCAACCATTCCTAATTAAATGGAGGATCTCCATCTAGAGTTGAGCCGACACTCCAATCTAGCTTTCATTGATTTCAGGAAGCCAGCAATGACTGCTTGGACTCCTAGACGGACCTGGACTTTGACCTGGCCCTGCCATGGCCGCTGTGCCTCTTTGGACCAATTACTTAACCTCTCTGAGGCTCACTTTTCTTATCCGTGAAAGGTTTCCTTTCGAGATTGTTCAGAGGTTTCGAAGTAATATAATTTAGCTTTCTTTCGGTGCTTGGCAGTGACTCCATGGATGTTGTTGTTGGGTAAGTTTGAGAGGTTCTAAGTCTTTCTCTGGGGCCAGTTTCCAGTAGGTGGTTGCTGTTGTGAAGTCATAGCGAGGTATATATAAATATATATGTATGTATGTATGTATGAATATTAATTAAGCAGAAGGAGGCCCAAATAAGGAAAGCCTTTTTCCTCTGCAAAATCTTCGACCCATTGAAGCGGTCATGCTAGGTTTTAAGCATTGAACTGTGTCCCCCAAAATGGAATGTTGTAAATGCTAACTTCTATTCCCCTGGTTATAACCCCACTTGGAAATGGGTTGTCTTTGTTATGTAGGTCCACTTGGAACTGCTGAGATTAGAGAAACAGTTAAAAACCAGTCGCCGGTGAGTAACTCAAGTAGAGCTGTGTTCTGCTTCGTAGAGTTTTCTTGGGCTTCTGAAGCCCTGCTTTACATGGCTGGTCAACTGTCTCAACAATAGGCTCAAACGTAAGAACAATTGTGAAGGTGACTCCTTCTGTTGTGCTTAGGCTCTGCTGTGACACCTACCACCAACAAGGACAGACCTCCGGGACTTTCTTCTGAGGGACTGCTGGGTGGACTTGAACCTCCAACCTTTGGGTTAGACTCTTTGCACCACCCAAGGACTGAGACTCAGGTGAAATGAATGAAAGATGCAGGTCATTTGCCCTTGCTCTCTTTACCTGAATGCTATGGGCAATCTCTTCACGGCCGGCCAAGATCTGGGACAAAGTCTGCGTCCCCAAGACGTTTCTCAGCGTGGTCTGGGCCAGCAGAAAGGTGGCTTGATGGACATCGTTGACGTTGGCCACTGCCGAGACGGCACTGTGGATCCTGTAGTAGACGACTCCATCCACTTGGGTAGTCACGGAGTCTCTGGTGAGGATCTATGGGACAAGAACAGCGTGAGGGCACATGGAGTACATTCACAGCAAGTGACAACTGGATTTGGGGCACAGCAATTGCTCAGTGGCAGAATTCTGACCTTCTACCTGAGAGACCCAGGTTCAAGTCCCAGCCCATGCACCTCATGGGCAGAGCCACCACCTGTCTGCCGGTGGAGGTGTGGGGGGTACTATGATGCTGAAGCGGTTTCAGTGGAGCTTCCAGATTTAGATGGACTAGAAAGAAAGGTCTGGTTATCGACTTCTGAACATCTCCCAGGGCAAGGCCTACAGATCTCACTCAAAAACTCACTGCCGTCCAGTCAGTTGTGCCTCGTAGTGACCCTGTAGAACAGAGTAGACCTGCTCTGTTGTGTTTCTTTACAGGACCCGACAGCCGCCTCTTTTAACCTAGTACATCCCTAGAGATCTCTGGATCACGCGGTCCAATATGTGGTGGGGCTGGCGCAGGACTGGGCAGCGGTCTGTGCCTGGGTTAGCCTTAAGTCAAGGGCAGCTAACAGCCACAACCTCATGCTGCCCCAGCGGTTCTCAACCTGTGGGTCACAACCCCTTTGGGGATTAAACGACCCTTTCACAGGGGTTACCCGATTCATCACTGTAGCAAAATGACAGTGATGGAGTAGCAATGAAAATAATTTTATGGTTGGGAGGTCACCAGCACATGAGGAATGTATGAAAGGGCCGTGGCATGAGCAAGGTTGAGAACCACTGGGCTAGCCAGTCCAGGAGCTTCCTCCTCTGGAGACAGGAAGAGAGGGTGGACCTGTCGTGATAACTCTTGCTACCCATCATGAAAAGCCTGTCTTGGGTTGAATATCATGTCATTCTAATGAATGGCACAAACTCTTCCACCCTTCTACCTTCACCTGTTTTTGTAACAGTTGTATAGGATGCTGACAATCTCTCCCCACCCCTCCAGGGCCTCTGGGGTGTGGGTAAGGAGAACAGGTAATTCCAACGTAAAACACAGCACCCAAACTCGGCGCGATACACAGAAGTAGACCTCGAGGTTCCCTGAAAAGAACAAGCTTTGCTTTTCAGAACTCGTCCGACTTGACGAACAGCAGTGCTCTTTAGAAAACATAGATGGCACCAGAGACCGTGTTCCGTCTCAGGCAGCTGAACAGAGACCTGGCCTCTCAGAGAGGGTGGCCACAGTCATGCTGCGGGATTTACCAAGGAGCCTTGGAGCCCATGAGAGGTTTCCAGTAGCATCTTGGAAGGCAGGCAAGCCTGTCAGGGTTTATAGTAAAGCCAGAAAACGCCCACAGTCTGAGGCTTCTGTGATTGGCACTGAATTATACATTCAGGCTCTGAGCGACTTCCCTGGGGAGTATGGAGACCTTCAGCCTGAGAGTGGCCCTCAGGCCCCTCTGGAAGTCCCAAAAGACCCACTGGCCCCCAGCTGCAGCAGCTCCTGGACGAGGGAGCAGGAATCCCAAGCACGTGGAGACGCTGGCTCTCTGTCTATCCACGTCCTCATCACGTTTCCTTTCCTCTTCCGGAGGCATTTTGACGTGAGAGGGTCGGGTAGTTACCAGTTAAACCCTATTTCTGTTTCCAATTATTACTTTGGACCATTTAACAACAGTGCCTCCACCACTGGTGGCGGTGGTGGTGGAGGGGGGTGTTATTGAGAGTCTCGATGCAGGTGGACCACGGGTACAATCTCTGCCCTTTCTCCAGGCTCAACCCATGTGCTGCATCCAAAGATTAAAAATAAAAAAATCAAAAGCCCAAACCAGAGGGGAGGCAAGTACATGTTACTGGGAGAAGTTTCTGAGTGGCTGATGGAGAGGGTTGTGTCCTAACCACAAGGCTCCTCAGGGTCATGAACGCATCGTACTGCCCCTGTCCTCCTGGCCCCTGGTCTCGTCCACCGTGTCTTCCCCCTCTCAGCCATTCCAAGTTTTCCAGTAACTCAACTTCTGGCCTTGGCTGCCATTCTGCACGACAAAGCACAGACCAGTTCATTTACTCCCCGCCCCCTTGAAACACCTAATGTCGAGTTTGCATTGGCCGGGCGAGGGGAGGATGCAGGTCGGGCTCCCGGGAGATCTTCAAGCACCGTTACCTCTTGCGGGGGAATGTTGCAAGTAATCGTTCGGAGATCCACTTTGACAAACACGTCAATGCAGGGCAGGACGAGGATCAAGCCTGTGGAAAAGAGAGCACACTGTTAAAGTTCACCTCATTGAAAACCATCTCAAAACTGGTAGCTGTCTCAGACGTACTGCCCAAACTCACTGGCTCGTGGGCATCCTATCGGACAGGGTAGAGCTGCCCCTGTGGGTTTCTGAGACTGTAACGCTCAGGAGCAGGCAGCCTCATCTTTCTCCCCTGGAGCGGCTGGTAGTTTTGAACTGCTCACAGCTGTAATGAATTGTCTCTTAGCTAGGGAGTACATTATTATCAAGGGGTTATGAATATTTCTCAGGTGTTCTTTAAAATAGGCACCTATAATTGGGATATCCCCCCCATCGGTCAATAATAACTAAAGGGCAAGGACTCCCTAGGAAACTATTTTTAATAAGAAGCTGAAGCCCCTCAACAGTTCATTTTTAGATTAAAAAGAAAAATCTCCTTCTCTCCAAGTCTTGAATAGAGCATTCATTTAAAGGGACACTGCAGACATTTATTTCCCTATAATCAAGGTGTCCGCATTAAAAGTTTCAAGCAGCAAACTTGTGACTTTGAGTGTCAGCGACTGCTAGGATCCATCGTCATCGGCAGTAGCACTGAAATGAAAATCTGCCCCGGGTTTCAGATTTCCTGGCGCCAGCCTGCGGCTGAAACAAGCACTTCTACTTCTAGTGTTTTCCTTCAAGTGAGTGGCATCCTCCCAAATGCAGACTCTTCGCTTCACCTGGGTTGTGAAGGATGGTGGGTGTAAGAAAATTTGTTTGAGGGTCTGATGAATCCTTCACACTACCTGGGTGAATCTTCTTTTTCAGCATGAGTTGCAAAGATTAGAACCCAAAGTGGTCAGCAGGATGGGGGAGACAGTCAGCTCCTATTTATCAGGAAGGTTTGTGTTCTTGTTTTCAGACTCCAAAGAGTTTTTTGAGGTTGAGTGCCATGCAAAGGCCTGAATCGCACCAAAGGACAAGGCTGCAGAGGGGCTTGCTTCCTCGCGGTCCTAAACGTTTCTAAACCATGGGTTGCCTCTATTCCGCTCCAGCCAGCCCAGGACTGGGGAGTGTCTCTTAGGGATTTGCCTAGGTGTGTCCTTGATGGACAGTCCCAAGGGCTGCAGACTCCTGAGTCAAGCCTTAACACTCATGCCCTGCCTGCCTTGGTCAGAGGCCCTGGACCAATCTTCTAAGCTCTGCTAGCTAATGTAATGCATGTGCCCCACTCACAGCCCTGTTACTGCTTCTAAGTTGCACCTGTCACTGGGATGTATTGTTCTGCCACCAACCATACCTTGGTGACAGCTTCCTTTGTTCCGTGCCTATGTAACGAGCTTCCTGACTGAATCCACAGACTCCGTCATAACCTTGTGTTGAGGGCCTTCCTCCTCGGGATGGTGTGTCTGCATCTTTGTGTTGTCTTTGCCCCTTTTAAGACTTTTAAAATATGCTTCTTAAATTATATTTGAGATTGGGGTCTCTTTTGCACCCTAAAATAATACTCAAGAAGTGACATGTTGAAACCAGGGGTTGCTCCATGCCAAGAGGCCCCCTACAGGAGGTTGCTACAGAGAATCAGGCAAGCCCAGCCAGTCATAAAGGCTAGAGGACATGCACAAATTCAGGCCCTTGAGCCAGGAAGCCAGTACACCTGGGTGGGCCGAATCTAGGCCAGGTGGACTTAATCAGCCAATGGAGTCAGCCAGTACCATTGACCACGCCTCCCAATGGAGGGTCCTAAAGAGCCGGAACTTAGAGACCGGCTGCTTTGCCTTCTGCCCAGCATGCTGTGGTTTCTCTCTTCTCTGGCCTCAGGGGCACCACGTGTGGGTGTGCAGTGCCCTGAAGGTGCCCATGTACTGAACTGTAAAACCTGAAAAAATCCTTTATAAAACTCACTTGGATCACAAACCAAGCTTCAGTGTGAATTCTCTCACATGGGAGGCCAAAAATCGACTTCTTTCCCACCCGAGGAATCTAACAACATCTCCTAGCACCAATTAATCGTTTGATTACTGGAGAGTAAGTAATCATTTCCAAAAGAGGAGAGGTTTTCCATTAGCATTTGGATCACTTCCCTCTGGCCCTTAGGGCATTCTGAGGTAACTCTACAGCCCCAGAGGCACGCATGACGAGAGTGGCTATCGTGGGACGGTGAGTCGGAAACCTTCTGGGAAATTCGCTTCCATGAGCTACCTCTTTCTCTGGCGTCCTCTCACCTATGACTGTGCTGCCTCTGCAGAGCCAGTTGGATTTGAACTGGCCGTTTTAGTGCCGCCAGAGGCAATAAAGCTGGGAAGGGGCCCGCCCTGTTCTCTTTGACTTCACTCGGATGATTCCAGCTCTTCAGTTTCCACCAATTCTTCATAACATCCTCCTATGTACAAATACGCCTGAAACAATTGACGCATGCCATGTTATAAGAGCTGTAAGCACCCCGATACAATGATTTTTAAAAGAACGTCCTTAATTGATTCTTAGCGTCTTGCTCTGTGGTACTTCGTGAAGTTGGGCAAACAGAACGAGGTTGTTTGAATCGACCTCACCTGGAAGCTTCTGTTAGAAGTGTTTACTGTGTCCTGTATGTCACTAACGACCATCGGAGTGCAAAGCAGAGAGTGTCACAGGGAAACTTCCAGCCCCCAAAGATCTCACCACCGCCAAGTGGCAGAGGGGAAAATGTAAGCAAGGGAACCATAACCGCTCAGTCATTGAGCCCCCGCCGACGCATAGCAGCCCTAGAGGCCAGGGTACACTTTCTGAGACTAACTCTTCACGGGAGTTGAAGATGCTGTGCTTCTCCCTCAGAGAGGTTGGTGGTTTTGAACTGCTGACCTTGCAGTACAAAGTATGATGCATAACCATTACGCCAGGGAATCATAGCAGGAGGCAGAGAACCTGTGTCATCAGAGAAATACAGCTAAGAACCATAGTTTTGCATGTCTTCAAAGATGCTGTTTTTGATAGCCCCTCTTAAAAATATTGTGATGAACCAAATCGAGTTGCCTTTTGGTGACGCCAGAGGAGTCGTATATTAGAAGTTTTATATGAGTCAAACAAATAGGGTATGAGTATTAAATCAATATCTTATTTTTAGAGGGTTTTTATCTCTCGACTACCTTCCCACAACCCTTTCTTATCCACTCTTATCCGGGGTGACTTCATGGGTGTTACGCATGAAAAGAGCTGCCCTCCACGGGGTTTTCAGAAGGATTGGTATTTTCAGTAGTCCAATTTCCAGACCTGTCTTTGGAGGCACCATTGAGTGGACTAGAACCTCCAACCTTTCAGTAAGCGGCCAGGTGCATGAACAGTTAGCACGAGTCAGAGACCTGGTGCCATCTCTAAAAAGAATTCTCTTCCTCTGGCTTCTCTTCAACTTCAGACCCGGTGTCTACTCTCTGTGTGGGATTTTCCTGCCCAGGCTGGTGTTCCAGACTGTGTCTCTCCTTTGCTCTTCCTCTTCCTCTACCTCACTCTGCACTCTGGTCCTCAGTCTCTCCGCAAAGACCCTCCATCCCTATCTGAAGCCAAGTGTTTGCCCACGGTGCCACGCTCTGCAGGAATAGTCAGGCACCAGATGGCATGGCATAGCATCTCAGGAAACACGGTTAGAACACGGGCTTCTTCTCTAGCCTCTCCCTCCCATTCCCTACCAACAGTGACATTTAAGAAGGCACCAAGACGCTGGAAAGAAAACAAGGGGCCAGAGAAACGAGACGCTTGGAAACGGTACAACGAGAATGGAAAAAATGATGAGGTTGACACCTGGTGAGAAACACAACCAAGGCCGGTGAACAGATTGTATGGAAATTGCTAAAGGAGAACCTCACCCGCTAGGTAAACTTTTGCAGGAAACAAAATTATATTTTAATAAAATAAAATAGTTTCATTTGTTTTCTAAACAAGGAAGAGCCTGGTCAGTGTTGTTTCTCCACTTTCTCCTGGGAAGGATGATGACAGCCTGAGAAGAGCAGATTCTAAGGAACCTTCTGGAATGGAATAGTATGGAAACTTTAATGAAAAACAAAAAAAGCACCCGCCATGTCTTGTTACATTAGAACTACCATGTATTTGCGCGCCAAATTGGGATCTATTTGCTCAGCATCCAAAGATATTCCATGTCCAAACATGTGACAAGCTGATTATGTTGTCTGTCTGAGGGAACTTGCTAAAGGGTGGAAGTCCGCTGGAGCACCGTTCCAGGCTAACACCTGCGGATTAGCCATGCATAGGGCTGACCCCATGGCAACTGGTTGGGTGATTCTGTTGGACAGAAAGACAGTGGCTCCAGCCCCCCGCCCCCCTGATTTTTCTTCAGCTCTTATTAGGTTGCTAGTTAGGGACCAAGGAGGTTGTCGCCACATGCCTGCAAAGGGTCCCAATACAAGGGTTGGAAAGAGATCAAACACACTAATTGGACACCTATTCAAACTGAGCATGCCCAAACCAAGCCCCCTAGTGCAGGTGAGACCCATGCCTAAAGCCACCTAGACCCGTGACATCGTGCAGGTGTGGCTGAACTCAGCCAAGAGGGTCGACCAATACCTTCAACCATGGCTCCCCAGCTAGAGGCGTGAACTACCCCAGCTGCGGGAAGGCCTGGCCTCTTCACTCTGCTTCTCTTCAGGGGCAGGCGGAGGGTGGAGGTCTCACCCCCCTGCCTCGGGACCCACATGCACTTCGTCTCCGGGGACTCCCCAGTGCCCCATGTGTGGGTGTTCTTTTCCATGTGGTTCCTGGTGCCCAGCTTGAACCCCAGCACGGCTTCCACGAGGCTCAGCATGCTTTCCAGAAACAGCGTGTATCCTTTTGCGACTGTAAAACCTGAAACTTTTCCGTTCCTTCATAAAAACTCACTTGGATTATAAAACAGGCTCCAGTGAGAACTTTCAGCATGCGAAGCAAAGAACCAGGGTACAACCCACTCCAGAACCCTAACACTCTCAGTAGGCACCACTGGGGGCAAGCCTGGTGGTAGTCTTCCCAGCAATAGGTGCCCGCTCATCTTTCTAGGAGCAGCCCCAGTGTCATACCTGGCCCTTTGGCTTTGTTGGCTTGGATGCGTCCCAGTCGGAACACAACAGCTCGTTCGTACTCCTTAATGATCTAAGGAATTAAGAGAGAACATTTAGTCTTAATGGCTCATCAGCTCTTAAGGAGAGCCTGCTGTATTTCCCAAGGCATTACCTTCAAACACATCCATATGGAAATGGGGAAGGTAATGATCATCAACAGCATAGAGAGGGACCACAGGATCCAGCCGCAGACGCCCAGCCGTTTACTGTTGATGCCTAGGGGACATGAAGGAAGAAGCCTGTAATGGGCGCGGCTCTTAGAAAAGCAGTCAGTACCTGGGAGAAGGCACTGATCAGAGACTGGCCAAGGTCACCATTGCTGACAAGGAGAACACGGTCATGAAGGTCATGAAAAGGAACAAACATGAACACAGGCAAATAACAGATCTCCCTTTGTGTTTAAAAATTAAAATTGACCCGCCTCTCCCAAGAAGAACCTCACGGCAGCCAACAGTGGTATTTACCATGAAATTGATAGGGTTTATCATTCGCAGCACACTGTATCAGCACTTAAATTCTGAGCACCCTGGTTTACCAAGGATGACGATTGTGAGGATGGGGCAGGACCAGCAGTGTTTCCTTCTGCTGTGACGACAGCACCTACAACAACATAGGTGGAAGTGACAGCCCCAAGTCCATGTGGAGAGTCCTCATGGAGATTGGTCTCCATTGAATTCTCTCCTATAAGGAAGCAAGAATGGAGACGGCCATGACCTCAGGCAGAGTGCATAGGAAAGTAGATGACCTCCACTCCTCTGCAGCCATCCCAGGTAGGTGTAGTCTCTCCTGAGGGCTTACCTAGGTGTGTCCTTGACGGAGGGCACTGTACTGAGAACAAACAGGGGTCAACTAGTCATGAGTCGAGTCAAGCCCTATCAGTCGTGTCCTGACTGCCTTGATCGGAAAGCCTGGAACAATCTTGTAAGCCCTTCTATCTCATAATGTACATGTCCCAATCAGGGTCCCATTCCCCCATTCCTGCTTCTGTGGTCCCACCTGTAACTGTGATCATGCCTGTTTCTATCCTCACTAGGTACTTTCTGGTCTTTTTGGTTGTTGCATTCTGATGCATGAAAGATCTCAGCTTGAGATACATTTTTAGTATTAATATATTTCGAGGACAAAAGTCCTTTAAAAGACATACGGAGTTAGTTTATTGTGCCAACCTGGCTGATTTACACATGTGGGGTTAATTGAATGGCACAGGGATAAATGGCTCAGTAAGCCTCGCCTTTCTAGTTCTCGGGTCTCTTGCTTTCTGATGGTCGGACCAGGGTTCAGCTGCCTTAGGCAGTTCCCTGATTCAGCTGGCAAGGCTCACTTCCTGCAAGACAACCCTAAGGTGAAGTAATATGGACCTACCCCAATGCAGCCCTGGGTGCTGGAGCAGCCGTGAGGAGACCCCTGCCAGCGCTGAGATGCTTACATGCTCACTGACTCGGCTTTTCTCCTGCAGTCGGCATCATTGCCTCTGGTTTGTGAGATGGAGGAGGACTTTGTGGATTGGTGTTGGACATATGGGTTAATGTTGGACTTGTGGGGTTGGGCAGCACTGGGTTGGGATGTTTCTCGATGCGCACTTAACCTTTTCGTAAAACTCTCTCTTATACATGAGTTTCTGTGGATTTGTTTCTCTAAAATATCCAGACGAACTCACATAATATTAGTAATCGGAGCTTTCTTTAATCACCCTTTAGTCCTGGAAATGAACTCATCCTCATGGATCCCTGCTCAGCCAAGCAATCGACAACTTCAAGTGACACTCATGATGTAAGCTCACCTGAGACTAGCTGACAGTTGAAGGTCACAAGGGAAGCATCGATTTAAAGACAAAGTTCAAAAGAGTTAGAAAAGAAGAAGGTAGGAAACCAGGAAACCAGAGGCAAGTGGGACCGAACAGTATTACATTGTGTAGACTCCAATCAAGGAGATGAAACAAAAAGTGTAGGAATTGGATCATGGAAAACTGATACAATGTGCAAGCCTTCAACCAATTCACAGAAAGTTGGAATGGGGGGATGTTAAAACGGAACTTGTTTACATACTCAAAAGTTTACATTCCTAAAATATAACCTTTCGGTCACATTGAGATAGGTTGGAGTGTCATTCATGAAAGAAAAAAGACATAAGATCTTTGTTGTCTTTTGCTTATTAATGAGTTTTTTTAGTTGTTAATTGCTGTTTTGGGTGTCTGAGCATTCTGACCCATAGCGACCCTTTATACCACAAAATGAAACACTGCCCAGTCCTGTGTCATCCTCACAATTGCTATTATGCTTGAGCCCATTGTTGCAGCCACACTGTCGATCCATCTCCTTGAAGGCCTATCTTTCACTGACCCTCTATTATGCATAATATCCTTCTCCGGGGACTAGGATATCATGCATGATGATAACATGTCCAAAGTACATGAGACGTAGTCTTGTCCTCCTGGCCTCTAAAGAGCATTCTAGTTGTTCTTCCTTCAAGATGAATTTGTTTGTTCTTCTGGCAGGCCATGGAACATTCTCCAGTTTCACAGAACAAAACACTGCCTGGTCCTGGTGCCATCCTCCCAGTGGCTGGTATGCGTGAGTCTATTGTTTTTGCCGTTGTTTCAACCCATCTCATTGAGGGTGTCTTTTGTCTTTGTTGATCCTCTATGGATGTGCTTCTCCTGTGACTGGTCACTTCTGATGATGCATCCAAAGTTAATGGGCCGAGGTTTCCAATGATATTCCTTTGTGATCTGTGGAGTTGGGGGGGTTTCCTGTTTGTGTGTTTAACTTTTTGTTATGAATTGGGTGAAGGTTTACAGAGCAGATTGTCTATTCTACTTGGACAATTCATACGCACTTTCTTCATCTCATTCATTGCCATGCCCCTCACACAGCACCCCTCGTTCCACCTCCCCTGTTTCTTGCCTCCTTCTCTCCTCGCCCTTCGGAGGAGAGCCTTGTCCTTGTCTTTATCTCAAATGTTGGATTGCTCTAAGATGCAAGTATCTCAACCAGGATGGTTGTTCCCCTTGTCGACTGTGTATCTGTTGTGTGTCAGGTCTATCTATAGTGTGTCTGAAAATTGAGCCATAGGGATGAATTCAGTTCTAGACCTGAAGGGTCATTATGAAGGCCTCAATCTGCGGGGCCCCAACAGGCTCTCTTCCACCAAAAGCCTAATCTCTTCTATGACTTTGAGTTTTGTTCCACCTTTTGCTCCCATTCTATCCAGGACCTTCTAATGTGATCCCTTTCAAAGCAGTTGATAGTGGTAGCCGGGCACCATCTAGTTCTTCTGGTCCCAGGGTCTTGGAGGCTGATGTTTGCATGATTCCTTGGCCTGTTAGATTGTTTGCATGCGTCTTTAATTTTCATAGCTCTCCATTCCTCCAGACAGGAGGCGATCCGTATCTGTACCTTAGATGAATGCTCAGTCGTGGGGTTTTAAGAAAGACGCAGTGTTTTTATTGGCTGGTGTGGGGAAGTAGGTTTTTCTCCTTATTTCATCTACCTGGTTGATATTTGAAATGCAGACAGCATAGCTCGCAGCGTCGCAGTAACATGCAAGCCACCACAATGCAATACTCTGATAGGCAGGAAGTGGGGACTTAGTGTACCTTGGGTATATGTCCATGCCAGCACAGAGAGATCAACCTCTGCCTTCATTCTGTATCATAAGCATGTGTCTCAGTTTATTAGAACAAGTGTCTGTAACTTGTTCTAATAACATAACTTGTTCTGATCGATGTAAGGCTGCTTTCAGGAGCTCCGGTGATGTAGTGGCTTGCATGTTGAATGGCTAACTGCAAGGGCAGCTGTCTTAAAGGCTGTTTCCCACAAGCAGCCATCTAAGTGAGATGTCAACAAACACACCAGCCTGCGTGATCCAAGGATGGTGAAGAATCAAATCCAAATCTGAAGAATGGAAGGGTGTCAGAGCTAAAATTGTGAACACCTCATTCGCAGAAGACTCTGGGTGACAGAGGAAGCCCCAAATCCATTTGCAGGGTCCCCACCTGGACTAAGCCTCCAGAGAATCCCTCTGATCTTAGTTGAAGGATACGAATAGACTTATTATCAGACGGAGAGCATTGTTAAGTTGATTATGGGAGACGTAGTTAAAATGTAATAGCTTATCATGTGATATCCCTTTGGACTCATTTTAAAGTTGTTTCAATTAAAAAAAAATGAAGGGGGAACCCATGATTTAAACTAAGGCTCTGGTGCATTCCCTCTGACCAAAGACCGGGCATGGGGACAGCCTGGCTATCGTGCAGAGTGCACTGGAAAGAGGATTGTTGCAGATGCAGTGAGGTCAAAATGTAGCACCCTGTCACTTGATCTCTAAAACTTTTAATACTTTCTGCTTTCTTCTCAATTGATGATTTTATCTGTTTGACTTTGCTTTTGTTGTGCATTTTTGTTTTGCTTTTGAATGTTTTTCTGAAGATGAAATCCAGGAGAGACCTTAAGGTGATTTACCTCCGTAAATCTACAGAGATAGTAACTGGGTTCATGGCTCCTTAGGGGCTATGCTTGAGGGTAAGCTCTGCCAAGACCTGAACTGGTGGAGAGAGGCGAGGCTGGGCTGTGATTAATCTTCTGAGACGTACACCTGGGCTCTGGGATTACCCATGTCTCTGCTGTTCTGAGACTCGGTAGAGCCTGGGGTGTCATTAGCTCTGGTTAGAGTGAAGTGCAGTGAGAGTGAGCTCCTCCCTGCAGGCTCCATGCCTGGTAAGAGCCCAGCATGGCACTGTGGGGGACCACAGGCTCCCAGCCCAGCAAATCTCTCACAGGCTGCCTTTGACGTCGCCCACCCCCTAGGAGCGAAAGCCAGGAGAAGTGGATTTGAGAATTACAAAGATAACTGAAAGGACAAACTGGGGCTGCGTGGCAAAGGACCATCCGAAAGCCCAGATACCTACCATCTCTGACTCTGCCCAAACATGGCACCTTCCAGATGCTGAAAGATGGTGGAACTGGACCGGGGCAGCCGTCCACAGAGTGCTGATGACAGCTCATCATTTTCTGCTTGATGTGATATGGGAAGGTGCTATGTTCTGTGGGTAACTGTCACACGGCCATAGAACACTAATCACATGCTGGCTTCCTGGGAGAGCCGTGGATTTGGGCCATCCTGGTCAACCTCCCCGGTTTCTCATTCAACATTCATTCACGTAATGTAAATCTAAGGAGTTGCGCGCACCCCAAGCACAGCGACAACCCGTCTGTAAGGGGATGGACATTTGGGTGTTGCTGTGAGGCTGAACAAGTGTCAGCAGAACTTCCAGGTCAAGACTAAGAAGAAAAGCCTGGCAATCTGCTTCCCCACAGTCAGCACGGTTGTGCAAGCTCACGGCAGCTAACAGCCACAGTCATGTTACAAGGTGTCCGAGGTGCAGGTACCAGGAGGTGCATGTGTCCAAAGTGCAGGTACCAGGAGCGAACACCAAAGAACGTGTCTTGGAGGATGAGAGTCTAACAAGGCACAGAGATGACAGCAGCGGAGACAATAGAGACGAGCCAGTCCACTGCTACCCTGGGCTTACTTCCAGGAAAGTTCAGGGCTGGTTAAAAAAAAAAAAAAAAGTGGTGACATCCCTTCTGAATGTGGTGGTGACAAAGAGCAACAGCATGCTTCCCAAATACCCTCCTTTCATTCTGCAGAGAGGAAGGGGGAGCGAAACCCAGGGAGCGGGAGGCCCCGCTGTGGGGCGTCAGGTGCAAGGACTCTCGAGATAACCAAGACCAACCCTCCTCCTTCCATGGTGAGTGCTGCCATCACACCGCCACCCTCGCAGTCTTTTTAAAGTCAGGTGACACCCGCACGGTGCTCGGACTGGCAGCAAGGCTACAATCCTGATGCATCATTTCTTCCAGCAGGGGCCAGTGCCATCGTGGCTCCTTGGATTGACGTAGATGATGAAGCCAAGCTGAGCTTCACTTGCGGAGGCATGTCTCTGGGGCATGGTTACTGGCACTTGGACACCACTCAACGTCACCAGGGGAGGCTCTGATTCTCCCCGGGGACCAGGGGTAAACACTCAAAGTTATTTGCCTGAGGCCAGGAACCAGAGGAGAAGCTCCCCAATCACTAACCCCACCTAGATGATATTCGAGGTGGAAATGGATTTTAGTAAATTAAGTGTGCTAGGGTGACTAGGTGCACCTGACCAAGCCCTGGCATCTTCAATCCCCTCATATTCACCTGAAAGCTGGGTGGCGAATAAGGAAGGCCGTAGGAAGCGATGCATTTGAACTACAGCGTTGGCAAAGAATGCCGACCCGGTCACGGACCGCCGGCCCCATGGTCAAATCTGTCCTGGGAGGTGGACAGCCTGAATGCTCCTTGGAATCCAGCGCTTCAGACACAGTCCTTGGACAAGGTCTCAGGAGAATCGAGTCTCTGAGGAAACACAGCATGCTTGGCAAAGTGGAGGGTCAAGGAAAAAGAGGAAGGTACTTCATGAATCGGGCTGAAGGAGGAGCCGCGATAATGGGCACAAACATAGGGGTGACTGTGAGGACAGGGCGGGACGGCGCAGTGTTTCTATTGTACGTGGGGCCCCTATCAGAACCTACTCTAAGATCCTGAACAACGACCACAGAGCGGTCTGTTGCTGACTTCCCAACTTCGTCGAGGCCATCAGTGTTTGCAGACCAGTTGAGTGACTCAACTCACTGCCAATAGCAACCCGAGGTGTAACCGCGACCCTACTGGGCTCCTTAGTACAAGCTCTGCCTCCATTCCTGCCTTACTGTAGATGGCTTTTTCCTTGCGGAGCCGACAGCTGTTTACAAGTAGCAAAACTGTGCAAAGACAACCAAAAAGCTTGGCGTACGTTACTCATCTGGGAAACGAAAACTTAAAAATCAAGCCCAGGGTAGCAGTGGACTGATTTGTCCCTATTGTCTCGGCTGGTGTCGTCTCTGTCTCTTGGGGCTTGTGACTCTTGTGTCATGGCAAAAACGAAAGGCTGATGAGCCCAGCTTTCCCTCCTGTGCGGAGCACCTGGGATTCCCATCTGCAGTGTGGGGAGTGGACATGCGTACAACCACAGCGTTTGCCAGCATCGATCGAAGTCACGTATGGTGTACATCTACTCAATGAGTCAGCATTCCACTTGTTGGGGAGACCTGGGAGAAACCAGTGCTCATGACAATTTAAAAAAAAATGTCGAGGACGTTCACTGAAACTTTCCTCATCAAAGCCAAGAAATAAAGAGCAGCCCAAATCTACCGAGTGCAAAAGGGCCGGATAAAATCAGGGTAGAGCCATACAAAAGAATCACATTCAAAACATGAGCAGAGCACACTACTGCCACAGGCCAAACAGGGTTGCCTCTCATCAACAAAATACGGAGCAAAAGAAGCCAGACATGAGAGCACATACCTTTGGGATTCCAAGTCTAAGAGTCTATCCCATTCGGTTTCGTGTGCGTGATCCCACTCAAGGACAACCAAAATGAATCCATGATGTGAGAGGGTAGGAGGGTAGCCATTTCCGGGTGGCGAGACTGGTGATGGTTGGGGTACTAACTGGGAAGGAGCCCCTTTTAGGGAGCTATCAGATATGTTCCATATCTTGATTTAGGCGGTGATTACACATTGTTGTTAGCTGCCAGCACATTAAAGGGCAACTCCTCGGCGAGCTTCTGTGTACCAGAATGACATTTGGCCCAGTCCTGCTGCATCCTCGTGATGTTGGAATCCGTGGTGGGGAGGGCTGAGTCCGTGGTTGTGGCTATTGAGTCAATCCCGCTAACTCTCAGCTGGACCAAACATGACTTCCTTTTCTTAATATTATTGTACCCCAAGTTATTTTACTTACGGTACTTAGGGGGGGACCCCTTGCTAAATGCAGTATCTGTGGGATTTTACATCTTATCCTTTGCTCACAGGCAAATAGGCTCAATGCAGATGTCACCTAGAAGGGCCAGGGGACTCTGAGCATCTTCCCTTATTTAGCTGACTGTTAGTGATTGAGGGAGGCCTGGTGGTATAGTGGTTACCCACTGAGCAACCACCAGCCACTCCTGGTCCATCTACTCCCATACAGAGTCTCAGAAATGCACAGACAGTTCTTCACTGGCCTCAGGTCACAATGAGTCATATTGACGGTGGCAGTGAGTTGGGGTTTTATTTATTTTTTTAGTTAGTGATTAATAGTGAGGCCCTGCCATCAAGGTGCTCAACAAAGACATCCTGAGGCTGGCCTAAGACTAAAGGAATCTGACTGTTGGCTTCTCTCTCGCTCTCACTCTCTCTCGCTACTTTCTTTCTGTTTGCTTGCTCCCGGTCAACAAGTGTTTCCCCCTGATTACCAGTGAACCTTGAGTTAATGTAAAAACATTCTATACATAATTTCCCAAGGTGAAAATTCCAAAGTAAGAGTACATATTCTTTCTGGAGTTTGATCTCAAACACTGTTGGTCTCCTTGCTGGTGGCACCATTGAATAAAAGTTATATTTCTTCTCCCAATTGGAATGACAAGATTGGCTGCAGGGCTCCAGGGCAAAGGCCTGCCTTTCAGGTGACAATGCGTTCAAGGTGGATGACACGAGATATATAAGGACTGGTTGCTGTTGTTAAGAGCCATCAAGAAACCAGTTGAAACTCCGCCCAGTGCTGCTCCATCCTCACAAATGTCCTTATGTTCGAGCCCAACGTTGCAGCCACTGTGTCCGTCCATCTCATCGAGGCCCTCCTCTTTTTTCTGTGCCCCTGCTGCCCCTGTACTTTACCACGCGTAGTGACTGCCCAGAGACTGGTCTCTCTTGGTAACATGGTCAAAGTACGAGACACAAAGCCTCGCCATCTTTGCTTCTACAGAGCACTCTGGTTGCATTTCTTTCGAGGCAGCTTTGTTTGTTCTTTTAGCAGTCCATAGTACTTTTAATATTCTTCATCGTAATTCTAAAGCCTGTCTTCTTCCTTGTCTTCCTTATTCAACGTCCAACTTTATCACATACATATGAGGATATTCCAAACACCATGGCTTGGGTCAGGTGCACCTTTGACCTCAAAGTAACATCCTAGCTTTTCAACACTAGAGAAATCTTGTTGGGGAGAGGTGGGGGAGGGGAAAGGGGAACTGATATCAAGAAGTTCAAGAAGGAAGAGAAGGTTTTGAAACTGATTACAGTAGCAATTGTACACTACTGCTTGATAGGACTGAACTGTGGAATAATATGCTATCTGTATTAGCTCCCAATAGAAGGGTTTTGAAAAAAAATTAAATGAAATTAAGCCTTGTGCTGCAGATTCACTCAATGTTTGATCTCGTGAGCACTGTTTCCATGAACACTGACTGTGATCCAGGCAAAATGAGATCCATGATAGCTTCAGTCTTTTCTCCATTTATCATGATGTCACCTATTGGTCCACTTGGGAAGAGTTCCGTTTCCTTTACATTGAGTGTAGTCCCCACTGAAGGCTGCAATCTTGATCTTCATCAGCATGTGCTTCAAGGTTGTGTCATCTGCATCGTGCAGGCCTTCCACGGGATAGCATGTCCCAAACCAAACCCGCTGCTGTCTGCTCAATTCCAACTCCCAGAGACCCTATGTAGGATTTTTGAGGCTGTAAATCTTTGTGGGGGCAACAGCCTCGTGTTTCTTCTGAAGAGCAGCTGGTGGGTTTGAACCATCCACCTCGGGTTGAGCAGTTCAAGGCTTATCAGACAGCACCAGGGCTCCTTTGGCTAGTATGTAGGGTGGAAAAGTCACTGCCTGCTCCACATTCTCAGAAAGAAAACAGGAGGGTGGACACCCTTCAGCCAAGACACCCATGAACAGGCAGGGCCAGTACAGAACAGGGTGGACTCAAGGTGTACGCCTCTACTGAAAAATCAGATCCCACCATGCTAGTCACTCAACCAGCTTATGTCTTCATATCCTCTCATTAGTAACGTGAGGACAATGGCAGTGGTAGTGCTGTGGGGTTCCATGAAGGAATCATGAAGCCCTTCTTAGCGTCCAGATACCTCTGACTCCTCGTGTGTGTCCAAGATCTGGGAGGGCTTCCAGGACTGGTTTTGGGAGGCAGATCACCAAAATCTGGCT
The DNA here is from genome assembly GCF_050624435.1 of Tenrec ecaudatus. Lineage (NCBI taxonomy): Eukaryota > Metazoa > Chordata > Mammalia > Afrosoricida > Tenrecidae > Tenrec > Tenrec ecaudatus. The sequence continues at coordinate 15,543,679 of NC_134540.1, read as the reverse complement.
TTAGAGGCACCTTAGGGTGACATCAAACCACTGACCTTGTGTTTAGCAGCCGAACAGGTTGACCCATTTGCACCATTGGGAATGGCTGCCGTGAGAACACACCCTGCTGCAGAGACAGCCACCACCCAAGGTCAGCACACTCTCATGTCCTCTCACAGTCTTTGCACAGGCCGCTCTCCACTTCCCGCTCCACTCCCTCAGCTCACCCCTCACCTCCTGTCGCTGGAAGGATCTGCATCGCACAGGGACCCTCTTCTGTGCTCCTCTTCAGAAAGCCATCCCACCCCTCACATCCTTGTTCAAGGCACGTGGGACTGTTTGGTGAATGCATGCCTCCTCTCTGCATATATTCAGTGCTCTGCGAACAGACATCTGCTCCCACCGCCAGCACCGATACAAAGTCGATGGTGAATTCTTTCAATGAGTGAATGAATACATGAAGGAAGGAATGGCCCTGGACACACCTCTAAGCATCAGAATGATGCTCAACTGCACTGCAGAGTTATTAACCTGTGTAACGGTCCTGGCCTGGAAAGGTGATCTATGAGATGAGAATCCTGTTTTCTCTCCAGAGAGTCAGTCATGCCAGAACTAGATGCCTCCCAGATGCCTGCTGTCCTGCTACCCTCAGCCCCACCACACCAAGAGGAATTGTCTCCTGCCTCCCTTCCCACCTTCCCCTCACTTCTATCCAGTCGATTCTCACTCCAAGAGACCCTATAAGACATCGAAGAATTGTGTGCTCTCCTCCCAGATACAATCGCTGAAGACAAATGAAGACAAATGAAGAAAGCTAATGGTACCCGGCTATCAAAAGATCTAGCATCTGGGGTCTTAAAGGCTTGCAGGTAAACAAGCAGTCATCTAGCTGAGAAACAACAAAGCCCAAATGGAAGAAGCACACCAGCCTGTGTGATCACGAGGTGTCAAAGGGATCAGGTATCAGGCATCAAATAACAAATAATCATATCATCGTGAATGAGGGGGAGTACATAGTGGGGACCCAAAGCCCATCTGTAGGCAATTGGACATCCCTTACGGAAGGGTCGCGGGGAGGAGATGAGCCAGTCAATGCAGTGTAGCAACGATGAAACATATAACTTTCCTCTAGTTCCTAAATGCTTCCTTCTTCCCTGCCCCCCACCCCACTATTATGATCCCAATTCTACTTTACAAATATGGCTAAACCAGAGGATGTACACTGGTACAGATAAGAACTGGAAACACAGGGAATCCAGGACGGATGATCCCTTCAGGACCAGTGCTGTCAGTGGCAGATACTGGGAGGGTGGAGGGAGGTGGGTTTGAGAGGGGGAACCAATTACAAGGATCTACATATAACCTCCTCCTTGGGGGATGGACAACAGAAAAGTTGGTGAAAGAAGATATCGGACAGTGTAAGATATGACAAAATAATAATTTATAAATTATCAAAGGTTCATGAGGGGATAGTGAGGAGGGAAAGGAAAAATGAGGAGCTGATGCCAGGGGCTTATGTGGAGAGCAAATGTTTTGAGAATGATGAGGGTAACGAATGTACAAATATGCTTTATAAAATTGATGTATGTATGGATTGTGATAAGAGTTGTATGAGCCCTCAATAAAATGATTTAAAAAACAAACAAACTCCAGCCTATAAAACTCTCAGGGGCAGTTCTACCCTGCCATGCAGGCTATGTATGAGTCAAAACTGACTAAGCAGCATAGAGTAACATCCAGTAAAATAGAAGGAATTTGTGACTGAAAATTGAGGTATATATTTAATTTCATGTTTTATAAGTTAGAACCATATATTAACAAAAAAGATCATGGTAAGATTTATAATAAAATATATATAATAAGATGTATAATTAGAACAGGCAGGGAGGGAGGGGGAAAATTGGAGCTTATATCAAGGGCTCAAGCAGAAAATGTCTTGGAAATAAATGATGATGCAACATATGTACAAATATACTTGATACAATTGATGTATGGAATGTTATGAATGTTATGAGAGTTGTAATGAAATGATGGGAAATATATATATATATATATATTTTTTTTTTAAAGACATAGAAGAACTGACCTTGTGGGTTTCTGAGAATATAAATCTTCATGGGTATAGAAAGCTTCATCTTTCTCCCACAGAGCAGATGGTGGATTTGAACTGCTGACCTCGTAACCCACTAAGCCACCAGGATTTCCTCCCACAGGTCTTATTTCACCTGTTATTTCACATTTCAAGCTCTTTCTTACACATATATGAGCGTCACTAGATCTGTTTCTCTAGTAAACCCAGCCTAACTCAATAGGGTTATGTATAATGATGATGAATAGAAATACCCCAAATGTACATTCATGGAGGGATAATTAAACACACCAGGATGCATTTACTCCATATAATACTGTGCATACCTTTTAATGGTTTACAAAAATATGTCAAAGGCATGAGGAAAATATTACAATGGGATATGAAGCGAGGAAAGAGAAGTAGGATAAATCACACGGACAGTGTGGGCCCAAAGAGTGGAAATACATGTACCAAAAAATAGGTTGGAAGAAAATTCAACAAACTACAATTTGAAAGCATTTACTTCGGAGGGGAGAAAGCATGAGTCATTGTTCTCTGTACTGTTCTGAGTTTCTGTAATGTCTTAACACCTTTAAATTTCCATAATACTGTGAGAGATCATTTGAAAATATTGGCCATGCCCAGAAAACAACGACCAGAGTGTTGTTCATTGACTAGAGCAGAAGCGACGTGTAGGGTCGCCTTCCCTGGGCTCAGGGAGGTAGCTTTAAAACCAGCCCTTCCCTTTCTCTTTATCACCTGTAATCCTTTTGCCTCTCGCCTTTTTCTTTAAAAATTTTTAAATAGTTTTATTGTCACATGCTTCACATAGAATAACATTTAATCCTTCCATCGGGGGGCCAAGAGTTACGCCGTCATCACCGCAATGAATTGCAGGACATTCTCTTCTTGTACTCGGTGTTGGTAGCTCCCAACCCCACCCCATTCCCCAACTTCCCTGGCCATGCCGCTCAAGAATTACTAATCCAGTTATTGTTTCCGTACATTTACCTATCCTGGATGTCATAAACCGAAAGTCATACAGGGCACAAACAGGAAGCAAACAACAACAATGACTGGACAAACCAGGGGAACAGAAAGCGGAACATATTAAACACTGAAACAGATAGATGCTAATTAAGTTGTTACATTTTAACCAAACCGCATTGACTTTACACTGTTCGCTTATAGGATTCACCAGAGGCGGAATTCACAGGGATGTAAGGACCCTGCACGTGGATTTCGGGCTCCCCCTGTCATCCATGGCTTTCTGCAAACCAGCGTTCACAACTCCCGCCCTGACACCATTCCCTCCTGCATTTTTCTTGAAATGGTGCTCGGAGCTTGCAGTTAGGAAACCCTTCTCAGGGAAGGGGCCAGTTGCTCTGCTCAGAGTGGTTCCACAGTCTTTCTACCTCCCGAGAGCCTCTTTGTCTGCACCCCACTCTGCCTTCTGGAGTCCTTCCTGGAAGTCCTGCTGGTGGGGCGCACGGGGTAGGGAGGAGTTAGTTAAAAGTTTATTGGGCCAACCTGGCCGATAAACACATGTGGGGTCAATTGAAGGGCTGAGAGATAAATGACTTCATCAGCCTTGCTTTTCTAGTTCTCGAGTCTCTTGTTTCTGATGGTCAGGCCAGGGTGCAGCTGCCTTAGCCAGTCCCTGCTTCAGCTGGCAAGGCTCACTTCCTGTATGACATCCCGGAGGAGAAGCCGCAGGACCTACCCTGATGCAGCCCTGGGTGCTGGAGCAGCCGTGTGGAGACCCCTGCTGAGATATTTGCAGGTTCACTGATTTGGCTTTCCTCCTGCAGTCAGTATCATAGTGTGGGCTTGTGAGATGGAGGATGACTTTGTGGATTGGTGTTGGACATATGGCTTAATGGGTTAATATTGGACTTGTGGGCTTGGGCAGCCCTGGGTTGGGATGTTTTCTTGATGCGCAATTACCCTTTATATAAAACTCTCTCTTATACATGAGTTTCTGTGGATTTGTTTCTCTAAAGTACCCAAATTAACACAGGGGGGTAGGAGCCAGGTTCTGTGTTTAACCCAGCTCTCGAGAAAGAGTCTTCTGCTTATTCCATGTTAATAAGACGTAAGTGATGGAGGCTCCAATGAACTCTCAGCACAGAAAAGGGTGCGAGAGAGTTTCAGAAAGCTTATTGCTGAACTAGGAGCCTGGGCGTGGGCCAAAAGGAGACATCGTGGTTACATGTGGGCCTGCTATCCGAATTGTCAGCAGGTCAGAAACCACCAGCAGCTCCGGAGAAGATGAGGCTTTCTACTCCTGCCAACAGTTGCGGTCTTGGGAACCCACAGGGGGTCAGTGTGAGTCAGCATTGGCTTGAGGGCAGCAAGTATGGAGTTTGGTTTGGGTGCGAGGGAAAAAAGGGGTCCTGGGCTGGAATGGGTGCTAGCAGGGACGTCAGCGGTTTGAAACCCCCAGCCTCTCCAGGAGACAATGATGAGGTTCTCTGCTGTATTAGAGTTTAAATCCTGAGCACCCTGGCTTGCAGAAGGTTATGGATGACAGGGGCAGCCCCAACTCTATTTTCAGAATCTCCACACGATTAAGCCTCCATTGAATTCCTTCTTCTCGTGAACCAAGGATGCAGATGTTCTTGGATTACAAACTGCACCCCCCCACACACACACACACACATATACCCTACCCCAGGCATCCCAGGGAGGGACGGTCCCTAAGGGGTTGCAGAGGTGTGTCCTTGGTGGACAGTACTTGGGGGCAAAGAATCATGAGTCCTGGTGATCCAGCCAACATGTCAGAGGAGAATGGGCTTCCATGGGGTGTTTGATGCCTGGTGTTTTCAGAAGTCAATCGCCAGGCCTTTGTTCTGAGCTCCCTCTGCGTGGATGTGCCCGTCCAGTCTTTAAGTTTGCACTGCCCAGGGATGCCAAGGAATCAGATAGTCCGTGGGTTCCTTCTCCATTTGTGAATGGAAACCACTGGGGAGTTTGAGGCCCGGAATGTTGTCTTGTTTAAGGCAGAGCCCTGGTGGCAGAATGATTATGAGCTGGGGTGCACAATCTGCAAGGTGAGCAGTGTGAAACCACCAGCCCGCCCGAGGGAGAAGGACTATAAACAGTAAGGACTGTAAACTGTAAACAGCTATAAACAGTTACAGTCTCGGAAACTCGAAGCACAAGAGCACTTCTTCTCTGTCTGTTAGACTCATTATGAGTCCATGTTGACTTGATGGCAGTGAGTTTGGTTTTTTTGGTTTTTTGGTTTTGTTTAAGGCAAGCAGTGTCTGGAAGGGCAGCTTTGGGGAGAGCTCACGCTCAGACTCCAAATGACACATACTTCCTTCGGCGTCTCAGTGTTGCTCCGCCGGCTGAGTGGCTGCCAAGGGGAAGGTTGGAGGACAGAGTTTGCATGGAGGTGAGGCTGCACCAGGTGCCAGCATTTTCCTGTGACTTCCTGTACTTTGTCCTCCCTTAGTTTTGAGACAGACTCCTCCTAACCACTGTAAGGCCATCATGTTGACTGCTGAATGACCTGCCTCCTTCCCCCTTCCATCTCGGAAAGTCCCACTAGTGATTGATTTTAGAATATACTCTCATGTCGAGATCAGAGAATTGTAATTAATAAAATTGTTCCTTTTGAGGTTGTAGCCGGGAACCAGGTTGTTGTAATCAGTGCTGTACCCTGTAACGCTCACTAACTCTAAAGAATAGTAACACTAATTTTTGCTTTCTGCTTCTGCCCACACTTGCTAAGTCCTAGACAAATGATAATTTTTCTTTTCCTTCAAAGATGAACTGAAATGTCCACTCGGGACTGCAATCAAGGAATCGCTTTTAGATTCTTTGTGTTCTGATTATAACCAAATGAAGAATCTTCTAAATTATTAAGACATTATAGAGGCTGTCATTTATTTGAACCCGCAACAGTTTCAATCTTGCAATTCCGTTAGAATTCATGAAGAATGACAACCTTTGCTGTTTCCCCTTTAGAAGTTGCAATTAATCAGTCTCCATCTGAAGGACAGAAATCCCTTCTGCTCCATCTGCAGCTGAAGTGCAGACCCACCCCTCCCAGCAAAGGCAACAATCTGAAAAGCAGACAGCCTATCTCATGTCACACACACACACACACACACACACACACACACACACACACACCTTGCCCTGTGTATAAAACATCCCTGAACCAGCCACTGCAAGAAGCACGTTGTGTTGGACCCAGTCTACACAGTCTTCATTGGGCACTTTGCTGTTACTGTTGGCTCCCACCTGGGAAGTTCCAACGCATACCACCCCGGGTTCAGTGGGACGCAACGCCCCGGTCTTGCGGCAGCCTCCTGAGCATTCCATGTCTGAGCCCATGGTTGCAGCCACTTTCCAACCCATGTCTTCGAGGGCCTTCCAGTTTTTTGCTGCCCCTCCACTTTACCATGCACGATGGCCTTCTCCGGGGACGGATCTCTTCCGACAACACGTCCAAAGTATATGGCACGAAGTCTCACCATCCTTGCTTCCACAGGGCACGCTGGCTGCACTTCTTCCCAGAGAGTTGTGCTGGTTCTTTGGGTAGCCCATGGTACTTCCAAGATTCTTCCCGGGCACCATCATCTAAATGAATCAAGATTCTTCCTCGCCCTACCCCCCTTCTTGAAAGCCCAACTTTCTCACTTGCATAGGAGGAGACTGAAAATACCATAGCTCGGGTCAGACCCACCTTAGTCCCCAAGGTAACCTCCTGCTTTTCAACACTTTGAAAAGATCTTGCACGACAGACCTACCCAACGCCATCCATCGGTGCTCTCTTGCCTGCTACTTCTGTAAGCGCTTGCTCGATGGTGACTCCTAGCAAACCTGCTGGACAGGGCAGAACTGCCCCTGTGAGTTTCTGAGACAGTAACTCTTTACAGATGTAGAAAGCCCTGTCCTTTTACCCAGCACGCAGCAAACACTCTCCCTGTCCCATCTGTTCCTGGCTCATGCATTGGCTCGCTGGTGACAGGCTGCCTGAGTCATCCACTTTGTGCAAACAGAGGCACCTCGGGAAGACCCGCCATTGACAGCCCTCTGATGCTCAGCTCTGGTCTCACACACACAGGCGCTGTGGGCTGGGGCCTCTGAGGGTCCGCACCGACTGGCTGGTCGTTTGGGTTTTTTTAAGGGAAAAAACATATTTAATTCATTCATAGTATCACCATATCAACAATGCAATGAACATAAAACATGACTCCAAATTATGGTATTAAAAAAAGAATAAAAACAAAATATGAAGTTTGAGATTAAAATGCACACATATTAAAAATATATTACATGAAAACCTATAAATCAATAAAGCACTGACATTGAATTAATTGTGACTCATGGTCACCCTCTAAAGCAGAGTAAAAATGCCCCTGGGGGTTTCAGAGACTGAAACTTTTTAAAAATTTTAATAAATCATTTTATTGGGGGCTCTTACAGCTCTTATCACAATCCATACATCAGTTGTATTAAGCATATTTGCACATATATTGCCATCATCATTTCCAAAGCATTTTCTTTCTACTTGAGCCCTTGGCATCAGATCCTCTTTTTCCCCCTCCCCCTTCATGACCCCTTTTATGAACACCAGAGAATAGTCACTTGCCCAATTCACATTGGTTTCTCTTACTGTGGGGGAGGGGTCTCAGGAAGTTCATGGGGACATTCCTGTATCCTTCGCCCAATGTTTCCATGAACTTTTGGAAGCCGCCTGCTCTTCTCATTTATACTTTGATAATGCCAACTGATGTGTCCTTGAGTTCGCACCTGTCTCAGGTCTCCTTTGGCACCGCTGCTCTCGGCAGTCACCCTCCGGTGCCTTCTGGCACTTGGTGACCTGTGTGCAGAGTGGAGTCGCTCCAGAGGGTTTTCACGGCCGCTATCTCAGAAGTCAATCAATCATCTTCCGAGCGGCCTCTCAAACCAAACCAAACTTGCTGCCATCAAGTCAACTCTGACTCATAACGACCCTATAGGACAGGGTAGAAGTACCCCTTTGGGTTCCCAAGACTGTAAATCTTTACAGGGGTAGAAAGTCTCATCTTTCTCCCATGGAGTGGCTGGTGGATTCGAACTGCCGGCCTAGTGGTTTGCAGCCCAATGCATAGCCCACTACACTGCCAGGCCCCTAGAGAAATGTCTACACAGGTTGAACTGCCAACCTCTCTGCTAGTGGGCCAATACTTACCCTCCAGGGGACTTCTCTCTGACAAGAAGACAACCCAACCAGACACACCACCACGGGGTCGAGTCCAACTCAGAGACCCAAACGTGGGTTTCTGAGACTGGAAATCTATATGGGAGCTGACAGCACTGTCTTTCTCCCTCAGAGCAGCTGGTGGGGTTGAACCATCAACCTTTCCATTAGCCGCCCAATTCCTCACCCACAGCACCAGCAGGACTCCTTTCTTTGACAACCAATACCAAAAACCAAACTCTCTGCCATTGAGTGCGTTATGATTCACGGCCACCCAACAGGACAGGGTGGAATGGTCCCTGTGAGTAACTTTACAGGAGTAGAGAAAGAGGCCTCTTTCTCCCACAGAGTGGCTTGTGGTTTCAAACGGCTGACCTTGTGGTTAGCAACCCAATGCTTAGCCTCTCTGGAACCAGGGCTGCTTCTTTGACAACAAACGGAGACAATAGCAGGGATTAGGGAGAATCCAGACTCCAGAACTAATTCACAGGAGGGAGACACACACACACACACACCACCACCACCACCACCACCATCATCATCATCATCATCATCATCATCATCACCTCTCTGAACCTCAACAAGCTTTTAACCAGGCCCAAGCTCCCTCATGCCCACACATCCACAGGAGCATGATGAGAACATTTGAAACACTGTGTGAAGGACACAGAGACCTTGGGCGAACGTCTGCTGCTGGAAATGACTTGCTGACCAGCAAGGTTCCCGCAAACCTTCCATTTGTGGAAATCTCAGCATCTGTAAAGTGCGCTAAAGCAAAGCCCCGTGACGCATGCCTCTAGATTCGCTGCTAGCATTTGAGGTAGTATTTGCTACCACGGGCTACGCTTTTGCTTTCCCAATCTCTCTCCATGTATCCAGCAAGTTGCAGCTCAACCAATTTTCCATGTAATGTCACTGGGTGCTATTTGAAACTGGAGCCAACCTACCCTCTTTGACAGACCTTTGCTATTTAATTGAAAAGTTCAAGGTGTATTAGAGTTTAAATACTGAGCACCGAGTTTGCAAAGGTCTAGGGAAAGCAGCCCAAATCCATTGTCAGAGACCCATGTGGCTTAAGGCTCCATTGAATTCTTTCTTATCATTACCAAAGAGTTAGATCAGCTTGCCCTCAGGCAGAGTGCTTCATAAAGGAGATCACCTCCAGTCTTCTCTAGCCAGCCCAGGGAGGGGCAGTCTCTCTTAGGGAATTGTGGGGTGCGCCCTTGATGGAGGCTACCTCAGTGGGGACAGAACTGAAGGGATCGAATAGTCATGAGTCATCCCCGCCCAGGCTCGCCCTGAGGGCCCTAGTCAGAGGACCCTGGACCACTCTTGCAATCCCTTCTCCATCATGGTCCAGTTCCTGCCGCTTTAGTGCCACCTGTGACTGTGATATATCGATCTGCCACCAATCGTGCTTTCGTGACAGTTTGTTGCCCCCTTCCACACCCTTTTTTTAAAGCTCTGTATGTCAACATACCTCGGGTGCCATTTTGACCTCCTGCTAATGGCCTCCTCATCTGGATGATGTGCCTGTCTGTGTCTCTGTTTTGTCTTTGTCTCGGTCTTTTTTTTTTAAGACTTAATACGTGTTGTTATTGTTGTTAGGTGCCACTGAGTTGGTTCGAAACCATAACGACCCTATGCACAATAGAACGAAACACTGGCTGGTCGTGGGCCATCCTCACAATTGTTCCTGTGCTTGAGTCTGTTGGTACAGCCATGGTATCAATTGTCTCTCTGCGGGCCTTCCTCTTTTTCAGTGCCCCTCGGCTTTACCAAACATGATGCCCAATACCAGGGACTGGTCTGTCCTGCTAACGTGTCCAAATTATATAAGACTCGTCTGCCAGTTTGTGGAACTCTGGTGGCTTGTGTGGTGCAGTGCGACTGGAAGCGATGTCACAGGCATCTCAAATGCCAATTGTGTCACCCAACGTGAACAGGTTTCAGCCGAGCTTCCAGACTAAGAACAGACAACAGCAGCGCTGAAAGCCTTGTCTCCACACTTCGGAGGAAGGAGCCTCTGAAAATTGTGTGCACAGCTAATATGTGGTCTCCTTAAATTATATTTGCGATGGGCGTCTCTTGTGTTGCCTAAAACAAAAATTTTAAATTCCATCTGGAACTGGAAAAAAATGCAAGTTATCTCTATCACCGTTCAAGAAATACATTGAACCAGCAGAGACAGTCAGGCCACACTCGGGCTTTACCTGAAATGGAAGCCAATCACTGTACGCATTAATCCATCCCAGGCTCACTCAACAACGCCGCAGCTCTCCCTTTGAGTAATGTCCATGGCTCAAGCGTAAGACAGGAAAAGAAACTTACCCACTAGATTGTCTTTCTCCTGCTTCTCAGGGGAGGCCACTCCAGAATCCATCTCATTCTTGAGATGCTGTTACCCTTGGTGAACTTTCATGTGCTGGGGGCCGAGACTGCGTCGCAGGCAGCCACCCCGAGGTGTCTGGAGAGAAGAGCAGACACAGAGTGACAGTGTGGGTGAGTGAGAGGCGTTCCTTCTCCGGAGCGTACACCCTAAGGAGTCGTCACCTTGGTGAAGAAAGTCTGTTTACAGAATACAAACCAAACGGAGTTTGTTCATGAATTCAGACTGCCTTTGTTCTCAAAGAAAATTCAAAAGCCTGTGACCTTCCCCACCACCTGTCTGGTCAGTTTGTCGCACTGTGATGGCTTGTGCGTTGCTATGATGCTGGAAGCTTTGTCACCAGTATTTCAAATGCCAGCAGGGTCCCCCAAAGTGATGACGATAGACCGAGAAGAAGGAATAAGCTGTCTGTTTGGGCCGGGGCCGGACCATGCAGCCGCCTCCCCTAGCTCTCCTGAAAGATGGCCTGCTGGACTGTGTGGCCCCTTCCCCCCGCCCCCGCCCCCCCTCTCCCCCCAAGGCCAGAGCTGGGGACTGTGCAGTCCCTGCCTCCAGCGTTCCAAGGAGCTTCTCTCTCTGGGCCCGGTCTGTACAGCCCCTTCCCTCTGTGTTCCAGGATGACTTACTCACAGATGACATCCTGACTCAGACCCTGCAACTGCAGCCCCAGAAGGCCTTCCTTCCCCTTATCAGTACATGCGTCCTTGGCTCAAGCCCTATACATGTCCCACTGCCAGATGCAGTTTCCCTGACCTAACTCATTGGGTCTCGGAACCTGGCTGGGGGCTCTAGATGCCCCCGTCCTTCTCTGCTCTCCCTTCCCTCCCGGGAGTTCTTTCCCTGCCTCAATAAATAAAGCCTTCCTCAACTTCACATTCCTGGCTAAATTCTATGTCTGTTCTGCGCCTCTGTCTCCAACCTCTCATCTTGGTGCCGAAAGACCAGGACGGACAGGAGGGGCCTCGGTGCTGCCCCAGCCTTCCTCTGGCCGCTGCGCAGCCCCGTCCTCCGCTTTCAACCTCTCACTGTCCGCTTCAGAGGAATTAGCCACAGTAAAGCTTGTGGACAGAATGGAAACATTGCCAGAGACTGAAAAGCTCGTGACAAGACTAGAACGTTGTGGGAGAAGATGAGCCCCTCTGGCGGGAAGGCACTCAAAACACGACTGGGGAAAAAGAGGCAGGGCTTGGACAAGATGGATGGACAGCAGGGCTGCATGGACGGGCTCACACAGGACCATTGTGAGAATGACCTGGACTGGGCAGTGCTTCCTTGTGTTGAACATCGGGCGTCATAAGTGAAGGACACCTAACAGCAACCACAGGAACGTCTAGTGTGGTGGCTTCCTGAAGAACACCCCTCGATGCCTCATTCGCATCTCAGGAAACATTTCTAATGCAAGCCCTGTGTCATTTGTTCACCCCAACGACCACCAGTCTCACAGGGCAAGGTCTTTCATCTGAATGGTTCAGGTACAGACCCCACACTGCAGCTCACTCTCCACACTGCATGAAACACAGCACCTCAGAGCCTCGTGCCAATCCATCCATCCAGGAGCCAGTGTTTCCCAAAGTGAGTGATGTCAGGTGACCAGACATCCTGCTTTTGGCGGGAACAGCCCTGCTTTTGAACAATTTGTCCTGTGGCGTTTTTAAAAAGTCCCCATTTTTGGAAAGTATGCATGATAAGCTAGGGAACGGCGGGAAAGCCGGAAGGGAATATACGGTTTTCGGCTGCCATGTGGCTGTTTTGCCAGGATATGAGTTTTATATTATTTTTGTTCATTTTATAATGTTAAACTTTAATAATAACAAATAATTGTTGAGAACCAATTATCGAGAACTGCTTATCAAAGTTCACATTGTTGATCAGTTGTTAGAATTCGACCACCATTGTTTGGACTTAATGAACAATGACATTTTTTGGCATTGGCAACGGTGAAAACATTTTGTAACTGTCTCTCAGATGATGCACATCCTTCTGCGTGCTAGTGCTAGTTAAACAAGTGATGTCAACAAATCAGCTATTCAGATAATTTAGGGAAGCAAGTTATTTATTTCAGAAATACACAAATTTTCTTGAATTTAGCAGACACTCCTCATATTATTTATATTTTATAGTGGCGGCAAAAAGTCTAGCGCCGGCCTTGAAAGTGACACTTACGACTTACGTTACGGCAAATTCAGAGAAAAAATAATACAAATTAGTATTGTTATTTAGAAAGAAATATAGGATTAAAATTAAAATAATTTAAAATATATAGTTACTTTATAACAATCAAATTAATTTAATTTATAAAATAATAAAATATGTTCATGTAATTATGTACCTACTTGCTGTGTTTTTAAGCAATAGGTATATAATAATTTATAATATAATTTTAAATTACTTTATTTAGATTTTTAACATAATGAGTAAGAAAAGAGGATGCAAATTCAACGATGATCTAAGAAGTCAATTTCCTTTTATTAAAAAAACTAAAATCAATTACATGGTAAAATGTGAGAAATGTAATGGTGAATTTTCTATTTCACACGGAGGGAAGAATGATATTTTGAAGCACTTGGAGACACAGAAACATAAAAGAGATTTAAAAACTGCTGCATCTTCTCCAAAATACAGGAATTTTTTTCAGAAAGCAACTTGTGGAGATGAAGAAAAGAAATTAGCATTAGTAGAAGAACATGTCTTTTCATGCTATTAATCACAATCATTCCTTCAGATCTATGGACTGTACATCACAAGTTGTCAAAAAGTTAATCAACAAAATATTTGCCTGTGCTAGAACAAAATCTGAGGCAATTGTGTGCAATGTGCTTTCCCCATATGCATTTTCAGAATTAAACAAAAATCTAGAAAAAATTAATTTTATATCCATATATTCTGACACATCTAATCATAAGGATATAAAGTTATTTTCAACCATTATTAGATTTTTTGATTCAGAAACTGGAATAAAAATTAGAATTTTAGATTTTGTTTCTGTATCCGGCGAAACTTCTGAAATAATTTTCAGTTCCATTATTACTATTTTGGAAAAAAATTTTAAACATAAAATGATTGCATATTGTGCAGACATCACAAACACAAATTTTGTAGGAAAAGCGAGAAGAGGTATAAATAATATTTTTCATAAATTAAACAAAAACCTTAATCAAAACATTATTGGTGTTGGTTGTGCAGTGCACATAATACATAATGCCATTCAAATAGCTGCTGGTTTGTTGCCCGTAGATGTGGAAAATATTGTTATTAAAATATATTCTGATTTCTATATATACACTGTGCACGTTGAAATGCTTAAAGAATTTTGTGAAACTGCAGAAGTTGAATATCAGAAAATACTTGGATACAGTAAAACGCTCTGGTTAGCTCTTTTGCCAGCTGTCAAAAGAATTTTGAAAATATACGATTCTTTGAAATTCTACTTTCTATCACAGGATAAATGTCCTAAAATTTTAGAAGAGTTTTTGAAAAAGAATCTTCAAAAATTTGGCTAGAGTTTGTACACAATCAAGCAGCTCTTTTTCAAAATGCTATAAATCTTATTGAAGGTGACAAAATTTCGGTAATTGAAGTAGCAAATTAAGTTAATTTAAAATTTCAGTAGAAAATAATTTTCATCCATTAAATATCCATAATATTATAAGCCAGCTAGAAGAGCTAGGTGCAATATAATAGTGCAGATATCATGAATCACATTAAAAAGTTCTGTAGTAACTGCATAGATTATTTAGAAGAGTGGATGGTACATTACAATGATATTGAACATTTTCATTGGGTTACATTAAAACAAGAACTTAATTGGAATGATGTGCAAAAATCATTCGATCATGTTACTCAAAATTCCCCTTATAGTAATATTTCTAAAAATGATCTTTTTAATGAGGTATCATTATTAAAAATATATATTGATAAGGATAAGGTTAAATCTTGGGCATCAGCAAAAATCACAATAGAGAACAAATGGTTAGAAATATTTCATCATTTTGAAACAAACCATGTTCCATACAATAATGCACTAAAAATTGTGGAATATGCACTGTCTTTACCAGGATTTAATGCTGAACACGTTTTTTCTATGGTAAATAAAGTGTGGACATCAGAAAAATCACAAGTGTTGAGATTTTGAAAGACATTTTATGTGTGAAATATAATTTAACAAATTCTTGTGAAAATTTTCAAGACCTTTAAAACAACGACAACAATCTACTAAAAAAAATCACTCAAATGAGAAATATGCCAAAGAATAAAATAATACTATACATAATTTTTAATGTATTATATTTTAAATTGTATTTATGTTGAAATTTAAAATATATATATTACAATACTATTTTTGCATTCTATGAAAATTTTTGTTGCTCCATATAGGCCAAATTTTTAATGAAGAACCACACACACCCCATCAATGGTGTCCCACTTTACCAATGTTTAAATCTGGTCACCTTAGTGATACCACACCCTGGAAGTTTCTGGAAAGATCCAGAGTTGGGGGATGGGAAGGGGGGACAACTCTGCAGAAGGAGATACCTACACTTTATCCTAGATTATGGGCTGTTGTAGGATTTTAAAAAATTATTATTATATTATTTTCAGGATCATTATAAAGTGGATCTTTATCTCTGGGAGTTACAGATATTACATATAAATTTATAGCTTTAAAAACATGTATAAGGAGACATAAAAAAAGTTAATGGGGAAAAAATCCATTACTTTCAATTCCATTTTTCTTTCAAAAGCAAACATATGAGAGCAGTTGCCTTTGGTTCTGAGCCCCATTTTACTAGCACTACCTTCCCCCCTAGTAGGTTTATTGTGCCGTAATGCACCTGTCAGACACTTCCAGAGTTCAGACACATTAAAAGTTCCAGACCACCTCCTCCTTCTGTATTCCGTATTTGCTCCCCAATTCCCTCCAACATCCCCCACCTATCTCCAATAAGTAAAAAATATATATTTGCAAAGTTGTGCTTAGTTTTGGGTTTTGTTTTGTTTTTTCTGAAAAGGGGACGGTAGGCCAAATAAGTTTGTATGGCTACATAACCCAATGACTGCCAAGTGGTCACCTCAAAAACACAAATCACACTGCCCATTCCTGGTGAGCCTATAGGACAGGAGCCAACACTGTAACTCCTTATGGGAGCAGAGAGCCTTGGCTTTCTCCAGCAGAGCTGCTGGTGGTTTCAAACTGCTGACCTTGCAGTTAGCAGCCCAAGGCTTAAGAACTATACCCCCAGGGCTCCTATAACTTGATAAAGTCTAAAGTGACCATCCTGGTTTGTGCTGGCTCTGCCCTTCCCAGCCTCCCCCACCTAACCCCATTCTGAATGAGGGGGATGGGAATGGGTGGGGCCTAAAGCTTTCTGGATCCTCATGCTACAGGGTCTTTTCCACAAGTTGTCAGGGGTTGAATGATTTGGCTGATGTCTATTGCCTCCTCTGGACCAGAGCTTGTTACTCTATAGCTGCCAGCCCATTGGGTTCACCTCTTGTTTCTATAAATAAAGTGATATTTTTAAATCATTTTATTGGAGCTCATGCAACTCTCATCACAATCCATACATACATCAATTGAGTAAAGCACCCTTATACTTTCGTTGCCCTCATCATTCTCAAAATTCACCTTCTGCTTGGGTTCCTGGAATCAGCTCGGTTTCCCTTTTTTCCTCCCTCCCCCTCCCTCCCCATTCCCCTTCCCTCATGAACCCTTAATAATTTATAACTTATTATTTTATCTTATCTTACACTGCCTGGCATCTCCCTTCACCCACTTTCCTGTTGCCCATCCCCCAGAGAGGAGCTTATATGTAGATCCCCGAGGTTGGTTCCTCCTTTCTAGTCCCCCTTCCCTCCCCGTATCGCCACTCTCACTATTGGTCCTGAGAGGTTAATCTATCCTGGATTCCCTGTGTTTCCAGTTCCCATCTGTACCGCTGTGCATCCTCTGGTCTAACCAGGTTTGCAAGGTAGAATTGGGATCATGATAGTTGGGCGGAGGAAGTGTTTAAGAACTAGAGGAAGGTTTTGAGTTTCATTGTTGCTACACTGAACCGTGACTCATTTCCTCCCCACTACTCCTCTGCAAGGGATGTCCAGTTGTCTACAGATGGGCATTGGGTCCCCATCACGCACTCCCCTCATTCATGATGATATGATATTCCCCCCCTGCCTTTGTTGCTTGAAACCTGGTCCCCTCAGCCCTTCATGATCACACATGTTGGTGTGCTGCTGCCATGTGGGCTTTGTTGCTTCTGGGCTAGATGGCCGCTTGTTTACTTTCAAGCCTTTATGTCCCCAGACACTATATTCTCAATCTAAAAGTTTTATTGGAACACAGAATGTCCATATGATCCTGTTGTCCAAGGCTACCTGTGCACTACAGGGGCAGCGTTGTGTGGTTGCTATGGAGACTGGATTGCCAGCCCCTTTCAGAATGAGTTTGCTGACTCCTCCTGTATGCTAACAAATTCCATGAGTTGCTGTGCCAAGCCGTCGGGTTGCTTCTGAATCACCCTTACCGGAAACTCACAGGGGCAGGTCTACCCTAGCCTTCAGGGTCCCTGTGGGTTGGAATCGGCAGTGGGTTTTTGTTCTGGCTTTTGAAGCTTCTTTTTTTCAATAGGGTCATGAAGCATCAGAGTCGGTCCAATGGCAGTGAGCGAAAGACAACAGAAACACCTCCCGGTCACACGCCATCCTCGCAAGTGCTGTGACGGTTGAGCCCCTTGTTGTAGCCACGCCTCCATGTTTTTCGCTGCCCTCCTCCTTGACCAAGCATGCTGTCCTATGCCCGGGACTGCTCTCTCCTAATAACGCGTCCAGTCCATTGGATGGCACCATGCCATCCTCGTCTCTAAGAAGCATTCTGGCTCTCCTTCTCCCAGACAGAGCTTGCTTGTTCCGGCAGGCCACAGAGCCTTTGCTACTCCTTGCCCGCATCTTCATTCAAATGCATGGATTCTTCTTTGTCCCCCTTATTCATTGTCCAAGTTTCACATGCATAGGAGGGAATCGAAATGACAAAGACTTGGGTCAGGTGCTCCTGAGACTCAAAGTAAATGCCTTGCTCTTTGTCACTTTGCTCAGTGCCCAGTTGGGGTTTTTAACTGCTACTTCCATGAATATTCATGGCAGACCCAAACAATGAAATGCTTGACAATTTCCGTCTTTGCTCCATCTGTTATCTAACAGGCACCGAGAATTCCACAAGAGAAGCAGCTATGCCACCGCATTGGCAGACTTAGACCATGCAGGCGCATAGTTGATGCACATAAGGTATTGTTGAGTGAGCAGATATGGAATGAATATATTTTCAAAGATGACAGCTCACAAATGGCAAAGTTTCTTGAATCTAGGTCTTGGGACAGCAGGTTCCTTTTGATATCACACTATGGGGGGATCAAGGACAACTGTAAATTTACTTTCGTGCTGGGAGCACCAATTTCCAAAGATTCTCATGATTTTATCTCCCTGATATCAGTATCCCAAGTAAGGTCTTCTTTTTCTTTGCAATGTAACAAAACCACCTTTGAGTCCCCCCTGGAGATCCTGCTGTGCTAGTCATTTTTACCTTTTCCCCCCTCTGCCTTGGTAGCATAGTGGTTATGTGTTGGGCTATGGTATGCACGGTTGGCAGTTCAAAATTACCCGTAGCTCTACAGGAGAAAGACGAGGCTTTCTACCCCTGTAAACAGTTACAGTCGGAAACCCACAGAGGTCGCAATGAGTCAGCCTTGATTTGGTGGAAGTGAGTGAGTGAGTGAGTGAGTGAGTGAGTGAGTGAGTGAGAGAGAGTGAGTGGGTGAGTGAATGAGTGAGTGAGTGGGTAAGAGAGTGAGTGAGTGGGTGAGTGAGTGAGTGCGAGAGTGAGTGAGTGAGTGAGTGAGTGAGTGAGTGAGAGAGTGAGTGAAGGAGTGAGTGAGTGAGTGAGAGAGAGAGTGACTGAAGGAGTGAGTGAGTGAGTGAGTGGGTGGGTGGGTGAGTGAGTGAGAGAGTGAGTGAGAGAGTGAGTGGGTGAGTGAGTGAGAGAGTGAGAGGAGTTCCATTTATACAGTTATTGTCCTCTAACAGCTTCCTCTTTAAAAACGACCAGATTGTGAGTTCCTTTTGCCAACTACTTGATCATGTTAATTGCCCGCCTCCTCATAAATTCAGATTGTAGCCCTGGTGGTGTAGAGGTTATGATGATAACTTCAAAGTCAGCAGTTCAAAGCCACCAGCCACTCTACAGGAGAAGGCCAAGGCGTTGTACTCCTGTAAAAAGTTACAGCCTTGGAAACCCAGAGGGGCAGTTGTACCCTGCCTATAAATAGGGTCACTGGGATTCAGAATGGACTTGATGGCAGTGGGGATTTTGGGGGTGGGGGTATGAGTCCTAACCACGAATGCTATACACATTTTGTCATGAGAAGAACTAGCACAGCAGATTGGGACTTTGGGCGAGGTCCTGGGACCCAATAGCACAGGCTCACACGCACTGTAGAGAGAGAATCAGTATCCATAGGTACTTTCTCGAACTTCCTTGCTTATGGCTCAGTGGGGTAAGGACACCAGAGGCATAGCAAGTGACAGGACACTCAGGGGCTCATACTGCCTAAAAGAGAGCAACCCTGGCCCTACCATGAACTAGCTGTGCGGCGCTGGGTGAGCTAGTTTAACCTGGTCTGGTTTCATCTTCTCATCCGTAAGATGGGATAAGAATGGTTATCTAGCAGTGTTGCTCGTGTGATCTTTTCATGAAAAATACACGTAAAAGAAAGAAAGGTACACACGAACTATTCAGAATAATGATGACTGGCCTTATAAGTGGGAACTGTCAAGTCCCTGTAATGGGTTATATGTTGGCTACTAACATCAGGTTGGTGGTTCAACCCCACCAGCTGCTCTCAGGGAGAGTGACCAGGCTGTCTGCAGACTGTGAAGATTAACAGTCTCCAAAACCCCAGGCAGCAGGTCTACTCTGTCTAAATGGATTCACTATGGTGGTTGGTGGAGTCCCTGGGTGGGGCAAAGCATGACGGGCTTGACACCCATGTAAAAGGTTAGAGGTTACTGTATGGCCAGAGGCACCTCAGAAGAAAGGCCTGGCTATCTAATTTTTAAAAACCAGCCCCTCTCTGAAGCTCAAGTGATCTCCTAACATGCTTGATGTCTCTCTGAGACAGATTTAGCTCCACAACCACTGGTATGTGTTGTTAATGTTGCCCTCACCACTGAATGGGAACTGGGCTATGTTTCTCACACCCTAATTATTTCCTTTCTGAAGCTGGAATGTCTTCCCCCCTACCCTGCCACCCCTGCTTCCAATGAATGGAAAATTAGTGTTTTTTTTTTTAAAAGGAAGAAGAAATGAAACCCGCAAACCCACTGTCATTGTGTTTGTTCCACCCCGTAGTGACCCTCTTCGACAGAGTAGAAGTGCCGCCGAGAGTTTCCAAGACTGTAACTTTACAGCAGGAGAAAGCTTCACTTTTCTCCCCAGAGCGGCTGGTGGTTTTGAATAGCTGACCTCAAGGCTAGCAGCCCAACAAATAACACCACAAGGGCTCTTATATAAGGCTTCGGAGCCCAGATATCTTTATAGGAACAAGCAGTCTCATCTTCCTCCCTGGGAGTGACTGACGGCTTTGAACTGTCAACCTTTACTCTTCTCTCTCTTGGGATGCTACTCTAGCCCATAGATCCCAAGTCAATTCTGACCCATGGCACGCCTGTGGAGCCTTTCCCAAACTGCAGGTCCTTCTGGGAGCAGGGAGCCTCATCTTCTTCCCAAGGCGAGGAGGGTAGGTTGGAACTGCTGAACTTGCTATTGGCAGTCTAGTGCCTAACCCACAGTGCCACCAAGGTTGTGCAGGGTTTAAAAAGTGTGTGTGTGTGTGTGTGTGTGTAGGGGGGGGGGGCGCGACAACCTTTTAGCCACTTTTCCTGGTTCCTGGTCAGTCAATAGATTCCCTTGGGTTTCTTCCTGGCCTCTTTAATTGGCGCTCCATCATCACTTTGTCACGGAGAGCGGAGGGACATCTCCTCTGGAGCCCTTTCCCCCTGACCAGTCCCCCCTCTGCCCCCAGAGCTGAAGGCCTAGTCCTCTGAACTAGGTGCTCTTCCAGATCATGCAGGACAGGGCTTGGGAGGGGATCGCTTAGCTGATTGTGAAATACACTTTCCCCTGCCTGTTGGCCCAGTACCACTTAAGTTCCCACTGCCCGTCACTAGACGCCAAGTTCAAAACAACCCTGCTGGTAATTGCTCCCTGGAGACAGATGGCGAAGATCCCTGGAGCTGCTTGCTACAAATGCATCCCCTTGGAAGATGACTAAGCAACTGTTTTTCTTCTTCCTGCAATAATGCTCCGCAGATCTCCATGTAGAAAGCTAGCAGGATTTTGACCAGTCACACGCTGCGTCCCACACTCGGGACTTCAGCCTGCTTTCAAGCCTTTCCTCTGCCTTTGCTTGCACGTCATAAACTACCAGGTCCTAGTGATTTACCTCGTTCTCAGTGGGCTGGGTTAGGAGCTCTGGCGGTGTTGTGGTTACCCATTGGGTGGCTTCGAAGGAGAAAGACCGGGCTTTCTACTCCCATAAGGAGTTGAAGGCACCAAACCCACAAGGGCAGTTCTACCCCCATCCTATGAGTCAGCATTGACTCCATGGCAGTGAGTTTGGTTTGAAGTTTGATGGGATTTTCTGCTTTCCATTGGGGAGGCTGGGAATCGATGGAAGATTTTCCTGGGTGTTTCCATACGTTCATCAATCAGCTCCTGCACTAGTCGAAGTCTTGGAGTAAGGAGAGCTATGTTCTGTATTTAAAAATACTGAGCGCTTCATGAATTTGCGTGCCCTTCTTGGGAGGGCCATGCTGGCTTTCTCTCTATCATTCCAATGTTAGTACACATGCAACCATGCGAGGGCTCTTTCATCTTTCCATGTCAAATCACTCCCCGGGATCTGAGGCGTTTGACAGGAATGACCGCGTCATGCTATTTTCAGTGGCCCGCCCCGTAGCTTGAGAAGGCTGGCCACGACTGAGGAAGAGCACAGGAGAATTCATGCACTTGAATTAGTGTTGGCATAAGCTACTGAAAGTGCGGTGGACTGCCAGGAGGACATGCCAATCCGTCTTTGAAGTGCAACCAGAACAGTCCTTGGAAGTGGAGATGGCGAGACTTGATCTTACATGCGTTTGACATGTTGCCATGGTTTGTGAATATGCTCAAGAGAGAAGTGTCCATGGAAAAGGGCATCCTGCGTGGTCAAGCGGAGCGGCAGGGAAAGAGAGGCAGACCCTCAGCAAGGTGGATTGACACAGTGGCTGCAGCAAGGAGCTCACGCACACCCACAGTTGTGACGTTGGAATAGGACCACGCAAGGTTTTGTTCTGTAGGACATCGGGGTGCTATGAGTTAGAACCACTTCAAACTACAATTCTGACCTAGACCTCTTCCCAGGAAAAAAAGATAGGCATTTCCCAGAATCAAATGACTAGATGTCTCCATAGTTCATGTCTCCTTCATATGGTGGCCATTAGAAAATAATCTATTGGATGAAAACATTTCTAGCATAGCAATGTGTTGACAGATAGAAACGATTATATACAATGAATATATGTATAAATGCATTGTGTGTATGCATGCGTTTGTGGAGTACAATGCATAACACTGAATCTACCATCCAACCTGAGAACTGGAATATTAGCAATACCTTTGAGGCTGTTTCAGTATTTATTCCCAGGTTCCATGCTGCGCAGCCTAGAATTTTATTTATCATTCTTTTGCTTCTAAAAGCTTCTTTCAAAAATCACATGTTCTGCTAGCCCTGCGTTCTAGCCATCTAGTGTAGCAGAGAAAATCCACTCAGCCCAGAACTATTGAATTTTAGAGGATTTATTCAGCCAAAAACAAGTAAGAAGCAAACAAAGAAAAAACCCAGATAGAGGAAGATGCTTGTCTACACAGGGAGAACAGATGACCTCAACTAGAATTCCCTCACACAGAGCGATATGGTTCATTGGAACAAAGAAATTATACTCCCATCATTTGCTTTTTTCATATTCCATCGGGATTACACTTAGAATAGGCTAGTGATAGGCAATGGGCTCCCGTTGGATGATTAGCTATAAAAAGGTCCAGTGATTGGTCTCTAGGATCCATTATAGGGGCTCTGGATCTGGATCAGAGCTTTATAATGTTCAGGTGGGATCATGCAGCGCCACAGGTGGACGTTTACACAGCTTGAGGCAGGTATGCGAGTTGGGTGAAAAGATTCATCCTGGTACTGGGGCTTCCTTTTCTGAAATAGCTTGTTAATAAAAGCCTTTAAAGTGGTCTGGGAAACTTCAGATAAACCACCTCCAAGACGCTTTGAGCAATTCTCTTATTACATCTTTGTCCTAAAGAACTATTTCTGTGGCCCACTTTTGAAAAGATCAGACATATATCACATTCCCATGAGCATTACACATTCGAAGAGTAAATAATCCTCTCAACCTTCCCTTTAAGCCCAATGGGACTGACTCCGCACACTAATTATTCCCATGGCTGACACAGAGCAGAAGAAAGAATGCGGGTGTCGCCATCTAGTCTTCTTGTAGATATACTTCTTTATTTCAAATGCCGCTCTAGACATATCAAGTTTGCTCTCAAAACTCACTGCCACTGACACAAATTTGCCTCAGAAAGACAGGAAATAGCAGTCCCTGGGGAGGGACAGCAGAGGGCCAGCGAAAACAAAGGTGACCCTGGACAGATGGATTGGCTCCTGGCTACAACGGGCTCAAGCATCAGCATACTTGTGAGGATGACACAGGACCGGCCCTGTCGCCCCTGAAATGGCTGAGTTGCAACTGACTTGATGGCACCTAGCAGCGACATGAAGGGGAGCAGAAACGCCTCTGTGGGTTTCCAAGGCCCAAATTTTTATGGGAGTAGAAAGCTGTTTTCCTTCTGAAGAGCAGCTGGTGGATTTCAACTGCTGACCTTGTGGTTAGCAGCCCAAAGCATAACCCACTGTGCCACCAACTACCAAGCTTACTCTGAACTCCAAACTCACTGCCTTCCAGTCAGTTCTGACTCACAGTGACCCTGTAGGGCAGAGGAGAACCGCCTCTGTGGGTTTCCAAGACTGTGAGCTCTTGACAGGGGTAGAAAGCCCTGTCTTTTCTCCACAGGGGCTGGTGGTTTTGAACCTATGGTTGGCGCGGCGTGTAACTCACTACGGCACAGGCACCCACAACCTGTGCTTCTTTTAGAATCTCTCTGCTTCATGAGGGTTCCTATCACTTAACCAAGTCAACGAGTCCTGGCTTTCTCAATTCAACCTCCCCCAACCTGGACATGCTTCTGTCATCCCTTTCTTCATTTTTGAAGTTCACAATCTCTAATCCGTCTGCCCTACTGCAACCTAAGTGATTTCCGCAAAATGCTGCCCCCAAAGTTTCCAGGTAACTGTTGATTGTAGAACAGATTCCTAACTCCCAACAGACTCCTTAGTATTATTTATTAAGTATTTGTGTTTAGTCCTTGCTTTTTAAGCATATCCTATGTTCCATCAAGTTTGAAGATGGAAAACCAAATCGAATTCACTGTCATCAAGCCGATTACAACTCTTAGAGACCCACACGACAGAGAACTGTTACTGTGTTTCTGAGGATGAGAATCTTTTACGGGATCTGAGAACCTCAGTTTTTATAATGTTTTTAAAGGGAATCAGTGAAATATACATATACCATAGGTATACAAATGGATTTTGAGTTCAGACTTAAATCCAGTCCTAATCTAAGAACAATTCATTTTTATGACATGGACCTACCTGATACCCTCATAAAGACATCACTTAAGATGTGGGTGCTGTAGCAAAGTGTGGTGAAGAAATAAGGTGGTGCTCAGGTATCAGAAAAAGTAGCATCTAGGTCCTTAAGACTTGTCTTAAACTAAGGCCATCTAGCTGAGAAGCAACAAAGCCTACATGGAAGAAGCACATCAGCCTGTGTGATCATGAGGGCGAAGAGACCCAAAGCCCATCTGTGGACAATTGGACATCCCCTTACAGAAGGATGACAAGGAAGAGATGAGCCAGTCAAGGAGTAGTATAGTACTGAGGAAACATACAATTTTCCTCAGTTCTTTAATGCTCCCCACACCCCCTTCCACTATCATAACCCCACTTCTACCTTAGAAATCCAGCTAGACCAGAGTTTCTACACTGATATAGATAAGAGCTCACAACACAGGGAATCCAGGACAGATAAGCCTCTCAGGACCAATAATGAGAGTAGTGATACCAGGATTGGGGGAAGGTGGGGGGAGAAAGGGGGAAACCGATCACAATAATTAACATATAACCCACCCTCACCCACCCCAGGGTTGACAAATGGAAAAGTGGATGGAGACAGTGGACGATATAAGATATGAAAATGTTAATTTCTAATTTATCAAGGTTTCATGAGGGAGGGAGGGTGGGGGAAGGAGGGGAAAATGAGCAGATACCAAGGGCTCAAGTAGAAAGAAAATATTTTGAAAATGATGATGGCAACATGTGTACAAAAGTGCCTGACACAATGGATGGATGGATTGTGATAAGAGCTGTAAGAGCCCCCAATAAAATGATTAAAAAAAACAAACAGTAGCCATCTAGGTGATGTGCTAATCCAGTCCACATGGAATAAACAGACCAGTCTGCATGACTCAGGGATTGTAAATAAAATCCAGTCCCAAGGAGGGAATGATATCAGAGCTTAAATCCTGTACACCCAGTTTACAGAAGGCGATGGATGACAGTGGAAACCCAAAGAGCATGTGAAGGGTCCCCACATGGATTAAGCCTCTGATGAATGCCCTCTGATCACAGTTGAGCGATGGGTCAAGCCTTGCGAACAGACAGGGGCACTGTAAAGGGGATTATAGCAGATGCAGGTGGGGTAAAATAAATACCTTACCATCCGATCTCCCTTCTGATCCATTCTAAAGTTGTTTCCAAGTTTTTAATATTTTCCACTTTTTGATTGAGGCTTGTTTGATCCAGGCGTTGGTGGTTTTGTTTCCTGTTTGTTTTGTGGGATTTTCTGTATATGAATCCAGGACAGGTGGACCTCTAGATAGTAACTGACTTAACTGCCTAGGTGCAGGGCAGAGGTGCCTGGCTGATAAGAAAATGTTCTGAAAATGATAGTGCACAAGTATCCTCAGTATGATTGAATGATTTAATTGTAGGAGGGGTTCCATCACCCCCACCAAAAAAACTTGGAATTTCACTGGGAAGAGGAGAGCTTCCTCAGTAAGCATTTGTCTTGCTAGGTGAGCACTGAGCAACTTGTTCTGATTTAGTGCACCCAGCGGCATCGCCTGGGGAAGTTTTCTGGTCACAGTGAATTTTTTCATAAAAGCAGTTTCACTTGAACTTCGCTTGTTGTGATGGTCGATTATGAGAACAGTGTGTGGCTGTGAAATTTTGTTTTCTGCTTGGGGAAAAATGCCTCAGAAACTGTTGTGATGTTGAACAGAGCTTACAAGGACAGCACTGCGAGAAAACCTCACGTGGATGAGTGGTTTTCACATTTCAAAAAGGTGAAGTGTCGACTGATGACAAACCTGGTCTGGGCGTCCATCAACTGTCCAAACACGAAAATGTCAACTCGCAGTGTTTGGATTTCATTTCACCAGGTCAGTCTGTTAACCAAGCTTTCTACTTAGAGGTTCTGCAAAGATTGCTTAACATATTAAAAAATCCTGATTTATGGCAGATGAAGGACTGGTTTTGTCACCATGACAAGGCACCTGCGCATGCAGCCATCTCAGGGCGCCAATTTTTGGCAAAAAACAGCGTGCCTCTCTTGTGCGATACCTTATTCACCTAACCTCGCTCTGCGTGCCTTCTTTTTGTTTCTGTGAATGCAGAGGGAACTAAAAGGTCAGCAATTTGATCAAGTAAGTGAGGTGGAGAACAAAACGAGGGAGGTGTTCTCAGCCATCCAAACAGATGAGTTTGAAAAATGTTTCCAAGAATAGAAGGGCAGGTTTGACAAATTTATAAAATGTAACGGAGAGTACGTTGAAGGTGATAAAGTTGTTTTTGTAAAAAATGTAAACATACAGCTTTGAAAAAAATCCATTTTTGGGGGGGTACCCCCTCGTATGATTTATGAAGGATATGGCAATAAAACTAAAAACAAAAAAGACAAGGAAAAAAAAACCCTTCATTTTTCTCTAAGAAAGGGCAGGTTTCAAACTGCAGCTGGTCAGTTTGAATGGAGCAGTCCGCTGTGTAACCACTACACTGTTGGATCCCTGTCTTGGTTTCTCCCTACGACTGCAGTAACGTAGCACGAGTCGTGTCTTTTAAAGAACTACTCATTTTCTCACAGCTGTGGACGGTGCAAATCCAAATCCGAGCGGTGGCCCAGCCATTCCAGGATTCCTTGGAGATTCTCACCTGTAATCCGTTTCTCTGTGTGTACATCTGTCTGTGGGCATCTCGTCACTCTTTTAATGACTCTTAAGTGATTAGATCGATTAACTTTTGCACAGAGTGAACTTATTTGGTGATTGCTGCTGCTAAGCATTTTCCAAGAGAGACAGGATGGGAGAGGTGCCATTGACAGCAAGGGAGCCTGCGGGGCCACCATCTCACAGGAGCAAAAGGTACAGGGCCCTGGGTACTGCGCAGGAAGGGCTGCCCTCGGCCATTCAGCACCATCCCGGTTGACACAACCCCTGCTGTCCTCATGCCCTGCCAGCAGCATCTCTGCCTTCTTCCTGTCATCTTCTCGCCTGTGACAAGGACATGCCCCACGGAGGTGCTGTTCGCGTCCCTGTCAAATCTCCCCCCCACCCCCCGGCCTTCAACGTAGTCCTCATGGGCACCCTGGTCCTTGTTCTTGGCCAGTCTGCAGCATGGACAGGAAGCGCTCAAAGTCCAGCTCTTTCGCGTTCATCTCATCACTCGGGGCTCCCCCAGGACCTTGAGCACCTCAGTGTTGGGACCCTCAACACACCCCCACACTGCCTGTCCCATCAAACAGCTGGGAGGTCTCCTGAACCTCCGTAGTCCGGTCCTTGGTGAAGCCACACATCCGGACTGCTCAGGTTCTATGACCATGCCCCGCAATAATGGCCCAAGTGATTAACTTTCAAACTCAACATACCTGGGTCTGATTTAATGAATAGAGCAAAGAAAAACGGGTTTCCAAACTGGGGCAACACACCCAGGTGTAGGTTTTAACACATATTTGGGGGGAACACAAACACAATGTAACTCCTGACAGGTTACACCTTTCTAGAGGCTAGTACTACTTACTTGTCCCTTGGTGCCACTGGGAAGACTTTCTTGCCATCGCCAGGCATAAAGGTACGCCCCCCCCCCCCCGCAGTAGTACCAAAATGCGCGATGGTACTGTGGGCTGCTAATTTCTCATTGGACCCATTGTGAGCTTGCATCTTAGCTTCCTCTACGTTGTGAACAGAAGCGGTCTTCAGAGGACCGGTTCCCGTCTCTTTCACAGCAACAGCTGGCATTACAGGTGCGCCCCCGAAGCTGTCCACGTTTATAGCAACCGTTTGCCCAGTCTGTGCAAGAGATGCCCAGAGTACATTTCAATGGCAAAAAATAGACAGTTCCTGTTCTCAAGGGACAAGGCCACCCAGGCAACTGTACACAGTGACCTGCTACAGGTAGGGCACAGCAGAAGCGCCCGCCAGGACTTCCAAGGTTATCAGCTGTCTGGGAGTGGCACAGACTGCCACATCTCTCCCCCCATGGAGGGGCTGGGGTTTGAAGCACTGACCTTTGGCTTATCAGCTAAGCGCTTAAGCCACTGAGCCACCAAGCCTCTTTCAAGGGGGTCTATGGAACCAGACCACAGCAGCCTCACAAGACACCAAGTTTCCTCAGCAACTGTATTCTGGATGAGCGGCCAACGTACATCAAGGATACAAAAGATCTTTAAAACGCTTTGGCAATGTTGACTTTCAACAGAAATAAACCAAGAGCCTATATTAATGTATTTAATAAAAACATACGATGAAATAAATAGTTGTCAGAACCATAAAGTTTATTTTAAAAAATTGTTAAAAACTAATCATACAGGAATATTTATTAATATACTTAAAAAGGTTTGCTCCCCGCATTGAAGGAAAATACATTAGTAACATCTTCCAGACACCATCTTTATAAAAGTAAAACTTCTAAGATGCTGAAATGCACTACAGTAGACTCTCCAGTTTACGCTCGCAAGCCCAGGATGGGCACCATCCTCCCCACTGCTCCCCGCCAACGTGGCTGGTTCTCAAGGGCATCCTGTCTCTTCCTCGAGAAAGCACACGCTCAAATCTACTAACAGAGCCAGTCTTCCCAACGTGTGGCTGCGTGATCATCTTAGGTAAGCGTCTTACTTTACACACAAGAGAGAGAAAGCATCCGTGATTGTAAACATTCCGCAAGCTTCCAGAGCACAGCGTCTGACAGAGGTGGCCTAAGAGTCAGTCATTCACACGGTCCTCGTTCATTTGGATACTGCTGACATCAAGCAAGGGCAGGTTTTGAAGGCAAATCATTGTAAGCCTTACTCCTATTTCAGTTAAGCAAGTTCTGAATGTAGAGTTTAGTGAAAACACCTGAAAAGTCATTCTAAAGACTATATATTAAGCACCATTTTCACTTACCTGAAGTATATTGAGTTAAATCCTAGCAGTATGTGAATGATCACCGATACTGGAAATTAACAGTGACGGAGGGAACGGAGTCCCTCCTTGGACACTTCTGAGTACTGATTCCCAGCGGATGCGAAGAGGAACTGCTCGGCATGCCAAGGGGAGCATACCCCAGTGCCACATGCAACCCACGAGTCTGAGGCACAACTACTCCTTCGGTCAGTGGAGGCGACACAAGCAGATTTAAGGCTGTATTCGGCTATAAAGAGTCCATTCTCTTCTTTAATATTTTCTACATAGCTTATGTAACACGAGGCAAAAATCTCATTGCACGGGAGATGAAAGGTCTCCAGAATGCTTTCTTAATACTATTCTTCATGTAGTTTACTATCAGTGTATTTACACAGGGGTGTCTGAACTGACAATTGTTAACCATGATTCTCAAGCTCTCGTGACAATTGTCCTTTCTCGCTCTCTCTCCCACTCCGCACTTGCCAGGCTGCTCATGGCATTCCTCGGGCACTTCCAATGCCGCTCCAAAGGAGAATCAAAAGGAACACACGTTCACTGCCACCCACTTTGGGAGAGGCTTGGTTGCAGAGAAAACGGTGTTCCTGGAGCTGAAGGGTAGCTGGGGAACCCGTCGGGCGGAGCAGGGTAGCTGTCCAGGGCGGACGCGGAGTGGACCTGACCCGGACAAGAGCAAGAAGGGCAGCAGGTTAGCAGGCGCCGCAGGCGGCAGGCCACTCTGGGCGTGTCCTCCCGCATTGCACAAAGAGCAAAATAACCCCACTCTGGGGCAAGAGAAGGCCTGCCCGGCTTCTTGAACTCTTCACCAAGTGTTGGAGTGTCTTCAAGGTGGCACACGGCCACACCCCTCAAGTAGCTAACACCCTGTCAGGGAGCGGAACCTCCACAGCAAATGTGCCTCAGGGGTCTGTAATTGTAGCATACATTGCAGAAGATAAATCAAAATTTAACTGACTTGGATAACAGTATCATTTTAGTTACTTCTTTAAAATGAGTTTCAAACTACATCAACAGAAACTAGCACTTTGCAGGCCTGATCTGACCCTACTGCCACGTGGTGGATTTTGACAGTGACTCAGCCCCCTGCTGGGATGGGGCAGAACTGCATTTTGGGCCACAGGAACTGTGAATCTTTGCAGCCATGGCAGTTTCATCGTTCTCCTGAGGGGGTCGAACTGCTGACCATGTGGTTAGCAGTCCACATATTCCACCAGTGCCACCGGGGTTCCTTGCTGTGATGAGCACCTTCTTCCACAACAGCCTTCTGAGAGACTAGCTTCATTTGCAAATCTTGGAGGACTAAGGGTCACCCTTCAGCCATTCTGGTGAGACCCACTTCCCCAGTGTTGGTCTATCAGTGACTGTCATCGCTCTGCTGGGGCTGGCAGCCGTGGCGTTGCCCGAGCTCGTGACCACGCCATACTCCACAAGATTGGACCAGTGGGTTTTTACAGGCTGTGTTCTTAGTTTGCCAAGCCATTCTTCCGGAGTCTGTCTGAACTAGCACCACGGCAACACGCACAGGCCTCCCCGGCAGCTGGGTGAGGGCAGGGCTTGGGTATACTGGCTGGGCAGCGGGCGAGTCCACAGTGAACAAGCCCTGCGGCTGCAGGTCGTCAGCAGAGCAGCTCACCACCTCCCAGCCCACCACTCGACTCCTGCTTACCTGCTGCAACAAGGCCGACTGGGCGGCTGCGTTATGCTGCAGTTCTTGCAGAGAGGGCTGCGAAGGATTCTGGGAAAACCCTGGGATACCCGGGAGCGACAGAAGGCCTGGAAAAACAGAGCCGCCCGCAGCTTGGAGTCCGGATGAGAGACTGAAATAGCAGACGGAAAAGCAGGTGAGACGGCGGGGAAGACAAGGGATATGTTGTTCTGACTAGCCAGATACCACCGTGAGGGGAATTAAAAAGACAAACCTTGAATTCCCCTGACGGCAGGAAACACAAACGTGATCTACTCATCCATGTACAATTTACTTTCTACATGGAAAACAGCCCTTTCCGAATCCAGCTAGTCTAGTTTTAAGGCAAATTGTTGAAATCTTGGAAATTAAACGAACATTAGTTTTACGTACAGTCACGTGGGTTAGACCATAAAACATTAATGATGCTTCAGCCAAGGAAAATATGTAATTTAATAAATTATAACTGGCTTTTGAGTAATTAAGTAAGACCGTGAACAACTTTCAATTGAAAAAGAAAAGCCCGTCCGGCACCTTCCCAGAGTAGCCACCTACCCGGCCTGCGCCACCAGGGCGGAGTTGAAGTTGGAACTGAAGGCCGACGCGAACCCGGGGAGGACGGGGGCAGGCGACGGGGCGGTGGCGGCGACGGGCAGCGGGGTGACCGCCGCCACCGTGGAGGGCGCCTGCAGCCCTGGGAAGGACGGGAGAGCGGGCGCGGCGCTGGGGGCAGTGGAGGCAGAAAAGCCGGGGTAGGAAGGATTCGAGGATGGCAGCGGTCCCTGGGTGACCGAGAAGAGGGAGGGGACGGCGGTGGACAGGTTGAGGGGGAAGGAGGCGGCCGAGGTGGGCGCGGAGGCCGGGAGCCCGGCAGCCGTGGAGCTGGGGTGGGGGCGGGACGGCGCCGTGGAGGTCACTGCCAGCGAGCCGGGCGGGTTGGCGGCCAGCGGGAAGCTGTTGGCGAGCGAAGTAAAGGGAGGGAGGGCCGTGAACACGGGCGCGATGGCGGCCGAGGAGCCGTGGGGCGGCAGGGCGATGGAGGAGAGCGGGTTGGCCCCGTTCAAGGGCGAGCTCAGACTCGGCAGCCCAGACAGGGCGGGGTTAAGGCAAGTGGGCAGGCTGATGGGCGCCGACGTGGACGCGTACGTGCGGCCCAGGGAGCCGGGCAGGCCCAGCGCGCCGTGGGGCGGGTTAAGGGAGTGGGGCGGGCCCTTGAAGGCGGACGGCGTGGGGCTGGTGGGCTCGGTTTTGATCAGGACAGGATGCGCGGCGGCGGCGGCAGCGGCAGCGGCAGAGACCGAGACGTGCAGGTCCGTGGGACCGGGGCGGGCGCCGTGCAGAAGGGGTGTGGAGGAGCCACAGCTGGCCGGCCCGGGCGTGGAGGCGGCGGCAGTCGTCAAGGAGGACGGGGAGGGCAGCGGGCAGGGGGTGGCCGTGGAGTTGGCAGCCGGCGAGGGTAGGCCTGAGAAGAGGGCCAGGCCAGGCGTGGCGGATCTCTGTGCCGATGGGAGGGCCGAGGCTGTGGGGTAGCACTTGCCCGGAGCCGAAGGGGGTGCATCTGGGGTCCGGTTGCTAAGAGACGGTAAGGCAGCCAGCCCGCTGGTGGCAGCAGAGGAGCTGAGACTGGTGTCACTGGAGGTCAAGAAGCCTTTCAGAGCGGACAGGAGAGGGCTGTTGACAGCCAGGGGGCTGGCTGCGGACCTGCCCGCGATGACAGAAGGGGTGGGGTTGGCCACCCCTTGGGACGCTGGCGCCACGGGCAGCCCTGCAAAGCCCGAGGACAGGGCGCCAGCAGAGGAGGTGGCAGGAAAGGGGTGGCTGGAGAAAGGCGCTGACGTGGAAGCAAACGTCTCACTGGTGGCTGGAGTGGCCCGAGGGGCAGACGCAGCCGGAGCGGCTGGAGTGGGGGTGGCACAAGGGCCTGGTGGTGGGACAAGGCCAGGAAAAGCCGACGGGACAGGGGTAGATGCTGTGCTGTGGATGGAGGTGGCAGGCATGGAGGGCAAGGATGGGGTTCGGATGACACTTTGATTGGGCGCTGACGGCTGAGAAGTATGAACAGCTGAGGAGACCTGCCCTGGGAACACGGGGAGGACGGTGTGGCCAGTGTTGGGCAGGTTCATCCCTGGAGTGGTGGCGGTGGCTGATGCTGAAGGATGGCTGACAGCCTTGACGGGGGAGGCTGTTGGCGCTGGAGTTGCGGCAGGTGTGGAAGGGTTAGACCCATGAGGAGAAAAGAGCTGATTGGCTGGCGTCGAAAACGCTGCGAGAAAAGAGACATGAAATGAATGCCATGCTGGAATGTCGAAGTGTTACCCAGAAACACAGCCGTTTGTCACCGTTAACAAACAGCAGGAGGCAATCCACAGCTCTAACAAGGTGCTGCCACAAGTGCACCGCAGCTTGCCGCTCCCTAGAATTTCAGCACAGCCCCTCAGCCCACCGACTTCCCACCCATGGAGTTCCCTGTGCTGCCGAAACATTCACGGAAGCACAGGGACTGGAAAGTTACAAAAACTTCTTCACCATAGCCAACCCTCTTGAAGGACTGTCACCTGGGGGGCCTGAGCAGTCCACAAAGACAATGCTTTACATTCTATTGTGATGAGTTAGCAACTGGGGCTTAAAAGCTTGTGCTTGGCAGTCTAAGGTACAATGATTGGTCTTTCCTCCAGAGCAAAGGTTGAAAAAAATAATCAGACAATTGACCACACGAGGGACAGACTTGTGTCCCAGAGACATGAAGTCCATGGTACCTACGTATCACTACCAACCGCTCTGAAAGAGATGGCAATAGAAGGTTCTGGACAGAGGGGAAGAAAATCAGGGTTCTCAAATAGACCAGGTGGAACACCTGACTATGGATCGTTCTTAGTCACCCTTGAGGTATGGGACAGTTGAATAGTTGAATGCAGGAAGCATCAAGAGATGGAAGGAAGAGTCACTGCTTCAGTCGACAGGTGACCATTTCAGGAGGTAGGGAGCAGATGAGCAAGAACCAATGGTGCTGAAGGAAGAAGTTCGAGCTGCAGTCAATGCATTACGCTCAAAACAAAGCTCCAGGAATTGACAGAACAGCCACAGAAATGTTTCAGAAAGCCGAGGAAGCACTGGAAGGCAGCTAGCTACCTGGCCAGCCGACTAGAAGAAACCCGTATCTGTGCCCGCTCCAAAGGACGGTGACCCAGCAGAACGCTGACTGTAGAGCACACACAAGGAAAACTGTGCTCAAGACCACTCAGAGAATTGCAGCAGCACACGGACAGGGAGACCACTGCTGTTGTCAGGTGGCTCGTGGCTCAAAGACCACGAAAAGAAGACCAGAGAGACATTTACTGTGTTTCATTCACTGACTGGACCAAGGCATTCAACTGGGTGACCACAATAAACTGGATGATCTTGAGAAGAATGGGAATTCCGGAACACTTCGTTGTACTCAGGAAGAACCTGTATGTGCATCTAGAGGCAGATGTACAAACAGAACAAGGGAATAATGCATGGTTTAAAATAAAAAAAGGTGTATGTCAAGGTTGTATCCTCTCACTATACTTATTCAGTCTTTATGCGAAGCAAATCACCAGAGAAACTGGATTATATGAAGAAGAGTGTGGCATCACGATTGGAGGAAGCCTTATTAACAACCTGCGATACACAGATGACAAAACGTTGCTTGCTGAAAGTGAGGAGGAATTGAAGCATTTGCTGATGAGTGTAACTCAATGTAAGAAAGACTAAAATCCTCTCCTCACAACTATACCAATAAGTACTGTCATGATAAATGGAGAAAAGGTTCAATGATTTTGTCATCTCTGGACCCACAATCAGTGCTTATGGAAGCAGCGGTCAAGAGATACAAGACATTGCATTAGGTAAATGTGCTGCACAAGACCTCTCTAGAGTATTGAAGAGCAAGGATGTTACTTTTAGGATGGAGCACCTGACTCAAGCCATGGTATTCTCCATCGCCTCATATGCATGTGAAACTGGACCTAGAGTAAGACCACAGAATCGATGCCTTTGAATTGTGGTGCTCAAGAAGAATATTAAAAGTACCATGGACTGCTAAAAGACAAATCGATTTGTACTGGAAGGCCAGCGTGCTCCTCAGAAGCAAGGATGGCAAGACTTTGTCTTACATACTTTGGGCATTATTGTCATTTTGAGAGACCAATCATGGAGAAAGACATCATGTTTGGTACAAGAGGAAAGGCTCCAGCAAGGTCGGCTGACACAGTGGCTGTCCGGTGTCCGTGGGTTCAGGCATAGTGGCGATCCTGCGGATGGCGCAGGGCAGCGCGGTGTTTCACTCAGCTGTGCACTGGGTCGCTGTGGGCTGGAGCCTCCTCGATAGCACCTAACAAACGGCACATGCCGGCCGGCCGGCCGTGGAATAAGAACCGTTTGAAATTAGACAGAAAAGCATCTTCCCCAAGACAAAGTTCAGAAGGGTTGGAAAGAGGAACGGAAATGGAGAACACAGAAAGGGAGGTAGATCAATAATCTACATGGTGGAGTCTGCAACAAAAACAAAATGCCTATGAATTACTGAACGGAAATCTAATGTGCTCTGTAAAGTTTTACCAAATCCTCTCTCACACACACACAGATTTTATCTGTCAGAACCCGTGGGAAGGGTTTTACATGTAGCCTTTCATTTTCTCACAATAACCCTTTGAGATAGTTACCAGCGCCTCCCCTTTCAGAGATAGGGAAGCTGAGGCTATAGGATCCCCGGTGACATACTGGTTGCATACGGGGCGGCTAACCTCCAAGTCAGTAGGTTGAGGCCACTCACTGTTTCGTGCAGGAGAAAGACAAGGCTTTCTACTCTCATAAAGACTTAGTCTCAGAACCCTACCTGTCCCATTAGGTCACCGTGAGTTGGAATCGACACCCTGGCAATGAGTTGGTTTGGTTGTTCAATCTGCAGTGCGGAGTGGTAGAGAAACCTGCTATAGACAGTGCAGCCTTTAAAGCAGGGTCCTCAAACTTTTAAAACAGGGGCCAGTTCACTGTCCCTCAGACTGTTGGAGGGCCGGACTATAGTTTGTTTTGTTTTTTTAAAAAACTATGAACAAATTCCTATGCACACTGCACATACCTTATTTTGAAGTAAAAACAAAACGGGGCAAAACCACCCGGCGGGCCAGATAAATGTCCTCGGCGGGCCGTAGTTTGAGACCCCCAGTTTTAAACCATGAAGTGGCAGTCAGGATGTGGCCCTCAGACAATGCTGCCATCACTAGGAGACCACAGTAGCTACTAGCCCTGGCAGTACCACCGGCCCTTACAGACACTTACCCTGACTATTGCCTTCACGAACAGCTGTATTCCGGTAGCTGGACAAAACCAACCAGCCCACACAGTACTTTTCATCTCTTTTTGAAGAGTTACACTACCCGCCCAAGGCTACAACTTATCTGCTCCAGATCACACGAAGGAAAGAAACAATGTTAGGGTACTGCTGCCACCTGGAGGCGTCCTGTGGACCACACACCACCCCAGGAATCAATTCCATTTT
Source organism: Tenrec ecaudatus (assembly GCF_050624435.1). Classification (NCBI taxonomy): domain Eukaryota; kingdom Metazoa; phylum Chordata; class Mammalia; order Afrosoricida; family Tenrecidae; genus Tenrec; species Tenrec ecaudatus. Next base: position 15,507,163 of record NC_134540.1, on the reverse strand, counting down.
CTGCTTAACCAAAACTCAAAACTAAGCTCATTGCCACTGACCTGATGCTAATTAGTGACCTATAGGTCAGGGTAGAACTGCTCCTGTGGATTTCTTTACAACACTGCACTCTTTACATCATAGAAAGCCTCATCTTTCTCTGAGGAGTGGCTGGTGGTTTTGAACAACTGACCTTGCAGTAAGTGGCTCAATGCATGCGTAGCCCACTAGGGCTCCTCAGAATAAACTGCAAGCAACATAAAAGAGGGCACAAAGTTGTACGCTGAATTAAATACAGCTAACGTGCACTTCATGCCGTGTTAATAAAATGCATCAGTATTAAACTACTTTTAGCAGGTATTAATTGATTAGAGGTAGACTTTCCTACCAGGAATTTTTCTCAAAACACAAGAGTTCAATCAAATCCACTCAGCTCCAAGTGAGTAACCGAAACAGACAAGATCACCAGGCCACACTTGGTCCTTACCTTGATGCTGGGTAGGTTTTGACTGACTGGAAAGGTCTTCATTTTCTATATAAAAAGAAATAAAGGTTGATTTCAGCTTTAGTCAAATCATTAACTAGCATATTAATCAGAGATGAGACAAAATGGAAAATCCAAGGTATAAAGATCAACGGTACACTGTGCTCGAAAAGTTAAAAACTAAGTCGCAGACCAGTGAGGTTTGACATGAGCACAGCTATGTTGCATACTGAGTCCTTTACAATCGTTCTGGAGAGATGATGGTCTCAGCATGCTGGCCCCTGGCCCAAGGCTACTGACAAACCCACGGCTGCCTGACGGTGTCCAATGCAGTGACCGCGGCAAATGGAAGGAAACCTGCACCTGCCCAGTGGTACACAGCTGTGAAAAGCGTCCAATGTTAGAGCTGACAAGAAAAGCAATCCTGTTTGAGACCCTCCCTGACCCTCCTCCTGACACATGCCAGGGGAGAAGGGACCTGTCTAACCAGGCAGCAACTAATGAGGGAAAAGGTGAGCAAAGATAAAGGAGTCACTGCAGGGCGTGGCCAAGGACCAACAAGCACACACTCGAACAGATGGGGTCTGCCAGTGGGGAGTCAATGCAAGAAAAAAGAACCTAAACCTATGACCTACAAGCTCCGGCGCTGCCTCACACAACTGGGAAAGGAAATTCCATGTGATCCAGCAATACTCTGCTGGGTATACATCCTAAAGAATTAAGAGCCATAACACGAACAGACACATACAGATCTTCATTCATTGCAGCACTGCTCACAATAACAGCAAGAAGCTGGACACAGCCTAGATGCCCACTTGAAGAATGGATGAAGAATTTTGTTGTGTGTACACACACACACACACACACACACACACACACACACACACACACACACACAGAGTCGAGAAGGTGACTAGATGGCAGGACAGTTTTTAAATACAACCACGAATCTTTTTAAGTGTCCAGAATGATACTAAGTTTCTAATAAAGGGAGATGGCATGGAATTTAGAAGCCAACCAACCAACTAAGGAACCAAAACTTCAAAAAAACAATTAACAATAAAAGTACTGGCCAATTACTTTCTGTGGGATGAAAACCAAAAGGAGTTAGGATCAGGCTGGCATCAGAGGGCCCAAGAAAAAGACAGTTTACAGTCGGAATCCAAGAATCCTGGTGGGTAGGGTTGTGAGCTGGGCTGCTGAGTACCAGGTCAGCAGTCAAACCCACTGCTCCTCGGGAGAGAATAGTATTTTATAACCTAAACTTTCAAGGAAAATCAACAGCACAAACTAGAATAGGAATTTTGTCAATAGTTAAAAAAAGCCACCAAACCCCACACTTCCCCCCCACCTTAGTTTTTAATAAACACCTAGAAAGGCAGTATTACAATTACAAAAAGAGGTCTTCTAAGAATCTTCACAATAAACACCATTTTATGAAGAAAATGATACAATCTCCTCAAAAGACATTACCTCGAGAAAGAAGAGAGGAAAACTTGACACCACACCTGTCATGCATGCTAAGACTCCATGCCACACCAATGCCGAGTCTCTGAAACAATGACCTAACTATCTGCACAATTTCAGAACGCTATATTAGAGGTCACGTGAAAGAAACCATTTCCAAAAGTAAGAAAAACCAGGGAAGGAAAGCGAGGAGGACCTTGCTTATGAAGTACCAGGGCACACTATCCATCTGCTCAGTATGTCAACTCACTGGCACCCATCCATGGGACTGGGCACAACTCCTGTGGGTTTCCGAGAGTACCTCATCTTTACCCCATGGTGGGGCAGTTTACAACGCCTTGTTTCCTGTCCACCCGGCCTCCTCCTCCCCTCTGCATTTGATCTACTTCTTTATCCTTTCTTTTGAAGCTCTGGGTTCCACCCATCACTGTGCCCTCCGAGTCTTTACTGGAGAAGGAGTCTATCTGGCTAGCTCCTCCCCTGGGATCCGTACTACTAGTCCACCGTCTGTCTTCCCCCCCAACTTAGCTCAGTTAGCCAGCAGCTGTCACTGAACGGACACACGTGGATTACCTGCACAGCTTGCCCTCACGGCCGACCGCGCTGGAACAACGTCACAGCACTTACCGCCCCGCCAGAAATCGGCAACTAAGAGTCGATGAAGCAGCATATACTGAAACTGCCTCTCTTCTCATGTACAGAAGCCCTCATCTGGCAGTGCCGGTGAAGTGTTGGCCGTTAACCTCAAGGTGGATGGTTTAAACCCGCCAGCTGCTCCACTGAACAAATAGGAGGCCCTGTGCTCCTGCAAAGACGGACAGCCTCTGAAACCCCAGTGTCACCCAATGGGATTTACTCAGTGACAGAGAGCTCCGTTTTCTTCCCCTTTCACATGTACCTCTTCCTAGACTGTGGGTAGACTTTGTTCACCTCAACAGCCAGAGGACAGAACACGGAAAGCAAACCGTTACTGAGATGTCTTTCCATGTGACAGGCAAACATGAGATACACCCACTGCTCCCTGTCTCTGAGGACTCCCACGCAGCGCCACCAAGCGCAGGAGCATGGTGCGCTCTGCTGGAACCCAGCACTGCAAACCAGTCTTCTCCCCAAGCACACGTCTGCACAAGTGAGCCAACAACCCTCAGCTCCTTCCGCCCTTTACCTGCTCCCACTGGATTAGGAGTGTACGGTGGTGGAGGAGGGACACCCGGAGCTATGACATTGGCGAACGGCACCAGGCCTGCATTGTTAAAAGCACCTACAGTGAAAACAGAAACAGAGTTAGTGTCAGAGTTTTCTGCAGCCAGGAGTTCAAAGGGTCATCTTGTAGCTACATATATTCGGAAGATTGTTTCATGACTGGTGATTTTCACTTGGAGGCTTGGCCTTAAGGGTAGATCAGTCATATATAAAAACGACCCTGCAGAGTGTCCTTCTGGAAATTCCTGTGATTTAAACAGACCAAATGGGAGAAGTGGAGGTTCAGTCTGGATTCCACACTCACTGCAGGTCTACGCTCGCAAAAATGCAGTGGGTGGCCCCACCTTGCTTTTCTGCCAGGCACGTTCACCTGGCTTTTCTAAGGTAAAGGGATTAACGATGCCTCTCATTGAATAGCAACCATGCAAAATAGCAATTCAAGAGGATTGCTATCAATTCACCAGTGAAAACTGGCAGTAATCACTAAAAATAATTCCTGTTGGCAAATGTTGTCACATATTTACCACTTTAGTCTAAGAAAACCCCTGGATAACAGGTCTGCTACACGGCTCTGCACAGTATGGGGAACAGCGACTCTGGGCCAAAAGGAACCCACCCCAGCCCACCCCAGTCCCTTCTGAGCGCTCCAGTGGTGCCCCAACACGGACTTCCAGTTTAATAGAGAAGGCAGACAGACAGACACGCACACACACACACACACACGCTCTCCTCCTTACTTGGTGCAATGGTTGCATGTGGCCGGCATGGAGGTATTGGATAAGGAACAGGTCTGTGTGGATTATATGTTGAAGGCGGCTACATGAAGAGGAAAGTATTTTCGTTAGAAAATCAATCTAGTTGTCTCCTGACAAAATGTGCCTTTCTAAAAGCTTGTCTGAATTATTGTCCATTAATTTGGACAGCAGAATTTGTCAAAACGGACCCAGCACGTCAGATCCCACTGGACGGACACAGGACACAAATGAGAGGCTGGGCTGTGGCGCTCATGAACCTGATCAAGCTCCCATGGCTGATTCTGGCTAAGACACCTGCGGAGGTGGCCTCCCTGGTGAAGGGTCAGTCCTCAGCCCCGCAGTGATGATGTCCCCTCAGGCCCAGCGCGGTTGCTCCCACCAACCTCCCTGGCAACACCCTCCAAGACTCATTACCCATCCCCTCGACACCCATCCTCTCCCCACCTGACGGCAAGAAAGGGCGGGGCTAGCTCGAGCAGTTGGCATTCGGCAACTCTCAGACTACAGACTGGGCAGCACTGCTGTTAATCGTCATCCAGGCTCCCCGAGGATGCACCACATACAGGGGTTACTGGTGGAGTTTCAGAAGCGCACCAGTAGGCCTTTCTTCCTAGTCTGTCTGAGTCTGCAAGCTCCACAGATAGCTTGCTCAGCACTCGGTGACATGCAAGCTCCACTGACAGAAGGCTGGGCTCCAGGTGCACTGACCAGGAATCACATGTGGAAGAGTGATTTCCACTAATGGACTACCATCACCCTGACTAGACTACGGAGCTCCATTATCATTTGAAATAGCCACAACCCCAAATACTGAAGAGTTAAGGGAGCATACACAGCACCCGAAAGTCCTCACAGACACGGTCTTCAGAGTCTGGTCTCTGAACCTCAGCTGAATGCTGCCCACTCTGACTACCGAGAGGCAGGGCCCCTGTGCAGGGACATAGAACTCAGATTTCTTCAACTTTCCCACGCCACACCTGTCTGGGGCACTATCCTTGCGCCAGGAATATGGAGTTTGTGCCTGGTTTATCACTGGAGTTTTTGCCATGCGGATAGTCAAGGACTGACTCTGAGGTGGCTGTGTTGGCCTCTGGTATGCCCACACCCCTCAATCCACACGGCTGTCCACTTCTATCCAGTTGCATTTCCAGCAAAGCATTATGGTCACGCCTGTGAAACGATACTCAACCACTGCCTCCATTAGCCCACGGGAAACTCCCATTACCTATTACTATTATAAAACTGGGCAGATGAGCATCTTCGTGAAGGAACCCCCCTGATGCAGTGAGCTCAGGGTCAGGCTGCAAAGTGCAGGGATGGTGGCTTAAACCCACGCAGGAGAACAACGTCGGCGCTCATCAAGATCAGAACACTCAGCTACCTAAGGAGCAGCTCTATGCTGTCCAACAAGGCTGTCATGGACGGATCAACTTGGCGGCAGTGAGCGATAGGATCCAGCTACAAAGACATTTCCTCATGCCTTACGTCACATTTAAATGCGGCAGGACAGGACTTCATATCGCTCTCACTTTAAAGTCAAATATTTAACCTCAAAGGGGTCCTTTCACGCTGCTGACCAAGCACTGTACTGGCACCGCTCTCTGTTGACTCATCTAGAGTTTTTGTATGTTTGGAATTTCACAACACAAAAACTATACATGTTTGCTTTGTGTAGTTAGAAAAATTTAAGCAGGCGTTAAGACTTGCCGAAGCATTTATTTTCTAAACATACCGGTTTGGATGGTCCCAGGATCCGGGCAGCTATGCCTTTGCCTTCATTGGTACACTCATCTCCATCCTTTTTCAAAGGGGTTCCCTAGTGTGTGTGTTTTTAAAAGACACACAAAAGAGAAGGTAATTCAGACCAAAATGAAACCCAAACCGATCACTACCAACACAACCCCAATAATGCACTGAAATAAACTTAAAACTTGGCAGGAGCTTAGGGGTTTGGGTTCTAGACGCAATCTTACCCAGGCTAATGAATAGCAGTGTTAACCAGGCCTTCACAACCTTTATACACCACAGAACATCCTAACACTGTTACTCAGAAGTACGCAAGCGACCCACAATGGGGAGAGGGGAAGGGGCGCACACAGTAGGCTCTCCTTGGGGGAAGGTGAGGAGGGGCCTGCTAAAAGAAGCAACCACAAATAAGACTTTTCTTGGCACAGCACATAACGCCTAAGTGATCCGCTGAACTATGGGCTCTCCTTCACCATTAAGTGCAACTGCTTCCATCAGACAAGAGCAGACTCATGACAAGACGGCTGCAGTCAACAGTGCAGGCCTCAGGTCACTGCCATGTGTACTTAAAATGGCACACACCTGTAAGGAAGCCACCTGCCCAGATGGTACCAACGCTCCTTGCTTCCTGTCCCTAGGGCAGTCCCGTCCAGGAACATCTGAGAGGGCAGCGTAGCGGCAGAGCAGCTGCCATGTGCCTTCTCTCGATCGCTTGCCCTGCCTGTGCAGGAGGTGGGCACTCGAGCAAAGCGAGCACCTGGGAAGCATCGCCCTGAACTCCGATCCAGCCCTCAGGGGACTGGAGCCTAAGCCAGAACCATGGGGGGCGGGGGTGGGGTCAGCCCCAGGTTTCTGGCCCACACTAACTGTAGAAGATAGTACGTGGGAATTTCTACCTACTAAGTCCTGGGGTTCCTTGTGACAATGGAAATAAACCAGCCTTTGTAGAGGGCTTTTACAAAGGGGTTCGAGGACACCAGGCAGGGGCTGGAGGTGCCAATCCTTTCCCTCACAACTTACTCGAGCGCCATAAGTACATTTTACAAACAAGTGAGATCACCATTATCTGAATAATGCCCCTTAGAGTTCGTTTTCAATCTGACTTCAGAGCCACAGTATGCAGAGCACAAGCTGGCGCACGGCTTAGCAGATGATACAAATGGGTAACATCAAAATGTCTCTGGAACATACCCCTTTCCAGAGTCTCTATTAATACAGGCAACGTGATTCTCCAAGACTGGACCGTTACACGCAGTTTCCCAAACACACTTATAGTGAAACCAGCTACAGAACGCAGAACATTTGACAATGTCAATCAGTGCTTCTAAAATGAATGCAAAGATAAAACAAAATAAAGCAGAAAGCACCCTCTTTTCTGTGTGGCTTCTTTTCAGATTTCACACAAATCCTTTAATGCAGCTTAAACTTAGCCTTTCCATTAGTGGTCGACCTATGACTTGAGTTATTGATGTGATAGAAAATGCCTTTCCATGGTGAAATCGTCAATCATCATTTAATTCTTTGCCACGAGAAATTTCATATATAGTCATAAAATATGCTTACAGGAAAAATTCCATTTATGCGGCTCGGTTTTCCTTTGGGATATGGGTTTCCTGGAATTGTCCCACAGGAAGATATCATAGCATGAGGTGCTTTGCAGCCTCCCTTGAAAGCCTGCAATACAGAAAACAGGAGGTTGGTGGAACGCCAACGTCTCCCAGCCCCACCAGACTCCGGACCAAGCACTGTGGGCTAGCTGAGAAACATGTATGGACAAACAGTACCACATTCACTCTGTTCACACACCATGTAAGTAGGTGAACATGACCAAATTCATTGAGGCAAATAATTTTACTTCAAAGGCATTATGAAACCGGCCACACACAACACTGTCAATGTTGCCAGACTGACTCCTACACAAGAATATCTTCACAATTGATTTTCTTAATTGGGTGCAGCGAAGTCCATGCCTCCTTTTCACTTCCAAAAAGCAACGCTGCTCACTTCTACCCACATCACGCCCATGCTGCAGACAAGCAGAGAGGGCTGAGTTCAAAGAAACAGGCCGCCTCCTGCCCTGAAGAGCTCTCAACCCAGTGGAGAAAATACAACGTCAAGTGGGTGATCAAGTGTCCAGTTGTGCTACTGAAAAAGCCAGAGCTGTTTGTAGAACACAGTGCTACACACAATGTAATGTATGTAACAAGACCACCAAGGAAAGGGGTTTTTGTGTCTCGCCTGCTGAAGTTGTTACATCCGGACTTCCAAGACGCGCGGACACATCTCCAGTCATGCTCACTATTAATTAAGTGATCCAAACACTATTCTATTACATGTATTCTGAATCCATACAGGAGAGTTACAGTATATACAGTTATGTTAATTATCACAGTTTGCTAGAGTCATATTAGTGACAGGGTAAAGGAGGACTTGTTTGCAGCCCATGCGTAGTAGTACACCACACTGTTAGTTGAACTACAGCTGAAAAAGAACTGTATCAACTTGTTCTGACTGACCGAAAAACTCCCAACTGTGGGAGCAGGTGACGCCCGCCCGTGTGGCTAGCTCCTGCAGTTTACGCACACTGACCTAGCGTCTGCTTTGGATTCCCTTCTGTGACTTTCATCAGCACACTAGATGGCAGAGCACAATTTCAACGTCTACAATTTACCTGTTCAAGAACTCTCTTACAGCGTTTCTTCTCTGACATACTTATCCGGAATAAATCTTCAATGGGCCGAGAATTCTGTGCATCCACAATGTTTCTACCAAGGAAACGTAATTTAAAGTAGCATTTAAGAATCTGGACACTATGCAGGGGAGCAACATTTGCTTGAACACAAAGGTATCTGAAGGAGTGCTTCTCCATTACACTGGGAGAAAGAGTTCATATTTATTTTCTCCATATCACAGGAAACATAAATGTCCTCTTTACCAACAGCTATAAAAATATGTAACTCAAGCTATACAGTGTAAATAAAGACCACCACTTGAAGAGACACCCTCCCTCCACTAGGAGTGCTGAGCGAGAGGAGGAGGTAGAGTGAACCCCTTTAAAACAACCTAACAGTCACGGTTCCTTCTTATCCTCTCCTTTAACGTTGTCCCTTTGTGGACGTCTATTTGTACGTGAGGGATTTGAAAATGTGCCTTTCTTTTCTTTGAATTTATATTCATTGATCGTTGATCAGACGCTTGCTAGCTGTTTTCACACACCTCACAGGATTTAAAATGCACACACATCATACCAAGTAGGTGAGAGTGTAGCTTCTGCATGTGAGGAACATAAGACTCATAGAGTACTTGTCTTGCCACAAAAATTTGGTCTCTAAGTCCCACGTCTTTGACAGAGCGGCTTTCCCGTGACTCCGAGTAGACAGAGCAGCAAGTTACAGAAATGCACGCAAGCTCCTGATTGTGAAGAGCACCGTCTTTTCTAAATTATAACCGTGTCTCAGAAGTCCTCTCTACATTCACCTGCTTTCATAAACCAGAGTCCCGGGTCACTGAAGCCTAACCCGTGAACACGCACCACTGAGTTAACAGACAGTTCACGTCTTCAAATCTGTTCTCCAGTGGAGCCCAAAGGCAACGGAATACTTACGAAGCCAACAGTTCCAGAGCAACGAGTTTGTCTTTACTGAAGGTGAAGCAGTTGAGTATGTTGACCACTTCTGCTGGGTGGACAGCCACCATTTTCTAGAGACAATAAATGACTTGGAGCATGAGACAGCTCGTATCAAAGACCCAATTTAAGGTTAACATTCACATTTTAGGTGAAAGCGACTTAGTCAAAAGCAAATACTAAAATGTATGTGTTCGGCTCCAGCACGGCCGATGTGCACGAGAGCTTCATTCTGCGAGCTCTCTGTACCGTTTTCAATGTGTTCCGTACAAGCAACCAAGAAACCCTCAGACGAGGCTAAATCAAAAGGGGATGTTTGCACACAGGGAGGACTGTCCTACTCAAGGAGTTGCGGGACAACGAACACTCCTCCATCCGGAAACTCAGCACCCAATAGAGACCAGCATTTCCCAAAGTGCGGCCCACCCAGCATTAAACACATGAAAAGGACACTGTCACGGGAGAGCTGGGCTAAGCAGTTCCTGAGGTACAAAACTTTCTGTGAGCTGTGTCAGTGTGCACTGTGACTCTACCTAGAGACTGGGAGTGCCAGATTTATTCAAAGGCATTTTATTTTGAAAAACACATTGAAGACCTGGCCAATGTGTAGACTTATGTGAACAGTAAAGGCAACTCCCCAATGCACAGTAACTACAAGCCAGATGGACCAGTACCAACACCTCAACGTTCCTAAAATCGCAATACAAAACAAAAGTACTGATAAAAAATGTTCAACTTCGCATCTAAACATTTTATCAGATATTAAGATGTTCTCAAAAGACCCATTTCTTAGTATGCCCACTTTACACTCTCCCATGTGGTAGCTTCCAAAGACCAGGAAGCGATGTGAAAATTGATGCTCTCCACAGACCACACTGGAGAATGCCACTGGCAGCCAGGCGCCAATCCAGGGAAAACCAAGGCCCTGAGCCATAACTCCAACCACACAGCCGCTGGTACCCTCGACCTCCCACCTCAACATTGGTCACTGCCAGCTGCATGCTGCTAATGTGCAAACACAATGCTAGGGACACGGGACGTTCACTACTGTTGTACATGAAAGACTCTAGCCAAGGGGATAGCCGCTAAGTGTTGGTATGTGTGTTTCTCCATCTGCATAATGAGCTCGCCGCTGCCATTGAGTCCGTTCCATTTCATGGAGACCTTATGTAGCTTCCTGAGATTGTTTAAGTCTTCACTGGAGCAGGCGGCCTCAGCTTCTGTCCACTGAGGAGCTGGTGGGTTTGAACTGACATCATTTTGGTTAGCAACCCATTGAACCACAACCATGTTGTGAATAGCTACCATGTTGGACGTTCAAAAACAATACATTCCTATCATTTAAAAAGTCCAGTTGGGCAGTGCATATCTCAGGAATTGATGTATGAATCCATCTCACATTTCTAAGACTAAATATAAAAAGGTATTCAAAAACAGAAGGAAGTACCTAAGAACTCTTAAAATTAAAAAAAAAAATTAGGTTTAAAAATTTTAGGTTGTCAAGGACTTCAATTTACTTAAACTTTCAATTAATGTTTCTAGAAGCTGAAGGCAGGACATTACAATGAAGCACTTGATTGGGCAATGCTGCTGCACAAGACCTCTTTGAAGTGTTAAAGAACAAAGAGGCGACTCTGAGAACTTTTCAGTCAGTACATCTACATGTGAAAGCCAGAGGATGCATCTGAATTTTAGGATCCTGGTGAGCACACTGGAAGCACCACTGGCTGGCAGAAGAACAAACAAATCTGTCTTGGATGAAGTTCAACTTGAATGTTCTTAGAATTGAGTATGGCAGACTTCAGTTCCTATACTCTCCATAGGTTGTCAGCAGAGACCAGTCCCTGGGAAGGACAGCATCCTTGGTAAACTGGAAGGGAAGACCCTCAGGGAGCTGAATTGCTCATGGCTGACTCCATGGGCTCAAATAACGCAGGGATTGCGAGGAGAGGCAGGAACCGCTCAGCAGTGGCTGGTCCACTGGACTCAAGGTCACTGGGCTGGAACCAACTCAATGGCACCTAGAGACCATATATTTTGAATCAACAACATAAAATTTAGGGTTAGCTTTCTAATACAAGTGAGTTATGGAAAGTTGGGAGAATTCAAAATACTTAAATTCAACATTCTGAAGAAAAAGAAACTACTTACATGCTGTAATGCTTTCATTGCCTTTAATTGAGGCTCCGCCCAGGAAAAGTATCTCAGTAAATCAACCACCTGAAAGCAGAGGACTCAGTTAGCTCTACCCACAGCAGTTTTGCAAACATAACAAAGGTATTTTCCCCCAGGACTTGGAGTGACTGTTAGGCATGTGCAAATGGGACCCAGACTGAGGGGCAGTGGGCATCAGAGAGCCCACACTACAGCACCCAACAGAGGAGCAAGGCGTGGCTATTTAACTTTACATCAACCAGAACTGGAAGAGGAGTTCAGTTCCAGGGCTGCACTGCACACAGGTGAACAGCTGCCATGCGGAAGGGGCAGAGAGAACACGCCCAGCACTGCAGGAAGTTCAGCTGGCCAGCCAGCACTGGTTTGGAAAGAAAGGCAAGTATACGATAGAGGGAAAATAAAGTGCCGCGTATACTCGAGTATAGGCCAGCCCACATATCAGCCGAGGCACCTAATTTTACCAGAAAAACTGCATTTAAAATATGCCGAAAAACTCGGCGTATGCACAAGTATATACAGTATATTCTCATAAGAAAAAAAAGTTAGAAAAGTAGGGTATAGAGATAAGAAGTCAGCTCAGGAACAAACAAAATTTTCAACGAACTATCTCAAGTCCCCATGTATAAATATGCCCTTCACCTTTATGGGAAGGGTGGTTTTGCTGTCTGATAAATGCTGACCAACTAGGCTGTCCTGCACAGGAAGGGGGGAGTCTTCAGGACAGCAAGGGAGCTAGCTTAGAATGTCATACTAAGAAAGTGGCTTAACACAGTTTTGAAAGACTTTAGCAAAGTAGAGTAACCGACGAGTTTTTAACAAATTAGAAAAACATTTAAATCTTAAAAACAGCATGATTTTGAAAAGCGATGGAACAGCTAGAAAACACTAGGAAGCAACAAGTTAGATAATAAATCAACTTCTAAGAATTTCACATCTACAACTACAAAGGCTTAAAATTATTCAAACCTTCACTCAAGCTCTTGAGAAACGGAGAACTTGGTGCATTTAGTAACTAAATCTACAGATTTACTGCCTTTCACCCAAACCTCTCTTCAGATTCACACTGCTCCCTGACTGATGTTCCACTGACACTCTGAAACCGCCCTCCTCCAAGCCTGCACGTGCACACGCAATTTTTGCTTTAGTAGCAAACCTACTCTCAGGAAGTTGACACACAGTGAAACAATGGGACAGAGTAGCATCCCCTCCCTCCCAGCATTTCTGAGGCTGCATTCTTCATGGACCAGACTGCCTGCCCCTTTCTCCCTCAGTGGCCAGTGCATTCAAACTGCTCATCTCCACATCACCAACCTCACTGCCATGCAGCCAATTTCAACTCAGTGACCCTTTAGGACTGTCTCCCCGGGGGATTCTAAGGCTGTCACTCTTGATGAGTGTAGAAAGCTTTCTTCTCCCAGGGGGTGGCCAACGGTTTCCAATGGGGGATCCTGTGGTTTGCAGCCCAGTGTGAAATCACAACCGCCATGCCAACAGGGCTCTTCAATCAGCAAACACTTCAAGGGTTAGCCACCAGGCTGAACCCACTAGACTTGTGGCGGTTAGAGAAACTATTTACCAGACATTGTCTTTTTTTCCCCCCCTGGCTAATGAAAGCTTTATTTAGTGGCTTATATATAACCATTTATTCAAGGCTACTTCTTTTTTCTAAAAATCATTTTATTGGGGCTCGTACAACTCTTACCAGAATCCATACATACACCCATTGTGTCACGCACATTTGTACATTTGTTGCCATATCATTCTCAAAACATTTGCTTTCTACTTGAGCCTTTGATATCAGCTCATTTTCTCCCTCCCCTTCCCCCTCATGGGCCCTTAATAATTTATAAATTATTATTTTGTCATATCTTACACTGTCCGACTTCTCTTCACCCATTTTTCTGTTGTCCATCCCCCAGGGAGGCTATATGTAGATCCTTGTAATCGGTTCTCCATTTCTACCTCACCTTCCCTCCACCCTCTCAGTATTGCCACTTTCACCACTGGTCCTGAAGGGATCATCCACCCTGGATTCCCTGTGTACATCTGTACCAGTGTACATCCTCTGGTCTAAACAGATTTGTAAGGCAGACTTGGGATGGGATCATGATAGTAGGGGAGGAAGCATTTAAGAACTAGAGAAAAGTTGTTAAGTTTTATCGTTGTTACCCTGCACCCTGACTGGCTCGTCTCCTCTCCGTGACCCTTCTGTAAGGGGGTGTCCAGTTGCCTATCGATGGGCTTTGGGTCTCCACTCTGCACTCACCCTCATTTACTATGATCTTTTGTTCTTTGATGCCTGATACCTGATCCCTTCGACACCTCGTGATTGCACAGGCTGGTGTGCTTCTTCCATGTGGGCTTTGTTGCTTCTGAGCTAGATGGTCGCTTGTTTACCTTCAAGCCTTTCAGACCCCAGATGCTGTATCTTTTGAGACGGCACCATCAGCTTTCTTCACATTTGCTTATGCCCACTATAGTTTGTCTTCGGCGACCGTGTCAGGAAGGTGAGCACCATGGACTGCCCATCTAACAGAACACAGTGTCCTTGCCTTGAGCAGGTCCTTCAATTTCCATGTGCTGCCGCAAGGCTACTTTCATATTCAGTGGTGCGTCCTGTTATTGCTCACTCGGGGCTAAGTTTACCTACTATGAGGAACCTTGGCCTCCTTTCATGAGAAAAACTCCATCTGAAAACCATGTGAGAATGTCAGCGTGGTCAAAGCGGGTTGAATTGGAACTGTGTCAAGTTTTCTGCTAAAACGGAAAGCTTCTAAAGTCCCTGAATTAACATGTCAACAAAATGAGACAGTCTCACGGGCAGATAAACACAGACATGAAGCTGGGCATTGGCGTGAGAAGGTTTGTGCACAAACAAATAAAGGGATACCTGTTCACTAGAGAAGTATCCGTGCACGTATTCGATTGCTTTTAGTTTGTACTCTGTCAGAACAGCCTAGAAATATAGAAAACCATATTAATACATGAAAGCAGCACAGTAATACAGACACCTACACTGCTGAATCACAACAGGAAAAATGACTGCCACCCCCCTTGCTCCCCAAGTCCCACTGAGCCCCTGGGCTTCCCTACTCACTCCATTCAAAGGAACAAAACTGCAATGACAATAATGCTAAAGGGCAAGGTTCTCTTAATATCACAGTTCTATAAATGTGATGAAAGGATTTCAGAACACCACAAGCCCATCTAATTTGTGACTTTTAACGTAACAGACAATACTCATTCATCAATGACCTTTTGAACACTTACTACGTGCTAATGGTGGTAGCCAAGCGCTGGGCTGCTAAGATGTACATGTGGTCATCTATTTCTACAAAAATACAGCCCCCTCCCCTGCCAATTCAGACCCATAGCTTCTGATTTCCTGTAAGTAGGAATTGACTCAATGGCATTAGGTTTTAGAGGCTGCTCTCAAAGCTCCCAGAGATGAGACAGCCCCTGGGCTCTGAATTCAATCCTTGCATCTGTCCCTAGCTGGGCAGCTTGGCCTTTCAAACACCATAGCAACTTTTTCATCTGTCACCCATTTCAGAGTTACCATTGAGTTGGGAGCACTCAACATCCGAACTGACACATACTAGGTGTTCAGTAGATGCTGGCTCCTATCTTCATCTTCACAGGAAACCAATCAGAAGCTGGGGGAACAGTTGGCAGCTCTGACCCAGCACTGTATAGGGCAGCGGTAGTGAATGTCTGGCCCAAGGGCAGAATCAAATCCAACCAAACTCACTGCCATTGAGTCCATTCTGACTCAAGGCAGAACTGCCTCTGTTTTTCCAAGACTAAATCTTTATGGGAGTAGAAAGCCTGATCTTTCTCCTGTGGAGCCGCTGGTGGTTTTCAATGGCTCACCTGGCGGGGTGCCAAAGGGGCTGCAAGCAGCTATTACCACCTGGCTCACCAAGGAGAGGCAGTTCCAGCCACCCCACTAGGGGTGGGTTAGTTACATGTTTCACTGGTATGGCCCAGGAACCATGCTGTAAATACCTGGGAATGGCCTTGACAGAGCGGCACCATCAAAACCTAGTGAACCACCACAAGAGCAACCCCGAACAGAGCCGATTTGGGCTCCTTTAACCCTGTCACACTTCTAATAATTTAAAAACACCCCCCCCCCCAACAAATCCTCTTGCTCACTATGAAATCATTATAGTATTATTTGTGCTTTCCACCTAGGATGTCTTGCTAGATATTATGAGAAACGCCTAGGAGACTTAGTTGTTCATTTCCCACTGAACAGGGAAAGCACACGATTGTGGGGGATTTGATCATCCTGGACACCCAGTTAGGGCTGATTTCTGGGCCAAGACCCAGATCATAGTGACCTCCGTTATGTCCATCTTTGGCGCTGAGAGAACTCGCTGTACAAACAAGGCTCGGGGCAAGACTGCTTGGGGGCCCTATGTCCAGGGGCCAGGCTGAGCCTCTGTGAAATAAAGCCAGTCAAACTGGCCTCACGGATCTGGAGGATCAAATCAGAGGGTGACCGAGAAAGCAGGGAAGCGCTAATCTGTGTCGGCCTCTATTCCAAAACCAAACTCAGGGCCATAGAGTTAAGGGATGCAGTGACCCCACTGACTGGGTGAAACTGCCCCACAGGGTTCTGAGGCCGTCGGTCTTTAAGGGAGTACAGCCTCATCCCTCTCCTGTGGGTGGTTTCAAACCGGTGGCCCTTGAGGTTAGCAGCCCAGCACGTACCTCACTACACCTTCAGGGCCTCATACCTCCTTTTAGGAAAGACAAATTTAGCATGGTTTTCACCTCTCTCCCTTCCCCCACTTCCCATTTTTGTTTCCCAGTCTCTTCTTACTGGCCTCTGCTTTCTATATGCCAGTGAGGCTGAGGACCAACCCAGCACCACCCCTCCACCTTCGGTGATGCTCGGGCAGCGACAATAACTGATTTAAAGCAAAAACTTACAAAGCATAAAGGAACTTCTTTCAAACATTAGCAATAGTTACATAAGCTTACACTTTTATTAGAAAAAGGGACCATGCTAATATATCCACTATCTAATCATCTGGCACAGTGAGTACAGGGAGTGTTCTGCAGAACAGAATGAAGTTGCCATCTCTTGTCGGTATTAATTGGATTCTGGGAAGTTTCATATCCCCCTTATTGGTACTTATAAAGGTGGCATTTACACCATACTTTCAAGGAAGAAATTAAGTACACAGTCTTGTCTTCCAAAAGCAGAAATCTACCAATCTACCTGAACACACATTTTGCACTAAGTGTTACAAAAATCATCCTGTGACCGGTGTGTGTCCAATTTACGTATACAGCTATCAGCCAGGCTTTTCAGTGCCTATCTTAATTCAACAAATCGGTGGGTTTGCAAAAGCAGAAATTCTCTTCAACAGAGAATATGCAATACATCGATGCTGCAAGCTTAATGTAACAAGCAAATGCGGGTTGATTTTTACATGTGGAGGATGAAAAAAAGAAAAATTTGATTCAGAAAAAAAGCTTTACAAACAGTGAAGAAAACCCGTGAGTTCAGAGACAATTTAAATGGACTGGAATAAGTAACAGAGGCATGGTAATGTATTCCTCTTACCTCAACGATTTTAAGATATGTAAATATAGAATGGCAGGGAGGCCTCACTGAAGCACCTTTCCTTAATAAGGGTACAGTTAGGTCCTTTCAGCTTTAAATCAATGTTTTTACACCTAAGAAGACATTCCTGGCCTTCACCCCCACTTCCCCAAATCTTAAAATTAGCAAGAGAATGGAAGTTGTGTGCTTCCTCCGACCAGGTAGGTAGGTGACAGAGAAAAATTTACGTGACAAGTCAACTCCACTTCTCTTGAGGGCACTATTTCCGGTCCAGTCCAGGTAGCAATCCTATTTTGTTTTTAAAACGCATAGATTCCAATACCTCTGCCATAAGCACAGGTACCTTTAGAAGAAATCCGGATCTCCAGTGATCACTCACTTGGGCTAAGAATGAAAGACCCGAAAACTAAGTTCCACGGTACTCTTTCACGTACCGACGACAGCACTATTTGGAAAGCTGGCTTTAGAGCCACCCGCGTCTGACTCCGGGTTCCAACTCACCGCGACCATAATCCCCACAATGCCGCACGGATTCTCCAGACGCATTAAGCTATTTCACCACGTTATATGCATCGTGAAATGCAACCTCAGCAACTCGTCTAAGCCCACACTTTGCCAATTCCAGGGCTCATTATCTCATGCAACGTCAAGAGAACAAAAAAGTGCAACGGGTTAGCTCTCGAAGGGAATGTAAGGAATCACGGGCACTTACCTTTCTTATTTCATCCAGCACCGTTTCAAAGGACTTCTTGTCCATCTTGAGGCGTTTTCACAACAGCTACACTTTCGAGGAGAAAACGTTCATGCCCCGTGGATGGTAAAACTGTTTGCAGTTAATGGTCGACGGGTTTCCACGGGGAGAAAGGGCAGTGAGAGGTAGGAGCACGGCAAAAACGGCAAAAGACGAAGACTTGGGAAAAGTTTTTAATGAAACAAGCAGCAGTCGCCTTGGGGCGTCAGCGGTGCCCAGCTTCAGCGCAGAGCTTCGGGGCAGCTGGGGGACGAGCCGGGTCCACCGGGGCGGCGCGGATCAGCCTGGGGCTCCGGTCCCGGAGGCTGCGGCCGACGCGTGGCCGGGAAGGTCGCGGAGCCTCTGCACCCGGCGTGGCCGCGCCGGAAGGAAGGAGAGGCCGGCCTGGCGGCCCACACCTGCGCCTGGGCCGCGTCGTCAGCGCCGCGAGCCCGGACTCATGGCCCGGCAGCGCTCACCCCCAGCCGTTCGGCCGACTGCTCGGTCCCGCGCCCGGGGAGGCTTTGTTATCAGCTGCCGCGGCTTCCGGGAGCGGGCCGACGGCCGGAGAGAATCGGGAGCCGGCGAAGGTGGGTACGGCCACAACTAAGGGGACTCCGGAACACCGCCGCGCTGGTCCCTACAGGCGCCCGGTCGGGGCACCCTTCTAACCCCCACCCGCAACTGGGGGCTTTCTATGACGCCCGTCGCAGCCGTTACGCACGCACGCTGCGCCGCCAGTTTGGGCCGCACGTTCCCGAAAACCCGAGGACGAGGGTCCTGGTGTGGGAATGTAGGCGTCCACTGTGAATGCCTGTATGCTTCGGATTCCATGCCGCCCGAACCCCTGCCTAGAACCGCTCAGTCCCTTTTAGAGCGTCACTCTCATCGTGCATCGGAATGGCACGGGCGTTTGTGTCGAGGTTTTAGTGTGAATTTACAAGGGACGGACTGCGAGTGGCTCAGGCACGGCTGCGGGCGCTCCGAGACGGGGAGAAGGAAGTCCGCGGCTCGGACCGCCCCCGGGGGCGGGGAAGTGCTGTCACGAGCCCGTCACGGGGCACCGGCCAGGGGCGGGGTTCTGGTGACGCGCCCTCGGACGTCAGAGGGGTCTGCGAGGTTTCTCTGTCCCCCGGGTTTCAGATCCGTTCGTCGCACCCTCGGGGAGTGGGTGTGGGTGGTGCACGTCCGGCCCGGGGCTGACCCGAGCCGCGCCGGGACGCTGGCGAACCTGTCTCGAGCCCCGGGTGGTTCGCCTCTCATGGCGAGGTTCTGGGTCTGCGCGGTCGCGGCCGTCTTCTCGCTGGCGTTTCTGATTTTGCACTCCTGTTACTGCGGCCCTCCAGTGAGTCCGGTGACTGGGGGCGAGGGCGAGGGCGAGGGGGGCGGCGTTGGGGGGCGACGACATTACCCTGGAAGTGAGCGTTTGCACCGTGTCCTCTTCCTTACTTCCTCTTTTTCCCACCCCCGCGCGCACACACCCCTCCCCCTATTCCTAAGTAATTTCGGGATCTGAACGGCGGTCGTTTTAATGTTCTGTAGAAATGATTCTTGGGGAACCTGGGTATGCGTTGTCAGTGTTTTGTTTGTAAAAAAAAAAATTCGTGCTGAATCCCGATTTTCCACCCTTTAAGATGTTCAGGAACTTTGTTTTTGTAAATCGCTGGACCACTGAGAAACCTCTTTACCGACTGGACCTGGACTGGCCGAAGTACTCCGAAATGTTCACTGGGACACCGTTCTGCGTTGCAGTTGATTCACCCAACGGGTTGGTTTATGTAGCCCAAGTAAGTAAGACAAGACCCTGGCGCAGTGGTTTCAGTTAAGACCGCGAGCATCTCCCTTTTGTCACCACACGTACTTGCCGCAAACGTGGGATTTGTTTTCAGTCACCATTTTTGAAAGTGTGATGTTAATATTTGGCGTGGAGGATGGTTTTGAAACATTACTAAAAATTCTCAGTTAAGTCTTACTTTTTACAGCCACCCACCCACCCCTCCCCTGCCAATGTTAAGATTACTTTTCCTTAAAGCCGATGCCGTCTAAGCAGTTATTTTTGTATGCCTCTAGAGAGGGGATAACATCCCAAAGATGTTAGTGTTGTCAGAGGACGGACATTTACTGCGAGCCTGGAATTACACAGTTGACACACCTCATGGCATGTTTGCAGCCAGCACACCATACGAACAAACTGTCTGGATCACGGATGTAGGAAGTGGTATGTGTAGCAATGTTTCTTACACTCTGTCGCTAGAAATCACATCTGTGCCCGCGTGCTTGCTCTCCACTCAAAAATCCGAATTGCTGAATAGAATCCTACTCTAGCTCTAAACAGTCCAGTGCTTCTTCATGAACCCACTTTCCAAAAATCTTTCATTTGCCCTCTGCAGAATCAAGAAACTTAAAAGGGCAGCTCTGATTGTTAGCGGGTTTTCTTCTTGTTTCCCAAAGGATTTTTCCATTTCCAACCATGGGCTGCTCTCCCCGTTGAGATGACTAATGCGGTGGTATGAACACAGGCAGGATGGCACTCACCAAAGTTGCATGGAAGACTGGGAACCTGACCGCTACGGTTTGCTTTCAAATGCGATACTGCTAAGATAGCAAGACTCCTTGATTGCCCCAAAGTGCAAACATTTGCAGAAATTGGTGTCGAGGTTTTGAAATCCCACTGACGGCAGCATGTCTGGGAACATGTCTGCATGCAAATATTTTTAGTAGCAGATGCTGAAAAGCAAAGTTGAGTTTATAACTTCGGGGGATTTTGCAGAGAAGCAGTTTACAGGTGTTATGACTCTGGACACAGCAGTGCCAGAGATAGCCTGGCATTACCTTAGGCTATCAGACAGATACGGGCAGATAAGAACAAGCTTTCTAATAATCCTTAGCCCAGCTAAATGTACAACTTAAACGAAATCTGTTTGCTCCTGTCTGGCTAATTCTAGTCACTCTCATTAATTTTTTTTAATGAATGAGGTTTCAGGGGAATTCTACTGCTAAAGACCTTTAGTTTTTACTTCATTCCATCTGTTTTAGTCCTGGTTGACCAGAGAAACAAATTCAGAGCCACTCCTATGTGTGTAAAAGAGAGCTTTATATAAAAGAGCAATGGTATATCGAGAAAACACTCCATCCCAGTCCAGATCAAGTCCATAAGTCCGATTCTAGTCTAGAAATTCCTCTTTAAACTCACACAGCACATGCAATGATGCCAAATGCAGGAAGTGCACAGGCCGGTGGGTGAAAATTCTTGTGGATCCAATGGCAGTGGAAGCATCTCCAAGGCTCTGGCTGCCCTCAGCGTGACTCCATGTGGCTTCTCAACAGGAATGTGTAGCAGAGTGATTGTGTCCTGGGAGGAAGAAAGGAAGTTCCCAGAATCCTCATGAGAAGGCCATGCCCACAAGGAGGCATCAGGATGTGACCTGATTGACAGGCTAGACTCCACCCCTCCTTTCTTAATATCCTCAAGTTGACACCAGGTTATGTAATTATCACACCATCCATGTGATTTTATTTTTTAATGAAAGACTTCCCTTGAATTCCAGATTTGAAAGAACAAGGATCTGTTCCATTCCTTTCTATTTTTCAAAGAATATGCTCCCAACAATAGAAAGGGTGACCATTTTAAAAACCATTCTTTATGTTGATTAGCCTTTGCTAATTCTTGAGAACATTGAGATTATCTTTTTAAAAATAATGCTCTTTTTTATTCTACAAACATTAGCTAAACCCCAAAGCCAAGCATAATAAATGTATTTTCATGATAACACATACCATTCAATTTATCTATTTTTGAGGCTTGTGACAAGACCTTATTTTAAAAAATAGCTCAAAGGACACAAGATTACCATCTTAGCTTTCTGCTTTTACTAAAATAAATCAGTGTGTGTACTACACTATGAAAAAGGCCTCCCCAAATCAGGGGTTCCACAGAAGGTAGAACCTGAGTCCAGAGTCTGTGGGTAGGTGGGCATTCAGGAGGGGGGGGGTGCTTGGTCACCATGCCTGAGATGTGGCTACAGGCCCCTGTTACCCACAAGGGACAGATTTCAAAACAAACTGTCATCTATTCCCTCCGACTCAAGGCGACTCTGTAAGGAAGGGTCGAATTGCCCTGTGGGTTTCTCAGACTAACCCTTTAGAGAGTAGAAAGCCTTATCTTTGTCCTGGTGGTTTTGAACTACTGACCTGGAGGTTAGCAGCCCAATTCCATAACCACTGTGCCACCAGGGCTCCTAGCTCAGGGACAAGGCATTTATAAAAAGCTGATTCGGTTTAAGTAGGTTTGGAACCACACACCTGTTGCCTAGCTGTGGCGGGTATGACGAGAGAGCACTGTCCTGGCGTTACAGGGTTGTAGGCTGTTCTCTTCATAGTGGGAGCATGCCACATTTTTCTCCCACGGTAGCCCCCATTAGAAAGCTCTGTCAGGCAATTGGCTTTTTGAAATTGCTTCTAATCAGTAATTTGTTCTTGTATGCCTTCAGAGTGATTTCTACTAACTTCTTATTACTTTCCCCTATTTATTAGTATTTGTCTTTATACTTTGGTTTGTAAGATCATTTTAACAGAATGAGCTTTTAATGTGAGAAGATAGTAGTGATTTAGAAAGCTCATTTTCTAAGGTAAGAAAAAGTAGTTGAAATTTCAATTTATTTTAAGCTACACTTTTTAAATTTATTTTTTTGATTTAATTAAGTAGTTAAAAGTCATCTGCATCTTGGAGAACATGACCTACTGAAATTCAAGATCAGTGTTCCACCAGTTGAACTAACCATTTTTCACACATGCATTGGTAGTCTTGCGTTGCTTTGGTGTGCTTATGCAAGATCATGAGATTCAAGAAGAAAATGATTTCACATCATTTCTTGACATCATTGGATTTCTCGAAAGCTCACTGCCATCAAGTCAGTTCTGAGTCACAGGCCATAGGACAGAGTAGAACCCCTCTGTGAATTTCGGAGACTGTAACTCGATAATGGAATAGAAAGCCCTGCATTTCCTCCCTCAGAGCTGCGGGTAGTTTTGAACTGCTGAGCTTGCAGTGAGCAGCCCCACACATAACTATGCACCACCAGGGCTCTGGATTTCTATATATTTTCTTGCTCATGTAATTTGAAGTTTACTTATTCTGAAAGTAGCTAAGACTTCAATTCATGGACAAATGACTATACCTAATGAAGAGCCTCTATTGCTTGCTAAGTCTAACATTTAATTATCTAAGCTTAGCAACTACTTATTACTGTTGACTCCTATCTGCTTTTTATTACTAGCTCCCTGGTGATAGAGTGGCACCATGGAGCTAGTAGTAATGGTTGGCAGTTCAGAAGCACCAGCAGCTCCGAGGGAGAAAGACTGGGCTTTTTACTCCTGTAAACAGTATGGTCTCATGAACCCACAGGAGAAGGGCACTGTGAGTTGGCATGGGCTTGAAGGCAGTGACATTGGTTTTTTTTAAATCTGGAAAAATAGCAATGTTTGTACAGTAGTTAACATTTGTGCACGTCTGCTTTCACAGGATCCTTTGGTCATACTGTTAAAAAGTACAATTCATTCGGTGACCTTGTCCAAATCTTGGGCACCCCAGGCATAAAGGGCACAGACTTGAATCCCCTGCAGTTTGACAACCCCGCAGAACTGTACGTTGAGGACACGGGCGAGATTTACATTGTGGATGGAGACGGCGGGCTGAATAACAGACTGTTGAAGCTGTCCCCAGGTACACGGCCTGACCTGGCACTCTAAGAACATCTTAAGTCGCGTTTAGAATTCGAAGCTGCGTATAAAAGGCTCAGACGCATGCCTAGAAGTGAGCTAGAGAGTAAATTCTTGGGATGGCCAACCATAAATGAGTCTGAGTATAGGCCTGGTTATTCTCCACCAGAATACGTAGGCCTGTTTACTCTTCATTCAGGTGTCTCCTCCAAAGTCAAGTGGCGGCGTGGGCATTGACAGTGGGCTGGAGAGCAGTGGGTATTCTGTGCAGTTGGAGCAGTAGGACACGGCTTGAGGAGGGAATTGGTTCTTGAACTCCAGTGCTTTGGTAGGGAGAGCAAGGGTGTGAGGGGAGCGCTCCTGGAGAACTAGGTCAGAGGGCCTCATCGTTAGCCTGGCTTCTAGGAAAGGAGTTGGCCATATGTTATTTGAACAGTAGAAACGATGATTAGGGATTTATTTGAAAGCTTATCTAAGGGTTTGAAAGGCTATTTCTGCTCACAAAGAATGTTAGGTTTTTCATTTAAACACGAAGGTGCTGGAGGCGGAGGTTATAAGCTACAGTGCAACATCAGGAACTAGTTGGAGAGGGCTCACGCACCTGGAGGCTGTGCAGTTCGTTTATCACCCAGTAACTGACGTTTGGTTCGTAGCACTGACAGTAGGTGGGGGTGAAGAAAAAAGCAAGAAGCCAAATTCTTGGATGAAACACATTTTTTAATTTAAGAAACATTGGATTTACTTAATTTGACAGTGACAACAACCCCTACCCCCCCCCCCCACACACACACATACCCCTTTTCCCTTTGTTAAAAATACTGTGTTACTAAAAGTTTATGTAGCCAGTTAGGCAACCTCAGAGCCCCTCAAGAATGGATGAGTGACCGTGGCCTGTTTCTAGTGGGTCAACATTCTACGTGTGTTGTGCTGGTTTCCTCTCCTTATCTCCTAGTGTCGCTTCCTGCTTGAGATTCGGCGTTGAACTCTTGCCCTTAACCAGCTGGTGTTGTGTGGCAGCACTCTCTCATGGGTCTGCTTGCATTTTGTGTGCTGGGCTGCTTTTCTGCTCAAAAGTGACCTTGGGATAGTTTTGGCTTAAGGTTTAAAAAGTGTTAGAAGATAGTCCAGAGTTTGAGTTTTGTTTACATTTTTTCACACTCTGTCTGGGCTGATCTGTGTGATTCCAGTCACACCAGTCAGTGGGGGGATCCAGGTACTCTCTAGTTCTCTAGTCTCGATGTAGTTGCGGTGGTGGCTGGTGTAGGCTGTCAACTTCGAAGACGTGTTTCTTCTCTGAGCTCTTGGTCACCTTCTGACTCTTTGGCGCCAGATGAGTATAGACTAATAGATGTCTGCTCCAAAGCGTTGGGGCCTCCGATCCTACTCACGTCACTAGGGTGCAGAGCATAAACTCTGTGACCCCAGCTGACTGAACTGTCCTATGAGACTGGTCGTAAGCTTCCAAATTTAGTTGTCATGTTTGGTTCAGCTCAGTCTGACAGTATCAGTAGTGTCTTCAGTGAATCTATTTCTTTTCTGTATTTATATACATATCTGTATTTACACACATATGTAGACAGCTGTACCTATGTGTGTATACCCACACCTATTCTTATCTATATATGATCCTACTCTCAATTTTTGGTCATTGTTAGTGTTGCTGTCTTATACCAGAGGTCTTCAAACATTTCATGGTAATTGCCTCTTATGAAAAGAAACTGTGCCTGGATTTCAATTTCCTTCTTTTGCACCCAAGTAAACTCATACCAACTTACTGTAAAGTGTCTGAACAAGAGCTAGTGTGAGGTACTCAAAAGGCTGGCATCGGTTTGAAAGGAGCTCCTATGAGACCAACATGAGTTCTGTTCAAATGAACGCAAAGCAGACATCAAACTGGTGGAGAAGCTTGGGGAAAGGAATGGGGAAATTATATGAGGAAATGCCCCAGAGCAATCATCAGCTTACAAATGGAGAGCTCATTGTAAGGCAGGAGAGATGCTTTTGAAGACCACCCACATCAGTGTACAAGGAAGTGATCTTGTTCATCCGCTAATTGAAGAGGACATACAATGACCAGTGGCAACTCCCGCCAACACCTTAGACATCGCATCTCCACGGACTCAGCTCACACAAGTCTAACTGGGAAATGTGAACCTTTCTGCCCAGTGGGTACCAAAACGGTTGCACCCAGAGCAGCTGCTGAGCAGAGTTTTCATGGGGATTTTTGACAAGTAGAATGATGAGCTGAAGCATTTCTTGGGGAACGTGCGGCAGGAGATGACCCACGGCCTGACCGGTAGGATCCCAGAGAGAGCGTGGTCAAAGCAAAGACCGACAAGGGGCGATGTGGTCAAACAAGGGGCGACGCGGTCAAACGAGGGGTAATGCGGTCCAACGAGGGGCGATGCGGTCAAACGAGGGGCGACGCGGTCCAACAAGGGGCGATGCGGTCCAACGAGGGGCGATGCGGTCCATCAAGGAGCGATGCGGTCCATCAAGGGGCGACGCGGTCCAAGAGAAGTGATGGTGGCAGGAGCTTTGTGATGACCCTCAAGGCATTTTGCTGGTGGCCCTCCCGGAGGGCCAAAGAATGACAACATTCGTGATCTGTGAGACGGTTTGGAGAAAGTTAGCCGCAGCGTGGGCAGAAAATACCCAGGGAAGCTCCGCCAGACGGCCCTTCTATACCCCAGCAACGTTCCTGCTGCTCATGCCTCTCCTCACGCATTGCTCCATGGACGTGGAGCGATTTTGTGACGGTTTCCATGGGAAATTCTTGGGCATCTACCACACAGTCCTGATTTGATGCCTTCTGACTTCTTTTGTTTCTGAATCTTAAAGCACCCTTAAAAGACACCCGTTTTTTTCTTCAGTCAATAATCTAAAAGACACTGTGTTAACATGGTTAAATTCCCTGGACCCCTAGTTCTCTAGATAGAGCCAGTGGTTAATATCATCACTTACTTGAACTTGATGGAGCTTATATTGAAGAAGTTTATATTTAAAACTTTTAATATTTAAAATCCATTTTCCCCTAGACTTTGAGAACCCTTCATATAGGTTCAGTTCTTTAGGACAGGCCTCGTAGAAACAACTCAATGTAGGAAACAGGTTGACTAGGGAGTCATTAGGTGCTGTCAGGCTGATTTCAGCCCCCAGCATGCCCCCGTGCCGGAGCGGAGCTCCTCCCTGGGCTCTCTGGGCTGGGGCTCGGTTTTCTCCAGAAGCAGATTGCCAGGGCCTGCTTTCACCTGGAGAGCCACAGGGCGCATTCGAACTGCCAGCCTTTTGCTATCGGCCAAATTTTTAAGCCATTGCACCAGGAGGCAAACAGTGAAACAATTTTTATCACACGAAAGGTGATAGCAAATAAGAGAAAGTTATAAAGAAAACCAGTTTAAAGGTGAGGATGTTCTGAAACTTAAATTGAATAATTTTAAGACAGTAATGAAAAACAGGACGTGGCAATAATAATTGGAGAAGCAGATGCATTGCTAAAGCAGAGAAGGTTTGTGTGTGTGTGTGTGTGTGTGTGTGTGTGTGTGAGAGAGAGAGAGAGAGAGAGAGAGAGAAAGGCCTAAGAATTCAGGCAGTGAGTTTGTAGGCAGGATGCCAGGAAGGCATAGCCTACGGGGAGTGTCATCAAGGAATGTTTTTATAGCTTCTGTCACAAATGCATGAGGCATATCACATGATGTTCTGACCAAATCTGTTTACCTTTCCAGATTTCATGATGCTCTGGCTGCATGGTGAAAGTGGCACAGGGCCCACTCACTTCAACATACCTCACAGTGTGACCCTCGACTCTACTGGCCGGGTAACAAAGTACTACTGTCTTATGTGGAACAGTGGGTCGGAACCTGTGTGTGCACTTGGGGTCGGGTGGACGTGTCTGGTGGATCTTGGTCCCCTGTGGGCCGGTGGCCATGGGTGTGTTCTAGTGAGTAGGTCTCTTTGGGTCTGACTGGACGGCTCCTGGAGCACAGACACACGCACGATTAGAAATCGTGCAGAGGAGCACTATATATCTAGAATGGACACAATAGGTATCCTGTACCTCGGGGTTGATTTTGCTGGGCTGCGGCACAAATGGCTAAGCCCGTGATTGCTGATTGAAAGGGTGACCCTTTCCACCTGCCCCGAGGTACCTCAGAAGAAAGGCCATGTGACCTACTCCTGAGAGGGGCCAGCCAGGAAGACCTGTGGCACACAAAGAGCCACCGGGAGTCCGCATGGACTCAGGCTCCTGTTTTTAAATCCTCAAAAGGGTAAAAGGAACAAATAGGGATTCGAACATGCAGTTACTTGGGTGGGGAGGGGGCATGACTAACAAATTAGCCATCTGGTAGAAAACTGTACTGGAAGTGCTTGAATGTATTTTCAAGTCTGGGTAAAGGCTGTGTTGATCAAAAGAAGGGAAGTGAGTGAGGTTGATGTTTGGTGGCTTGAAAAAGCAGCAGCAAAGCAGACCCTAGCCACGCAGCCACGACCACCTCGGGAGAGTGAGCCATTGCTTGATTTTCCATCCCGCCCTGCCCCGCCCCCCCACCACCTTGTCACTCACTTTTTGGGATCTACTATAAATATTGCTTCTCTGGGGTCACACTCCTGCATCCGTGCCCCGCTGTCAGTGCAGCTGTGACAGAATTACCACAAGTGGGGGCTTTCATATGCAGAAATCTCTTTCCTGATCAGGAGACTAGAAGTCCAGGCAGAGTGCAGGCTCCAGGAGCAGCTTTTCTGTCAGTTCTGGGGCGGATCTGGCATAAGCTTCTCTAGCCGGCCACCCTTGGGGTTTCTGGGCCTCTATCTTCTTTGGACAGTGCAAGGTTTTCCTGTGTCTGCTTTTTGTCTCTGCTTACTCTGCATTTTATGCCTCAGAAATAATTAGCTTAAGACACACCGTGTACTGACATGGATTCACTAACACCTAACAGAGACTCTGTTCCCAATGGGGTTATAGCTGCTGGTGCAGGGGTTATAGGAGCGTGAGTCAAAAGACATTACTGTAAAACCATAGAGACCCATAGGAACAGAAACCTCGAAATGTGAAGCTGTTGCTTCTCAACATATCCCTCCTTTAGGCCCATACATTTGAAAGAGTGGCTGTTTGATTAACTGACCAGCTTACAAACGTAATCATGGCAGAAACCTTAGCCCAGCCTCCTAATAAGCCTGTTGATCGCTCTTCCCTGGACCAGCACCTCCACCTTCTTGAACTGGGTGGTCTTTTTCTTCACCCCACCTCGCGGAGAAGACCGTGTGAAGGGCCACAGGAAGGTATTTGCTTCTTTGAAGCGTTTCCCAACAGTCCAGATCTCATGGAGCAGATCCTCCGTGCAGGTGAGGCCGCATTCTCCCCAGAGATGCTGCCATCGAAGTGTTACCTGAAAGTCAGGGCAAGACGCTTCTTGGTGATGTGCCATGCCACGCTTGTAGATCAGCTCATTCACGGACACCAGCTGCGGGGACCCATGCCCTGCGTGGTTCCACCGTCCTCCGCATGTTCCCTGAAGCCTTGCTCCGCTTCCCAAAGGAGCCACTGAACACCGGCGAAGGCGGAGAAGCTGCAACACTTTCCAACCTGAGGGCTCACGCCATTGATACCTCTGATCCTGATGACAGCCGCCGGCGCGGGCTCTCCAGGTTCACGTCGAGGCTGCCAGCTCTTCTCGCCATGCGAGCCATTGGGATTCTGTGACGCCCTCCGCGGCCGCCGGCTTGAAAACGAAGGACACCCATACGCCTTTGAAGGCAGAGTTTCCAGCTCCTTCCCAAAGAAGGCTGCGCCCCTTGATTCCGGCCGCTTCCGAGTGTCAGATCGGGCCCTCCAGGGACTCAAATCTGCGCTCTGGAAATGTTTCCTGAGTGTTGGGAATAAAAAAGTCTGCAGGGGTAAGATGAGGCTGAAGGGCGGGCGAGGGACGGTTTCCCAACGAAAACCTCCTGGGACTGGCCTCCAAGAATGAGCAGGTGCCTGTGGTGGGGGAAACAAAAGTCCCTTAGCACCGCTTTCCTGGCCCTTTTCTCACCTCTGCAGCAATCTGATGTCTCAAAACCTTCTTCTCCCTAAGTCCTTAGGATCATCCGTACAGGAGCCCTGGTGCTGCAGTCAGTTGCACACTGGGCTGGTACCTACAAGATCAGCAGTTCAAAACCACCAGCCGCACAGTAAAAGAACAATTAAGCTTTCTATTTCCGCAAATAGTGTCCGAAACTCAACAGGGGCAGTGCTATCCAGCCATATAGGGTCGTTCCAAGTCGGAGTGGAGTTTGTTTGGTTTTGTTTTTTCAGTGCTTTGTATCATCCTGTGCCCTTCAAGAAAATCTTCCATGGTTTCCCCTTTGAGATCTCAGAAAGGAGGAACTGACCGCTGCTTTGCATTTAACTGGCCCATCAGTTCCCCTCGGAAGCCACTTTTGTGATTGCACCCCTTTATTTGAACCTCATGAGACTAAGACAGGTGGGCTTTGAGTGGGTTTCAAAAAGCTCATGGAAAAATTCCATTTTCTTTGATTCCATTCTTCTACCCACTTCCTGAAGCCCCCGTGCCTGAGAAGAATCCGCTGGCGCTGTTCACTGATCACAAAGACTGGGCTAACCGTGCCTTGTGGTGGTAAACCTGTGCAGATATACACTGGACTTCTAGTAGCAGCCCTTTCCCTTGCTTTAGCTTCATATTTTTGGGGGGTGGGGTTGGGGCCACAATTCAATCCTTAACACTTCCCACCCCAAAATTGGATATTTATGTTTTGTTCCACTCTCCTATGATAGCCTATCCTTTTCCTTTACAGTGCCTGTCATGCTACCATAGACACATTTGATTAGCCTATCTGTTGCCCCGGTAGACAGGAGGTTGTGAGGACACACACTGAGTCTGTTTTCAAGCCCAGCACGTGCTTGTGTTTGTCCGATGATCACAGATCTTACAGGAAGGTGGAGAGCAGTGGCCGCAGGCTCTCTTGTTGCATGCTAGTAGCTATTAAATTCATGTCTGCTTCGGATTCTGTGTCCAGCAAGCATTCTCTGGATGATGTAATCGTCACATGTTCTTGGCCTTTTTATTGTTTTATAACTTGGAAAATCTGCTCTGGACAGAAAGGGACTGTAGGAACTTTACACATAAACTGGAAACTAGCAAGTTGGGGTGGTTTCACAGTACTATTGGGAGCTGAGTTAATTGCATACCTCTTGGGATAATGAGATGTGGTGGTGACACAGTGGGTTGTGTTATGTTGCTTATCACAAGGTTGAGTGGTTCAAACCCACCAGCTGCTCCTCAGGAGAAAGATGAGGCTGTCTGCTCTCCCATACAGATTATCCTAGAAACCCTGCATGCGTTTCTGTGCTGTTGCAAAAATGGCACAGGGACTGTTCTGGCTTTGGCAGGGAGTAGAACCCAGCTGTCACCAGCCTCTGGCCAATTCCCACCTGATTGGTCAGACCTACTAGCCCCCTGGTTGTATGATTGGTCCAGTGTTTGCGTGCTTCATGAGTCTGTGCAGCCCAGCTCAGCCCAGCCGTGGTTCATTTAGATTGTGGCTCATCTCTTCAGCTAGCTGGTTCGCCTTCCTGAACCTGAGTTTCCTTAGCTGAACATGGGCCTCCTACCACCTTCTTGGGTCCTCTAAAATTAGATGCTTAAATGTGCCATGATCAAATACATATGAAATCAACATGCATTCTCTCAGCCGGTTTTTCTTTTCTTCCCATCTTACTACAGGGTGGCTCTTTCTCAACTGACAGTTTTCCGTGTGTTTCTCAGGTGTGGGTTGCCGACCGAGGAAATAAAAGAATCCAGATGTTTGATAAAGTCACCGGGGAGTGGCTAGGCATGTGGGATGATTGCTTCACAGAAGAGGGGCCGTCTTCAGTCAGGTGAGGATGGCTTTTTTGTTTAAAAAGCATGTGTAATGCTGTTGATATGACTTAGTTTGGGGGATGGTTAAGTTGGGGTTTTAAATCATTAGTGTTTGTTTTAAGCAGGGGGCAAAAGGGAGAATGGGCAAGAAACAAGATTGCGTAATGGGGACATTAATGGTATCTTGGGTCTCAGGCGAAATGAAGACATTTAAACTCCCAGTACGCTCGGCTAGTACGCTACTGCCTCTACCTTCCAGATCACGTTTGATTTTCACTCTCTTCAAAAATTTACCAAAGTCTAATGCATGGTCCCATACCCAGTTTAACACCATGACTTCACTTAGAGCACCAATTAGGGTAAAAGCCAAAACAAAACACCAAACCAAGTGCACTGCCATTAGTCGGTTTCGACTCAGCAACCTATGGAACACAGTAGAACTGCTCTTTGGTGTTTCTGAGAGAGAGTGTCCAACTCTGTGGGAGCAGACAGCCTCATCTCTCTCCCCTGGAGTTGGTGAGTATGAACAATCCACCTCAGTTAGTTGGCGGCTTGACACTTCATCCCCTGCATTCCCAGGTTCCCTTCTGGCACTGCTATTTTAAAAGTTCAACAGTTCAAACTGTAACTCAGGAGCGCACGTAAAGATCTGCAGCGTCAGAAACCCACGAGGCAGTTCTACACTGTCCTGTGAGGTTCACTCTGCATTGGAGTCTACTTGATGGCAGTGAGTTTCATTTTGGATGTTAAACCTTGGCTGTGCGCCCATCACAGCACATACAGTCCCTACTTAGATTAGCTCGATTCTCCTGTATGAGCCATCCAGCAAGGAGCATATTTGTGTCTCAATATAGGGGATAGACCTGTTCAGAAAATAAGCATCGAAGTTTCTGTCCCAGCCATTTATTGTTTAAGATGTCTGCCTTCTCAGGTTTACTGCCGATGGGAAGTACGTGTTTTTCGCCCAGCTAAATCTCAGCCGCCTCTCCTTTGTGGCCGCACCCCCAGCAGGAAGCGTGGGCCGCTGCTCTGTGGTCAGCACCATCCAGCTTGCGGATCAGGTTTCGCCCCACCTCGTGGACGTGGACAGGAAGACGGGAGCCATCTATGTAGCAGAGATTGGAGCCAAACAAGTACAAAAATATGTCCCTTTGAGTAGCTCTTCCTCTTCCCTGGGCTCCTAGTTTTTCTTTGCCTGGACATCGATCTTTCTTCGTGGAAGCTCCAATTCTCATGTCCAACGCAAGAATACATTCCTCTGTTTTTACCAGAGTTCATATTAGAAAGGTTTATTTTTTATATTGGGATGAGTCAGATTTTGCTGCTGCTCTTGATAATTCATTTTACATCTAAGTGCATAGGAAAATATGATAAAGCAAGAAATATAATTCTAGGAAATATATCCAGTGTAAGGACGGATGGAAGTCGTGACTTAGTTTCCTGGGAAATCCAGAATGAATGTGAGCCTGGAGGATGTTTTCTTGAATTCCACGGGGAGTACTGCTGACCTCACAACCTGAGCACTCTTTAGAAGGCAAACACTGAGAGATTAGAGGCAGGTGTGCTCATTATTTTAAATACTAAATTTGAGATTCATAAATGGAAAGACGAGGGCTCCTCTGCCTTTAGATTGGCTTTTAATCCAACGCAGAGAAACAGTTGTAAGTTTACTGTGATCTTTGGCCTTTTTTCCTTCCCTTTTAATAGTCCAACTTTATGTTGGGCTTTGAGCTTTAAGATACTGAATATCACCTTTTAAATGAAATGAAAAAGCATCTAAGCACTTTATTGAAAGATTTTTACAAATAATTGTATTTTTAAATATATATTAGAAAACCTCAAATATGGGGCCTCTGTGTTTCCTCGTTTCTTTGTTTACCAGCAACGCCATTCCTTCACAGCATTGTCTACCTCTAAGAAGTGTTAGGATAATTTTTATATGGAAGTGTGTGCCAAACATTCCCTCCCCGAAACCCCCGAGTCTGAGGATTGGGTCCCAATTAAAACAGTTTTCTGGTTGGTTCTAGTATATTCCAGGTTGTGGTGAAACATTTGAGATCGTTCTTTGCCTTTCATTCCACCAGCCTCCCACCTGATTCCAGATTTCAGTAAATTCAAGCTGATTTCCCCGCCATCATCCATTATTGACGGAGTCTTTTCCTATTCCTGGGCACTCCCACTGCCTTGAGAGCTTGGATCATATCTTTTTAAAATTATTTTGGATTTACTACATATGTAATTCCATATATATCAATCACGTAAAATAGAATTGTACAGTTGCTACCAGGCAGTTTCCAAACATTTGGATCATACCTTAATGTGACTCCGAAGGCCAACCTGCCAACAGGATATCCTGTGCTGCACCCCGAGGCGAATTATATCAACATTGTGCCTGTGATCCAGCTGCGTTATAGTGAAATTCACCTCTAGGTTTCCTGGGGTCCTTGCCTCAGTACAGTGGGAATGTACTTCCTCCTCCACACAATGCTGTGGAGATCATACCTGGACATATTTAGCTGAAGGTACCACAGAGGTATTTTATTAACAAAGGTTCTTTGAAATGTGCTACCTACCTGACACCGGCTTATCTGGTTTGCCTTACTTTTGCTATTCCTTTAGCCAAACATAGCTTCGCAAACATTAGACAGTTGAGTTCATCAAGTAAGTTTATTTACCCAAAGGAGAGTGCTGTGAGGTCTTTTGGTTGTCAGCCGGGTTGATAAGTGCCAGTGTCTCTTTTTCAGAATGTAGGCTAGGTAAACTGATTTTGTCATTGCTGAAATGTTTTATGTAACTAGTTAGCACCAAAGTTTTAATGAAAGTTGCTGAAGATACGGTTTAAGTTGCTGAAAGTGATCATTACGCAATGTAACACAGTAGTTTACTTTCTTGGGATTGACTGAGGATATTTTTTTTTAATAAAAAATTCTGTGGAAAGAAGCATCATTTTCTGGCTTCCCAGTTCTGTCAGTATGGCACATGAGCCACACACTCTGAGGGCTCTTTCGAACAAGCCGGCCTTAGTGTGCAGGTAGCTGGGTTGAAGGATTCTGGTGAGGGAAAGATCCCCCTGGGACAGCACCCCACCCCCGCCCCACGCATTTGTCCTGAGCCTGGGCCTCAGTGATCCAGGATCCAATTCTTGGGACATCTCAGCTCATCAGGCTGAGTGAGCCCAGCATGAGCCGCCACCACTGCCGCAATCAACGATAGACCCACCCCACCCCACCCCCAGACCAGGGTTCCACACTAGGAGTTGCTAGGCTGCACTGCCGAGACACACGCAGCTGTGGCGGGACCCCCTACAGCAGCTGCCCACTTGTGGGACCCCACCAAGAGAGAAGTTTCCCTTTCCTGCACTTCCCACCTCCCCACGTGGCAACGATCTGCCCTTGGGCTCCAGTCCCTCCCTCCTTTGACCCATGGCCCCAGGAACTGACCTGCAATTCATTGGTGCCTGGCTGGGCAACCTGCACTAGGGACGATCCACCCCCATTGCTGCCTGGGACCTCGCCACCAGCACCCTCGTTTGCCTACCTGCTCCTGTCAGCTTCCTTCCCACTCCCAGCATGGGAGACTGCTGCAGCGCATTCTCAGCCACTGGTGCTGGGCACTTCCTGCCAGCATGAGCCTGTTGGCTGGGGTCCATCCTACTTGTATCCACAACCCTGCATTTACGCCGTAGCCACTTCAGCCTGACCCGCACCACTGCGGGGCCCAGTGCCATTCACAGCGTCGGTGGCCTGGAGGGCAAAGCCTGCCCGCCCAAGCGAGTTCCCAGTGTGGAGGGCTGCCACCACCACCCTCTGTTTCCCGATGAAACTACTGCTGTCCGGTCCTGGCTCTGCCCATACCACTTCAGAACCCTGCATCGTTCACAGTGCTGGCGGCCTGAACAATACGCATTCCTGCCTACTAAGAAGGCTAAAGACATGGCTTTGAGTTTCCCACCAGAGGCGTCTTTGTCTACTCTGGCCGGCCCATGCCACTGTTGTGCACTGCAGGGTACCCAACACTGGCAGCTCCGAGCACTAAGCCTGCCTGCCACAGCCCATTACTCCCAGTGCAGAGGGCTGGTGCCATTGCCCTGTTTCCCGCCTGAACCACTACTGTCCGTTCCCAGGCTGGTGCAGGAGGCTCACTGCTGAGGTGTGTCTCCTGCCGGTGTAGCCTCTGCCTACCGGCTTAACTCTGCAAGCCTGACGGGACCTGGGGAGTATATGCTTGATCTGAAAAGCATTTTCCCCCATACATAGATCGCCTGGTTCTGGAGCCCTAGTTCAACACCACTTCCTGTGGCAGTGAGACCTTCCCCACCTCCGCCTTCTATTAGGCATCTTTAGAAATTGGAGGGGAAAGAAGGGGGTGAAATTTTGTTTTTATTTTTTCTTCTCTTTCATTATAACCTTTTTCTCCTCTTTTATGCTTTTCCTTTTCTCATTTCTTTTCCTCCATTTTTTAATTATTATACAAGAAAAAAGGCTTCTAAGTGTGCCCTGACAGACCAGGTCAAAGCAGCCTAGGGGCATTCATTGAGGCTCCATCCCACACTCCAGTCACTATAACTTCTCACCACTGTTGGCCACTAAGCCATCGAGGAACTCTGCCTACATGGCAGTCAGACCCACCTCTATAGTAGGTCATAGGCACCCCCCTGAAAGCATCCTTAATAGTGACACAGAGAAGGGCCCCCGACCTTCAAGAAACATGAGGCCTACAAAAGAATAGAAAAAAAAATCAACAGACCACAACACTCCCAACAAAAAAACTGGAGACAAAACACAATAGCAGAATTAACGTCTCTCATAGAAGAATCAGACAGGGATCTGTCACAGAAGGAAATATTCAGAGGTCTGCTCAGTAATACAGGATTTGAGGGAAGCAACGCAGAATGAAGATGCAGTGATAGAGGAGATGAAGTCCACACACCAAAGGCAATTATAGGAGCTAACAGAGGAGGTAGCAGAAACCACACACAAGGCCACAGAATTTACTATTAGGTTTGAGGAGGCAGAGGACCGTGTCAGTGATCTCAAGGACACTCAGACCTAAGCAAGCGGGAAAAACAGGAAAACTAAAGAGGCAGAAGATAACTTGAGATCAATGGCAGATGCTATGAAGAGGAATAATATTCAAATAATTAGTCTACTGGAGCACAACACACCACACAAGTTGACAGCCAAGATAGTGAAGGAATTTCTGGAAGAAAACTTTCCCACCCTAACGAGTGAGAATCAGGCACTCCTACAGGAAGCCGAAAGGACACCAGCTAGATTAGACCCCAAGAAGAACACACCAAAGCATATAATAGTAAAAATATCAAACTTCAAGGAGAAAGAGAAAATTTTAAGGGCAGCAAGAGAAAGGAAGACAGTCACATACAAAGAAGCTCAGGTAAGAATATTCTCAGACCTATCAGCAGGTACCATGAAGAGGAGAGAGTGGAGCAACATCTTCCAAAAGCTGAAAGAAGAAAAATAAAGCCTCCCCCAAAATCTTTACCCTATCAAGTTATACATTTAGATGGGGAGATAAGGGTGTTCTAGGACAAGGAAAGACTCACAAAGAATATTCTGCAAGACACCCGACCCTGTGGAATAAACTGACTGACTGACAGTGGCCAGGGGATCAACCTCCACCAAGTACAAGCAGGAGACTACCATTTAGCTCAACTCCATCCAGAAGCCAGTATGCCAACAGCAATTACCAGGACAACAGGGTCTCAGAGGGAAAAGAAGACAAGATAGAAACTCTCCACTCAACCACAGCACACTGATATGAAGGGAGATAGGAAAACACCCCAAACAGAAGACAGGGTATGATAACTATGAATCCACAGATTGTGATAATCACTCTGAAATCCAATAGACTCAATTCATATATTAAAAGAAAAAGGCTGGAGGACTAGCTCAGAAAACATAGTCCATCTGTTGCCCGCAAGAGACACACCTTAAGTACACAGACAAAAATAAGCTAAAACTAAAGGCTGGTGGGAAGTATATCAAGCAAATGGCAACTTAAAAACAGCAAGTTTGGCAATCTTAATCGACAAAATGAACCTCAAGGTTCAAACCATAAAAAGACACGAGGGCTCAGTAAACCAAGAGCCAGTTTGCATATTGAATAATTACACACCCACCAATGGTGCGGCAAATTACATCAAAGTATTAAAAACAATTTTTTAAATCACAATTCAACAATCATAGTAGGTGACTTTAACACTGCTATCAGAGAAAGATCACTGGGAAAGAAGCTCAGCGAAGAAGCTATAGAGTTAAACAATGTAATTAGGCAACTGGGCTTGATACTTATAGAGCTTTGCAGCCAAACAAAATAAAATTCACATTCTTCTCAAGCCCCCATGGATCATTTTCAAGAATAGACCACATGCTGGGACACAAGTCAAGCCTGAGTAAATTCAAACACATCGATATTATTCAGAAGTCTAATATCACCATGCCATAAAGCTGGAGATTAATGAGGATGTACGGAAAAGCAAGGGCAGCCAATTGGAGGATGAACAAATATCTGTGACATGAATGGGTACAGGCCCCAATTAGAAAAGATATTAGGAAGTTTCTATAAACTAATAAGAACGAAAATACAACGTATTGAAACTTACTGGATATTCTGAAGGCAGTTAGCAGAGGTAACTTGATATCATTAAATGTATATATGAAAATAAGAGAGGCTTATGACAGATACTTTATCACAAAACCTCCAACAACTAGAAGAGTCAGCAGAACAACCCCTCCAATAGCAAGATAAAATAAATAATAAAAAATAAGGGTAGAGTTAAACCAGTGGGAAGTGAAGAGAATGCTTCAAAAGATAAATGCAGCTGAAAGCTGACTATGAAAGGATCAACAATATAGACTGCTGGTGAATCTGACCAAGGGTAGGAAAGAGCAAACATCAATAGCCAGGATGAGGGATGACAAAGGGGCAATTACAACAGACCCCAATCATATTAAAGGGATAATCACAAAGTACTAATAAGGTCTATATTCTAATGAATTCAGAAATGTGGAAGACATGGATAAATGCTTGGAAAGACAGTCCCTCCCTAGATTCTCTCAGACATCGGTCAAAAACCTCAACAAACACATAGAGAAAGAAGAAATAAGGTCATCAAGAAGCTACCAACAACAAAAACCCCTGGGCGAGATGGCTTTACAGCAGAATTCTACCAGGCATTCAAGGAAGAGTTGACCCCCAATCCTCCACAAAGTATTCCATAGCATAGAAAAGGATGGCAAACTTCCAAACTCTGTCTATGAAGCCAGCATAACTTTGATACCCAAAAAGGGCAAAGACCCCACAGGTATCGAGAATTATAGATCGCTATCTCTAATGAACATAGATGCAAAATCCTTAACAAATATTGGCAAATACAATACAAAAGTATATAAAACATATCATCCACCATGACCAGGTAGGATTAATTCCAGGGATGCAGGGATGGTTTAACATCTGAAAATCCATCAATTATGTATCACATCAATAAGAAAAAGAATATAAACCATATGATAATATCCATAGAAACAGAAAAAGCATTTCACAACATCCAACACCCATTCCTAATTAAGACGCTCACGAAGATTGGAATGGAAGGTAAATTTCTTAAGCTGATACAAGTTATCTATGAAAGGTCAACGGCCAACATCATAATTAATGAAAAAAGACTAAAACAATTCCATTGAAAAAGGGTACAAGACAAGAATGCCCCTTGTCCCACTTCTATTCAATATCGTTCTGGAGGTTCTAGAAAACAGCACAAGACAGTGAAAGGACATCAAAGGAATCCAAATGGGAGAGGAGGAGGTGAAACTATCACTATTTGCAGACGACATGATCCTGTAAATGGAAAACCCCAAAAGCTCCACAACAGGAGTACTTACAGCGATAGAGGAATATGGAAGAGTGGCAGGATACAAGATAAACAGAAGTTGGTAGGTTTGCTATACACATGAGACAGGACCACGGAAGAGGAGATCATGAAGGAAGTACCCTTCACAGTAGCTAAGAACAAACTGAAATACCTAGGAATATATTTAACAATAACAAAAAAAACTACGTATACAAGGAAAACTACAAGATCCCACTACAGGAAACCAAAAGCAACCTCCACAAATGGAAGAACATCCCATATTTGTGGATTGGAAGGCTTAGCATAGTAAAGATGACAATCTTACCCAAAGCACTTTACAATTTTAATGCAATTCCAATTCAGATACCAACAACCTTCAAAGAATTGGAAAAACTGATCACCCATTTCATATGGAGAAGGGAAGAAGCCCAGAATTAGCAGAGAACTCAAGAAGGACAAAGTTGGGGGACTTGCCTTACCCGATTTTAATACCTATTACACAGCTACAGTGGGCAAAACAGCATGGTAGTGGCACAGCGACAGATACTCAGGCCAGTGGAAAAGAATAGAAAGCCCAGGAATAAAACCAACAGCATATAGACAACTGATCTTTGACAAGGGTCCCAAAACCATCAAGTGGGAAGCTGATGCCCTTTTTAACAAGTGGTGATAGAAACAATGGATATCCACATGTAGAAAAAAAACATGAAATGACGTTTACCTCATCCTATGCACAAGAATAAACACAAGGTGGATCACAGACCTAGAAGTTAGCCCCCAAACCATCAGGACCATCAAGGAGAGAATCAGTACAAACATAAGAGCACTGGCCCAGGGAATTCAGAGGCTCACTGCAATAGGGAAGTGTACACACACAGATGAACTAGAAATTAACAAATATGATTTGTAATAATAAAACATCTATGCACCTCGAAAGACTTCACCAAGAGGGTGACAAGACAACCCACAGACTGGGAGAGGATTTTTAGTAATGACACATTGGATAAAGGGCTCATTACTAAAATCTATAACCCCCTCATGGCCTGAAAAAAAGAGGAAATCAGTTAACCCCAAAGGAAGTGGTCAAAAGAACTGAAAAGAACTTTCACTAGGGAGGAGACCCATATGGCCAACAAGTATATGAGAAGGTGTTCCTGGTCATTAGCCATAAGAGAAATGAAAATTGAAACAACCATGAGATACCACCTAACACCCCTGAGGCTAGCCCAAATCAGTAAATCAGAGAGCAACAAGTGTTGGAGAGGTTGTGGTGAAGTAGGAACCCTCCTCCACTGCTGGTGGTTGTGTAGATTTGTACAACCACTGTGGAAAGCAATCTGGAGTTACTTAAAGAAAATGGAAATTGATCTACCTTATGACCCAATAATCCCTCTACTGGTCATATACCCAGAGGAAGTAACAAATAAAACACGACCATTCATCTGCGCTCCAATGTTTTTTGTGGTGCAATTCACAATCGCAAAGACTTGGAAACAGCCTAAATTCCATCAATAGATGAGTGAGTTAGTAAACTCTGGCACATACACACAGTGGAGTACTATGCAGCACTGAAAATCATGGCCAATCACATGAAAAGGAATCATGTTAAGCAAGGTAAGCCAATCTCAAAAGGACAGGTATAACATAAGTCCCCTGAGGTAGGTACAATCAGCACAGCAGGAATAGAAGAGTAGATATTTATCTTGCAATAAAATGTTTAGAAGCGTAGGTAGGGGGAGGGCAGACCACACCCAGGGAGGTACATGTGAGTCCAACATAAAGAAGGGGGAAGGGGGAGGGAGAATTGGGGTGGGGAGAAACCGAGATGATGACATGGGAACAGGGCACTAATGCACCCAGGGAGAGAGTATTGGTTGTGTCCCCACAGAACTGGAATGTGCGTACAGACTCTACCATGACGCGCCAAACCAGGAGGGCAACATAACACGCGGAGGAATCCATTAAAAGACTGGACTATTTTCCCGGCACCAACCTGAGTCAACCTGACCCCCACCATGGAAGGGTGTGCCACAGAGAATGACAATAGACCCTGTGGCGAGGGAAGGGAACCAACCTACCATACCCAGATGGAAGCGGAAGCAAATGAAGGGGGAGGAAGGGAGTGGAGCACACCCTGGCCCACCAAGCTCAGAGGACAATAGCCCCACTCAGAGCGGCCAATGCACAGAGAGGACCATATTGCCGGCCCCACTATGAGATGTGATGTCCTGCATTGACCCATATCCCTACATGGGACAATGGAGACAGTGTGGGATGTGTGACACAGCTGACCCCACCACACCGAGGCAAAACACTAAAGGCATGCAATAGATCAGCAAGGGAAGCAGAACAAGGAAGTCACCAGGGAGTAATAAAAATAGACTTTGGGCCAGGGCGTGGCACCCCATCAGACTGGTCAGGAAAACACTCCTAAAGGTCAACAAACAGACCTTGAACTATTTACAGGCTTTTCTTTCTTTTCTTCTTCTTTTAGATTTTGTATGTCATTGGCTTTTTGTTTCTGTCGCTGCTGTCATCGCTTTGTTTTTCTGGGTCACTTTGTTTGGTACTGTCGAGATTTTATGTGTATATTATTATCCCTGCAGGTCTATCTGGATAAGATAGGCTGAATAAACATTGAGGAGAAGAACACAATGGGACCAATGGTTCCAGGGGGACATGGGAGAGTGGCAGGTCATGGAAGGGAAGCGGTGCTAACCAACCCAGGGACAAGGGAACAACGAGTTATTCAAAACCAGTGACAAGGAGGGGGTAGGAGAACTGGTAGAATCAAGGGCAATGTAACCGAGAGGAATGACTGAAACCCAAATGAAGACTGAACATGTTAGTAGGACAAGAGGAAAGAAAAAGGAAATAGAGGAAAGAAGTAGAAGGCAAAGGGCATACATAGAGGCCTAAATACAGGCATGTACATATGTACATATATTTATATATGATGGTGAAATAGATCTATGTGCATATATTTATAGGTTTAGTAGTAAGGTAGCAAATGGACATTGGATCTCCACTCAAGTACTTCCTCAATGCACGAACACTTTGCTCGATTAAACAGACATTCCATGATGCTCACTTTCCCGACACGATCGCTGAAGACAAACTGGGTGCATAAGCAAATGTCTTGAAGAAAGCTGATGAAGCCCAGCTATCAAAAGATATAGCATCTGGGGTATTAAAGGCTTGAAGGTGAACAAGCAACCATCTAGCCCAGAAGCAACAAAGCCCACAATGTTGAAGGGACCAGGTATAAAGCACCAAAGAACAAAACATCATATCATCATGAATAAGGGGGGGCGGGCGGGGGGATCCAATGCCCATCTGTAGACAACTTGACATCCCTTTGCAGAGGAGTAGCAGGGAAGAGACAATTCACTCAGGGTGTGATGTAGCATCGATGAAACACACAACTTTCCTCTAGTTCTTAAATGCTTCTTTCCCCTCACCCCCAACTATCATGATTCCAATTCTACCTTATAGACTTGGTTAGACCAGAGGATGTACATGATACAGATAGGAACTGGAAACACAGGGGATCTAGAACAGATGATCCCTTCAGGATCAGTGGTGAGAGTGACAAAACTGGGAGGGTGGAGGGAAGGTGGGTTACCTATTACAAGGAAAGGGGGAACCTATTACAAGGATCTACATATAACCTCCTCCCTGGGGTGAATAACAGTAAAGTAGGTGAAGGGAGAGTAAGACAGTGTAAGATATAATCAAATAATAATAATTTAGAAATTATCAAGGGTTCATGAGGGAGGAGGGAGTGGGGAGGGAGGGAAAAATGAAAAAATGAGCTGATTCCAAGAGCCCAAGTAGAAAGCAAATGTTTTGAGAACAACGAGGGCAATGGATGTACAAATATGCTTTACAAATTGACGTATGTATGGCTTGTGATAAGAGATGTATGAGCCCCCAATAAAATGATATTTTTAAAGAGGAAAAAAAAGGGAGGATGGCAAAATTGTATCTCATGTATTTTGGGCATGTGGTCAGAGAGCAGTCCCTGGAAAAGGATGTGGTGCTTGGTAAAATAGAGGCACAGCAGAGAGAGAAGACTCTCAAGATGGATCGACACCGTGGCTCCAACAATAGGCTCAAACCTAAGAACAGCGGCGAGGACGGCACAGGGGCGGGCATTGTTTCCTTCTGTTGGACACCGGGACACGCGAGTCCAGTCTGATTCCTGGTGCCTAGCAGCAGGGCTGTTTGTCTCTCCTCTCCCCGCCTGGTGAATTCGTTTGATCAGAGCTTTAGTCGCTCCTTGACTATTTTTTGGGCAGGTGCTGGCACGGTTTTGTTTCCCTTCTTTATTTGGTGTCTAATCTTTCACACATTCTCTTTGCGGTCATCATTTGTTCTCTGTTTAAGTTCTGATCTTTAAAATATCTCGGTTCCAACGGATTTCCTTAATGGCAAGCCTCTCTCTTTCTCTCCCTCTTTTCCCCCCAACAGTTTTATTGACACATAATTTGCAGATCATAGAAATAAACATTTCCATCGACCAAACACATCAAGGGGGAATTGTACCACCACCACATCCATCCTAGAGCATTCCTCCCACCGTGGTTGATTCATCCCCACAGTGAGCTGTGCAATCACGGTCAGCTCCAGTGCTCCCTCCCCCGCCCACCTTCACCACCCACTCCCACACTCCCCGGCCCCTCCCTA
Source organism: Tenrec ecaudatus (assembly GCF_050624435.1). Lineage (NCBI taxonomy): Eukaryota > Metazoa > Chordata > Mammalia > Afrosoricida > Tenrecidae > Tenrec > Tenrec ecaudatus. Next base: position 15,463,279 of record NC_134540.1, on the reverse strand, counting down.
TCACCCTGCCCCCTCCCTCACCTTCCTGCAGCACCTTGTATCCGTTATCTTTGTACATCCACTCCTCCCGGGCTTCAGAGCTGAAAAACCCACAGAAAACAAAACTAAGTCCCACCCCCCAACATTCAAGAAGTCAGGGAAGAAGTTTTTGTTGTGGAACATCTAAGGGATACTTGCCCCCCAGCACAAATCTAGGATGTGTTTGTGGGGAGGTCAACTGGCCAAGTATCAAGGGCACAAAGGTCTCTGCCAGCTGTAGGGCTATTCGTGACTCTTCTCTGCCCAGAGGGGATCTGGCAGCAGCTGGCTCTCACCATCTAATTTGCAGATGGGCTAAAGCCTCTCTCATGTGATGTAACCATCCATTCCACCTGTGTGTCCACCTCCTTGAAGTACACCTTTAAATGTATTTTGTTATTATATGCATTTCATTATGAATCTCATAGAAGTATGGCTGTGTGAAGGACATGCCATCATATTTACCAACAGCATCTTGCTCCGGGTGCCTCACATCAGGTTGCTTTCTGGAACACTCCCTTTGATATTTTTTATAGGGCTGGGCTGGTAAAAATAAAGTCCCTTAGATTGTACCTGTGAATGCCCTAATCTTGCTCTCCTGGTTTCAATGACAGTTGGGGTAGTGGTTATCCTTTGGGCTACGAACACTCCCTTTGATATTTTTTATAGGGCTGGGCTGGTAAAAATAAAGTCCCTTAGATTGTACCTGTGAATGCCTCCTGGTTTCAATGACAGTTGGGGTAGTGGTTATCCTTTGGGCTACTAATCACCCGGCAGTTCAACAGCACCAACCACTAAGGGAGAAAGACCAGGCTTTCTACTCCATGAAGAGTTATAGTCTCACGGGAGTAGAAAGTCTTATCTTTCTCCAAGGTCTAGTATAGTACCAAGGAACCACACATCATTCCTCTAGTTCCCTCTACATGCTTCCTCCCCCCTCTACCATGACCCCATTCTACTTTACAAATCTAGCTAGACCAGAGGACACACATTGGTGCAGATAAGAGCTCTTGACACATGGAATGCAGGACAGATAAACCCCTTAGGAACAGTAGTGGGAGTAGTGGCATCATGAGGGTAGGAGAATGGGGAAGGGTGAGAAACCGGGAACCCATCTGTGGTAGCCTGGGTACTTTAGAGAAACAAATCCACAGAAACTCATGTATAAGAGAGTTTTATAGAAAGGTTAAGTTCACATCAGGAAAACATCCCAACCCAGTGCTGCACAAGCCCACAAATCCAACATTAACCCATATGTCTGACACCAATCCACAAAGTCCTCCTCCATCTCACAAAACACACACTGATGCTGACTTCAGGAAGAAAGCTGAATCAGTGAACATGTAAGCATCTCAGCACTGGCAGAGTTCTCCACACGGGTGCTCCAGCACCCAGGGCAGCATTGGGGTAGGTCCATGTGGCTTCACCTTGGGATGTTTTGCAGGAAGTGAGCCTTGCCAGCTGAAGCAAGGAATTGGCTAAAGTAGCTACACCCCGGTCTGAAAGCAAGCGACCCGAGAACTAGAAAGGTGAGGCTCACCACCAAGCCATTAATCTCTCCGCCCTTCAAGTAACTCCACATTTGTTTATCGGCCAGCTTGGCACAATAAACTAACTACCTCACCATTACAAGGTTGGATATATAACCCCCCCAAAAGGTCCAGATAACAGAAATAAGTGCAGGGAAACAATGGATAGTGTAAAATATGAAATAATCACAATATATAATTGATCAAGGATTCACAAGAATGGAGGGGGGAAGGAGGGAAAATAGAGGAGCTGATACCAAGGGCTCGAGTAGAAAATGTTTTGAAAATGATGGTGGCAACATATGTACAAATAGGCTTGATACAATTGATGTATGGAATGGTATAAGAACTGTAAGAACCTCCATTAAAAATGATTTTTAAAAGAGTTACAGTGTCAGGGAAGATCTGCCCTGCGTTACAGGTAGCTACGGATCAGCATGGACCCAATGGCAGTGCATTTGGGTGGTTTTGATGTGGTCTGAGTTCCTTTTTGGGTGTGGTATGAAGGATGGATTGTTTTATTTCTCTGCATGTGTACATCCATTGTTGAAGAGAGTGTGTCTTCATTGAATAAACTTGATCACTTGCTTCAAATCACTTATTCATAGAAAGTGTTGCGTTTTATCTCTAGGCTCTTAATTCTATTCCCCTAGGCCTGTGATTCTCAACCTTCCTAATGTAATGACACTTTCATACAGTTCCTCATGTGATTGTGACCCCCTAACCATAACATTATTTTCGTTGCTACTTCATAACTGTCATTTTGCTACTGTGATGAATCGGGCAGCCCCTGTGAAAGGGTTGTTCAACCCCTAAAGAGGTCGTGACCCACAGGCTGAGAACCGCTAGGATACTTGTTGTTGGGCCAACCATAGGCTGTTCCATTTTCACTTTTTCCTGTGAATTCGGAAAGGCTTACAGAGCAGGTCATGGTTTTACACGCTGCAGTTCACACACATCCTGGTTTAGTTCCTTATTGAAATCCCCTCAGTTTGTCATTACTCAGCCCCCTTCCTCTCCGTCCTTCCTGTTTCCATTCCTCCACTTTTCCTAACCCTGTGAGCTTTGTCTTGGGATACCAAAGCTCTTCAATATCATCGTCTTTGCCAGCTCCGGAAAACCCAGCCTCCTTAGCCAAAGCCACGGTTACTGTAGTGACTGGCTGTTGTTGCTTCAAAGCTTGTTCTCTGCTGTGGGCCACTGTTTCCTCTGGACACCATTTCTCCTTGAGTCTGTTAGCCTATTGAGAGCATCCTCAGGGGAGATGATTGATGGTTTACTATCGTGGCTCTTGGCAAAGATGTGCTGGGGTTGCCCACCCCCCTTGGCACTTACAATAAAATGCATGGCACTGCACATAGCAAGCCTTACTTGTGGTTTGTCAGGACCTTGGTCACACAGCTGCAGCAATAATGTCATATTCAGCAGGGAGAGTACAGCAAGGACACCACTGCTGTGCTCAGTAAAGCTGCAGCCGAACCCAGAGGGCCCCTGCCCCTGAGCACAGCAGTCCAATCTCTGGACACCGGTCTTTGAGAATGAGAAAGTTGATTTACTGTGCAGCTCAGATCCTTAGCCCAGACTCCTGAATAGCTCACACATTAGTCATACTTTTATGGGTTGGGCAAAAGCTATGCCATGCATGTTCATAAAGATTTTCTGAAAGTCTCATGTTTGTCTATTTTGCGGTGGCTCAGTCTTGCACCCGCACACCCCATGTTTGGAACATGGTGCTCTTAGCGTAATCGGTCTGGGCAGTTTAGGCAGAGGGCACTTCCTGAGGTCATCTTCAGGACAAAGCTGAATGTAACTGCACCTGCTGCTTGCCGGGCCCATCTGGAATGGCGCCAGCTTGGGCCGGCCCCTACAGCTGCTTTTCTGCAATAGATCTTAGAAGTGAGCCAGCTTTTTGAGTGTCTGAGTTGAATCCAGCCTGAGTGGGCCTCATTGTCAGTGGATAAGCTGCAGTGCAGTTACTGACAATCACAAGGTGCCTGTTATTCATTCCCTTACAGAGGGGTCATGAGGAAGAGATGAGCCAGGCAGGAGGCAGTAGTATAGCACCGAAGAAACATACAACTTTAGTTCTTTAATGCTTTGATACCAATTCTACCTTACAAATCTGACTAGACCAGAGCATGCACACTGGTACAGATAAGAGCTCTCAACACAGGGAATCCAGGCTAAACCCCTCAGGTACAATAATGAGAGTAACAATACCAGGAGGGTAGGGGGAGATAGGGGGAGCCAATCACAGCCAATGGACATATTAATATCACCCCACCCCCCAGGGGTATGGACAACAGAAAAGTTGGTGAAGGGAGACAGCGGAAAATGTAAGATATGAAAATAATTCAAAATTTATCAAGGGTTCGTGAGGGAGGGAGGGAGGGAGGGTGGGGGAGGGAATGAAACAAAAATGAGCTGATACCAAGGGCTCAAGTATCAAGAAAATATTTTGAGAATGCTGTTGGCAACATATGTACAAAAGTGCTTGACACGATGGATGATTATGATAAGAGCTGTAAGACCTCCCAATAAAATGATTAAAACAAAAAGACACCTGTCATTGTGGTTACGTTCTTTATAGTATTTTTCAACAAAAGGACTAACGTATCTCCCATGTACTCAGAAAAAGTTACATGGTTATTCCAACCGTTTAGATGTTAATAAAACACAGCAAGATGTGTTTTCTTACAATGGGTTTAAAATACACTCTTATTTTCTGAATGGCACAGTAGAGGTGTGGGGACAGCACGCCCCCCCCATGGTATTAATGGGCGTTACTATAATATTAAATAGAATAAAATATCTTTTGTCCTTAGCCTGCTTTTCATCTTATTGAAATTAAATGGTTTGCTTGCCATTTCCCCCACTGAATTGCTTTTTCGTCACAGGTAAACTTTTGCTTACATGATTACCGTATATACTTGTGTATAAGCTGAGTTTTTCAGCATATTTTTAAAAAATACTGAATTTTATTTCACATGTATATTTTTGTCTCCCCACCATTTCCATTTGTCTGACCACGGCTAATACTCTGTCCTATCATAACATTCCATACAGACTTAGAACCAAGCAGAGGGTGGAGTTCCATCTTTACAAACTAAACAGGCATTTAGACAGCACATTCTTGGCAAAGGAACCTGGACAACATGTATCAGACACGGTAGGGGAAGTTCTCACTCTGCATTATAAAAAAGGATGGCCAGATAGCAACTGTTACAGAAATGAAATACGAAGGAAAATTTTTTTTTATTTTAACAGTTGGGGCTCATACAATTCTTTTCACAGTTCATACATATACATACATCAATTGTATAAAGCACATCTGTACAGTCTTTGCCCTAATCATTTTTTTCTCTTTTCTTCTTTTACATTTTATTAGGGACTCATACAACTCTTACCACAATCCATACATATACATACATCAATTGTATAAAGCACATCCATACATTCCCTGCCCCAATCATTCTCAAGGCATTTGCTCTCCACTTAAGTCCCTTGCATCAGGTCCTCTTTTCCCCCCCCCTCCCTCCCCATTCCCCCCTCCCTCATATGCCCTTGGTAATTTATACATCGTTATTTTGTCATATCTTGCCCTATCCGGAGTCTCCCTTCCCCCCTTCTCTGCTGTCCCTCTCCCAAGGAAGAGGTCACATGTGGATCCTTGTAATCAGTTCCCCCTTTCCAACCCACTCACCCTCCACTCTCCCAGCATCGTCCCTCACACCCTTGGTCCTGAAGGTATCATCCACCCTGGATTCCCTGTACCTCCAACCCTCATATGCACCAGTGTACAGCCTCTGTCTTATCCAGCCCTGCAAGGTAGAATTCGGATCATGGTAGTTGGGGGGAGGAAGCATCCAGGATCTGGGGGAAAGCTGTGTTCTTCATCGATACTACCTCACACCCTAATTAACCCATCTCCTCTCCTAAACCCCTCTATGAGGGGATCTCCATTGGTCGACACTTGGGCCTTGGGTCTCCACTCTGCACTTCCCCCACGAAGGAAAATTTTAACAAACTGTTCAAACTATTTTCTTAAAGAGAATGATTGGGGCAGGGAATATGCGGATGTGCTTTATGCAATTGATGTATGTATATGAATGGATTGTGATAAGAGTTGTATGAGCCCCTGATAAAATGTAAAAAAAAGAAAAGGAAAAAAAAAGAAAATGATTTGGGCAAAGAATGTACAGATGTGCTTTATACAATTGATGTATGGATTGTGATAAGAGTTGTATGAGCCCCTAATAAAATGTTTTTTAAAAAAAGGACGGCCAGATAGCAACTGTTACAGAAATGAAATACGAAGGAAAATTTTAACAAACTGTTTAAACTATTTTCTTAAAGAGACTTCCTCCACTGCCAGAGATCTTGAATAGCCTCCTGGTCAGTCATCCGGAAGCAATTCTTCACATAATTGATGAATTTGGCTTCCACTTTAGGAAGAGAACCACCTTTTTCTATACTTGCTTGCATTTTTGCTTTAATGTCTTCTACAGAACTAGGGCCTTTCGGTGTTTTCGGAGTTTTTTCCTGTTTTTTGAAAGATTCTTGACCTTTGGATCTTGGTGTTGATGGTTTTGAGTCTTTTCCATTCTGGTTTGATGTTTGTGCATTTTTGGCTGGAGTATCCCATACAGATTTCTTCACTGGAGATTTTTCTTCAGTTTCATCATCAAAATCATCATCATCTTCTTCATCGTCGTCATCGGCATCATCTTCTTCTTCTTCTTCATCAGCAGCAAGTTTTACCTTTTTCTGTGGAACCTTGTACCCGCTTGTGGGGCAGACCTCTTTCCTGATACACTTAGAAGCTTCACATCCTCCTCCTCTTCATCATCTGACTCTGCATCTTCTTCCACAGCTACTACATGCTGTCCACTACCACGCACAGGCCCTGAGCCACACTTCCACCGTAAGACTACTGGTGGTGTTATTTCAAAGCCCCCAAGGGAGACCGTTGGCTGTACAGACATTGTCAAAGTTGCCAATGTTACTTTAATTGGGCTGCCTTCATAATTCATGCTTTTGCTTCAACAACATGCAGCTCATCCTTTGCCCCAGCACCTAAGCTGACCACTCTTAAAGATAACTGGTGCTCATTTTCATCATTATCAACCTTAAAGTGATCATCTTTGTCGGCCTTTAGTTCACAACCGAAAAGATAGTTTTGGGGCCTCAGGGGCTCATGTCCATGTCCATCGAATCTTCCATGGGGTGGTGACACGCACTTCGGTGAGAGAAACATTAAACGGAGGTCAATCACTGCTGTCGCTACACACGGCAGCGCAGAACGGAATCACACCAGGGAAAAAGCTCAGCGTATTTTTAGTGCAGTGTTTGTGGTAAAATTAAGTGCCTTGGCTGATATTCGGGTCGGCTCATACTCGAGTATATATAGTAATCACAGACAATTATTTTCTTCAGTTTTTCTGGGAGCCTTTTGACACCTTCAGTATTAACTGAAGCACTCTGTCCAGTGACCTTTAAGCCCTGAAGCTGACCTCGCTTCAAAAAACCAACCCAGCCACCCTCGGGCTCCCTTTAAATGCCACTTGCACATTTTCATCACCGTTTTCCAGTGCTTGGGGTTTCATCTTTCTTAAAAAAGATTCACGATCAGCACTCCACTCTTTCGGCTCTCCCACAACTCTTCAACTGAACTGAAAAAACCAGGCTCACTGCCATCGTTCCATGCTGACTCATAGTGACCCAATAGGACAGGGTAGAATTGCCCCTGTGGGTTTCCAAGACTTTAACTGTTTATGAGTAGAAAGCCCAACATTTCTCCCAAGGAGGAGATGGTGGTTCTGAACTGCCGACCTTGCAGATCTAAGCTCAACTCCTAACCACTATGCAACCAGGCCACCCTGCTTTTCAACTCCGTTTTATAACTCACTGCAGTAGCCACACAGGAAACTCACAGACAGCACTCATGATTGAAGGGTTTGTTTGGAAGTCAACAGCTTACGGTTCAGGTGGGAATGCTCAGGATGGAGTTGATCACTGACGACTTAGTACAGAACTATTTTAGGGCTGTCAATAAATGCCCTAAGGGAGTCCACTCTGCCATAAGCTTCGACTAGAAAGCACCCAGCTCCGACTCCAGGGATCAGTACACATAAAGCCAAACAAACTTTGCTGGCGAGTTGATTCTTAGCGACCCTGTAAGAGGGTTTGGTAGAACTGCCCCTGTAAGTTTCTGAGACTAACTCTTTTCCCCAGCACTTTTACTGTCACATAATTTACATATCATACAGTCAGTAGTTCAGTCGTTCAATCATATCAAGAAGAATTGCATAATTATCATCCCCACATCAATTTTGGAACACCCCGTCATGGTTAAATTGCCTTTAAAATGATTTGTGCAATCACAATCCTAGTGCTCCCTCCCACTTCATTGCTTACTCCCCAAATCCCCTTTTCCCTCCCTATCACCCACAACCCACCCCTACATCCCTTATGAGACTAACTCTTTACAAGAGTAACAAGTCCCCGAGTTTCTCTAGAGGAGCAGCTGGTGGCTTCCAAATGCTGACCTTAAGGTCAGCAGCCTGAGATAGTTAAGGTTTCCGGTGCCAACCTGGCCGGTAAACACATGAGGGGTTAATTGAAGGGCGGAGAGGTAAATGCTTGGTGAGCCTCACCTTTCTAGTTCTCTGGTCTCTTGCTCTCTGCTGGTGGGACGAGGGTGCGGCTGCCTTAGCTAGTTCTTTGCCTCAGCTGGCAAGGCTCAGTTCCTGCAAGACATCCCTGAGGAGAAGCCACATGGACTTACCCTGATGCAGCCCTGGGTGCTGGAGAAGCCGCGTGGAGACCTCTGCCAGCGCTGAGATGCTTACATTGCCACTGGATTCAAAGACTTTCTACCCACTGACCTGTGTTCCTCCTGTATTCGGTGTCATTGTGTGTGTTTCGTGAGTTTGAGGAGGACTTTGTAGATCAGTGTCGGACATATGGGCTAAGTCGGACTTAAGGGTTTGGGCTGGACAGGGTTGGGATGCTTTCTGATTGTAGACTTACCCAAATATAAAATTAACTCAAACATATGAGTGGATTTCTTTGTGTACTCTACGCAGACTAACACACAGCCCTACGCATAACCACTACACCACCCAGTTCACTCCTCAAAATAAGTGCCCAGAGGCACCCACTCCACAAGCTAGCCTCCTGCCCCAGAGCACTCAGCTTTACTTGCTCTGTGGCCTGTGATGTCTGCTATCTCGTGCTGACTCCTGCTGCTGCTGGTCTGCCTCACCGTTGGTGTCAAAGCTGTCCCTGGATCCAGGAGGTTCCAGTGTGAGGATCTCAGGGTTCTGAAAGACAAGCTCCCCTCCTGGCTCCTGCTGGTAGATCCCTCTTCTGGCTTCCGAAAGGACTCACTGTATACCCAGGCGGATGGCCAACATCCACAGCTGCATAATCCGATTAGCATCTTCCCCCACCTTCTTCCCCAGACCCAGCAGGAATAGGTCATGTGGTGGGAGTTAGAGACTCTGGTTAGAAGAACCACTTTCAATCATTCACAGCTCTGCCAAAACACACTGCAGGCCCCTTTCACCTTTTGGTTAGCTAACCAAAAATATCAAATCAACTGCCATCAAGTCAGTTTTGACTCAGTGATCCTAAAGGGTGGGGTAGAACTGGCCCCGGTGGGTTTCCAGACTTCACGTCTTTATGGGAACAGAAAGCCACAGCATGCACCTGTGGTTTTGAACTGCTGACGTGGCGGTTAGCAGCCCAACCATAACCCAGTGCGGCACCAGGTTCCTTTGGTTAGCTAAGATCTCCAAACTTACTGACATAAGTTGATTCTGACTCATAGCAATCCTATAGAACAGGGTAGAACTGCCCTGTGGGTTTCCAAGACTGTAACTCTTCTAAGAGTGGAAAGCCCCGGCTTTCTCCCACAGAGCCACTGCGCCACCAGGCACACTACCAGGCATAACCACCACCCTACCAGGGCTACTTGCTTAGCTAACGCAGTTTCCCTCTGAATCCACGCGGCGTCACGTGAGCTTCGGGAAGGCAGGGGTGTTGGCACTCATGAAGTATTTCCCTTGATGATGGTGTCCCTCACAACCCGTTGGCCTTCTTAAATTTCTTTCGTTCTCTTTCTTTTTGAAACGGATTGTTCCTGGAACAAAGTAGCACAAAGGAATCTGTCCTCTATTTTTCGAATCTTTTTTTCCACTGATCTACTTCTACTTTGCCTTTCCTCGCCCAGGGTTGCAGGAAGCCAGCCAGGGGATGGTGTGGGAATGGTATAAGGTTTCAACAGGGCACTCAAAACAGCCCTCAATTTAAATGTTTTTCAACAGTAGTTGACTGTGAGTAACTATGACCACGTGAAGCATGAACACAGACAAAGGTGGAATACTCAAGACCCCTCCTTAAATCCCGTCATTCCCCACTCACCTAGCTGCACTCCGGGGTGTCTATAGTCAGTCTCCTATTGGCCATTCCAAGATGTTGCCTCTCTGGGCTTCCCACCAAGGATCACTGCTGGCTTTGCCCCATGGTGGCCGGCCAAGGTGTGCGTCCTGGAGGGCTTGCACCTTCACTCCACTGCCTGGTTCCCTCTGTTTCCCTGCAGTCTCGTTCTCCAGCACGCTGTCCCTGTTCCGACACCCGAGGCCATCAAGGCTTGGTCTCTTTGCATCACTGTTGTGGAGGCACATTATTTCTGCCACCATCTTGTCCCATCTCCTCCATCCCCAGTGATCCTTAGATTTGATTGTTGTGAAAGCAGCTGACAACTGACCGGAGAATTTAAAGAACTGTAACATTTCTGGTTGATGTTGAAGAAAAAATAAACAGCATGTGTACTCAAAGAGTGTAACACATAAGGGACTCCCCCAAAAAAGAAGTTCATAGAAAAAATTTTTTTAAAAGGATGCGATTTTCCCATGAACTTTTTGAAGTCCCCTCACATTGCTAGTTGCTTAGATAATGTAAGCCACCTGGCTTCTTTTGAGTCCTGAGTAAGTTCAACGGATATTAATAACAAGCTGATTGTCTATATTTCTGTATTAGAATCGGAACCTCTATGTTTCATTCTTTGTTTGGGGGTAGGGTGGGAACTGGGCTGGTGGTGTAGTGGTTACACATTGGGCTTCTGACTGCAAGGTCAGCTGTTCAAAACCACTGGCACTAGTGGGGAGAAAGACAGGACTTTCTACTCCCATAAAGAGTTACTTTCTTATAAGGTCCCTATGAGTTGGCACAGACTTGATGGCAATGTGCTTGCTTGTTTGCAGTGGCAGTGGTGGTGGTGGTGGTGGTGGTGTGTGTGTGTGTCTGTAAAATGGAATATTGCCCATCAGAGAATGCATTCTGTATACATTCTGATGCTAAATGTTAAGGGGCCCTATCATTTGTTCTTACATCACTTTGCAGATCAAATGACTGCTTCAGGCAGTGTGGCTGTCAGGGAAGGTACACAGCCCTAGATGGCTTTGCCCTCGTTGCTTTTCAATAGGATTGGACTTTAACGCAGATGGGATGGCACACCCAACAATGACACTGGAAATGCTCAGGCCTTAGCGTCTTAGGCTCACCAAAGTACGTTAGAATCACTTAAAACAATTTTGTACATTCATACTGCGACTTTAAAGGGTTCTCTCTGTAAAATAGCAATAACCAAATACAAAACTTTAAAAAAGAGACAAAATACATTTTATTTATTCAACCAGAATAAGCAACAGACAATACACCTCTAGCGAAGGCCACGTGTCTTTTGGTCTAGAGGTTTGTCTGGCTTGGTATCACCTTGGGAGGTGTCAGAGTGGTTGCCAGTTGGACTGCTAACCTGACCGGCTGTTGACGGAAACTGCCAGATGCGCAGTGGGAGAAAGAGAAGACTTTCTACTCTCATAAAGAGTTACACTCTCAGAAGCCCACAGAGGCAGTTCTACTCCATCTTCCGGGGTCGACATGAGTTGAAATGGACTCAAGGGCAATGAGTTTGATTTGGGTTTTGGTAGGAAAATAAACGACGCACCCCGTTTTGGCCCTTGAGTTGCGTCACATTCTTGCTCCGAAAGAGGGCAGTAGAGTTCTTCCCATCAGCATTTCTTGACCACAAATGAAGACAATTATCAGCTCTGCTTTACACTTTGAGTTTTGAAAATGAGTCCAAAATGTTAATCACACTCTTAATTTTTCCTGATTTTTCTGCAGTTTTCTTACATCTTCAGAAAATTGGCTTAGAGAGAACTCATGTTTTTTCTCAACAGTTGTTAGAAAATTTTGCTATTTCATCACACTTTTCCATTTCTTCTTCTTGTTCTTCCCCCTCCCTTCTTTTTCCTTTAAAAGGTAAACTTTTCAAGAACTCAGTAATAGTCAGAAGGGAATGACTAATTTTCAAGAGAGGTGTGACCAATTCCTCAACATTCATTCATAAAAAATAGATTCATTATTATCAGAGAGTTACTCTGTTTATTTATTCATCCAAACTCCAAACTTGCTGCCACAGAGGTAATTCTGACTCACGGTAACCCCATGGTTCAGAGTAGAACTGGCCCTGTGGGTTTCTGAGACTGTGACTCTCTATGTGAGTAGAAAGTCTCTTCTTTCTCCCAAGGAGCAGCTGGTGGGTGGGTCTGAACTGCTGACCTTGTGGTTAACAGCCTCACCAGGAGCCCTTGATCCATACTGATTTTTTAAAACACAGGTTGTCTGTGTGTTGACTTATATTTTACAAATTAAAAAGGAAGTAGTTATAAGACAAGGCTAAGTAATTTCTTTAAATCCTAAAGTTTGCTTTTTTTAAAAAAACCCAAACAATCTAGATACCTACCAGACACCTATCTATAAAAACCACAAATTCACAGTAAATTAATCCTTTAAACACTCAGTGATAAGTATATATTGCTTTTGTATGTAAGAACCTAATAAATTTTGAATATTGAGAAACAGCACCTCTTGAAACGTTTCCCCTTGCATTGTAAGGTAGAAATGGGATCATGATAGTGGGGGGTGGGGGGGGGGACACATTAAAGAACTAGAGGAAAGTTGTATGTTCCATTGTGCTATACTGCACACTGACTGACTCATCTTCTTCCTGCGACCCTTCTATAAAGGGATGTCCAATGACCTACAGATGGGCTTTGGGTCTCCACTCCGCACTCCTCATTCACAATGATATGATTTTTTTTGTTCTTTGATGCCTGATACTTGATCCTATCAACACCTTGTGATCACACAGGCTGGTGTACTTCTTCCATGTGAGTTTTGTTGCTTCTCAGCTAGATGGCCACTTGTTTATCTTCAAGCTTTTAAGACCCCAGACGCTATATCTTTTGATAGCTGTGCACCATCAGCTTTCTTCATCATATTTGAGTATGCACCTGCTTTGTCTTCAGCGATTGTGTGGGGAAGGTGAACATCATTAAATGCCATTTTAATCAAACAAAATGTTCTTGCATTGAGGAAGCACTTGAGTAGGGGCCCAATGTCCATCTGTTTCCTTAATATTAAACCTATAAATATATGCACATAGATCTATTTCCCCATTGTCATATATAAATATATTTACATATGTGCATGCCTGTATGTAGACCTCTGTAAATGCCCATTTGCCTCCTAGTTCTTTCCTCTATTTCCTTTTACTTTCCTCTTGTCCCACTATCATGTTCAGCCTTCATTTGGGTCGCACTGGGAGTTTCAAACTGCTGACCTGGCAGTTAGACGCCTAGCACATAACCACTGTGCCAGCAGAGGTCATCCGATAAAGTGCAGGTATCTGCTTCTGCAGTCTCCTGGATTGTTCCTGCGATCCCCTTGCGGGTGACATCTCCCACTTTGTGAAACACTGGTTCGAACGACTTACTTGGAACCTTGCTGGTCTTACATTTTTGAAACGAGAGAGGGCAGTAGAGTTCTAGTCAGATTCAATTCACTTATAAATGGCGTTCCACTCATGTGAACAGGAACCTGAGTTTGCTTACAAGAAAATACTTAGTGCATGAAAATAGAAAGAGAAGAGAGGGGGAAAATGCATAGAGGCAGGAAGGAACGTTTATTTATTTAAAACCTAGATTACATGTAGTCATACCAAGTCTGTTTATTTAAAAACCAAGATTACTAGTAGTTATGCCACTCACGCTGCAGCCCTCGTGGCATCGTGGTTATGAACTGGACTGGGCTAACCACCTCAAGTTCAGTAGTTTGAAGCCACCAGCTGATCCTTGGGAGAAAGAGGAGGCTTTCTACTCCCGTAAAGAGTCACAGTCTTGGAAACCCACAGGGGAAGTTCTACCTGCTCTACAAGGTCATGATGAATCCATGTTGACTTGATGACAGTGAATTTGGTTTTTGTGGTTTATGCCAATCAAGCTTTAAGTTCGGAGTTTTCTTGTAGTCATGACAAAGAAGGGAATCTAGATCCATTTTTTAGGAGATAAAAATGTTTTCCTGCCAAAGTTCTTAAATTATATACTGCATGGTTCCTAATAGATGAAACAAAACACTATATCATCAAGAACAAAGAAATGTAATAGTGCATGAAAAAACCCTTGTGTGTAGGGGTATATATCGATGTACAAATGTATGCACAATCCTTTTTAAATACTGCAGCCTGGGTGGCCCTGGTCAGTAAGCCTTGGATTCCTGCAAACTGCAAGACTGACTGCTCAGAGGGGGAAAGACGAGGCTGTCTGCTCCTGTACAGATTTACAGCCACAGAAGCCCGATGTAGGGTCTCTGAGTCAGAATTGCTGGCAGTGAGGTTTCTGTTTGTTTGTTCGAATATAAGATGGGAAACTAAAGATGGTGTGAAAAGAAGATTAAAGCTTTAAACTAGTTACACATCTTTGAGTTTGATGCACATCCCTGATTGGATGCATGACCTGTAGGGTGTCCAGTGCAAAGGACGGAGGCAATGTGCTACTTCTCTGCTGTCCCATACGGTCCTGACACCCTAGCATGTGTGTCTGTTCAGCACTTGACAAGTGGCTTCAGTGTCAAACGGACGGGATTGTCCATTTTCTATTTTGATTTTTATCACATAATCACTGGCTACTGTGTTAGTGTCTAGGATTTCGTTCTATGTCTCAGCTCATTTCTGCAATCTACCTTCCGCCATTCGGCTTACAGGATGAGCTGGTAACTTCATGGTCAGCAGTTCCAAACCACCAACTTCTCCACTGGATAAAGATAAGGCTTTCTACTCCTGTAAAGAGTCATAGTCTCAGAAACGCACTGGGGCAGTTCTACCCTGCCCTATAGAGTCATGATGAGTCAGCATAGAGACCTGATGTAGTGAGACTTCTTTAAAGGCACTGTGTTAGTTACATAATCTTGTGTCAATTTGAGGATTCAGAGTGAAGGGGTGGAGTTTAGCCAGTCAATCAGGTCGCAGCTTGATGACCTCATTTGGAGGCAATAGGAGGTAAATAGCTTGTAGGTGGCAGGACACATGCTCACTGCCTGTGAGACATCCCTGTAGAGAAGACACATGGAGAGAAGCTGGGAAAGCTAACAGAAACAGTGACAATCAAAATGAAAGATAAAGAAAATAATAATGGTGATATAAAAAGAAAAAGAAAGGAAGAAGAGACTATCAGCAATATATATATATATATATTAAAAAGAAAAGCCAGAGGGGAAATTTCTGTTATGGAACAAGCCAGAAATATTTAAACCTATGGCAAATTCAGGTGGAGTTAAGAGGAAGGTCATTTGACCAAGTATCATATTAAACAGAAGTTCCATCCACCACAGTCAAGTTCACAATAATCTCTGCCAGACAGCAAAGCTGTTTTGGCCTGCAACTATGGCCAGAGGAGATCTGCCAGAGGCTTAAGATGACAAGACACTCTGCAGATGGGTTTTGGGTTTTCACTGTCCTCCATAGCCTTCACAATTTAAGCTCTGATACCTTTCCCTGCATCATATTTGGTGTGGCATTTACATAATCTGTCAACTAGAGCAAAGGGGTGGAGTCTAGCCTGTCAATCAGGTCATAGCCAATCATGTCTCTGGGTGGACGTGGCCTCTCCTGAGGATTCTGGGAACTCCTGTCTTCCTCCCTGGAGGTGGGGCACACAATCTCTTTTCTAGACATTCCTGTTGACAAGCCACATGGAGCTACCCTGATGAAGCCAGAGTCCTGGAGCTGGAGGAGCCACATGGTCAGTCAGTGGAAAGTCTTGTGGATTCAGTGGCAGTGGAAGCATCTCAGTGCTGTCATGGGTCTCCATGTGGCTTTTCCAGCATTTAAAATCATTGCATGTGTTGCATGAGTCTGAAGAGGAATTTATAGACTGATATCGGACATATGGGCTAATATTAGACTTATGGACTTGATCTGGACTAGGCTGGGGTGTTTCTTAATACACAATTACTCTTTGTTATAAAGTTCTCTCTTGTACATGTATGTCAATGAATTTGTTTCTCTAGTTTACACGGACTAACACATTTGGATTTTGTTATTATCATCTTTTGATTCCATAGGCTGGTGTGCTTCCTCTGTATGGACTTAGATGAAGCCACACTTAGATAGCTGCTTGTTTAGATACAAGCCTTTAAGACCCCAGACACTATTCCAATTGATAGCCGGCCACCATCTGCTTTCTTCACCACCCTTTGCTGTAGCTCCCTTATCTTCAGCGATCTCTTCATGAAGGAATGTATCACGCCCTGTTCTTGGAGTGGGGCTAGAAATTAGTGGGAGCCCAGTGTCCATCTGCTTGTCCATGGGTTATGAATGACTCTGGTGTACTTTAGTAGTCGGATTATTTTTTTGTGACACAGGAAACAAAAATTATGGATCACCTCCCTGGGTATAAGGCAATTCCATCACTAACATCAGTAATTCATCCAATGCACAGGTCCAGTTTCAAAGCAAACCTTGTCTCTCATAGACACGGATGTGTCCCCTCAGTGGTGTCTGCTTAGAGTTTGTTTCAGACAACCTCCAACTATGAGTGGGTGGCTGTGAAGCACCACTGCAGTTTCCTACTGGTAATGTCCAACTACCCTGTCTTTACTCGGGATCACATTGATTCTTGCCTTTGGTTTACAGACATAACATCGGCTATGAGTTGGTACTCACTGCCATCAAGTTGGTGCCAACTAATAGCAACCCTATAGGACAGGATAAAACTAGCCCCATGGGGTTCTAAGACTTAATTCTTTACAGGTGTAGAAAGCTTCATCTTTCTCCCTCAGAGAGGCTGATGGTTTTGAACGGCTGACCTTGCAGTCTGCAGCCCAACACATAACCATTTAACATCATTTAAATGTTTATCGATGCCATGTGTGGGACTTTAATACATTAAGTTTGTATCTTTTATTCATCATAAACTTTGAATGCTTACATTTGCCTTAGTAATGAATAGTTATTGATGTCGTTTCATTTGAATATGAAAGTTGGACAGTGACTAAGAAAGACCAAAGAAAACTTGATCCATTTGAATTTTGGTCCTGTTAAGAGTATTGAACATGCTATCGACTGCCTGCCAAAAGGACAAACAGATCTGTCTTGGAAGAAGTATAGCTAGAATGTTCCTTAGAAGTGAAGAAGTCTCTCAGACGTGGCACATGTTATCAGGAGACAGACATCATGCTTGGTAAAGTGGAGGAGCATCGAAAAAGAGGAAGATCATCAGGGAGACGGATTGACTCAGTGGCTACAACATCACACTTGTGAGGTGGCCCAGGTGCAGGCAGTGTTTCCTTCTGTTGTCATTATGAGTTGGAACTCAATTGACAGCACTGACCAGCAACATAGACATGGGTTGGTATTAACTCAATGACAGTGGGTTTTTGAGTAGATACTAATTTTGACTTGGCAGGTGTGATAAGTAGGTTTATTGTGCCAACCTGGCCAATAGGAACATGTGGAATTAATCAGGTCGCAGTTTGATTGGAGGGCAAAGAGATATCAGCAAGGCCCACCCCTTGCGCTCTGGTGATTGCACCCGTATGCACCTGCCTTAGCTAGTTCTCTGCCTCAACTTGTGAGCTACACTACCTGTGGGGCAAGCCAACCCATGGATCCTGTCACTAGTGATCAAGCTTCCTTTGAGACTTGCATCTGCCACACCACTGGTGCTCAATATTCCATCCAGGCCTGCTTCGCTAAGCTCTTAAACTGCTTACTGTTAGTGACCCACCCTGCTGTTTGCTTCCTCTGGGCAGACTCTGCCTGCATTGCCCAAGGGAAGACTCAGCTGTCTGCTTCCTTGGACCTTTGTGAATTGAAGGACTTCCATTATATTAACTTTTCCATGGGAGTGAGTTGAACTGAGCCCTCTGTACTGCTGTGTGGACTAATTAGCTGTTATATTCCTTTGTGCTGTATAAATCTATCCTTATATATATAAGGATATTCATATATATAAGGATATTCATATATATATATATATAAAATCATGTGTCCTGGTTTTGTTTCTCTAGAGAACCCTGCCTAGCACAGCAGGGTTCTTAAAGAGTTTAATTCTAAGGATGTGTTCTTATGTGTTTTAAACTGCGGCTGATGAAACAATCTGAATAATAATCCAACGTTTGTTGAACATTATACTGTGGGAAACTTCAACAATCAACTCATGGACAGTCTTATTTGTCTCTGTCTCTGTGAACACATTCACAGCTGACTGCATGAAACGTCTATAATCATCTCTTTTCCTTGCTTTCTCTTACTCTAGATTTGCCTTTTCCCTTTCCACTGGTGTGATGAAGAACCCAGGGCATCTCCAGGAATGGAGCTGCATGCTTTGTTCTCCCTTACCTCGAAGACACCTCAATGGCACAGATGCTTAACCCCTCATCTACTAACCATGAGTTTGGGGTTCATATCCACAGAGAGACACCTTAGCTGACAGACTTGGCCATCCGTTTCCAAAAGGTTAGAGCCTCGTAGACTCTGTGGGGCAGTTCTACTCTGTACACGTGGGCTCACCATGAATCCGAATCAACTTGACTGAGACTAAAGCAACAGTTGTATATCTATATATATGTGTGACAACAAAATGACGCTATTTATTTCAGTGAGCTGTATTAAACCATTGGGCCTTTGTCTCTGGTTCCTATGGGGTACCAGTCAACACTATGAATTTCCTCAGTGATAAAAATTGCTTTTGTTTTGCATGGAGGGCCCTTTAGACTCCACCTGAACCCCTAGGTAGTATCTTCTAATGAGCTGTCTCAGGATGAGACTAGCCAAGTCCAAAAGACACATGATTGACACCTTGTGCCGCTTGCTACCAGCTTGATTTCCATGGAGGAGTTCGACCAGGTGACCAGGGATACAATCCTTCATCCCTACAAAATGAAACCTCAGTAAAAACCCTGGAAACCAAAGTTCAGGTAAGCTTTCCTGGTCGACAGTGGTCTCCAAGCAACCTCATCTTGGTATGTTGAGTGGGTGACCCAGGCCCGGCACCGTGGGAATCCTATGTTTGGGATCCATGCCAGCTTCATCATGTGTGTTTTTCATTTGGGCTGCTTCTGGTTTTTATCCTTTTCCTGTGATACAATCATAATTATATGGACAATGCTTTCCTGAAGTCTGTCAGGAATTCTTGTGGGGGGTCACATTAGGTGAGGGAGTCAGGGAACCCCAAATCTATTGCCATCTGGTCCGGAGGGTAGCCTGGATCCTGCACTTGTGACTCATGTCTGAGGCGAGGGCAGCCTTGTGGGGGACTGAGCCCTTATCCCTGAAGTTTCTCTTGCCTCTAGGTGGTTGGTTTTCACACGTACTTTATTTGGTGATCTGGCACCCTCCCAAGGTGAGGCTTTAAAGTTATAACCGTGAATTCTTAAAGGGTTTAAACCATTGTAATCATAATTCTCACTGATGCTTAAATCCCCATCTTTATCAAGTGTTGTGATATTTAAAACACTCTTCCATTTTCACTATAACTTATAAATAGAATGCCTTTAAAGATGTATGCTTGGGAAGGTATATTTCATCCGGCAGTGATTGAACCCTGAGGATTGATGGTGATTGGAGGGCCAGACGAAGATAAGACTCCAATACTTTATGATATTTTTCAAAGGTAATTGTCTCCACCAAGTGTGAACACTAAAAAGGCAGCCATTTGAGCATTTAACCTTCTCAACGGATTGAAGGGCAAGCTCCATGCACCCACCGGAAGGGAAACCCATAGCAGCTTCCCATAACCTGCCAGTCCCCTGCAACGTCAAATAGAATGAAAGTTTGCCTTTGAGTTGCAAACGAAGTTTCCTATGTGCTAATTTAGAGATGTAACTGTTTGGATATTGCGCTTTTACTTTGTACCTAGGAGCTCAAGGGAATGGCAACAGACCAAGAATTTGCTAAAAAAAATGACAGCAATGTCACAGCAAAAGGGTGCGAGGCATGTCCTACCCCTCTGAGTACACCTGTCAGGAGGAGGATGGGAACCACCGTCAGCATCAACCAAAGGCTGATGATGAGGCGCGGGTCAGACCTGCCACAACCCTCCCACCTTCCTCACCAATCTGGACAGAGAGGCTCCTCTGTGCACCCAACACTGCCAACCCCTGGCACTCTACTTTTCTGATGGGCTCAAGAATCCATTGTAACGGCCACGCAGAACTCAGAGAGTTCTTGGGATTATTGGGCTTACTAGGGGCGACAACAGGTTGCAATTTAGGATTAGAAGTGCTCAGAATACAGTTCTTCCAGTCAGGGGAGTCTCTTCTCACCTGTGCCGACAGTCATGCTTCTGCCTGATCGTTGGCCTCTCCCCTGCTTGGGATGAAAACACACTGTTGTAAGCTCTTGATAGTACATGGAACGTGTTACGCAATTTCAAAGCAGACTCTGTTCCGTTAAAGAGGAATGCTGTGAATTCAAGAGCAACCAATTAAAAACTAATATTGCACAAAATAGTCAAAATCTGCAAATTCCAGTCCATATGCTGGTAAAGAAGAAAAGAGAATAAAAAGCAAATAAAAAACAGCATGACATAAACCTGATCAGATGAAATACTACCGTACATATAAATGATCTGATATATGTATTAATTCCCAATTAGTAAAAAGAAATAAAATACAGAGATTGTCAAAGTAGGTCAAAAATGAAAGAGTGAAGTATGTGTGGTACACACACAAAAATAACTTTATATGATGTAAGTTAAAAAAAGTATTGCTATTAAGGTTCCATTTCATACCTGCATAAGTTTATTCCAAACAATGTATGTTTAAACCTAATTCTGCAATCACTGGAGGACACAGACAAGTTCTCTCAGTCACACACCTGTCTTAGGCTCATTGAGGTGCCTTCAAAATAGCATTCACAAACAAACAAACAGACAAAAGAAGCCCATATTGTTAAGAACAAGGTGCGGGGTGTGTCTGAGCAGAGACCAAAAGCCCATCTGTCGACAGTGGGACATGCCTTTGCAGAGGGGACACAGGAAAGGGATGAGTCAATCAGGGTGCAGTAAAGCATTGATGAAACACAATATTCCTCTGATTCACTGAGGCTTCTTCGCCCCCCACTATCATGACCCCAATACAGCCTTTCACTGGGGGCTAGACCAGAGCGTGTGCACAGGCACACCACACACGAAATCCAGGAACGGGAATGGGAGTAGCTGTATCAGGAGGGCAGGGGGAAGGTGGGGAGAGGAGGGGAGGAAGGGAGAACCAACTGCAATGATTGACACATAACCACACATACACCCCTCCAGGGGAATAAACAACAGAAACCATGGGGAAAAGGAGACAGTAGTGGTATAAGATATGAAAATAATAATTTACAATTTATCAAGGGGCCACAGAGGGAGTGGGTGGGAAGAGGAGCTTATACCAAGGATCAATAGAAAGTAAAATAATGATGGCAACATATGTTCAAATATGCTTAATACCATAAAATGATCTTTTAATAATTTTTTAAAAAGCAACTAGTCAAAACTGGGTCCTCCCCTCCCAGGGGGTTTGCTGGCCAATTCTAGCTCAAATCAGCACAGGAGTGAGGTCAGCACAAAAGATTTGGATGGCTGTTGGCAGGGTGAGGTGGGGTGGGTAGTCTGTGACAGTTTTGGGTGGACAGGACAGCCCTGGGAGCTTGTTAGGGAATATGACTCAGCGACCGCAGAACAAATGCTGCCCGGTCCCGGGCCAGCCTCACACTGCTCTTCCGTGTGAGCCCATTGTTGCAGCCACTGTACGGATTCATTTTGTCCAGGAAAGAGAAAGAGAGATGGAAAGTCCACCTTTCACAAGCATGCAGGCCTAGATAGAGGTGACATTGAGAAGCACTATCTTCACACTTCGCTGTACTTGCTTTATAAGGATTTCTGCCATTGTTTCGCAATGCTTTTTGGACTTATCTTCATGTAAGACACAGATAGCTGAAAGTGGGAGGCTGGAAGTGGAGGTACAAATGCCCAGAATGACGAGAAAGCTGACGTGGCTATCATTCTGTCAGCGAGACGGATTTCACAACAAGGAATATAGCTAAGGATAAAGACAGGACGTTTTCGATGATAAAAAGGATGAATTTGTCAGGAAGAGGTAAGGAAAAAAATGTGTACATTGTTAATACCAGAGTTTCAGAAATACATGAAAGAGAAAACCGGCAAAATAAAGATGAGAAATAGGCATATCCACAATCATAGTTGGCCATTTTAGCACATATGTCTCAGCGATTTCTAGAACTAGGCAAAAGGAATAAACAGCAGGATTAAGGGAGAAAATAATGCTAGAAAATAATGGCATGAGTCAGACCAAATCAAATGAGACAAATGACATAAAAAGAAAAAAGAGAAAAAGGATGCAGATAGCACCTGTGCTCAAAGGCATCTTTTCCTCCCCTCTTGGGTGCCTTTAAGGCCGACAGAGGGGCAGGGGAAGAACAAAGACAGCAATGGGGGGGGGGTCAGGGCACTAATCCACCCCAGGGGAGGGTACTGTTTGTGTCTCCACAGGAAAGTGAGACCAAGAGTGGATCTCATTGCAGCGTGCCAATCCTTAAGGGACTTCCCGCTTGGATCAGCTCATTCCCAAAGATGACTGCAGGGCTGGTCCCAGCTCAAGACGTGACGCCCCCTCCCTGGATGGCAGCACTATAGAGGACAGCCCTGAAGTTACTGTTGGGAGAGCAGCCAGTCTGACCCGCCCATCCCCATGGGGCAAATGGAGAGAAAGAGCAACAGACCAAGGATGGGAGAGAACCCTCGAAGTCCCTGAAGAAGCCCACTTGTAGACTTCTGACTCGGGGGACCGCACTTGGCACCTCATCTGAGCTGGGTGGGGCTAACTCACAAGGGGGCTACAAAGTCCAAAGGTGTAATGGTAGTTGGGGAGGCACGTGACTGCTCCATCCTTGACTGTAGAAAGAGCAGTGGGGCCTTCTATGATGTGCACCTCTCAGACACGAATGCTGAGGACTAAAAGGGTCTCAGTGCTCTTAGGTAAGCGGGTCCCAGGATATGGAACCCTGAAAGAAAAAGGGTTTGGACTGATGGGTTACAACAGGCCTTGCTTGTCATTTAACAGAGTGATATTCATCTGCTCTGGGTCAGGAAGCTAGTTAGACTTGGTCCTATTTGTATGGTCTCTCTCTCTCTCTCTCCTTCTATGGATATACAAAGTAGGCAGGATAAGCAAACCCAAGAGGACAGCGGCAGGACTGATGATCCCAGGGGGGGTTGGGAGGGGAGAAAGCAGGGTGGGGAGGTGAGAAGTGCCATTTATGACAGGGACACGTGAATAGTGAGGATTTTCAAACAGCAAGGAGGGTGTAGCGCTCCTGGTCATGTTTGATAAATCAAAATGTAGCTGAGAAAAATTACTGAGAGGTGAGTGGTGGGTAAACATGATAGTGGGGCAGGAGGAAAGAACAAAGAAAACGTGGAAAGAAGAAGAAAGACAAGATTCATTTATAGGTGTGTATATATATATATATAGATGTGCATGTAGGTAAAAATTTAAATTAGTTGTATATATGTAAATATTTAAATTTAATATATATGTAAATACAGCAAGGAAGTAAATGGACTTTGGGCCTCTACTTAAATCTTACTCCAGAACAAGAATGATCTGTTCTAACCATATGACATTGTAGGATACCCACCCTCCCCATTGCTGAAGACAAAATGGGTGCATAAGTAAATGTGGTGAAGAAAGAGGATGGTGCCTGGTTATTAAAAGACATCTGGGGTGTGTTAGTCTGGGTAGACTAGTGAAACAAATTCATAGATACACATATGTATATGTGAAAGAAGTTTATATAGAAGAGTAGATGAATATTGAAGAAACATCCCAGCCCAGTCCAGATCAAGTCTATAAGCCTGAGATTAGCCTATATGTCCGACATCATCTATAAAGTCCTTTTCTGACTCATGAAACACATACATTGATGCCGAATGCAGGAAGATCACAGGCCTGTGGGTGGGAAGTCCTGTGAATCTAGTGTTGTAAGCTTCTCAGCACTGGCAGGGGTCTCCACGTGGCTTTTCCAGCACCCAGAGCTGCATCAGGGTAGGTCCATGTGGCTTCTCCTCAGGGATATCTTGCATGGAGTCAGCCTTGTCAGTAGAGAGTCTCCAAGGGAGTGAGTTGAAAGAGAGAAGTGTTTCCCACTTCCAAAGAGGGAAAACAGGAGTTCCCAGAATTCTCAGGACAAGGCCATGCCCACACAGAGGCCTCATTAGTTATATTTTGATTGACAGGCCAGACTGCACCCCTTCACTCGTAATCCTCTCAAGTCTCAAATTGACACCAGGTTATGTAACTACCACATGGTGTCTTAAAGGCTTGAAGTTAAATTAGCAGATTAGCAACAAAGCCCACACAGAAGAAGGACACCAGACTGTGTGATCATGAGTTGTTAACAGGAATATGTAACAGAAGGTCAAAAATAAGCAACCAAACTGATGCAAAGGAGTGTGGATATAGTGGAGATCCAAAACCCGCCTGTAAGATAATTGGACAGAGTTTCACAGAAGGCCCAAAAGGAAGGGATGCTATACTCTGGTTTGGAACTGATGAAACACATAACTATCTTCTAGTTCTTTAACATTTCCTCTCCCTACTATTATGGTTTCCATTCTACCTCATTAACCTTGTTAGTCATGTGTATGGTCATTGTTAAATTAAGATCATTTGAAGCCAACGTAGGTAACCCCCAGAAAAAGTAAAGAGAGTAACAGTGTCCTGAGGGTGTAGGAAGAGATAGTGGGGGGAGTGGAGACGGGTAGCTGATAGCAATGATGATGGTATAACCCCACTCAAGGGGAGCAAACAACAGAATTTTAGGTGAATGGATATATTAGATAGCGTAAGATATGGCAGGGGGAAAAAACAGTATCAAGGGTTCTGGTGGGGAGTGGAGGAGAGGGAGAGAATAAAGGGGAGTGAATATCAGGGAGGTCCAG
This sequence comes from Tenrec ecaudatus, assembly GCF_050624435.1. NCBI lineage: Eukaryota > Metazoa > Chordata > Mammalia > Afrosoricida > Tenrecidae > Tenrec > Tenrec ecaudatus. Next base: position 15,438,381 of record NC_134540.1, on the reverse strand, counting down.
AAGAAGGAGAATGTTTTGAAACTGTGGTAACAAGTGTACAATACTGCTTGATGTGACTGAACCATGGAAACTTACATTATCTGTAAGAGCTCTCAATAAAATGATTTTTTTAAAGAAGAAATAAAAGAAGTGAAGGTGATGTTTCTGTTGATCTTGGGTTCATCAGTCCCCGAACCTATTTGAGTCAGGAGAAGCCTCCAGCTTAACGTCTCACCCATGAACTTGGAGCCTGTCTGGACTTGGGTTGGATTTCCCTGCTTATATAACTATCTGTTTAGCTGGACCTAAACAATAGGAAGTTCCTCTGACAGATTCTGTGACTCAAGTATCTTCCACGAAACTATAAATATTATAAATATCTAGTGACACCAGGAGGCCAATATTACTGTAAAGCCGAGAATGGCTTGAGGTCTCTAGCAATGAAATCCCTCAGAGTGGGTGTCTACTGCTTGGTTGACCCTGTAGTAACTTCTCAGCACAGGATGTTGTTGTTTGGTGCCTTCAAATCAGTTCCAACTCATAGCAACCCTCCGTAGAGCAGATGGCACCCAGTCCTGCCCCATCCTCACAGTTGTTCTTATGCTTGAGCCCATTGTTGCAGCCACTGTGTCCATCCAACTCCTTCAGGGCTTCCTCTTCTTTGTTGCCCCTCCACACTACGAAGTATGAGATCCTTCTCCAGGTATTAGTTTCTCCAGATAACACATCCAAAATAGGCAAGACGGAGTCTCGCCATCCTTGCCTCTAAGGAGCATTCTGACTGTACTTCTTCCCAGACAGATTTGTTTGTTCTTTTGGCAGTTCATGGGACTTTCAATATTCTTCACCGGCATCACAAATGAACAAATTGGTCTTGGAGGAGGAACAGCCGGAGCACTCCTTCAAAGTGAGGATGGTGAGATGTTGGCCTGCCTACTTTGGCCATCTCATCAGGAGCGAACCATCACCTGAGAAAGATGGGTGCTTGGTACAGTAGAGGGTCAAATATACTCTTGAGAGGGGTTGATACAGTGGCTGAAGCAATAATATTACATAGATCTAGGCTACTCATTTCCCTTACTTTGTCATTATTTGTGGCCCAGAGAAAACAGGGATATTGGGAAGTGCCTACAGTTAACATACTCAGCTACTGAATTAAAAGTTAGAGGTTCAAGTTCACCCAGAGATACCTCTGAAGAAAAGTCTACTACTCTACTTCAAAAAAACCAGCTACAGAAAATTCGATAGAGTCCACTTCTGCCTGGCACAGAAGGGCTCATCAGGAGTCAGAGTCGCCTGGATGGCAGCTGTGTTTCAGAGGTTACTAATGATGAAGAAATAATAAGCCCATGTGGTTACTTGCTCTGCTGGAGAAAGATGGTTCTTGGAAGCCCACAGGGACAGCTCTACTCTGCCCATAGGGTCTTTGCTGTAAATAGCCTGGGGGCTGTGTCTTACCTCTTCTGGCTTCCCTAGTTCCATAAGGCGGGGTTCATACATACTTCCATGCTCTATCCTTCTGATACCAGTGGTTCTTTCCACACCATTCTCCATCATGCTGGGTTTGATAATTTGTTAACCTGACCCCACAGAGCCCACAGGCCATATGCATGACTAAGGGGATTTATTAGTGGAGTTAACAGTTTCTCAAAAGACTAAACCAGAACATGTACACTGCTACAGATAAGAGCCTACAACACACGGAATCCAGGACAGATAAACCCCTGAGGACCAATAATGAGAATAGAGATACCAGGAGGGGCAGGGGAAGGTGAAGGTGGGGGTAGAAAAGGGCAATCAATTACAAGGGTCGACATACAACCCCTCCCAAGGGGATGAACAACAAAAATGTGGGTGAAAGGAGACAGCGGAAGATGTAGGAGATGAAAATAGTAATTTATGATTTATCAAGGGTACATGAGGGAGGGAGGGAAAAATGAGGAGCAGATATCAAGGGCTCAAGTAAAAAGACAATACTTTGAAAATGATGATGACAGCATATGTACAAATGTGCTTGACACAATGGATGAATGTGTGGATTGTGATGAGCTGCAAGAACCCCCAATAAAAATAATACTTTTTTTAAAGTCAGGACCAGTAAAGAGTGAGTCATTGGTCCAAGCCACACCTTTCCTCAGGCAGCAACTCACTGGCTCTCTGTTCTCCACACTCTCCTCCAAGTGGCCCATTGACTTCTGCCTCCGTGGGCCTGGAACTCAGTCCATATGTTGCTCTGTCTCACAGTCCCATAGTTTGGGTCAGATGAGGTGACGGTACCCCATCATCTCGGCATTGCACCTCTGAGTCTCGATGGCACCATCTTTGTTGTCTCTGGTCTCAGCTTCCACCATCTCAGACAGATGTCTAGAGTATGCTTGTCTGATGGTCCTGGGTTTTTTTTGTCTGCCTGATGTCTCTTATACACAGAAGAATGTAGGATATAAAAGACCATTTCCCCAGCTTGTCTTCCCCAAATATATGCCAAACCTAAGAGGCTGCTTGCCAGCACGTGGTGGGAGGTCAGATGTTTGGAGATTTTCTCCCTGAAGGCATCAGCCATCCAGAGCAATCAGACTACTGTCTGGTCCACCAAGATGGGGCTCACACCCTATTGATGGGATGTGTCCAACCAGCTCAGTGACATCCAAGGTTAGGTTGCCATCCTGAATCTAGGATCTGTCCATCTTGCCACATGTATACCCTTAATCCCTCCTCTTCCTGGAGAATGTACACACCTAGATCATCCCCCTCCCATTACTGTATTACCTATAGTACAACCCCTTCCTGTGACATATGTCTTTACCTGTATTCAGGGGACTTGCACGCCCCCAAAAGATATATAAGCCTTGGTTAGAAAGAAATCGCTCTCTCTCTTCTCCCCTGCCCTAACTGCCCATGCTGTGTGCAGACCTGGCTGGTAAGATCACGGCCGCTCAGGAGGTGAGCATGCTACTATGAAATGTGCCTGACTCCTTCATTTAACTCTCTCTCCTATCTTCTATGACTTGACTATACACTTTCTCTATCATAACCATACAATTGGGCCAATTGGACCTATGATATAGTTGTGAGGGGCTGGTTTCTCCCACAAAGGAATAGCGTTGATGGGGGTGTGGTTTTTGTGTCTCAGTAAACCATATCCCCAAGGAAAAAAAGAGTATGTCATACTCTCTAGGAAATTAAGAGTCTACAATCTATCCCACCTTAATCCTGTAACAGAGAACACCTCCCAAAATGGGATTATAGACACAGGCATAGAGTCAAGAATTATAATACACCACATCAGAAATTATGGCTAGAAGAGCCATATTCATTGACTACATTTTAGTCACTCTGAGTCAGCATTGACTCTATGGCAGAGACTTTGTGGTTGTGTGTTGATTTAACTACTCAGGAGATCGAATTAGAGAAGACAATATGGAGATCTGCACGATTTATTGCACCTTGTTCTCCTCGCTGGCTTATACTATTATGGATAGCTAACGGAAGAAAATTATTTTCTAACCGCTCTTGACACCAACATTTTAAATTACTAACTTCATTTACTACTTCAATTACCGAAAATTTGTCACTTTCAATAAGTTTTATAGCATTATGAAAAAGAGCTGCTTGATTGTGTACAAACTCTAGCCAACTTTTCAAAGATTCTTTAAAAAAAAAAAACTCTTCTAAAATTCTAGGACATTTATCCTGTGATAGAAAGTAGGATTTCAAAGGATCGTATATTTTCAAAATTCTTTTGACAGCTGGCAAAAGAGCTAACCAGCGCATTTTACTGTATCCAAGTATTTTCTGATATTCGACTTCTGCAGTTTCACAAAATTCTTTAAGCATTTCAATGTGCACAGTGTATATATAGAAATCAGAATATATTTTAATAACAATATTTTCCACATCTATGGGCAACAAATCAGCAGCTGTTTGAATGGTGCTATGTATAATGTGCACTACACAACCAACACCAATAATGTTTGATTAAGGTTTTTGTTTAATTTATGAAAAGTATTATTTGTACCTCTTCTCGCTTTTCCTCCAAAATTTGCGTTCGTGTTGTCTGCACGGTATGCAATCATTTCATGTTTTAAATTTTTTTTCAAAATAATAATGGAACTGAAAATTATTTTAGAAGTTTTGCCGGACACATAAACGAAATCTAAAATTCTAATTTTTATTCCAGTTTCCTAATCAAAAATTTAATAATGGTTGGAAATAACTTTATAATCCTATGATTAGATGTGTCAGAATATATGGACATATAATTAATTTTTTTCTAGATTTTTGTTTAAGTCTGAAAATGCATATGGGAAAAGCACATTACACACAATTGCCTCGGATTTTGTTCTAGCACAGGCAAATATTTTATTGATTAACTTTTGACAACTTGTGATGTACAGTCCATAGATTTGAAGGAATGATTGTGATTAACATCATGAAAAGACATGTTCTTCTACTAATGCTAATTTCTTTTATTTGTCTCCATAAGTTGTTTCCTAAAAAAATTCCTGTATTTTGAAGAAAGATGCAGCAGTATTTAAATATCTTTTATGTTTCTGTGTCTCCAAGTACTTTGAAATATCATTCTTCCCGCCGTGTGAAATAGATAATTCACCATTGCATTTCTCACATTTTACCATGTAATCGCTTTTGGTTTTTTTTTAATAAAAGGAAATTGACTTCTTAGATCATCGTTGAATTTGCATCCTCTTTTCTTATTCATTATGTTAAAAATTAAAAAAAATAATTTAAAATTATATTACAAATTATTATATATGTATTGCTTAAAAACACAGCAAGTAGGTACATATTTTATGGTTAGTTTATAAATTAAATTAATTTGATTGTTATAAAGTAACTATTTTAAAATTATTTTAATTTTAATCCTGTATTTCTTTCTAAATAATAACAATGCTAACTTGTGTTATTTTTTTCTCTGAATTTGCCATAGCCTAAGTCATAAGTGTCACTTTCCAGGCCAGTGCTAGACTTTTTGATGCCACTACAAAATATAAATAATATGAGTACCGTCTGCTAAATTCAAGAAAATTTATGTATTTATGAAATAAATAAATAAATAATTTAAATTATATGACTAGCTGATTTGTTTACATCACTTGTTTAACTAGCACTAGCATGCAGTACAATATGTATCGTCTGAGAGACAGTTACAAAATGTTTTCATCGTTGCCAATGCCAAAGAATGCCATTGTTCGTTAAGTCCAAACAATGGGGGTAGAATTCTAACAACTGATCAACAATGCGAACTTTGATATGCAATTCTTGATAATCAGTTCTCAACAATTATTTATTTTATTAAAGTTTAACATTATAAAATTAACAAAAATAATATGAAACTCATATCCTGGCGAAATAGCCACATGGCAGCCGAAAACCATATATTCCCTTCCTGTTCTACCGCCATTCCCTAGTTTGTCGTGCATTCTTTCCCAAAATTTGGACTTTTTAAAATGCCGTGGGATATGGGACAAATTGTTAAAAATCGGGACTGTCCCGCCAAAAGCAGGACGTCTGGTCACCTTAAAGAAGGGTGGAAGTGATGGCGGGACAGGAGGAGGCAAAAGAAAAACAGAGGTAAGCTCTAAGAAGCAAAAGTATAGGTAGGGATTTTAACAGAGGTGTGCAATTATGCAAATACATTAATTCATTAAAATAGAGGTGTTGGCCTATGCACATATATTTATAAGGCAGTACACTGAGGCTGCAGATGGGCCTTGGCTCATATCTTCCCTCAATACAAGGACACTGTGTTCTAACAAATTGGCATTCTGTGATGCTCAAGGCCCTCCACCCACTGCATGATCTTAGAAAACAAAATGGATGCATAAACAGATGTGGTGAAGACGGAGGATGGTGCCTGGCTATTAAAAGATAAAGTGTCTGGGGTCTTAAAGACTTGAAGTTAAACGGCTATCCAACAGTGAAGCAACAAGCCCACATGGAAGAAGCACATCGGCTGGTGCGATCGTGAGGTGTCATTGAGACTGGGCAATGGGCATCTGAAGAGTCACATAATGAACAAACAAAAAGGCATTGGTGAGAATGGGGGATGGGGTGGAGCAGAGACCCAAAACCCATCTGTGGACAATGGAACATCCCCCCTCAGAGGGGTCGCAGGTAGGGGATGAGCCAATCAGGGTGCAGTAGAGCACCGATGGATCACACGGATGACGTAATATACCTCTGATCCCTTGAGGCCTCCTCACCCCCACTATTATGTCTCCACTCTGGACTGGGTGGGAGCATGTACATAGGTATAGGCAAGAGATCAAACTCACAACACATGGAACCCAGGCACAGGGAATGGGAATAGTGATATCAAAGGGGTAAGGGAAAGGGGGGGGGAGAGGTAGAAAGAGGGGGATACTGATCTCAGCGAATGGCACATAACCACAACCCACCATCCAGGGGGAAGAACAACAGAAACCAAAGGGGAAGGGAGAAAGCGGTCCGTGTGAGATCTGAAATAATTAACAATCTATAATCTATCAAGGGGCCATGAGGGTTGGGGGGTGGGGAGGGAGGGGAAAATAAAAGAGGAGCTGATCCCAAGGGCTCAATGGAAAGTAAATGTCTAGAAAAGAATGATGGAATATATGTACAAATATGCTGGATACAATTGATGCATGGATTGTAACAAGGACTGTAAGAGCCCCCAAATAAAATAAAAAACAAACAAAAGTCTTTATGGTTGCTGAAAGGAGGGAATGCTAGATCTTAGGGAGGGTGATGATGAGATTGGTCATATATGAAAGCTGGGGACAAAGCAGGGGACCGTTGAGACGTAAGAAGAATTTGATCTAAGCAATCTTACTTTGATTGATCAAATGGTTAGATACGCATCAGATATTATGCAACAAGAGCTCACCAGCTTCGTGTAATAATGGCAGGCAGCTAAAGCTGAAAATATAAAGCACTTCTGCCAGGCACAGACTTGAAGGGGGAAAAAAAATCCCTTTCTGTGGCGAATCATCTCAGTAGAATCAATTTTATCAACTTGAAACTCTGATGGTAAAGGATTTTACAACCTCTTTAACTTATGGCTTTTAGTGAAAATTTTTCAAGAGTTAGCAGTCTGCCCGCTGTCACGATTCATTGTGGACCTTGTTGTCTGTAATGAAGCGTATTCTCTCAGGAACCGTGCCAAGAGGCAGAAGACCGCTCACCACACACAACAGGAGGACGGGAAACTCTCAGCCTCCAGATACCTCCACCCGAGAAAAAGAGGACACAGGAGTCTCAGCTCACCAGCAGAATGGCCGGCACCTATTTAAACGCCGGGAGATTATATTTGGAGCCAATATTAAATTAATTTGAAATAGACAGATGAAGGTTAGTGCCTGCCCCAATTGGATATATCAGCCCTTCTGTAACTTTCTATGTAGAACCCCCTCCCCCACCCCATTTATCATTAATACAGAAAATAATGAAGTCTAGAAATCTGTAAAAGGAACAATTTAAACAAAAGTCCTATTGGGGGCACCTGCTATAACATCAACTACCAAACAGTGACCGTTATCTCTGAAGAGCTTTTGAATCTTTCCTCTCTGTTACATTGCTCTCTCTCCCCCATTTCTCAATTCTTATCATTTTTTAAAATTGGTTATTCCCCACTTTTGCAGCTAAACGATGTATTATTCTTAGTCGTTTCTCTCTTTCTCTGACCTCCAGCAAGTTCATTAAATAAGAGCACAGGAGATTGAAACCTAAATGTCCACCTACATTCTGGGCCCAGACTAGTTGCTGGGAGTTGTCCTCCAGTTGGCTCACCCTCTTGGCAGCCTTAGGTGCAGCTGAATGGGATGTTGCCTGATTCTCCTCTATCTTAAGGGCCGTTCCTATGCTTGAGCTCATGGTTGTGATTATTGTATTGATCTGGTTGATAGAACCCACCATAGGAGGGATTCCCTCCTTTTCATGGAATTACTTTTCTGGCAATTGGACTTCGCTGATCATATGTCTGATATAAGCAAGTTGAGTCTTGCCATCTTTGTGTCTAAGAAAAGTTTTGGTTGTATCTCTTTGAAGATTGATCTCTTGGCTCTGTTGGCAATCAGGGTATATTCAATGTTCTTCACGAACACCACAGTTCAAATGTATCAAATATTGTGCCTTCCTTTTCTGATTCTCATACCGTGGTGGCCTTTATTTCCTTAAGATATCAAAATTGAAGTACCAACAGAGCCACTCACAGCGGACATGTTTTAGCAGAACCTTCGGTCCAAGATAGACTAAAAATGATCTGGTGAATAGCATCTGGGGTCTTAAAAGTCCTGTTTCAAACAAGTAGCCATCTAAGCAAGGCAGAAACTGATTCCACATGGAAGAAGCACACTAGCCTGTGTGATCCAAGGATTGTAAATAATAAAATCTAAATCTGAAGGAGGGAATGGTATCAGAGCTTAAATTGTGAACACTTGATTTGCAGAAAGCAACGGATGACAGTGGAAGCCAAAAGCCATTTGCAGGGTCCACACATAGAATAAGCCTTTGGTGAATTTCATCTAATCAAAGTTGAGGGATGTGACTAGTCCTGTTAGTAGGCAGAGAGCATTGTAACGTCAATGCTCACATATGGCAGACATACTTTGGTCAAAATGTACTATCATTTGGTCTCCCTTTTGATCCATCTTAAAGCTACTTCAGTTAAAAAAAGCAGTGAAGCGGAAATACATGTGGATTACACCTCCTCTGACCGTGGACCAGGGATGTGTAGAGCCGTGATAACTGGAAAGTGCATTGTTGCAGATGCAGTCAGGTTACACTTGAGCACCTATCCTTTGATCTTCCTTATGATGCATTTAAATTTGTTCTAGTATTTAATATTTTTTGCTTTCTTTTCTATTGAAGTTTTATGTGTTCTTTCTGTTTGCTTTTAAATATTTTCCTATAACATGAACTCCAGAATAGGTAAATCTATAGAGATAGTCACAGGATTAGTGATTCCTTGGGAGTATGGCAGACGAGATTGGAAGAAAAAGAGGAGCGAACAACGATGAGTACAAAGATGAAGAAAATTCTCTAAAACTGATTGTGGTGATGATTGTACAACGCTTCTTGATGTGATTGATCTATGCAGTTGTGTGATAGGTGAATTGCATGTCAATAAACTATTTTTAAAAAGAAGAAAGATGTGGTCCAATAATTCCTCAATGAGAACCCTACAGATCAAAACAGTTATTGTCAGAGGCACATAACACAGATTGCATAAATAGAAGCAAATTCAGAATCAGAGTGGTGAAAGTCAACAAGAGAACTACAGGGTAAGAATTCTGATCTCTTCAGAGATGAGTCAAAAGTAGTAATGCACAACCGGATTGGGAGGCGGGGATGGGAGGGGCAAGGGTGTTGTCTCTCTTGATGGCTGGAGAAAGCACAGGAAAAAGCCAGGGCTGGTTTTCCAGAACTCAAGCAATTCAGCTGTTTAGACCCCAGAGAGCTCTCTGTTGTTAAGTTGAATAAAGTCTTCAACAGATTTAGTTTTTCCCTAAGGATCCCTGGTGGTGTTCTGGGTTAGGTATAGGGCTTCCAATTGCAAGGTCAGCAGTTCAAAACCAGCAGCTGTGCCATGGGAGAAAAGAAGAGGCTGTCCACTCATGAGTAGAGTGACAGTCTCAGGAACCCACAGGGGCAGTTCTACTCTGTCCAATAGGGTCACTATGAGTGGGAATCGACCCAATGACAGTGAGTTAGTGTTAGTGGTGTGAACTTAGAAGGTGTAAAATGGGGGCAGCCGATGATCCTGTCTGACTTCCTAAGGGGGAAGCCCAATCAAACTCAACATCATCTCAAGGCCGATCCTCTAAGATGAAAGTCAGACATTTATTTCTCCCACCCCCTCCACCCTCCTTTACCAATTCTGACATCGTGCCCAATTCATTGTGGACCATGCCAACTGTAATGAAGGATTTACTCAAGGGCACAGCTCCATGAGGCAGATGATAGTTCACTGCACACAAAAGGGGACAGGAAGGGACAGCCACCCCTCCCACCAAACTCACTGCTGCTGAGTCAGTTCTGACTCATGGACAGGGTAGACTTGGCCCTGTAGGTCTCTGAGACTGTAGCTCTTTAAGGCAGTAGAAAGTCGTGTCTTTCTTTCAAAGAGTGGCTGGGTTCTGAACTAGTTTCCTTGTGGTTAGCAGCCCAAAGCATAACCACTATGCTGCCCCTCCCACCGTGCTCTCTATTTTTCCTACTGGGTTTCATAATTCATTGCAACACATTGCAATGACCACATAGAATCCTCAAGCAAATACTCTGGATTATGGGGTTGATTAGGGAAGTTGACAGGTTATAATTCACAATTTAAAAAAGCCCAGGGTACAGTTCTTAGGTCAATATAGCCTCTTCCCTGCCATGTCAGTAGACAGGCACCAAGCTGTTCAACCACACAACTACATGAGCAACTGTGGTACTTACATAATCTCACGTCAATTTGAGGATATTAAGAGTGACGGGTGGAGTCTAGCCTGTCAGTCAGGTCACAGCCTGAGGACGTCTGCATGGCCTTCTCAGGAGGATTCTGAAACTTCCTCTCTTTCTTCCTGGAAGCCAGCCACACACTCTCTCCCTGCTTCACATTCCTGTTGACAAGTCACATGGAGCCACACTGAGGGCAGCCAGAGCCCTGGAGATGCGCCTACCGACTTTGGATCCACAAGACTTTGCGTCCACTGGCCTGGGATCTTCCTGTTTTGGGCATCATTGAGAGTGGCTACATGAGTCTGAAGAGGAATTTATGGACTAATATTGGACATATGGACTAATATAGGACTTATGGACTTGATCTTACTCTTTGATACATATATGACACCTATACACATAACTCCTCTGATACGTTTATGAGTGTCACTGAATTGTTTTTCTAGGCAACGTGGACTAGCACAGCAATGTTACAAAGATCCTTTAGCACTACCAATGCCCTCCTAAAGATCTCCCCATGCCACCATAAGCCTCAGCTGGAAGTCACCCTACTCTGTAGGTGATCCTCCAAATGAAAGGGACTCAGCTTTGCTTATTTCATTGGCCAGAAAGCACAGCACTCTGTCTTGTGCTCTGACTCTTGGTGCCACAGCCTTCTGAGCCTGGATCCAGGTGGTTCAATGCACAGTGATATCACGGTCCCAAGGACTTACTCTACTCTTGACTCTTCTTTCTTGGTGATAGTGAGATCCCTGGTGCTATTACTGAGACAGCTCATTTTAAATCCAGTGGGACAGCACATTGGACAATCTCTATGTGAGAATTCCAAGCTTTTATAATTACAAGGAACCTTGTTAATAGTCACAGCTGATGTAATTATAACAGCCTCTTCGCCCACCTTCTCTTACCCACCTCCATTCTTGAACTTAAACTCACCACCAGTAGAATGGCCTCTGTGCTTTCTGAGGAGCAGCTGGTGGTTTTGAACTGCTCACCTTGCAGTTGGCAGCCCAGCATCTAGCCCACTGCACCGCCAGGGCTCCTACCCACATTCTAGGAAAAAGGAAAACACACCCATCTGCATGGTCCCACCCCATCCTTGGTGGGAATTTGAAAACCTATGGTGAGAAGAGACAGATTAAGTGACATACTATGCTGCAGAAGGATAAGGAGATTGGACTGTTTTCATTAGAGAGAGGTGGAAAAAGTCCTGAATTCCTTTCCCCCCCATCAATGGGCCACCAGCATCTGGAATGCCACCACTGAACAGAATGGCCAGTTGTGGATGTTGTGGCAAAGCGGAGAATTGGAGGAAATGCTCCCCAGATGTAGTATTCAATGGAACCACCTTCTGCTGCCCTCAGAGTGGTGCCTTTCCCCTGTGTTCAGAATTCATAATGTCAATACATTCTAAGCAAATTACTAGCCTCAGATATACCCAGAAGTTATTGTTTTGTTAGCTGCTGACAAATTGTCTGCTGTGTTAATTATCCAGTGCCTCTATACCAGGAAATCACAATCATAAATGTATTCTCTCACAGTTCAGGAGTCTAGAAATCTGAAATCAAGGTGCTGGCTCTCGGGAAGCCCTGCTGGTATAGTGGGTTACGTGTTGGCTGCCAATTGCACACAATGTGCCAACTTCAAGGCCAGCAGCTCGAAAACACCAGTCGCTCCACTGGAGAAGGATGAAGATTTCTACTCCTATAAGAAGTTACAGTCTTAGAAACCCACTGGGGCAGTTTTACCTTGTCTTACAGGGCCTCTATGAGTTGGAATTGACTTGATGGCAGTGACCTCAAAGGGAACACTTCCCTCTGTGTTGGCCCTGGAAAAAGATCCTGATTTTCATCTGTCCTGGCATCTATCTTTTCATCTCTTCTTGCTGGCTTGCTGGGTTAATGTGATATTTTCATTATTTCAGAAGAGCTATCAAAGTACATCTGTATTAATCTGACAAAGAAATTAGAACCAAATGCAAGGTGTGGTAGTTACATAATCTGTTGTCTATTTGAGACTTGCGAGCGAAGGGGTGGAGTTTAGCCTGTCAATCAGGTTGCAGCTTGATGACCTCATTTGAAGGCTCTAAGGAGATAGATAGCTCACTTGAGGGGGGACTCAGGCTCCCTTCCTGGGAGACATTGCAACTGACAAAACACATGGAAAACTGCAGACTACGAAAGTTCCACCCAGTGGAGTCCTTTTCTGGGTCTTTCTGGTACCCCCTCGTATACCATTAGTTTTGATTTTTTCCAAACATTACATTAAAATAGCTGTTCTTGATTACTATGCTTCTGGAATCCCTATAGTTTGTGCCTAAGCCTAATCTAGATCTTGGGAAGAGAGTCCCTTTCAGTCTAAAAAGTAGCTCTTGTTGCTAGGTGCCACCAAGTCAGTTCTGACTCATAGCGACCCTATACATAACAGAACGTAAGGCTGCCCAGCCTGCGCCAGCCTCACAATTGCTCCTATGCTTGAGCCAATGACGGTAGCCACTGTGCCAATCCATCTCAGTGAGGGTCTTTCTCTTTTCCCCGCCCCTTTACCAAGCATGATGTCCTTTTCCAGCAGCAGGTCTCTCCCGACAACCTGTCCAAAGTAAAGGGGACAAAGTCACTTTGAAGCCTCACAAAAGAAAGGAGGAGGGGACAAACCTCATTAAGAGAATTGCTTACTTTGGCACAGTATAAGGCATCATCCATTATATATATATATATATATACCATAGTGAATGAAGGGGGAAGTGCAGACCCAAAGTCCATTTATCGGCCACTGGAGATCCCCTCACAGAGGGGTTTAGGGGAGGAGATGAGTCAGTCAGGGTGTGATGTAGCACCGATGAAGAATACAGCTTTCCCCCAGATCCTGGATGCTTCCTTCTCCCAGCTACCATGATCCAAATTCTACCTTGAAACACTGGATAGAGCAGAGGTTGTACACTGGTGCATATGGGAGCTGGAGGCACAGGGAATCCAGGGTGGATGATACCTTCAGGACCAGGGGTGTGAGGGGTGATACTGGGAGAGTGGAGAGTGAGTGGGTTGGAAAGGGGGGACCGATTACAAGGATCTACATGTGACCTCCTCCCTGGGACATGGACAGCAGAGAAGGGGGTGAATGGAGACTCCGGATAGGGCAAGATATGACAAAATAACAATCTATAAGTTATCAAGGGCTCATGAGGGAGGGGGTTGCGGGGAGGGAGGGGGAAAAAAAAGAGGACCTGATGCAAAGGGCTTAAGTGGAGAGCAAATGCTTTGAGAATGATTAGGGCAAAGAATGTACAGATGTGCTTTATACAATTGATGTATGTATATATATGGATTGTGATAAGAGTTGTATGAGCCCCTAATAAAATGTAAAAAAAATAAATTTAAAAAAAGAGAGAATTGCTTACTACACTCGTCATACATCCTTATGGCTGACAGCCGTCCTCGAAGGCAGTCACTAGCATTACCATGCATTACCATGAGTACGAGGACACAGGTAGAAAGTGACTGAATTGGGTTTCATTTAAGGTCAGTTTCCGCTAGAGCCTGGCTACTCTCAGGGCCAACTTGTGCCCAGCAGCTCGTAAGCAGAATCCTTTCTTTAGCCCCTGATAGAGCTTAGCTTTTCATTGGCACTGAGGCCAGGGTCATGCCTGTCTCCTAAATGCTGTTCCTCTCTGGGTGGCTGCTACCTGCCAACCTTCCATCTCATGAGGTGGCCATTGACATTTTCTCCCTCGTCGGGGTCACAAGTAACTCTGCCACATGGCCCTTCTTAAAGCAACCTAGAAATTTCTTGTTGTTTAGACAAGTTTAGTCACCCTTCCTAGTCAAATAGGAAGGGTGCTGAGGGAAAGCACCTCTTTTCCACTCAAGAATATGATACATGGTGAAGAGATTGACGTTGCTGATTCTAGGATCAACCTGGATCAACCGCCCGTGCCCATGGAGGCAGCAGTCAAGGGGTGAAATGACGTATTGTGTTGAGCGAATCAACTGCACAACAACTCTTTAAAGACGCCGTTTAGATGACTAAAGGGTGCCGGAAGGAACCTTGGTGGTGTAGTGGTTATGTGTCGGGCTGCGATCTGGAAGACCAGCAGTTTGAAAGATCAGCCCATCCATAGGTGACAGATGGGACATTCTACTCCGCCAAACAATTACCAGTCTTAGGAACCCATGGGGGCAGTGCTACCTTGTTCTGCTGGGTCTTTATGAGTTGCCATCAACTTGATGGCAATGAGTTCGTTTTGGGGGCTTGGATCTAAGCCACAGTACTTTCCTTGTTTTCTTTCTCATGTTTTTGGGAGCTCTTACAGATATCATGACATTCCTCAGTTCAATCATATCAAGCGATATTATGCAATTGCTACCACAGTTTCAAAACATTTTCTTTCTTTCTTTTATTTTTTTGCAGAAGATGCACTTTTATTCATATTGCATTTTCAAATGTCCACACAAATGATTTTGTTCAACAAAACAAATATGTTTAACAATTTACCATTTGAAAGTATTTGTATCCGTCACTCCTCCATTTGACCTTTTTCCCCCCAATCATTTTATTGGGGGCTCGTACAACTCTTGTCACAATCTATATATACATCTATGTATCAAGCACATTTGTTGCCATCATCATTCTCAAAACATTTGCTTTCTACTTCAGCCCTTGGTATCAGCTCCTCATTAAAAAAAAATCATTTTATTAGGGGCTCATACAACTCCTATCACAATCCATACATACATCAATTGTGTAAAGCACATTTGTACATTCGTTGCCCTCATCATTCTCAAAGCATTTGCTCTCCACCCAAGCCCTGGCATCATTTTATCCCCTCCCTCCCCACTCCTCCCTTGAACCCTTGCAACTCCTTGATTTTGGCTCCCCTTTGTCTCCTCCCTACCCAACCCTAGGACCCAGAAACCCTTCCTCCTCCTCCTCCTCTTCTTCTTCTTCTTCTTCTCTTTTCTGTATCTTACACAATCCAATATATCTATTCACACACAATTCTGTTGTTCAATCCCATCAGTAGGATTATATAGTCATTCAGTGCTATCCTTACCCTCATGCTCTTCCCATACATTCAGGGATCCATTACTCCTGTTACAATTTCTGAAGGGTTATCTATCTTGATTTTCATGTACCAAATGATCTTAAGTATACAGATGAACATACATGAACATGATTAATGAGATAAAACAAAAAAAACCCATAATAGTAAGAGGAGGAAATATTAAAGAACTAGAGGATAGTTATGTGATTCATTAGTGCCAAACCTTGGATTTATCAACCCTTCCATGTGGCCCTTCTTGTGAGGGACTGTCCAGTTATCTTACAGGTGGGTTTTGGGTCTCTGCTACATCCACACCCCTCCACATCAGTTTGGTTGCTTGTTTTGAACTTGTAATATCATTCCTGTCAACACCAAATGATCACAAAAGCTGGTGTGCTTCTTACATGTGGGCTTGGTTGCTTCCCTGCTAGATGGCCACCTGTTTAATTACAAACCTTTAAGACACCAGACAATATATCTTTTAATAGCTGGACACCATCCACTTTTTTCACCACATTTGCTATTCATCTATTTTGTCTTCAGTGATAGTGTCAGGAAGGTGAGCATCATACAATGGAGCATTATTTGAACAAACTATTCTTGGACTGAGGTTAGATTTAAGCAGAGGCCTAAAGTCCATCTGGCTCCCTGTTGCATTTGCATATTTACACATATATAACAAATACTCACACACATATATTACCCATTGTTCACCTCTCAGTCATTGCTCTCACATACAATTTGATTGATCAAACATGACCCAAATAGCTGCACCCTCCTTGCCATCAATTTTAGAACACTTACTATTCCCTTGTACCCATCATTGTTAAGCCACAGTATTTTCAATCACCCCGTGTGCATCTGAAAGGTGAACAATGGAAATGGAAGCCTGAAGAACTGACACAGTTGAACTTTGGTATTGGTGAAACACATTGACCAGACCACGCACTCCTTTAAATGAACAAAGCACTCTTAGAAGAAATGCAGCCAGCATGCGCCTTCGAAGTGAGGATGGCCAGTATCTGTCTTGCTGACTTTGGAGATGTCATTAAGAAGGACCAGTCCCTGGAGAATGCCATCATGCTTGGTAAAGTGGAGCATGAGTGACAAAGAGGGGACCCTTCAATCAGCTGGATTGAAACAGTGGCCGTCCCAATGGACTAAAATATACCATCAGACTGGGCAGTCTCGCATTCTGCAGTACACTGCACCCTTATGAATCAGAACTGAGCTGATAGTACCTAACAAGGGCTACGCTTCGTTTGGGAGGACCATTTGCTGACGAGCAGAGTGAGGGGAACATGATGAATTCAGTGACATTCCATACTTGGATTATAAATCCAGTCAAACGCAAACCCAGTCTTGGAGAGAAGTGGAACAAGGATGGGCTTGGAGTTCAGACATGAAGATAACGCTGCTAATGTCTGACTTGGAAGCATTTATTGTAATGTACGAGGTGTCCGGGTTTTGTTTCTGTGACATGTGGTGGTTGGAGGACAATAATTTATTCTCAAGAGTAAGATTCTAAGATTGTTCTGCACCCCTGCCTTCTTTCCTATTATCATGACCCCCCGCCTTGATGATAACAAGCACAGTGCAATTTCTCCTTTTACACCAGGAGTGAGCAATCCATATCAGGAATTCTGACTCGATCAATACTTCTACCTACTGCCAACTGTAATGAAGGACTCAACCCTCTTGATCAAATACGTGATACAACCCAGCAAGATGTTTCTACGTAGAAGACTGGCTTGCACTAGCTAACTCACCACTGTTCACTGTGTAGCCACTATTGGCAAAGATCTTTGGCTTTAGACGGGGGGGGGGGGTGTTGGGCTCCTGTTCACTTATAGATGACATAGATTTATGTGTATATATTTATAGGTTTAGTATTAAGGTAGCAGATGAACATTGAGTCTCCACTCAAGTGCTCCCTCAATGCAAGAATACTTTGTTCTAATTAACTGGCATTCCATGATGCTCACCTTCCCTACATGATCAATGAAGACAAAGCAGGTGCATAAGCAAATGTGGTGAAGAAAGCTGATGGTGTCCAGCTATCAAAAGATATAGTGTCAGGGGTCTTAAAGGCTTGAAGGTAAACAAGTGGCCATCTAGCTTGGAAGCAACATAGCCCACATGGAAGAAGCACACCAGCCTCTGTGATCATGAGGTACTGAAGGGATCAGGTATCAGGCATCAAAGAACAAAAAAATCATATCATTGTCAGTGAGGGGGAATGAGGGATGGGGATCCTAAGCTCATCTGTAGAAAAGTAGACAACTGGACATCCCCTTATGGAAGGGTCACAGAGAGAAGACGAGCCAGTCAGGGTGCAGTATAGCAATGATGAAACATACAACTTCCCTCTAGTTCCTAAATGCTTCCTCCACACCCCCTATCATGATCCCAATTCTACCTTACAAATCTGGCTAGACCAGAGGATGTACACTGGTACAGATAAGAGCTGGAAATACAGGGAATCCAGGACAGATGATCCCTTCAGGACCAGTGATAAGAGTGGCCATACCGGGAGGGTGGAGTGGAAAGGGAGGGTGGGGTGGAAAGGGGAAACCGATTACAAGGATCTACATATAACCTCCTCCCTGGGGGTCTGACAACAGAAAAAGTGGGTGAAGTGAGACGTCGGACAGTGTAAGATATGACAAAATAATTTATAAATTATCAAGGGTTCATGAGGGAGGGGGCAGCAGGGAGGGAGGGGGAAAATGAGGAGCTGATGCCAGGTGCTTAAGCGGAGAGCAAATGTTTTGACAATGATGAGGGTAACGAGTGTACAAATGTGCTTTATACAATTGAGTATGTATGGATTGCGATAAGAGTTGTATGAGCCCCCAATAAAATTATTATAAATAAATAAATAAATTCAGGCTTCCATCATCCAAAAAAAAAAATAGATGACTGACAGTCATTTGGAAGTTCCTCATTGTCATGTTTCCACAAATTCTGTAGTTAGCAAGAACCTTTGCTATGCAAGGGATCATATTTGGGTGTCTAAAAAATTGTTGCTGTTAATGACCAGTGAATTGGTTCTGATTCATGGTGGTCCCACGTGTGCAGAGTAATATAGCTCCACAGCATTTTCAAGGCCATGACCTTTTGGAACACAGATAGGCAAGTGCCCCTTCTGAGGTGGCTCTGGGAGTCTTTGACCCTCCAACATTTCCACTCATGGTCCAGAGTTTTCCTACTTGTGCTGCCCAGGGACTTGCTTCTAAAAATGATCAGTCTACGAATTCATGGACTGGGCACAGCATTTCAGGAAAAATTAATCAAATATTTCTTTGGTGCCAATAGATTTTTGGGCATAGAACCCATGTATTTCTTTCATTTTTGTATGATCAATGCCAGGGGTAATGCCTGGCATATAGTAGTATGCTCCTCAATGAATGAGGATTGATCCTTGCTGGAAATCACTCATCATTCTCTTTATCCCTGAAGTGCTAAGCTCTATAATCACTGGGCTCTGTGTATAGGTTTTCACTAAATAAAAATTCAATGCCTTTTGGCAAATAATCATAAATCAGAACATCAGATTAATGTGAAAGGATCAAGGAGTGGAAGAACCAGTAGTTGAAACTAATCAAACTCTTATTAATTTCAAACAAAAAATCAATAGTTGCCATTTAATTCAATTTTCCCATGCCTGGGCATTTTATTTTGTGGGTACTTTCCTTTGGAGGCATTCATTCATTCCACAAGTCTAAGTCTATATCTAGAAGTATTGCTATCATAGAAATCTTCATTAAGCCCAAACATCAAAATGTAGATATTATTTCTCAAGTTCTCCTCCATGTACATCAATGCACGTGTGATGGTGGTATTTCCATCTCTCTAATCTTTCCCTCAAAGACGTTGGCACTTTTTGATTTATACCACATCAAAACCGCAGTTTGGACATCCTCCAGGGACTCCAATTGCTTTCCTTTTAGATATTCTTTAAATTTGGGGGACAAAAATAAATCTGAAGTGGCAAGATCAGGGCTGGAGGGTGAATGGCGTAAGATTTCCCAACAAAAGTCTCATAGGACAGACCTTGCTGTCCTGGAAAAACAAGTGGGTGTACTGCCATGATATAAAACAATTTCTTGGCACAACATTACTGGCTTTTTTTCTAACCAGTGCTGTTTTAATTTCCTTAAAATGTCTTCATAAAAGGCCCCATGATTTTCCCATGTCTTTCAGAAAGTTTATTACAATTACTCCTTTGGGATCCTAAAAAGGTTTGTCTGTCTTAAATGTAACTGGTGCAGCAGATATACTCAGAAGCCACTATTAAAATTTTTTATTGTGCATTAGGTGGAGGCTTATATATCAGATAATCAGTTTTGCATTCAATAATTTAAACAAGGTGTCAGATTTGGATTATACTCTGATCTGGGGATCATATGATCTGGGATCATATTGGTAAATCCAAGATTCACTCCCAGTTATCATTCCTGCCATAGAATCATCTTTAATAGTCTGTATTTTGCTTAAAAGATGGATGGGATGATTACATCTTAGAACTGGATAATTTTCCCACAACACTGTTGGCTTTTAATGAGGCCAAGAGGTTTGCTTAATATTGAACATGCCCAACTATGTGACATCCCCACGTAAGTTGCTTTTGCATCAGTGGTCATTTTAAGATCTTTTCCTACCCATTTCTGTACTTTAGCCATGGTTTTTTCCTTTGTTGAAGCTTATGGTCTGCCTCTTCCTGACTTATCTTTGAGGCCTTTCCAACTGTCTTAGTCTGGGTTCTCTAGAGGAGCAAAACCAGCAAGGCTGGAGCTGTAGCTAGAGCAGTGGTTCTCAACCTTCCTAATGTTGCCACCCTTCCATACAGTTCCTCATGTGGTGGTGACCCCCAACTATATAATTATTTTCATTGCTATTTCATAACTGTAATTTTGCTACTTTTATGAATTGGGTGACCCCTGTGAAAGGGTCGTTTGACCCTCAAAGGGTTGCGGCCCACAGGTTGAGAACCGCTGATCTAGAGAGTTTTATGAGGAGGGTTCAGAAAGAAGAGTGAGCAAAGAAAACAGAGAAGGAGCCACCTTAGCCATGGGAAGGAACCCTGGAGAGAAAAACATTACAGAAGCCAGAGAAATCCTTTCAAGAAGATCATGGCCAGCAGGGAAGCATGTTGAAGACAGGCCAAACAATGAAATGACCATCGGGTTAAACCAAGAGGAGGTTCTTGGCTTCTGCAGTAAGGGCAATGTTCACTCAGTTCTCAGGAAACATCAGAGTCAATTTGCTATTGGCTGGGAAATCAATGGGATGCGAGGAAGTGGACATATGGGGTGTCATTTTTCATGGAGATTTTCTGAAAGGAGAAAGAAGGAGGTTGAACCCTGGCTTAAAAAGAATACAAGGTGTCCTGCATGCGATTGGTCTGGTTTTAAGTCTGAGGAGAACTGGAAACACTTGTTTTCCAAGAGAAAGAAATCCGTAAGGAGGGAGAGTTTTCCAATAGGGAGGGGGCAGTTGGCCCCAAAGGAGAAGGGAACTGCAGACCTGGAAGTAGTCTGGGCCACTGCCCTAGTGCTCTGCGATCATCCCACTGATCCGGGACAGTAAGAGAGGACGGTCACTAGAGGAAAGGGGAATCTTTGTTTGCTCATCACCTCTTCCCCACGCTCACACCTCTCCCCTTGACCTTCACCATGGCCTGCCACACACCCTTGCAATCCATCAACCGCTCTCTCCCCCCTCCATATATCTATAGATAGATATATAGATATTTGGATAGAGATATCTATCGTATATACTCATGTATAAACCAATTTTCCCAGCACATTTTAATGCAGTTATTGTGATAAAATTGGGTGCCTCGGCTTATACTTGAAGATATATGAGAGAGCGTGCACATGGGTGGTGTAATGGTTACATGTTGTACCTGAAAGGTCAGCAAACATTCCAAGGTAGGACAACCAGCCTTTCTCTTCCCATAAAGAGTTACAGTCTTAGAAATCCACAGGACAGTTCTACCCTATCCTATAGGGACAGCTATGAGTCAATGTCAACTTGATGGCTGTGTTTGCTTTGGGGTGTGTGTGTGTGTGTGTGTGTGTGTGTGTATGTATACACACATATATGTGTGTGTGCATATAGGTATGCATAAAAACATAGTCATTTAAAATATAATAGTGGTCAGTATGAATCTTTTGAACAGATACAAGGCTGCCCTGACTCAGATATGGGTAGCCTTGAAGTCCATGCTAATGTCATTCATTCCCATAAAGGGAGTGAAGTTTCAGTTTTCATGTTGCACTGCAGACGTTGGCCGTCATTTGCCCTCTAACACCATTGCTCTTCGTGTTTGGTGCCATGCAACTGGTCCTGGTTCATGGTGGCCTCATGGCGTGCTCCTCTGTCATCGTCACCACTGTGGCCATGCCTGGGCCCACTGTTGCAGCAAGCGGGGCTGAATGGGTTAACAGCTGCTGGTCACTCTTCCAACTCCTGCTTTTCAAGTGAGGAGCCAGAGACGCTGTGTTAGTCTGGGCACTTTAGAGCGACAAATCCACAGAAACTCATATGTGTAAGAGAGATTTTTATATATAGATGTGTGCATCAAGAAAACATCCCAACCCAGTGCTGCCCAGCCCACAAGTCCAACATTAACCCATTAACCAAAATGTCCAACACCGGTCCACAAAGTCCTCCTCAATCTCACAAAACAGACACAACGATGCCACCTGCAGGAGGAAAGCTGAGCCAGTAAACATGTAAGCATCTCAGCGCTGGCAGGGGTCTCCTCATGGCTGCTCCAGCACCCAGGACTGCATTAGGGTAGGTCCATGTGGCTTCTTCTCAGGGATGTCTTGCAGGAAGTGAGCCTTGCCAGCTGAAACAGGGAACTGCTAAGGCAGCTGCACCCTGGTGCGACCATCAGAAAGCAAGAGACTGGAGAACTAGAAAGGCGAGGCTCACCAAGCCATACATCCCTTTGTCCTTCAATTAACCTCCCATGTGTTTATCGGCCAGGTTGGTACAATAAACTAACTCAGCCGCAGAGGAAAAATGTGCAGTCTCCATAGAGAGCTCTTATTTTACGTGTCTGCGGAGCCTGGCAAGGTATTCGGGGTCTCTGTAAAGGATAAGTACCATCCTTCCTTCGTGTGTGGTTTTAGAGACACCTCTGTTGGTGTCCTTCTAGAAGTGGTCATGGCAGTCACACAAAACACAATAATGAACATCCCTTTAAAGGCAGACTCCACAGGAAGTTACATCAGAAAAGAGGGTCGTCTTTGGGTTCTGACAGTGTTGCTTAGTCTCTGATTTTATCATTTTCCCCAACAGTTTTATTGAGCTGACACTCACATATGACACACTTCCATAGTTCAGTCATATTTTCAAAGAGTTGCATATACACCTCCACAATCAATTCTGGTGTACCCTCTCCCCCCCCCCCCATCCTCATTATTTGCTCCCAATTCACCTCAACCTCCCCTCCCCACTCACATCCTCAGTAAGCTATTAAATCAATTAGTGTCTCTGTACATCCGCCCCTTCTGTGCTTCATAAACTAGGAAACATACCCCAGACAAACAAAAACAAGACAAATAAACAAGCAAAAATAAATGAAAACAGTGCACATATATTTTTGTTTTAAGAGGAAAAAAAAGAAAAGACCACTAGCAATATTAAAACAAGTCAGAGAGAAACTCTCTGTTGAGAAACAAGCAAGAATTATTTAAACCCAGAACAAATCCAGAATGGGTCAAGAGGGAAACCAGATGACAGGTTTCCTATGATTCCCTAGTTTCACCCACCATTAGCTAGTTTACAATGATCTCTATTTCAGAGCCAGGCAACTGTCGGTCCTTCAACTGTGGTCAGAGGGGATCTGCCAGAGGCTTAATCCACGCAGGTACTCGCAGATGGCTTTTGTGGATTCCTTCTGTTAAATGGGAACTGGCCCCTACAGTTTAGCTACATCTCCTTAACACTGACCAGAAAGAGTCACAGTGTGAAAGAACAGACTTGGGAAAAGGTAATTTTTTTTGAGTCTTAGCCCACGGAGTCATGAGGACTGGCTGTGGAAGTGGGGCAAAGAAAAAAAACAGTACAAGACTTTACAATCACCTGTGATTGGGTGAGGATTTTGTTTCCGTGAGCTCTGATTGGATGCTTCAATATATGTATTTAACAAGCCAGTTGGGCTGGAGGAGTACAGTTTCCACAAGTGTAAGGTTTTATAGAGGAGAAGGTGAGTTTATGATCTAAGAATGAAGTACTCCACTTTGAGAAACAAAGCAGGCGATGCTGTTGTGATCAGGGGCCCCCAGTGGGCGCAGACTCTAAACAACCCCACGAACATCAGAAACACTGCCCCAGACGCTGCCGCCCGCCATCTTCCTGTAGAGTCCATTGAGGTCGCCTTTGTGTCCATCCATCTTGCGGAAGACCTCTCTCTTCTTCCCTAATCCTCGGCTTTACCAAACTTGATGTCCTTCAGGGACTGGTCCCACCTGGTAAGTCCAAATTCGGTCAGACAGCGTTTCTCCTTGGGAGGAAGATGGGGGCCTTCTCCTCAAATAAAGAGCGAGACTCTGGGAAGCCCACAGGGACGATTCGACCTTATCCTAAAGGGTCCCTGTGAGTCGGCACCCACTGGATGGCAGCGAGGTTGTTGTGGTTGTTTTTTTTTGTTTGTTTCCTTTCAAGTTTCAAGGAAAGCAGAAGAACTTTCTAGAGCAGGGCTTGGCAAACTTTTGAGACAGCAGAGCCAATCCTGTTCTTCACAACAATTTAAAAATTAGTCAAGCACCATATGTATATATATATATTTTTTTTTTTCGGTTTCTTTTTTTTAAACAATTTATTGGGGCTCATACAATTCTTATCACAGTTCATACATATACATACATCAATTGTATAAAGCACATCTGTACAGTCTTTGCCCTAATCATTTTTTTCTCCTCTTTTCTTTTTTTACATTTTATTAGGGACTCATACAACTCTTATCACCATCCATACATATACATACATCAATTGTATAAAGCACATCCATACATTCCCTGCCCCAATCATTCTCAAGGCATTTGCTCTCCACATATGTATATTTTTATAACAAATGAAACCACTATGATATGAATTATAGCCCTTAAAAATTTTACAAATGAAACGAGGATAGTTTTGTTTTCATTTGTAATTTGATTTCTGCGCCATGAGGCCTGTTCAGATAAGGTTTTCCTTTCTTCATATTTCATTTGGGAATATATGGAAAGGCCTCAAGGGTATGAAAGAGCATAAACCCACGAGTGATTGATGTACAGTGTTTGAATGTATCATTACTGGGATTTAGTTCCTTTGCAGCGTCTTCCACTGTAACTTTCTCAGCCTCTTACATCTGGGACTCTTTAATGCCTTGTTACTCTTATGGTCCAAGACAGCCCCAGGACCCAGTAAAGGTCCCAGCACCCATTAAAGGTAGTAGGAATTGCTCCCAGGAAATTGCCAGTCACTTGGAACGTGAAAGCACCTGCCTTCCTGACAGCTTTCTGTTGAAGTTTGTGTTTCCATCAGCAGTGGCCTCGTCACCTAATGGATGCTGTTGGCAGGCAGGCAGGAGTGGAGAACCAACCACTTGTGCCATGCACCCTCGTACACAGCCTGTCACAGTGGAAAACAAGCTCCTGCCAGCCCATTAAATGAAGCACACCAGGGAACCTCAGCCATGACCGAATGGTCTCTGTTCTGGTCATCTTCCTTGGTTCAACACTTCTCTGGATCACCTTATAACCACAACAAGGACCCGAGCATCTGTATTTTTTTAACACTGAACTTTCTTCTTTTAGGTAGATATTGTTAGACTTGGAAAGTTTCAAAAATAATGCAGTGAGATCTTTATCATTTTTACAGTCACATCTTCCACAGCTACATGCAGTCTCCCCTTACACGTAGACTCTATCAATATTTATCATGACAAATGAACCCTGTTCCAGTACAATTAACTAAGAAAGAGCATTTCTTCTCCAGATTTGAACCCCCACCCCCACCCCCAGCTAGCATCTGATTTCGGTTCCAGGATCCTGCATGTCCGTGTTGCTGTCATTGTGGTTAGTTGCTGCTCAGCCAGACTCGTCATGAGCCCATGTATACCAGAGTGAACCATTGCTCAGTCCTGCACCACCTCCACAAGTTGTGTTAGTCTGGGTAGACTAGAGAAAAAGATCCAGTGAGACTCATATCTATATAAGAAAGAGCTTTATATAAAAGAGTAATCATATATTAAGAAAACATCCCAGCCCAGTCCAGATCAAGTCCATAAATCCGATATTAGCCCATAGGTCTGATACCAGTCTGTAAAATTATTCTTCTGACTCCTGCAACACATGCAATGATGTCAGTTGCAGGAAGATCACAGACTAGTGGATGGAAAGTCTTGTGGATCCAGTGGCGGTGGAAGCATCTCAGAGCTGGCATGTGTCTGTGTCTCCACATGGCTCCTCCTTGTCAACAGGAATGTCAAACAGAAAGTCTGTATGTATCTGGCCTCCAGTGAGCTATTTATTTCTGTGGCATCTCCAAATGAGGTCATCAAGCTGCAACCTGATTGACAGGCTAGACTCCACTCCTTCACAAGTTGACACCAGATTATGTAACTGCCAAGGGCTGCCATGTTTGAGCTCATTGTTGTGGCCATGCTGTCGCTCCACCCCACAGAGGGTCTGCCTCACTTTGCGGATCATCCGCTTCACCAAACATGGCGTCCTTTTCCCAGGAGCAGTCTCTCCTGATGAGGCAGGTAAGATTCCATTTTGATCCAAAGGGTTTTCACTGGCTAATTTTTTGAAGTAAAGCCTGGGGCCTCTCTGCTTAGGCCCTCTCAGTCTGGAAGCTCTGCTGAAACGTGCCCACCCTGAGTAGCCCTGCTGGTATTAGAAATGCTGGTGGCATAACTTCCAGCCTCATGGCGACACTCAAGCCATCAGGGTTACAGTGGATTGACAGATGGGTGGTAGTCATGTCCCTTTAGTCTCCTCTGCTCTGTTACAGTCCCCAGTCTCTCTTTGTTTTCCTTGAGTTGACCCTCAGGGGCAGTTCTATGTCTGTCTTATAAGGCGCTATGAGCCAGCATTAACTTGATGGCAGTGAGTATTTTTTTTCAAATGGTCTTTTGTGTGTATGTATCAGAGTTTATTTATCCATTCCTCCACAGATGAGGTTTTTGAGTGTTTCCATCTTTTTGCTGTTGTAGAAATTACTGTGATAAATAACGGGTATGCATATATCTGTTCATGCTTTGCTCTTAATTTCTTTAGAGTAAATATACCCAGTAGAGAGACTGCAGGATCATAAGGTATTTGCATTCATGTTTGTTTCAAGAAGTGCCACTCTGCTTTCCAGAGTGGCTGCACCATGCTGCAGTCACACTAGCAATGTATGAGTGTTCTGGGAGGCTCTTTGAAAGGGCAAGTATCTAGCACAGATTCAAGGTTTTGCCTTATGGTACTCGAGGCCTAACGACACTTTGATGGCCACAACTTCCAAACACCATCTCCAAACCTAAGGCCTCGCCCGGTGCCTGCTTCCTGCTTCTCTCCATTGCTTCTTACTGCTGTGTAAATTCAGTCTATACATCAAAAGGAATGTCTGCTATATTTATTTTATACAGAATTTCCACGTGGATAAAAATAGTTTTATTGACATATACTTCATATATAATATCATTCCATTGTTCCATCACATTAAGAAGACTTGCACCATCATCACCACAATCAACTTCAGCACTTTCCTCTCGTCTTCATGGTTGTTAGCGCCCGATGTCCCCCCATCCTCCCTGACATGCCCCTGTCCACTAACCGTCTCCCTAGATCTGCCTCTCCTGGCTTCTTATACAGAATATCATACAAAACACAAACAGGAAGGAAACAAACCACCAACAAAAACGGCCCAACAAGAGTGACATGACAAAACATAGAAAAACCTCAATTAAAAAAAAGCAGAAAACATCAAAAATGCAAACAACTTTCAAATGGGTCAATGAGATCAAATGACCAGGTGTTACATTTTAACCTAACCGCCTGTGCCGTCACCGACTGTACAATGCTCTCTGTCTGAGAGCAAGGCTATCACACCCCTGGGCTGTTTTCCGAGTGGACTCACCAGAGGCTTCATCGTGTGGCATCCCTGCACATGGATTTGGGACTTGCGCTATCATCCACTGCTGCAAACCAGGTGCTCACCATTTCATCTCAGACCATTCTCGCCTTCAGATGTAGGCTTGACTATGTATAATCTTTGGATCACACAGGCTGCATGTGGACTTTGTTGACATCTCACTTAGATGGCTGCCCAATTGAAGACAAGTCTTTAAGATCCTAGACACGATGCCTTCTGATAACTGCCACCATCTGGTTCCTTCATCGGAATTTAGAATGGCTCCATATCTTCAGTGATCTCTTCATAAGGGTGAGCATTGAGCATGGCCATGTCATAAGATCTAATTGTTCTTACATTTGGGCTAGAATTAAATCCAAACCCCAAATCCATTCATGTATCTATGGTATATCTCTATCTATCTATCTATCTATCTATCTATCTATCTATCTATCTATCTATATCTGGTTCAACTTAGAGACATCATTATAATTTTATGATAAAGACCATTATAAATCATCCCCCTGGGTCCCAAGGTAATTAATTCTATCGAAAGAGTCATTAATTTAGCCAATGATATAAAATTTAAAACACTGCTGAGAAAATGAAATTATAAAAGTGTAGGCCAGCTTCAGACCACAATACATGAGTTGTGGTTTTGTACAGATTAGATTCTTACCCTATTTACACAAATAATGGGGGTTGATCACAGGGCTAATGCATTGGTAAAGGCAGACCATGCCTACTAGATTAATATTAGTCATAAGACAGCAAGAAGGGCTTTCACTGAGCACCATCAAAGCAAAGGATCCGAACTGAGTTAGTTAAAGTTTATTGTGCCAACCTGCCCGATAAACACATGTGGAGCGATAACTGGCTCAGTGAGCCTCATCTTTCTAGTTCTTGGGTCTCTTGCTTTCTGATCGTCGGACCAGGGTGCAGCTGCCTTAGCCAGTTCCCTGCTTCAGCTTGCAAGGCTCATTTCCTGCAAGACATCCCTGAGGAGATGCAGCCCTGGGTGCTGGAACAGCCATGTGGAGACCCCGGCCAGTGCTGAGATGCTTACACGTTCACTGATTCATTTTCCCTCCTGCAGTCGGCATCATTGCATGTGTTTTGTGAGGTGGAGGACTTTGTGGATTGGTGTTAGACATATGGGTTAATGTTGGACTTGTGGGCTTGGGAAGCACTGGGTTGGGATATTTTCTTGATGTGCACATAACCTTTATATAAAACTCTCTTTTATACATAGGAGTTTCTGTGGATTTGTTTCTCTAAAGTACCCAGACTAACACACAAACCAAAGCCCAATGATCACAAATTTCATAATCTTAGGAGAATAGTCATCTGTTTCTTCTCACACTAGAGCATTTTAGCCTTAAGTCCAATTGAGTATGTCTGTTCCATACATCTGCTACAGGTCAGTTTGAGGTAAAGCCCAGTTCACTTAATGGAATTTCCACATCAAATACTCTGGTTGTGGCCTGTGGAGGATGATTTGAGCTTGGAAAGAGGAAAGTCTGAAGTTCCAATAGTTTTTAGCACATGGCCTGGGTCACGAAGGGCTGGGTAAAAGCTAGGTCACAAGTGTCCAATCAGAAACACAGAGCCAGGCATATTCTCCTCTTTGGTTCTATATAAGTATTGTGATGTGTTTTTCCCTGATGGGGTTGCTCTTCCCTGTATACCCACCACAGTCGTGTAATTGCTTTCTCTGAGACATTCATGCTCCACTCTACCCATCTTGACTTGAATTTCAAGTAAAGTTCAGTTATCATTCTGGTAAGAGTGTCTGTTGATTTGGGGTGACCTTAGCATCTATGTAGTTTTTAATGACTTTTAATTTTTTAAATTAAGATTAGCTATGCCAACATCTTCCTAAAAATCTTTCCTCCACTCACTCATTATATATCGGTACCTAATATATCTTTATTCTCAAGGTCCTTGTTATGATTGTTGTAATTTTTCAGTCAATATAATACCTATTCTAAATAAATGAGGAGCCCTAGTGGCCAGTGGGTTACATGTTGGGCTGCTCTACCCAACCACAGAAATCCTGAACACACGTTCTCTGCACCTACCCCTCATTAATCATGTTGTCCCATGCCTCCCTTTTTGTGCACAGAACACGATGGGAGCGTGTTGGTGAATGCCAAACCCTGCTGTTTGGTATTTTTCTGTATTTGATGGCGATGAGGAGAGTCTAAGGAAATAGCTATTATTTCCAAATGACAGTGGGAATTGCAGGTACGCTTAACAAAGCAGATCTCCTACCTGCATCTTAAAGATCATTTCGATCATCTTCTAGTGCTCTCTGATTCCTTAGTGGCCTTTGACTTGGACCCTGAGTCCCTCCCATCAGGTTTCTTGCTGTGGGGCTCCTTTCTTCTGGTTTGGTTTTGAATGATGCCATCGGTCACTATCACACCTATCTCCCATCCAGAGTGGCTTTGCCTGGGATGGTTCCTAGCCACTGGGGCCTGACAGTCCTCCATGGAAGACGAGGCTCACAGGACAGCCTTATCTGATACTTGATCCGAAATCAATTTTCTGCTGGAGTTGAAATCTGAGATGGACTGTCTTCGGTGGATGTGGGGCTGTGCATGTGTGTGGACAAGCATGGGCACGCACTTGGAGCAGGCAGGCTAAGTAGCACTGCTCAACAAAGCAAGGGACAGATGGCGCTGTCAGTTCCAAGCACAATGCCATCACACACCAGATGAGCATTCCCAAACAGGGCTGCATATGCAAGCCCAAGCTGCCAGCATCCCTCTGATATTTAAGTCCTCAGGGCGCTGGCATAGCATATTGCACGCATTCCTTTGAATAATACAATTTGCTTGACTTTCGGCCTCTCCTCCAAGCTCTGCCCCCCAGCCTGTTCTCTGGGGGCAAGTGAGAGGTGAGCTTCAAACTCAACTTGATGAAATCAAGTCCTGGGTCAGTTTTTCTCTGAAGCAAGGAGATGCTGGTGGGTGGTGAGGTGGAAATATACGAGTGGCACAGCTCACAATTCATGTGGAAACGGTGTATGCAATGAACAAAGGTAGGAAAACCCCACGCTTTGGGCAAAGGCCTCCGTGGGACAGACAATGTTCAAAGGGAGTCCCTGCCTTCAAGCCAAGGATATCATAGGAGGGAATCCCCACTCTATGGCCAAGAAGTAAGAATTACCATGACCAGCATAATGTGGGGAGAGAGAGAGAGAGAGAGAGAGAGAGAGAGAAGAGAGTTTAAATGAATAGCATCACTGTTAGCTAGAGAAAAGGAGGACCGTTTTATGGGCATAGTTGCATTTGAACCTGGATTTTAACTTGCAGGACAAGAGCAAGGAGACCCACAGTTTACTCATGATTTGGTTAAAAAAAAAAAAAAAGGACATGTGCAATTTTGACTTCCATCACTAGTAGACGTCTTCTCCAAGGCAATTGGTTGGAAGCCTGGCGGCCTCTTGTGTGTCAGAAGAGAACTGCGCTCCACAGGGTATTCTAGGGCTGCATGTTCAGAAGTGGGTCACCAGCCCTTTCTTGTGAGGCATCTCTGGATGGTGAGCAGCAGAGAAGGTTAATAGTTCGTGTCACTCAGAAATGCCACCAGCCTTTTAGTCCATGGGAACTACGCACAAGAGTATTGTAACCAGGAGTTGAACCATTCCTTCTTATTGAAGAAAATCTTTGGAACCAATTTTCATCTATTCAAACATGTTCAGTCCAACCAGAACTCCCTCCCACACACTGCTGATTTCGGTGTAACCTTTGGGAAAGTAAAGCTAAATATAGCCACTCACTATGATCCGACAAGTCCCACTCTTTTTCACTATTCTAGTGATGGCCGCATAATTCATAATGGCTCCAAACTAGAAGCTATCAAACGCACTAACAGTACCACTGATTATTATTTAACTTGTGGGCCAGTCACTGAATAAAATGCCATATGTCAAAGAATAACTAATCTACATCTACATGCAATAATTTGGATGAATCTCTACAATAGTAACTAGATATATATGCATATATGTGCACACGTATATGTACTGTATGATCCCATTTATAGAAAGCACATAAATGACACAAATAAACCACACATTTAGAAGTCAGAAGAATGGTTACTCTGGGTGGTAGAGATAGAAGGAGCCCTTTCATAGGAGCCCTTTCATAGGAACTGACGCTGTGATAATCTCTTTTTCTAGATTCTAGTTAAGCAAACCTGTTCCGTTTATGAAAACGTTCAATTGTACTTTCATGAAATGCACACTTTTCTGCAGACATCATATGCTTCAATAAAATGGTAAGACTGTCTCACAATCAGACAGCCTAGATTTTTAATCTAAAGCATAGAAGAATTTATCTAATCTGCTTTGCTTAGATGTTTGAAACCTAGTTATTTGCCTTATTGTTATTGTAAACATTAGGCTAATCTCTAAAGGTTTTTCTATAGAGCTTGGAGGGGCAATGGTTGTGCGTCGGGCTGTTCAAGGGAGGTCAGCATTTGGGAATTCCGTGGGAGAAAGAGGAGACTGTCTACTCTCATGAAGAGTTATCAACTCAGAAGCCCTCAGGGGCAGTTCTCCTCTGTTCTAGAGGGTCGCTCTGAGTCAAAATTGATTTGATGGCAGTGAACTTGAACATAGCTATTTTCATCACTAGCTTGGAGTAAGTCAGAAATGATGTGCTAGAGTTCGGCTCCTTGGTCAACACAGTTCTGTTCATATTCTACTGCTCCTTGTGCTCTGTCCCATCACAACGTGCGGTCTCTCCTTCATGCCATGACATCAATTTTTCATCATCGGTGGTTGAGTCTCAGGTCTCTGGTACCTTTCTCTTTCCTCCGCTTCAGAAGCCCCTCCAGTGGCATGTCCAGATGGATGTCTCATAGGCCCTTTAAGTGTAATGTGTTAAAAATGGGCTTTGTTATTTTCCCACTGTCAGGCATTGGTAGTTCCGTGTAGAGGTGTTAACTTCCACACAGGAGACCAGAGTCCTGGTTCCCAGCATGCACCTCATTCCCAAGCATAACTTGGTGTCAGTAGAGGCTTTTATGTTGCTATGATGCTGATCAGATTTCAGTGGAGCTTCCCGACTAAGGTAGACTAGAAAGAAAGACATTACATCTACTACCTAAAATCAGCCAATGGAAACCCTATGGGTCATTAGCCTATCATGGCGGTAGAGCATGCAGTACCAGGCAGAATGTCATTTTCATGCCTGAATGTCATTTCGACTTGACAGCAGCTAACAACTCTCTCTCTCTTGTATTCCTCATCTTGGTGAATGGTCCCATCATCCACTGGATCCAATTCACTAGTCAACATGAATCTTAGACCAGTGGTTCTCAACCTTCCTAATGCCGTGACCCTGTAATACAGTTCCTCATGCTGTGGTGACCCCCCCCAACCATAAAGTAATATTTGTTTCTACTTTATAACTGTAATTTTGCTTCTTTTATGAATCAGGTGACCCCTGTGAAATGGTCACTTGACCCCCAAAGGTGTGGCGACCGCAGGTTGAGGACCGCTCTCTCAGATCCTTCTCTCTTTGCTCTTTTCCATGTCCTAAAGCGAAGTGATCGGCAAGTCCTGTCACCTCTACCCCTTCTCCAAGCCTTCCTCTCTTTCAGCCAACCCACTCAAAAAAGCATCAACCACAACAATCAACTTGTGGACAACATGAATCTCTAAAGTTACCAAACGCCTGAATCTCCCACCAGCCCTTGTCTGCAAACCTATTCCTTCCAGAGCCGGTATAAATGACAATAGAACCTTCCAAATGCTTTGGACAAAAATCCTTAAGTCTATTCTCTCATCCATCCAATTTGGAAGTTCTACCTTCAACATATATCGGGATTCTGGTCATTTCTTATCACCTCTCTCCTCTCCTTTCCACCTCCACCTATAAGCCACCATCACCTCTTCCCTGTCATACTGTGTTTGCCCCTAACTGCTGCCTTTGCGTCGATCCATACTCTTCTATCCACAGCAGACTCACCACCTCACTGCTAAACTGTGTAACATGAAACTCACTGCCATCAAGTCAATGCTGACCTACAGGACCTCCCTGTGAGTTTCCAAGACTGTAACTGTTCATGGGAGCAGAAAGCCCAATCTTTCTCCCACGGAGCTGCTGGTGGTTTCGAACTTCCGGATATGCAGCTCGCAGCTCAACACATAACCATGACACTACCAGGGTTCCTACAACATGAAGCAGGGGTATATATATATTTTTTCTTTTTTAATGGTTTTATTAGGGGCTCATACAACTCTTATCACAATCCATACACACATCAATTGTGTAAAGCACATTTTTACATTCATTGCCCTCATCGTTCTCAAAACATTTGCTCTTCACCTAAGTCCCTGGAATCAGCTCCTCATTTTCCCCCTCCCTCCCTTCTCCTCCCTCCCTCATGAACTCTTGATAATTTATAAATTATTATTTTTTCATATCTTACGCTGTCCGACGTCTCCACTCATCCACTTTTCTGTTGTCTGTCCCTCAGGGAGGAGGTCATATGTAGATCCTTGTAATGGGTTCTCCCTTTCCAACCCACCCTCCCTCCACCCTCCCAGTATCACCACTCTCACCACTGGTCCTGAAGGGATCATCTGCCCTGGATTCCCTTTGTTTCCAGTTACTATCTGTACTAGTGTACATCCTCTGGTCTAGCCAGGTTTGTAAGGTAGACTTGGGATCATGATAGGGGGGGTTGGGGGGGGAGCATTTAGGAACTAGAGGAAAGTTGTATGTTTCATCGTTGCTACATGGCACTCTGACTGGCTCATCTCCTCCCTGAGACCCTTCTGTAAGGGGATGTCCAGTGGCCTACAAATGGGCTTGAACTAAGTACAAGCTTTTCTTTTTTGTTGTGTTTTGTTTTGTATTTTTTGTCATTGGTTTATTGTTGTTGTTGTTTGTATATTGTTGCTTGGTTTTGCTCTGTCTTGTTTTTGTGCATGTTATTATCTCTGCAGGTCTGTCTAAATAAGATAGGCTAATGAACAATCTGGAGGAGAAAACAACAGGACAGACAATTCCGGGGGGACATGGGATAGGGGGAGGTGGGGGGAAAGGTAGCAAAGCAGGAGTCTATTTGAAAGACAAAATGCTTATTTTCTGGCCGTTTCCTTCTTCCTCTTCAGTCTCACTCTTAGCATCAGTGACATTTCACCTTGACCTGATCGACATCCACGCCAAAGTGAACACACAGAGAAATGATTGCCCCAAGGGTAGAGGCACACACTTGCTGTTGGGACTCGTGTTCGTTTCTTCTCTTAAAGATGAAACAGTCTGGTGGGGCAGAGAGGGGAGATGGGGATGGTGGCCGTTGAAGACAAATGGAAGTGAGAGGAAGACAAAGCAGTGTTTTGAAGCGGAGGCCCTGGTGCCGTATTAGATGGATTCACAGAAGCAACTGCACTGAAGCCTGGATTTCTCCCCCACCTCACCAGCTTGTCACTTTCAGACCATCCATGCAGCAGCCTGCAACCCTGATCAGCAGAGGCCTCTGGACAGGCAGATTAAATGTGTGTGTGTGTGTGGGGGGGCACGGAGTGAATCTCATCCTGACCAAGAGATAGCTACAGAGGAATTTACCTGTGAGAAGGGACAGTGTGGGTAGGTAAAATCCATCTGCCTACATCAGCTATGAAGGGAGACCTGCATGGTGGATTGAGGCGCACTACTGAAGTTGACCTCTCTCTCTCTCTCTCTCTCTCTCTCTCCTCTATGGGAATAAAGCATCTCTCCACCTTGTGAGTAAAGTATTGTTTGAAAAGCATGGATTCCAATGTTCTCTCAATTTCTGGAGCCTTGTTTATTCCCACCAATTCCTTCGGTGAAACTTGTACTTTCTCCTTCAGCACCATCCATGCTTGGTCATATGCTATTTCTTGAAATGCATTAAGGTCTCACCTCACCTCACACCACTGGCATTGAATCAATTCTAGCTCATAGGGGCCCTATAGGACAGAGTAGAAGTGTTCCTGTGGGTTTCTGAGACTATAACTCTTTACGGGAGTAGAAAGCCTCATCTTTCTCCCTTTGAACGTCTAAAGTGTTCATTTATTGCTAATGTATCTGAAAGAACTGCTTCTGGCTACTATTGAGAGCTATAGGTAGGCGCTTCCTTGAAAGCACACATAACATTGTTCTACAAATGCTTTGTCTTGACTGTGTACTTCAATTGCTTAGCAGATAATACTAGTAAAGCCAAAATCAGTCTGCCTTTTATAATACAAATTTGAGGTTTACATCACTAGCCCAAGCCAGATATCTCAGAAAAGTGGAACTGAATAATTCCATGGCTGGCAAAATCAACCCTAAACCTATTCCTTCCCAAGAAGTGAGAGCGAAGTACTAACTTTATAAACTAAGAGCAAAAACCTTACTGTCTTTTATGTAACTTCCCTATGAACATTGGTGAGATTTTTCTTCTTGACTCCCAAGATAATGAATAGTCCTTCATTTATATTGCATTAGATATTTAATTTTTATATTGAATTAGGTTAGCAAGA
Source organism: Tenrec ecaudatus (assembly GCF_050624435.1). Taxonomy (NCBI): domain Eukaryota; kingdom Metazoa; phylum Chordata; class Mammalia; order Afrosoricida; family Tenrecidae; genus Tenrec; species Tenrec ecaudatus. Next base: position 15,402,289 of record NC_134540.1, on the reverse strand, counting down.
ATCCCAACCTGTTTATTTTTGTGGCTTTTGGGAAAGAATGGGGAATTCCTGTAAAACCATACATTTGTTCCAGTTTTTATTTTCCTCCAGAGAAAATTCACCTGGATCAGTTTGAGCTTGATGAGGGAGCAACAGGTGATGTGTCTGTTTATATTTAGAGGTTGTGGTTTCATACCTTCCAGGTCAGCATATGTCCATATGTCTGTGGCAGAAAGCACCAGGCAGCTGCATTCACAACACATGCAAACTTGGACGGCTGCCCATGCACACGGTGGGATGGATTAGACATGTGAGACCAGAAAAGCCTGGGTCAAGCTGGATGGTGTAATTCTTTAAAGTTGAGGGAGTTGATTTTATATCAAAAAGGAAGGCACACTGAGGAGTAATTGAAAATGATCATTGGACCCATTCCCATCAAGCTGCTGCTTATGAATCCCACTCTAATTCTGAGCGTCTTGTCTTATGACCTATGATCATGGTTGTGTTCCAAGATGCCAATGAGAGCTATGGAATGGTTTCACGAAAGTAAGTATTCTTCCAAGCAAGCAGGAAAACAAATAACAAAAACAAGCGACAACAAAAATCTAAGAAAGAATAGGGCTCATTCCACGGATGTGAGAACTGGACCATCTGACACTATTGTATTGAAACGAATCAAAACTCACACTAAGGGTGCGCGCTCTCTAAACAGCGGTCTTCCCTTAAGCCCTTTCCTGCTCCCATCATCCTCTGCTGCCATACTGGACATCCTCGCCACGTCCCTTTGCTCCTTGGATAGGAGTTGTTGTTTGCTACTATTGCATTGGTCTCCAGCTCATGGTGACCCTGGGCACAATGGAACCAAAGGCTGCCCAGCGTTGCCACCATCCCGACAAGCAGTGGAAGATGAGACCACTTGATTCACAGAGTTTTCATTGGCTGATATCCAGGATCTATTCCCCAGCCTTTCTTCCTGTCCCGTCTTAGTCTGGAAGCTCCACTGAAGCCCGTTCAGCATGCGAGTTATTCCAGGGCTAGTGGGGGATGGGCTGACCTATCCCATTCTCAGGGTGATAAAGTCTTTACTGTACTGCACGGACCATGCGACAGTCTTTCTCCAAGCAGAGCTCGCTGCGGGGCCCTCAGCAAGCAAGAAAGCCACCAAGTTCTATATGCTGCCCAGAAAGCACATCACGGGGTCTCTTTCTCATGTGGACAATTCCTCTTTTTTCCCATGGTCAAACAAACGTTCTCCGCTCTGCAATTCTAAGGCTTTCAAATTTTCCTTCACACGTCATTTGAGTCTTGATGCATTAAACACATAACCGCGGAGATTTTATGTGTACACAATTCTCAATGAGAGCAGTAGCCTTCATTTCAACCGGAAATTCCAGTTTCAGTTGCTGGCACATCTTCCTGGACTCATGGTGACCCAGGTGTGTCAGAGTCAGGTTATCCTGCCCAGGGTTTTCAATGGCAGATTGTTTTAGAAACTAGATCCCCAGGTCTGTGTCAGGTTGTCTAGAGAAACAGATCAGGAGCAGTCATCTTTGTGCAAGCAAGTGCCTCTGTGCAGTGCACAGGGCAGTGGATGCAGAGTTGCCTGGTTCCAGGGTCCATGGAAGCATGGCAGGGTGCTGACATCTCTCAGGGTTAGTTGGTCTACATGCGCCCCCCCCCCCCCCCGAGATAGACACAGTCCCAGCAAGAATGAAGGCAAAGGGCAAGAAAGAGAGATATAAAGAGGAGGGGGTCCCTAGTGTCCCCCTTATAAGAGGGTTATATCTCCCAGGAGGCATCATCAGGCTGTGAACTGACTGAGAAGTAGGACTCCCCTTTTCCACAATGGTAAGTGGAACAGAACACCTAACTCCCAGAAGGCTTTTCTTATTAGATGCCTCTGGGTTGCCCAAAGCCCCAGCTTTTGGTTTCTAGTCCTGTGGACAGTTAAGATGTTTTGAATTTTGTGATAGACGCTAGGTTCTTCCCAGCTAAAATCCCCTGGAGATTAACATTGCATGCGCAGTTAAAAGGGAGATGTATGCATATAGAAGACCAAGGTCAAGCAAACGTCATGACTAGAGAAAAGGGCTGGAAGATCTCTTGAAGGAAACCCATCAGGCCGGGTCCCAAGTGCAGGCTGATGCTAGTACTGCATACGACCGACAGGTTCCAAACAAGTAGACCTCAATAGAACATGGTATCCCTGCCTCCTCTCTGAATTCGCTATTTTCCTTCGAAAAGAGGCCTTTTAAGTGCATCAAACACTCAGACACCCAAGTCGAGGGTGGGAGAAACGGGCTACCCATTCACGTATCCCGAGCTTCTCTGCCATTCTGCTTCACCAACAAGGACACAGTTGAGGAGAACTCTGATTAGTTATCAGACCCCCAAGGAAAGTCAGCTTGGAGTTGCTCTGATGTAATTACTGGTGCATATAATTAAATCATGTACACAGGCATGACATAGTTCAGCCAAGTCTGCTGTAAGTTGTTTTACCTCTTGAAAGACACTCATACAAAATGATTTTTCTCAGGTAAACGAGATTGGGCTGCGTTGGTGGGGCGCGCAGACACAGCAGCTGCACGTTTAATTAAACGTTTGCCTAAACATATAAAAAGACAGTGATAGATTTTCAGGGCATCTGGCAGCTTCGCAGGCCTCCAGTCATTCTTTAATTAGCATGCTGGTGAATTTAATAGAAAATGGCTTTAACTCAGGAACAGATGGCTCTTCTGAGTGACAAGGGGAATGACGATTTCTGTCATGTTTGCTTCATGTGGAGCTTTCTCGTCCGAGAGAGCCCTGCAGAAAGCACGGCTGATGGGATCAGGGGTCAAGTTTAATATCTACTGAAAGCAGCCAGTTCTGAACCAGATTCAATTGAAAGCATCTGACCTTCCCAGAAATGATTCCCTTTTGTTTCTTCTGCTTAATTTCTCATATTGTAGGACAAGATGGTTGTTGTTAGATGCCTTTCAGTAAACTCCAATTTATGGTGCCCCCCATTCTCCAGCCACTGTCATCCTAAGTTTTTTTTTTAGTGATCGTGGAAAAAAGATCGAGTTAGGCAGCCTCACTAGTTATTGTTTAATTAGCAAACCGATCCCTCCGTCCTAGCCCATCTTAGTCTACAAGCACCGCTGACACCTGTTCAGGATCCTAGCTTCGTCGCAGCTTTTGGCACCAGATGGATGGTAGCTGCACATCAAGGGCCTTTGACAGGAGTCGAAGTTGGGTCTCCCACCCGGAAGGCAACATTTCTACCACGGAACCACTTTCCCCTGAGGGAGAGATGAACCATTCCTTATGCATTTCTACGATTCCTTCCAGGTAGAGAGAACGGTTGGACCCCATATGGGCTCTGCAGTGAGACTTATCATCATTATTTGAAACTGTAGGTAACTTGAAAGCCACCTCCCTCTTTCTTCAGCCGGCAACTGGCTGGAGAGGAGGAGGAGGGAACACTTTTCCTCCTCAGACATGCCACCCGGAAGTGTGAGTCAAAGATACGGCCAAGTCCTACACCCAGAAACAGTGGGAATTCCTCCATGTTAGGGAGCCCTGGTCTGTATGGAGGTCCTTGCAGAGCCCTCTGCCACCTCTGCCTGCCCTTCACACCGATGTCTCTATAGCTGGGAACTCGCTGTTGCACCTGGGAAATGTCATGCAACAACCTCAACTGCCGAGGAGAGATGGAGTCACAAAGAGAGTGTGTCTGTTTGGACTAAGGCGAGAATTTCCCCAGGCAGGAGTCCCCATTCATTGTCACATTTTAAAGCTAGCCCAAATCTATCCTGGCCCATGTGCATGTCCTAATGTGACCGTAGACACTTGGTTGAAATGATCCCTTTACATTCTTACAATAAGCTTATATGTTTGCTAGAAATGACCTCCAAGAGGTTGTACAAAGGGCAGGGCCAAGATTGAATGCCGCTGTGTCATGCTGCAGTACGGTTCTCTTCCCAGTGGGATATGTAGTCTGCTCTCAGAGGCAGAGACCATATAAGTGTCCATTGGTCATGTATGGAAGGGACATTTAATCATACCCTGGGAATCTAAAGACCCACAGACCCTTGCTCTTGCCCTTGAGAAACCCGCACTCGAAAGGGGCAGAGAAATATGCATTCATATCCCAATATGACATGGTGATAATTACAGCAAAGATACGTGTAATTATTTTGAAATTCCAAAGAGGGCAGAGCAGCTGGTTTTTAGCATACTCTCATTGACATTTCAATTCTGTCTCAAGGAACAAGCAGGAATTTTTTCAGAGGGCAAAGCTGAATGGGAGCTTATTCCTACCAGAGAGGGCACAAGTCTGTAGGAAGCTTCGATTATTTCAGGAATGAAGGGCTCTGCGGAGGTTGCATGAGCTTGGGAGAAGCTGGCGGGCTTATCTCAATAGGAACTACTGGGACAGGGTTCGTAATGGCAATAGAAACAAACTGGGTCGTAATGGCAATGGAAACAACTGGGTCCGGCAAACAGGTTTTAGTCTCCCCCACCCCCTAATGTAGAATGGTGCAGCTCCTTTAAATAGCCAAGCCATTAAACACAGAATTACCACATGATCCACCAGTGCTACTCCTAGATAAGTGCAGTGTCCACACATGAGAGGCAGACTGGCCGTCGAGTCGGTTCTAGCCCATGGGTCCAGTTATGAGGATTTGGGTCTTCTTTACACCGAGTCATGGTCTATACTGAGGGCTGCAATCTTAGATCTTCCTCAGCAAGTGCTTCAGGTCCTCCTCACTTTCAGCAAGCAAGGCTGTGTCATCTGCATACCACAGGTTGTTAATAAGCCTTCCCCCAAACCTGATGCCACATTCTTTTTCACATAATCCAGCTTCTCTCATGATTTACTCAGCATATACATTGAATAAGCATGGGGAAAGCATACACTCTGATGGACACTTAAAAAAAACCCTCTTATTGGGGGCTCCTTACATCTCGTATCACAATCCATACATTCATCCAGTGTGCAAAGCACATTTGCACATATGCTGCCATCACCATCTTCAAAGCATTCCCTTCCCACTTGATTCCCTATCAGGTCCCCATTTCTTCCCCCTTCCTCCCTCGCCCACCCTCCCTCACAAACCCTTGATAAGTTATAGATTATTATTTCCATATCTTACATTGTCTTCCATCACCCCTTACCCACTTTTCCATTATTTGTCCCCCTGGGTTTATCCTTGTAATTGATTCCCCCTCACCCACCCCCACCTTCCCCTAAGCCTCCTGGTATCTCTACTCTCCTTGTTGGCCCTGAGGGGTGTATCTATCCTGGATTCCCTGTGTTGTGGGCTCTTTTCTGTAGCAGTGTGCATGCTCTGGTCTAATCTGATTTATAAGGAAGCATTGAGGTCATGATAATGGGGTGAAAGAAGCAGCAAAAGAGGAAAGTTTTGTATTTCATCTGTGCTATATTACACTCTGACTAGCACATCTCTTCCCTGTGACCCCTCTGTGAGGGGAAGGACACCTTTTTTTTTAAAGACATGATGACAATATTATAAAAATGTGGTAGTGGTTCTATGTATTTATGAATATGCCCAAACAATTCCATTGAACAGTTATATGGGTAAACGCTGGGTAGGTAAACGTGACTCAAAGAAACCCTATGGGACAGAGTAGAATTGTCCTCGTGAGTTTCTGAGACTGTAACTCTTTACAGCAGTAGAGAACCCCACCTTTCTCCTTTAGAGCTGCTGGTGGTTTTGAACTGCTGATATTGCAGTTAGTAGCCCAACTACCACTACACTCCTATGGCTCCTGGAGTGAGAAGTGGGTTCTGACCCATAGCGACCCTGGGTACAACAGAAGGAAACACTGCCCGGTCCTGTGTCATTCTCACAACCGTTCTTATGTTTGAGCCATTGTTGCCGGGTCAATCCATCCTTAATAATTTTGTATGGCCCGTGAAGGGTGTTATACACACCCAAATGAGCTTGGGCAGAAATACCGGTTCCCCACCTCTGCTTTCATCCTTCCTAGAGCACTTCATCATCCAAAGTAAGTCTCATGGTTAAAGCCAGTATCACTGGGACAAGGAAACACATCGCCTCTCCTGTTAAGGATAACCTGCACACCCCTTTGATTAAAGCGATGCCTGAAAGGAGCAGAAAAAGATAAATCAATCTACCATTTGCTTTGTGGAGGTTGACAACACACAACAGCAAGTCCAAGTGGGAGTCCTGAGACCGCTGTCTGTCTTTGGCATGATCTGCATGATCGATTTCCCAGCAACTGGTTTTTAGGAAGGATAATGGGGGGTCAGGGAGTGAATTTTGTCAGCTGACCTGCATCAGTTCGGTTGGTTGTCAAATACCTGGCTCTGTGGTCAATACTGGAAGTCACCGAGTCTAAAAGAATAGGTTGCAATACGGCCCATTCCCGGCAGGGCTCCTTCCAAGCAGAAGGCTGCAACAATGCAAGTCTCCGACCAAATTCCAGCCAGCCTATATTTAGCAGTTAGGCACAAAATACTCTCACATATCCTGTTCAGAGGGCAGGGCAGGCTGATAGTTGGCGCCGTGCCCAGTGAACATTCACAGCCAGAGCTGTTCCAAGTGTGGTGGGACCCCGAAGCTTCTACAAATCGAAGAACACAGAACACCCCACAAACTCATGGATGGTCCTTTCTCCTGTCTTTATGGACGGAGAGACCTTAGAACTTCAGCATCATTAGCTGTGTCTTCAGTCAGCCCCTGCTCACCGCCCCGGCGCAGGCCACGCACAGTTTCACCTTGCTGGAAACCACTAGTTTTAATCTCTTTTTTGTTTGTTTGGTTTTGTTTTCTTGGCTGGGCCAGTTTTCAACAATACCCGCATGCGTAGTTCAATGACATCAGTTCCGTTCTGTGAGTGGCAGACTCATCCTCGCTCTCCTTTGCCGAGTCGCTCCTCCCTCCCTCCCACAAAGCCACTGCGCCTCAATCACTGCACCTACCCAGTCTTTCTCGTTGTTGTTGTCACTTTGACCCATCTGGAAAGAGCGCCTGTTCAAGGCAGACATTCTTTAGCAGTTGAGATGAGCTACTGTTGGGGTTGAAGAAGTCTTCGGGGAATGTGTATTGGCTTAAGACCTCAGGATTGAAGCCAGTCACGGTAGTTTCAGGAGTTCATCTGGTCTCCGTGGCTCCAGAACGTCTAGAATGTTAAATTCTGTTCTATATTTACCTCCTTCTTGACTGGATTCATTTATGGAATCTGTGAGCAAAATAATTGATAATAGTGGACAGAAACCAGGCTGCCCTGCTGGTGTCACAGCAAAACCCAAACCCAAACCAAACACGCCACCATGCAGTCAATGCTGACTCACAGTCACCCTATACGACAGGCTGGAACTGCCCCTGTGGGTCTCTGAGACTGCAGCTCTTTATGGGAGCAGAAAGCCCTGTCTCTCTCTCTCTCGAGGCGCTGTGGGTGGTTTCAAACCGCTGACCTTCGAACTGCAGCTAGCAGCCCGATACATAACCACTACACCATCAGGTTTCCTCGGTATCACAGCAGAGAAGGCTGCTACTTATGAAGGCCATTGGGCACACATTCTATCGCCTCCTCCTCTTCTGGCTGCCCCGATTCCTCTACTGTTCCAGTTCACAGAGAACAAGTGTGCTCTGGATGACTGCTTGCTATGGTTAAGACTCCAGGGAGTACACAATGAACAGATTCTTAGGCCAATGAACTTGTAGGTCCCATCAAACCATGAGCAAGAAACCAAATCTTATGTGGGTTTGGGTCGTGTCTAAGCAGAAGACTCAATGCTGCTGTTAGGTGCCATCAGTCTGGTTTCTACTCACAGAGACCCTGCGGACAGCAGGATGGAATGCCTCTCAACCTTTCGCCAACCTCACAGTTCCCGTCATGTGGGAGTCCATTGTTGCAGCCACTGTGTTAGTCCCTCTGGTGGAGGATCTTCCTCCCAAAGTCATAAAAAAGACTCTAAAATCACGCCCCACTGCTATCGAGTCCCTGCTAACCCACAGAGACCCTGGAGGGCAGGGCAGAACTGCCCCACAGGGACCACAACTCTGCAACTCTTTGCAGAAGTCAAAAGCCCATTTTTCTCCCATGGAGCGGCTGGTGGTTTCAAACTGCTGACCTTGCAGTTAGCAGCCCAACTCGTATCCAGTACGCCACCAGGGCTGGCAATAATAGGAGTTCTGGTCTAGGAATACCATTTGATTATTTGAAATCCTTCTGAGCTTTTTGCTCAAAATCACAGTGATCTGTTATCTAAGTGATTTTTAATTATCTATCATGTGGCCCTTTGATTCTGTTCTTCAGAATTGTTGAAAGTAACCCATTGGAAACCAGCTGACTTGTCCGTGTGTGTGACTTATGGGGGTTTTCACTTACTAAATATCAATAAAAATGTCTTGAATCTTTCCTTTGTTGCTGCTTCAAGGAGTCCTGGTTGTGTAGAGGTTAAATCATTCAGCTGATAACCCGAATGTTGGAGGTTCAAACCCATCAGCTGCTTCTGGGAAGAGAGGTACAGCAGTCTGCTTCCATGAAGCGTCCCAGTGTTGGAAAGCCCAGGGGCAGTTCTCTGTCCAACAGCTTCACGATGCATCAGACAGAGGCGACTGCAGAGAGTTGTGCTGGGTTGTTGCCCCGGTGCTTTTTTCACACAGCTCTTGTCTTCCCGCAAAATAACAAAAGATCTGGGAATTGACAGCAGGACCAGCTTCACATGGGTGCGCACCGGGCAGTCACGTGGGACCACACCAGGGAGCACACAGTTAGTCGTTTCTGTGAGCTGGCGGAGCCAGGGCTTAGTCATCGTGTTCCTAACAGCGTGCTTGGTGATTCAAACCCATCATCTACTCCTGGGAAGAAAGATGAAGCTATAAAGATGTACAACCTTGGAAACGCCATATGAAATTGATGTGAGTCAGAATTGACTCGATGGCAGTGAGTGGGTGGTGGTGGTGTCAGTCATGGAGTCGCTGTGTGGTGCAAAGGGCTAATGCTCTCAGGTGATAATTAACTGAAAGGTCGGAGGTGTGAGGCCACCCAGAGGTGCCGTGGGAGGAAGGCCTGGTGATTTACTCCCCCCCAATTAGTTATTAAACCCCTAGGTGCACAGTTGGATTCTGACATACAGGGGTCACCAGAACTTTAAATCAACTTGAGAGCAACGTCTTTGCTTTTTCTTTGTCACTGTCTTGAAAGGCTTAATGATTCTGGAACAAGAAGTCTGGCACTCTCCGTTTGTAATGAACTCTAGAAATTGTGTCTCCATCTTGTAGTGAGGACAGGATTTATTTTCAAAGGGACTGGGCAAGGAGGCCAGCCCCACACCAGGCACACTTCCAGGAAAGACGATTTAGGAAAGAATGCATGGGAATCGAGAGCATCTGGAGATAGATGTCCTTGGAACTCATTAGGAGGTCTTCTCCTGCCTCCAGGGTGCAAGCAGCCAAGCTTAGAGACCACCCACTTCGTCTACCAGGAGGTACACAGTGCGACTTCTGACTTGCTGGAGTTTAAACGGCAGAATATTCACAACCAGCATCACCTATCTTGACCATCATTCATTTCACCAATACCAAATTATGATGAATACGATACTCAATGAGGACCCCTGGTGGTGTGATGCTAACCACAAAGTCAGAAGTTCCAACTCACCGGCAGCTCCTCAGAAGAGAGATGAGGCTTCTCTACTTAGTAAACATGTACAGCCTTGGAATCCCCTAGACACAGTTTTACTCTGTCCTACATGGTCTCTATGAGTTGGTACAGACTACAGGCTGTAAGATTGATTAGGGAGACAATATTCAATAGATCTGCAAGGAACAATTTGATAGGATCATTAAGATCAGTAATACTGTGTACAGTGTGGAATCTTGAGTCCCAAACGGAGGGTCATCTAATAGATTCTGACTCAGAGGGACCCCAGAGGTCAGGGTAGAACTGTATCTGTGGGTTTGTGAAATTGTAACTCTTTAGGGGAGTAGAAAGCCTCGTCTTTCTCTCTGGGATTAGCTGGTGGTTTCGAATAGATGACCTTGTGGTTAGGGACCCAAAGTGTGTCTTGATTAGAGTACTTCAAAACTGGCCTATGTTGGGGACCTCTGGGGGCTCCGTGGTAAAAGCATTCCACCCCTAACCAAGAGTCAGGTCATTGGAGCCCAGTGCTGCTCCAGGGGAGAAGGAATTGGCAGCTTGCTTCCATAGCGATTGCCACCTTCAACCCTAGGATGCGGTTCTAGTCTGTCCCAGAGCATCAGCATGCGTCAGAATAGATGAGAATGAAGTGGGCTGGTCCTGGGTGACAGTCTGTTATTTTTGTTGTTGTCAGGTGCTATCCAATCAGTTTCCATGCCTAGTAGCCATATGGCCATATGTACAACAGAACACAACACTTCCATGTCCTACCATCCTCACAATCTTTGTCATGTCCGAGCCCATCATTGCAGCCACCAAGCCAATTCTGTCTTTGCTGAGGGTCTTTTGCTGCCCTTTCGCTTTAGCAAGCATGATGTCCTTTTCCAAGGACCGGTCTATCTGGGTCACATGTCCAATGTACACGAGACAAGGCTTTCTACTCCGATGTAGAGTTACAGAGGCAGCTCTATCCTGTCTTACAGGGTTGTGCTGAATTGATTTGAACTCCTTGGTAGTGAGTTATTGTTTGTCTCAAAAACTCACTGCCATCCGGTTGATTCTGACTCATAGTGACCATCATATTGGCCACTAACTCATGGTGACCCCAGTCACAACACAGTGAAATGCTGCCTGCCCCTGCACCATCCCTTTGATGGGTTGGAGACAGGACCATTCTAATTAATATAGTTTTCCACAGCTGATGAACAAGGGAACACCCCACGCCTTTCTTCCTATTCTGTTTGGAAGCTCCACTGCTGCTCACTGAGCACCCGTGTTAGTCTGGGTAGACTAGAGAAACAAATCCATAGACACTCTCATATGTGTATAAGAAAGAGATTTATATCCAAGAGCAATTGAATATTGAGAAAACATCTCAGCCCAGTCCAGATCAAGCCCTTAAGTCCAATATTAGCCCATATGTCCAATGCCAATCTATCAAGTCCTTTTCAGACTTACGAATGGCAATGATGCCAAATGCAGGAAGATCACAGGCCAGTGAGTCAGAAATCTTGTGGATCCAGTGGTGGTGCAAGCATCTCAGTGCTGGCAGGGGTCTCCACGTGGCTCCTTCAGTCCCCAGGGCATGGGGTCTACCAGCATAGTGTCATGTGTCTTGTCAGCAGAGTGTCTCTCAGGGAGTAAGCAGAGAGAGAGAAAGAGAGAGAGAGAGAGAGCGCGCATCTCCCACCACCAAGGAGGAAATACAGGAGTTCCCAGATTTCTCAGGAGAAGGCTATGCCCTCACAGAGGCCTCATTGGCTATGACTTGATTGACAGACTAGACTCCACCCCTTCACTCTTAATCCTCTCAAGTCCCAAATTGACAGCAGATTATGTAACTATAGCAACATATACCTTTCCAATGACAAGGCAGGTAGTGGCTTTGCATGGGGTCCATTAGCAGACACTGGACCAACACTAGTGTTGCTATGACAAAAATACCAAAGTGTGTGGCTTTAACAAATAGAAATCTATTTTCTCACAATCTGGGATGGTACAAGTTCATATTCAGTGTTCTAGTTGTAACGGCAGGTCCTTGCCTCTTCCGCTTCTGCTCCTGGGTCATTGTCATATGGCTTGGCATAGCTGTGTCCCTAGCTTGGCTCCCTAGTTGTTTGCTCAGTCTCTTCTGTATCTCAAAAGAGATTGATTCACGTAGGGTGAGTTTTCAGTGATCCATCAGTTCTTCAGACGGTTGACTTTGATGTGTCTCCTTGATTTTCTTCACTGTCCCCTCCCCCCCTCAGACAAGGACAAGGAGAGATCTATAGTTGTAACTGGAAGGCAACTCACTAACTTTTAAGACCTTGGTTTCTACTCGCCAAAGTAGACTGTAAAACCCTGTCTTTGTGGACCATGTGCTGTCATTGACCTTGGAGAGAGTGACTCTCTCCAGGGGTTTGTGGATGGCAAAGACATTCACATAACCTAGCCTGCGTTTGCTCCACTCTCTGCATGGCTATACCCCGAGGCCAGAAGAACTAGATGGACCAGAACTCATGGAGCCAGCTCCCACTGTTGACTGCTCTGAAAAGGATCCTCAAAGAGAGTCTTGAATAGAATGAGAGACAAATGTGGAATAAATCACAAAGTCATAAGCTAGACCAGGTTTTCTGGTCCAATAGACACTAGTGGAACCCACAAGACTATGACCTTTAATCACCCTGCAAGCCAGGAATTATACACACCCCAAGGATCAACTTTCATCCAAGTAATTACAGGCCTGCAAGGCACGCTTTAGAACAATCAATCACAAGAAACCCAAAGGGCAGTATTTGCGAAGGGATAAAGCTCAGAAGGCTGGAAAAAATAGGAAAGAAGATTGAATGGAAAAAGGAGACACAGGAAGACATTGGGAAGAATGGTGTTGCGATGGTGGGGGCTGGCATCAATGTCCAGACACAAAATGTGCATGGAGTTGTTGGGTGGAAACCAATATGCTCCACAGACCCACTTTTTTTTTTTAAATAAAGAAACCTGGAAACCATTATGCTGCGTGGAGTTAGTCAATCACAAGAGACAGATCTTGCATATGCCCACTACCACAAGATAAACACCAAGGTGAAGGCTCCCAGGGCTGTATTCTCCAAATCCTGGCCCTAAGCAATGAGGCGGAGAGTCAGCCTAGTGTCCGTGGAACATTAACACCTTGTCTAAATGTACCTCTTACAAACCATGTTGACAAAGGAGGCCTCACCTCAGCTGGGGTCAGTTTTTCAAGACCTAGGGAGATCACTTCAGTCCAAAAGAGAATGTCACCAGTGTATAAGGAAACCTTACTGGAAATTCTAGTCAAGATGGGGAAGCAGGACATGCATGTCTCAGAGAAGATGATTATATCTTTTTTGGTAAGAAAATGAGGAGATGCAACCTCTCAATGAGAAAAAAAAGCTTAATAATACTTATGTGGAACCCAAGGGGGAAATATACCCCATACTAGGTTCCTAATTGTACATTTTGAACCCAGTTTCTATGCAGCCCTGGTAACTCAGTCTGTGTGCTACAGACTACTGAGACTGTAGATTCTGTCTGTTCGAGGTGCACAACATCCGTCATAGGTCACACTAGAAGGACTAAGTGAACTGGGCTTTGCCTCAGACTCACCTGTACCCATTGGACTTGGCCTGACACTCTATCACAGGGAAAGAAGCAGACAGCAACTAGCCCAAGAATGCAGAACTGGAATGTTGGACTTTTGTTGGAATCTCTTCCCTTAATGGTGTCCAATGACTGGTGGCCTGGAACTACCATACACTTGCAATTTTAATGTCCTCCGTGCTTCATTACAACTTCTATTTATTTGGTAGGCGTGACTCTGCTGCTGTGAATGAATACTATTGGAAGATTTGCCCTCTCACCCACCCCTGTTGGTTGTGTACACAGAGTCCAGTCACTTAAGTTTAATCTGTACAGGTCAACAATTCATGTATTTCTGTTCATAACTGGCCTCTAGTCCTATAATTTTCTTTTCTCAACAGTTGTTTTAAATTCTAGACCGTGGGTTAACCTAATGACACTACCAGTGCAGAGTGGTTACCAGTTTGGCTTTGGCTGCAAGATCAGCAGTTCAAAACCACCAGCCAGCTCCACAGGGGAGGGATAGGGCTTTCTACTCCTGTGAGGATTTTCAGGCTCAGAGACTCATGTGGGTGGTTCTATCCTGCCCTGTGAGGTCACTAAGGATTAGCCTTGACTTAATGATAGTGGAAGTGATGCCCCAGGAGGAGGATGGACAATGTTCTCTAAAACAAAAGGATAGTTATGTCTCCAAGGTGAACCAGAGACATATATAAACCATAGATGAGTGAATGGATTTTAGGTTTACACTTAATTCCAACCCCAATCTTAGAACAATTAGTTCTTATGACTTGGTCCTCTTTGATACTTGACCTCATGAAGAGATTGCAAAGTATAGTGAAGAAACTAGATGGTGCCCGGTGTGGTAGTTACATAATCTACTGTCAACTTGAGATGATAGTCAATAAGGCCTCTGTGTGGGCATGACCTTCTCCTGAGGATTCTGGGAACTCCAGTCTTCTTCTCTGGAGGTGAGTCACACACTCTCTCTGCTGCACATTCCTGCTGACAAGCCGCATGGAGCTACACTGATGGAGTCAGGGCCCTGGAGCTGGAGGAGCTGCATGGATACCCATGCCAGCATTGGGATGCTTCCACCACCACTGAATCCACCAGGCCTTCCACCTGCTGGCCTGTGATCTTCCTGCATTCAGGGTCATTGCATGTGTTGCGTAAGTCTGAAGAGAAATTTATAGACTGTTATTACACATATGGGCTAAAACCAGACTTCTGGACTTGATCTGGACTGGGCTGGGATGTTTTCTTAACATATGATTATTCTTTGATATAAGACTCTCTCTATGAATTTGTTTCTCAGGTCCACCTGGACTAATACACCTGGCTATGAGAAAGAATAGCATCTGGGGTCAAAGGCTTGTTTTCAAATAAGCAGCCTTCTAAGTGAGGCATCAATAAGTCCACATGGAAGAAGCACACCAGCCTGTAAGATCCAAAGACTGTAAATAATATAACCTAAATCTAAAGGAGGGAATGGCATCAGAGCATAAATTGTGAGCACCTAGATTGCAGAAGGCTGTGGATGACAGTGGAAACCCAAAATCCTTTTACAGGGTCTGCACATGGGTTTAGCCTTTAGTGGCTCCTCTCTGATCATCGTTGATCATGTGAATACCCTTTTAGCAGACAGAGAGCATCATAAAGGTGATTAGGGCAGATGTAGTTAGGTCCAAATGTAATATCTTATCATTTGATTTCCCTTTAGACCCATTTAAAACTGTTTCATCTTTTTAAAGAATTGTGAAGGGGAAGTGCACTTGCATTAAGCTTGTGGGGAATCCCCTCTGACCATGGAGCGGGGTTGTGAGCAGCCTTGCTAACATGCAGACTTCATGAGAAAGTGGATCACTGCAAATGCAATGAAGGTAAAATTTAGCACCCTATCATTTGATCTCCCCTAGGATTCATTTAAATTTATTCTAGTTTTTAACAGTTTCAGCTTTCTTTTTAATTGAGGTTTTCATCTGTTTTACATTGTTATTCTTTTTTAAATTTAATTTATTTTAAACGTTTTATTAGGGGCTCATACAACTCTTATCACAATCCATACATATACATACATTTGTATAAAGCACATCTGTACATTCCCTGCCCTAATCATTTTCTTTTCTTTTTTTACATTTTATTAGGGACTCATACAACTCTTATCATAATCCATACATATACATACATCAATTGTATAAAGCACATCCATACATTCCCTGCCCCAATCATTCTCAAAGCATTTGCTCTCCACTTAAACCCTTTGCATCAGGTCCTCTTTTTTTTTAATTGTCATTGTTATTCTTGCTAGCTTTTTGTTTGCTTTTTAATGGTTTCCTGTACGTGAAATACAGGATAGGTGAATCCATATAGACAGTCACTGGATCAATGGTTCCTCAAGCGTATGGTAGAGTAGGCTATGGGGGCAGGGGGAATAGGGAAGGGAACTAATATTGATGAGTGCAAGATTGAAGACAATGTTCTAAAACTGATCATGGTGATGATTGTATAATTCTTCTTGATGTGATTGAACTATTGAACTGTATGATCTGTGAAAGCAAATGACTTAAGATATAAGCTATACACTGGATTAAGGCTATCCCATTAACATAAAAAAGAAAACCTATTTTTAAATGGGATTATAACTACAAACATAGAAGTTAGGGTTGATAACTTCCTCACTGACCCATAGTGCTACAAGGCACAACACTGGAGGCCCAGTGTGGGAGTTGTGAGCAATCTGACCCCACCACACTGGGTTGAAATGCTAAGGGCATGCAACAGAGCAGCCAGGGGACAAAGCAACGAAGTACCTGGGGAATACCAAATATAGACTTTAGGGGCAGGGCATGGCACCCCATCAGTCCTGACTGGAAAACATGCCTAAAGGTCAACAAACAGACACAGAAATATTTATAGGCTCTTTTTTTGTCATTTGTTTGTTTTGTTTTCTTCTATTGTTTTGTTTTTCTTTGCCTTTTTTGTGCTTATTATTGTCTGTGCATGTCTATCTAGATAAGATAGATGGGATAAACAAACCAGAGGTGAAAACAATGGGACCAATGGTTCGGGAATGGGGGTGGACAAGAGAGAGGGGAGGCAGGAAGAGGAAGTGGGAGTTAACAAACCCAGACACAAGGGAACAGCAAGTGATCTAAAATTGATGGTGAGGAGGGTGTAGGAGGCCCGGTAGGGCTTGATCAAGGACAGTGAAACCGAGAGGAATTACTGACAGCTGAATGAAGGCTGAACATGAAAGTGGGACAAGAGGAAAGTAAAAGGAAACAGAGGAAATAACTAGAAGGCAACGGGCATTTATAGAGGTCTAAATACTGGCATGTACATATGTGAATATATATATATACATATATATATAATGATAGGGACATATATCTATGTACATATGTTTATATGTTAAGTATTAAGGTAGCAGACAGACATTAGGCTTCTACTCAAGTACTCCCTCAATGCAAGAACACTTTGTTCTAATAACCTGGCATTCTGTGATGCTCACCTTCCCGACACAATTGCTGAAGACAAAATGGGTGCATAGAAAATGTGGTGAAGAAAACTGATGGTGCCCAGATGTCAAAAGATATAGTGTCTAGGGTTTTAAAGGCTTGAAGACCAACAAGGGGTCATCTGGTTGAGAAGCAACAAAGCCCACATGGAAGAAGCACACCAGCCTGTGTGATCATGAGGTGTCAATGGGATCAGGTATCAGGCATCAAAAACCCAGAACAAAAACTCATTTCAATGTGAAGGGTGGGGTGGGGGAGTGCAGAGTGGAAACCCAAAACCAATCTGTAGGCAATTGGACATCCGCTTATAGAAGGGTCACAGAGAGGAGACGGGATAGTTAGGGTGTACTATAGCACCGATGAAACATACAGCTTTCCCTTGTTTCTTTAATGCTTTCTCCCCGTTTCCCGCCCCCCACCCACACACACACACACTATCATGACCCTAATTCTACCTTACAAATCTGGCTAGATCGGGGCATGTACATGGGAACAAATATGAGCTGGAAACACAAAGAGTACAGGAAAGATAAACTCCTCTGGATCAATATTGAGAGTAGCCATACAAGGAGGATAAGGGGAAGGCGGGGGGAGAAAGGGGGAACTGATCACAATGACCTACTTATAACCCCCTCCCAGTGGGATAGACAACAGTTTAGTTGGTAAAGGGAGCCATCAGTCAGTGGAAGACGTGAAATAATAATAATAATATATAAAGTACCAAGGGTTCATGAGGGAGGAAGAGAGGATGGGGAGAGAGAGGAAAAATTAGGAACTAATACCAAGGGTTCCCTGAATTAAGGCTATCTCACACTGCATTAAAGCTATCTCATTAATATAACAAAGAAAACATTTCTATATGGGATTATAACTACAAGCATAGAAGTCAGGATTGATAACTCATAGTTTGGGGGAATAATTCAATTTATAGCATTCTTCCCTTTGTGCCCCCAGCCCCCCGATGCATATCGTTCTCATATGCAACACACACTCTCCCCATTTCATCATTCAAACAGTATTAAATCCAATGGGAATATAACTCTAAGTCTGGGGGTTTACAACAGATATTTTAGGGACACATCTCTTTCTGCATTAATGATCATATCTCCCTCAGTCCCTTTGATCTCCTGCCATCCTTGTGATTACATTGGGATCACCTAGGCAGTAGGGATGACACCCTTCCCCAACGTATTATTATGAACTCAATCACACTTGCACAGTCCATTCACCACCACCCCCCCCACCGCCTCAAATTCTAGGGATCAAGATTAATGAATTGGGGGATTATTTTTCTGTCTACCATACATTCCTTTAAAAAATACTATTAGGATTTTAATTATGAAAATTACATGTAAACAATCACACAGTCTTTCCATCAGTTCAAGAAGCGCTAGTGGCGCTCTCTGAGAAGCACTGGACTGCTAGCAGACATCCGATGATTCAAGTCCAGCAGCCACTCCACCCAGGAGGCCCGGTGGTTCAGTGGTTATGCGTTGGGCTGTGATCCGCATGGTTTGACAGTCTGAAACCACTAGCAGCTCTGAGGAGAGACTGGGCTTTCTACTCCCTTAAACAGTCACAGTGTTAGAAGTCCACAGGGGCCACCATGAGTCAGCGATGACTTGACGGAGTGAGTTTGCCTTTTTGAGAGCCATTCTTTCCAGTCAGGAGAACGACGAGGCATCAACTGCTGTACAGATTTACAGCTGCCGTTTGAGCAGCCAGCCTCTCCTCAGGGAAAGCGACAAGGTTTTCGACTCCTATAAAGAGTCAGTCTCTGAAACCCACAGGGGCAATTCTACCCTGTTCTGTAGGGTTGCTATTAGTCATCATTGATTCAATAGGAGAGAGACAGAGACAGAGAGAGCGCGAGAGAAAGAGAGAGCTCAAAGGAGTCACCATTTGGAAACAAAGGCCTTCTAACGCAGCTACTTTGTGCCTCAGAGTGGAATTAGTTGGCACAGTTTTGCTTTGGACTCCAACTCTCAGGCCAGTAGGGAATTGAGTCAGCAGGCAGTTCCGGGGCCCGAGCCCCACTCCAGATGCTAGTCTTTCTCCTCATTGTCACCAGCACCCTGCCCGTGGGCGAGCCAGCAGGACAGACCCGCTGGGGATGTGCAGGGCGGAGGCATAGATACTTGGAAACCTGAAGGCCGGGGGGGGGAGGGGGGGAGGGGACACTGGCTGTTGAAGTGGACATCGCTACCCTAAGTATTGGCAAAGGCAGATGAAATCATCGTGGCTCATTTTGTAGTTATGTTCTCAAGTAGATGGGAAGAAAACACCTTAAGATCTTTGGGGAAGTCTTCTCGCTGCAGGGGCAACCATGGAACAGAACTGCTTTGTGCTTAAGTTCATCGAGATTCCCTACTTTCGTCTAGGACGTCACTGACTCCTTGCCATCATATCAAGTCTAACTCATGGGGACCCTATAGGACGGAGGAGATCTGCCCCTTTGGGTGTCTGAAGCTGTTAACCTTTCTGGGAGCAAAAAGCTTCAACTTTCTCCTGATGACTGGCTGGTCAATTTGAACCACTGACCTGTGGCTAGCAACTCAGCTAAACCAACCACAACACCATGGCGCCTTTCTGTTATTTCGACTCGTAGCAACCCTGTGTGAAGCAGACAGAAGCGCGGCCAAACCCGATGTCATCCTCACAGTTGTTCTTACGATTGAGAACATAAGAACCATTCTTGAAGCCACTGTGTCCATCATCTGATTGAAGATCCTCCTCTTCTTCACTGTCCTATTGTACCAAGCATGATGTCTATCTCCAGAGACTGGGCTCTCCGGAAAACAGGTCCAAAGTTTGTGAGACAAAACCTTGCCATCTTTGCCTCTAAGGGGCATCCTGGCTATCTAAGACATAGAAGAGTTTACCATGTCTAGACCATGAAGAATACACAGTCAGTACCGTTTGAATGGTACTGAGAAGTCCCATGTACTCCTATATAGTCACTTTCTTCACCCCCTGAGATCACTCTGCTAGAGATCAATTTATCTAGGGTGCTTTGGAGTCCTTGGGTGGTACAAATGGTGCCCATGCTTGACTGCTGACTCAAAAGTCAAAGGTTTGAGTCTCTTCAGAGCTGCCTTAGAAGGAAAACTTGATGACCTCCTTCTGAGAAATCAGTCATTGAGAATCCTCCGTTGCACGCATGGCCTCTGGGTGTCACGGACAGCTCAGGCATTGACAGACTTTGATGTCTGACCTGTGGGTGCTCTTCCAAAGACCACTTGGGGATAGTTTAAAAAACAGGTGGGGATTGTTTTCAATATATATATATATCTTTCTTTTTTTTAAATCATTTTATTGTGAGCTTGTACAACTCTTATCACAATCCATACATACATTCATTGTGTCAAGCACATTTGTACATTTGTTGCCATCATCATTCTCAAAATATTTTCTTTCTACTTGAGCTCTTGGTGTCAGCTCCACATTTCCCTCCCTCTCTCCCCTCTCTCCCCTTCCTCATGAACCCTTGATAATTTATAAATTATTATTTTTTCACGTCTTACACTGTCCGACGTCTCCCTTCACCCACTTTTCTGTTGTCTGGCCCTCAGGCAGGAGGTCATATGTAGATCCTTGTAATCGGTTCCTCCTTTCCAACCTACCCTCCCAACACCGTCCCAGTTTCTCTACTCACACCACTGGTCCTGAAGGGATCATCTGTCCTGGATTCCCTGTGTTTCCAGTTCCTATCTGTACCTGTGTATATCCTCTGGTCTAGCTAGATTTGTAAGGTCGCATTGGGATCATGATAGTAGGTGGCATTTAGGAACTAGAGGAAAGTTGCATGTTTCATCATTGCTACCCTGCACCCTGACTGGCTTGTCTTCCCCGTGAACCTTCCTAAGGGAATGTCCAATTGCCTACACATGCCTTTACCCACTTTTCTAAAGGCGACTTGATTTGCTGGGAAATACATTGTGATAGTAATTCATAAAGACGGTTCCAACATCAAACTTCTACAAATCTGTCACCAGACATCTACCAGCTGTTTAAAATTCCTTCCTAAATTCAAAAACACTCAAGGAAGTATGGGATCGATCATGTCGTAAAGATCTACGTAGTGCAAATAGGTGAGGCAGTTAAACCAGAGCCTGGAGGGGCAAGTGCACCTGAGGCTCCTCAGAAGAAACCACTGGTAATTTACTCCCAGAAGTCACCCACCGGGGCATGTTTGCACGCGGAGAAGCATGGCATCCCGAGGAGAGGGAGCTGGCTCCCTGGCAGGTGGTGGTGCTCCATACCTGGAAGACATCACAGAGTTGCTGCCCTGTCCGTATTACCACCAGCACGACCTTCCCTGTGGGTGGATCTCAGTCCTGAGCATCACAAAATGCTCAAGGTGGGGCAATTTTTTGGTTGTCAGCTTGCAGGAGGGTGACTGTCCTATAGAACAGGGATGGGGATGCACAGCCTTGGGCCATGTAAGGCCCACGCAATCATCACTGCCTCAAAATCATCACATGCCTCATCCAAAGAAGTCCTTCCTGCTCTCATAGTAAACACACAAAACCCAAATCCACGGCTGTTTCTGACTCATGACATTTCTGACCCTCTAGGACAGAGTCGACCTGCTCCGGTGGGTTTCTGAGACTGCAGCTCTTTGCTGGAGTAGGAAGTCTTGTCTCTCTCCGGAGGAACGCTTGGCGGTTTCAAACTAGCCCAGGTATAACCTCTCTGCCACCAGGCTTCCAGCCATCCCCTTCGCAGTGATTTACTTAAACATCTGGCCGCATGGCCCACGAACGACCTTATAAATATCCAAATGGTTCTATTGGCAGAAAATCAAAAGGCTCCCCAGCCTGGCTAGAGGGAGGGGCTGCCTGGTGCAGGGAAGGCCTTGTCCTGCTTCAATGTCAGTCTTTTCTTTCAAATGTATTGCAAGGGAGGGAAAAAACCCCAACAATCTGATTTCTCGTTATCGCCGTTGGGCGCATCTGTGTGCCTGTGGAGAGCAGCGAGCTCCACCAACCCCACTGGCCTCCTTCACAGACAGCGGCAGGTGAGAAGGCAGGTGGGGTGCGGGTGAGCATTGAACGAGGTCAGTGTGTTTTGGAAAATCACCTTGCTCTGCCCTGAACCTAATGAAGACAGGGTGTCCTGTGGAAACTCATCTTGTTCTATCCTGTACCGCTTGCAGGCGTCTATGCAGAAATGACTTCCGGATGATGGGAAGGGAACAGAAAGCCAGGAGCTGGGTGAGCTTTGAAACAGGGTGGCGGAACTGCGGCAGCCTGGGCTGCACCTGGCTTAGACATGGGAGGGAAAAGGTGGAGGTGTGGGGACACCCGATGACAAGAACAGCTCAGGAAGTAGGGACCAAATTGGACTAGTCTTTCTTGTCATTACGGGAGCTGAAACCCTGCCAGAGGACAAATAGCTTTGATCTCTCTCTGCCCAGTGGGCGTCAGGGATGACCCAGGGCCTAAGTCAGGTCAACCCTGCATTCCTAGGGAACACCTTGAATAGACCCTTTGTTCTTCCCCAGGTGGTTCACTGGCACCTGGCTGGATCCTCCTGCCTCAATGGCCCTGCTGAGTTAACAGTCTTGCAGGGGAAGTCACGACTGTCTGGGTAGTTGTGGCACTTGGGAAGTTCAGATTAACCACAGCCTTTCCCTGGAGAGAGGGGCTGCCCAGCACACTCTCTTCTCAAAGATGACATGGAGCCATTTGAACATAGGCGATCACTTTCTGATGTAGGGGATTGTAGAGGCCACCTAGAGTTTGATAAGTCAGGGAAATCCGTTTTTCAGAAAGAGAAAAGGTCAATACAGCAGAGAATAATAAATAGTGGAGAGGATGCGGAGAGATGGGAATGCTTTGACATTGTCGGTGGAACCTCTGTGGAAATCAGTGCCACACTTCCTTAGCCAAATGCAAGTAGTTTATGATCTGTCTGTGTACAACTGAGTGTCTGCCCTAAAGAAATAAAGACTTCAACACAACAGACACGCCTGTGTTTCTTGCAGCAATTCGCATAATGGCCCAAAACATGGAGGCAACCCACAATTCCAACTCTGGTATATTCCTACAATAGGATATTATACATCAATAAAAACAATGATAACTCTCTTAAACACTGCGACACATGGACAAAGCTAGGGAACATCATGCTTAGCAGAGAGAGTCAGTCTTAGAAAGAGAAATATTTCATGACGCCATCAGGTGAAGTAAAAACAAAGAAAAAAGAAATGTGATTTTTATACCAAAAAATAAAACTTTGAAGACTCCGAGGAGGCTGGAGGTGGGCGTGGGAACAGGGAGAGGGGAAGGAAGGGCATTGCAGAGAGAGGGACAAAGGGAGAGGGAGAAAGAAAGACAATCACATTAGGGGGGTGAGGAGTGGGGATGGGATTTTATTACTAATTTCATTTGTTGAGATGGGCTATGTCATCATATATAATATGCTTCTTTGGAAACCAAAATTCAACCAACCAACCAACTAAACAAAAACCCCGTGCGTGAAGGCATACAACCTTAAAACAAACAAACAAACACCTCTTGGACCTAAGTATTGGTTTAAGTCACTTAAAAAAAAAAAGAAAAGTAAAGCTGAAGTGGACTTAGTGTCTTTAGTGACAGACAAGTTCATTTCAAATATATGAGGGGAGAAAAAGAAGAGAAGACGGTGTTGAAATCAGCTTTAAGTTAATGGAAGTATGCACTCTGAGGAATTTTCGAGGTATTTAAAATAGGCACCCGGAGTGAAAGGCACGCACCCAAGGGTGTGGGGAAACAGTAGGGTTTTTTAAAGACTGACACAAGTAACGCTCTATTTCAGCGCCAACTTTTCCGAGGCTAGATGCCTAGCGGGGTACCAGTGGAAACATGTGATAATTGCCTACTCAGTTCTGTAAAATAAATTTACACTCTAGTTGTAATTGTGAATTGTGAGGACCTGAATCCTGTACTGTTAACCCTCCAGGGACCGACCACAAATGATGAAAGCCAGTTGTCGTTGAGCTGACTCTGACGCATAGGGCCACCGTGTGTGTCAGAGACCTGTGCTCCATAGGGTTTCCAATGGCAGTCTTGGGGGGTGACACAGCAGGCCTTTCTTCTGAGGTGTCTCTGCGTGGACTTGAACCTCCAACCTTTTAGTTAGCAGTCAAGCACTTCATTGTTTGCAACACACAGCATCCTTCAAAAGGTACGAGACAGGTGCTTAGCTGTCACAGTAGATTGTTTTGACCCAGAGCACTATGCATAGTTCCAGATAAAATGGGAGAAAAACATAGAGCAGAATTCAAATTCTTAAACAGGGCCTGACTTCCTGGACCCGTGGAGACTGGTGGAACCCTCGATACTATCACCCTGAGGTCCTCTGTAAACGGAACGGAAACCACCCGCAGAGGTCACCTTTCAGTCGCGGCACACAGTGGCTCACCCAATGAACCATACCACCTGTGAGCATTGCTGCGCTTTCAGACATCGTTGCTAAGAGAGCAGACAGTGGGCATTTGCCCTGAAGCAAGAGGTAGAGGTTAGAGGAAGCTAGCTATCTGGAATCAGGAAACCCAGCATGGAAACAGTGAGAAGGCCAACACATTGTGGAAAAGAAAAAAAAATGTATCGAACATCACTGAACAATATGTATGGAAATGAGAGCTTAATTAAAATGTTGTAAGTACTAATAGCAAAGAGACTGTGGAAGATTGTCAATAAATCTTTCCCTGGAATCTCAGCCTCTCTGCCAACACAATTCTTACCCTTTCCTACACATCCCTCTGGGAGGACCTTCTTTCTCTGTTAGCTCCCCAAGTTTCTCATTTCCTCAGTGGGAAGCACGAAATGCCATCTCGATAACAGGAAAAGCTGTGGGCCTGAAGTCTCCTGTGACGGTTCCAGGTGAAGCCCCTGGGGGAGGGAGAAAGGAGAGAACAAGGGGTTTTCAGGGAAGAGGGCTTGTGCTTCTGAGAAGGTCTCCAGGGACTCCCAGCGCTCACGCCCCCTCCACCGAGCTGTTCAGATCTAGCCATGGTCCAGGCTTCAGGGCCACAGCTGCAGAGACGGTGGAGAGTGCAGGGTTGCTGCTCATCAGCAGGGAGCTAAGAGTAGCTAGCTGGTTCGTCTCATAGCTAAATAGGAATAACTTTCCTTTCTTTTTCAATAAGCACTGAAAGTACCAAGCACTGTCCGGGATTCTAGAAATGCAAGTTTGAGAAATTCTAGGTAAGATGATATTTCTGTTCAGCAGCAAACACCTACAAAAACAGCTGTTCTCTAGCAATGAGGCCAGCAGCCCTGGTGGCACAGTGGGATCTGCATTCCATTGTTCCGTGTTACAATGGTCGTGATGTCATCCCACAGGTCACCAGGCTTTCTGCTATTAGCGTTTAATGCATCAGATCTGGCCCTGGGACGCTCTCTGAATTCAGGTGGGATAGACCCTAGGACACATTTGGGCTCTCACGGACTTGTTTTCACTTTCTTCAGCTTCAACCTGAACTTGCGATGAGCAATTGGAGGTCTACTCCAGACTCAGCCCCTTGCCTGGTTTTAGCTGCTACTATCCAGCTTCTCCATTGTCTCTTCCCACAGAGGGAGTCAAGTTGATTTCTGCACACTTCATCTGGAGAAGTCCACATGGATATAACAACACCGTTTGCGTTGTTGAAAAAAATTGTGATGAAGAAGCCATTTTTCTTGATAAATTCTATCATGTGATCTCTAGCTTCGTTTTGATTACCAAGACTGTACTTTATTCTTTCTCTCTAACTTTTACATTCCATTCACCAATAATTATTAATGTAGCTTGATTGCATGTTTGATCAATTTCAGATTAAAGGCATTCTTTAATTTTTGCACCACTGGCTTTAGGGGTTGGTATATGAATTAAACAATAGTGTATTGATTAGATTTACCCGTCTGGCTTGCTACTCTCATTATTGGTCCTGAGGGGTTTATCTGTCCTGGATTCCCTGTGTTGCAGGCTCTTATATATACCAGCGTACATGCTCTGGTCTAGCTGGATTTGTAAGATTGAATTGGGGTCATGATAGTTGGTGGTGGGAGGAAGCATTAAAGAACTAGAGTAAAGTTGTATGTTTCATCAGTGCTATACTGTACCCTGACTGGCTCGTCCACTTCAGACTCATGAAACACATGCAATGACACTGAATGCAGGCAGATCACAGGCCAGTGGGTGGGAAGTCTTGTGGATCCAGTGGCATTGTAAGCATCTCAGCACTGGCAGGGGTCTCCATGTGGAGCCTTCAGCTCCAAGGCTCTGACTGCCATCAGCCTCTCTCCGTGTGTCTTCTCAACAGGGATGTCTCCAGGGAGTGAGCAGAGAAAGAGAGAGTGTGTCTCCTGCCTCCAAGGAGGAATAATACAAGAGTTCCCAGAATCCTCAGAAGAAGGCCATGCCCACACAGAGGCCTCATTGACTATATTATGATTGACAGGCTGGACCCCATCCATTCACTCTTAATCCTTAAATTGACACAAGATTATGTAACTACCACACATCAGGCAGTATTGCCCAATTGTTACCACAATCAGTTTCAAAACATACTTTTCCTTCCTGAACTTGGTGACATCAGTTCCCTTTTATCCTGCCATCCTGGCTCCACCACCACTATATCTCCAGAAACCCTTATTCTGCTTGCTGCCCATATAGATTAATCAGTCCTGCATCTCATATATTGAAAAACAGGAAAACCTACAACAAAAATTCAAGGCCTCTGGTGATTTTCCTTTATCCATAATGGAGGGATGGGAGGAAAGTTGTTACAAAATAGAGTGCATTGGAGAGATGACTATAGAACTTCTGTTCTCAACCTTCCTAATGCCGCCACCCTTTAGTACAGTTCCTCATGTTGTAGTGACCCCCGACTATACAATTATTGTTGTTGCTACTTCATAACTATGATTTTGCTACTGTTATGAATCATAATGTGAATATCTGATATGCAGGGTATATTTTCATTGTTAAAAATTGAACATAACTAAAGTGTAGTGATTCATCACAAAACAGTATGTAATTATATATTGGGAAATATTTATTTGTAATTACAAATAAATGAAATTTGTCTTGAAGCATGGTGCAGCATGGGTAACAGTGTTAATATAACAAGTGTAAACTACATTGCTACATTTTGCGACAGTATGAGTAAAAAGCCAATGTCAGTGTGAAGGGTGAGATAGCTTCTTTCTCAGCAGATCAGAAATGCTCGGGCAGTCTCTGCAAGAGCACAATGAAGATCATCTTCCACAACAAGTCTACTTCTGTATTTAGACTTGATAACCAACAAGCTGGAAAACCCTGTTTCACAAAGATATGTTGTTGGGAATGGAAGAAGAAGGTGCAGCACAGGACAGGACATATAAACACTTGAACAGAACTTTGTAACTGACATTGTAGAGAAATCAGTTCTCACTGCATCACTGTTAATAAGTTCAATGAACTCCTCTTGTGCTGTCTCAGGAACATCTTCAACTTTGACTGTGAATGTGCTTTTGGCAAGTGCAAATGGGGCTTCAGGTAGATTTGGAAAGTACAATGAGATTTCATCTGCAAACATGTGCAAGTGTCCTTTCACAGAAATTATCATTTTTGTCGGGTTCAATGACATGTTCTTCAAAGAAAGCAGATAAAGGAGGCAACATGTAAATTTTACTTTAATTCATTTTTATTTGCCAAAGCTGAAGTTTCATTTGGAATGATTAGTTCTTTGTAGATGAATTGAGGCATGTTGCATTTGGTCCTTGCAGTGATAAATTTAATTCATTCAAGATGGCAAAGATGGCAACCAAGTAAGTTAGTTCCTACAGTTCACTTTGTGACTGAAAAATGCTTTGAACTGTGGTCTTGCTTTCTGATTAAAAAACGTTTTGAGTTCATCATGGAGGTCAAAAACACATTTTAAAACATTCCCTCTCGACATCTCGACAACCTTCTCACTTCAGTGTGAAATAGAAGAGCATTATTCGGTGCTACAACTTGTTACATAGTTGCAAAAACAGTCGACTGTTTAAAGTGCTCTCCTTTACAAAACTGACAGACCTAAGTATGCTTTTCATTACTTCTTGTAACTCTTGTGGCAGCGTCTTCGTTGCTAAATTTGCAGATGAGTCATACAGTGAGTTCCGATGACTTTTGACGATTCATTCAGTACCAAACGTTGAAATCCAGATCGACATCCTAGCATAGCTGGAGCCCCATCTGTGCAAACACCACAAACCTTTCCCCAAGAGATCATACGCTCTTTCAGAAATGAACCAACTGTGTCAAATACATGACGTGCATTAGTTGTCATTTCAAGAGGTTTGCAAAAAAGAAACTCATCTCTAAAGTCGCCATCATTAATATACCTCACGTAAACCAGTAACTGTGGTTTCATGGCTCTGGTGATTCTGAGTCCCACCAAATATGAAGTTTCAATGGCTGCTTTGTTTTGTTTGTGGTACTTGGCACCAGTATCAACTCTGGCTTTCTTGGGTCTATCAGCTTTGCTTCTAAAATAGTTGGTATTCTTGCTGGCAAAGCTTGGATGCTTGCTATCAAAATGGCATTTTATTCTATTTGGTTTCATAGGTTTGGCTGATAGAATTTCACAACAAATAACACATTGCGGTTTCTCAATTCCTGCTGTAATTATTGAGGTAAAGCCATACTGTAAAAAATCCTCACTATATTTTCTTTTCTTAATGTTTTTCAGTACATGATCTATGGTCATGAGGTGGTTTGTTAATGAAAATAATATACAACAATAGCTTTAATAATACAAAAGATGATGGATGGCATAGTTCAGTCAATACAGTTCATTAAAGTTTCCTAGGATTTACCATTCTCTCTGTGTTTGTTTGTTTGTTTACATACCTGTTACTATCACAAGGGGACAGTTAAGTTCCCATGGTGTGTGTGTATGCAGTAGTTGATGATTTTACACTACATGATTTCACATTTACCCAGTAATTATAATTTATGAAGTGTTGTTTTACCTTCAATACTGCTGCTTTCAACACAGTAGCTGCTTTTAACAGAGTAGCTGCTTTAAACACAGCAGCTGCTTTCTACATAATAGCTGCTCTGTACACATGTGTGACTGGTCCGCATAAGTACATTATGGTGCCAACCTTGTCACATACACTTGTATTTATACAGGGTGTATGTGATAGGCTTGATGTGATGATGTCATCACACCGGGTACTCAAATGTGGGCATATCTGCATATGAGCGGACCCACCTAGAGACAGATAGAAGAGCGGTGTCATTAGGTGACCCCTGTGAAAGGGTTGTTTGACCCTTAAAGGGGTTGTGACCCACAGGTTCAGAACCACTGCTATAGAAGATAATGATTCACTTGACTTGAATGATTAAAACCTTGTAAGTTGATCCCCCCTCTGATGTACGTTAGGTTGTAACTCTTGATCTTCATCAGCAAGTGCTTCAGGCCCTCCCTACTTTCAGCAAGCAAAGTTGTGTCATCTGCATATTGTTAATAAGCCTTCACTCAATTCTGATGCCACATTCTTTTCGTATAACTCAACTTCTCTGATGATTTTATCAACACACAGATTGAATAAGTATGGTGAAAATATGGCACCGTGGTGCTCATCTGTC
The DNA here is from genome assembly GCF_050624435.1 of Tenrec ecaudatus. Lineage (NCBI taxonomy): Eukaryota > Metazoa > Chordata > Mammalia > Afrosoricida > Tenrecidae > Tenrec > Tenrec ecaudatus. Next base: position 15,373,001 of record NC_134540.1, on the reverse strand, counting down.
ATGATTTTAAGCCATGCACAATTCCCTTGTTCTATTTGCACAACCGCCTCCTCATCCATGTACCGTTTCTGCATGAGCACGATGTAGTGTTCTGGGATTCCCATTCTTCTCAAAACTATTGTAGTCTGTTATGCTCCACATAGTTGAATGGCTGAGCATAGTCAATAAAACACAAGGAAACATCTTTTTGGTTTTCTCTGCTTTCAGCCAGTTCGAGTCATTTACAACTAATCTAGGAGGAAATCTATGTCTGGAGAAATTGAAGGTTTTGATCAGTATTTTGTCTGAAGCATTTATTTTTAAAACTCCAAGGTGCTTTAAAACATTTTCAGATTACACCTCCTTCCGGAAAGTCCTCACAGTAAGAACTCCGATGAGCTCAGAATTCTCATGTGTACAAGAAGGCAGTCACGACAGCCAGAATGAGACATCTCAAAGGACCTCCGGTCACTTCACTAGCCATCTCACTCTTTGCAGAGCTTGACCAAGAGGCTCTGCTAGAAGGTGTGGCTTCCACTCGATGCAATTCTCATTCCACTGGCCGTAAGTGTCTGGCCAAGATGGCTAAACACAGCTGGCAGCCGGCAGAGTTCTTCATTTTGAACATTTTGGTGACACTAGGCTTTCGGGAAGCCAGGGGGTGTACATATAACCATGTCTATAGCTCAGGCCTGCCTCCCACCATGTCTAGTTGCAGAAACAGCGTAATAGTGCATAGATGTCCTAATGAGTTATGTGTGCCCATAAAAATATACTGCAATTCACTACGCTATCAAGTCTTGGTCACGAAACAAAAACATCTGCCAAAGAGGTGTATTTTAACTTGCTAACGGCACCATAACTAGACAGGGAACAATGTCATCATTTTAGGGGACAGTTTTACACAGCAAGTCTCTTCTGGGGCATTCGGGAGACTGCAAGCTGGCTCAGGTCACTAATTAGAGACACTCCACCATAGACATCATAAATCAGCTGTCATCTATGAGCTGTCCTCCTATGAATGCAGGGAGGCAGGCTCTGCATCAATTAGCAGAGAGGCCAATGCCCTTGGCAACTGTGCTGCCCCAACTTGCCTGGATACGGCTCATTGCTCTGCAGAGAAGCTCCTAGTTCAGAGATGATCAAGTGGTCCGTCAGCTACTCAGGTGCCTCACGCTGCTGCAATGCACATGCCAGAAGTGGAGGCTTAAAGAGCAAAACATTGTTTCCTCCTAGTTCTTCATGTCAAAAGATTCTCAACCAGGATCTCAACCGGTAGGACTTCTTCTTGTAGGTAGCTCAGGGAATTACTTGGTACCTTGCTTTGGAGAGGATCTTCAAATGACCTCTCTCTGTCTCTTTCTCTCTCTCTCTCTCTCCATCCCCTCCGTGTGTGTGTGTGTGTGTGTGCGCGCGCGCATGCGTGCGACTATTCTGCTTTTTATTTAAGGAGAGGTAATCAGGTTTAGGATCCACCCCACACTAGTATGACTTGGATAGATCTATGATATTATGATATGTTGCAATATAAAATGTTATTATATTATATTCACTGGCATGGAGGTTAGGATTCCAACACATATTTGAGGATTAAAATTCATTATTTTATTTTTTTAAATTCATTTTATAACAGGCACCATTTTGCCTATTAGATTTGTAGAAATAGCTACCAACACTCATGGCCCTGGGGTATTCATCCCGCATCTGAATTTTTCTAGAGAAACATGGAGCTGGATTTGGGACTTACAAACACACACTATCTTATTTATAAAGCCTCAGTGAGCTGCGCTAGCCAACACAGATTCCAGGGTGCAGCGTTGGGCCTGGCTCCCAGCCTGCCGTCCTGAGTGGATACACTTTGCCCAGCATGCGACTTCCTCGTTTTAGAAGCTATCCCTCAGAGGGACTGTCAGCAGTTGAGAGATACGTAAGTTCTTTCTAAAAGCTCTTAGAGAAACGTGAATGGTTGAAGAAGAGGGTTCCTTAACTTAGGACACACACACAACAGGATCAGCAGCCTTAATCACATGGGCAGCATAGAACAATGCTATCAATTTCATTCAATAAATGCATAGACTCACTTAACTTTACACAGAATAATGAAAGTAACCTTTTTTAAAAACAAAGAACATTACTTAAAAAAGATGTGAAAGTGATTTTGTTGGATAGAAGCCATACAGCCATAACAAGAAAATGCACCAGAAAGTGGCGCCGGTGACCCAATTGCACAAAGTAGAACAACAGGCAGCCTCAGAGGAGTTTTGGGTTTGAACCACCAACCTTGTGGTTAGCAGTCCAACATTAAGTGTTCAATAGGGCTCCAGGCTTTAAAGATTAGCAATGTAGTGAATCAGGGACACATATAAACTATAGGTATATGAACGGGCTATGTGCTTCCACTTAAATGTAACCCTGATTTAAGAACAATTAGTTCATATTATAACATGGCCCCACTTGATACTTACCCTCATGAAGAGATCACTTGGAGAGATGATTGCTATAGCAAAGTACTATAAAATATAGGGCCTGGCTATCAGAAAGCACAATGTCTGGGGTCTTAAAGGCCTGTTTTATAACAAGCAGCCATCTAAGTGAGGTGTCAGCTAAGTCTACACAGAAGAAGCACACCAGTCTGTGGGATCGAAGGATTGTAAACAATAAAATCCAAATCTGGAAGAGGGAATGGTATTAGACCCCAAAATTTGAACACTCAGTTTTACAGAAGGCTATGAATGACAGTGAATGCCACAAATCCATTTACAGCGCATCCACCTGGATCGAGACTCTGGCGAATCTCTTCTGACTATGAACCAAGGATGGGAATGACCTGGTTATCAGACAGAATGCATTGTAGGGAGGATTGCTACAGCTGTGGTTAAGTTAAAATGTGAGATTTTGTCATTTGTTATCTCTTTTGATTCTCAGTATATTTGCTACAGTTTTTAATATTTTATGCTTTTTTGGTAAAGTTTTATCTGTTTTATTCTGTCATTGTTGGGTTGGTTTTTGTTCTTTCTTTTGATTTTGTATGTTTTTCTGTATATGAAATGGAGGATAAGTAAATCTACAGAGACAATAACTGGAGTGAGAGTTTCCTAGGATTACAACAGGGGAGGTTGGTGGGAAATGGGAAGCTAGAAACAATGAGTACAAGGAAGAAGAAATGTCCTAAAATTGATTGTGGTAATTATTACATAACTCCTTATTAAAGTGATTGAGCTGTTGAAATGTATGATATGTGAATTATATGTCAATAAAATTGCGTTTGAAAAAGAGTAATGATGATCTACTGGTGTAAGAAGCTAGAAGTCCAGATTAGGTTATCAGTTCCAGGGGATGGTCCTTTCTTATTCACATTTCTGGGGGGTTCTTAGCATTCCTTTGCAATCCTTAACTTCAATCTTTTCTTTTTGTGTGTATGTCTCAGCTCATTTCATAAAACATCTCTCAAAAGTGATTAGGTTTAAGATCAACCTTACACTGGAATACCCTCATTGAAAAAAAGAAATCACTATTTCCAACAAGTATAGGAGTTACTATTATAACACAGATGTCTTAAGGACATAATTCATGACAGGGTTTCCTGACAAAGATTTTTAGAATTATAATGGCCAAACTATCTAATTGGCTTAATATACAGCAAACCTCCAAGTTAAAAAACTCAAAATCAGTGTTATCAAGTTGATTCTGACTCGTAGTGATCCTGGAGGACAGAGGGAAGTGGACAGCTTCATCTTTCTTACTCAGAGAAGCTGGTGAGTTTGAACTGTGACCTTGACTTTAGCAGCTCAACATATAACCTACCATGCCATGAGGACTTCTTCAAGTTAAGATAAAGTCCAATTTATGGGCAACTCATACTTAAGAATGGACTGTTATAAAGTCTATTGTATTAAAAATATAGGTTTTATGTAATAGTTTCTAATAATGTACATACATTAATTAAGGTTTTGTGTCAACTTGACCGGGTTGGTATCCTTAGTGGCTTGTCACTAAGATTTCATAATTCCTATAATGAGATTTAACATAATGTAATCATTTTCCTGATGGGCTCTGCTGCTTGCAGTCAGTCAACTGAAAGGAAGTTGCTCTGGGAGTGAGACATGCTTCCAATATAAGTGGATGCTGTGGAAAAGCTTGCTGGCTTTTTGCTGGGTCTGGATCTTGCATTCGGCTCTTCCTCAAACCCATGGTTCTTTGGACTTGAGCCAATGGCCTGCTATATTGCCTGCTGATACTAGGAGTCATCAGCAGCCTTGGATTCATTGACTCTGCAGATGGAAGTCTACTGTCTGATCCGCTGATCTTGGATTCTACAAGATCTACATGAGTCATCTTATGCATGGATTTGGAACTGGCTCGCCTCTACACTCTTCAAGTCACTTCTTTTATATAAACTTCTCTCTCTCTCTCTCTCTCTCTCTCTCTCTCTCTCTCTCTCTCTCTCTCTCTCTCCATATATAAGCCTCTGCTTTTGCTTCTTTAGTGAACCCAGCCTAAAACAGATATCCTACTTTATGATATACAAGAAAATACTGAGCAGCTTAGGCAGTTCATTAGCTTGAGGAAGGAATGCTGTCTGCCCTTTTAAGTTGGATCCAGTTGCTGGTTACAGGGTGCTGGATGTATCTTTGAATTTGGCTAAAATCTTCCGCCTATTTACCCTTCCGATCATGCTTCCAAAATGTGGCTCTGGTGCAAGTGTTGGACAAGCATCAACGAAAAGGAAAACAATCACACTTGAAAACAACGAGGAAGTAATAAAGAAGTAATGAAGACTTGAAATGCCATTGAGCATTGGAAAAGCGTTAGGCCAGAGTTTACCATACAGTGTCAGAGGGCCTCAGATGCTACAAGGCCAGGTAGGGTGAGAAAAAGAAGAGCTCTGTGCACACCTCCCTTGGTTCCTGCTTGAAGAACTTGACTGTGGTAGTAACCCCTTCCTGCTCATTCTCCAGCAGCAGACTCAAACCATGACTGCAGCATCAGGTGCATCTGTGCCAACACCAGGCCCATCCTCTTCAATCGTAGCTGTGTCTACATCACCTTCTCCCGTTTCATCCAGTTGGTAAGGCTAGCATAATGCTACCACATGAATGCCTCTTCCAGTATGCAAGTCATGGGATGGAACAAGGGTTAACCTTTAATCATTTCTTTCTTGTTTTTCTTGTTGCTGTTTTTTTTTTTTTTTGCTTTCCTATCTATGTTATATTAAGAACTCTTCTTTCATTCGTTCAAATCTTTTTAAGCAGTGTTGCATACCTACAAGGAGCCTACTGGTGCTATAGACAAGTGTTGTGGAATGGAGCAACTCATGAAAAGAGTGGGCTACAGGGCTGGCCCCAGTCGGAGCCAAACTGACCTCCTTTCTAGAAGTATGTGCTACAGAGGGCAATACTAAACCTACAGGTTGGGGAGAGGGGCCAGCATGCCACACCCATGCAGAGGCAAACCAAGAAGGACAAAGAGAGAGTGAGGGTCTAGACCCCATATCGGCACACCAAGCCTGGAGGGGAAAGCTCTGCACGGAGCTGCTAAGGCACAGAGAGTACTGCAGGGCTGACAACAGCTTGAGACATAAAGTCCCCTCCCTGGAGCACCCCTCAACAGAGGACAGTACTGGGGACACAGCACTTCCTTGTTATTAATATCTTTTTATTCAATCTTTTGTTTTCTTTTTGTCCCCATTATCATTGATTTTGCCTACCTATATAAGATAGGCATGGGAAGCAAGCTCAGAGAGAAAGCAACAGAACTGAAAATTCTGGAGGGATTGGGGTGTGTGTGGAAGGAGGTGGTGGGGGAAGAGAGTGGTGAGCAAACAACGCCATAGACAGGGGAACAACTAGGGAATTAAAATCAACAATGAGGAGGACATAGAGACCTTAGAGATGTTGGAATAGCAGCAATCTAGATGAGAGGAATTACTAAGAGGCTGAAGAAGGGTGAGTGTGATGGTGGGGCAGGAGGAAGGTAAAAGGAAACAGGAAATATATAGGAAGCAAAGCTATGGTAGAGGTATAAACATCAGTGTGCACTTATGTAGATATACTAATTCATAGAAATAGAGGTATTGGCATATGTAAATATATTTATATGGCAATGCACTAGGGTAGTGGAAGGATTTGGAGCCTCTGCTTGAGCCCTGCCTCAACATAAGAACACTTTGTTCTAACAACCTGGCATTTTGTGATGCTCACCTTCCTGACATGATCGCTGAAGACAAAGTGGGTGCATAAGCAAATGAGGTGAAGAAAGCAGATGGTGCCCGGCTATCAAAAGATATAGCATCTGGGGTCTTAAAGGCTTGAAGTTAAACAAGTGGCCAGCTAGTAGAGAAGAATCAAGCCCACACGAAAGAAGCACACCAGCCTGTGCGATCATGAGGTGTGGACAGTACCAGGTAACAAAATACCCCAAACAAACAAACAAACAAAAATATATTGTTGAGAATGAGGGGGGGGTCTGAGCAGAGACCCCAAACCCCTCTGTAGACAATGGGACATCCCCTCAAAGAAGGGCCACAGGGAAGGAATGAGTCAACCAGGGCGCAGTATAGCACTGATGAAGCACACAATATCCTCTGCTTCCTTGAGTCTTCCTCACTCCCCTCTATCATGACTCCAGTCCTGCCTTTCACTGTAGGCAAAACTGGAGCATGGACACAGGTACAGATAAGAGATAAGAGCTCACAACACACAAAAGCCAGGAACAGGAATGGGAGTGGTGATACCAGAGGGTAGGGGAAATGTGGGGAGGGAGGGTAGGAAGGGAGAACAGAATACAATGATTGACACATACACCACCCCCACACCAGGGGGACAAACAACAGAAACCAGGGGGGAAGGCAGACAGGGGTCTGTGTAAGATATGAAAATAATAATGATTAATAACTTATCAAGGTGTCACGAGGGTGGGAGGGGAGTAAGGAGGGATAAAAGAGGAGCTAATGCCAGGTGCTCAAGTAGAAAGTAAATGTTCAGAAAATGATGATGGCAACATATGTACAAATACGCTTGATACAATTGATGCATGGATTGTGATAAGAGCTGTAAGAGCACCCAATAAAATGACCTTTTAATTATAATAAAAACAGAAAGAACAATTGTGGGGATGACACAGGACCGGTGGTATTTAATTCGGTTGTGCATAAGCTCACGATGAGTAAGAATTGGCTCAAGGTAGGTAACAACAAAAACAACATGATTTTGCAGCAATACTTTTGGACTAAGCTCCCGTTTTCTTGCTCTTAGGAAAGCTAAAGATCAGTGTTACGGACTTGGCCCGGTCTCCCCCTTCCTTGAATCAAAAGTCCTGGGTTTTCTTTAATCACTTGACTCGAGGATGATGTTCACTTCGTGCCTATCTTCCCATATGCATGTGTGCCCCTGTACCTGTTGTCGTGTGTCCACACCAACTCGCACTGACCCTGTAGGATGGAGTAGAACTTCCCATAGGGTTTCCCAGGCTATAAGCATTATGGGAGCAGCTCATCAAGACTCTTCTCCCACCAAGTCACGGGTGGGTTCAAATCAGTGACCTTTTGGTTAGGAGCTGAGTGCTTAACCATTGTGCCACCAGGGCGGTTCCTCGGTGTTTCCCCTGCTCTTTCTATAACTTAGAGTTGATTAGCCTAGGATCTACCCTACTCGGCAATGAAATCAACAAGTAGATTGATTAGATAATATGAGATTGTGATTGCATTATATTATGAAAGGTACCTCAAGCTCATTAATCACATAACAGAAACATGGAACAACCTGGCCGGGGGTGGGGTGGGGGGAAGCACAATTTAATCTATACTACGGGTCTTAAGAGTCCTCCTCCTCCAACATTATTTGTAAGGCCCTGTGCCATATGACCCCAAAAGAAACCTCAGGACTCTTGAAGGCACAAGTGCATCAGGACGGCTTAGATACTTGCTCAAATTGGAGTCATACCTTCTGTTGACTAGGCCTAATTGTACATGCACACATACAGTCACACAAAAGTACACAACACACAATGCACACCTGCACACAACAGAAGCTTCCAGACTTAGGCACCAATCAGGATGATTCTACTTAATTTTCGCTCGAAACACTATTGCTGTTGTTACTGCCCTCTCGTCAATTCTGACTCACAGTGACACGAGACGGCACCACTCCCTGCTCCCAGGCCATCCTCACAACTCTCACGTCTGTGTTCCCTGTGGCAGCCACTTTCTTTCTCGCTCTCTTTTAAAATAAATAAATAAATCATTTCATTGGGGCCTCTTACAGCTCTTATAACGATCCATACATCAATTGCATCAAGCATATTTGTACATATGTTGCCTTCATCATTTTGAAAATATTTTCTTTCTGTTTGAGTCCTTGGTATCAGCTTCTCTTCTCCCCCTCCCCCCCTGCCCCCATGGACCACTGATAATTTATTATTTTCATATCCTATACCACCTGTTGTCTCCCTTCACACGCATTATTGCTGTTTGCCCCCCTGGGGAGGGGAGGATTATACATCACTGTAGTCAGTTCCCGTTTCTCCCCCTTCTCCCCACACCTTCCCCCTACCCTCATGGTATCGCTGCTCCCATTGCTGTTCTTGAGGGGTTTATCTGTCCTGGATTCCATGTGTTGACAGGTACCAGTGTACCTGTTCTGGCCTAGCTGGATTTGTAAGGTAGAACTGGGGTCATGATAGTGGGAGGAGGAAGCACCAAAGAACTAGAGGAATCGTGTGTGTTTCATTGGTGCTGGGCTGCACCCTGGCTGTATCGCTCTTTCCTTGGGACTCTTCTGTGAGGAATGTCCAATTATCTACAGATGGGTGTTGGGCCATTATTTGCATCAATGTATTTGTTTGTTTTGGGTCTTCTGATGCCTGATACCTTATCCTGTTGACACCTCGTGATCACACAGGCTGATGTGCTTCTTCCAGATGCTATAACTTTTAATAGCTGACCACCATCCCCTTTCTTCACCACATTTGCTTATGCACCCATTTTGACTCCAGCGATCATGTCGGAAAGGTGAGCATCACAGAATGCCAGGTTATTAGAACAAAGTGTTCTTGCATTGAGGGAGTACTTGAGTAGAGACACTGTCCATCTGCTACCTTAATACTTAACATATGAATATATGTACATAGACCTATATCCCTGTCATTATATATTAATGTATTTACATATGTGCATGCCTAAATTTATGCCTCTATAAATGTCTTTTTACCTCCTAGTTCTTTCCTTTATTTATGTTTATTTTCCTCCTGTCCCACTATCATGTTTGACCTTCATTTAACTCCCAGTACTTTCTCTCAGCTACATTGCATTTGATCAAACTCCATCAGGTACTCTGCACCCTCCTCACCAGTGATTATAGATTTCTTATTGTTCCCTTGTCCCTTGGTTTGTTGCCTTCCCCTTCCCTATCCCCCACCTCCTCCTTTACCATGTCCCCCCAGAGCTCTCGGCCCCATTGTTTTCCTACTTATCCTATTTGGATAGACATGAAAAAAGAGAAAAAAGAGAAAGCAACAACAACAACAACACACACACAAAAAAACCCAACCTTATAATTAGTTCCAGGTCTGTCTGCTGATCCTTCTGAATGTTTTCCAATCTGGTCTGGAGAAGTGCTACGTCTTGCCCACTGATTCTGAGGTCTAATTTTAGGACTCCTTGGGTACCTCATTGTTTTGCTCCCCTAGTTGTTTTGCTGAACTCCCTTCCTGCTTGGTCTGGTGTGGGGACAGGGAGTCAGACCGGGCACAATTCCCACTCAGTGTCTCCAGTGGTTCTATCCAATGCATGCACGTTACCACTCGGGTAGCTGGTGAGAGGAATCCTTTTGATTCAAACGCTCAAATAAAAAAGTACATCCGAATTTTTACTATGCATATATAAAAGTTCTGACTTGTAACTCAACATTAGCTTCTAGATGGAGTAGGTACATGGACATCCTTTATAACCTCTCGTATAGTAGAAGTAATAGTGCCTGGTGACACCCAGTGAGCACTTCATTGCTTCTTTTAAGCCTCGGACAGCAGGCTGGTTCCTGCCTGTGTTCACTTCGCTTTGAAGGGTGATGCCAACTAGCAAAGTGGCGTAATTTCTCACAGCAGGTTCTCATTAGAACTTCACAAGCACGATTTAATCCATTGGTTGCAACAATAGGAAATTTATCTTTCATACACATTCATTGTAGGATTTATTTCAAAACAGTCAGTCTCAGACCTCTGTTTGCTAATCTCTCTTGTTTTGTGCAAGAAGGGAAAATTCATTACCAGCCTGGGAAATGTCAAGATGTTTTAATGCCATGAACGCAAATTTGACTAAGTGTCGCAGAAGACAGAAGTATCAAAAATGAAAAATTATCGATTATAAAATTTTCACATGCGATTGAACTTTATTATACTTATTTTTGAGTGAAATAGTCTTATTATTTAGAATTACACATTGTGGGAGTGGGGTACCATGGGAAAGAATCTACAACCTTGTCATAGAGTGTGACATGGGCTCAACTCACCATTCTTTGGCTTATTCTCCACTGGACAACCGCAGAGCTATTTGGTGTATTCAAAGCAACAGCTTGGATTCTAGCACAAAAAGTCAACGTTCAAACTGTACGTGGCATATGGAAAGAGACTGGTAGGTCTTTAAACTGGCTGCCTGGGGGCAAGGGTTGTGTGTGAGATAGAGAAAGAAGCGAGGCTATGTGACACATCAGAGCAAAGATCCTTCAGGGAGAAAATCACTGCCATTGAATAGATTCCAACTCACAGCAACCCTACGGGCCAGGGTAGAAGTGTTCCTTTGGGTTTCCGAGACTGTAACTCTTTACAGGAGTGGAGTAGAAAACCTCATCTTTCTCCTGCAGAGTGACTGGTGGTTTTGAACTGCTGATGTTGTGGGTAGTAGTCTAACACCTAAGGTGTTATGAAGGCAAACTTCCCTGTGACCCTAGGAGGAAGCTTTCGTGATAAATTTGGATACCATTAAGAACAAGATGGAGACCCTAGGAAGTACCAACAGTTCACAGGCTGTTAACCAAAATGTTGTAAGGTCAAGTCTGTCCAGAGATTCCTCAGAAGAGAGGCCCACTCCCCAACCCCCCAAATCAGCCATTGGCAACCCCACGGCGCACAGTTCCACCCTGATACACATGAAGCTGTCATGAGTGGAAGCCAACCCCATGGCAACTGATGGTGGTGTGGAAGAACAGAATGGGGCACAATTGCCGTAGATATGAGTCCTCACCAGATTAAATTCTACCATGGAAGGACATTGGTTTCTAAAATATGCTCCCCCATGGACAAGCCTTGTCCCTGGCTTCTTCTTCTGGATGTGGTACCCACTGACATTTCTTCTGGCAACACACATCTGAAGACTCCTTGGCACTGACCTGAAAATGGAGTCCCTCTGATAAGTCTGCTTTCAGGGTTTGAAAATTTAAAAAAGAATGTTAATGGTTACAGGGACCCTTCTACATGCCTTATGTGAGCTCGCTTAATGTTAACCGTATGAGACAGATACCAACTCGTATCACCTCATGATGAAAATGAGAAAACACAAGTAGAGAAAGCTGAAGTAACGTGTTCAAAGTCACATAGTTGGTATGAGGCAGAGCTGGTAATTGGACCCAAGAGGTCCAGCTGAAAACCACACCCTCAACTACAGAGCAATCCTACCTCTCAGTTGGTGAAAGACTTGTTTGATATTTGATAGTTATCATGATCCTGTCTAAATTTCCAGGTTACCTCTTTTCAAAATATCTATTCATTGTCATCTTCTGCATTCATCTCTCTCTCTAGAAATCATTTATCACTATATAGCCTACATATGCATAACCTGTTCATAGAGAGAGAACTAGATATAAGCTATACATTCTAATCATCAAGTGTTTTAATTTTAGATGATCGAATTAAAACTTCTAGATGAAACCTATCCCGTTGTGCTTTGGGTTACCATGAGTCATGAGCCAATTTGGTGGCAGTTAATAAAACAAGGTTGTTTTATCTACCTTTATGAAAGTAAAATATTTGTAGTCATGATTCCTGGCCTGGGAACCCTGTGAACCTCAGGCTCTTCCTCTTGAAAGTGAGAGCATTGGGTCAGGTACGCTCCCAGCATCACAGCTCCATGTTTTCAGTCTGTGAACTCTCACCAGGTTCCGTCTCATTTCTGCTGAGGTAGCCTGTAATTACCCTTTCGTGAAATGATTTTAAAAATATCTTTATGTACCACAAGGCTCAACAATCCACATTCCTAAAGGCAATCGCATGTGCTAAAATCAATGCTCATACACTATCTGTAATTCTCCAAGGGTTAATTACCTATACCAGCATCAAGCCTGTTATCTATTTTGTTTGCACTTAGATGCTTCTTGTGGCTTCAGCTCTTAATTTGGGAGCGGCTGGAATTAATTCACACCATACATTGGTTTTGCACAATTGTCATTTCCACAGGCAGCCTTGTGATTCGAATCACAAACATGGCTGAAATCACTTAGCTTATAAGATTGCAGATGAATAATACTCAGTGGATACGCGCTAAGTGCTAAATGGGCACGAGCCTCATCGGACTCGCTATCATCATCAAGAGGACTTGCAGCAGAGAGAAGGAATAAGTCGTGAAACCACTTGGAAGAGATGAGTTCAAAATCATTCAGCCGGTTAAAACCCATTCAATATCTTCATTGAATTTGGGATCGTTCTGTGTAAATTCGTTTGGTAGGTAAATATCCAGATGGTTGGGCATGAGAAGAGAACTCACATTTATGGACATCTGCCAACTCCTCAGGAGCCCTGGTGACACTGGGGCTCAGCATTCATCTATTAACGACAAGATCGGTGGTTCAAATCCGCCAGCTGCTCTATGGGAGAATATCTGCCAAAGGAACCCTATTGGCCCAGTGGATTAAGCACTGGACCACCAATAGAAAGGTTGGTCGTTCAAACCCATCTGTCATTCAGCAGCATAAATATGAGGCTTTATGTTTTCACAAAGATTTACAGTCTGGGACACCCTCTGGGGGCAGTTTGACTGATTCATAGGGCTGTTATGAGTTGGGATTTAAGGTCTTGCCTTTTCTGGGGGATTGCTGTCAGAACTATAGTGGGTTGGGTTTCAAGACAGTCTCTGTTGAGCTGGTTCTTGGATGGAGGGCCTAGAAGATTTCAGAGATGAGATCAAGGATAAGATTAGGCAGCATTGGTTCTTAAAGTCAGGCAGGAAGAACCACTGTGCGTCTGCAGTTTGCATTGCACAGAGTGAACCCAGAAAGGGAGACTCTGGGGAAAAGTTCTTGGGAATGGAAAAGGTACACAGGAATTTGGGATGGGGAAAGGCTGCCAGCCCACTAGGGAGTCCTTAGTCCTGGTAAAGAACCAAGCTAGAGGCTCATTGTCCATTCTTTCATGTAAGCCTTGTCTTTATCTCATCTCAGTCTTTCTGGGCAAGTTTTATAGTAGGAAGCTTAGACACTCTAACCCTTGTAGTGGTCAGTATGCTTTCTTCTTGGCCCAATAGTACATCTGAAAAAATTTCCCCACCCTTACTTAATAATTCTAAGACCACATAGTAGCTAGGGGACAGGTTTGTGACCTAGGCCCTGCCGATCAATAATCAGCCAGGCTTCCAGGAACCCGGCTAGGCACTGAGATTCAAAGGTCAGGTGACAACAAATGGACTCCATACATACCTGGCCTTGCTAGGGTGGGCTCACTGATCCACTGACCCCCTTGGTCAGAAGTGGCTGAGGGGCTGTGCAGGGTTGAGCCCTTGCGTGCCCAGTGCCAGCATCGACAGCTGAAGCCAGAGAAGGGTAGTGGTGGTTGTTCTTAGGTGCCAACAAGTTGGTTCCAATTCATAGAGACCCTACAAACAACACAACAAAACACTGCCCGGTCCTCCCCCTTGTTCTTAGATTTGAGCCCATTGGCGCAGCCACTGTGTCAGTCCATCTCCTCTTTGTCACTGCCCTCTTCTTTACCAAACGTGATGCCCTTCTCCAGGAACGGCTCTCTCCTGAGAACATGCCCAAACTATGTCAGAGGAAGCCTCACTGTAGTTGCCTGTAAGGAACGCACTGGCCAGATTTCTCCCAAGACAGTCAGTCCTTTTGTCAGCCCACGTCCTTCAGTGTTCTTCCCTGGCATCACAATTCAACTGCATGGATTCTTCTTCGGTCTTCCTTATGCACTGTCCCACTTTCACATGCATGTGAGGTGATGGAAAAGATCCTGGGTTGGGTCAGGCACACCTTAGTCCTTAAGGTAGCATGCTTGCTTTTCAGTACTCTAAAGAGGGCTTGTGCGGCAGATTTACCTAATGCAACTTGTCCTTTAATCTCTTGACTGATGCTTCCAAGAGCATTGCTTGTGGATCCAAAAGACAAAACCTAAAGCTATGCAGGCTTTCGGTGGCTACTTCATTTCAGGAAGTGGAGAATGAATGCGGAGTGAACACGTGACTGCATCTACCCTAGCACAGTCGTCACAATCAGTACAATAGGCCCCGTGAGTGGAAGATGAGAAAAGGGAAGAGAGGGGATGCTCTTCTGTCTCTACCTGCAGCCCCGACGTTGCCTGTAGCCACCAACCAGGGGGCAAGGGGACGTGGAAGTCAGGCATTATTTGGACAGCACTATGCAGTATTACTAAAAACATTTTTTAATTAATTGGTTTATGTTTTTACAAAACACAATCTGCTTTATAAATAGGCCAAATGAAAAAAATATCTTTCTTTGTTAAATTATTAAGCAGTGAATAAGAATATCCACAATACTGAATACTATTGTTTTATGTCCATCATGTCCAGTCAGTCAACAAATCTTACTCTTTATGCTTCTCTAGTGGGTTATGTGTTGGGCTGCTAACTGCAAGTTCAGCAGTTCAAAACCACCAGGCACTCTGTGATAGAAAGATGAGGTTTCCTGCTCCCATAAAGATTTACAGACTGAATTGATTGTGACAACGATGGTACACCTATTCTTCGAATGATTGAACTATCTAGTTGTATGAGTTGTGAATTATATGCCAATCAAACTGGTTTTGAGAAAAATTTTACGGACGTAGAAACCTACAGGGGTCCTTTTACTTACTCTGTCCGAGGAGTTGGAACTGATGGCACGGCAGTAAGTTTGTTTTGCTTGACCACTTTTCAAATACGCTGGCACATTTTCAGATAAGGCTCCCTCTGTCCAAGCCACCATTGTTTCTTACCTGGATTATCGCTACAGTCTCCTTTACGTTCCTCTTAATTCTGTTCTCAGTCCTACCAATTCATTTGCTTACACTGAAGTCAGAGCAACATTCCTAAAACACAGATCTATTCATATCATTATTAAAATCTCAGACAGAGCCCACACAGCCAGAATGCTCCTTAGAAGGGAAGATGGCAAGATGGCGTCTCACCTACTTTGGACATGTTATCAGGAGAAACCAGTCCCTGGAAAAAGACATCGTCCTGGTTAAAGTCGAGGAACAGTGGAAGAGAGGAAGACTTTGACAAGATGGATTGACACCGTGGCTGCAATCATGGGCTCACACACAAGAACGACTGTGAGGGGGGCACAGAGCTGGGCAGTGTTTCATTCTGTGGTCATACGCAGGAACCAACTCAACAGCACCCAATAACCACATAGCCAAACCCTATCCTGAACGCAAGACACTTCACACAATGCCCTTGAAGTTTCTCCTCATCTTATGGCTCCATTGCAGCGCTCATCCCTTCCAGCCACTTTACTTTCCAGAGGTATTGAAACACCCAAGCACAGGGTTTTTGCCTCCTGTCTGTTGTAGTGTCAGTTCCATGCTGGGCTGCTACCCACTAGGTCAGCAGCTTGAAATCACCAGGTGCTCTGAGTGAAAAAAGATGAGGCTTGCTACTTCTGTAAAGATGCCCAGTCTAGGAAACCCAGAGGGACAGGTCTACGCTTCCCTAGAGGATGGCCATGAGTAGGAATCAACTAGCTAGCAGTGAGTTTGGTTGATGCTCTTACTTGCCGAGTCCATCACCATTCATGGTGACCCATGTGTGCCAGAAAAGAGATGTGCTCCTTGGGGCTGGGACCTTTCAGGGCTGGGACATTTCAAGGTGGATCACCAGGCCTTTTCTCTGAGGCACCTTGAGGTGGGTTTGAACTGGCAACCTTTTGGCTGATCGTTGCTTTGCTTTTGCACCACCATGTGTGAGAAAGCTCTTCTTCCCTGTCTGAATGTCTTCCCTGCTGCGATGACTTCAGGCCAGGCCATGTGCTGCCTTCCCACCCCTTGGCTAGCCTGCTTTCCAGTGCAGTACATCTCACGCAGTCACTGTTCAATGGATAGTTGATTGTACTCAGCAATACTCAGCATAAGAAAATGGATTAACGCAAGGCTTGCTGACTGTTGCTTTAAATCACAACATTCGATTTCTCTCAAAACCAACCCTGTTTTGAGTGTATTTGTTACATTCATTAAATTGATCATAAAAGATCTTCCCCGAAAATCCTTTCAGTGCTTGCCTTAGCCTGCAAGCTGCTACTGCTGCCGCCTTCTCGCAGGGCCTGGATTGAATTAAAGCTTGACTGAACGGCTTTAAAAATATCATTGCATGAATAATATGCCTGAAAAAGAATTTCTGAATCTATTTGCAAGGCTGCCATCAATCTGTCACCTCCGAATATTTTCACAAGCCATTCCCACATTCACCCGATGTTATTGCTATAGAGCACAAATTTGTTCAACAAATGAATGCCGATAAGCAGACGGCGATCACACTTACCGGAAGCCAGAAGCTTCCCAGGGGAGAGAGGAAAGCTGAAGCTTCGCTCTGAGGATGAGTGGGTGTCATTAAGTCCTCCAAACTGGGACCTGGTGAGAGCACACTGCAGACAGGCATCAGGCAGAGCAAAGGTGATTGATAGCAGGGCCTCCTCTGGCGGTGTGGTGGTTAGAGGTTATGTCAACTGGGCACTCCTGCCTAGGGCTGGAGTCAAGCCTGTCACTCAAATTGCCGCCTGATGACACCTCCTTGATGTCCTAACTCCTTTTTTTTTCTATAAGAGCAAGACAAACAGAGACAATGTCTTTCTCGGCCTCTCTACCTTTCTGGCCTGTTGGAACACTGCCTGCTCTGAGCAATGGCTCCATGTGGGCCACCAGCCCCGAGAGCTGCTATGTTCCCAGTGACCATGGACCCGTTGACCTTGCTCCCATGGCACCCTTCCATCTTCCCAGTGACCTTGGATCTGCAGGAATCTGCACCCACTGCCTATGATCTTTCTGCTTCCTGCTTCACCATTTTGCATCCCCAGCACGTGGCTACGTGAGTCAGAA
Source organism: Tenrec ecaudatus (assembly GCF_050624435.1). Lineage (NCBI taxonomy): Eukaryota > Metazoa > Chordata > Mammalia > Afrosoricida > Tenrecidae > Tenrec > Tenrec ecaudatus. The sequence goes on along the minus strand of NC_134540.1, from coordinate 15,355,727 downwards.
GAGAGACTTGCGGAGTAGCCTCAGACTTGAGGACTTGAGTGGGTCTGGGCTGGGAGGCCTTCTTGATACAAAGCTCTTTCTTAGACATGGATGACTGTTCCTTGGAGGCGTCACTAGGCAACTCATCTGAACACAGGGGGCGCAAAGGTTAGAGATTCAAAACTACAGAGTAGTGCTGCACAAGGCAGATATCAGGATCTGATTCCATAGAGATTACAGCCTCGGTGGGCTAGACTGTTGACAAATGGTAACTTCAGTGAAATGGGGAAAGTATAGTCCACAAAGGAAATCCAGGAATGGGTAAAGGGTAAGTTATTAGGGATTTAAATTGTTGAATACATACTTGATCATATGAAATGTAAACCCTTACCTAATTCAGAAGATGTGTGTGTGTGTGTGTGTGTGTGTGTGTGTGTGTGTGTGTAATCTCCTATGAGGTAGTTCTATTCTGTAACCTAGGGGGCCACCATGAGTTGGAATCCTTTGAATGCCAATCAGTTAAGGAGATGGGAAGAGGCTAGGATGGGGGCAATAATGAGCATTTCAGAAACAAAGAAACTAGGATTCTACCCCCAAAAGGATAGATAGTGAGCATGAGAATGATGGTTTAAAATGGGCACTTTTACCTGATGCAGAGGGCTTAAGTGGAGAGCAAATGCTTTGAAAACGATTAGGGCAAAGAATGTATGGATGTGCTTTATACAACTGATGTATGTATATGTATGGATTGTGATAAGAGTTGTATGAGCCCCTAATAAAATGTTAAAAAAGGGGGGCACTTTTCTAGATATTTAATTTTCCTTGTTTAATTTGGTGCACTTTAGCTTCTTTCAAAACTAGAGCAAGAGAATAGCAAACAGAAAAAGTGGCTTATAATGCAAAATAATCTTACGGTGGGCTATTGTTCAGCATTCTTTGTTAGCAAAGGAGATGTACTATGACTTATTTAAACTCAGAAGGGACTTATTTAAAAGGTATTGAGTAGTTCAAAAAATAAAAGAAAGTTTGTAGAGCAAGGCCTGGAGGCTGCTCAGCTACAGACATGTTCCCAGATCACACATCAGTGCCCTGAGGCATAAGCTTATACAGCTTCTTGCATCCTTGTTCTTGGCCCTGAACACTGGCCAGCAGAGAGTGGACACCATTAGGAGCCCTGCTTAGCTGCTACCCTGTAAATGCCATGAACAGCAGAGAGGGAACCCTCCATGGCCATGTCTCCCTGCAGCATTAGCTCCAAAGTCAAAGTCAAGGACAGATGTGCTGCAGGTTGTACAGAAAAGTCATAATCGTCACAACCACACCCAAACATGGATTGAAAGATGGAATATACTGTAATGTTTTCTTAGTAAAGCATGGCCACATTAACAAATCCTATAAAGCCAGAATTGGCCCTTGGTCCTCCCTCAGTGATTCTTGTCTCTCACTGAACAAGCTATTTCTCTATAGGCAACTCAATGTCTCATACAGTTACAGTATCCACTTAAATCAAGGACTCTTTAAAAAAGTTTTATTGGCATGTAATTCACATATCATGCAATTTAATCATTCCATCATATTCATAGTTGTGCTATCATCAACACTATTACAGAATATTTTCTTCTTGTACTCATTGTTAGCTCCCTATCTATCCCCATGTTGTGGCCCTAAGTAATTTTTAATCCAGTATTGTCTCTATAGATTTACTATCCTCAGTTTCTTCTTCTTCTCCCCACCCCCAACCCACCTGGGTTTCAGATACAGAAAATCACATATTTTACAAACAGGAGGCAAATAAACAAACAACGCAACAATGACCACAAAACAAAACAGAAAAACTTCAATCAAAAAGAAAGCAGAAAATACTTAAACTGAAAATACTTAAACTGAATGGAGTTTAAAATGGGTCAAAGGGAGAGCAAATGAGCTGTTGCACTTCAACCCAACCACGGCCGCTGTAATTGACTTTAAGATCCTCCTCGTCTGAAAGCAAGTTTGCGCACATCCTTTGACTGTGCTCAGAGGGGACTCGCTGGAGGCTGAATCCATGTGGGGACCCTGCAAATTGACTTTGGGTTTCCACTGCCATCCATATAAAAAGTTCACAGCCATTGAGTCAAGTCTGATTCGTAGAGACCGTATAGGACAGGGTAGATCTTCCTCCTGAGCTTCAGAGACTAAGTCTTTACGGGAGTCGAAAGTCCCACCTTTCGCCCATGGAGCGGCTGGTTGTTTGCAACTGGTAACTTTGCAGTATGCGGTGCAACTTGGTAACACTATGGGTTCCTTCTGACATCTATAGCCTTCTGCAAACCTGTGCTTGCAATTTAGGCTCTTGAGACCATTTCCTCCTCAGATTTAGGTTTTATTATTTACAGTCTTTGGACCACACAAACTGGTGCGCTTCTTCTGTGTAGAATTAGCTGACACCTCACTTAGATGACTGCTTGTTTGCAGACAAGCCTTTTAGACCCCAGATGCTATTTTTTTCTGACAGCCAGGGACCATCTGGTTTCTTTACCACTCTTTTCCACACTACCCAGACCTTCAGTGAGCTCTTCATGAGGTTGAATAAGGAATAGAGCCACATCATAAGAACCTATTGAGAGCACAAAATCCATTTATCTATCTATGGTTTGTACATATATGTGGTTCAATATAAAAACATCATTATCCTTTATAACAGAGAACATTTTGAATCATGCCCCTGGGGAATAAGGTGATCCTATTGATAGTATCATTAGTGTAGCCAATGGTATAGGATTTTCACTGCTGGAAAAGGAAAATTATACAGCAATTATAGGTCAGCTTTTTATAGAGCCACACATGAATTGTTGACTTGTATAGATAAACTCTTAAGTCACTGGACACGAAGTACACGGAAAATAGGGGTTGGTGTTAGGGTAAAACTTTCAATAACATTCATTCACAGAGGCAGTACCATACCTACCAGAGCAGTGCATTTCATAAGAACATTGAAATAGTAAATATATGGTATGCCTGGAACACCATCCATTGGACAATCTCAAAGCAAGAGATCTGAACCCAAGTCCAGCAACTACCAGTGTTGCATAACCTTGGGAGATCAGTCATCTGCTTCTTCTCACACTTGTATGTTTTAGCCTTAAGTCCAAGGCAGCATGTCAGTTTCTTAAATCTGCTACTGGTGGGTCTGAGATAAAGCCTGATTCACTTTATAGGCTTTCCACATAGAATTCTTCTGGTGTTGCCTATGAAGAATGTTTTGCGTCTTGAAAGGACAGAGTGTCAGGTCCCAGGAGTCTATAACACATGGCCTGGGTCACTAAGGGTTGAGTTAAAATATAGTATCAGGCTTATTCTTCCATTAGGTTTTATGTAAGTATTGCTAAGGATCCACCTTTCCCCCCAGCTCCCATAGGAGGTTGCTACACTTGGTTTACTCACCAACAGAGATGCAATCACCTTCTCAGAGACATACATCCCCCCCTTCCCACATCTTGACTTGAATTTCCAGTAAGGTTCGATTACTACTCTTGTAGAAGTGTCTTTGGATTTGGGGTGCCCTTAGCACAATTTCGTATGGCAGCAACTGAATGGTCTTTTCCCTCTCCTCCCACTTGAGAATCTGATCGCAGCTGAGTCAAACTAGTTCGTAAGATGTACAAATAAAGGGGGGTGATGTATGCTTGATGGATCCCTGGGGATATAGTGGGTATGAGTTGGGCTGCCATCCTCATGGTGGGAAGTTCAAAATAATCAGCAGCTCTGTGGGACAGAGGGTGGGCTTACTACTCCTGTAACCAGTTACAGTCTTGGAAACCCACAGGGGCTCGCCATGAGTCATCACTGACTCAATAGCAGCGAGCATTTTATCTAGTTGACAGGTACTAGGTAGGCTTTCTACCTAGTTTCTTGGGACACCAGATTAGAAGATGACCTGACCTGATAGCAGAAGCCTGCCTTCATGTTTCTGTTTCCTTTTATAGCAGTGGACTCATACACTATTTGTCCCTTGGTGGTCGACTAATTTCACTCTTCATGATCAGATCAAGTGTTACAGCCTTCAGGATGGATTACAAGGCAATGCAACGAAGACCTGAGTCCTTACACCTGGACCTAAAATAGGCAGCATCATGACATATGGAGAAAAGACTGAACTTGTCAAAGATCTTGTCTTGCTTGGATCCACAATCAATGCTCATGGTCGCAGCAGTCAAGAGATCAAAGGATGTATTGCGTTAGATAGATCTGCTGCCAAGGCCTCTTTAGAGCACTGAAGATCAAGGATGTTACTCTGAGGACTGAAGCAGTGCCTGCTCATGGTGTTTCCCATGGTTTCCTGTGCACAGGAGAGTTGGACACAGAACCAAGAAGAGCAGAGCAGCTTCTATGCATTTGCATTGTGGTACTCGGGAAGAATATTGAAAGAACCATGGGCTGCTGACAGGACAAACCAATGTGTCTTGGAAGGAGTATTGGCCAAGTGCTCCTTAGAAGAAAGGATGGTGAGACTTCGTCTTACATCCTTTGGACATGTTGTCAGGAGAGCCCAGTTCCTAGAGAAGGACATCATGTCTGGTCAAGCAGAGGGGCAGTGACAAAGGTGCAGGCCCTCAAAGAAATGGACTGGCACCGTGGCTGTAGCCCCGAGCTCAATATCTATAATGTAAAACTGACCCTTTTTCTCATCCACCAAATATTCAGGATCGATTACACTAAACGAGATTCACCCCATCTTTGCCTGAGCTACATTAGAGGACACGCCATTAACTGACAAGAACTTGTAGGAAGCAGAACAGTGATAGAAGTAACGATGCAGCTTTTTTTTGTTTTTTTAACATTTTATTAGGGGCTCATACAATTCTTATCACGATCCATACATATACATACATCAATTGTACAAAGCACATCCATACATTCCCTGCCCCAATCATTCTCAAAGCATTTGCTCTCCACTTAAGCCCTGGAGCATTTTTTTAATGGTGGCAAACTTTTTTAAAATTTAAATACTTTGTCACCTATTTATTTAGTTGGAATTTAATACATATATCATTTCCTATTTCAACAACCTCATGTAGAATTGTACCATTGCTACCACAATTAGTTTCCCAAACGACACAGCTTTTACAGTCAAGTTTGCCTGACTTTGAATGTCAGTTCCAACCTTGCTAGCTGGCTTAATGTGAACAAGTTACAGAAAGATCAACCGTACTAATCCAGCCATGAATGAAATCATTTAGGTCAAGACCTTACTTATGGCCATGCTTCTATGCTTGTGATGCCAGGCTCAAGCCATATCTCTCGCACCACTGGGGTGTTCCCCTTTGTGTAGGTGTGGACAGAGCCCGGCAAGGCAAAGGGAGGGGCCATTTAGCACATTCTCTGAGCAAATGATGCTTTTTCCCTGAGTGACATTTCCCTTGGCAACCGGAACGCCATTTATTGCCAGGGCATGGTGATAGATGGAGACCCAGCACAGGACGACAACGATTGAAATGCAAGAGCATTTCTTAAACCTAAATAGCTTATTTTTCAAAAACAATCACCTTTTATTTTCAAAACTCACGTTAAAAAACTTCATGCCAGAAATCCATGTCGGCCAGTCTGCTTTTGGGGAACAGGCTTCTATCATACGTCTTCATTAAACATTTTCCCTCTGAGAACCAACATGCTAACAGCATATCAATAGTTAAGAGGTTTTTCCCTTCTTTTTCTTGGCCTGTCAAGCAGACAAGGCTGAACCTTGTTAAATTTCAAATTGGATGCGGAACAAAGATTGTGAAAGAAGTGTACCTTGGAACTTGTCAGCTCTCAAAAGTTCAAGGGAACATTGGGAGGCAAATCAGAGCTAAGTTAGGGCAGCTTGCCAACGCCGACCCTGCCTGCCTAGTGGCAGCTGTATGGCTGCAGCTTTCATTTCCCTCTGCCCTGGCAACATGTGGGGAGGAGATGGCGGCTCTTTGAAATAAACAAAGAGAATCTGATAGGAAGCTGAAGAAAGGACCTCCCCATCTAATCGGGGTGGATGGGCTCTAGCCCTCTAGTCTGAGTTTGAGGGATGTATATAGGCTCATTTAGAGCTTCAAGCCATAGAGCTAGCCTATTTCAAGCAGATAGTGTATTCGGATTCTTTATTTGGAAGACGTTTCCCAATCTAGTGCTGTATTAGGATCCTTCCTTGGTAGTTTTACTCATAGATAATTTGCTTGAGGATTGAGGGATGATTTTAAGCTTGTTTTATTTCACCCTCTAACAATTTCTCTGTGGTAGGACGTTGGCAGGCTAAGGTCATAATGGGACTGTGCTAACAATCTGTCCCCTCCCCGCTCCCATCCCACCCCAACTCCACATGGAGCCTATTGACAGTGAGGACTATATGCGCCCGTGTGCCCATGACTCTGGGCAAAGCTGTGAGCATATCTGTCAGAGAATGATATGCGTGCTGTTCTCCACCCCCGTGGGGAGTCACGTGGGGGTGGCTGTCATGGTTGGCTAGCATACAGTTGGTCTGCCTCCTGATAGCCTCGTGTGGCAGCCTGGGGCTTGATAGGCTGCAGCCTTCAAGGTAAGCAAGTAGATGACCAGGTCTTGAGGAGCCATTGGTGGGTTCAGACCGCTAACTTTGCAGTGGGCGTCTGAGTGATTAACTCTTTGCCCCACTGAGGGTCCTTCCTCTGGGATTAGGGTACTCAGCGTCCTCCTTTGGGACAGAAGATCAGTATTGGTTAAAAAGAGGCCAGTGGACGTAACATAAAGGCCATTCTGCGCACACAGCAATTTCTGGGGGGAGGGGGTTAGTATGTGAGAGGGTCTGCAATTCACATGGTCACACATCCACACTTGTCCCTCTTTCAGAGAAGAGTGGATCTCCTGGGCTGAAGCGGATCCAGCACTCTGTCAGCTTTCAGAGCTGGGTACTGATGTAAGCTCTAAGATCAGGAAAGGCAAACTGATACCTGGAATAGGTTTATTTCTGACCAAAGGAATCACTGCCCCTTCCGAGGGTGGAAAGGTCCCATGCAGTCTGTTTTCCGAGTGGTTGCCTGGTTCTTACTAGAGGTGGTGCTCTATCACACCGTTGACCTAGGCGGCTGGAAGTTTTGATGTTGCTATTATTATTATTAATCATTTTATTGGGAGGCTCTTACAGATCTTATAACAATCCATAACTCAATATATTAAGCACACTTGTACATATGTAGCCATCATCATTTCCCAAGCGTATTCTTTCTACTTGAGCCCTGGGGATCAGCTCCTCATTTGGTCCCCACCCCCACCCTTGTGAATCCTTGATCAATTATTTTTATAGCAACAGAAACGACCTCAGTCTTGCTTTTGGGAACCCATGCTATTGTAACCACATGCAGCCTTCTGCTCTGTCTTCAGTGCTACGCAGTGCATGCATCCATTTGCTAGGCAAAGGATGGCTGGTGACAGAAACAGATGCCAAAAGGCTGAGTCCTTGTGTCTGTATCATTTTTCCAGTGTCTCTTTGGTGGTGAAACGTCTCAGACAGTTCCTAACCTGTAATGCAAAGGTTCTTACATTTTGTACCCAATCCTATAGGTATATTCACATACCTTTTCCCAGATTTCCTTGCACATAACTTCCTAACCTTTCTCTTGCTGGGCTCCTGCCCAACCAATCACTGCAACTGAGGAGTTTGTGAATCTATATATCCAGACCACTTATCTGTCATGCACAGTAGATGATCAGGGGTCCACCCTGTATTTTGGGTCATTGGAAGAATGTCCCCTCACCGGTGTCATCCAACACCACCTGGAAGTGGGGCGACACTACAGCAGCAGTTTATTTTTGCTTGCACCCACATAATAAGCCAAGTCATGCTGATCTTTTCCCTCTTCTTTCATCTTGCCAAAGGAGCCCAGGCAGAGTAGTGGTTCCGTGTTGGGATGCTAATGCCAGGTCAGCAGTTTGAAACCACCCACTGGCACCAAGGGAGCAGCTTTCTATTCCTTTACACATTTACAGTCTCACTGTAGAACCCCACTCGATGGGATCCAACAACAGAATTACATGTGAATGGACATATTGGATTGTGTCAGTTATGGCAAAAAAACCATTATAGGAAAATAATAAAAAATAATGATGATGATAATAATAGTTCCAGTGGGGGGGGGATGTTGGGGAGGGAGGGGATAACAAGGAGTTGGTGATATCAAGGAGTTCAAGAAGCAATAACATTTTTGAAACTGTGGTAGCAAAATTGTACAATACTGCTTGATGTGATTGAACTATGGATTGTTATGATATTTGTAAGACTCCCAATAAAATGATTTAAAAAATTTTTTAAAAACAACAAATTGATAGGCAACAAAGTTGACATCATACACACCCTACAAATACACAGTCTCAGAAACCCACAGGGGCAGTTCAACTGGGTCCTATGTGTTGGCATCACCTTGATAGTAGTGAGGTTTTGAGAGTGAGTCAGTTATCCATAGGGAACCCCTTTATGCAGCAGTACTCAGTAACTACAATCCTGTTTTTTGGTCTGTATAATTTCGACTTCTCTTACATCTTTCAAACACTGGTGATGTCTCTTCCTGAAACCTCTTCTTGATTCTTATCCTCTGAAAATCTTAATAATTGCACAGATATATCAAATGAGGGTAAGTAAAAAAAAACTGCTACTAAGGTCTCTCTCTCTCTCTCTCTCTCTCTCTCTCTCTCTCTCTCTCTCTCTCTCTCTCCCTCCCTCCCTCCCTCCCTCCCTCTCTCCCTCCCTCCCTCCCTCCTTCCCTCCCTCCCTCCAGGCAAAACATGCATAAACATGTCTCTGCAGACCAACTGGCTCAGTAATACATTGGATTTATCTCATTAGGATGTCTTCCAAGACAAGGTCTAACCCAAACCACCATTTCTGAGGGAGTCTGGGTGGGTGGGCCAGTTAAACTCAAGTCCGAGCAGTCAGCTCAGAAGGTTATGGTGACAGTGTTTGGGGGACTCCAAAGAGGTAATCTTGGGGGATTTTCTTAAAGGACACACGATGCTCACAAAGACTTATTAGGAAGAAGTTCCAAGGAAACAGAAAACCACATCGGTGAGGAAAAGGTCTGAAAGGTGTGCCCAGGAATCGCTCCCATCATGATTTTGCACCTGTTCATTCCCTGAGGGTAGCGGGGCTGGACCAGAAGAATTTGAGTGAAGTCTTACCCCATCCACCCTACAACCCCGATCTTGTGCCTGTAGACTTCTTATTCTTCAAACTCAAAGAACCATGGAAAGGGAATACAATGTATGTTCCCACAAGCCCCACCCAATGCCCAAACTTCTATTCTGATGCAGAGTGAATCAAAGAGGCCTATGTGGAGTGAGGCATCTCCATTATGTCCAGGTCAAACCTCAGAGAACGATACAGAGAAAGAGCTTTGTCCTCAGAAGCCACACTGGCAGCGGGGAGAATGAATCCCTGTAGAGAGGGGCTGGGTGATGCACTGCACTGGCCTCGACAGGCACGGTGTCCAGTTGGCTGCGTTGGAGAAGGTCGCGAGACTGAAATCATGACAACCAGAGGCTAAGCGTTTTCTGGACAAGCTGAGAGGAAGCAGTCAGCGGTCATGCAATTTTCACACGACTAGTTCATCTGACAGTATGGAATCCCACGTGGCAAAACCAAACAGAGAACCAACAAAAGTACTCGATTTGCTGCCAGCCAATGAGTGCCCCCATACATGTGTACGTCATCACGTCATCACAGCCTCCAGTCTCACGGCCCTGGATGAACAGCTGCTCTGTGAGCATGCGCGAGAGTGGTTCATCGCCTCTCTTTGGGAATCAGTTCCTTATGGGGATTTCCGCAAGTTCTCCACAGAGTCTCTGTTCATTTAGCAACAGCTTATTAATTCTTTATTACCCTGCCCCCTACAGTACCCCATATATGATCCTGTTGCCTTAAAATATTTTTCTTGGAGCCGTTTTCTGTCTTACTTCATCTTATCTTGCTTCAAGGAGAAATTTCCTTTAATGTCCATTGTAAAACACTTTCAACGGCAACAAGTTATTGTTTTAGAGGATGGGAAAGAGATTTGTACTCATCACGGAGTGAAGCTGTCAGGTCTTCCACTCGTTTAAATGTATCCCTGCGTGTTTCTTGACACCCTCTAGTCCATAATGATATATGTTTAGTCTTTTCTCTTCTTCAGTGGTCTGCCATTTAAACACTTTTTTAATTATTAAAGAGGTTTTAGTCTTATCACTACATGGCATCATCGATTCAAGCATTTATTTTCAAAACATTGACCCTGAAAGAACCTTCGGTCACAATATTTCCCATTCTGATAGAAAAATCTGTAGTAGCTTCTGATGTTTGGCCATTTGTGATATCTTTGCCACTCATTCCTTTTACTTAAAAAAAAACACCCTTCCTCCTTCAGTAACTTCTGCAAATACGTCTTCATTTCACACCAGACTTTTCTTGACTCCTCCACACAGAGTCAGCTTCAGTCTTCTAGACACCCACACGAGTGGATTCGTTTCTGTATCCATCCATTCATTCTGCAAGTGCTTACTGACGTCTTAATGCCAGGTACTGCACTGAATCATGAAAGCAGAAATGACTTGTGAAATGAACACAGCGAGAGACTTCTGTAATGGAGAGACCAGAGGGTGTTGGGAAGTGGAGGACATTCAGTACAGATTGAGGCATCAAGGGTACACGAGGATTCACCATTTGTGAGTGGAAATACCCATACATAAGAAGAAACTTGTGTACAGGTAGGACTTTTCAGGAGAATTTCACAGAGCAGGACAACCTTCTTCTGTTAAAAGATCTGTCTTGGAAGAATTACCGCCAGACTGCTTCTTAAAAACCAAGGACGATGAGCCTTTACCCCATATATTTCCTACATATTATTAGGAGAGAGGCCAGTTCTTGGAGAAGGACATCATGCTTGGTAAAGTAGAGGACCAGTGACAAACAGGAAGACCTTTGACAGGATGGCTTGACATAGTGGCTGCATCAGTGGGAATCAAGCATACAAACAATTGTGAGGATGTTGCAGATCTGGGTGGTGTTTGTTTCTGTCGTATGTAGATTCATTGTGGGTCAGAACTGACTCAACGGCACTTAACGACAACAACAACAAGATGGGATAGGCATAGGTCCCTATCTATCTATCTATCTATCTATCTATCTATCTATCTATCTATCATTCACTTGGCAAATAAAAAGGGTTTGTACTATATCCCATAATCCAGGATAAAGTGTAGGTATCTGCGCTGAAGACAGATGTGTGCATAAGCAAATGTGGTGAAGAAAGCTGATGGTGCCCGGCTATCAAATGATATAGCGGCTAGGGTCTAAAGGCTTGAAGATAAACAAGCGGCCATCTAGCTCAGAAGAGACAAAGACCACATGGAAAAAGCACACCAGCCTGTGTGACCACGAGGTGTAGAAGGGATCTGGTATCAGACATCAAAGAACAAAAATTCATATCAGTGGGTGCCCACCTTCCTGATATGATCACTGAAGACAACGTGTGCATAAGCAAATGTGGTGAAGAAAGCTGATGGTGCCCAGCTATCAAAAGCTATAGCATCTGGGGTCTTAAAGGCTTGAAGATAAACAAGCGGCCATCTAGCTCAGAAGTAACAAAGCCTATGTGGAAGAAGCACACTAGCCTGTGTGACCACAAGGTGTTGAAGGGATCAGGTATCAGGCATTAAAGAACAAAAAAGCATATCATTGTAAATGAGTGTGAGTTCAGAGTGAAGACCCAAAGCCCATCTGTAGGCAACTGGACACCGCCTTACAGAAGGGTCGCGGGGAGGAGACGAGCCAGTCAGGGTGCAGTGTAGCATCGATGAAACATACAACTTTCCTCTAGTTCTTAAATGCTTCCTCCCCCCACTATCATGATCCCAATTCTACCTTACAAATCTGGCTAGACCAGAGGATATACACTGGTACAGATAGGAACTGGAAACACAGGGAATCCAGAACAGATGATCCCTTCAGGACCAGTGGTGAGAGTAGCAATAACAGGAGGGTGGGGGGAAGGTAGGGTAGAAAGGGGGAACCAATTACAAAGATCTACAGATAACTTCCTCCCTGGGGGATGGACAACAGAAAAGTGGGTGAAGGGAGACATCAGACAGTATAAGATATGACAAAATAAAAATAATTTATGAATTATTAAGGGCTCATGAGGGAGGGCGAGTGGTAAGGGAGGGGGGAAAATGAGGAGCTGATATCAAGGGCTCAAGTAGAAAGCAAATGTTTTGAGAATGATGATGGCAACATATGTACAAATGTGCTTGACACAATGGATGTATATATGGATTGTGTTAAGAGTTGTATGAGCCCCCAATAAAATGATTTAAAAATAAATAAATAAATAAATAAATATCAAAATAAAAATGTGTGGGTACCTGCTTTTGCAGGAACTCCCCGCCCCCCGCCATCATTCCAGTGCCCCCTGCAGGGGGCAGTATCACCTCCTTCAAAAAACACTAGAGAGCAATGTGCCTATAGAGAAAAGAGTGATCAAGAGGACTGGGGACAAAGACGGCTGCTACCAGAGAAAGCTTACCCATTCTTCACAGTTCAGGTTTAAAGCCTGGCAAACTGTGCTATACGTCAGAATGCACTCTGTGGCAGTAGGTTTGGTTTTTCTGGAGGTCTGGTGGTGCAGTGGGTTACATATTGAGCTGCTAGCTACACGGTTGGAAGTTCAAACCCACTAGATGCCCATGGGAGAAAGATGAGACTTCGTGCTGTGGTAAGGATTTACCAGAAACTCAAAGGAGCAGTTCTCTGTCCTATAGGGTCGCTAGGAGTTCGGATGGATTTGATGGCAGTGCAAGTGTTTGTTTTAACAACATAACAGATGCTCAGCCCTCTTCAGTAATAACTCCATGCTTCTTTTTCTTTGATAATCATGAAACAATGTTTTGTCTTTATGCTTTTGCCGGTTCTAGATCTTTCATGTAAATGAGATCATACTTGTCCTTCAAAATCTACAGAAAACGTACGTCTAGAGAAATGAGGTGATCAGCCATACAATATAGAAACATGTGATAGGAATCCTCACTGTAAAACTCACTACCATCGTGTCCATACTGACTCACAGGGACCCGATATATAAAGTCCGTCTTTCTCCCAGAGAGCAGCTGCTGGTTTTGAAATGTTGACCTTGAGGATCACAGTCCAGTGCATAACCACTATGCACCAGTGCTCCTGGGATAGGGACAGCATGACTAATAACTTCATCAGAATGGGGTGGCCTTCCCTAGTGACTTTCCCTGTCTAATCTCTAGAGAGATGTCCCTGCAGTGGGCTTATTTATCACCAATCTATGCCATTAATTGAAAGCTTGGAGGCAGTGTGTAGTAATATTCCTCTTACTTAAAAAATGAGCCTTATGCTTCTACTGTAGTAAAAAGCACCACACGATTAAGTCAACCAGAATCTGATGAAGTCCGGAGGATGGAAATGTGAGTTGCTGGATTTGCAAAATGGAAGCTCCAGCAGGCTTAAGGAAATTCAATTCACCTACCTCTGCTGCCACCTTGCAGTTCTCCATGATGTTGTTACACCTTGCAATTCTCTACATTGTAGTTGAGTAGCTATTGAGTTGGCCTGTCCCCTCATTGTGAGCCCATGCACGATGGAAAGAGATTAGCTACAGATCAGGCTGTTGTGAACCACAGTGTTTGCAGTGGCTGATTTTCAGAGGTAATTCACCACGCTTTTCTTCCTAACCAATTTCTGTCTAGAAGCCTCATCGAAACCTCTGTATTCTCTTAGGAACACACAAGCCTGAACTAACAGGTAGGTGCTGACTGTAGCTGAAGTGCAATGGATAGGACACTGGCCTCTATGTCTTCATAGACTTTCTTTAAAGACCTCTCCAGGTCAAACTTTTCACCTTTGACATTACCTGGTGGTTTAAACATGCCAGCCATATTACCGGTACCAGAAGATCACAGCACTTCACGTGTCCAGGGAAGTTGTGGGCAGAATGATCGCCATTTATGAAAGCTAATAGAACTCAATCCACTACCATCAAACTGACTGACTCAGAGTGAATTGACTCTGGGGTTTTTGAGACTGAAAATCTTTACAGGAACAGCTGGTGGATTCGAACTGCCCGCTCTGCTAGCAGCCCACACGTGACCCACAGTGCCTGTGAATACAGCTAACTCACTCCCTGCCATCGAGTCAATGCTGACTCCTAGAGACCCCTGTGAGTTCCTGCGACTGTAACTGTTTATGCGAGTAGAAAGGCCAGTCTTTTTCCGGAGGAGCTGCTGGTGGTTTCCAACTGTCGACCATGTGCTCACAGCTCAGTGTGTAACCACCCCCCTACCAGGGCTCCATTGGGACTGTCAAGGGCCCTGGAATGGTGAGCTCAAACTGGGACGTGTCTGACCTCCGCCTCTTTCTTCCAGCTGTGGTATCAGCGGGAAGCTCTATGAAGGCGTGTGCGGCTATCCAGGGTCAGAACAGAGTCACGGTCAACGAGTGAATACGGAGACTGTTCTTCGATGTTGAATCTGCCTTGGGTTCGCCTTCCAGTACTTGGCACTTTCCCTGCAGATATGCTCCTCCCGCTGCACAAAGAAGGGAGCTGTGTCTTCGATGCTCCCGGCTCTCCGTGTGAGTTTAGTGTTTCATGAATTGACAATAAGTGAGCTAGCCTCTGTCCTTGCTGTAACCCTTGCACGACCGGTGGACTCTTGTGTTTTTGTATTTTACATTGTCCTTATGCTCCCCACCACAGGGAGAAATGGTGATTTATCTTTTCACGATGGAACATGACCCTTTTACAAGGCTTATACACGAGGTGCTTTCTGCATGGTAAACACATCCCACTTTGAGTGGACCATCCATCCCCCCTCAACCCCATTCAAGCAGCACGAGGAACAGAGGGAAGTAGAAAGTTTGGGAGCGGACAATGCATCAGATATTTAAACGCCGGGGTCAAGGCGTTACGGTTTAGGACCGTCATCTTTCACAGAATATATGAGCCATTATAATGCCACTATCACCTCACCATTAGGAAGATTGTAATGGGAACAAGGGATGGCAGCAAAGGAATCTGTCGTGAAGGCACTGGTGATCACAGGAGCAAGGCAAGACACACACAAAACCTGCCCCAGTGCTGGCGCTAAAATGAGGATTGGATGCTCTTTCTCAGACACCCAAGACTCCAGTTACCAAAGAGAGAGAGTATAACTATCACCTCAGGATCAGTCAGGGTGCAGGGTAGCAACGATGAAACATACAACTTTCCTCTAGTTCTTAAATGCTTACCCCACCACCACCACCACGATCCCAATTCTACCTTACAAATCTGGCTAGACCAGAGGATGTACAGGGGTACAGACAGGAACTGGAAACAGGGAAGCCAGGACAGGTGATCCCTCCAGGACTAGTAGTAAGAGTAGAGGGTGGAGGGAAGGTGGGATAGAAAGGGGGAAACGATAACAAGGATCTATATATAATCTCTTCCCTGGGAGACAGACAACAGAAAAGTGGGTGATGGGAGACGTCAGACAGTGTAAGATATGACAAAATAATAATAATTTATAATTTATCAAGGGTTTGTGAGGGAGGGGGTGCAGGGAAGGTGGGGAAAAATGAGGAGCTGATGCCAAGGGCTCAAGTAGAAAACAAATGTTTTGAGAATGATGATGGCAACAAATGTACAAATGTGCTTGACACAAAGGATGGATGTATGGATTGTGATAAGAGTTGTATGAGCCCCCAATAAAATGATTTTGAAAAGGGATTGCTATTCATGTCATATTTTAGTGGACAGCCTGTGGGGGTGATTAATCATTCCCAATCTCAGCTGGAGCATTATTCTGCTCCAGTTTGACTCTGTTTTAAATGTGCCTGTTCCATTGCTTGTCACGATGAAGCAACAGGAGGGCAAGTGTGTGTTGCGTGTCCTATAGTTGTGAAGAGTTCATTGGGATGTGCGTCGAAGTCCATGTGTGTGTGACGCTGTGACCCGGTGCTACAGAGGACAACTGAGCTTCTTGGGCTGCAATATTTACAGAAGCAGGACCCTGAGGACTTTCTTGGGTGGCACCAATTGGTTGGTTTGAATTGCCAACCTTTAGGGTAGCCGGTCATTGCAAGCCACTTTCACTCCCCAGGGACTTTTCACGAAGGGCTGGTATTGTTGTTGTTAGATGCCATCGAGTTGTTTCTCTCCATGTGACTGAGTAGAACTTCCCTGTGGGGTTTTTTAGGCTGTCATCTTTATGAGAGAAATCACCAGCTCTTTCTTCCTTGGAACTATGAAGTAGGTTTGAACTCCTAACTTCTGAGGAGCTGAGCGATTCATCGCTGGGCCCCCAGAGCTCCTTTCACCAGGGGTGGAACCCTGGATAAACGAACCTTTAATCTATGTACTCCAGTGGCTACTGTGAGGTCAACATACAGCATGTTGTTGCTGTTGTGAGGTGCCATTGAGCTCGGTCCAACTCATAGTGGCCCTACGCACAACAGAACAAAACTCCGCGCAGTCCTGCGCCACCCTCACCACGGTTCCTGTGCCTGGGCCCATTGGTGCAGCCACAGTGCCCAGACATCGCATTGAAGGCCTTCCTCTTTTTCGCTGCCCCTCTACTTAGCCAAACCTAATGTCCTTCTCCAGGGATTGGTCTTTCCTGGCAATCTGTCCAAGCATGTAAGATGAAGTCTTACCATCCTGGCCTCTAAGGAGCACTCTGGCCATACTTCTTCCAGGACAGATTTGCTTGACTTTTGAGCAGCTCATGGTGTGTTCAATATCCTTCCCCAGCTCCACAATTCAAATGCGAGGAAGCGGCAGAGCAGAGAGCACAGCACTCAGGAAGTCAGCAATTGCGAAGGTTTCCCTACTTTCCCGGCTCAGTGGGTAGTTTCGGAATGGTTTTGCATGATTCCTCCCACCTGTTGCAAAAGTCAGACCCCTCCCCACCTTTACAACATACTCCCATGACTTGTCATTTTTCTTCCAAATCCTGGGCAGGTTGAGCTTATAAACATCTTGAGACATCTAGCCTGGGATTGTCCACCTGGGTAGGTCGGGTGGGGCACTGGGCTATGATGAGGGCCATGTTGGGTGCGAGGTTGAGAGTATTTTATAAAGACCTGGTGCACAGGAAATTCACTAATCCTGACGCTTGACGATCCTGCTCCTCTCTCATGTTTCCCTGTCCACACGCTTCTCCCTGCTCCACACCATATTCTCGATGAAGGTGATTTAGCTTCTTAGACACTGTATGACTCTGCGCATATACAACTTGAAGTCTATAGTTACACTATTCCAGTATCTAACTGTCTTCCTGTTAAGTGAGAGTTATTTGTTTGTTGAAGGTTTCATTTCACCCTTGTCTTTGTGGTCTACTTTTCTGCTTCTGTTTTGGAAGCCTTTAACAGTTTAGGAGGAGTGATGCATTTTTAGTGAGCTAGGAAATAAGGAAAGATAGCCTCCTCATATATCCTATATGTCCTCCCCATGATCTGAAATAAAGATGCATGCCTTCAATTGAAACCATATAGCAATAAATTGATGCCTTCAATGGAAATCATATATCAATAAGTTGCATTGTGTTGAAACCCTATTTTTCAAACATTTGGTACTCCAAAATATGAAGGATCATCCCTTGGAACAGGAATCAGGAAGTTGCCACCAGTAAAATAGAGAGAAACCCCACCCGTAAGGTATGCAAAGTTCTAACAAAAAGGATGTTGGCACCCAGTCTCAACATGAAAGAGGCTACTAACAGAAGCTACTTCAGAATCCAACCCGTTGTCGTAGAAGCATCCCCCAAACTTTGGCTTCACTGGACTCTTGCCTTCCAAGCATCCCTTTCCAGCATCTGATGCACAGAGACTAAACCCTCACTTTAAGGAAGCAGTGGGCATTTCCCTTTTAGCTTTGATGCTCTGAAGTAGGGGAAAGATGGGATGAAGTGGACTAAATGAACCCATGGTGTCCTTCAGAGTTTTAAAATTCTCATCCTCATCCAACCCTACTTCCTTGATCTAACCAATGACCAAAGTGATGATGCAGATTTAGGGTCCAACCCAAAGAAAGCTTTAAGACAATTCGGAGTGAATGGGTGCCTACCTAAGCAGATCAAAATTGCAACTTTGAAATCACCAGTGTGATGAAACACATGGATAGGCATGAGCGTTGACAAACCAAGACTTAACCCGCAGGTAAGTCTGTGGAACTGGGCGGAGTTGAGTAATGGAGCTACATGAGCTTATTTAAAAATAGTGCTTGGGAACACATCATGGAAAGGGACTGACTTCCCAGAAGAGCAGAGACACGGGCCAATGTTGCATCTGTTTAAATCTTTTTAAAATGTGGAAAATCTGGAAACTAACCACTGGAAAGTTAAATCTGTATTCCACCAGGAAAAAAAAGTAAAATTTGAGTGCAGCTGGATTACACCAGAACAGAAATCCCCCCAGGCTTTCAAGGCAGCCATTCTCGGAGCGCTCTCTCTAGATCTTTGTTATCTTTCGTCTGTGCTTCTTTCTGTGCATCTGTTCCTTACTTCCCGTCAAAAGGGATCCTCTCTGCAGAGTCATGGAATTTCATCATTCATAACCTGAATGGACTGTGTTTCTTGGGTAATCATACCCAAACCCAAACTATGCAACCTAAGAGCTTAATATTGGAAGGATCATGGACCACTAAAAAGATAAACTGATCTATCTTGGGAGAAGTACGGCCAGGGGGCTCCGTTAGAGGCAAGGATGGGGAGACTTTGTCTTACATACTTTGGACGTGTTGCCAGGAGACCAGTCCCTGGAGAAGGACATCCTGCTTGGAAAGGTAGAGGGCAGTGAAGGGGTGGAAGGCCCTCCAGGAGATGGATGGACACAGTGGCTGCAACCATGGGCTCAGGCATAAGAACAGTTGTGAGGATCGTGCAGGTCCATGTAGTGTTTCATTCTGTTGTACATAAGGGTTGGAGTCAACTCGATGACACCTGACGCCAACCACGAGGGATGGTATCTCTCACTATGGAAACACTGGTCTAGAGGCGTCACTGAAAGTTGTCTTGTTACAGGCAGCCTAGCTGAGCCAGGATCCAATCAACGTCCACACATTGTATATGGTTGATATGTCTCCCAGTTTTCTTTTAATCTATAAAAGCTTTCCATTGCTTTATTTTTCTCTTGTTGCTTTCTTCTTGAAGAGATCGACTCATTTGTATTCTCATATTCTAGATTTTAGTATAGTGTCCCTTGGCATTTTCTTTTATCTTTGTATTTTCTGAGACGTAGAAATGAGCTATTTTAGCAAAAGTGGGTGCAGGTTACCTCATCACATCACCTTGAGAGCCACACCATGGCTCTGTTTGTCACAGGATGTTCGAGTGTGAGAGCCTGATCCAAGAGTGACACCGTTCAGCAGCCTTCCACTTGACGGTTTTAGTTGTGTGTCGTTGCTGATGATTATCTAAGTTCGTTGTTTCATGAGGTGTGGAAAAATGGTGCAATATTCAGATTTTGACATTTCTCTTTCATTTGTAATTCTTCTATAAAAAAGGGCTTATAATTTCCCTGAAATGCTCTGAATACAGGAAAGGCCAGGAAAATGCTTTGTGAGTTGTTTTTTTAATTTGTCAATTTTTAAAACAAAATGCTTTGATCTGGCATCATCAAAGGGTGGCCAATTAGCCTTTTAAAAATGAGATTACTAACTTGTGAATTTTAATGTGTTTCTTGTCTTTAAACTTCCTCTTGACCAAATTTGACCAGCAGGAGGTCTGTATGTTGGTGTCATTGTCTTTGTGACCTGACCTCAGTATTGTTTAATTTTTGAAACTTACAGTGCACAATACATTCCAGGGTATTTTATATAATTTCTGCCTCATTTTCTATAGTAACAAAGAGAGATAAACTATAATTAAATATTTAATATGAAAAATTGTTGATTAAAACTTATAAATATTCCTCATGGATTTAAATAGAAATATTACTGTTTTATCAGATAAATAAACTCAATCTGATGATTTCAAATCAATGTATATTCATTTATAATTTCTAACTAATGCTACCCCAATAAGAGGGGGGAGTATTTTCCCCTTAAATCAGACAAACAAGCTAATTTATTTGGAAAAGAAATAAGGCAAAGGATGCCAGGAAAATAAAAACTTTAAAACTAATAGCTTTAGGAATGATTAATGGTGATGATTGAGCAGCATGATGGATGTAATTAATGTCACTGAACTGTATATTTGGGAGACTAGTCATATCAAATATCGGCATAGTTGTAGAATAACTAGAACTTCCATACCATGGTTAGGAGTGTAAACTGATACAGCTACTCTGGGAAAGTACTTGACAATTGTTTAAACCTAACATTCTTAAACTCTGGGTCATAACCCCACATGGGGTTACATCACTGACTGTGAAGGTCATGGAAAATTTGGCAACAGTAAAAGTTTTCTGAAAAAGCAATGTCTGAAATTTAAGCCAAAATCAAACACATAATGAATCCAAGGTATTTCCAGAGCACTTGCCCATGTTTCATCACAAGACTTGACTGTAGGTTTGTACACAAGCTCGCATCGCACCCGCATGCTGTCAGCCGCACAGTGGCAATGAGCACTGTGCGGGATTCCTCCGCTCGGCTTCAGGACTATTGCAGGTTATGAGTTGCAGTGTTTTTACTGCACATGCAAAGTTTTCTGCGCTTTACAAAGATATAAAGGTTTAATTATGGAAAATGAAGACAATATTTTCTTATTGTCATTCCTCAATACGTATCAAATTAGTGTTAAAACGTTTGATCTAAAAGTTTGCTCTTATCTCTTTCCTCTTATCTCTTTCTTTTACAGAAACATAAGTGTTTAATTGCAGCAAGTAACTACAGCAGATAGCGCTGAAGATACAGCCTGGGAAGACTAGCAGATCTGCCCAGACCACATGGAAGCTAAGGAAGAGGAAAAGAGAGAGAGAAAGAGAGTGGACTGCATCCTGGCCCACCAAACCCTGAGGATGATACTCCTGCTCAGAGCAGCCAAGGCACAGAGAGGACTCTAGGGTAGGGCCACCACGATACACAACATCCTCTCACTGACCCACAAGGCAGCAGGGGACAGCACTAGAGACACATTTCAGGAATGGTGCTGGTTTGACAACCCCCTCACCCCCATATTGGGTTAAAACACAGAAGGAACATAACAGGACAACAAGGGAAGCAAGGCAAAAAAAAAAAAAAGTCCCCAAGGAATTCTGAAAACAGACTTCAGACTTGGAGGGAAGGGCTTGGCAGCTCATTAAACTCGATGGGAAAACATACATAAGGGCCAGCAGACCTCCTCCTCCTCCTCCTTGTTTTATTCCTCCTCCTCCTTCTCATGTCTATCTATATAAGATAGGCAAGATAAACAATCTGAAGAGAAAACAAAGGGACCCACAGTTCCAGGGGGACAGGGAAGAAGGGGTTGTGGAAAGTATGGGGGAGCCAACAAACTCAGGGACAAGGGAACAACAAGAAACCTAAAGTCAATGGTGAGGAGGGTATGGAATGCCTGGTGGGGATTGATCAATTGCAATGTAGTGAAGGCAAATTACTGAGAGCCGAATGAAGGTCGAATATAACAGTGGGACAGCAGGAAAGTAGATGGAAATAGAGGAAAGAACTAGGAGGCAAAAGATATTTATAGAGGTATAAATAGAGGCATGTATAGATGCAAATATATTAATATGTAATATAGTTCTATATACATATTTATAGGGGTATATGTCTATATACATATTTATATGTTAAGTATCAAAGTCGCAGACTAACATTGGGCCTCTGCTCAAGTTCTCCCTCAACGCAAGATACTTTATTCTAATAACCTGGCATTCTGTGATGCTCAGCTTCCCAACTCGATCACTGAAGTCAAAATGGGTGCATAAGTAAATGTGGTGAAGAAAGCTGATGGTGCCTGGCTATTAAAATATATAGTGTCTCGGGTCTTAAGGCTTGAAGTTAAACAAGTGGCTATCTAGCAGGGGAGCAACAAAGCCCACATGGAAGAAGCACACCAGCCTGTGTGATCGCAAGGTGCTGATGGGATCAGAAGACCAAGGATAAACAATCATATAGATGCAGACATGAGTGAGGAGACCATGGGCAGGGGTAGGGGGGGAGTGGAGACTCAAAGACAATTGGACATCCCTCCCAGAAGGGTCACAAGGAAGGTATGAGCGAGTCAGGGTGCAGTATAGCATCAACAATACACACAACATTCCTCTAGTTCTTTAATGCTCCCCTACCCCATCCCAAATATCATGGCCTCAGTTCCACCTTACAAATCTGGCTAGACTGGAGCATCTACACTGGTACAGACAAGATCTCTTGAAACAGGTAATCCAGGACAGATGAACCCCTTAGGAACAATAATAGGACTAGCGATACTCCTATGAGGGTAGGGGGAAGGTAGGGGCAGAAAGGGGGAACCAATCACAATGATTGACGTATAACACAAGCAACAGAGACATCAGTGAAGGAAGACAGTGGATGGTGTAAGATGAAAATAATAATAATTTATAATTTATCAGGAGTTCTCGAGTCGATACCAAGGGCTCAAGTAGAAAGAAAATGTTTTGAAAATGATGAGGGCAACATATGTACCAATGTGCTTGATACAATTAATGTATGGATTGTGATAAAAGCTGTAAGAGCCCCCAATAAAATGATGTATAAAACAAAACCAAACAGACTCCCCCCCCCAAAAATTGCATGTAAAGAAAAACCAAATTCATTGCCATCGAGTCGATGCCAGCTCACAGAGACTCTGTAGCACAGGGTAGAACTGCCCCTGTGGGTTTCTGAGACTGTCACTCTTTCCAGGAGTAGAAAGCCCCTGCTTCCCCTAAGGAGCAGAATGGTGGTTTTGAACTCCTAACTTTGCAGTTAGCAGGCCAACTTGTAACCACTTTGCCACCGGGACTCCTTAGCAAAGACAAAGCCCCATAATAGTCTTTCTTCATGATCACTGCTGTATGTGTATCTCAGCGTGAATGCCAGTTTTTAAAAGAAGCACACACAAACATAAGTTCATAAACTGAAGCTAGAATGTAGTTGAGAAATTATTATCAATATTAATTTATATTTTAGGATAAATCTACTTTATGCAGTTAAGGATACGTGTCTTAATTTAGGCAAAACGGATTAAAAAAATACTGATGACAGTGCAGCCAAGTCTTCTCTACTAGGTTGTACTACATCTAAATTGACAAGAAAAAATGTCAAATAATTCTTGCAATATGGATTTACTTCTCCTCCCAATGATGGTGGTGTAGGAAAATGTCCAGGCTTAATTTGTAATCGAGTGTTTGCTGTGGGAAGCCTGGAATTAGCCAAACCTCAATGTTATCTGAATACCCAGTATACAATGTACTGCAATAAACCAAAGAAATGTGTAGAGTGACTTTAACAATCTTCAAATAATGAAAAACAATGTTGTGAAAAATGTGTTACTGGCAACAAAAAGTGTATCCTTGAATCTCATGAAACTCCTTATACCTACTTTGAAAGACTAAAAAGCCCTAGTAGAGAGGAGAAGATCATGTGTTAACCTGCTGGTATTGAAGTGTGAGAAATGGTTCATGGGTAAAAGCATAATTGAATAATACTATTTCCAAAAGAATTATTAAAATCAATAACGATCAATTCCAGCAACTTACTACCAGGCTTCCAGGCAACTCAAAGTTTGCAAACAAACAAAAACAAAACCAAAAATCAGCCCTTAGATCTTGTGTTTTGTGATAATATCAAAATCATTAACTGTATTAAAAATTGTGCCCTTAACAATCATTTGCTTTCAATGCTTTACAAAGACATAGATTCCAATTACAAAAGTGTATTAATATATGCACAAGTAAGATGCTATCAAGAGGGAGAAGTTTAAACAGATAATTGAAATTTAAAGATGAAATTATCTTATTTTGTTCATAATGACTCATGGCTTTCAAAACTGTTTAGTGTCAGATATTTTAAAACTCAATGGTTTTAAAATGTCCCTTCAAGGAAAAAATGATAACGTATTTATGGTAAGAGATAAAATTGGAAGTTTTACTAAAAAAGTTAACATGGAAGGACAGGGTGGAAAATAATTCGTTAGAAATGTATGCAGCTACAGATGATTTTAATTGAAAATAACCTTGTCCAAGGTTTAATTGTAATAAGTATAACTCATCATCTGAAGTGTCTAGAAATCAGTCTCAGAAATATTTCCCTTCAAATCTTGGTTCTCAAAATTGAAGTTGGGCTTATAAACCATACTCAGTAGACCTAAAAAATGTCAGCCACAAACCATTTGAATTTCAAGAAGAATGTTCTGAGTTATCAAGTGACACATGTTTAAGCTTTGAGTTTCCTTAAAAAAAATTAAATGAATTTTGTTGTGGCATCAAGACAGAATTTTCAACAAGTTCTGAAATGGATCTACTTCTGCTATTTTGTACTATGCATTTATGCAAAGCTGTATTTTTAGCATGAATAATTGTAAAATTAAAATACCAATCTATTCTGAAAAATGGTGAATATGCTCTATATCCTAAAGTATAAAATATTCTGGCAACATTGAATTCTTTATGTAAATATAAACAATCACTTCCCTCTCATTAGTATGCAAATGTGCTTTCTTCTTTAATAAATGGTAGTTACATGCCTACTAAAGAATTTTTAAAAACACATATCTTTATGATTTATTATCAGTAAATGTTTGATTTGTGTTCCTATTTTATATACCAAGAGGGTAAAAACTTTAAGAAGTTCTAGTTTAAACATATGCTTATGGTATGTATGATCTAGCCCTTCCTTTGTAGGGATTACCCAAGGAAATGAAAACACATTAACTATAGAATCATTACAGTTATAGTAGTTTGTTTGTAAATGGTTGATCTTTTTAGCTGGAAAGAACACAAATGCATCCACAGGGACATGAATAGACACACTTTGATAAATCCACAGAGTAGAAGATGACTCTACATGGACATGGAACAATATATCCATACATACTAGAACAAGGATGAATCTCAAAACAGTTCTGTCGAATTCAAGAAGTCAGGCAAAGAAAGAAGTACGCACAATAGGACCGCCTTTATAGAATATTCTAGAAAGTTCAGACTAATCTTGATGTCTGTCACCTTATTAGTGGCATCAAAGAAATCTGGAGCTAGGTAGCTGTTGGAAGGCTGGTGGGTGAAGAGAGGAACAGAAAGAAGGGATGATTCAGGGGAACCAGAAAACTGTTGGGAGTCATAGCTATGGTCATTATTGTGATTGAGGTGGTGGTTTCACAGATGTCCACACATGTCAAAATCAATTAAATTATACAGTTTTTAAATGGGATGATTTGCTATATATCATTCTATAAATTGATAGATGATATCAACATTATCATGTGGAATCGTATAACCCTGAGTGAAATTGTTAAAAATAAAAATGATGAGCAAACAGACAGGAAAAAAAATCCCACTCTCAAAAATGTAGTGTCAAAAAGATTGTTGAATTTCAGTTTGTACAAGGATTGTACAGATGACCTCTGGGCACTGCAGAGTACATACAATACTGACTAGTTCTACCACCTGCCTGTAGGCTCTGTGACCATGGCCATGTTGCTTCAAGATTCCCATCTGCAGTGGGAAAAATAATATTAACTCATGAAAATATTCAGAGAATAGGTGTGCTAATACCTGCTAGCACAGTGCTTTGGTTGTCATAATCCTGTTGTTACTTAGAAGTAACCTACTTCACATCTCAAGGATCCCCATAGAAACCATGCAGCCCAGACAGTAGGACTGACCAGCTATGCGCCCTTGGATGCTGTCTCCTTCATTAAGGAAACCATTCCTTACAAAAAATGCACATACAGATTCAGGGCCTTCAAGCTTCAGTGGATCAAGAAATCTTGCTTGGGGAAACTTTTCTTTTTAAATTCTTGTCTTGACTTCAAGGTGGAATCACAGATTTTGGATTCGTCCACCATTTGTCATCAGGCAGCTAATATGGAAAGGCTTTGTGATCTTAAGAGGGCCACTTTCCCCTCCGCCTTGCATATTAACCATCACACCGACCTTTAATCTCTTCAGGTGATGGTGAATAGCATTCCCATATCAGCCATTCTCAGTTACACACCAACCCACACCTGTACCTTGAGGCCATTGAGCGATATCACTTGTTGGATCAAACTATTCCTTATTTTACAGTTACCTTAACCACAGCCTACCCCAATGTACACTGTTCAATCCGGATAACTTCATAAATGTGTGTGCCCCTGCCAGCTCTCCTGAAAACGCATAGGAAATATATATTTTTTAAGGATGTAAGGAGTTATCATTGGAACTTACCAGCCCATCCTCAGGAGAAGGCGAGCGGTCTAATTCCACAAACAGTGCAGCTTGGGAAGCCTCTGGGGCCGCTCTACACGATCCTGGAGGGCTGCTGGGGTCACGATCAACTCTACTGTAGTCAGCTGGGCTTGGGGTTTTTCTACTGTATAGAGATAAAACACAACGCAGATCCCTTACCATGAAAAGAAAACCAGTTACAATGGATTCATGTCGATGGCTAAACATCGACATGATTATATTTTTAGTTACACCTCTTGAGGATTGCCTACTTTTCTTATTTTCACAGGACCATAATCATTTAGTTCAAGGGCTGGCAAACTTTTCTTGTAAAACACTGGTTATTAAATGTTTTCAGCTTTGTTTGCCAAGAGGCAAAAATCAAGGATGGCATGTAGGTCCTTGCCTAACCATTAAAAATGAATCCATTTTAAAATATAAAAGTCATGAAAAATATTGAATATGCCATGGACTGTCAGAAGAACAAAAAAATCTGTCTTGGAAGAAAGGCAGCCAGAATCCCCCTTAGAAGTGAGGATGGTCAGACTCGGTTCATGTGCTTTGGGCATCTTATCAGGGGTGACCAGTCCCTGGAGAAGGACATTCTGCTTGGTGAAGTAGAGGCCAGCTAAAAAGAGGGAGAAACTCAAGGAGATGGATTGACCCAGTGGCTGCAATAATGGGTTCAAAGGATTGTGAGGATGGCACAGGTCTGGGCAGCACTTTGATTTGGCACCTATGAGATTACCGAGCTAGAAGGGAGATGAGAGCACCTAACCCCAAAAACATTAAAAAACAACAATACAATAGACGAAGGTCAGCATTTGGCACACTGCCCACGCTGGTCCAGTTTTTTACTTAGTTGCATATTTTTTAGCTTAAGTCGTTTAACAATAGTTGAATCCAGTTTTAATGAGTCTCTTTTTCCTGAACTAATTAGAACACGATGATCTGTCTTACGTCCTGGGTATTTATCTCAGGAAGGGAGGGGGCTAAACCTCACACACATCTCATTGAACTCACTCACTGCAGTTGCTGGGAATTTGGATGTCCTCCACGGTTTCTCTTTGAAATATTTACTACTTCAATATTTTTGGTTTTCTTCCCTAACCTATTTAACAGAAAACACATTTTCATCAGTGTCTCTTGTCTTTTCCTTACTTGGCATCCTTTGGATCTTAAAATGAGGCGTCTGAAAGGAGCATTGTTTTGCTAATTAATTTCAACTATTTTGCAAGCTGCCAGAATCCAGCATTCTTTTTTGTTGTTGTTTTTGTCAGTACTCTTGGTGGATGTTGGCTTAAATTATTAGAATTCTTTTAACATATTAATGTTACTTAAGCGAGTAAATATTTCCTTGGAGAAGTGCCTTTTTGGAATCCACACTTTTGTTGGGAAGCAAACCTTCACAGAGCCAACATATGGTGGTTGTTTTGTCCTATAAATACTTCACGTGGAAGAGATTGTACTTGAGATCATTTTGAGTCCGTTGATTTTTCCACCCTTAGAATTCCACTTTGGGAGAATCCTTAAAAGTCACAAAATCCTAGCAGGTCTAGCATTTCCCCCTAAAATTATGGTCCAGTTTTGGTCCAGTTTCCCCACGTTCTAATTCTACATTCTCTCATTCTCAATAGGTGACCTCTATGGGAGAAGAATGCCTCATCCTTCTCCCACATCTCAGCTGCTGATTTCAAACGGCTGACCTTGCAGTTAGCAGCCCAACTCATAACAACTACATCACCAGGGCTCAAGGGTGTCAGAATTTGTGCTTCTGAATTGTGTGTTGTTGAACATTAGAAGTGCCATGGATTGCCAAAAGAAGGAACAGATCTGTCTTGAGAGAAGTACAACCAGAATGCTCCTTACATGTGATGATGGCACATGTGTGTCTCCTGCACGTTGGACACGTTATCGGGATGGACCAGTTGCTGGACAATGACATCTGGTGAAGTAGAGAGTTATCAAAAAAGAGAAAGACCTTCAGCAAGATACATTGACACAGAAGGGGATGCTGCAACAGAGCAGTGATTAGGCTCGCTCAGGACCAAGCAATGTTTCCGATTGTTGTGCGCGGGGTCAGTCTGAGTCAGGACCACCTCCATGGAACCTCCCATCCTGCCCTTGATTATCACTAATTTAATATAGGTGAAATACTACCTTATATATTTTATTATTAATCATTTTATTGGGGGGTTACAAATCTTATATCAATCCATCATTCAATTGTATTAAGCACACTTGTACATATGTTGCCATTAACCTTTCCAAAACATTTTCTTTCTACTGGAACCCTTGTCATCAGCTCCTCTTTTTTCTCCCCTCCTCCCCCATTCTCCCACCCATGTGAATCCTCTATCAATTATATATTGTTGTTGTTATTTCATGTCTTACACTGGCTGTTGTTTCCTTTCACCCTCATTTCTGTTTTTCATCCCCCTAGGGGCTGGGTTTATATATCCAACCTGGTGATAGGTTCCCCCTTTCTCCCTTCCCCTCCCTGCCCCTGGCCTTGTGATATTGCTAATCCCATTACTGTTGCTGAGGGTTTTATTTGTCCTGAATTCCATGTTTCAAAAGCTCTTATCTGTGCCAATGTGTATACTCCAGTCTAGCCAGATTTGTAAAATAGAACTGGGTCATGGTAGTGAGGGAGAGGAAGCATTTAGGAACTGGGGAATGATCTGTGTTTCATCAGTGCTATACATGCACCCTGGTTGAATTGTCCCTTCCTTGTAACCCTTCTGTGGGGGGATGTCAAACTGTCTACAGATGGGTTTTGGGTCTCCACTCCGCACTCCTCCTCATTCACATTGATAAGATTTTGTTTTTGGTCTGGGTCTTTGATGCCTGATACCTGATCCCATTAACACCTCATGATCACACAGGCTGGTGTGCTTCTTCCACGTGAACTTTGTTGCTTCTCAGCTAGATGACCACTTGTTTATCTTTAAGCCTTTAAGACCCCAGATGCTGTATCTTTTGATTGCTGGGCACCATCAGCTTTCTTCACCACATTTGCTTATGCTCCCATTTTGTCTTTAGCGATCATGTCGGGAAGGTGAGTATCAATGAGTGCCAGGTTATTGGAACAAAGTTTTCTTGTGTCTAGGGAGGCCTTGGATAGAGGCCCAAAATCTGTCTGCTACCTTAATGCTTAACATATAATTATAAGTACATTGGTCTCTATCTTTTCATTAGAAGTTAATATATATATGCCTATAGCTATACCTCTATAAATAGCTTTTGCCTTGTGTTTTTCCCCTCTATTTCCTTTCACCTTCCTCATGTCCCACTTTTGTGACTTATTTATTTCATGCAGCATAAGGTTTTTCTACATTGTGGCACACATGAAGACTTAATTTCTCCTTATGACTAATCCTCCATTGTGTTTATGTACCACATATTGTTGATCGATTTACATGTTGATAAGCATTTTCGATATTTCCATAATTTGGTTATTGTTAAAAGTGCTGCAGTAAACCCTGGGAAACTGGTGTCTATTTGTATTTCTAGTTCCTCTTTTCTGTATGAACTTAGGCTTTGGATTTCAAATTATATTGTACTTCTATCTTAAACTTGATTTTTAAATGTTTTACTGTAAGTTTTTTAAAAAAGGTTTGTAGAACAGATAATGTTTTTCATTTGGCAATTCATACATATTTTATCAATTGAACTTCGAGTCTACCACTTGAATTGATCCTTCAATTAGGTCCAGAAAATTTCTTACCACGTCTTTGGGATTTTCTATGTTTATGATCATATCATCTGCAAATAAGGAGTTCGACATCTTCTTTGACACTTGGGTGCATTTAATTTCTCTTTCTTGCCTTATAGCTTTGGCTAAGACTTCCAACACCATATTGACTAGGAATGGTGATAAAGGACACCCTTTCCTGGCTCTCACTCACAAGGGGACACTTTCAGTTTCTCTGCTTTAAGAGCCATGCCGGCCCTGGGTATTATAGACATGCTCTTTATTGTGGGGGGGATTTCTCTTCGGTTTTCATTTTCTTCAGTGTGTTTATCAGATGTTGGGTGGTGCCAAATTTCTTCTAGGTTTATTGATATGATTGCATGCTTTTCCCCCTTGGTTTTAGTTATGGGATGGATTACAGTGATTTATTTTTTATAATGTTGAACCATCCTGTATACCTGGTATGGATCCCATATAGTTTTGATGTGTTATTTTTTTAGACATACTGTTGGATTCTATTGGCTAGAATTTCATTGAAAATGTTTTTCATATGGTGTATATCTATTTAGTGATAAATAGTGAAATAGATAGATAGATGATAGATAGATAGATAGATGATAGATAGATAGATTGGATAGATAGATAGATAGATAGATAGATAGATAGATAGATAGATAGATAGATAGTGGATAGATCTGCCTGATTTTGGCATCAGGGTTATGATTATTTCATGAAATGGATTTGGCAGTTTTCCATCATTTTTAATACCCTGAGTAGAATTGGTGGCAGCTTTTCGTTAAATGTTTAATAATAACACCTGGTGAATCCATGTGGGCTCAGATTATTATGATTTGGGAGGTTAGGTGAGTGGGCCTGAGAGTTTTTAAGTTACCTTGTTGATTCCCGCCTATTTCACAAGAAAATCTTGAGTGGAGAAAAGACTGCTGGTATGTTGTGATTTCTTGAACTTCTAACTTTTAATTTTGAAGTAGCCAGTGTTGAAGTGTACTGAGAGCAAACTGATGATAACTGATGATGACACGGAGAGAGGAAAGTCTATGGACTTCGTGCCAGATTTGGAGACAAGGCTACCGCAGAGGAGGAGCATGAGTGGTGAGCACAGGCGTGACTGTGATGATGGCATCTTTATTAGTGACACGGATGACTTTGTGAGCGTCGTGATAATCAACACAAATGCAGCCTCTGAAGAAGACAGGCAGCTCAACAGTCAACAACAACAACAACAAAGCCAGCACTCAAAAAATTAACTTCGTTACCTACTGTGGTTCTGCACCTTAAAATCGGGGCTTGAAAGAAGCGTTTATTGACAGGAGTGTGAAGTCTGCCATCAAAGAAGGACTCTCACTTCTACCTGATAGGAGTTTGTTGGCTTTAAGATTGGAGAAGACCTGTTGAATATTTGCCAAGAGCTGCCTAGGATAAGCCAGGAAGCTCTCAAAACAGTGGGGTTCAATGAGCAGGGAAGTATCTCTATCAACACCCCAATAAATCAGGGTCCTGCTAGGCCCTGGCAGGGAAACTAATCAATGGTGTTGTTGGCCTGTACGTGGTCTTCTCTCAAACTATAAAGAAATGGCAAGAGAAGAAATGGAGTACAGAGATCTAGAAAAAGTTCATCCACAATGATGCCTGAAAAGCACCGGTGGTCAGACACCCCGAAGAGACCAGGAGAAGGCTTTGCCAAGAGAAGGAAAGGATCTTGGACCAGGAGATCCTGGGTTCTAGACTCCAGTGAGGGTCTCAAAGCCTTCAAAGAAGGACAGTGTTGTCAGGACCAAGCAGAACGTGGAAATGGAGTCATTCGGGTTTCAGGGAATCTCGGGAGGAAGTTCTCAGCTGGATAACCCGATGAGAAAGTTCACAGATATCGGGTGAAAATGCAGATCTGCCCACACAGTGAGAATTAGCTTCAAGGGCAATAACATGCCATTGGTACTGACTGGGATGGATCTCTATGTAACTTATGAGGGACTTATTGGAGGGAAAAGATGTCACTATTTTTTTTCTTTTTAGTGTCTTTGTAAATGATTGGTTCTGCTTGTATCAAATGCCACAGCACTGGCCATTTCTCTCAAATGTATTTAACACAGTTGTGGACTTTGTACAGAGGAATGTTAATCATAGGGCTATAAACTTTACACAATAAAATTGCACTCTGGTTTTGAAAATAAAAAATTATTTTAATGGCATTTTTTCTATTCAGAGGTATTCACCCAGGAAGCAAAAGGTTAATTCAGTACTTGTTCAGCAAACTAGACCATCATTTACTAAAGGATTTTCTTCTTGGACAAAGATGTTTAAACAACCCTACTACCTTGAAGTAATTGAGACTTTCTAGTTTCATATGAGTATAACAGTGGTTGAATATCTACTGTTTACAATAAATGTTAATGAATGATATTTTAATTTTATTAATTTTGATGTTTTAAATATATTACAAAGATCAAAAAGGCAGAAAGAATCTTGAGGTCTTTATAACAGGTCATATAATATTTCGGGGTACAGATGTCCAAGTCCCAACCCCTGGTCCTTGTGATTGAGACCTTATATGAACATAGGGTCTTTATCGACACAATCAAGTTATAATAAGGATCAATTCTGACTTATAGCAACCCTATAGGAAAGAGAAGAATGGGCCCCTGTGGGTTCCCCTGACTAGATCTTTATGGAAATAGAAAGTCTCATCTTTCTCCTGACATAAGGCTTGTGGTGTCGAACTGCTGATCTTTCTTAGCAGCTCAATGCTTAACCAACGCTGTGCTACTAGAGTAGGGCCTAGTTCAGTGACTGGTGTTCTTATACTAAGAACAAAATTTGGACACAGAGACAGACGTGCAGGAAGAAGACAATGGTAAGCAGATGCTGGTAGGACGCAAGACTAGGAAACCACAGATGGCGATAACTCACAGAAGCCGTGCAAGTGACATGGAACAGATGCCCCCTCTGAGACTCCAGAAGAAACCCACTTTGCTGACACCTCGATGTCAGGCGTTGAGTCTCCAGAATGGCGAGAAAATAAATGGCTGTTGCTTTGAGCCGCTCAAGGTATGCTACCTTTAAAAACCAACAGCCCTAGGAAATGGAAAACACAGATGTGAACATCAGGGGCACAGCCCCTAAACCTGTATATGACACAAGAAACAAAGACTCGTGCGAATGACCAAAGCATCAGACACTTCTCTAGCACTTAGAAAAATCTAGCAAACTGCAACAGGAAAAAACGAGAGATCATAACAAGGAAGGTTAAACTTTAGCACCCTATCATTTGATCCCCCTTATGATCCAT
Source organism: Tenrec ecaudatus (assembly GCF_050624435.1). Classification (NCBI taxonomy): domain Eukaryota; kingdom Metazoa; phylum Chordata; class Mammalia; order Afrosoricida; family Tenrecidae; genus Tenrec; species Tenrec ecaudatus. The sequence continues at coordinate 15,322,430 of NC_134540.1, read as the reverse complement.
TGAAACTTGTTCTAGTTTTTAATATGTTCTGATTTTTTAAATTGAGGGTTGTATCTTTCTTACTTTGTTATTCTTCTTAGTTAATTAGTTAGTTTGCTTGTTTTTAAATATTTTCCTGGATAAGAAATCCAGGATAGGTACAGAGATAGTAACTGGATTCGTGGTTCCTTGGGGGTCTGGCAGGAGAGGTTTGGGGAAAATGGGGAGCTAATAATGATAAGGACAAGAATGAAGGAAATGTTGTAAAGTTGGTTGTGGTGATAATTGCGCAACTCATTTTGATGTAGTTGAACTATACGCATGATATAGGAATTAAAGGCCAATAAAACCGTTGGGCAAAATTTTTTTAAAGATGCACTGATACCACAGGCCAACAATAATAACAAAGAAAGATTGATTTATAGTTGGGAAGGCTTCTACAAAGACCTGCCACTTAAATGGAAGCTTGAGGGGGGCGTTGGCTTTAGTTGGAGATGGACATAGTGAGAGGGAGGTGCACACCGAAGAACTAGCATGTGTGGATGCTTACAGAGGAGAACTGAGCTCCTTGACCCTGCGGGCCCTCACCTGGGGCACAGGAGCCAGATGGGCACTTATGGAGCCCAGGGGATATGCACCAATTACATGGACTATATTTCTGTCGGAGTTGTGTTTCTGGATTCTACGCTCATTTGCCAAAATGATTTCTGCAAAGGGTGACTCATTTACAGTAAACAGTCTCCTTTTGACAGTATCTTAAATTAAATTCCAAAGAAGTCAGCGACAAAAGAAGACGAAGTGACCTGCTTGGGTCCCAAAGAATGTTTCAAATCCTTTGCGCACAGTGTTACAAAAGTCTAATCCGTAAACTTCAGGAAAAGCCGAGAAGCCCATCAGTAACAATAAGAACTTGAAAATATAAATATATCTATCTCTTAGGTATGACTGGTGAGCTACACAGGTGATCCCTTTCAAGCCATCGCCACCAGAAAGGGCCAATGACTCATCCGTGTGTCCAGTCTCACTCCTCACCTTGAATGCAGAAACGAAATGAACAACTCTTGGACATCAGCCTCTGTCTCTTTCACTGGACTCTGGTGATGACATAGTCGCCTTAACATCACTTAAAAAAGGACATGGCCCTATTTATAAATGCCACATGGCTATAACTTAAAGGTTACAATATAAAGGTTAATGTTCACCAGTAAAAGGAAAGCAGCCCAGTATTAATGCTTTTAATAGTTTAAATATATACTGTTACTGCCATCGAGTCAACGTTGACTCATAGCGATTCCCGGTGGGTTTCTGAGACTGTGACTGCTTACAGGAGTAGAAAACCCAGACTGTCTCCCAAGGAGCTGTTGGTAGTTTCAAACTGCCCACCATGGGGATCGCAACCCAACAGGTAACCACTACACCACCAAGGCTCCTAGTTTAGATACATTGCAATCCTTAAATTTAAAGTATTATAGGCAGGAAACCTCAACGGAAGCAAGGTCTTCCTGCTGTAGACTCAGGTTCAAATCCCAGCTACCGCACCCGATGCACAGTCACCTCCTGCCTGCCAGGGGAGGCTTGTGCGTTGCTATGATTGAACAGGTCCTAGCAGAGCGTCCTGACTGAGAGACAAGGAAGGACTGGCAATCTACTCCCCCAAATCAGTCAGAGAGACCTGACTGACCACAACAGTCCAACCGACAACCCGTCCTGGGGATGGTGCAAGACCAGGCAGTATTTTGTCCTATTGTACGTGGGTCAACATGCACCTGGGATGGATGAGATGGCTACTAACAACAAGAGAAACCTCAACAGCCTTTACTGACATTGACTGCTAGTGCCAATCCTAGTGCACTGTTCACCTTCTAAAGGAGTAGATGTTATATACCAAAGAAGCAGCCCTGGATGAACTCCTACTGTGGTCTATTAGAGGGAGCTTTCTGAAAAGGCATACAAAGTGGCGGGAAACTCCTATTATCTCCTGCTTTCCGAGAACATTTTGAAGTCTCCTCCTATTTGCTCTCCAAGTGGGATTCAGCCTGATCAGTCCTTGCCATCTCATTTTGGAAAATGAGTTCGCAAATGGGGGTGGTGGGGTGCAGCAGAGTAGAGACCCAAAGCCCAACTGTAGACAATTGGACATACCCTCACAGAAGGGTCCCAAGAAAGGGACAAGGCAGTCAGGGTGCAGTATAGCACTGGCGAAACATACAACATTCCTCTAGATCTTTGATACTTCCTCCTCCCACTATCATGATGGCAGTTCTACCTTACAAATCCATCAGAGCATGTACACTGGCACAGATAAGAGCTCTCAACACAGGGAATCCAGGACAGATAAACCCCCTTGGGAACAATAATGAGAGTAGTGATACCATGAGAGTAGGGGAATGTGGGAAGAGAACAGGGAAACCGATCACAATGATTGATGTATCATCTCCCCCCCTTCCCCCGGCCCCAAAATGAGGAACAACAGAAACATGGGTGAAGAGAGACAGCGGATGGTGTAAGATATGAAAATAATAATTTATAATTTATCAAGGGTTCATGAGGGTGGGAGAGTGGGAGGGTAGGGGTGGGGGAAGTAACAAATGAGCTGATAACAAGGGCTCAAGTAGAAATAAAATGCTTTGAAAATGCTGATGGCAACATAGGTACAGGCGTGCTTGGCACAATGGATGTATGGATTGTTATAAGAACTGTAAGAGTCCCAATAAAATCATTTAGAAAAAAAGAGAAAGAAACAAAGAAAGAAAATAGCTCACACCGTTGTAGAAGCAGTCCATACAAGTTCCAAGTCAGAGGTTACACTTGTGGCTTCTCCTGACTTAAGTAGGTTTAGGAGCCAATGGACCCATGATTGAGAGAAGATTGCAGAGGGTGATTGCAGAGGGGGGATCAATCCACCGTCAGCAGGTCAGGGTCTCATTTGGTAGAGAGAGGAAAAGATATGGAGGATTGTCTGTAGATCTAAGGGGAATTCAGTTAGGATATTCCAGAGGAGGCTGTGCAGGTCACTTAGACCTCGTGGAAAGGTGTCGTGGGTACTGTGGACTTACTACATTTTGTACTGACGCTGCCAAGTTGGTATAACAGTAAATCCCCAAGTACATATCCACAGTGTCTCACCTGCTTTACACACCAACACTACTGTTGGGAAATAACTCTGTATGAGGGAGCTCCAAAGTGTTTGTGGAAGAATGGAATGAAAAGATAATTGAATTTTCCTACAAACTTTGTGCAGCACCCCCCCCCCCCCGCTCCCCAAGCAGAAAAGGCAGTAATTCACTTTCCTGGTTCATCACATAAACTGGTCATTATTTGGCAGGACGTGAATCCAGTTTTGTTTCAGGCTTGCTCTCACACTTTTACCACAGCGCTGTGACTGGACCTGCCTGGAGGGAGGAGGAACACAGGGAGCCGTAAACACAGCAGTGTGAACTGTATCCCTGAACTCTTCCCATCAGAGGCTGAGGATGACCGAACTGGGTAGGAATGGTGCTTGGCATGATCTCATAGCGTGAAATAATTAAAGGAGTGTTACAACCAGATCAGTATACATTTTATATACATGTTTCTCAGTTTAGAAGTTGGGGGGGCATGATTTCATATCCCTCCAAACATCGTGGTGGTGATGGTGAACTAGTCCTACTCGTGGGACCCAAGCCACTCTCCTGAGAGGAGGGGAAACAGTTGCAGCCGGAGCTACAGATTCGTTGGGCAGAAAGGTCAATATTTTGGGGGGCAAGGACAATCAGCAAGGGCTCTTCTTAAGGGTGTGAACCAACAAATGGCCTGGGGGAGAAAGAGAGTCAAGTAGGAATCTCAGGATAAAGGAACGATGCTTAGTTTGTCGGTTGTTAAAGGGGAAAAAAGTGAAATAGGAAAGACGTGTAAGATAACCACATTGAGACCCATAGCACGTCCCTTCTAGTCCTGAGAGGAAAGCAGCGGCCACCACACCAGGCTTGGAGCTATGCCACGGTTGCAAAGAAACTTGGATGGGGCAGTGGGATGAGGGGGGCTAAAAAAATACAGAATAGCTGTTCCTCTTGGTCGGTCATTGCTTGGAGCTTGAAGATAAGTGTTGATGTTAAAGAAACTGATGAGTTAAGGAGTTGTATGCTATAGGATTTATGCCAAGTCACAATAACCCCATGGCAGAGTAGAGCCATCCTATAGAGTTTCCTAGGCTGTCATCTCTTATCTCCTTAACCAAAGTAGCACGTATGCATTGTCTCTAATATATATAGACTTTTGTAGCACAGAGATACTACCGTACATATAGGTAGATATAACGTCCTTCACTCACTGCCATTGAGCTCATTCCAACTCAGAGCAACCCTACAAGACAGAAGAGAATTTCCCCCGTGGGATTCTGTGACTGTAAATCTTTTGTACGAAAGAGAACATTTATTAAAGTCTTTAACAGGACAAGGACAAGACAAAGACAAATACATATTATACAGACACGGGAGAGAATTTACTATGAGGTCATAATGGTCTCCACAGATTTGTTGATATATAGAATTTTGAAAGGACATAGAAAGCCCAGGAAAACTGTCACAAATTAAAAATGAAAGAAAAACCATCACAAATGCAGGGTCGATAGCAAATCAATACATCAGAGTTACAGGTGGGATTCCCGAAGGGGGAATGGGCTCTGACTGGGATGTGTGCAGTGTGGTAGACAGAGGAGCTTGCAAGAAAAGGTCCATAGGCATCGTGAAGGCAGTTAGAGCATGATTTGTGACTACTGGACCCTCCGAACAGATGGACATACGGGCTAATATCAGACTTATGGACTTGCTATGGACTGGGCTGGGATGTTTGCTTAATGTTCAATTGCTCTTGTATCAAAAGCTCTTTCCTACACATATATAAGTGTCTATGAATTTGTTTCTCCAATCTCCCCGAACTAACATGCTGTAAACCACAAAAAGACAAAAAATTAAATCTAGGTATGTGCCGCAATCTTTACAGGGACAGATCAATAGGTCTTTTCTTCTCCGGAACCACTGGTGGGTTTGAACCAAAGACTTTTTGGTTGACAGCTGAGCACTTCGCAATGGAAAGTCGTGAGGAACATTTCTCATTTGAGGATCACAATCTCTTGTAGGTGTGATTGTCTTCAGACTCAACTCAGAGACATCGAGTTCATCAGGAGAGACAAAGGGCATCTCTGCTAGATAGATCATTTCCATGCCTCCAAGTTAATATCTTTGGGAGTACGCCTCCCTAAGGCTTCCTCTACTTGTGGGTACTTTACAATGTTTTATTGTGTTCAGGTGAAAAGGAATACAAAGTAGAGCATAGTTTTACATTAAACAATTCACATCCATTCTGATTCAACCCATTCTTTGCGATTGCTTCCGCGGACCATCCCTTGTCCCATCCCCTCCCTGGTTCCTATTTCCATCCCCGCTTCTTTCCTAACCCTCTGAACGTTATCCTTGGGCCAACGCTGGGTACTCTTGGATTTCAAAAAGAAAGATACAACTAAAAGGATAGAAAGACAAACTTGTACATGGATTGGCCTTTCTTTCTTTTTTTATATAAAAATAATTTTACTGGGGGCTCATACAATCCTTATCACAAGCCATACATCCATCTATTGTGTCAAGCACATTTGTACATTTGTTGCCATCATCATTCTCAAAACATTTGCTTTCTACTTGAGCCCTTGATATCAGCTCATCATTTTCCCCTTCCTCCTTGCTCCCCCTCCCTCATGAACCCTTGATAATTTATACATCATTAGTATTTTGTCATGTCTTATGCTGTCTGACATCACCCTTCAAACACTTCTCTGTTGTCCACGCCCCAGAGAGGAGGTTATATGTAGATCTTTATAATCTCTTCCCCCTAAGTACCCCACCTTCTCTCCACCCTCCCGGTATCGCTACTCTCACCACTGGTCCTGAAGGGATCATCTGCCCTGGATTCCCCGTGTTTCTAGTTCCTATCTGTACCAGTGTACATCCTCTGGTCTAGCTAGATTTGTAAGGTAGAATTGGAATCATAATAGTGGGGGGGGGGGAGGAAGCATTAAAGGAAAGTTGTATGTTTCATTGTTGTTATCCTGTACCCCGACTGGCTTGTCTCCCCGCAGTCCTTCTGTAAGGGAATGTCCAGTTGCCTACAGATGGGCTTTGGGTCTCCACTCTGCACTCCCCCTCATTCACAATGATATGACTTTTTGTTATTTGATCCCTTCGACACTTTGTGGTAACACAGGCTGGATTTTAAACCAAGTACTTTTCCTATGGAAGGTGAGCCCATCTCTCTGAGTAGACAGATATATGGAGACCATCCAATAGGGAATCATGACAACCCTTAAGGCATTTAAAAAAATTCAGGTAAAAAATCCCAAACATGGCAGTGAAAAATAAACCCAACAGCTTCAAAACACTAAAAATCTTAATAAGGGGACTTTCTTTTAATGACCTGTCTTTGTAAATCAAAGTTTAATTTCAGTAAACACACAAAAGCTACTTTAAAATATGGAACCAGATGTTTGCAAATCTGTGGAGAGCTGAATCTCCAGAGCTGACTCCAAGGAAAATGATACAGACTAGTTAACAGGACAATGGCTCCCTTTCCCACCATGTGGAAGAGGAGAAATGAAGTTGCTTGAACAGCTGTTGGCTGCAAGACAATACATTTGAGCCCATTCTGGAGACCAGGTAACCCACAGCCACACTCATGGACCCATTCGAGATTCACAGGTGCCTTCTCAGCATCTGACTTCATTCTGAACTTGCTTTCTACACAAGGACATCGGAGTGGGAGAAATCCATCCTGTCCAAATCTTGGGTGTTCCAGCCTTATAGAAAAGCTAACTAGAAAGAGACAGGAACAAGTGGAAGGCTAGCCGATCTTCCCAGCTCACTCATTACCATCCAGTTCATTCTGATTCCTAGCGACATGATAGGACAGACTCACGCTGCCCTTGTGGATTTCCAAGACTCTGACTCTTCACAGTAGAAACCGTATCTCTCTCCTCTAGTGTTACTGGGGATTTTACACTGCTGACCTTGTGGTTCAAGGCCCAACTCAGGACCCGCTATGCCACCACCAGAGCTCCTAGACAATCTGGTATGTCCAATCAAATGCTCGAAAGCCTCCTCCCCAGCTTGTAGTAGAGAAGGTCCTGAGTGCAACTGGAGGTACCGTGGAAGTGAGAAAGGGTCGCTGCATTGAGAGGACAGCTCCTGTCACTAATTCGCTCTGTTACATCCGCATCATGTCAGCTCTGGGAACCTCACTTTTCCCCGAAGTCCAATGAAACAGCGGACCTTTCGCAAGTCATTTTAATGCTAACAGTTGATGACACACTTCTAAACAAAATCAGCTGGGTCGGGATGTAAGATGAAGACCAAAAGTAGTGATACAGCAAGAGAGAACACATGCAAAACTGCTTCCCATTCTTCATAACTGTCAAAGCAAAGGCCGATGGGAGAGGTAGCGGGATGTACACACAAATTTCTGCAGGACACGTGAATGGTGTCTCACCAAAACCAACCAACCAATAAACTCACTGCCACCAAGTCGATGCCGGTTCATAGCCACCCTCTAGGATAGGGGAGAACGGCTCCTGTGAGTCGCTGAGACTGTAATTCTTTACAGGAGTAAGAAAGCCTCATTTTTCTCCCATGGAGTGGCTGTTGGTTTTGAACTGCTGATCTCACAGCTAGCAGCCCAACTCGTAACCGCTGCTTCTTGTCTTACAGCCTCCAATTGCATCAGTCATGAGGGCTATCTTTAGTGAGTCATTGATCCACAGCCCTCCTTCCCTCATTTGAAAACGTGCTCGGTACACAGCAGAGTACCCAGGTGGGAATGTGCTGAGCCACTGACTGAAAGTCCAGACTCTTTCTGAAGAAAGGTCTGGCATACACTTCTGAAAAATCAGCCCCTGAAAAAGCTAGGGACAGTAGTTGTACTCTGACAAACAACTCCTGGTTAGCCACCACTCGCAGCAGACCTGGGGCTCCCATGTTCGTCTCCTGAACCTGGGAGCGGTGGCCTCCGATAATAGCCAGCACTCCATCTCTGTCGGAGAAGATAAGTTGCTGGGATGGTGAAGGCTTGATTACTGTTCCCAGGGCCCTACCTTAACCCTGTGAGGTACAGAGGCAAGCACCCACACACGCTGTAAATCATTCTGAGAGTGAGGAATGGAATCCCGTTTTGCTAGAACAAGTCCAGATGATGGCTTTGCGTTATATTAATTGCTAGCTGCCTTCAGCCCACACCTGAAGCAACATCCATTCTAATAACTTTCCCACGGTGGCACGGTCCCTCTTCATTCACTTCATTTATCTCTTTCCTCGTACTCGCCCATCCATCAGTCAAAACGAATTACATGAGGAAGATATCATTTCAGATCATTTTTTAAAAGAATTTCTTTCTCTTTAGGCTAACCTGCAGACTGGAATCATTCATCAATACTTAATAATTTATATTGAGCCTTCTGTGGAGGTTCCCAAAGGGTTTTGCAAACACTGCCTCGTAAATCTTTACCCAGGAATATTATTATCACATCAACGATGAAAAATGCATAGGGAATTGTGGAGAGTCTCTCTCCATCTCACAGCGAAAGATGCTCAACGTTCTTGGCTACACTTAGCATCCTTAAGGCAGTAAGGCAAAGGAGTTGGCTCCAGGGTCATTGGGGTCACACCTTGTACCTGTGACCTGTCACCAGATGGCTGACTGGTCTCTCCTGGCTCACAGCTTCCCATCTATGAGGAACGCAAGGGACCTGTAGCTTCTACAACATACTGAGTTCTAGGCAAACTGGAGGCAGGATGTGCATAACCTCCTGTTATCCTTTATGAGGATTTCTGCCCTGGAGTGATGGAGCCAAATTCACCAACTCCAAGTTAGAGATAAAAGAGAAGTTAATTAGAAGGTGACACCGGCAAGGAGTCTGACAGGCAGACACACATCCCCCGTGAAGGGGTCCCAATTGTGTTCAGAATACATAGAGTTTGTAGACTTTCACTTTGGATTTCACAACAAGGAGAGCCAAGCATTTTCCTAGATGTTTCGCATTCACTCAGGCTTCAGGATAATCATGGGATGTAACTTTCAGCCATCCAGCTAAACAGCCCGAAGTCCGAGGAGCATCTAAGGATATCCCTATCGACCAACTGGATAGTGGGAGTTAGCTCTTTGGCCACTCACAATCAGGTGAGGTAAAGAAAAGAGGATTCTTAGTATTATCTGGATGGTCCTTCCAAGAGACATCCACTTCTAACATATTTGTCCCTGAACAACACAGCACTTTAAGAACAATTGCAAAGAGATTAAAGTGAGGGGAAGAAAAGCCAGGGCTTGAGTTATAACTCTAATAAGCACTCACTTATTTCTATTGAGTCCCTTCCAACTTAGAGGGGCCAATAGGACAGGGTAGAACTGCCCTGGTGGGTAATTGAGATGGTAAGGAGCCCTGGTGGTGCAGTGGCTACGAAGTGGGCTGCTAACCCCAAGGTCGGCAGTTTGAGACCACTGGCCACTTTCACAGGGGCACTTCCATCCTGTCCAAAAGGGACATGATCAAGTGGGAATCAATTCAATGGCAGTGAGTTTAGTTTGGGGTTATACAAAGTAAGTTGCTGTGTTGTTGGGTGCCTGTAGGTTTACTCGAGACACTGTGTACATCAGAATGAAACACTATCCGATCTTCATAATGGTTCTTATAGCTGAGCCCATGGTTCTCGTCTCTGTGTCAGTCCTCCTTTTCATGACCCGTCTCCTTTACCGAGCATGACGTCCTGATCTAGGGACTGGTCTCTCCTGACAACATAGCTAAAGCATAGGAGGACACAAAGTCTGTCCATCCTCGCTTCTGGGAGTATTCTGGCTCTACTGCTTCCAAGACAGGCGTGTTTGTTCTGTTGGCAGTCCATAGTCCTTTCAATATGTTCCACCAGCACCATCATTCAAACGCATCAATTCTTCTTAGATCTTCCTATTCAAAGTCCAACTTACACGTGCATATGAGACCATTGAATCTACCATGACTTGAGTCAGGGACACCTTAGTTCTCAAAGTAACATCCTTGCTCTTCAACCCTTTATAGAGGTCTTGTGCAGCTCATTTACCAAGTGCAACTTGTTCTGTGATCTCTTGACTGCTGCTTCCATGAGCATTGATTGTGGATCCAAGCAAGATCAAATCCTTGACAACTTCAACCTTTTCTCTATTTATCATGATGTTACCTATTGGTCTAGTGAAGATTGTTCCCACTGAGTCGTCATTCATACTGATGGCTGCAATCCTTGATCTTCCTCTGCAGGTAAGTAAGTTAGATTTACATATTTTCCCCTTTGGAGCTTGGGTCTTAGCTAATATTTCTCAATCTTCAAAAATAAAGAGTTTATTGGATGATATAACTCATGTGAAAAATTTGACCTTATTTTCCTATCGGGCTTTTGCTAGATGTTGGATAGTGGAACTTGAAGCTGAAATCAGGTTTGGAACACTGAATCCAACAGAAGACAAAGACATTTAAGCATAAGAAAAGGGTTATTCCTACAAATAAAAACTTTAACTCTAAGAAATTAGGGAGCCAGGAGGTAAACCATGAAAAATTGAATACATCAAAGCTCTGATTGGTATGGATTTTTAAAATTTCCTCCTGGATGGGCTGGCCATGTTGCTCTATCAAGTGGGAGTTATCTGAGAGTTTAAACCAATAGAGTCCTTTAAGACCCTGGTATCCATGATGATGTTTTTTTCATCATAATTCAAATGCATTGATCTTCTTTGGTCTTCCTTATTCAGTGTCTGACATTGAGTAATTCTGGGTGGTTGAATTTTCTAAAATCACTTTCTGGACTTGATCTAATTCTTGGCTAACAGCTTCCACAACCGGGATTTTACTTGAGAGGACAGCTCAGGTGTTTATCTCTCTGTGGGGCTGGAGTGCTCATCCTGAGACACCAACTAGAAAGAGAGAGACTTAGTCAGCTTTAGTAGATGTGCTGGTGAGGAACACTGAAACTACCAGGGATTGCCAAGCCAGAATGTTCCTTAGAAGCAAAGTGGCAAGGCGTCATCTCGCGTACTTTACGCAGGTTGTCAGGGGAGCCCAGTTCCTGGAAAATGACATCACGCTTGGTGAAGTGGGGGACAGTGAAAAAGAGGAAGCCCTTCAGCAAGATGAATGAACACAGTGGCTGCAACCACGGCACACCATGACAACAGTGATGAGACGGCACCGGACCAGGCAGGGGGTTGTTCTTGTGTGCATTGATAGGGTTGCTATGAGTCAGAACCTACTGGACAGTGCCTGATAAGAGCAACAAGCACAGTGCAGGTCACTGTCACGATCTGCCATGAAACCCAGTTCTCTGGTGGGGCTGGCCCCCAAAATGGCAGGTGTATGTTACAGTCCACCATTGAAAGAAGGGCTCTTTGTGGAGCTCGCAGGGATCTAGGAGCATGCGGGGGGGGGGGGGGGGACAAAGTAAAAACTAACCTCCACTAAACTGCCATCAAGTTGATTCTGACTCAAAGTGACCCTAATTGTGTTTCTGAAGCTGTACATTTTTACAGGAGCAAATATAGCCTTAACTTCCTTTTGCTGTGAGTTTGAACCTCCAACCTTAGCTAATAGTTCACTCCCTTTCACAAGCGTGTGAAATTTGGATAGAACCAAGGTTAAAGAAAGGGTGTCCAGTACATTTCTAAAGTAGACATTCTCCATGGGCATGTGTGGTCCTCTATACATTAGCTCAACAGAGCTCAGTTTCACTATTTCTCAGGGGCCCAAAGAAGCTAAAGGCCAACCCCACTCCATGGTGACCTCGTTGAGTGCCACTGTTTGCTGAGCTGCTCCTGTGGTTTTGTTCACTCTTTGTACCTTTTGATTTAATTGCAATCTCCGAGCCAAATGGAGTTTCTATGTTATTTTCACAAGGGATGATACTTCTTGAACAATTGTGGAGATAAAATGAATCTCATGATCACAATTCAAATGTGAGAACAATTTCCTGTAAGAGGTGGCAGGCCATTTCCTGTGCTCTCTCTATCTTACAAGGAAAGAGTTCTGTCCATCCAGAAAAAGAATCCATCAATACCTTGTCTGGGTTTGGGGTTTTGTATAATTCAGGGAGCTGTACCTGCAAATCACTTCGCAGGAATGGACCAAGTCACTGGGGGTCTGATACTTTAGGTTTCTTGGTCTGCTGGTTCTCAGAACACAACAAACAAGAGGACACCATATGAGGAATAGAAGCAACAATTTTTTCCTTTAAAAAATGCCTTGAGACCCAGTCAAACAAACTTCTCTGCCAAAGTGTGCTGACTGGTGTGAGTGAACTGTCTGCCCAAACCAAGACCTCTCTGGAGGAGGTGGATGGCCAGTTCCAGGGCCTTTGACCAGGCGCTGATCCTGGGTTCCAGAACAAGATCCCTTAACCTTTAGAACCTCAGGAGGAATGAATAACACTTCAAGGGGGGTGGGGGAGTTGTCTTAGCCATTTTTAGAAAAAGCTTTCAATGTCCAGAGGTAGTTGTTTATCTTGTTATAGAGTTCTAAAACACCTGCATACATTTTCCCCTCCCACTTGTCAGTGCTGCTGTGAAACAAACCCAGTTGGGAAATCATTTTAATCACCAAGCCCCTTTCCCAGCCAACACACATACCATCTGGTAAAGAACACTGTGGCCACGTCTTATTGCGAGCAACTTTGAACACGTTCTTACTCCAGAGGGTCTCCACCCAAAGTAAACCAGGTTTTCAAGATTCTAGTGGACCTTCTGCATGCGCATGGTTTTCCATTTTCCCCTTTTCTTCCCAGGGTGGGTTATCCCACTGGTCTCTTGTCTGAACCTCCTCAACCTCTCTTGGGTTCTGGAATCTAGAGGAGCCAACACTCCCCTATGTTTTACAGGGGTTATAGTTTCCTGTTGACAGCTGTGAGTGTGTGTGTGTGTGTGTGTGAGTGTGTGTGTGTGTGTGTATGAGTGTGTGTGTGTGATGGGTGCGTGTGTGTGTGTGTGAGTTCTTTTTTTCCCTCTAGGACTTGCCACTGTAGAGTTCTTCCATCACTTGACTTCCTAACCCCTACAGGGAGAGAGGCCTCCATAAACCAGGAGGAGCCTACACTGTCTCTCACTGTGGGTCTAGTCCTTAGGGTGGAACCAGAGGCAGTGTCATGAGCCCCACCTTGGGCACCCTGCTCTCGCCTCTCTCCTCACCTGTTACCAACAAATGCCTATTCATCCTACCTCCAAAAGTCCTCACACTCCATCTACTCTCCCTTTGAACTCCTTCTGCCTTGTGTAATCATCTGTCATGTTGATTTTTGCATAACTCTTCAAATTGATTTGCTGCTCATCCTCCCCTCCGGGGCACCTGTTACAGTCTACCTAGTGCGATGCACCTAAAATATCAATCTGAGCATGATCCTCGCCTTCTTATGAAAGATATTCTCTACCTGTAACCCTGGCAATCTATTCAACTACTAAAGCAACATTAATAATATAAGCTTAACTTTTGTAAGCTTAAAAAGCTCCTTCCTCTTCTTGCTTCCCAGGAAGGCCCTGGAGCATTGCATGATGCATTATACATGATACATATGCATCCTGTATATTTGTTCCACTGCTTAGGATATCCAGTTCTCTCACAACCGGCCCTCCCTGTGCTGCCCATATCCTGTCCCCCCGCCCTCCATCTTTCTTTCCAGGCCACTGTCCAGACCCTACTCCCACGACACCACCTGGACTACTGGCCACACTGCCAATCTACAGCTATCACCTACTCAGATAGGAATTGGCAAACGAATCCCCATGACATATGCTAGGCTCTCGCTAACCATCCTGGAGAAGGTTGCTTGTTTTCTAATGCCTTACAGTGCTTTCGGCTTTTCACAAGCAGTTTTTAACCCTTTACCTCCAAACTCTAGAGGGAATCTCCACTCTTGTAGCGGAGCTGGAGCAGGTATGAATTGTAAGATGTGCCTGAAACCACCTTTCTTCTCAAAGCGCTCAGTCTGTTACTGGTCAAAGTAAGAGAACAAATTCTTTCCCCCCTCTCTTCCAGTGGTCCCAGCTTCTTCTTGAGCCGAGCTTCGGTGGTCTCTTCCTCTGTGGCAGTCACTCCTGCAGGTGTCTCAAGCCCAATTGTGGATATTGTTTGAGATCGTCTCTCGGGAGATTCCTTAGGTACGATGAATATGAATCCAAGACAATCATCACAGAAGGTCTTAGGTAGTGAGACCTCTACCCCATCTCTTGAGTTCAACCCACCGCTTATTTCACTCTCATTTTTACAAAAGCATGTGCAGATTGAAAGTCCAACTCCTTGGTATAACATACAGTCTTCCAAAATCCAATCACTCCTTTCTTTCAAATTTGACCTATAATTCATCTGCATCTCCCCATCACTGAAATCTCGAAGTGCTTTCCCACTAGTCCAGCTCACCCCAGACGGAGTGCCATAGCTTGTGTTGTTCTTCTGCCCGGAGAGCCTTTTCAAACGCCCTTGTCCACCAAATGGTCTGACTTCAAAACCTAGTTCAAATGTTACTTCCCAGTGATCCCTTCCCAGACTCCTCTGGGAAGCGCCTGCTGTTCCGTCTCTATTTCCCCACCTCCTGGCTTCTATCCTAACGCAGAGCCAGCATGGCGTTGCCACATGTCTGTCCAGCAGCTGTGCACTGCTTGAACAAAGAAAGAATTGACAGAAGGCATTCTTAGCATGGTTGTTTTGTGGACACAAATGAAGGCATGAAGAAGCTTAAGTAGTTCAGTCACCAAGATTCACAAGTCACAAGTGAGGTTTTTGCTAAGGGATCATCGGGAACAAGAGGAAACCTCCCTGAGATGCGTGGGTCTTAGTTAAGGTCTGTATAAGCAGTGATGGGGCTCGGAGTGTGTTTCCTCCACATCGTATAAGATGTCTTATTTAACCATGTATTCCCCAACAGTGTATTCCTAAATTGGGGTGGGGGGAGTGCCCTTTGGTCATTTCTCCCGCAGAGACCTCATGGTTGTCAGAGTAGACTGGGGCTTTATAGGGATTTTTGTGGTTGGACTTTTCATAAGCAGATCGCTACATTGTTGTTTTTGAAGATACCCTGGGTGGACTTGAACCTTTCAGTTAGCAACTAACTCTATGAACAGTTTTCACCACCTCAAGACAACAACAATAACTCATTGCCACCGAGTCAATGCCAACGCATAGTGACCCTACTGAACCGAGTGGAACTGCCCCTGTGGGTCTCTGAGCCGGTTCCGGGAGTAGAAATCACCATCGCTCTCCCACCGAGCAGCTAGTGGCTTCCAACTGCGGAGCCTGTGGCTCACAGTCCAACGTGTAACCGCTATGCCACCAGCCACCCTGCATTACAGAAACACCTAAGTGATGGCGACCGCATGCTGTACTCGAGTATCATTCCGCGTCCACCTAAAATGGAGGGGTTTGAGTATGAGCCTTTTCTCCGCGAGGGTTCAGGAAGTTGCATTTCCTTTTATGTTGGTGTTGTAGGATGCTACGGAGTCGGTTCTGACTGTCAGTGACACTACGTACAACAGAACACAGCCCCGCCCGGCCGTGGGACCGCCTCCTAACGGTTCCCCTGTCCGTGTGCGTCCTCGGAGCCCCGGAGTGCATGCATCGTGTCTCGGGTCTTCTTTCTCTCACTGTCCCTCTGCCTGACCGAGCGTGATGTCCTACCTTTTCCAGGCACTGGGCTCGCCTGGGAATTCGCGAAGTATGCGAGGTGGCGAATAGATGAGTAGAGAAGAGAAATAGGAGTCTGTCGAATTGTGTTGAATTTGGTTTTGAATAGTACAATAAATACGCTTCCTAAATATGCTCCATTCTCCTATTTCGGTGCACACAGCAGTGGTCCCCTCTCTAGTTCTCTGTGATTAAATGCGGACGTAGGACGAGGCCTGGCCAGAGTGTGGACTCTCCAGAGCAGGCTCTCTCTTACTGGCTCTCTTGGCAACTGGCTGTGGATCAACCTGATCCCAGGCTGATGGGCAGTGCTCCCGAGCTACCCGCGATGTGCAGCTATTAGGGGCGATGATTTGAAACCATTGAGCATAACCGAGTCTACCCCGAGAGACACAAAACGTGAACTCGCCATGGAAGCTTCCAGTAGTGGAGACTAACAGGTAGCTGGCTAAAATGTCTCTGACATAGAGCTTAAAAAAACGAGTCTCCGTTGTCACTCTGTAAATAGTAGTTCAAACGATAAGAAGGCATGAAATTAACTGAAGCAGGGTGATACTGCACGTATTAAGTAAGTTAAAGCAGAACAGGTAGAAATTTCTCAATAACTGTGAGCCGTATTAGATCAAGGATGAAATCTTGGGAAATACAAGCATTAAAATAATGAGAATGAAAAGCCAGGAAAATAATAAGAAAACCAAAGAAATTCACCACCTTAAATCCTTTATAGACCCAGGCAGGTATACAAAACGAAATATGTCGTATAAAGGAACACAGGGATTTTAAAAACATAAAGCTGGGTTTGGAAATAAGCTAAGATATCTCCTCGCACAGTTCTAGGAAAAAGGATACGTTTCACACAGACACATGTCTATATGAACAAACACACACACACAAACAAAACCTACCAAAGCTGCAGGGGATAGTATATGACTTCTTCAGAACAGACATCAACTGAGTACTGACATACACCTGCGCAGAGTCAATTCTTGTTTTGCACAGTCATAGAGAACAATTATACTGCCCTAATCTTCTGATTCAGAAAACAAGCTCCTAACCAAGAATTCTTGGCTAAATCTTATTTATTTATAAATAAATAAATAAAAGATGGCCAACAGACCTTAGTGAGGGAGATTATCCCCCCTCCCCACCCGTCCCCCAATCAAAATAGATTCAGCATGCCTTGTTATATGTCAGGGATCCCTGGTGGCATATTGGTTAAGCACTGGGCTGTGATCTGCGAGGTCAGCAGTTCAAAACCACCAGCTTCTCCTACGAAGAAAAATGAGGTTTTCTACCCCCATAAAATATTGGTCTCGAAAACCCACCAATGCAGTTCTACCCTGTCCTTTGGGGCTGCCAGGAGTCAGAATCAACTCAATGGCATTGAGTTGGTTTTAGAGTTTTGTTATACCCAAAGTCAGAAAAAGACCTTGGCTAGATTAAGTAGAGCTATTGAATGTCAAGTGGGTGAAAGTTCACATGCAACAAATTCACTCACACGTGGGTCGGGGCATTGATCACAGTCCCCACAGTGCAGCCTCACTTATTCCCCCTCCCTGGACTCACACATTCTATTAATTCTTCTTCACAAGCCCCACCTGCCTTCTGAGATGTATCCCTGGGCACGTTCTGCCCGTTCTCCCTCCAATGGTTGACGGTCCTCAGAAGGGTGTGCTTCCCTGGTGTTGCTTTCTACCTTGTAACCATACTCTTTGTCTGGAAGTTGAGCCACATGGGTGAGTTCCGTTCTAGGGCATCTAAGTGCTGTTGTCTGAGACTTTCCCCAGTCTCTATTAGAAAGCCTGGCCTTCTTTGTATGATTTTGATATTTGTTTCACATTTTCCCTCTCCTCTATAAAGGATGTGCCCCTGTGAGCAGTAAGACGTGGTAGGGAGCCTGGCTCCTCTAGTTCAGTTTCTCCAAGAGGAACAGGGGAGTCAGGCCAGTGCTGCTGACCATGGGTGTGGGCATGTGGCATGTACCTGCCTCGCAGGATCTAAAAAGAAAGAACAAAAGGTAGACCGGTGAGAGGGGAGAAGCAAAGAAAAACAAAGGAGGAACTAAGCGAAGGCAAAAGAGAAACACACAGAGGATACGAAAGGTAAGAGCATCTCAGTCCTGGCTAAGGTGCCAGCAAGCACAGCAGGGTCAGAGACGCAGTGTTTGCTCCACAGGAATTGGTGCTGCCAACTGGGCAGGTACCGGGGCCCAGTTTGCTCATCAGCAAAGGGGAGTGAAAGTCTATTAGTGAAAGATGCCATGAATTCAACTTGCTTAGTGCAGATTCTAAAATAACCACAACAATACGATCTCACCTTCTACTCTTGTGCCTTTGCTATGTGCTCAATAAAATGATGCTTGTAATTGTTAAGTGGTGGTGATGCAGGGGAGACTCAGTCAAGACAAATGAGTCAACCGTCCAGCAAATGGGACTGAAAAGGAAGGACTGATTCGCATTGCAAAGCTCTGGGGTCTACGGTGGTCTTTGTAATAATTACTTCACGCCCGCCCACAGGGCATGTGTTGCTGCCAAAGCCTGGGAATACGTGCCTGCTTTGCGGAATTATCTGCTGCCACTCACCCAGCCTCCTTGCCTCTGACTGCTGTTCGTGTCTTCGCTGACTCTTCAAGGTCAGCGTCCCCAGGCAGCAAATCCCGATGTCTTAAGCAAACCCAAGGTCTTAGGGCCCAGGACCTGTGTTTACAGCTGTCTCCTACATGGTCGGGTAGGTGGGACCTTCGCCTTGAAATCCTTAAAAAGAGCATCTGCAGGTAAGATACACCCTCTTCATCCTTGAATGACGTGAAGTAGTTCAGCTGATGGCACATCAGCTGACAGAAGCAATTTGGCAACTGTCATCAGATAACAAAATAACAACACTATAGGTTTCAGGGCAATCCTGACACACTGGCAGAGACTACCTAATTAGACAAAGTCGACAACAGTGTACTCAAATGACCAGAGACGAACGCCATTTCATGATAAGGTTTATGGAGGTTGTTTCTTATCTTGTTTTTGATAACATAGCTTCTTCTCTTAAGATCCATTCCGTGGGCTACATGATCTGCTATGTTATTCTAGCATTCTCAACCTCTTCGATCAACTGAGATCCTATAAAACCGGTCTAACCTAAACGTTGGTCACTAGAACCCACCAGGCCCCTGGGAGAAAGAAAATGCCTCATCCCGAGTCAGGATGGGCTCCGCCGTCCCTGATTGACATCCCGGTGCGAGACGGCCCACCGATGAAACAGAAGGCACTTCCTGAGATCCGGCATCTCAGTTCTCTTGGGGAAAGCTGGTGAGCTCATAGCTGCTGTCACCAAAGCACTAAATACTGCTCACATCTCAAAGGGAGCAAAACCAGTAGATAAAACTCATGCAATGTACTATCGTTTAAAAATAGAAGATCTGCCTTTATATTCTTTTATAATTTACACATGTAAATAACACATCCTTATCTAAGCACACCCACCTGTTCGGCTTGCATGACCATCTGTTGGTTATGATCACTCTTGTGGCAGGATGGTCTATATTATAGCAGCTATCTTCGTTGCCATTAGCTCTCGTGCGCTTCCCAATGGCTCCCTTTGCCTTGAGCATTCTGTGCTGACCTCTCTTTATGGTGCACTGTCTGTCCCTTCAGCCAGCTTCATATGGGTCTACCCTCCAGTGAGCGGCTTCTCTTCTCTTCCCCTTCCACCCCCGGTGACCTGCAAAGAGTGTTGCTTCCTGTGTGTAACTTTTTCCTGGGCTTTGGACAGGAGTGGTGTCATGACTATTTGCTCATTTGTGATCAACTCATTTAATTCAGCATAATGTCTTCTAGGCTCATCCATCTTGGGAGGTGCTTCACAGGCGCATCATTTCCCTTGGACACTGTGCGGCAGCCTGTTGTGTGCATGGCCTGTAGTCTGCTTAGCCATTCCCCGGGGATGGGCATTTAGGTGGTTTCCAGGATTCAGCCATTGGGAATACTGCTGCAATGGACAAAGGGGTTCCTATCTCTGTCTAGGTCGTGCCTCTGATTTCTCTAGGATATCCTCCTAGTAGTGAGGTGGCTAGATCATATGATATTTATTTTCCCAGTTTTTAAAACCTTCTATTGTGAATTAGGTGGGGGTTACCCTTCCGATAATCAATTTTGTTATTCAACAGTGTAAACAGCTTATCAAATACCTTGCTCTGCCCACCTTCTGATTGCTCTTCTCCCTCTTGTAGAATACTGTTTTCCCCTCTACCCAAGTTCACCGGCCTACCCTCCATCCTCTTCCTTTACCCTCTCCCTCTCTTGTAGCCACTGATGTTTGTTTCTTTGGATATGCAAACTTTTGTCTTGGTGTTTCCTTTATTATAGTGATCTCATACAATCTTTGTCCTGTTGTGATTAATTTCACACAGTATGTTTTCCACGTCCATCCATGCCATGAGGTGCTCCACAGTTTCATCATTATTCTTTACTGATGTATATTTGCCATTGTGTGTATGGACCCAAGTTTATCGAGCCATTTTTCCACTACTGGGCATTTAGGTTGATTCCAGTTTCTTGTGAACAAGACTGTGTTGAAAATGGGTGTGAACATAGCTGATCAAGTTTTGATACTTACTCCTTCAGGATACTGTGTTAGTCCGGGTTGATGAGAGAAACAGATTCAGAGACACTCATATGTGTTTAAGAGAGGGTTTTATGTTAATGAGCAATTGTATTTTGAAAAACATCCCAGTCTAGTCCAGATCAAGTCCATAAGCCTAATATTAGCCCATTTGTCCGATGCTAATCCATGCATTCCTCTTTAGATTCATGCAGCACATGTAATGATGCTGAATGCAGAAAGATCACGGGCTGGTGGGGGAAAAGTCTTGTGGAGCCAATGGCAGTGGAAGCATCTCCAGGGCTCTGGCTGCCATCAGGATGGCTCCATGTGACTTGTCAACAGGAATGTAGAACAGAGAGTGCATCCTGCCTCCAGGGAGGAAGAGAGGACGTTCCCAGAATCCTCATGAGAAGGAAGGCCACGCCCACAAGGAGGTTTCTTCAGGCTGTGACCTGATTGACAGGCGTAGTGGTTTACATGTCGAGCTATCCACCGGGTCAGCAGTTGGAATCCACCAGCTACTCTTTGGGAGACAAGGAAGGCTTTCTGTTCCTGTGGAGACTTACAGCCCAGAAGTCCAAAGGAGTAGCTCTATGCTGTGCTGTAGAGTTGCTGCGGGGTAGAATTGACTCAATAGCAGGGCGTTTAATGGTTAATGATTGAGACCATTTGTCACATGTTTAATGATTGCTTGAATGTCTTCTTTGGTTAAATGTCCTCATGTCCTTGGCCCATTTTAAAATTAGATTATTTGTATTTTTGTTGTTGAGATGTGGACATTTTCTCTAAATTTTAGAAATTAGTCGCTTGTCAGGTATCTCACTGCCAAGTATTTTTCAGGTTTTCTATTGACTCTTTTGGTCAAGTCTTTTGATGCACATAAATATTTAATTTTTAGGAGGTCCCAGTTATATGTTTTCTCTTCTCCTCTTCATGTGTTTTTAAATATGTTAGCTAGCATACTTATGCCATGTAGTGGGGCCTCTAAGTTTCCCCCTATATTTTTATTTGATGATCTTTACATTTTTAAGCTTTACATTTGCCTTTACTACATCTTGAGCTAGTGTTTGTATGTAGTTAAATATAAAGATCCTGTCTCATTTTTCTGCAAATAAATATTCCATTTAAGCACAATTTCTTAAAGAAACCATCTCTTCTCCAATTTATGAGTTTCAGCCCTTTCCCCCAAATAAGCTGTTCCTAGTGGATAAATGTGCTTCTGGGTTCTCAATGCTGTTCTAATGATCTGTGTCCTACCATTGTACCAAGACCAGGCTATTTTGACATCTGTATAGTAGGTTCTGACATAGGAAGTGTAAGGCCTCCTACCTTATTGATCTTCTTCAGTAGTACTTTTCTAATCTGCATTTTTACCCTCTTTCAATATAAAGTTAGCAATGACTTTTTCTATATGAATATTGTTGCATTATATCTACAGATTGCTTTGCATTGTATTGACATTTTCACAATGTTTTACCTTCCTATCCATGACCATGATATACATAGTTTCCCATTTATTTTTTATTTTATTTATTTCTTATAGTGGCACACCCCCTACCCCACCCCATTGACCATAGACCAGGGATGTGAATAACCTTGCTATCACACATAGTACATTGGAAAATGAATTATTGCAGATGTATTTGGATTAAAATTTAACACCTTATCATTTGAGCTCCCCTTTGATCCTTTTAAAATTCATTCTAGTTTTCAATATTTTCTGCATTCCTTCCATTGAAGGCGTTCTCTGTGGTTTATCCTGTTATTTTTGTTTTGTTCATTTGTACATTTTCTTGAATATGAAATCCAAGGTGGGTACATCTATACAGACAATAACTAGATTAATAGTTTTGTGGAGGTAGACAAAATCAAGGGGGTAGGTTGGGAGGAAATCAGGAGCTAATGAGTCCAAGAAAGAGGAAAATGTTCTAAAGTTTATTATAGTGATGATTGTACAATTCTTAATTAATATGATTGAATTACTGAATTGTATGAGATGTGAATTATATGTCAGTAGAACTTAACTATGCATATAAATATTCATTTCATTATTTGTGATCATAAAGATATACGTATGACATATAAAATATTCAGGATAGACTCAATATAATTTATGTGCTTTTCACAGGACACACAATCACTCAAAAAAGAAATGTCTGAAAAAAGCTAAGTGATATTGATAACCGTTCTCCCTCAAAAAGAGAGCAAGATGCAAGAGTGAACATGTCCTGCTCTAATAGATTCCCGAGATGACAAATTAGGTGCATCATGGGAGGAGAAG
This sequence comes from Tenrec ecaudatus, assembly GCF_050624435.1. Lineage (NCBI taxonomy): Eukaryota > Metazoa > Chordata > Mammalia > Afrosoricida > Tenrecidae > Tenrec > Tenrec ecaudatus. The sequence continues at coordinate 15,299,877 of NC_134540.1, read as the reverse complement.
TTATGGTGGCCATGGGGAGGAAGTGGATTTACTGTGCCCCATACAGTGTCCAGAGACAGGAGCCCTAGCATGTCAGGATTCAGGGCCACATAGGTTCACACTTGGACCAGATAAAAATAAGCTGGAATTGCAGGAGATGGCTCTTCTAGGGCAAGCAGGGGGAGGGGGGAGCGCTTAGTAGGGACTGTGGGTTTCCTGAGAACTGAGAATGTTAAATATTTCTGCAAACTTGGGAGGTATAGGGACTGCCCTTCACTCTTAGTTGCCTGGCCCTGGAGCAATGAGGGTGAGTCCTCAGTTGCCAGGAGTACGAGAACTTGAAAAGAGTGAACAGAACCAGGCACTCAAGGAGGGGAAGGGACTGGCCTGCAGCCAGGGACTGTATTTCATGCACAGAAAAACATTACAACAAAAACTAACAACAATAACATTAAAACAATATATATATATACATATGTATAAAACATTAAAACAGATTTTTTAAAATCTCAATGGGAAAGAAAGCAGAAAATAAGAAAAAATGTAACCCAATCATAAGGGTGCTAAATTTTAACCTAATTGCATCTGCAATAATACACTTCAACAGTTTTATAGATAAATAAATGATTCAATGTGCTCAGAGTGGAATTCAGAAAATGAGAACAGATATTACTGCACAGAAGATAGATACCTTGGTTGTAGTCTACATTTCTTTGGCTCCCAAGATATGTATAGGTATTTTGTGCCTGGATCTAAAGACCTTTACATTTGATAGGGTCCTATGAGGCCAACCTTTTTATGTAATAATAAAGAACTGTGAACTTCAGGAGATTTTACATATTATCTTATCTTTTTAGGACCATCCACACAATCCTTCTTGGAGCCTTTAAGTCTTCAAAGGATTACAAACAGAATTTAACTAGCGCTCAGGTTTTCCTCTAAAGTGTGGACTAATTATGATTTCATTTTAATAAAGGTATGACTAACACTAGAATAGAAAAATTGTTTTAAAATAAGATTTATTATAATATCGATAGATGCAGAAAAAGCATTCGACAACATCCAACACCAATTCCTGTTTAAGACACTTGAGAAGATAGGAATGGAAGGAAAATTCCTCAAGACAATACAAGCTATATGTGAAAAACCAACAGCCAACGTGGTAGACAATGGAGAAAAGACTAACACAATCCCACTGAAAAAGGGGACCAGACAAGAAGCCCCTTGTCCCGACTCTTATTTAATATCATGCTGGAGGTTTTAGCTAACAGTAAAGAAAAGAAAAGAAATCAAACGTATTCATCTGGGGAAGGAAGAGGTGAAACTATCATTATTTGCAGATTATATGATTTTATATCTGGAAAAACCAAAAAGCTCCACAAGGGGAGTACTGGAAGCAATAGAGGAGTTTGGCAGAGTGGCAGGATACAAGATCAACAAACAGAAGTCCATCGGACTGTTATACACATCAGATAAGACCACAGAAGAAGAGATCAAAAAGGTGGTACCCTTTACAATAGCCAAACACAAATTGAAATATCTAGGTATATACCCGACTAAAAGAACAAAAGATCTATATGGGGAAAACTACAGAACACTATTACAAGAAACCAAGAGGGACCTAAACAAATGGAAGAATATCCCATGCTTGTGAATTGGAAGACTCACTATAGTCAAGATGTCAGTTCTGTCTCAGGTACTATATAAATTTAATGCAATCTCATACAATTACCCTCATCTTTCTTCAAAGAAATGGAAAAACTGATTAGCAACTTCATATGGAGAGGGAAGAAGCCCAGAATTAGCAGAGAACTCCTCAAGAAGAAGGACACAGTGGGAGGGCTTGTGTTACCTGCCTTTAGCACATACTATACAGCCACAGTTGTCAAAACCGGATGGTATTGGTACAATGACAGATACTCAGACCAATGGAAAAGAACTGAAAACCCAGAAATAAAATCACCAGTATAGAGACAATTGATCTTTGATAAGGGTCCAAAAAATATCCAATGGGAAGCAGATGCCCTCTTTAACAAATGGTGCTAGAAAAAAAAAAGGATATTTACCTGCAGAAAAATGAAGCAAGGCCCTTATCTCACTCCATGCACAAGAATACACTCAAGGTGGATCACAGACCTTGAAGTTAAACACCAAACTATTAGGGCCATCAATGAGGGAATTGGGACCAACTTGAGAACTTTGGCACAGGGAATACATAGGCTATCAGAAATAGAGAAGGACACAAACACAGAGGAGGCACAAATCGACAAATGGGATATACTGAAGATAAAACACCTGTGTACATCGAAAGAATTCACCAAGAGAGTAATAAGAGAGTCCACTGACTGGGAAAACATCTTTAGCAATGACACATCAGACAAAGGCCTTATTACTAAAATCTACAATACTCTGCTAGCTTCCAAAAAGAAAACAACTAATTGCCCACTGAGGAGGTGGGCAAAGGACCTGAACGGAAGTTTCACAGGGGCAGAAATCTGACTGGCCAGTAAACATATAAGGAAATGTTCCCGATCTTTAGCCATAAGAGAAATGCAAATTAAAACAACAATGAGGTAACACCTAACACTTTCAAAGGTAGCCCAATTCAAAAAATCAGAAAGCAACAAGTGTTGGAGGGGCTGTAGGGAGACAGGAACCTCCCATCCACTGCTGGTGGACTTGTAAGTATGTACAGCCACTATGGAAATCGATCTGGCAATATCTAAAACAGCTGGAAATCGAGTTACCATATAACCTAGCAACCCCCCCTATTGGACATATACTCAGAAACAAACCAAGGCCAGACATCTGTGCTCCAATGTTTATTGTGGCATAGTTCATAATTGCAAGCAGTTGGAAACAACCCAAATTTCCATCAACTGATGAGTGGATTAAAAAGCTGTGGTATATACATATAATGGAGTACGATGCATCGCTGAAAAGTAGTGATGAACTTCTGAAGCACATCACTGCATTGGAAGAACTGGAGGAAATCATGTTAAGCAAAGTAAGCCAAGCACAAGAGGACAAGTACAACATGAGTCCACTGAAGTAAGCTTTAAAAAAAAATCAAAAGGGGCAAAGGGAAAAAGTTACTGTATACAAACATTCCTAGGGGGAGGACCAGGTAATATGGCAGGGACCAGACCAAAATACAGGGATACATATGGTAGACAACTAAAAAGGAGGTGGGGAAAGTAAAAACTAATAATAATAAAAAATAAATGGATAGTGGGGGCACAGGACACTAACCCACCCAAGGGTGGGTATTGTTTATATCTCCACAGGGAAAGAGGGACCAGACTTCAAACCAGTGCTCCAAGATGTGAATGCAACATGCCGGCGTGGAGTAGGGAACTAGTGAAGAGGTCTGAGGGGCCAGCCCGAATCCCAACTACTACATGGACACCTGCCCCTCCCCCAAGAAGAATTTGCTTCAAAGGACTGCATTGAATCTGCAACCTCTGGAGAGGGACATATCTGATTGGAGCACACGGGAGCACATGGAAGGTGAAGGAGGAGAGAGTGGAGCATATCCTGGCCCACCAGGCCTTGAGGACAATGTTCCTGATTAGAGCAGCCTGTTCACAGAGAAGATCACATGGCTGGCCCGACTATGAGGCCTGACGTCCCTCGCTGACCCATAGCTCTACAGAGGACAACACCAGAGACACAGTGTGGGAATTGCGCCCAATCTGATCCTGCCACACTGAGGCAAAACACTAAGGGGTTGCAACAGAACAGCAAGGGGAAAAGAGTGGCAAGGTCCCCAGGGAACGCTGAAAGTAGACTTTGGGGCCAGGGCGTGGTTCCCGAACAGACTGGACTGGAAAACACTCCTAAAGGCCAATGAACAATCCTTGAACTAACTACAAGCTTTTCTTTCTTATTTTGTTTTGTTTTGACATTGATTTGTTGTTGTTTTGTTGTATATTGTTGCTTGGTCTTGCTCTTTCTTGTTTTTGTGCATGTTATTATCTCCACAGGTCTGTCTAAATAAGATAGGCTGGATGAACAATCTGGAGGAGAAAACAACAGGACCAATAGTTCCGGGGGGACATGGGAGAAGGGAGGTGGGGGGAAAGGTAGTGGTGTTAACACACACAGGGACAAGGGAACAACAAGTGATCCAAATTGGTGGTGAGGAGGGTGTAGGAAGCATGGTAGGGCATGATCAAGGTTAATGTAACCAAGAGGAATTATTGAAACCCAAATGAAGACTGATCATGATAGTGGGACAAGAGGAAAGTCAAAGGAAATAGAGGAAAGAGCTGGGAGGCAAAGGGAATTTATAGAGGTCTAAATAAAGGTATGTACATATGCAAATATGTTTATATATGAGGATGGGGAAGTAGATCTATGTGCATATATTTATAGGTTTAGTATTAAGGTAACAGAAGGACATTGGGCCTCCACTCATGTACTCCCTCAATGCAAGAATACTTTCTTCTATTAAATTGGCATTCTATGATGCGCACCTTCCGGACACAACTGCTAATACAAAGTGGGTAATTAAGCAAATGTGGTGAAGAAAGCTGATGGTGCCCAGCTATCAAAAGATATAGCATCTGGGGTTTTAAAGACTTGAAGGTAAACAAGCGGCCATCTAGCTTAGAAGCAACAAAGCCCACATGGAGGAAGCACACCAGCCTTTGTGATCACAATGTGCCGAAAGGATCAGGCATCATCAGAACAAAAAATCTTATCATAGTGAATGAGGGGGACAGTGTGGAATGGAGACCCATAGCCCATTTGTAGGCCACTGACATCCCCTTACATAAGGTTCTCAGAGAGGAGACAAGCCAGTCTGGGTGCAATGTAGCAATTATGAAACATACAACTTTCCTCTAGTTCCTAAATGCTTCTTCCCCCCCACCCCCACTGTCATGATCCCAATTCTACCTTACAAATCTGGCTAGACCAGATGATGTTCACTGGTACAGATAGGAACTGGAAACACAGGGAATCCAGGGCAGATGAACCCTTCAGGACCAGTGGTGTGAGTGGCGATACTGGGAACGTAGAGGGAGGGTGGGGTGGAAAGGGGGAACCCATTACAAGGATCTAAGAGTGACCTCCTCCCTGGGGGACAGACAAAAGAAATGTGGGTGAAGGGAGACGTTGGACAGGGCAAGATATGAGAAAATAATAATTTATAAATTTTCAAGAGTTTATGACAGAGGGGGAGCAGGGAGGGAGGGGGAAAATGAGGTGCTGATGCCAGGGGCTTAGGTGGAGAGCAAATGTTTTGAGAATGATGAGGGCAATGAATGTACAAATGTGCTTTACACAATTTATGTAGGTATGGATTGTGAGGACAGTTGTTTGAGCCCCTAATAAAATGATTAACAAAAAGAAACTTAAAAAAATAAGATTTATTGTCTAAAACATGATAGTGCAAAGCATTTCTACAGTTAAAATGTTCTGATATTTTAAGACTAACATGTAATCATTATGATTCCAGCTTGTATAGAGACCACAATGCAAATCCCAGTTCTGTTATTTTAGAGCCATATAGCTTGGGGAACTTCTTTTTCTTAAATTTTAGTAATATTTATTTGATAAACTAGGATACTATAAGTTTATTTGGTATGGCTGTATGGGGATTAAAATAATTGTATCATGTCGGGCCACTATTATAACTTAATCAATTTAGCTATTACCATTATTATATTCTCATTGTAGAACGTTGGAAGATAAAGAAAATTGATAAAGAAAAATTTCACCTATATTTTCAGGACCGTAAGATACATGCAGTTTGATGACTGCTTGCCATAGATATCTGCCACCATTTTCATGTGGATTGTTCTATGTCCTCTGCCCGAGAACCAGAGGGCAGCAGGCCCTGATCAGGAAGCCCCAGGCCTGCTTTGGTTTCTCAGCTAAGAATATATTTAAAATTGGGCAAGTCATTTATCTTCTTGGAGCCTCTTTCCAACTCTGACATTCTATTATTCCAACTCTTCTTCCATCACTAACTTTCTAGTAGAGAATCAGCTCATGCTCCAGTCAAATCAGCTGCCTGGTATCTGCAGACTAAACATGTGTTTGATGGATGATATCTGTCTCCATGACGCCAGACACCTGGCTAGAGACATTTCACATCTATTTGTTTTGGCTTCATGTACGCACAGCCTGGATTGGTCACGTTTTAAACCTTTTGTTGAAGCATTAAAAAGCGATAGATCTTAATGACTAAACAGGGAAGGCTGTTTAGACCTGTATCTTGTATGTTCAACAAGCTCTCCAGTGTTTTAGCCTATTTTCCCAGAGATCAGGATCATCTGATAAGAAGCAGGAGACTAGATACAGATATCTCGATGCATGTTCTGTAAAGAAAATGTTCTTTTAAACCCTTTATTCATTGATCCTCTTGTCATATACCTGCATGTCAGCTTTCTATCATTTCATCAAGTAAATACTCCCTTGTAAAAATGTTGGGTTCCGATCTAATCACTAGGCTGTGGAGTCCCTGAGTGATGCAAGCCGTCAAGGAGCTCATTTGCTAAGCATAAGGGTTGAGCTCTGAGGTCGCCCAGAGGGACTGCAGAAGAAAGGTTTGGCGATCTGCTTAGGAAAAAACCACCCATTGGAAAACTTCTGGAGCACAGCTTTCCTTGGACACTTGGGAGGTGACATGGTTGGGAACCAACGGGTTAATGGGGCTTTTGTTTTGTTTCCATGGTTTCCAGACAAAAAGTTATCGATGTCTTCATTGTGACGGTGTTCTTTGCAGGCTACAGTATCAGATGCCAGGACATAACGCCACACAGTGAAATACCTGGCGCGTGGTGAAAATCCAGTAACCATCATCCTTTGCCATGATAGCTACAGTTCCCCATGATACAAAGATGAATCAAAACAGAACCTGTCCTCCAGGAGATCACGGTATATGGAGAAAGCCAGTGAATATTGACAGACGTATGTGTCGGATTTTACAGGGACTTGAAGGAGGGGCACCCAAGGCTGACAGCAAGAGGGAAAGAGATACAAGGAGGAATTTATGTAGGTGGTCAGGGTTTGTTGCAAAATGGACAAAGCTAGTGTACTCACGCACACCTCAGAAGTTTCATTTTTGTAGATAAGTGTATCTGTCCGTGAACTGTGTTCCACTCTTTTGAAACTTTTTGGAAACAGGTCCTTCCTTGGTCACCTTGAATCTCCCCCCAGATGACTCTGCATCTAGGAGCACAGGCTGAGCCTGCTCTCCCCCCACCTACTGCATCTAGGAGCACAGGCTGAGCCTGCTCTCCCCCCACCTACTGCATCTAGGAGCACAGGCGGAGCCTGCTCTCCCCCCACCTACTGCATCTAGGAGCACAGGCTGAGCCTGCTCTCCCCCCACCTACTGCATCTAGGAGCACAGGCTGAGCCTGCTCTCCCCCCACCTACTGCATCTAGGAGCACAGGCTGAGCCTGCTCTCCCCCCACCTACTGCATCTAGGAGCACAGGCTGAGCCTGCTCTCCCCCCACCTACTGCATCGCTCTTCAGCAACCCAGGAGCCCCTTAGGATCATTCTCACTTCTAAGGGACATTCTGGCTGGCTACTTTCTTTTGTTGTTGTTTTTTGTTTGTTTTTTTTTTTTGGCTGTACTAATTTCAAGACAGATGTGCGCCTTCTTTCAGCAGCCTTCATCTGTATCATAATTTAGTCTTTGGGTTGGTTTTTTTTTGTTTTGTTTTGTTTTGAGTCTTTGATTTTCCTTACACGTCCTTCATGTGTATGAATGAGGTGATCAGAAGGACAATGGATTGGGTAGGCGCCCTTAAGGTGACAGCTTTGCTTTTTAACTCTTTAAGAGGAGGGTTTTGCAACAGAAAAGTGGGTGAAGGGAGGCATTGGACAGTGTAAGATATGACAGAACAATAATAATTTATAAATTATCAAGGGTTCAGGAGGGAGAGGGGAGTGGGGAGGGAGGGGGAAAACGAGGAGCTAATATCAAGGGCTCAAGTAAAAAGCAAATGTTGTAAGAATGACGATGGCAACAAATGTATGGATTGTGATGAGATACAATAGATGGATGTGTGGATTGTGATGAGAGTCGGATAAGAGTTGTAGGAGACCCCAATAAAATGATTTTATTTTTTAAAAAAGGAGGTCTTTGGCACGTTGGCAGCAGAATTGCCCTATGTGATATGTGGTTAGATATTTTGGACTGCTGATTCCATGGGCGTTGATGTAGATGGCTAGAAGTAAAATGAAATCCATGACAACTTCAATATTTTCCTTCGTTCCTGATAGAACAGTTCTGAGGCGGCTGCTTTCCTAACCTTGAAGTGCAATCTGCACTGGAGGCTTTGGTCTTGGATGTTGATCAGTAAATGCTGTAAAGCCTCTTTGCTTTTAGCAAGCAAGGTTGTGTCGTCCTCTGCGCAGCACAGGTTGGGAATGGGTCTTCCTCTCATGCCGGTTTTGCTGCATATTGTCTACCTTCTTGATTCTTTGCTCAGCAGGCAGATTGCATAAGTGCTGGGAAAGAATGCACCCTGAAGCACCCTTTTCCTGATTTGAAACCACACAATAGCCCCTTGTTCACTTCAAATGAAAGCCCCGGGGTCTCTCTCCAGTTTTCACAAGAGCGCAGGTGAGAGTTCTGAAGTTCCCATTCTTTCGCTGTCATCCATCACTGGTTACATTGCGCAGTGGAATACCTTTTCATAGTCAATAAAACAGAGGCGAACATCTTTCTGGCGTTCTCTGCTTTCAGTGAGATCCATCTCACATCAGGAATGAGATCCCTGGTTCTACAACCTCACCTGAACCCAACTTGGAATTCTGGAAGTTCTGGCAGCTGCAACCAGTTTTTAAAAAATTAATCTTGGGAAAAATTTGAATTACTTGCGATATTAACGACAGAGTCTGAGTGACACTGTGGGGTAAGGGTTGGACTGGTAACTGCAAGATGGACAGTTTAAACCCACCAACTATGCAGAGAGAGGCAGGCGGCCTGTCTGCTCCTGTTAAGGTATACTCTCTAGCAAACCCCACATCTAGCCACGAGACGTTGGAAATCATTCCACGGCAGTGGGCTTGGTTTGTGTGGCTTTAATGATAAGATTTGAAAATGTCCACATTCTGCTTTTGGCATGGACATCTATTCAGACCTGTTGCACGTTTTCCACATTTCTTGGCGTGGAAATGCATACGCTCCCAGTGCTGCCTTCATTTGCTCACACATCCCAGCTATTTGCCTCGCTTCCTAGAGCAGCAGTTTTCAACCTGTGGGTCACCACCCCTTTGGGGGTCAAACGACCCCTACACAGGGGTCACCCGATTCATAACAAGAAAAAAATTACAGTGATGAAATAGTAACGAAAATAATTTTATAGTTGGGTGGTACCACTACATGAGGAACTGTATGAAAGGGTCATGGCATTAGGAAGGTTGAGAACCACCTAGAGCCAACCTTGTTAGCAGGCGATAAAGAAAATCAGTTTCAGATTAATTTCAGTCCCATTTAATAGACTATAAATAATCAAGAACAAAGTGGACTTAACATAGTTTTTATAAATGTTTTCATAAGCCCAATGAAGTTCTGAAAATTTCATCTCAAGAAGCCTGAAAATATTTCAGAAGCAATATTATTAGACTTTTTTGTTTGCATGTGCAGTAAAAAAACCCTCGGAGGGGCTGGCTCCAATCCCAACTACATGGACGGCCACCACTCCCTCCAGAAGAATTTACTTCAGAGGACAGCAGTGAAGCTATAGCTCAGGGAGAGGGACATGTCTTCTCAGAGCACACAGGAGCAAATGAAGGGGGAGGAAGAGAGAGTACAGCACATCCTGGCCCACCAAGCCTTGAGGACGATATCCCTGCTCAGAGCAGACAATGCACACAGAGGACCATATAGCCAGCCCCATTATAAGACACAACATCCCTCACTGACCCATAGCCCCATTGGGAGACAACACTGGAGACACAGTGTGGGAATTGCACCTGATCTGACCCCACCACACGGAGGCGAAACACTAAGGGCATGCAACAGAACAGCAAGTGGGGCAGAGCAAGAAAGCCAGGAGGAAATACAAAAAATAGACTTTGGGGCCAGGACATAGCACCCCATCAGACTTGAGTGGAATTATTTGAATTGGATTCCGCTTATAGTTAATGCCTTTAATTTTATTAATGATGGCTCATTTCTCCTGAAAACAACAGCAACAGAATATTGTTGCCATCAAATTGATTCCAACTCACAGTAGCCTTATAAGACAGAGGAGAACTACTGCAAAGGATTTTCTAGGCTATTTGCCTTATGGGGGGGTGTAGATCAGTGGTTCTATTCTCCCAAGGAGCAGCTGGTAGGTTAGTCAGTGTACGTAACCATGGCACTGCTAAGGCTCTCTATGTTGCTGTTAATTCATGCAAATATATCACAAATTTCACTTGACTTTCATCCAGTACTCTAAAGTAGAGCACTTACTGTTCAGGATAGCATGCTAACTGACTGAGTTAGTTAGTTTATTGTGCCAACCTGGCCAATAAACACATGTTAATTGAAGGGCGGAGGGATAAATGGTTCAGTGAGCCTCACTTTTCTAGTTCTTGGATCTCTTGCTTTGTGATGATCGGACTAGGGTGCAACTACCTTAGCCAGTTCCCTGCTTCAGCTGGCAAGGCTCACTTCCTGCAAGACATCCCTGAGGAGAAGCCACATGGACCTACCCCGATGCAGCCCTGGGTGCTGGAGCAGCTGTGTGGAGACCCCTGCCAGTGCTGAGATGCTTACACATTGATTCAGCTTTCCTCCTGCAGTCGACATCATCGTGTATGTTTTGTGAGATGGAGGAGGACTTTGTGGATTGGTGTCGAACATATAGGTTAATGTTGGACTTGTGGGTTTGGGCAGCACTGGGTTGGGATGTTTTCTTGATGTGCACGTAACCTTTATATAAAACTCTCTCTTACACATATGAGTTTCTGTGGTTTTGTTTCTCTAAAGCACCCAGACTAACACACCAACCATCTCTGTCATAAAAGCACACGCTAACTGGCATTTACATACTATCCCATCTGTGACAGGTGATTTTAAATGAATTAGTGATAGGCTGGCACTCGGTCCAGTCCAATGTTAACAGAAGGAAGGGGTTGGCTTGGGTGAGGTTAGTTCCTTCTGAACAGAGGGGACACAGTTTGTAGTGCCTCCTAACCTATTCTTCCCGCCATGGGGCCTCTCTTTTTCCATCAGCAACCAAGCTCCTTTGATGTTCCACGTCTTCATTTCCCTCAAGTTGCTGGTCAAAAGGAAAAACTTCCAAGGACTTTATGTTGACCATTTGATCGAACTTTCTCCTGCCACCCTCTCTAGCGCCCTTTCCATTTGCATTTTTCTTTATGGCATGTCCCCTATCTGAAATTTAATTATGTAATTAAAAAATAGCATTTCCTTCTCTCCTTTACTCTCTCTCTCTCTCTGATAAGCTCTAAGAAGGAAGGGATTTTATTTGATTCTCTGTAATCCCAGGGCTTAGAACAGTGCTGGTTGCTCCATAACTTAATGAAAAGGAGGAACTATTGCATCCCCCTCCTCTCTGAACACAGGTCTAGCGAGAGGCTTAGGATAAATCTTTCTTAATGTTAATGATTCTTTCTGAGTAGCAGAATTTGGAGTGGGGTTTGCCTTTCTTTTTCTGTACTATCTTCATGGCTTGGATCCTTTACAATGAAAAGCCATCATTTTAATAAAGCACAAGCGTTCGTTACAAATGTCCCTACGTCTTTATGCAGCGTGGGAGAAGAGTGAGAGTGCTAGACAAAGGATCTGCACTTCTGAGTTTAAGGTCTCGCCTGCCATTGTCTTGGGGAAGTCACTTGGCTTCTTTGAGCTCAGTGTACTCCCTTTAAGTGAAGAATACTGACCACCAAACATTAGCCCAATGGGGTAGTTGTAGAGTATCATTAAAGTATAATATACATGGAAGGATACCCTAGCACTGTACCAACAGTAAATATTATTTTTAGTCAGGTCTCCATCTCATAATAAAAATCATCCCCTTACAAATGTGATTGACACAATGGATGGAGGTATGGATTGTGATAAGAGTTATATGAGGCCCCAATAAAATGATTTAAGAAATCACCACCTTTCTGTGTTTAATTTGGTGAGTTTGACAAGCACGTACAGTCATATGGTCATTACTCTGGGCTACTTGCTAAGTGGCTAACCACAAGGTCCATGGTCTGAACCCACCAGCTTCTCTGAGGTATAAAAGCAAGGCTGCCCATAAAGGCTGATGGCCACAGAAATCCGAAGGGGCCATTCTACTCCGTCCTCTCGGGTGGCTGTGAGTTGGAATCCAGTTGATAGCCAGGAGCCATCAGTTCCAGATAGAGAATATTCTCATCACTTTAGATTCCCCAGCAGTGGATTCCCTCTTCCTCTGCCTAGGCACAGAAATCCTTGACCTAGTAATCAACCTTGATACATTTGGTTTTTCCAAACATCATATAATGCAATATGGAAGTTTTGAGTCTGGCTCTTGTTCACTTGGTTTTGAGATTCTCCATGTGGTTAAGTACAATAGTAATTTTTTCCTTGTTATTGGTAAGATGTAGTCCTTCATGTTGCTTAAACATAATGTGTTTATCAACTTATCAGGTGTTTGGCTGTGTGATGGTGTGTTAATCTGGGTAGACTAGAGAAACAAATTCATAAACACGCATATGTATATAAGGAGAGGTTTATATACAAGAGCAATTGAACATTGAGGAAACATCCCAACCCAGTCCAGATCAAGTTCTTAAATCCAACATTAGCCTATATGTCCTACAGTAACCCACAAAGTCCTCTTCAGACTCACAAAACACATGCAATGGTGCAGAAGGCAGGCCGATCACAGGCCAGTGGGTAGAAAGTCTGGATCCAGTGGTGTTATAAGCATCTCAGCGCTGGCAGGGGTCTCTCTACGTGGCTTCTCCAGTTTCAGAGGTCTTGTCAGCTGCAGTGTCTCCCAGGAAGTAGCAGAGAGAAGGATGTATCTCCTGCCTCCAAGGAGGAAGTACCATATTTCCAAGAATTCACAGGAGAAGGCCATGCCCACAGAAGTCTTAATAGCTATATAGAATCCACTCTAGACTCCACTCTTACACTCTTAATCCTAGACTCCGCCCTTACACTCTTAATCCTTAAATTGACACAGGTGATTACCACAGATGGTTAGATTTTATGTCAACTCGGTGGGACAGGATTCTCCCAGGATATAATCTAACACAACGTTAGATCTGCTATGAAAGAACCAAGCAGTCTGGGGAAGAATAGGATGGAGTGCAGCAATAAATGACAGGTGGGGGGGAGGGGGGAGTGGCAGGGGAGAAGGGTGATATCTGACCTCCTCTGGCTTTCCTATTGGCATGAGGCAGTGGTCAGCCAAACCTACTTGGTCCATCCTTCTTGACCTATTCTGAGACCATCCATTCCTTTTACCCCACTCTCCATCTATGCTGCATTGATAATTCATTGCAATCACCACACAGAACTCACAGACAACACTCACAGGTAAGGGGCTTATTGGGGGAGTGAATGGGTTACTATCAGTCAGGATCAGCAAACAGTAAGGATGCCGTCATTGGTCTCCTCAACCAGCAGCCACGTCTCTCTCTGGTCCTCAGCCTCTCAGCCACATGATTCCTAGCCCTCTACCTCCGTGGGCCTGGAAGCCAGCTGTCTTGTTAGTCTGTCATCTGGTTCCAGAGTCTGGGGCCAGATGAGAAGGTACTCCTCAGCCCCGTGCTGCCCCTCTGAGTCTCCGTGTCAGTCTCTGCTGCACCTGGTTTTGGTGACCTTCATAATTTCAGACAGATCTTGAGTGAATGTGCTTTTCCAAAGTCCTCAGAGTTTCTCCATTCTCTTCCAACATAGCTCAGCCTCACAGGCAGGGAGGGTGTTGTGAAAACTTTCCAATCCCCTCTATGAGTGTTGCGGGTGCCCTGTCTGAACAGTCCCACCCAGTCGTTTCATGGGCGTTACAGAGACTTGGTTCTTTCCCGCTTCCATGTTGATGCCAACTCATAGCAACCCTAGAGGACAGGGTAGAAGGGATCCCGTGGATTTTCAAGACTGTAACTCTTTACAGGAGTAGAAAGCCCCATCTTTCTCCCTCAGAGCTGGCTGGTGATTTCAAACTATTAACCTTTATCAGTGCAACCTGTAACCATTATGTGACCATGACTCCTTCCAGACTTGGGTAGAAGAGCCCACATGCGAAGCACACACATCTTAGCCAAGCTTGACCTTGTATTCAATGTCCTCAGAGACACACTAGTTTATCCTTGAAAAACAGAAAACCATTTTTCCCCACCAAGGCCCTGCCAGCTGATGGTGACCTTACAGGACAGGGTAGAACTGTCCTTGTGGGTTTCTGTGACTGTAACTCTTTATGAGAGTAGAAAATCCCATCTTTCTCCTGTGGAGAAGCTAGTAGCTTCAAACTGATGACCTTGGGGACCACAGCCCAATCATAACAACTGTGCCATCAGGGCTCCTTAACTGAAGTATATCAAGGGGGGCGGGGGTCTATTTAGCTCCTCCTCCTCCAGCCCCATGGCTTCAAATTGCTATACAACATGTTCCTTTTCTGAATACCAGAAAGTCCTTTCCATTTTTATTATTTTAACAATATTTTTCATGAAACCACATGGTGGTGCCTTGTCATTAATTAGACTTTAACCAGAGCACCCTCACATGGAAGTAGGAGCTACACTTAGCAAAATCAATACTCTACCTCATTTTCTCCAGCTCTTCATACAGAAGGGTCTTGGAATGGAAATGCACTCACTTTGGAAGGAAATCAAAAAGCTGAAAGAAAAATAGACCTGTCTGTGAACCTGGTAGTCTGCTTGTAGAAACCTGTCACTGAATGATAATTCACTGTGTATTTCCATCATGTTGATTGATCCTACACAGAATTTCCAATGCCTAACACAGAGCCAGGTAGTCCTGTGATTAAAAACCATTGTCTCAAGTTAGTTCCGACTCCAGCTACCCTGTGTGCTACAGTGTAGACCAGTTCCAGAGGGTTTCTTTGAGTGTTACCTTGTGGGACGCAGATCCCCAAGTATGTCTGTTGGGTGAGTTCAAACTTTTGGTTAGTTGTCAACTAGGAACCCTTTGAATCATCCAAGGGCCGGGTCTATCCTCTGAAACTCAAAAGCCCAACTCATTGCCATTGAGTTCATTCCAACTCATAGCAACGCTACAGGATAGAGATGAACTGCCCCTACGGGTGAGCCTCAGTGAGGTAATAGTTCTTTGTTGAGCTTTGAGCTAGTTAGTTTATTGTGTCAACCTGGCCAATAAACACATGTGGGGTTAATTGAAAGGCAAAAGGATAAATGGCTCAGTGAGCCTCACCTTTCTAGTTCTCAGGTCTCTTGCTTTCTGATGATTGGACTAGGGTGCACCTGCCTTAGCAAGTTCCCTGCTTCAGCTGGCAAGGCTCACTTCCTGCAAGACATCCCCGATTAGAAGCCAAATAGACCTACCCTGATGCAGCCCTGGGTGCTGGAGCAGCGGTGTGGAGACCCCTACCAGTGCTGAGATTCTTACACGTTCACTGATTCAGCTTTCCTCCTGCAGGCGGCACCATTGAGTCTGTTTTGATTAATGTTGGACTTGTGGGGTTGGGCAGCACTGGGTTGGGATGTTTTCTTGATATGCACTTAACCTTCATATAAAACTCTCTCTTATACATATGAGTTTCTGTCGATTTGTTTCTCTAAGATACCCAGACTAACTCAAGCTTCTACCTGAAAGGTCAGCAGTTCCAAATCACCACCTGCTCCTTGGAAGAAAGATGTTTTCTACTCCTGTAAAGAGTTACAGTCTCAGAAACTCACAGGACAGTTTTACCCTGCCCTATAAGATCACTGTGAGCCGGAATCAATTCAACAGCAGTCTACACAGTCCAACCCACTAATTTTACAGTTGACAGAGATGGAGCACAGAGGTGTCAAACAGCTACCTGAAGTCATACAGCCCGAAAGTGACTAAGATGGCCCCAGAACATTTGCTTCTTCTTTACCCAACCAAGGTTATTACCTCCAGTCTACAATGGCCTGGACTTGAATGCTAACACCTTGATTTGATTTTCCACCCTGACGGTCTAGTGGGTTATGCACTAGGCTGTTCATTGTAAGGTGAACAGTTTGAAACCACCAGCTGCTTCATGGGAGAAAGATGAGGCTTCCTACTCCCTTACAGAGTTACCGTCTTGGACGCCCCCAGGGGCCGTTCCACTCTGTCCTATAAGGTCAACTATGAGTTTCAGTAGACTCAGTAGCACTGAGTTTGGTTTGTCTTTCAGTCTGCGGTGCTGTGTTGACTTGCATGTTGCTATGATGCTAAACAGGTGTCAGGGACATTTCCAGATTAAAATTCCAGTCCCCCTTTTAAAGGAGACATTACCAATAAACATTTCTTAATTCAGCAAGCTTGGAGTAGAGACACATTTTTTGAAAAATTATTAGGTCTACATGATGGAAACACCTTGGTGAAACATGATTTCACTAAGAAATCATGACCCCAATTCTACCTGACAGATCCAGCTACCAGAGCATGTACCTGGGTACAGATAAGAGCTCACAACACAGGGAATCCAGAACAGATAAACCCTTCAGGACCAATAATGCAAGTCGAGATACCAGGAAGGGAAGGGGAAGGTGGGAGGAGAAAGGGGGAACCAATCACAAAGATCTACATAATAACCTCTCCCTGGGGGATGGGTAACAGAAAAGTGGGTGATGGGGGACATTGGTCAGTGTAAGACATGAAAAAATAATAATAATTTATAAATTATCAGGGTTCATGATGGAAGTAGGGGGAGGGAGGAAATGAGCCGATATCAAGGGCTCAAGTAGAAAGAAAGTGCTTTGAAAATGATGATGGCAGCATATGTGCAAATGTGCTGAACACAATGGCTGGATGGCTGGCTTGTGATAAGAGCTGCACAAACCCCCAACAAAGTGATTTAAATTAAAAAAGCAAGTAAGAAAAGCCCAGTGAGCTACTTCTGAAAATTGACCAATGAAAAACTAGAACACCATTAGACCACATCCAAATTCACGCTGAGGAGGGGGAAGATGACAACATCTTATGAAAATTAGGTCACCAGAAGCTGGTGGCAACTCAAGGCCAACTGACAACAAGATCAACAATTAAATGTCAACATTCTAATTTCAACTTCTTCCCATCCCCCAAGTACAACTACTCGATATGCATAATTTAAAACTTTGCTTCTTGTGGCTTCTGTCAATGGCATTTATTATTTCTGCCTGTGCTTAGAGAACAAAATAGGCCTAGAAGGTGGGCTTTCAACATCCCTGTTGCCTCTAAGTCTCCCTTGGCTAAACTTCCCACTCAATCACTCTTTGAGTGATGTGAGCGGCTAAGGACTTTCTGGGCCTTGGGCAGTGACAGAGCAGTGGGAATCTTTCTGAGCTGGACAAGGTTGCCTCAGTGTACAGTGAACCACTCTGAATTGTATACGTTCCCCTGAGCATGGTCCTGTAGGAGGTAATCTCTCCAGATGCCCACTCTCCATGAGCATATCACACGAGGGTGGGTTTGTGTGTTGTTGTGATGCTGGAAGCTAAGCCATCAACATTTCAAACACCAGCAGGGTTCCTCGTGGTGGATGGGTCTCAGTGGAGCTTTCACACTAAGGCACACTAGAAAAATATTAATAATAATAAGTCTGAAAATCTACTTCTTCCTTATGATGATTTTTAGGAAAAGCAGCCAAACTTCCTGTGACTCCTTGTATTGGGCATGTTCTCAGGAGAGATCATTTGCTGGCGGATGGCATCATGGGTAGTGAAGTCCACGGCCAGCCAGGCTGGGGGAGACCCTCTGTGGGATGGACTGACACAGTTACTGCAATGGTGGACTTGGACACCCTGGTGTACCTGGGGATGACGCAGGACCAGTCTATAGTTTATTCTGTTGTACTTGAGTCGGCATCAACTCAACCACAACTAAATACATCTATTCATTGGTCTTTGGGGAAAGACGGGACTTTCTACTCCCATAAAAAGTTGCAACCTCAGAAGCCCACAGGGACAGTGTTGCCCTAAAGGGTCACTATGACTCAAAATCAACTCAATGGCAGTGAGCAATAACGCATCTGGCGATCACCAATCCTTCCCTTTATTTCTCTATAATTTATCTTTCTATCTTCTGATCTAAATAGCTATCCATCTATCTATTTATCATCACCTTCTGTCCAGATGCCTACACTGGCAGCCCAGTCCTCTGACATGCAATCCCTTTGGGCTTCCTGACAGGCTCAGTTCTTTGTAGAGCATCCTCACCTGTCTTCTCAGGACCCTGGGCTCCTTCACTCTTGACAGAAGGTTTTCTGTTATTGTTCTCTAGGAAATCTCTCAGTTATAATTTATACATAAAATGTTTTGCTTTCTGTTTCCTTGTTAGGCAATTTACACTGTATATATTTGTTTGGATTAATCTAAATAATTTCCTGTTTAACAAGTTTTCGCAAGCAACGATCCAACCATATGGGCTATATTTTCCCAGCACCCTAAATCAAAGGCCAAATGTTTATATAATACAAGCAATGGAAAGAAGGAGATGCGTTCTCCCACATAAAACTCAGCATTGTGATATAGCACCATCTCCACTCACAGGGAAACTCTTGAACACCAATACATTGGCACAGAAAGTATTTCCCCTTGTCGCTGGTGGGTTGGGTCCACATGGGCTCAGGGAGTCCTGCCAATCCCAGAGAAGTTCACTTTCTCTGAGCTTTAGACTTGAACCCATCTCAAAGTTACAGAGACGATCAATGGCAAATTTGAAAGGCAAGCCCATTATAGTTCACTAGGCAATACTTTTCCATCAGCATACTCTCCCAGGGGGTACTACCCCTGAAAGTGTCCTATCAGCCCGATCCAGCAAGCCTGGTATAAGGACCAAATAGAAAATAGCAGGGGAAAATGTTTTTTCTTTCCTCCCTAAGAGAGATACCCTTCTCTCCTCATTACTCTATGGATACCAGCGTGATTGGCAGCTGTTAGCTCCAAATCGGTAAATCAATTTATCTCCAATCTCAAAGCAGCCCGCAGCTTTGAGATGATGGGATTTTCCACCACAGAAGCATCTTTTCCCTTAATCAGACGTCTGCCGTGATCTGCAGGCCTTCGAGGCTCACACAAATCCTCGGGGGGATAGCTGACACTGTATCAGCCAGAGAAAAGAAAGACGGTCCTGTCCAGAGAAGCTAACCATGCGGACAGAAAGCAAGAGACTTGCCGTGCCTTCTGCTGTCTGGTTCACCTGGGCTCCAGGAATGGCTGCATCCTCGGGTACATACATCGCTTCTTCTCTAAGCCAACTCGAATAGTTCAATGGCAGGCAAACTTTATTCAAGTGAATTGTCTCCAATTTTTGAAAACATGCTCCCACGTTTTCTTCTGGAAGGAGACAGGATTGATCACTGCTCAGTAGGTAAGCTGCGTGTACAGCTCAGCAGGACCAAGGTAGTGGAATGAGCAGGTGAGCCATTCTGACCTAGAGGAACCAGATAGCTTATGTCGTTGCTGTTATGTGTCGTCGTGTTGGTGCTGACTCAGAGCGACCCTGTGGACAACAGAAGGAAACCCTGGCCACTCCTGGGCCATCCTCACAGTTGTTCTGCTGGAACCCGTTGGTGCAGCCACTGTGTCCACCCATCTTGTCAGGACCTTCCTCTCGGTCGCTGCTCCTCTCTTTTACCAACCATGACGTCCTTCTCCAAGGCCTGGTCTCCGTTGACAACATGCCCAAAATATATTACATGACATCTCACCATCCTTACCTCTGAGGAGTATTCTGAATGTACTTCTTTCAAAATAGATTTTTGTTTTTTTGGTTCTTTAGGCAGTCCATGGTATTTTCAATATTCTTCCTCAGTGCATAATTCAAACGCATTGAATTTTTTAAATCTTTTTTATTCCATGTCCAACTAATACCACGGCTTGGGGCAGGCACACCTTAATCCTTAATGTAGCATCTTTGCTTGTCTTATAGATACTCAACATGTTCTTATAGGTACTCAATATTGGGGTCATTTATTATACAGAGTCTAACACCTAGTTCTTATTGTTTTGGCTCTTAGAACCAGATCTTTACCATCCACACAGCTTGTCAGTGAATCGATTCTAGATTGTGGCAATTCCTTGTGAGTCTGAGTAGTACTGTGCTCTAAAAGATTTCTATGTGGCTGACAATTTTTTTTTTGGGGGGGAGCAGAGTAGATGGAAAGGCTTTTCTTCTAAGGCACCTCTGCGTGAACTCGTGAACTCGTGAACTCCAGCCTCCATCCTGACAGTTTGTCGTCAGGCACATTCACCATTCACACCAGCCAGGGGCTCTGACCAACCAATTGCCACTTCTGAATGGCCCCAACAACTTTCATTCACCCTTGGCATGCAGCATAGCAGACTCACACGTTCTAAAAATCAGGAAGTAAAGGTATTTGGGGGCCATTCTTCTGTCTACCACACTTCTTCAGTAAATTTCGTGTTTCTAGCGAATTCCCTCACTCAGGTCAAAGAAACAAAACCTTTTCCCCAATACTGTCTTGGAGACTGTTCCCATTAAGATATAGAAATCTATTTCTTTTTCAAGGTCACTGACTGAGGGTACCACAGGGAACCCACTCCTCTCCCTTACTAAGGACACATAGGTAGTTGGTAGGTAGGTAGGTAGGTAGGTAGGTAGGTAGGTAGGTAGATGAGAGAGAGAGAAAGACAGGAGGTAAAAGTAGTCCACTTGACTCACACTCATGGTGTTACAACATGAATGTAAAGCAAAGGTCTGATCCTGGGTCAACCTCATGGTCATTGGCGTGTCCATTATTGTAGCTATTGTGTCAGTCCATCTCACTGAAGGTCTATCTCACCCTCCCAAACCCTCTGCTTCCCCAAACACACTGTCTCCTCCAGTGAGTGAACCCTCCGGATGACATGCCAAGAATAATCCAGAGAGTTGGACAATGTTCTGCTGTCATCCATAAGATTCTCATTAGTTGAATTTTGCAAGGAGATCCCAAGACATTTCTTCCCAGTCATTAATCTAGAAGTTCTGCTGAAACCCACCTGCCCTGAATGGCCCTGATGGGACTGGAAATACCAGTGACATAGCTTCCAAGATCACAGCCACATTCATACCCCACTGCATGTGCAACTGACATATGGTGGAATGGACTTGGGTAGGAGGATATTTATCAGAATTTTTCCCACCGAACTTTACCCTGTACCAGCTGTTACTTCTAAACTCTGGAAGATGTATTTCAAATGGCTATTCAATTTGGAGCAGGAAAACATTTAAGAAAAAATAGACTGAGGAGTCTAATGTGGGAAGGAGAGGTGATCGGCAAGATTTGTTTTTTTAGAGAGTGGGGGTTATCTATCTTTTCATTCAAGTATCATAAAAATAATTTGCTAAGGATGCTGGTAAAGAGGAAATTACATAACACAGCTAAACCATTTTTAAAAGGTTGAAATACTAGAGTTTTTCTATAATAAAGAATGGGATTTTAAAGTTCAAAATAACCAGTGCTTTTCAAATTCATATAAAGAGGTGATGAAATCTTTTGCTCCCACAAAATTTAATTATGGCTTTTCCGATGGTTCGGAGGAATGTTTTCTCTGGAGATATGGCATTTTTTTCCTAAGCCTTCATTTCTTAAGATATCAATCTTATTCCAAGGACAAAACAACTTACACATACCTCATCTTTACCTTTCCAAATGAAGTAAAAAGATCTTTGGATACCCAAATAGTAAAATAATAAAAGCATTGAACCATATTGTAAAATATTTGTGCTTTTCAAAAAAGCCCACATGGAAGAAGCACACCAGCCAGTGCGATCACGAGGTGCCAAGGGACCAGGTATAAAGCATCATGCAAAAAAAAAAAAAAGATATATGTGTGTGTATGTATATATATGTGTGTGTGTATGTGTATATGTATATATATGTGTATATATATATATATACCATATTAAATGAAGGGGGAAGTGCAGAGTGGAGACCCAAGGCCCAAGTGTCGGCCAATGGAGATCCCCTCATAGAGGGGTTTAGGAGAGGAGATGGGTTAATTAGGGTGCGAGGCAGTACCGATGAAGAACACAGCTTTCCCCCAGATCCTGGATGCTTCCTCCCCCCAACTACCATGATCCGAATTCTACCTTGCAGGGCTGGATAGGGCAGAGGCTGTACACTGGTACATATGAGGGCTGGAGGCACAGGGAATCCAGGGTGGATGATACCTTCAGGAGCAAGGGTGTGAGGGGCGATGCTGGGAGAGTGGAGGGTGAGTGGGTTGGAAAGGGGGAACTGATTACAAGGATCCACATGTGACCTCTTCCCTGGGAGAGGGAAAGCGAGAAGAGGGGGAAGGGAGACTCCGGATAGGGCAAGATATGACAAAATAACGATGTATAAATTACCAAGGGCACATGAGGGAGGGGGGAGAGAGGAGGGAGGGGGAAAAAAAGAGGACCTGATTCAAAGGGTTTAAGTGGAGAGCAAATGCTTTGAGAATGATTGGGGCAGGGAATGTATGGATGTACTTTATACAATTGATGTATGTATATGTATGGATTGTGATAAGAGTTGTATGAGTCCCTAATAAAATGTAAAAAAAGAAAAGAGGAGAAAAAAATGATTAGGGCAAAGACTGTACAGATGTGCTTTATACAATTGATGTATGTATATGTATGGACTGTGATAAGAGTTGTATGAGCCCCTAATAAATTGCTAAAAAATATTTGTGCTTTTAACAGTTCTGGAAAATTTCATCTCTCAGCCAACTTGCCTCATTTTATAGGTGAAAAACTGAAGTCAAGAGAAGGTTTAGGGTGGAGTCTGGGCGCCTGTGGCAGAACTTCTAGATTAATGACTGGGAAAAAATGTCTTGGGATCTCCTTGCAAAATTCAACTAATGAGAATCTTATGGATGACAGCAGAACATTGTCCAACTCTCTTGTCATGCCAACCTTTCTGCAATGTACTTATTGTTGCTCCTGTTATTTTTCGGACCCTTCAGCAGTGAGCTGTGTGTTGGAAGCTAGCCTTCAGGTGGAGTGAACTGTTTTTGCTGAGCGATCTATACTTGCACCTTTTGTGATCAGAGGCACCACTTTAAATCAATGAGTCCCCCATCTTTTTCCTTTCTTTCTTTCCTTTTTCGTTTAAAAAATTAACTCCGTCTATCCAGAGCTAGGTCAAAGCAGACAACCACAGAAAACCAACATCGTATTATTTGCTCACTCTCGTATATTGATTATGTCATTTCCTGATTTAAAAGATTTAGTAATCTCCATTTCTTCAGGTCAAAGGCCAACTCACATGGACCACCCCACCCCCCTGCATGCAACGCTGTGTGGTCCTGAGCCATCCTCACAATTGTTGCTATGTTTGAGCCCATTGCTACAGCTACGGTGTGCCCATCATCTTTTTCACCGACCTTCTACTTCCTGAAACATGATGTCTTTTCCCAGGGTGTGGTGCAGTGCAAACTGCAAGGCCAGTAGTTTCAAACAAGCTGCTGCTCAGCGGGAGAAAGAGGGGGCTCTCTAGTCCCGTAAATATCACAGCCTGGAAAACCCCCCGGGACCGCTCTATTTTGTCTTACAGGATTACTAATAGTTGGAATTGACTCAAGAATGGGGGATTTGGATTTGGGGTTTCTGTTGGTCTTTCCTAATCACATGTCCCAAACACATGCTTTTAAAAAGCATTCTGATTGTGCTTCTTTCAAGACACATTTGTTTGTCCATCTGCATTGTGTGCAGGGAAGGCAAATCCATATCCAGAGCAACTGTGTATTCCAGTTAAAATAATAATAATTTATAAATCATCAAGGATTCATGAGGGAGGGGGGAGCAAGGAAGGAGGGGAAAATGAGGAGCTGATATCAAGGGCTCAAGTAGAAAGCAAATGTTTTGAGAATGATGATGGCAACAAATGTACAAATGTGCTTGACACAATGGATGGATGGATGGATGGATGGATTGTGATGAGTTGTATGAGCCCCAATAAAATTATTACTTTTTAAATAAAAGAAAGAAAGAAGGGGGGGCATTTTGAGATGAAATAAAAGCATTTCTTGATGCTCAGATTGGTGATCCACTGTCCTTGTGGATTCCACACTTACCCAAGAGTGGTGGAAAGGATTTTGAAAACATAATAACCCAGAAGAAACAAAATCGACACTGCTGTAAGCACTACACCTAATAACCTGTCAGATATTAGTCGAGGCAAATAATGAATGTAAAGTCCGGCAGTGAGCAATCAGGATTTCTAGAGGTCTGCAGGTAAGTTGGGTTGACTGATTTGGGTAGATCTTGGCTCGGCTACACGGTTCTGCAGGCCTTGGCCAGTCTAACATGTCTGCAGCTGGCTGTGAGCTGGTGGATGCGGGCTGAGTTCTGTTAGGACTGACTCTGCTCACTGTCTTCCAACTTCCGCTTGGCACCAGCTGGCCGCCTGGGCATGTTTTTCTCATGAGAAAGATAGCAGTGGGTCTTAGTGACCTGCTGTTAGGTGCCACCCCTTTGGCTCCAACCCACAGAGACTCTAGGTACAACACAACGAAGCATTGCCTGTTCCATCCTCACATTTGTCATGTGTGAACCCACTGTTGCAGCTACTGTGTAAATCCATGGTGTTGAGGGTGGTCTCCCCACCCCCCTGCACCCCCACAGGCCCCCCTCTACTTTACTAAGCATGGTGCCTTTTTCCAGATGGGAAATGCTACACAGGATAGCGTCTTCTTAAGGAGTCTTGGTGATACAGTGGGTTAAGCACTGGACTGCACTACAAGATGCCACCCTCAACAGGTAAGAGACAGCTCAACAGGTCAGCAACTCCAGAAACAGAAGAGCTGAACAACGTAATCGAACAGTTCGACCTCTAAGATGTTTACCAAGCTCTCCAACCACCACCAAAAAAACCAAAACAAAACAATACACATTCTTCTCCAATGCACATGGTTCACATTTTCAAATCCACCACATTCAGGGCTATAAGGCAAGCCTGAACAAGTTCCAACACATCAAGGTCCTTCCAGCCATCTTCTCTGAGCACATCACTATAAAAATGGACACTGACAACGGAAAGCATAAAAAAACAAAGACACGCACTTGGAGACTCAACAACACCCGACTCAAGAAGGACTGGGTACTAGTCCAAATAAGAGACGGAATGAGGGGGCAGTATCCCTGATGGTGTGCACCGAATGGACTGCATTGCTCTGGGCATCTGGGCAGGCATCCCGAGGACCCAGGTCAGCTGCCAGGGGACACTGGGACATCGATGCCTGGATCTGCAGGACCCACGACGTGCTCCAGAGGCTGCATCAGGGAGACCCGATGTGGAAAATCTACTGGGTGGACTACACTCTGCCTCAGACACATTGATAACTTGAGTATTTAAGGCTGAAACTTCATGGTGTCTGAGGAACAGAAGACAGCTGCACCAAGACCGTAGAAGTATTGGTAGGCAGACAAGCATGGTTTTGGTACATCAGTGGCCTATATGCTGCATTAAGAAACTCCCTATTCTGGCAAACCTATGAATGACATTCTTGGTGAATGTTACTGTAAATTTTCCCTGACAATCAACCCCTCTTATTTGTGTAAATAGCATCTAGCCACCAAAGAATTGGTTCTGCATAAGTGAATAATTCAGGTACTGAGATATGAAATTAACCTACATTGGCCCAATATCCCTCTCTCAACAACGCTTTAAAAATTTAGTATCAGGGGCTCATCAAATACAAGATTAACAGAAGATCGTTATGCCCCAGGGGGATGACTCATAAGACTATCTACCATAAATTAACAAGAAGGTTTTGAAAGTGAACCCAAGGCACATTAAAAAAAATCAAAACAAAACCCAACAACAACATAGATCCAGGAATGGGTTTTGGGTTCACACTAAATCATAGCTCCAATGTCAGAACAATGAGTGCTTACATCATGGCCCTGCTCGATACTCGCTCTCCAGAAGGGAACACAGAAGATCCGAGCGCTATAGAAAAGTGTGGTGAAAAAATTAGACGATGCCCAGCGATCAGATAGAATCGTCTTAAAGGCTTGTTTTCAAACAAGCAGCCCTTTTAGTGAGATGTGAACTAAAGCCCACATGAAAGAAGCACACCAACATCAACCACTGAAGGATTGTAAAACACATAATCTGAGGTTGAAGACTTCACGGATCTTGAAGTCAAAGGACTCAAAGGAGGGAATAGTATCAGAGCCTGAATTGTGAGAATCTGGTTTGCCGAAGGCTGTGGATGACAGTGAGACCCCAAGATACATTTGTGGGATCTACATAGGAAATAAGCCTCCGGGGATAGCGCTCTATCCATAGTAGCGGGATGGGGGAAACGTTACCAAATAGAGTGCATTGGAGAGATGGTCATAGAAGATCAAAGCGATAAACCTGAATTGAACAGTGAAAACTTTGTCAGTTGATCCCCTCTCTGGTGCACATCAGGCCTGATTTGGTTTTCAACATTTTCTGTATTTTTGTTGTTGTTGTTGTTTACATAGGGGTAAACATCTCAGATGTGTTATGTCATTAGGGGGTCACCCTCTGGAACTTTTGTGAGATGTTTTTCTGTTTTTCAGTATATGAAAATCAGGATTGATGAACCTATCAGCACAGCAAGTAGAAAGAGGGTTTCCGGAGGAACGGTGTTGGTGGTGATGGGGTTAAAAAGGAGCTGATGTCAAGGAGTTCAAGAAGGAAAAGGATGTTTTTGTGGTATCAAGTGAACAATACTACTTGCGGGGATTGAACTAGGGAAGGACCTGATATCTATATTAACTCCCAATAAAATGGTTTTGAAAAAAATTTTTTTGCATCCTCGGGAACCCTGCCATCTTGACCATCCCTAGCTTATTCAAACTTCTGTATTTGCCTTTCCCTGTCCCGGGATTCCACACGGCATGACATTTCACCATGCCTCCTTAGGTTCCTCTTGACAATTAGATTTTCTTATTTCCCTTACTTCTCACAACCATGATAATTTTGACGAGTATTAGCCAGATATTTCAGAGAAGATCCTCGTGAACATTTTTCTGACTTCATTTTCCCCCCTTGAACAGACTGAGGGTAGAAGTTTATGAGAGGAAGAGTACTCCAGGGAAGTGCCAGTTCTATCACACCATGTCAGGAGCACAACTACCAAGATGCTCTATTGCCGTTGGTGTCAACTTGAACCACCTTAACCCTGTTCACCTCTTCGACGGTATTTGCCAGTCTCCTCCACTGGGAAGTTACTCTTTTACTCCTTGTGCGTACTGTGTTGTTTTGAAGGAAGTCACTGTGTGCTAAGGAATGGAGAGTTAAGCTTCCCTTCCATGAAGGCAGTGTCTACATAAAATATTTGAAATTATTCTAACTGGAAATATGTCTCCCTTCTATTTATTTATTGACTCATTTTTAATATTCATATGGAATTTTAAATATTTATACTTTGGGGTATAATCCAATACTATTCTATAATGTTCCTCAGACCATTCTCATGTTGGCCTTTGGGAGTTCTTTATTTGGTTGTTTGCCTCTTCACCATACCCCCATTATTACAGGTTGTTGTTTTTTAGTGTGTGTGTGTGTGTGTGTGTGTGTGTGTGTGTGTGTGTGAGAGAGAGAGAGAGAGAGAGAGAAAGATTTCTTACTTTCTGATACAACATTTCAGGCTCATCTTGTATATATCTTGCTCTAGAATTACCATCATCAAGTGAGGTGTTGTTTTCCTTCTACTCAGAAAACTCAAATTCACTGCCGATCAGAGTTGATGCTACCGCATAATGACTGTACAGGACAGGGTAGAACGGCCCCCAGGAGTTCCCAGCCTGTAGCTGTTTGGAGGAGCAGAAAGCCCCATCTTCCTCCTGCAGAGCGGCTGGTCACTTTGAACGACTGGCTTTTGGGATCACAGCCCCGTGTGCAACCGCTACATGACCAGGGCTCCTCCCACACGGGAGTACAATGGATGCTCACAGAAGCCTCATGCCATGCACGTCCTGGGGCTCCCCAGGTCCTCGAGGTTGTTCCTGCTCCGGTTTATAAGCCAGCAGTACCAAGGTCTCCTCTAGTTCCATCATTCCCGATGTTTATAAGAAATTGTAGTGCTTTCTTACTTTCTTCTGAAACTTTAGCACAGATTCGGACGTTCCTATTACAACTGTCCCAAATGCTTCCTGCTACACAACTTATTGTGGTATTGATGGAGAATATTGAAGATCCCATGGATTACCAGAAGAAAGAACAAAGCAGTTTTGGAGGGAGTATAGCCAAAATGCTCCTAAGAAGCAGGCTTTGAATAAGTTCATTCTGGTTCGACCCCGATGAGAATGTGCATTTCCACCCCATATGTACTGAATCATAATCTACATTTTAACAAAACCCCCACCCCGTTGATTCTGACTTGTGCATTCTCAGGCATTAAGACTCCCAGGGGGTCTTCCTTCGAGATCAGACAATAGCACTGCTAACACCACATAGTTTAATTCATGTAAAATTATGTAGTAAATCTTTATATCTAAATTTAAGTCTTCAAGGTTTTTTCTCTAATATTGAATTGGGTTTTCTAGGTCCTTTGCTTTTCTATGAAATTTGAGAATCAGTTTGTCAATTCTGCAAAAGATTCTGTTGGGATTTTTATTGGGACTCCATTAAATCTATCAATCAATTTGGGCAAAATCAATACTTCCATAATATTGAGATGTTCAATTGCTTGTGTAGCTTCATCTTGAAGTTACTGAAAGACAAAGTACTAATGAATTTATGTGACAAATTGGATGTTGCAAAGACCATGATCACTGGAAAGGACACACAAGACCAAATACAATCTATACTCTTAAGGATCACTGATCAAAGATAGTACTTGTCTGATGATGAGAAGACCTTCTATTGTTCCCATTCCTCTGGTAAAAACAATAACCTGCAGAACCAGGTATCACAGTCATTTGGTCATTTATGACCAAAGGTGGTTGAGACCCTTACCTCATTTTTTACAAATAGCCTGCAAACAAGCCACTGTCCACAAAAGTACAAAAGAGACACAATTTCTAAAGGGTAGGAGCCTGAATTCCTCCTGGTGGACACTGGGTTCCTCTTTTTAAAAAAAAAACATTTTATTAGGGGCTCATACAACTCTTATCACAATCCATACATATACATACATCAATTGTATAAAGCACATCTGCACATTTCCTGCCCCAATAATTCTCAAAGCATTTGCTCTCCACTTAAGCCCTTTGCATCAGGTCCTCTTTTTTTTCCCTCCCTCCCCGCCCTCCCCTCCCTCATGTGCCCTTGGTAATTTATACCTCGTTATTTTGTCATATCTTGCCCCATCCGGAGTCTCCCATCTCCCACCTTCTCTACCGTCCCTCTCCCAGGGAAGAGGTCACATGTGGATCCTTGTAATCAGTTCCCCCTTTCCAACCCACTCACCCTCCACTCTCCCAGCATCGCCCCTCACACCCTTGGTCCTGAAGGTATCATCCACCCTGGATTCCCCTGGGTTCCTCTTGTTGCAGCAATTTTTATGGTTCTCTCTTCTCCTTTAAAATAGCTCCACTGTATCATGGCTCTAAGATCAACCTTTGTTTAAATGCTCACGGTAGTGTGCAACCATCGTGGAAAGCGCTATGAACCTACTTCAAACCACTGGTGATAGAAATGGCATCAATCCAGCAATAATTCTGCTCAGTGTGTTCCTCAAAGAAGTAAGAGACACACACCAACTGACATATGCTCTCTGATGTTCATCATATCACAGTTCATAATAGCAAGAATGTCATTACCAGCACTCGCAAGTCAAATTTTGCTGAAGATCATCCAACAACGGTTGCAGCAGTACATTGACAGGGAGCTGCCAGAGGTTCAGGAAGAATTCAGAAGAGGATGTGAAACAAGATATATCATTCCAGAGAATACCAGGAAGATGTTTACTTGTGTTTT
Source organism: Tenrec ecaudatus (assembly GCF_050624435.1). Taxonomy (NCBI): domain Eukaryota; kingdom Metazoa; phylum Chordata; class Mammalia; order Afrosoricida; family Tenrecidae; genus Tenrec; species Tenrec ecaudatus. The sequence continues at coordinate 15,269,914 of NC_134540.1, read as the reverse complement.
ATTGATTATACTCAGTTGTGTGGATCATAACAAACTATGGAATGGAAAGCTTTAAGAAAAGCAGGAATCCCGGAATACTTCGTTGTGCTTAGTGAAATGTGTGCATGGATCATGGGGTAGCTATGAGGACAGAACAAGGGCATACTACATGGTTTAAAGTCAGACAAGGTGTGCTTCCAAGTTGTATCCTCGCACCATACTTATTGAATCATATGCTGAGCAAATCATCAGAGAAGTTTGATAGCTGAAGAACAATGTGGCATCAGGATTGGAGAAAGGTCGATTACCAACCTGTGGTTTGCAGGTGACACAGCCTTGCTTGCTGAAAGTGAGGAGGGATTGAAGCACTTGTTAATGAAGATCAAGGATCTCAAGCTTTATTATGAATTACGACTCAGTGTAAAGAAAATAAAACTCCTCACAACTGGACCAATAGGTAATATCATGATAAATGGAGAAACGGTTGAAGTTGTCAAGGATTTTTGTCTTGCTTGAATCTACAATCAATGCTCATGGAAGCCGCACTCAAGAGACCAAAAGATGCATGACATTGGGTACATCTTCTGCACAAGACCTCTTGGAACTGTTGAAACGCATTAACGCTACCTTGAAGACTAGGTTACACCTGACCCAACCACGGTATTGCAGTCACCTCATATGCATGTGAAAGCTGGGCAGTAAAAATACGGAAGATTGAAGAGGAGTTGATGCATTTGAATGATGGTACTGGATAAGAATATTGGAAGTACCTTGGACTGCCAGAAGAACAGGTAAGTCTCTCCTGAATGTTCCCTAGAGGCAAGGATGGCAAGATTGTCTCACGTACTTTGGACTTGCTCTCAGGAAAGACCAGTCCCTGGGAAAGGACATCAGGCTTGGTAAACTAGATTTGGCCCTTGGTATCAGTTCCTCATTTTCCCCTCCCTCCCCGCTTCCCCCCTTTCTCTTTTTTTGATGAATGGTAAGATGAACATCTTATTAACAGTTTTGGGGCAATATTAAACATATTTTTATGTTTCTGTACTCTTAGAGAATCCTAAGCAAATTTTACTGAAATTTGGGGCATGGACTAAAAGGATATTTCAGAGGGTAATTGATGAATGATTTTGCAGGGAGCCCTATCTCTCTGATATATGCATTTATATTTCAGGGGCAGTAAGATCTGGAATGATGGAAATGTACCTGGATGCCGGACTGACCTTGATCATGCAGACTTACGTACATTCCAAAAGTTCAAGCCACTATGAAAGACGAGTACAAGCCTTCCACTATTCATGGCTATTGGTTTCCCAGCTCATGTCTTCAACTCCTTTTATGAGTTGCTCTCACTGTCTGTTTTAAGCAATATCACCAACAAGTTTCATTTACTAACTTGAATCACATCTCTGGTAGTGCCATTCTTCAAGGCTGAAGGGAATCCAAGTATTTACTAAAGGGAAATACTGTCTCCCTCTCTCACTATGGGTTTCTGAGACTGTAATCATTTCTGGGAGTAGAAAGCCCAGTGTTTGCCATGCAGAGTAGCTGGTGGTTTTGAACTGTCAACCATGAGTTTCACAGCTCAATGTGTAACCACTACACCGCCAAGCCTCCTACCAAAGGGAAAAGAAAATAGATAACTCTAAATAGAGACAGGACAACATTGAGGACTGTAAAGGCCAGTGCCAACCATAATCGTTATGAGTGTCTAGTATCTGCTAGGAGAACTGGCTGTGTGTTGGTTATGCACTGAGCTGCTAAATGCAAGGTCAGCAGTTCAAAGCCACCACCTGCTCCAAGGGAGAAAGACAGGGCTTTCTGCTAGCTTAGGGAGTTGCAGTCTAAGAGCCCCCAGGGCAGTTCTACCAGTCCACCAGGGTCGCTATGAGTCAGCGTCAACAGTATGGCAGTGGGTTTTTGAGCGTATGCTAGGCATTTGACAAGATGAATGGACAATGAATGAGTAAAGCAGGCAGGAATGTCTTCTCTAAAGAAGCCCCAGTTCAGTAAAGAGAAGATAATGAATGAAATTCTCATACAAAGAGACAAACAAAGTCAAATGATCACACCGGCTACAAAGTGTTCTTAGGAGAATGCAGAACTCTGCACACTACACACATCTCAGAGCACATGGACACTTTATATGTTTGTGTCGTCACAGTAAGCCAGCATGCTTACTTAAAGAAGTCCTGGGTCAGGAGGCAGGGTACACCCAAACAAACAAGCAGAATACTGCCATTAAGTTGAGTCCAACACACAGAAACCCTACAGGACAGCATAGAACTGCTACGATGGGTTTCCTCAGCTGGAAATCCTTACAGGGCAGAGAGCCTTCTCTACCCCCACGGAGCTGCTGGCAGGTGGGCTACCTGGGTTGTCACTGTGGGCTCCCTGCCCAAAGTGAAGGAGCCTCAAGACCTGCACTTTATTCCATACATCTTACAAATTAAACATTTGACACATTGTTAACCCAATGCGTAAGCGCACACTAGTTTGATTTTTTTAGAACTAACACCTTCGTAGAAACAGCTCTCTATATAAACCCGTGGCTGTTGCCATTGGGTCAATTCTTACTCAAGACAACCTCATGAATGTGCTCATAGAATTGTGCTCCATCGGGTTTTCAATGGGTGATTCCTTGGAAGGAGATCATCAGGGCTTTCTCACAAGGTGTTCTGGGTAGACGCAGACTTCCAACCTCACAATGTGACACAGAAGCTAGAAAAGCAGTCTGCTCCCACGGTAACAACTTCTTTAGCTCCACTCCAGAGAGGTGACAGAGTTTGAATATGGATTCACCATAGGCTTCAGCTTCTAGGTCAAGGATCGACCAGGACCATTTGCCCTCCAATCGACTCCCACCCTGGTCAACATCATGTTTGCAAAGTAGCATTGTTCTCCACAGGGTTCTCAAAGATTGATGCTTTTCAGTAAATCATCATGTCTTTTCTTCCAAGTACCTCTGAGTGGACTTAAACTTACAGGCTTTCAGTTCGCAGCTGGGAGCCTGAACCATTGAGGGCTCCAAGGTGAGAATCTAAGAACCTCGTTTTCTGATGCCATGCCCACAGGGAATGCATTTCAAGCTCTCTTCACAATGCTTGGGGTTGGGCCTAAGTTCGCTGCATACCTGAGCCTCAGATTTCTCCAAAGAACCCTCTAGCTTAGTTTCTTAGAACTGCTTTAGCAAAATTCACCACAAGTGGATGGCTTTGAAGAACAGAACTTTATTTTCTCACAGTTTGTTTTTGCTGGGGGCCACTGAGTCCATCTCGACTCAGAGAAATCTCAAGCGACAGACTACGTCTTCCCATGGGGGTTTCAAGGCTGTAGTCTTTAGGCAAGCAGATTTCTAGATCTTTCTCCTTCGAAGCTGATAGGTGGATCTGGAGTGCCAGCTTCATTTGCAGCCACACCCATAGCCAATGTGTCTCTAGGGCTACTTCTTCACGGTTAGGAGGCTGGAAATCTTAATTCATGGGGTCAGCGGAGAAGGTCTTTCTTTGTCTCTTCCCACTTCTAATAGTTGCCAGCATCCTTGGCCTTTTGGGTATGTAGGTATAGGGGTCTCCATCTTCCCATGATGTGTGTATCTCTCTGTGTCTGTACTCCCCTTTTACACAACACTAAAATTAGAATTCACCTTACTCTATGATTGTCTGAATAACGTAATAAACCTTATTTCTAAACAGGATAACATTCACAGGGCAGGACGTATATTAGGGGTGGGGGTGGGGTGACACAATTCAACCTCTGATACCCATTTTCTTTTCAAAAACCTCCCCATGACCTTTTTCATATTCCTAATCTGTCACAGACGACCAAGAATTTCAGGGAGGGTTCTAGAGACCATTTGCTTTGATGATGTGGATCTGGGGGAGATGTGTCTTGTTCTGATTCGGGCATCCTGATAGCAAGTCTAAGAATGCCTGTTTCCTGCAGCAGGAGCTCACCCCTCCCATCCATCCTCTTGTAGAGTATACAAGGCCAAAACACCAAGGGAACAGAGAGGTCAGGAAGAGCCACAGGACAAGAGCCTGTGAAGTACTTTGGCCATATGTACATAGAGTTCTTCCTTTAAGGTCTCCTTTCTGACTGGGTGTATTTCTCAGCTTCCCTCTAAACCAAGAATAACCCAACTAAATCAGCATAAATTGTCAAAGAAACTCATTAATATTTTTTAACATAAAAGTATGATATTTTAGAGGTTATGCTTTACTGAGCTTAAAGGGACCTTATAAGCCAGATAATTACATATACTGATTTGATAATTTCGGAAATGGCTTTCTCAAGAGGTTTTTGAATAGTCATTCATTCATTCAACAATATTTATTTAGGGTCAGCTCTGCCACGTCTTGCACACAGATGCTTGATGCTTATGCTGCAATAACTAATAGCAGTTCTCTGGGAGACAAGTGAGTCATCAGGTTAACTGGTTACTACAATGCATTTTAACCAGAATGTTCTCATCCTAACCCAATTTAAGACCCAGAAGAATTGCCTATTCGCCCAGGGCTTTCTCCCAGTAAACAGCAGTGATGACTTAGAATGCTTTTAGGATTGTTTTGGCATGGCTGGAGTCCCTAGGTGCTACAAACGATAGAATGGTGGTCCAGTAAACAAAACATTGGTGGTTCAAACCACCCTAGGGATATCTCAGAAGCAAGGCTTGATGATCTGTTACCATGCAGTCGTAGCTTTGAAGACTCCCCAGAGCAGTGGTTCTCAACCATGTGGGTTGCGACCACTTTTGGGGTCAAGCCACCCTTTCATAGGGCTTGCTCGATTCATACCAGTAGCAAAATGGCAATTATGAAGTAGAGACAAAAATAATTTTATGGTTGGGGGTCACCACAACATGAGGAACTGTATTAAAGGGCTGCAGCATTAGGAAGGTTGAGAACCTCTGCTCTAGAGCAATGAGAGCCATTCTGCCTTACACATATTTGGTTGCCATGAGTTAAAATGGACTTGAAGGCTGTCTGGGCGGACCTTGAATCTCCTCCACCTGTGCAGAGCTGACCAGAGTTCGCTGAAACAACTAGCAGCAAGTGACCTTGAATCTCCCAAACACACCTGAGGAGATTACCAGAGCTGGCTAATGTTAAGCAGCTTTGCAAGCTTTTTTCTTTCTTTACTCACCGTTTTGCTCATGGCCCATTTTGTTCACGGCCCGTTTGACTCAGTGCCCACTTTTTTCTCACCCACTGCTTTGTACCCAGTGCGGATACACCCGGAACCAGGAAGACACCTTACATTCCAGAAACCCGGATATACCTGTATCTCCCAATCCCTGACTACTTTACTTTATATGGACTCAAGACAGCCTAGTCACAGGTTCCTCAGCCATATAAGCACCACCCCTGTAACGTGGAGTGTGACTCCCTCAGCCTGGACATTGTGGACTGAGGGACTTCGCCCAGGCTGGGTTTTTCTCCCTATTTGCTCAAATTCAACCAATTTGGTCTCTGGCACCTCTCGACTACCTTACAAAGGCCATTATCATTATTATTATTAAAAACTTTGGAACTCTGGACTGACTGTTCATCTCAACTATAACCTGATTTGTCAACACTGCTTTTTAAATGTTTATTACATGGGGAAAATATCCTTATTAACAATGTTTTTACAACTATTGAAGATGTGGCAGTTACATAATCTACTGTTAACTTGAGTGAAGGGGTAGAGTCTAGCCTGTCAATCAGGTCATAGCCAATGAGGCTTCTATGTGAGCATGACCTTTTCCTGAGGATTCTGGGAACTCCTGCCTTCCTCTTTGCTTGACATTCCAGCTGACAAGCCACATGGAGTCATGCTGATGGAGCCAGAGTTCTGGAGCTGAAGGATCCATATGGAGACCCACGACAGCACTAGATGTTTTCATTGGCACTGGATCCACATGATTTTCCACCCACTTTCCTGTGATCATCCTGACTGGAGTCATTGCATGTGCTCTGTGAGTTGGAAGAGGAATTTATAGACTGATATCAGACATTTGGGCTAATATCAGACTTATGAACATGATCTGCACTGGGCTAGGATGTGTTCTTAATAAATAATAGTCCTTTGATATAAAACTCCCATATATATATATGAGTGTCTCTGGATTTATTTCTCTAGTCTACCCAGACTAACACAAAACACTAGTAAAATTAAACTTAAAATTAAAGACCTTTTAAAAAATAATATTTGTTTAAATCATCAGAGGTAATTCCAGCTAAAAGAAATTCCTCATTCCTTGTGACCTTTTGAAATATCTAGTACAGGATGTTGAGTTTACAAGTTCTGGGCACCTTCCCCTTTGCAAATAAAAAGAGCTTATGTGCATGCTAAAAGGAAATCATCCCATAAACTCAGGCACCGTGTCAAAAATATATATGCAAAAAGAAGCCACCTCTAAGAAACTTTGAAGATCAAGGATCTGTGTTCATCCAGGAAGACTAGGGAAACAAATCCAGAGACACTCATTTGTGTGTAAGAGAGAGCTTCATTTCAACAGTAATTGTACATTAAGAAAACATCCCAGCCCAGTCTAGATCAAGTCCATAATAAGTCCAATGTTAGCCCATGTGTCCGATATTAGTCCATAACTTCCTCTTTGACTCATGTAGCACATGGAATGATGCCGAATGCAGGAAGATCACAGGGTGGTTGGAAGGTCCCATGGACACAATGGCAGTCAATGCATCTCCAGGGCTCTGGTTGCATACAGTGTTGCTCCATGTGGCTCTTCAACAGGCAGGTCTAGCAGAGAAAGAGTGTGTACCGCCTCCAGAGAGGAAGAAGGGAAGTCCCAGAATCCTCAGTAGCAAACCACACCCACAGGGAGGGATCACCCGGCTGTGACCTGATTGACAGGCTTAGACTCCACCCCTGCATTCTTTCATCAAGTTGACATGAAATTGTGGAACCACCACCAGATCCAAAATATGAATCACGGTTCTCCAAGTTAGCAGTTTTGATAATCTTCAAGATAGCAACTCTTTCTCGCTAACTCTCAAAAAAAATGCTTCCATTTCAAGACTTAAATTCATTCTTTCTTTAATGCCTCATTGTAGTCAGATGTGAACAAAAACTCTAACACTCTATCATATTAAAAAAAATAATGGTATGGATGAAGTAGTTACCTGATGAGGAAATTGGCTTTGGGGCCATACCCAGGGGAATCCAACTCACATCTGCCCAAGGATTATTCCTCTGAGGCAGAAGCCAGACAAGGCTCCACCTTCCAACTTCCTTTACCCTCGTGTGATACCAACCATCCTCCCACAACATTCTCCTTCTCTGCTGTGTTCGCACACCCATTGTAGTGCATCTATTCAAGCAGGTCTCACAGAAAATACCCATGATTATGGGGATCGGAGGGAAGCTAACGAGTTACAAAAGATTAAGGATGCGGTTCTTTTGTTCACACTGTCTCTTCTCAGCCATGTTGGCAGGCATGACTCTCTAGTCCCCAGGATCTCAGTCACACAGTCCCTTGGCCTCTGCCTCTGTGTGCCGGAAATCCTGCCTGCCCCTCAAATCTGCCTCCTGGTCTCAATGTAGTTCCTCTGTTCTCTCTCATGGTCGCAGCACATCTCTGCTGCCTCGACCACTTCAGCGAGGCATCTTGCATGTACCCCACTTGTGGCTCTTCATTCCTGATGGTTGTAGGATACTTTTTCTGCTCCAAGAAGACTCACAGAACAGCCAGCTTACCCATCCCTGAGTGAGAGTCCTTTACACTTCATTTACCAGTTAACTAAGTTGCAAAGATCACGGATAGAAGAACCATAGTAGACTATTGCAGGACACCATACCTGCCATTCTGAAAATTCGAGTTAGATACATTTTAAAGGGTATTTTTGGGGAAGATAAAAATGTCCACATCCTTACATAATACCATTATTTATTAAAGCATCTGTCAGGAACTTTGTTAAATTCTATTTCCCTTGGTTAATATTAATTGAAACTCATTTTGGTAAAGTGCCAGTCATGATGATGTGCTAGACGAAGTCGTATAAATAACACTTTATAAATAAAGTGTGAAAATGTGCTGTTTTTCAGAGATAGTGCTGTCTCATTAAATCACCCCCACCACCCCAACTTAAGTCTGTGGGTAACTACATTTTCAAGGTCTTTAAAAGATGTATATATAATTTCAGCAGCTGTATTGGGGATGGAAATCTTTCCTCAAGATGAGTTGATGAAAATAAAAACAGGCAAATAATGGAAATCAAGTAGTCAGGTGGTTGAATGGCCTAAGATCCAAACATGTAAATGGTTTGAATGGAAACCCTCTTTGCTTAATGATCTCTATCTTGGAATATTGCTTTATGATCTAATCTACTTTTTTATAGAAACATATTATGAAATCTTAATGGCTTGTGTGCTCCCTATTTTTCCCTTGAGTCTTTGTTTTTGTTTTGTTTTTTAAGAGAAATCACCATTGCCAATCGCCAAGTCAATCCAAAGAGCTGCACTATTGTGCTGCTTAAAGCAGAAGCAAGAGGACCGTGTGAGAGACTGAGATGGATCTGAGGAGGGTAATATGCAAATCCACAACGTAAAAATGGCCCCTCCCCCAGATAATGAGGAATGATACAGTCAGAATCATAGTTGGCTAGAAGACAAGTAGGAGAGTCAAAGGTGGAATATCTCAAAGGAGGGGCAAACATCCGTGGTGATCTAGGGGAAAAAGAATCCCAAGTTCAAACATATTTTACCGAGACTCCTTTATTGACAGACACAAGGCAAAGGAAATCATCTGAATGAGGGAGACCTTCAGCATGAAGCCATAACAGTGTCCCAAAGATCCACAGCCATGTGGCTAATTAGCGGCCATAGAAAACGAAGTCACCACAAAATCATGACCGGTGGCAGATCAATGCGTCACTGTTGAAGGCGGGGCTATAGAAGCAGGAAAGCAGCAGGATGGGACATGGACACAATTACAGAGGAAAACCACTCGCAGGTTTGCTTCTTGGGCCTTTCAACCACCTGCCTACTTGATAGTCAGAATATAATCCCTGAGTATGCCAAATACAGATCCTGAAAGGCATGCCCAGGCAAAGACTGCCCCTCCCCAACCTGGCCAAGGAGTTGTAACCTACTTTTAAAACACTGCCTGAGGGCAAAGCAGTTGCCACATCGGTGGTTCATGGCCAGACATGATTAAATGGAAGGTGAACTTATGTCAAGACTCAAACACTTTGCAATCGGGTCAATAATGACCCCCTAGGACAGAGTAGAATTGTCCCCATGCGTTTCTGAGACAGAACATCTTTAAGGGAGCAGGAATAGAAAGACTTATCTTTCTCCTACAAGGCAGCTGGTGCTTTCAAACTATTAACGGTGTGGATAGAAGCAGCCCAATGCGTAACCCACTGTGCCAAGGGGCTCCAAAGCCCCAGAGTGTTTACCTCACAGGTTTTCTGGGACCCAAGAATCTGGCTGGAGATAAAACAGCCTGTCGTTGGCACCTGCTCTGCCTCGGCCCTTGGGAGTTCTGCTGGGAAAGTTGATTTTGGATCCTGCCAAGTATGTTACATTCTGCTGGGGAAGGGAAGATTCTAAATTCAAATATAGTTGATAGAACCTCTTTTATCAAACGTGAAACAGGATAAATAAAAAGACAAAACCAGAGGAGGGAGACCATCAGCACAAGGTCGTAATGGCGTCCAAAGAATGTAAAGCCAATTTCAGACCATTAAAAAAACAAAACAAAGCAGAAATCATCATAGACTTGTGATTGTCAGCAAATCAACTCATGACCACTGAAGGTGGGACTACAGAAGCAGGAAAGTACCATGATGGGGATGTGTGCACGATCACAGATCAGAACACTTTAGAGGAGGAACTCTTGGGAATCTTTGATGTCCTGGCTACATGATGGTTGGGGTATGACTCTTAACCATCGTCCCAAGTGCCCTAAATGTAAGTTCACGCTCTGGCAAGGAGCCTGAGAGCAAAGACAGCCCCTCCCCAGCCGGGCCTACTTTGTGACCTACTTTCAAACACACTCTGCCCAGGAGCACAGCAGCTGCCATTCTGCAGGTTGATGATGAGAAAAGACTCAAATGGAGGCTGCCTGGATGCCCAGACTCAGAATGGAGCTGGAGCTCTCACGATAAGTCGTAGACTTCTACAAACCAAGTACTGTGGAACTGAAGCTCCAGTACAGGGAGGAGCTGGCGCAGGACCAGGCGGTTGGTGCATTCCGTTGCATAGAGACACAGTGAGCGGGAACCAACTCCATGTTCTTAACACCACCAGGGTTATAGGATCGGTTACAATTTGTAACAGAATGATCACCAGGCACTGGAAACATTGATTTTTTTTTTCAGGTAGGCTATTAGTAAACTTTTCCTCAGCCATACCCATTTCTGGGGTCCATTGTAAAAATGTATCCATAGTGTTGTGCATCAAGGCACTTTGGTTGCAAGCTGTCCTGTCTTCCATGTGTCTGACCACAGTGGAGAGACTCTTTAGAAATAGACTATGATGTGCCACCCCTGCCAGACTTGAGCAACAAGGGATGTCTCCGTTAGGGTATCTGGTTAGGTCCGCATTGAGATGAGAGGAACGGGAGTACGGTGGCATCGTGGTTACTTATGGGGCTGCTTGCCACGAGGTCAGCCGTTTGAAACGACCAGCTACTCTGCTGGAGAATGATGGGGCTGTCTACTCCAGCAAAGAGCTCCAGTCTCGGGAACTCACCGTTAGTTCGAGCCTGCTCTGTGGTGTCCCTGTCATCAGCATGGGCTCCAAGGCGGCAAGGATTCAGCAGTTAGAAAAAGACAGCTTTTAGAATTGACCGTGCGTGTCAGGCTCATGTCGCGGCTTTAAAATGGAGCTCAAGTTCCCCATGTAGACTGCTCTAGCGATACATGCCACATGCCTCTGGTTTTAAGCATCATGTAAGAATCATGATAACAACCCCAGTAGCATCAGCCTAGACCCGTATTCTATCGGGTTTTCAATGGCTGGATTTTAGAAGTAAATAGCCAGGTCCTTTCATCTATGATGTCACCAGGTAGACTTGAACCTCCAACTGTTCATCTAGCAGCCAAACATGTTACCTGCTTGTACCATGTATGGCCTTCCTTTGTGAATGGAAGATGAATTTTAATGTTCAACCAAGCGGAGCTATACTGTGAAACTAAGGGTCAATTTAGGATTGAATGACAAAAACCATGGGTACGTGCCCAGAACGTCTGTGACACAGATCCTATTGCCTTCAGTGAATTCCAACTTCCAGCGGCCCTTTAGGGCATTAGAACTGCCTCTTACACTGTCCAAGTAAAGACTTCCCAAGGTAAATGTTTATGAGAGCAGACTTCTCCATCTTCCTCCTGTGGAGCTGGTGATGGGTTTGAACTGCCAACTTTTCAGTTACCCACCCACCACTTAACCACTGTGCTGCCGATAATATAGGGGAACTCCATTTTAGAAATATAACAATACCAGGGCTGCTTGGTGTACAGACAGGTTCATAAAATACACCAGGTGGCATGAGCAGAATGTGCTGCCCTGTGCTGAGGAAGACTGTCTATGACGGGGAAATGAGCTGGGCCAAGGTGAAGGGTACAGGGACGTGGGAGGGCCCCAGGTGAAGGGCACAGGGGCCTGGGAGGCATGCTGCCGTGAAGGGAGGGGAATGCGTCCCCCTGCCCTGCACACCTCACCCAGCCGCAGGGTCTATGGAGTTTGCACACAAAAAGCCCCAATTTGCCTCTGTGCTGACCTGAGCAATAAAAATCCTTACTTATTCATAAGTACACTTTGCACTTCTATTCTCATCCGAGGAACCTAAATAGCTTTCTGGGCAAAGAGGCACAATTAATCCCACTGTACATGATTGGGTCAAGGTCTTCCCAGAAGCCCTCACCTCTCCCTGCATGTTTCCAAGTTCAGTTTTTCTGCACAGAAATACAAATGCATGTGGGAAAGAATCTCCCCTAACAGGGAAGCTGAGATGCAGTTCCCAACAGCACTTCCCTGCTTTTTAACCTTGTGAAAGCCATACTCATGCAAATAGACAAGGGTAAATACTGAGCAGTTATTTCCATTGAACACTGCTTTAAAATGTTCCTGTTTTTCTTCTGTTCTTGTGTTGGGTGTTTAGTGCAGTAGTGCGCTTGGAGCCCCTGTGACACAGCATCTCCTAACGTGACTCAATTAGGCAATACATCATCTTTGTTGTCGACACAACTTATTTTAGCTAGCGCACAAGGAGAAAGCGTATTGAACAAAAGCAACCCATGCTGGCCCTTTACAACAGAATGTCCCAATGACTGCCGGAAATGAAGCTCTTACCAATGGACTTGAAGCTCCTACCAATGAAAGTCAGAGAGTATAGTCAAAGACTACAAAACTCTTCGTAACTGGATTACCTCACAATTTCATGAGAAATGAAGAAGAAATATGGAGGTTGTCGATGCTTTCATTCTGTTTGCATTCCAAATCAGTGCCCATGGAATCAGCAATCAAGCAACCAATCAAAGAACGTGGTGCATTGAGTAATCTGTTGCAGGATGGGGCCAGGATGCTTCCGTGAGTTGCTGAGAGGGTAACTCTGTGTTACAGTAGAAAGGCCCGTCCTTCACTGGAGGAGGAGCTGGTGCATTCGAACTGCTGACCTTGGGGATCGCAACCTAGTGCATAACCACCACACCACCAGGGCTCCTCAATCTGCTGCAAAGGGTCTCTTTAACATTTTGAAAAGCAAAAGTGTCCCTTGAAACTGAGGTGAATTTGACCCAAGCAATGGGTCATTTCAACCACCTCTTTTGCATGCAAACGCTAGACAGTGAGGAAGGGAGACAGAAATTGACTAGCACATTCAAAATGTGGTATTGGTGCAAAATATTGAACGTACCACGGGCTTCCAAGAGAACTACAAAATCAGGCTTACAAGAAATACAGCAAGAATACTCTTTAGGAACCAAGGATGGTTTTTAGACTGGTGCTCACTTACTTTGGGCACCCCAGTAGGAAAGCCAATCACGTTGTGGTTGCTAAGGAAGAGGGTCAGCGCAGCAAAGGGAGTCTTCATTGAGAGGGACTGACATGACAGTCAGCACAATGAGTTCAAATCCATCGTGGAGCTGCCACCACACCTGGCAGCATCCCATGCTGCTCTACCCACAGTCACCATAAGCCAAAGCTGACATGACAGCAACTAACAGCAATGATAGCTACTGTGCATGGTCTACAAACTGACCAGATAAGGGGAGATGTGCCTCAGAACACGTGACTTGTCTTTCGTGCTTCTGTGGGAGCACCTTGCGTAAACAGCGTGGGCTGGAGCTGCACAGGCCCAGTGGGATTATCAGTAAGGTTCCAGAGAAGCTTCTTAAAAATGACAAGAAGGTGAGATAGAAGAATCTTAATATTTGCCTTCCTCTATCAGTAACAATCATCCCAGAAAATAATAATATATCTTTAAAAAGCAAAACAAATAATGCCTATCTGTTTAGTTGGCATAGTGGTTACTCATTAGGCTGTGATCCACATGGTTGGAGCTTCAAAACCTCCAGCCGCTTCTTGGGAAAAATACTGGTCTTTCTGCTGCAGTAAATAGCTCCAGTCTTGAAAACTCACAGAGGGTCGCTATGAGTCAGCATTGACTCAATGGCAGTGAATTTGTTCTGCTTTTTATTATTATTTGTTTTATTTAGCTACTAGTATCATAGCTGAGAAATGTGATAGGAGTATACTGAAATAATAATGAATTATTGTTACATATTTAAATAATAGTGAAAATGAATGAATTCATCTTTTCAAACAAAACTATGGATTCCAGACAGAACTGCTTTTTCTCCTTTGGGTGATTCAGAGGTCACAGATACGAGTGCCATGAAAGAAGCCTGCGTGGGGTCCTGGTTAAATGTTAACCTGCTAACCAAGAGGTTAGCAGTTTGAACCTACCAACTTCTCTGCAGGACAAAAGACCCAGTGATGTGTTCCCATCAAAATAAGAGACTGGGAAATAACAAAATAGAGATGGATTTGGAGATTGCCTGGGACATGGAGGGAGAGGGAGATGGTAATAGGGTATCAACACCAATGTGTAAAAGAAGGGCGCACGGTGGGGGAGGGGTCCAAATTGATCGTGCGTATGACTGCACAGCCCTCCTTGATAGGATGGAGCCGTTGAATGGTATGACCTGTTCATTATGACTCAGTTAAAAATAAACTAAGAGACTAGGAGGGATGATGGGGGCAATTTCACTGTGACACCTAGGGTTCACTGTGAGTCCTAATTGACTTGACAACACTCAGCAGCAACAGAAACAAGGCAACAAAGAGGACAGAGGGTGTTTATCATGCCCAACATTGAAGACTTCAGATGATGGAGACTCTCTCTCACCTCCACCACACAATACAAATGAGCCTACTGTGGCAGTTACATAATCTGTTGTCAACTTGAGAAGATTAAGAGTTGTCAACTTGAGAAGATTAAGATTAAAAGGGGTGGCGTCTAACCCATCAATCAGATCATAGCCAATAAGGCCTCTGTGTGGGTATGGCCTTCTCCTGAGGATTCTGGTAATTCCTGTATTCCTCCTGGGAGGCAGGAGAAACACACTCTCTCTCTGCTCAGTTCCTGCGAGACATTCTTGTTGACAAGCCACATGGAGACAGGCTGATGGTAGCCAGAGCCTAGGAGCTGGAGAAGCCACATGGAGACCCCAGCCAGCACTGAAATGCTTCCAACACCGCTGGATCCACAAGACTTCCCACACACTGGCCTGTGATCTTCCTGCATTCGGTGTCATAGCATGTGTTGCATGAGTCTGAAGAGGAATTTATAGATTGATATCAGACAGATGGGATAATATCAGACTTATGGACTTGATCTGGACAGTGTTGGGATGTTTCCTCAATATTTAATGTTGTATATAAAGCTCTTTATTATACACATATGAGTGTCTATGAATTTGTTTATCCAGTCTACCTGGACTAACACACCTACAATGTGCAGAAGTGAAACCCCCACTTATGTGAGGTCTCTGAGGTAATGTGCTACCTTGTTCTTTATTTTTCTATTTCCAGGAGTAGGCTTGGGTCCCCAGAAGGAAAAAAAATTCAGCTACCTCTATACTACGATACAAAACCTACCAGTACCTCTGCCTGAGAAAACGAATCTTATCCACTATGTTTAGGAGGCAGAAATGGGTATCCCTACATTCACTGGGACTAGACAAGAAAGCTCCAGCTTAAGACATAAAACCACATCATCTGGTAAAGAAGACTTTGGAAGACTAAGGTCCCTCTCCCACCAGAATCGTAGTAGAAATGATCATCTAGTCTGGCTCAGAAGAAATGGTTCTTGCTGGTGCGGTGGGAGTGGGAGGAATGATCAAGTATAGTAGGCAGGAATGTCTCGAGCCACTGAAGCCTTCTATTAATATGTGCAAGGGCCAGTCCTGCAGGGGGAGACCATAGGTTGTCCTGGTGTCTCTGAAAGATGAAGCTCCCCACTCCAGGCAAGAGCGAGAGTCTCGGAAACCCCCAGGGGCAGCTCTGCTCCATCTTGCAGGGTCGCCGTGAGTTGGAATGGACACGATGGCAGGGAGGTGGTTGGTCTCTTTTTATGGGTTATGATGATCTAGACCAGTGTTTCCCAAAGTGGGCTATTCCACCTGCTTGGCCTGGGGCTGAGGCTGGAACCATCCAGGGGTCGGGGATGGGGGGTGGGTGGGCTGCAAAAGCAGATGCCTATACTTTATCCAGGGTTGTAGGCTTTAGTGCAAACATTTTAGTTGCCTGGGTTGGGGAGGAGTGAGTAATTTTATTTTTTTCCCCTAAAAACGGAGTGACAGGCCAAATACGTTTGAGGATCTATGATCTATACCCATTCTCCCTGAGGCAGCCAAAATAGGAAATGGGCAAAAGGAGGAGACAGGAAGTAGAAGGTGACTTAGATTCCTCACACAAATACCAAAGGTGGGCAGCTGTAAAGAGCAGAAGTTCATGTTTCTCAGTGTTCTGCAAGCTGGGGGTCTTAATCAGGGTGTCAGACCTAACAGTCACCCCTGATGTTCTTGACTTAGAGAAGATTCAACACTGGTGTCCCCTCATTTCGACAGCAAATGGAAAAACTCCTTTTCCAAATAGGATCCTGAATAGAGGGACAGAAATCCAGGAATTCAACGCCTCTTTGGGGACGCTCAGGTACAGAGATGGCTGAGAAAATCACAGTGTGCATTGTTTTTGCTGCAGGAGCAAGGTAAGATGAAATGTGCCCGATGGCTTTAGGTGGATTGTGATGCCCACGCTCTCTACAGTCTGATTTCACACAGGGAAAGCGCAGTGCCACTGAGCGCAGTGCTGTCTATTGAGAGCTCCCTGTTTTTCTGACGCCTCATCAATGAGCAAGGTCAATGCCCTTAGCCAAGACAGGTGCGTTTCAGGGCAGAGCGATCGCTGAATGCACCATCAGGAGCCCTAGGCTTGGCAATTGCCACCGAGTAGCTTTGTAATTCCCTTAAACAGACCGAGTCTTCTGTAACAGGGGAGAAATCAGATAATACACATAAAAGTTTTGTATACAGTGTAAAGCACTCAATCATTTTGTGGTCATGTCAAGGGGTTTCTAGTAACATTAAATAGGACCTGGCATGGCGCTAAGCATTTAATAAGTTAACTATGTACTATAAAAGTTGATCTTTCCCTAAACCACAATAAAACACACACACCACTGCCATCTGCTCAATTTCTACTCATAGCGATCCTATAGTACAGGGCAGAACTTCCCCTGTGGTTTCTGAGACTCTAAGTCTTTAAAAAAAAATTTAAACAGTTTTGTTGGCACATAAATTACATATGATACCATTGAGTAGTCCAATCACATCAAGCAGGGTTGTATAATCTTTTCTGTGGTGGTTACATAATTTCACATCCACTTGAAGATATATAAAAGTGTAGGGGTGCTATTCAACCTGTCAATCAGGTTCTCAGAAGGAGGCACAGGGAAACTGCCCCCTCCCGGCCCCCACCGCTCTGCCTTCACCTTCCTCTTGGCAGGCCAGTCTGAGACATGATGCTTCCACCACGATCGGAGTCACATGTCTCTTCACTCCCCAACCTGTGATCTCCCTGCATTCTGCATCACTGCCTGTGACTGCATGAGTCGTAAGAGGGACTTATGGACTAGTATTGGACATGTGGACTTATGTTGGACTGGCCTGGAATCTTTTCTTGATACATAATTCCTTCTTGATATAAACGGCTTTCTTACACATATATGAATGTTACTGGATTTGTTTCTCTAGTCAACCTGACTTAACACATTTACTATAATCACTTTTAGAACAGTTTCTTCTTATACTCATTGTTATTAGCTATTTCCCCATAACGTCCCCTGTCAGCAACCCACCAAAAGAGCACCAATCCAGTTACTGTCTCTATAGATTTATCTCTCCTGATTTAATATTCAGGAAAACATTTAAAAAAAACTAACAACAATAACAAAATAAAACAGAAAAAACCTGCCCATATTGACACTAAAGTAGAAAATATTGAATTATTCTGAAACTCATGATGCAGGTAGAGAGCCTCATCTTCTTTCCCTTGGATTGTCTGATGGTTGTGAACTGCTGACCATGGAGTCGGCAGCACACAACATCGCCCATTATGCCAATAGGACTCCGTAGGCTCCAATAGGATGGGGGAAGCCTGTCACTGATTCTGTCTTTAATCAGTACACCTTCTTCAAGGTGGGATGACAGTGGAAGCACTGCCAATCCCTGTGCATCCAGCCAAGGAACTGAGAAGACAAGAAATCCCTGGCTTTCAAAGAACTCTTTAAAATAGAAAACTGCAACACATTGCATCGTTTGTTGATGCCTTTGAGGGAGCACCCAATAGCAATTTCCTTCCACACCTTACTCTCAAAAAAT
Source organism: Tenrec ecaudatus (assembly GCF_050624435.1). Classification (NCBI taxonomy): domain Eukaryota; kingdom Metazoa; phylum Chordata; class Mammalia; order Afrosoricida; family Tenrecidae; genus Tenrec; species Tenrec ecaudatus. The sequence continues at coordinate 15,252,044 of NC_134540.1, read as the reverse complement.
TGAGTGATAAAGAGTAAGACCAAAAGGAAAACAAAATATCATGATTTTGACTGAAGAGCCAAATCCCCATCATTAGGAAGAGCCCACACTCAGAATCACTCACACACCCAGTCAAAACAGCGCTTACCTGGGACAGACCCGGCCTGAATCCAACCTGGACTTCTGGCAGCTTCCTGTTGTTGGACTGCTGAAGCCATAACTGGGGAGTGTTGTCTGTGAGTTCTGCGTGGCCATGCAAGCAATTCTCAAACCCAGCAGAGATGTAGAGTGCCCAGGGAGGGACAGTTGGTGCCAAAAATTAGACGTGACCCCCACATCCTAAGCAGCTCCCTCTGTCACTATAAAAAAACCCAAACCAAACTCACTGCCATTGGGCTGATGATGACTCATAGTGCTCTTATTGGACAAGGTAGAAACTGCAAGTTTCTGAGACTATAATTCTTTATGGGAGTAGTAAACCCTGATGATTTGAACTGCTGGCCTTTCGGTTCACAACCCAATGCATAAACACAACGCCACTGGGGCTCCTTTCTGTTGCTATAGCAATATCCAGAAGACACTGTGTCCCCCAATGCACACACGCCAAGAATCGATGAACCTGGGAATTGCTGCACAGGTCAGCTCCTGATTAAGGAGACCAGTGATGCAGTGAGTTAAGAATCAGACTTCAAGCCTTTAAGACCCCACATGCTATCTCTTTTGATAGCTGGGCACCATCCACTTCCTTCACCATATTTGCTTGTGCACCCATTTTGTCTTCAGCAATTGTGCCAGGAAGGTGAGGCATCACAGAACGCCACTTTGTTAGAACAAAGTGTCCTCACATTGAGGGAGGGTGTGAGCAGAGGACTGAAGTCGGTCCACTACCTCAGTGTATTTATTACCATATAAATATATGTACATGGGCCAATAACTATTTTTATGAATTGATGTATTTACATATGTACAACTTTTGCTTATTCTTTTATCCATAGCTTTGCCTCCTAGATCGTTCCTCTGTTTCCATTTATCTTCTTCCTGCCCCACCATTATGCTCGCCCTACTTTCACCTCTTAGTTTTTCCTCTCAACTAGATTGCTGTTGTTCCAACACCCCCAGGCTCTCTACATCCTCCTTGTTGTTGATTTTCATTCCCTAGTTGTTCCCTTGTCTGTGGCATTGTTTTCTCACCACTCCCTTCCCTCACCTCCTTCTCTCTCAAGTCCCTCTGGCACTGTCCGTCCTATTGCTTTCTCCTCAAGCTTGATCCCCATGCCTATATTATATAAGTAGGCAAACCAACAATAAGATAGATCAAACAAAAAGAACCAGAGCGCAGTAAAGCACTGATGAAACACACAATATTCCTCTGGTTCCTTGAGGCTTCCCCATTCCCCACTATCACAACCCCAGTACTGCCTTTCACTGCGGGTTAGACAGCAGCATGTGCACAGGTACAAATATGAGATAAGAACTCATGACACACAAAATCCAGGAACCAGAATGGGAATAGTGATATCAGAACAGTAGGGGGAATGTGGGGAGATGCAGAGAAGAAGGGGGATTGATCACCATCATTGACATATAACCACACACACCCCTCCAGGGGGATTCACAACAGAAACCATGGGGGGAGGGAGATAGTGGTAGGTGAAAGATATAAAAATAACAATAATTTATCATTTATCAAGAGGTCACTAGTGGGGGGTGGGGGAGAAGAGGTGCTAATACCAAGGGCTCAATAAAAAATAAATGTCTAGAAAAGAATAATGGTAACATATGTATAAATATACTTGATAAAAAATTGATATATTGATTGTTATGAGTTGTAAGAGTCCCTAATAAAATGGTTTCTTAATAAAATAAGATAAAATAAAATCACTACTCTTTTGCTACCTTGGGGCAACATGAGAAAAGGGCAGTTGAAGACCAGAAGTTACACTAATTGTGTTCCCTCCACAGGAAGGAAACAGCAGGAGTAGAGAGGAAGTATTCCTCCTACTTCTGCTCATTTGAACTCCACCCTTTGGGCTTAGCTCATAATCCCCCATGTAGAGGGGATAAACCAGCCAATAACAACCCCTGCTCCTCCAATGAGAAGCTTGAACAGAAACATCAGAGACAAAAAGCCAACAACATAGGGATGTCCCATATTTGAGTAGGAATCCCTCTTTCACATTCAATGTTCTAAGGAGAATTGATGCTAAATCTCATTGTGGTAGTTACATAATCTGTGGTAAATTTGAAAGGATTCAGAGAGAAGGGGTGGGGGCCTAGCCTGTCAATCAGGTCGTTGCAGCTTGATGACCTCATTTGGAGGCACTAAGGAGATAAATGGCTCATTGGAGGCGAGGCACACACTCAGTCCCAAGAGACATTCTTGTTGACAAGCCACATGGAGACAGGCTGATGGCAACCAGAGCCTCAGAGCTGGAGAAGCCATGTGGAGACACCTTCCAGCACTGAGATGCTTACACTGCCACTGGATCCACAAGAATTTCCACTCATTGGTCTGTGATCGTCCTGCATTAGGCGTCATTACACATGTTTCATGAGTCTAAAGAGGAATTTATAAATTTGTATGGACATATGGGCTAATGCCGGACTTATGGACTTGATCTGGACTGTGCCAGGAGGTTTTCTCAATATTCAATTGCTCTTGTATATAAAGCTCTTTCTTATACACATATGAGTGTCTATGAATTTGTTTCTCTTGTTTACCCAAACTAACACACTCATTACAGGTTGAAATGCAAAACCACGACAGGGAAAAATTACATTATCTTGTCCAAGTAAAACAGAAACTCGATGCTTAACTTTTTTTTTTAATGAAAAGACAAGTCCACTTCCAGTTTTAAACTGCACCAAAATTGAAAGTTAAAAGATCAAAAAGGAAGAATGTGCTTAGCATGTCTTAAACTAAAAGAACTCAAGGGGAAAAATTCAAGCTTTGAATTGCAATATTAAAAGGTTCTATGGGCAAAATATTGAATGATGCAGGGAACCCTCTGGGGCAGTTCTATCCTGTCCTATAGGGTGACTGAATCAGAATTGACTTGAAAGCAGTGAGTGGGTTATTCATACATAAACCAGTTAAGAAGAGGTGGAAGCATGGTGTCCCTCTTCATGTTATGTAGGTCAACAAATATAACTGTGATACAATTCTATTACCTAGTTTAAGGTCCATAGTTAAATTTTGTCAGCTTGTCCCAATCATGCCCTTTATAGATATTTTTTTTCCCGCTCTTGATCAAGTTTGAGATCATGAATGTCTCTTTATACTCTCAGTCTAAAGACTTTCTCGGTCCTGAATGGCCTTGATGAGCACAAGCTACTGTTTCACAGGGCAGCTGTGGGATGGGTTTGGCGGTGTCTCTGGGAGGAGAGTCGGGTTGTACATTTTCAGCAGGGACAACTCTGGAGTGACCTGGTGACCTGTCCGGGGCATCTTACTGGAAAACAAGCAGACAATAATTTTTTCCTGTCATGTCTGCTATCGGGTTAAGATGGCAGCCAATCATTTTCTCTTAAAATTGCCATTTTCCCTTTTCTAATTCGTATTTGTTGGGAGACATTTTGCGACTTTGCAGAATTTGCTCATAGAAATTTCTCTCACCATGAAAGCAGTCACGGTGACACAGGTCCAGGCAAGGTTTTGTTCTGTTGCCCATGGTGTGGTGACAAGTCAAGTTGACTTGACGACAGCTATCTCGCTATGTTGACCACCTTTCATTCATTAGTCTTGATATTCTTTGCTTTCTACCTCCATGTTTTGTTTTCTTTTGATTAATTGGCAGCTGATCAGAAGGAGCAGTTTTTCCCTTCCCTGCATTTAGTTCTTTAACAGCCATGGATACCTTTGCTCCCTGAATTGTAATTTATTGCCGTCTTTATTTATTTTGATGCTCAAATTGTCCCGCGAGTTAACCAGCAGAAGTCCCTTCAAATTGGCTTCTGTGCCCCTTCGACAGGATTCTTTAAATACTTCACTTTCTGTTATATAAAGAGCCCTGGTGCTGTACTGGGTTACAAGTTGGGTTGCTAACCACAAGTTCAGCAGTTCAAAACCACCAGCCACTCTGTGGGAGAACGATGAGGCTTTCTACTCCTATAAAGAGTTACCATCTTGGAAACCCACAGGGGCAGTTGTGCTCTGTGTGTGCTATAGGGTCTTTATGAGTCGGAATCAGCTCAGTGGCCGTAAGCAATGAGTTCCACGATGTGGATGGGCACCGTAGCCCCTTTACCGTGAGAGCGATCACGGTGACACAGGTCTAGGCAACAGTTTGTTCTATTGCACACGGTGTGGTTATGAGTCAAGTCGACTCAATGGCAATTATCAATCTTAAAAACCATTAGTTCATGCTTATCGCTCTAATTCCCACCCAATCACATGGGGATGTTTCTGAATTGGTAACTCCCCACACTGAAAAACAGGACCTTCCGTATCCTTAACATTCGGTCATTTGATTCAGGTCTAGAATACAGAAAGCATCGCTTCATAATTGTAAACCCACCCAACTGCTAACACAACCTACTAACTGGTTTTTACAGTGTTTTAAAATAAATTGTATGTATGTTGAGGTGCATACTCATTCATATGTTTTCTATGTTCTAAGGGTTCCTAATTTTCTTAAAGGGTGTCAACTAATAGCATCCTTCTTCTGCTCCAGTTCGATGCAGCCTGAGAAATAAGACAAAGAGCAAGACAGATGGGAGATAAAATGAAGAAGCAGTTCACTGAGAGAGCCCAGTGGGCATGCTAATTGGCCCCAGAAATGAGTATATTCCTCACCCAATCATAGCCCGACAGCTGCTCACTGGGGAAGAACCTGTCCCCAAGAACCTATGATCTTGGTGGGGGAGAACCTGCCCTCAGCAAAGCAAAGCAGAATGCCTGCTCCTTGATGGTGCTTTATTCCCAAAAGAAAGAAGAGTTGAATTGGGATATGAAAATCTCCCCAGCAGTCTCCCCAAATCTGTAGTTGTTCCTAACTGCCTAGGAGTCAAGCACAAACTCCTAGAGACCATGGGACAGCAGAACAAAACAGCTGCTCGTCCTGGGCCTTCCCCATGATTGGTTACAGGTTGGTCTCTCGTGAGGCATAAGGTTTTCATTGGCCACTGTTTGGAAGTAGCTCACCAAGCCTTTCTTCCTAGTCCATGTTAATCTGGAAGCTCTTCTGAAACTTGCATCATAGTAACACACAAGTCTACACTGACAGGTAGGTGGTTGCTATGTACTGGCCAGGCATCTACCTCAAGTCTCCACTAACAGCCAATGCCTCATTTCCCCATAACGAGCCATCAGTACATCCCTCAGCCCCATGCCTCACTGCCCGCTAGGGAGAGTAAAGGTGATAGAGAATAGAAATTATATTACTTTGATTTCCTTCACATGAAGGGAGCATCAAATCATGCAATAAAAATCTCACCAGATATCCCATTCTTCAAGCTGGCATCTCATCATGTGGGCATAGTCTATTCAGACAAAGCAAGTCTCTAAGTCCAGCTGGCATTGGAGAGAAGGGGGTTGCCCAAGGGAGGCAAGAGGCTTTTGAGACCTTTTAGGTGTCTACCAAATACCACTGAAACACAGTTGCTTTGTGATGGTGAGAAGCTGACTCTTGATTTTGTTATTTTGCCATTCAGAGTAACATTGGCCAGTTTTCCTCTAAACCAGTGTTCATCTGTTGCTTTATTTTTTAAATCATTTTAGTAGGGGCTCATACAACTCTCATCACAATCCATAGATACATCAATTGTGTAAAGCACAACTGTATATTCATTGCCCTTATTCGTAAAACATTTGCTCTCCACTTAAACCCCTGGCATCAGGTCCTCAATTTTTCCCCTCCCTCCCTTCCTGCTCCCCCCTCCATCATGAGCCCTTGATAATTTATAAATTATTATTTTGTCATATCTTGCCCTGTCCGATGTCTCCCTTCACCCACATTTCTGTTGTCTGTCCCCCAGGGAGGAGGTCACATGTAGATCCTTCTAATCAGTTCCCTCTTTCCAACCCACTCTCCTTCTGTCCTCCCAGTATCGTCACTCACACCACTGGTCCTAAAGGGATCATCAGCCCTGGATTCCCTGTGTTTCCAGTTCCTATCTGTACCAGTGTACATCCTTTGGTCTAGCCAGACTTTCAAGGTAGAATTCAGATCATGATAGTGGGGGGTGGGGGGAGCATTTAGGAACTAGAGAAAAGTTATATTTTTCATCGTTGTTACGCCACATCTTGACGGGCTCGTCTCCTCCCCTAGACCCCTCTGCAAGGGGATATCCAGTGGCCTACAAATGGGCTTTGTGTCTCCACTCTGCACTCCCCACCTAATTCACTATGGTAAGATTTTTTTTGTTCTGATGATATCCGATCTCTTTGACACCTAGTGATTGCACAGGCTGGTGTGCTTCTTCCATGTGGGCTTTGTTGCTTCTGAGCTAGATGGCCGCTTGTTTACCTTCAAGCCTTTAAGACCCCAGGTGCTATACCTTTTGATAGCCTGGCACCATCAGCTTTCTTTGCCACATTTGCTTATGCAACTATTTGTCTTCAGCAATCTTATCATGGAGGTGCGCAACTAATGATATGATTTTTTGTTCTTTGATGCCTGATAGCTGATCCCTTCGGCACCTCGTGATCACATAGGCTGGTGTGTTCTTCCATGTGGGCTTTGTTGCTTCTGAGCCAGATGGCCACTTGTTTACCCTCAAGCTTTTAACACCTCAGACGCTATATCTTTTGGTAACTGGGCACCATCAGCTTTCTTCACCACATTCGCTTATTCACCTGCTTTGTCTTCAGAGGTTGTGTCTGGAAGGTGAGCATCATAGAATGCCAATTTAATAGAAGAAAGTATTCTTGCATTGAGGGAGTACTTGAGTGGAGGCCCAATGTCCTTCTGCTACCTTAATACTAAACCTATAAATATAGGCACATAGATCTCTTTCCCCATCCTCATATATAAATATATTTGCATATGTGCATGTCTTTATCTAGACCTCTATAAATGTTCTTTGCCTCCCAGCTCTTTCCTCTATTTCTCTTGACTTTTCTCCTGTCCCACTATCATGCTCAGTCCCAATCTGGGTTTCAGAAATTCCTCTTGGTTACATTACCCTTGATCATGCCTAGGTTATTGAGATTGTAAATCCTTAGGGACGCCTCCTCTTCCTCCCTTGAAGTGGCTGGTGATTTTGAACCACTGACTTTTCAATTAGCAGCCTCATATTTAATTTACTGTGTCACCAGGGCACCTTTCTTTATAGCTGAGTCTTTAAATGAATAATAACTGCAGAATTTCATTAGAAATGCTTTCAGCATTCTGACCATAAGCTTTCACTTTTATTTTAATGCATAGAATTAAACGGGACGATTTCCTGATAATAAAAACAAACCTTGCATTCTGGGACTATGATGCACTGGTCTTTTGATACACTGCTGGATTTTATTTGCTAGTGCAGTCTTTTAGCTATAACTTTTCACATACATTTAGGACCAATGTTTTTTATATCTTTCTATATTTAATCATTATAAAATGTTGATATTAAACTTAAGGTAGAGGAAGAACTACTGGTTTTTCCATCTTCTTCTGGGGCCCAGAGCAGTTTAACCAATGATAGCATCATCTGTATTTTATGGTTATATAAAACTCAGCTGTTAGCCCATCTGGTTCCAGAACATTTTTAATGGAAATTCTTTAATCACCTTTTCAATCTCTTCTATGGTAATTGGTCTAATGAAGTTTTTTTTAAATGTCTTAGCTTAATTAGGGTATTTTGTAGTCTGTCAGAAAATCTTCCATTTCTTTTACATTTTTCAAAGTTTTTTCCCCATGGTGTCATAGAATACTGTTTTATAATTCTTATCCTTCCAAATGATCATATTCCTTCTTGATTTTTCACTCACACAATCACCATCATATTAGACTGTAGTCTTTGGAGAATAAATATATACCTAAATATGTAGACACCTAAACATGTTAATGAAATATTTGCTGTTAGCCTACCATGGGTTCTCAAACTTTTTAAACAGGGTCCAGTTCATTTTCCCTTAGACCCATTGGAGGGCAGACTATAGTTAAAATTTTAAAAAAACTATGAACAAATTCCTATGCACACTGCACATATCTTATTTTGAAGTAAAAAGCAAATGGGACAAAAACACCCGGTGGGCTGGATAAATGTCCTTGGTGGGCTGCATGTGGTTCACGGGCCGTAGTTTGAGGACCCCTGGACCCTAACCCTTGACATTCAACTCCTAGAACTTATTTAATCAATATTGGGTATCTGTTGCTTTAGAAAGCACATAAGCCTTGGTGGAATGGGGGTGATGGATGGGCTGTTGACTGCAAGGTGAGCAATGTGAAACAACTAGCCAGCTTCCATGGAGAGATGGGACTTTCTACTCCCACAAATAATTACAGTCTCAGAAACTCACAGGGGCAGTTCTACCCTATCCTACAGGTTGCTCTGTGTTGGCATCAATGCATTGGGAGTGAGTTTGAGTTGCCTTAGGCAAGATATGACAAAATAATAATCTATAAATTATCAAGGGCTCATGAGGGAGGGGGGAGCGGGGAGGGAGGAGAAAAAATGAGGACCTGATTCAAAGGGCTTAAGTGGAGAGCAAATGCTTTGAAAATGATTAGGGCAAAGAATATACAGTTGTGCTTTATACAATTGATGTATGGATATGTATGGATTGTGATAAGAGTTGTATGAGCCCCTAATAAAATGGTTTTTTTAAAACAAGAATGCACAGAGAACAGAGTAGAATTACTCCACAGGGTTCTGGAGATTTTGATGGAAGCAGCCGGCCTCATCTTAGCAGTTGGTGGACATGAACCCAAACTTACTGCCATGGAGTCAATGCCGACTCACAGTGACCCTCTATGGGTTTCGGAGACTGTAACTGTTTACAGGAGTAGAAACCCCAGTCTTTCTTCCAGGGCTCTGCTGGTGGTTTTGAACTGCCAGCCGTGCGGATTGCAGCCCAACTCGTAACCACTACACCAGCAGGGCTCAGCAATCATCTATTGAATGAATCAATCACTTCATACTCGCTGTCGTGTCAAATCTTGACATGTGCTGTCCTTGGTTTCTGATTGTGTGAAGCTATTTTGGCTTACTGCTTATGGATGGGCCTCCCCCAAATATCACTGTCATCGTGTCCCATCTTTGTCTAAAAGTGACCTTTTTTCCAGTATTCCTAAACATGTGCTTTTATGTGTTTTAAGATCCTAAACAGAGCCTTTCCCTCGCATACTTGGCTCTTTGTAGTGAGGTTGACTGTTACTCTAGGCAAGACTTCACGGTCTCTTGCTTTCACGATTTGCTTCTTTCATCTGGCCTTCCCTCCTTCTCCGCACATCTCATGCTTTAGTTCAGAGCAACATAAATTGAGGCTTTTCATTCATTTTGCTCCAGTGCTTCTTATCTCATGCTCCTCTGAATGCTTAGGAAAATGAGAATATATTCCATCAAGCTGTGCTCCTTGCTATATAGAAATAATTTCATCTGTGTTTAGCTTGCCAAATACTCTTTGAGGTGAACTGCATTCGATACTTCCGAGCTCCCTTTGGCATAGCACAATGATAAGATAGGCAAGAAAGACTTTCTAATTAATGTGCACCCACCACATGCATAATAAATACTGCATTTAACACATACATGAGTAAATCCTGGTCAAGGATGATGCTGCTCTGACCTAGACTTTTCCCTGCTTTAGGGAAGCCAAGAGGGAGGAAAGCTTCACTTAGTCAAAAAGCAAACTGGAAACTGGGCACTCTGATGGGAGGAAACAGCGTGTTTCTTTCCTAACTGTGCACAGTCACCCAGTAGAGTCAGAGAGTATGATGGAGAAACAACAGCTCCTTCTGTCACTCACAAGAGTCATCTGCTGGTCCCTTTTGTCCTGAGAGTGACCTTATGGAGAGACTTGAACTATCGATTTCTATACCCAGCCCCAGTTCTAACTTTGACCACAGGTACTTATTATCTAGAACAGTGACTCAATACCTAGACATTCCCCTTGCCTCACCCCACTACCACTCCAGAGTCTGGCAGTCTCAAATGAAATCCAAGAACCAGCCAGCATTTAAAGTAACAACACATACAACTCCCTCCTCCTTGATGATCTGTCTCTTCTTATTCTCCCTTTTAGAATCCTTGGGTGGTACAGGTAGTTAATGCTCTCCATGGCTAAGCAAAAGAGAGAGAGAGTTCAAGTTCAACCACAAGCATCTTAGAAAAAAAGGTCTGCTGAGCTATGTCCAATCAGCCATGAAAACCCTATGAGCACTGTGTATCCTGTCACGTATGTGGCGTTCTAGTCTGTCCCAGGTGGGGTGGCCGTGAGTCCTATGCAACTTCTCAGCAACTGGTTCTGTTTTCTTGTAGTCACTCCACGCTGGGCACATGCTATTCCTCAAACAAGCCTAAGCACAACTACTGCTCCCGCTTCTTGGAATGGTCTTCTCCAGGTGTCCTGCTTCCCTTCTTTCTTTCCAAGGTGCCTCCTCAGCTGCCATCCCCTGAGAGAGGGCTTTCCTAACTCCCCAAGGAAGTATGTAGTTCACTCTCCACTTTCATTCTCCATGCACCCCTCCTTTATCTCTTTTCATACCATTTCAGACACATTGCTCTTGTTTTCAGATGCCAACAATAGGTTCGGACTCATAGTGACCCTATGTATGTACAACAGAAGGAAACGCCATCTTACCCCATCCTCATAATTGCTCTGTTGGAGTCTGAGACAAAGTTTATTGTTGCAACCTGGCTGATAACACATGTGGGGTTAATTGAAGGGCAGAGGGATAAATGGCTCAGTGAGCCTTGCCTTTCTAGTTCTCGGGTCCTTTGATTTCTGATGATTGGTCCAGGGTGCAGTTGCCTTAGCCAGTTCCCTGCTTCAGCTGTCAAGGCTCACTTCCTGGAAGACATCCCTGAGAAGAAGCCACATGGACCTACCCCGATGCAGCCCTGGGTGCTGGAGCAGCCACGTGGATACCCCTGCCAGCAGTGAGATGCTTACATGCTCACTGATTTGGCTGTCCTTCTGCAGTCGGCATCATTGCATGTGTTTTGTGAGATGGAGGAGGACTTTGTGGATTGGTGTTGGACATATGGGCTAATGTTGGTGTTGGACTTGTGGGCTTGGGCATCACTGAGTTGGATGTATTCTTGATGTGCACTTACCCTTCATATAAAACTCTCTCTTATACATATGAGTTTCTGTGGATTTGTTTCTCCAATGGACCCAGACAAATAAAGAGTCTAATATTGCAGCCAGTGTCAATTCATCTCCATGAAGTATTCCTCATTTTTTTTTGCCATCCTTCTACTTTATCTACTTCAGGGTGTCTTTTTCCAGGAACTGGTTTCTCCTGATAATATGCCCCAAGTACTTGAGATGAAATCTCACCAACCTGGCTTCAGAGGGTCATTCTGGCTTTACTTCCTCCAAGACAGATTTGTCTTCCTATCTCCTGGCAGTCCGTGGCACGTTCAATGGTCTTCACCAGTACTATTATCCAAATGTGTCAGTTCTTCTGGCCTTCCATATTCAAAGTTCAATGTTCACAGGCATAAGAGTTGATTGAAAATGAAGTGGCTTCGGTCAGATACACCTTTATCTTCATCAAGTTCAAGAGGTCACATGCAGAATATGTGCACAATGCAGTACCCGTTGTTCGATTTCTTAACTGCTGTTTCCATGTGGATGATTGTGGGTCCAAGCAAAACCAGATGCTTGACCATTTCAATCTTCCCTCCAATTATCATGATGTTATCTGTTGATTAGTTGTGAGAATTTTTATTTCTTTACATTGAGTTGCAATCAGTAGTAAAGGTTGCAGTCCTTGGTCTTCATCAGGGTGTTAGTTATATAATTTTATGTCAGCTTGATATATCAAAGTGTAAGGGTGGAGACTAGTCTGTCACCCAGGTCACAGCCTGATGGTACCTCCTTGTGGGTGTGGCCTTCTCATAAGGAGGGACCCGGGAACCCCCCTCTCCCTGCCTTCACCTTCCTAATGGCTAACCCTGGTTGCTGTGAGTCTTGTGATGTGGCCACGGCCATTGGATCCACATGACTTTGGATCCACATGACTTTGCACCCACTGGCTTGTGAACTGCCTGCATTCTGTATCATTGCTTGTGACTGTGAGTCCGAAGAGGGATTATGGACTAGTATCAGACTTATGGACTAGTATTGGACTTATGGATTTGCTCCAGACTGGGCTGGAATGTTTGCTTGATATATAATTACTTCTCGATATAAAGCTGGATATAAAGCTTCCTGATATAAAACATACACATATGTGAGTGTCACTGGATTGGTCTCACTTGTCCAACCTGGCCTAAAAACAATTAGCAAGTGCTTCAAGTCCTCCTAACTTACATCAGACACAGTTGTATCATATATGACTCATATGTTATTAATGTCTTCCTCCAATCCGGGTGCTGAGGTCTTCATATAGACCAGGTTCTTGGACTATTTGTTTAACGTAACGATTGAATAGACATAGTGGAAAGAAACAACCCTGAGACACTCCTTTCCTGATTTTAAACCACCTGTTTGCTAATTGAACAACTACTTCTAGGTCCATATGCAGGTTCTTCATGAGCGCAAGTAAGTAAGAAATCCCCATTTTTCTCAATCCATAGTTTGCTATGATCCACCCAGACAAATGCCTTTGCATTTTTGTTTTCTGCTTTCTACAAAGATCCATCTGACATCAAATGTTTCATCTGCTTTTGCATCTGGTTTGAATTTCTGACAGTTCCCTGTCAAAATATTGCTACAAACATCTTTGGGTCATCTTCAGCAAAATTTTACTTGCATGTGATATCAGTAATATTGTTTGATAATTTCCATATTCTGAGTCTCTTTCAAATAGGCACAAATATGGCTCTCTTCCAGTTGGTGGGCACAGATGAGTGGGTGCTTCCAATTCTTCAACGGCTTGTGGAGACGTATCGATTGGCATTCTGTCAGTTCCTGGAGGCTTGCTTTTGACTAATGCCTTCAGTGAGGTTCGGACTTCTTCCTTCAATATAATTGGCTCATATTTACACGACACCTCTTTTCACGGCTTTTCTTTTTGGTAGCGTTGCTGTGCATTCCCTCCATCTTCTCGTGATGATGCCTACATCATCTAATACTTTGTCCTTTAACACTGCAAATTTGAGACCTGGATTTTTTTCTTCAGTTCTTTCGGTTCACGTTATGCTAAGCGCGTTCTTCCTTTTTGTCCTTCTAACTCCGGGCCTGGAGCATTTCTTTTTATTTTAACAATTTATTGGGGCTCATACAATTCTTTTCACAGTTCATATATACATACATCAATTGTATAAAGCACATCTGTACAGTCTTTGCCCTAATCATTTTTTTCTCTTTTCTTCTTTTACATTTTATTAGGGACTCATACAACTCTTACCACAATCCATACATATACATACATCAATTGTATAAAGCACATCCATACATTCCCTGCCCCAATCATTCTCAAGGCATTTGCTCTCCACTTAAGCCCCTTGCATCAGGTCCTCTTTTTTTTTTCCCCTCCCTCCCCATTCCCCCTTCCCTCATATGCCCTTGGTAATTTATACATCGTTGTTTTGTCATATCTTGCCCTATCCGGAGTCTCCCTTCCCCCCTTCTCTGCTGTCCCTCTCCCAGGGAAGAGGTCACATGTGGATCCTTGTAATCAGTTCCCCCTTTCCAACCCACTCACCCTCCACTCTCCCAGCATCGCCCCTCACACCCTTGGTCCTGAAGGTATCATCCACCCTGGATTCCCTGTACCTCCAGCCCTCATATGTACCAGTGTACAGCCTCTGCCCTATCCAGCCCTGCAAAGTAGAATTAGGATCATGGGAGTTGGGGAGAGGAAGCATCCAGGACCCGGGGGAAAGCTGTGTTCTTCATCGATACTACCTCGCACCCTGATTGACCCATCTCCTCTCCTAAACCCCTCTATGAGGGGATCCTGGAGCATTTCTTTATAATGCTTTTACATTGTTTTCGCAAGATATCCTTTGAAATCTTCTGTTCAGATCTCTTACTTACTCATTTCTTCATTGTACTTTTACTCCTCTATGCTCAGGAACAAGTTTCAGAGTCTTGTCTGACATCCACTTTGAGCTTTTCCTGTTCTCTGTCTTCACGTATGACGTGTCTGATGTCATCCCCCAGCTCATCATGTTTTCAGTCATTAGCGTTTAATCAGTCAAATCTATTTTTGAGAGGTTCTCAAAATTCAGGTGTGATATTCTCAGGGCCCTATTTTCACTTTCCTGGACTTGTTTAGATTTTCCCCAACTTCAGCCTGAGTTTACAATTCAGCAATTGATGGCCTGTTTTACAGTTAGCCCCTGGCCACGTTTTATCTGTTGATATTTTACGTTGCCATCATCTCTTCCCAAAGATGTAGTGAATTTGATTCCTCTCTATTCTATCTGGCAGGGTCCACATGCATAGTTGCTGTTTACGTTGTTGATAAATGGTATTTGTGATGAAGTCATTGGTCTGGCAAAATTCTGTCATGAGCTTTCCAACTTCATTTCTATCACTAAGGCCATATTTTCCAACTACTCCAATCTTTTTTATTTCCAACTTTCTCATTCCAATCACCAATAGTTATCAATGAATCTTGATGGCATGTTTGATCAATTTCAGACTGAAGACAGTAGTATAAGTCTTCAATTTTTACATCACTACTTTCAATGGTCGGTCCATAAATTTGAATAATTGTTGTTTTAACTGGATGTCCTTGTATGTATATTATTATCCTATCACAGAAAGCATTGCACTTCAAGATAGATGTTGTAATGTCCTTTCTGAGATCAATACAATGCCATTTCTCTTCAATTTGTCAGTTCCAGCATAATAAACCACAGGACCGTCTGTTTCCAAATAACCAATCCAAGTGCATTTTATCTCACTAATGCCTAATATATCAATCTTTATGTGTTCCTTTTCACCTTTCAATTCCCCTAGAATCATATTCCACACAGTCTACATTCCAATTAGTAAATGCTTGCATTTGTTTCTTCTCTTGTTGAGTCATACCTCATACACATTGACAATAGACTGACATATATTAGATGAATATCTTCCCTCCATGAGCTCCACCAGATTTGCTGCATCAGGCTGGGTTCACTAGTAATGCAAACCTAGTAATGTTTATATGTGTGTACAAGAAAGGGCTTCCACAGCTGTAAAAGTGGGCAAGTCCAGTCTGGTTCAATTCAGTTGGTCAGATGTTAGTGGGAGGCTTCTCCTGGCACATCTAGCTTGGCAGTTGACAAACTAGGAAGCAGGAAGACACAGGTTTGTGGATGAAAATGTGAATGACTCTAAGGTCAACAGTCTGAGATTGGCAAACAATATGATGAGAAATGGATCAACTAGGTGTAGCATCCAGACCCGGCAGAAGTGACAAGCTTTCCAACAGTATCTCCTAGGGAATGGAGTCCTCGGGGGAATCTAGCATATGAACCAGTAACCTCGCCTTCATCAGACAGTGGGAAATACTGGGCACTATGGGCTGTCCAAAGACTCATAGAGACCCTATGGGATGGAGTAGAGCTGCTTTGTAGGTTCTTGAGGCTGTCAATCATTTTGGGAACAGAACGCCTCATCTTTCTCCCAAGGAGTGGCTAGCTGGTGGTTTCAAACTGCTCACCTTGTGGTTAGCAGCCCAACTCAAAACCCACTATGCCCCGTTGGCTGCTTTGAGAAGGCTACCACTGTAGGTTTTTAATGGTCCTGTATGTGGTGGTGGGGCGGGAGGGTCAGGGTGTCTGTGAAGAAAGCAGATGGGCCAGGTGTTTGGCTATGGACTATGGGGGACTTAACAAGGTAAGGCTCCCATATACACTACAGTACTCTTCTTCCTTTCTCCAATATTGTCCATGGCTTGCAGTTAGCGTGATACTTGCTCCCAACAGGCCCCTAAGTCAGTATTCCGGAGTTGGAGCCCCAGGTGGCCTTCCAACAATGGTACAAGTGAATCACAGATTCTGAAACCATAGCCACCAAGGCGAACACTTCAGGACCTGAGAGTGGGAAAGTATCACCTTCTATTGGCACTTGTTGTGGGTTACCCCACCCGCGAGCATTTGTTACTCTGCCCCTCTGGAGACATAGGAGCTGACCAGCCTGATCCAGGAGCCCAGCATCCCACTGTCTGGAAACCCAACCGTTGCATCTCAGAGGGGCGATAACACAAGGAATAGAAGTGGGGCTCCTTTTCTAGTGTACAACAAAATGCGTGGCTTTACCACCACCCCCACTTTCTAAACTTTTTATTGCGAATTAGGTGAAGGTTTACAGAGCAGCTCATGTTTGTCATTAAACAGTTCATATACATTCTGATTCAACTCATCCTTTGCAATTCCTCAATGAAGCATTTCACTTCCATGCTATGTTCCCCATTTCCATTTTTCCTTCTTTCCTCAACCTCTAAACTTTGGGTAAATACTTCCATTTTGGACTTCAATGGTTGATTATTCTAACAAAGGGGTGGGTTTAATTCCAGACCTGAAAAGTAAGCCTTATAACTTTGGGGGTCCCTGCTGTTTCTGCCTGGTCTCTTTCATGATTCTGGTTTTGTTCCACAGGTTCTCCCCCTTGACCCAGGACCTCTAGGGGGTCCTCTTCGGAGCACTTGGTGGTAGTGGTAGCACAATCCCTCAGTGACTTTCCTGGGGCAGCCCAGCCACTGCACGCACTAGTGAAAGAATGCCGAAGGCAGCCCCTGTCTCACTTGCTCATAGGTATATGTCCACTGTCTTGCTTTTACTTGCTAAATCATTCTTATATCATTTCTGATGGCCTTGTGAAGCCAAAGTTTGACTTGTAGTTACCTGTGTCCACCATAGTCATAACAGCCCCTGCCTCCCACAGGGGCCGGGGGGGGGGGCGGAATTCTGCCACCAACCAGGCCCTGGTGCATGGTGACTTTCCCTCGTAAGCCCCTTTCTCACCGATGGAATTGCCCATTTCATGCTTTGATTGCATAGTGTCTGCTACATTTGGAGACAGATTTTGAGTTGCTGGGTTATGCACTGATCATTCTTTCATGCCATACTCATTAAAAATATAGGCTGACTAAATGAGCCAAGAAGATAGATTATATGAAGAAAAAGATGACAGTAGGCTAGGAAGAAGAGCCATCAAGAAACTGTAATATGCAGATGAGCAACTCTGCCTGCTGACAGTTTAGAAGACTTGAAGTACACACCGGTAGAGATTCAAGACTGCAGCTTTCAGTGTGGATTATACCTCAACACAAGAAAAGCAAGGCCCCTCACAATTGAACCCAATACGCAACATTGTGACAAATGGAGAACAGCTGGAAGTTGTCAAAGATTTCATTTTCGTTGGATCTACAATCGACACAGATGGAAGCAGCAGTTAAGAAATCAAATGGCATATTGCACGGGGTCAATCTGCTGCAAGAGATCCCTTTAAAGCAGGGGTCCTCAAACTTTTTAAACAGGGGGCCAGTTCACTTTCCCTCAGACCGCTGGAGGGCCGAACTACAGGTTAAAAAAAAAACTATGAACAAATTCCTATGCACACTGCACATATCCTATTTTGAAGTAAAAAACAAATGGGGCAAAATCACCCAGCAGGCCGGATAAATGTCCTCCATGGGCCACATGTGGCCCGTGAGCCAGAGTTTGAAGACCCCTGTTTAAAAGCATTAGAAAACAAAGATATGACTTTGAAACTAAGGTGTGCCTGACTAAGCCTTGGTATTTTCAATTGCCTTATATTCATGTATGAATAAGAAGATGGAAAAAGAATGGATACGTTTCAATTACATAGTTGCTGAAGAATATTTAATAGGCTAGGAGGCTTCAGAAAGTTGGTGAAAAATTGAATTAAAGGCGGAACGAATTTTTACATGAGCTTTTTGAGGCCCTCTTGCTCTATGTGGACTGGGAGAAGAAGCAACAAGTCTCTTAGAACCACAGCCAAAATGCTCCATAGAAATGAAGTTGGTGAGCTATCTTCTTCCATACATTGGCTATTTGATTAGGAAGGGCATCATACTTTGTAAAGAGTCATCAAAAAAGAGGAAGACCCCCAATGAGATGGACGGACACCATGGCTACAAGAATGGGCTCAAACATAACAACAGTTGTAAGGACGGCTAGGGTCACTGTGCGTCAGACATTGTCTCATGGAGGTTAACAATCACAGCACCAGTCTTTGAGTTCACTTCAGTGTTTAAAGAATGCTTGCTAGAGAGGAAATAAATATTTTCTAAGATATGAAATATATATTGGAAAGGAAATTATCAGTTGTGAAAACATTATATATATATATATATTCATCTATCCCTTTCTATCTCCAATGAGGAAGAAGAGAGCAGTCATCCTACATGCAAAGAGGACACGGTGCAGGGCAGCAGAAGTAGCGATCCTTGGGGGTATTAATTGGAGCATCAAAGAAGAAAGTTAACTTCCCTTCAGGAATATCTTTTTGTGACATTTGTGAGGATGGCACAGGACCAGGTAGTGTTTTGTTCTGATTCATAGGGTCTTGGGGAGTCAGAACCAACCCCTGTGATAGTGTGGGTACTTTAGAGAAACAAATCCACAGAAACTTATATGTATAGGAGAGAGTTTTATATAAAGGTTAAGTGTACATCAGGAAAACATCCCAGTGCTGCCCAAGCCCACAAGTCCAACATTAACTTATATGTCCGACAGCAATCCAAAAAGTCCTCCTCTACCTCACAAAACACAATCAATGATGCCGACTGCAGGAGGAAAGCCGAATCATTGAACATGTAAGCATCTCAGCACCGGCAGGCGTCTCCACATGGCTGCTCCAGCATCCAGGACTGCATCAGGGTAGGTCTGTGCAGCTTTTCCATGGGGATGTCTTGCAGGAAGTGAGCCTTGCCAGCTGAAGCAGGGAACTGGCTAAGGCAGCTGCACCCTAGTCTGACCATCCGAAAGCAAGAGCCCTGAAAACTAGAAAGGTGAGGCTCACTGAGCCATTTATCCCTCTGCTTTTCAATGAACCCCACATGTGTTTATCAGCCAGGTTGGCACAATAAACTAAATACCTCAACCCCTAACCAAAACAGCAACCTGTCATATCTAGACCAGCAGTTGAAGGCTTATTCTTAAAAGTCCTGGTGGTAATGAAAATGCTCATCAAGTTTTGAAGCTCAATGAAGTCTGAAAGGATGATGAGATCATTGACATAGAATATAAGAAAACTTGGGGGAGGGGGATCTGATGACAAACGATCTCAAATATTTTGAGGTTGAAGGACTTGAGAAACACAACGTCTAAGAGATTCTGATAAGAAATGGGCTTAAACGCACTAAAGGTTTTCAAATTTAAACATATTAGAATCACCTGAAGAATGTCACCCTCATCTAACCACCCAGAGTTCCACTCCGAATTTTTAACTGGTGTAAAGTCGAAGATTTTTTTTTTAATCAGCTCACGAAATCTCTTGCCTAGATAGAGGTCAGAGTCCATCCATTTAAATGCGGCAGTCACTGCTTTCCCAAAGCATGTGCTTGATTGAGAAGAATGATTAGACTGGAGCACACAGGGTCTCTGTCCCTGCTCTGCGGTTTCTGGGTAGAGAATCTTCACCGAGTCAATGAACCTCTCTGAGACTTCCCTTCCCCTTCCACATAATGTGAACGCGATTCTCTCTTGTGAGATTGATGGGCAACAACTAACTCAGAGGGTGAAATGAAATGATTCTAATATTGTCTTCTTTTTGTATAAAAAGAAGTATCCTCTTGAAGTATAAAAGCTGGTTATTGGTATAAAAGCAACTTGAATGGTTATTTATTTGTAGCATGCTCTTTGCTATGGAAAAATTAATATCCTAACATATTCTTCTTCACTGTTCGAGTTGTGCATTCTATTTACTGGGTGCTGATAGAGTAGTCATAGCCATCCAAAAGAAACTCCAAACGCACTGCCAGCCAGTCGATGCTGACTCATAGTGACCCTATAGGACAAGGTAGAACTGCCCTGGTTCTGAGATGTAACTCTTTACAGGAATAGATGCCCTGTCTTTCTCCCATGGAACTGCTGGTGGATTCGAACTGATGGCCTCGCAGTTAGCAGCCCAACTTGTAACCACTACACCACGAGGGCTCCACAGTGATAGCCATAGAGCCTATGATTGGTGGGGAAAAGACCTGGTGATGCAGTGGTGAAGTGCTTGGTTGCTAACCAAAAGTTCAGAGGTTCAAATCCACCAGCCACTCTGTGGCAGAGGCAAGAAGAAGTCTACTTCCATAATTACTTGCATTGGGTGTTGGATACATTATGGGGTAGTTCTAATCTGTCCTACAGGGTAGCTATCAGTCTGATGAACTCATTGGTGGAAACGAGCTTAATTTTTTTGTTGATTTACTTCAGTTTGGTGGTAGAGATTTAAATGTGTACATTTAAAAATAAATAGAGATTATTTGCATACATGGAACATTGAAAAATATAGATTAAACTCCAGATGGACTACAGAATTTGCTTTAAATGTGCATTTATAATATGCACTAGTATTAAATGGGAAGATATATTTCCCTACAGCTTTCATATATTTAAGTATCTGTTAAGATCTCTGTAGGTTTCCTTTCCTTAGCAAATCTTTATTTCTTTTATATATTAAGTAGCTCAAAATTCTCCATCTTCCAGGTTATACATAGCAGAAAAGTAATAATGTCTCAACCCAGCAATGCAATCTGAAAGCTTTAGTGATGAAAAATATGCCTTCAATGAATTGGATTAGAAAGAAAATCTACAGAGGCCTTTAAGGTAATTTTCTCTAATCACATAGTTTAGAACTCTAGCTGAATTAAACATTTAATCTACATGTTCTCATTTTGAAATGCTTCTATTGACATTGCTCCCTAGGCAAACGCTCATTTTTCTCAATAGAACTTATCAACTATAGAACCAGAAAAGAGAGGCCACCACGTGGGGACCCTCCAGATGGGTTTCCCTGTTACTAACTGTAAATGGTAATCTATACGATTACATGATATCATTCCGTATCACTCACTATTACTGAGGTTTTCATAACTGACCTCTAGATTTCCATTTTTAATTTGGACTGTCTTAAGGTGGATTTCAAACTTACAGAGCTTTAAGTAAAGATTCATGTGAAAGTTATTTTATGAAACAAATAGACAAAAAACACACTGCGATCTAATTGATTTTGACTCATAATGACTCTATAGGCTAGAGTAGAGCTGTTCCTGAGTGTTTCTGAAATTTGTGTGGGTCTAGAAAGCCTCGTTTTTCTCCCACAGTGGGACTAGTGATTTCAAACTGCTGAACTTGAGGTTAGCAGTCCAGTAAGTAACCCACTAGGCCACCAGGGCTCAAATTCCAAACCAGTTCCACTACCATCAATTTGATGCTGACTCATAGTGACTCTATAGGACAGGGTAGAACCGCACCATGTGAGTACAAGACTGTAACTCTATATGGGAGTAGAAAGCCCTGTTTGTTTTCCCCCAGGAGTGGCAGGTTTTTAACTGCTGGTCTTTTGGCTTACAGCCCAATATATAACTAGGCCATCAAGACTCCCACCAATGTCCAAGGGACTGCTATTTAGGAAATACTTCTTCATGAGTGTTGTGTGTATGTAGGAACAAAGGTACTGGCTTGTCCTTTCTTCACTATCTTTAAGGTTGTTTATATAGTAAGAGCCTTGGAAGCTGGAGATGGTGTCTCCTTTCCCATCCAAAGATAAGTTTGTTTATTATCCAGAATAATAAAGAACGTTTCCTCCAAGAAAAAGCTCAGGCACATGTGCTTACTGCTCCATATGAGAGATTCACATTCCCTACACTTAAGGCTTCTCTTTGGTACTGTGGTTCATTGCTCCCGCAAGTTTAAATTAAGTTTCTTCACGTCCCCAAGATCAAAATGGTGATACCTGGGACACTGCTTTTCTGAAAATAATAAACCGCCATTTATCGCTGATCCAAAAGTCTCTCTTTTAAAAAAAATCATTTTATTAGGGGCTCATGCAACTCTTATCACAATCCATACATACATCAATTGTGTAAAGCGCATTTGTATATTCATTGCCCTAATCATTCTCAAAACATTTGCTCTCTACCTAAGCCCCTGGCACCACCTCCTCATTTTTTCTCTTCCCTCCCAGCGTCCCTCCCTCATGAACTCTTGATAATTTATAAATTTTGATTTATAAATTATTATTTGGTTATATCTTGCCCTATCCGACATCTCCCCTCACTCACTCTTCTGTTGTCCATCCCCCAGGGAGGAGGTCACATGTAGATTCTTATAATCAGTTCCCCCTTTCCAACCCACCCTCTGCCTCCACCCTCCCAGTATCACCATTCACACCACTGGTCCTGAAGGGATCATTGGCCCTGGATTCCCTGTGTTTCGAGTTCCCATCTGTACCAGTGTGCAGCCTCTGGTAAAGCCAGATTTGTAAGGTAGAATTGGGATCATGATAGTGGGGGAGGAGGAAGCATTTAGGAACTAGAGGAAAGTTGTATGTTTCATCATTGTTACGTTGCACCCTGATTGACTCATCTCCTCCATGAGATCCTTCTGTAAAGGGATGTCCAGTGGCCTACAAATGGGCTTTGGGTCTCCAATCCGCACTCCCCACCTCATTCATTATGATATGATTTTTGTTCTGATGATACCTGATACCTGATCCCTTCGATACCTCTTGATCGCACAGGCTGGTGTGCTTCTTCCATGTGGGCTTTGTTGCTTATGACCTAGATGGCCACTTGTTTACCTTTAAGCCTTTAAGACCCCAGATGCTCTATCTTTTGATAGCCAGGGACCATCAGCTTTCTTTGCCATATTTGCTTATGCACTCATTTGTCCTCAGCGATTGTATCAGGGAGGTGAGCACACAATGTTATGATTTTTTGTACTTTGATGCCTGAGAACTGATCCCTTCAGCACCTCGTGATCGCACAGGCTGGTGTGCTTCCTCCATTTGGGCTTTGTTGCTTCTGAGAGGGATGGCCACTAGTTTACCTTCAAGCTATTAAGACCCCAGATGCTATATATTTTGATAACCGAGCATCATCAGCTTTCTTCACCACATTTACTTATTCACCCTCTTTGTCTTCAGTGGTTGTGTCGGGAAGACGAGCATCACGGAATGCCAATTTAATAGAAGAAAGTATTCTTGCGTTGAGGGAGTACTTGAGTGGAGGCCCAATGTCCTTCTGTTACCTTAACACTAAACCTATAAATATATACACATAGATCTCTTTCCCCATTCTCATATATAAATATATTTGCATATGTACATGCCTTTATTTAGACCTCTATAAATGTTCTTTGCCTCCAAGTTCTTTCCTCTATTTTCTTTGACTTTCCTCTTGTCATGCTCAGTCATCATTTGGGTTTCATTAATCATCATTGATTATTGCTCAGTCTTCATTTGGGTTTCATGCTCAGTCTTCATTTGGGTTTCAATAATTCCTCTTGGTTACATTACCCTTGATCATGCCCTACAGACCTCCTACACTCTCCTCATCACCAATTTGGATCACTTGTTGTTCCCTTGTCCCTGGGTTTGTTAACACCACTGCCTCTCCCCGCCCACCTCCTCATCTCCCATGTCCCCCTGGAACTGTTGGTCCCATTGTTTGCTCCTCCAGAGTGTTCATCCAGCCTATCTTAATTAGACATACCTGCAGAGATAATAACATGCACAAAAAGAAGACAGAGCAAAACCAAGCAACAATATGCAACAATAACAACAACCAACCAATGACACAAATATATATATATAAAGAAAGAAAGAAAAGCTTGTAGTTAGTTCAAGGATTGTTTGTTGGCCTTTAGGAGTGTTTTCCAGTCCAGTCTGTTGGGGAACCACGCTCTGGCCCCAAAGTCCACCTTCAGCATTCCTTGGGGACTTCATTGCTCCATTCCCTTGTTGTTCGATTGCACCCTTTTAGTGTTTTGCCTCAGTGTGGTGGGATCAGATTGGGCACAATTTCCACACTGTGCCTCGGGTGTTGTCCCCTGTAGGGCTATGGGTCAGTGAGGGACGTCATGTCTCATAGTGGGGCCAGCCATGTGGTCCTCTCTGTGGACTGGCTGCTCTAATTGGGAACATCCTCTTCAAGGCCTAGTGGGTCAGGATGTGCTCCACTCTCTCCTCTTCCACCTTCATCTGCTCCCGTGTGCTCCAATCAGATATAACCCTCTTCTGGAGCTGCAGATTCAATGCCATCCTTTGAAATAAATTCTTCTGGGGGGAGGGGCAAGTATCCACGCAGTAGATGGGATTGGGGTGGCCCCTCAGACCTCTCCACTGGTTCCCTACTCTATGCCAGCATATTGTGTTCACAATTTGGAGCACTGGTTTGAAGTCTGGTCCCTCTTTCCCTGTGGAGATATAAACAATACCCTCCCCTTGGATGGGTTAATGCCCTGTGCCCCCGCTACCCATTTCTTTTTATTATTACTTTTTTTTCCCTTTACCCACTTCCTTTATACTTGTCTACCATACATATCCCTGTATTTGGTTTGGTCTCTACTATACTACCTGGTCCTCACTGCTGGAATGTTTGTATACAGTAGCTTTTTCCCTATGCCCCTTTTGCATTTTTTAAAGCCTACCTCAGTGGACTCATGATGTACCTATCCTTTTGTGCTTGGCTTACATTGCTTAGCATGATTCTCTCCAGTTCTTCCCATACAGTGATGTGCTTCATAGTTCATCCCTGCTTTTTAGCGATGCATAGTACTCCATTGTATGTATATACCACAGCTCTTCAATCCACTCATCAGTTGATGGAAATTTTGGTTGGTTCCAACTCCTTGCAACAGTGAACTGTGCCGCAATGAACATTGGAGCACAGATGTCTGGCCTTGCTTTGTTGCTTGCTTCTTCTGGGTATATGCCCAGTAGGGGAAGTATTGGGTCATATGGTAACTCGATTTCCATCTTTTAGATATCGCCAGATCGATTTCCATAGTGGCTGTACATACTTACAGGTCCACCAGCAGTAGATGAGAGTTCCTATCTCCCACAATCCCTCCAAAACTTGTTGCTTTCTAATTTTTTGAATTGGGCTACCTTTGAGGGTGTTAGGTGGTACCTCATTGTTGTTTTGCATTTCTCTTGTGGCTAAAGATCAGGAACATTTTCTCATATGTTTATTGGCCATTCAGATTTCTGCCCCTGTGAAACTTCTTTTCCAGTCCTGTGCCCACATCCTTAGTGGGCAATTAGTTTTTTTTCTTTTTGGAAGCTAGCAGAGTATTGTAGATTTTAGTAATAAGGTCTTTGTCTGATGTGTCATTGCTAAAGATGTTTTCTCAGTCTGTGGACACTCTTATTACTCTCTTGGCAAATACTTTCAATGTACACAGGTGTTTTATCTTCAGTATATCCCATTTGCCTAATTGTGCCTCCTCTGTGTTTATGTCCTTCCCTATTTCTGATAGCCTATGTATTCCCTGTGCCAAAGTTCTCAAGTGGGTCCCAATTCCCTCATTGATGGCCCTAATCGTTTGGGGTTTAACTTCAAAGTCGGTGATCCACCTTGAGTTTATTCTGGTGCATGGATTGAGATAAGGGTCGTACTTCATTTGTCTGCAGGTAGATATTCATTTTTTCCCCAGCACCACTTGTTAAAGAGGGCATCTGTTTCCCATTGGATATTTTTTGGGCCTTTATCAATGATCAGTTCTCTGTATGCTGGTGATTTTATTTCTGGGTTTTCAGTTCTTCTCCATTGGTCTGAATATCTGTCACTGTACCAATACCATGCAGTTTTGACAATTGTACCTGTATAGTATGTGCTAAAGTCAGGTAAAGCAAGCCCTCCCACTGTGTCCTTCTTCTTAAGGAATTCTCTGCTAATTCTGGGCTTCTTCCCTCTCCATATGAAGTTGCTAATCAGTTTTTCCATTTCTTTGAAGAAAGATGATGGTAATTGTATTGGGATACCATTAAATTTATATAGTGCCTTAGGCAGAACTGACACCTTGACTATATTGAGTCTTCCAATCCATATACACGGGATAATCTTCCATTTGTTTAGGTCCCTCTTGGTTTCTTGTAATAGTGTTCTGTAGTTTTCCCTATATAGATCTTTTGTTCTTTTAGTCGGGTATATACCTAGATATTTCAATTTGTGTTTGGCTATTGTGAAAGGTACCACACTTTTGATCTCCTCTTCTGTGGTCTTATCTGATGTGTACAGCAGTCCTATGGACTTCTGTTTGTTGATCTTGTATCCTGCCACTCTGCCAAACTCCTCTATTGCTTCCAATACTCCCCTTGTGGAGCTCTTGGGATTTTCCATATATAAAATAATATAATCTGCCAATAATGATAGTTTCACCTCTTCCTTCCCCAGATGAATACCTTTGATGTCTTTTCTTTGCTTTATGCTGTTAGTTAAAACCTCCAGCATGATATTAAATAAGACTTGGGACAAGGGGCATCCTTGTCTGGTCCTCTTTTTCAGTGGGATTGTGTTAGTCTTTTCTCCATTGACTACCACGTTGTCTGTTGGTTTTTCATATGTAGCTTGTATTGTCTTGAGGAACTTCGCTTCCATTTCTATCTTCTCAAGTGTCTTAAACAGGAATTGATGTGGGATATTGTCGAATGCTTTTTCTGCATCTATTAATATTATCATGTGGTTTTTATAGTTTTTGCATGTCAATGTGATGAATAATACTAATTCTCATTCATATGTTGGACCATCCCTGCATCCCTGGTATGAATCCCACTTGGTCATGTTGAATTATTTGTTTTATGTACTTTTGCATTCTGTTTGCTAATATTTTGTTAAGGATTTTGCAACGATGTTCTTTAGGGAGATTATTCTTTAGTTCTCAATTATTGTGGGATCCTTGCCTGGTTTTGGTATCAGAGTTATATGAGCTTCATAGAATGAGTTTGCTGTCCTTTTGTATGTTCTGGGCGAATTTGTGTAGGATTGGTGTTACTTCTTCCCTAAATGCTTGTTAGAATTCTCCAGTGAAGTCTTTTCGTCCAAGGGATTTTTTGTTGGTAGTCCCTTGATAACCCTGTCTATTTCTTCTATTGCTATGGGTCTGTTCATATTCTCGACATCCATCGAGGATAGTCTAGGAGGGATTGTTTTCCCAAGAATTTGTCCATGTCTTCCAAGTTGTTGAATTCATTGGAGTACAGTCCTTTGAAGTACTGTGTAATTATCTTTTTAATTTCATTATGGTCTGTTGTAATGTCCCCTCTTTTATCCCTTATTCTTACTATTGAAATCTGTTCCCTCCTTTCTTTGATTAGGTTGCCAGCGGTCTGTTGATTCTGTTTATCCTTTCAAGGAACCAACTTTTAGCAGCATTAATTTTTTCCATAGTTTTCTTATTTTTCCTCTTGTGAATCTCAGCCCTGAGTTTTATTATTTCTTTTCTTTTGCTATTAGTAGGATTGTCCTGCATACTCTGCTCTAGTTATATAAATTTTGTGCCAGTATATCAATCATGAGTCTGTCTTCTTTTCTCAGGTGTGCATGTATTGCTTTGAAACTTCCTCTGATAACTGCCTTTGCTGTGTCCCATAATTTTTGGTACATCTTGTGCCCATTCTCGTTGGTTTTAGAAGTTTCCTAATTTCATTTCTCATTTGTGCTTGTACGCACTCCTTTTGCAGTAGAGAGCTGTTCATCCTCCAAATGTTTGCTCTTGTTTTCTTCGTCTTCCTTTAGTTGATTTCCAGCCTTATGGCACAGTGGTCAGAGAGGGAGGTCTGTATATCAATGTGCTTAAATTTATGTAGGTTTGCCTTATGACCCAGTCAGCATGTGGTCTATCTTCGAATATGTGTCATGCGGACTTGAAAAGAATGTGAATTAATTTTTCTGGATGAAAAGCTCTGAAAATATCTATCAGGTCAAATTGCCGTGTTTAGAACTATAACCTCCTTGTTCAGTTTATTTCCCTTGATCTATCTTTCTCAGAGAGCAATGTATTGAAGTCACCCACTATAATTGTTGAGGCTGTGATTCCTTTTTTCATCTTTTGGAGTGCTTGGTTGACATATTCAGCGGGTCTTTCATTTGTGGCAGCTCAATGTCTGCTTCTTCTATGTATGTTGTTATGTTTGGGACATCTTCTGCCATTTGCCTTTTGTTTCTCCTGTTTTTTCATTGAGGTCGTTGGAGCTGATGGCTGTTTGCTTGGCATTGTTTTATAGGAGCCAGGTGCCATTTTACAGGGAGTTGAAGAGCACTGGCTCTCTGAGAGATTTGTAGGAATGCTTCTTCGAACTGCCTACAGCTAATTTCACTATGGATTAACCTACCTCTTTATCTTCCTATGGTTTCCCTCTCAGGGGAATACCCCAGTACGCTGGTGGGTTGCCTGCTTTGGTGTTGTGGAGGTTGGACAGAGGTTCCTGCAGTGGCTTGGAATGTTGATGAGTGTTGGCTGAGCTGCCTTAGGCTCCCAGGCACACAGGCAGAAATTCCCTGTTAAGAAGTTGGGTGGAGTATCCCCTGGTGGAGGTCAGCAGGGATTTCCCCAGAAGTTGGATGGAGTATCCCCTGGTGGAGGTCGGCAGGGATTTCCCAAGCCTTGGGCTAGCTGCACAGGGTGGAGCTCACCTAGTTGGGTGTGGTGCAGGCATAAAAGCCCTAGACTAAGGAGAGTGGTCTGGAGCTCAGCAGTGGCATATGAGAGAACAGGAAAGAGATAAAGAGGAGAAAGTTGTGTTTTTTTAAAATAAGGTCCCCCCCACTGTGGAGGGGATGTAGAGAGGAGGGGGAAACAAAAGTAACAATGTAACTGAGCCCCAAGCCCTGCCCGTGGAGCTACAAGGGTTTAGTCCCTGCCCCGAGGCGGTAGTGGTAAACTGTGGCCATATTGAGAAAAAGGACTGGTGCCACCCGAGACTGTGGGGTGATACAGAGAAGAGAGGGAAACAAAAGTAGCAATGTAGCTGTACCCCGATCCCTGCCCATGAACCTGAAAGGGTTTAGTCCCTGCCCCAAGGCAACATCAAGCTGTTGCTGTGTTGAGATTAAGTCCCCAAGTGGGCTCCAAATGATCCTGGCTCCGGCAGAGACAGTGGTGGGACTGAAGTCAAGCCCTAGCCAGCCTCCACTGTGGTAAGCCAGAAGCCCCCAGCCCCTCAAAGCCTTGTGGGTCTGTGTCTACTTATCTTTAAGATGCTCCTCCTGCATTCCAACAGTGTTGAATTTCCCTCTAAGCAACTCTCCTGGGATGAATTCTGTGGAGTCTCTCTAGTATGTGTTACTCCGTTCCCATCTTCCCAGAAGCACCCAAAAGTTTATCATCTGTCAGTAACCATAAGAGGTTGGGAGATTAACATGAGTTTATAAGTAGGATACAATCTCCAATCCTTCTGAATATTGATAACAAAGATGGGACCCTGACAAAGATATGATCTAGGAATGAGAAGGAGTAAACATCTCTTAGACCAATGCATAGGAGTTAAGAAATTCCTTAGGAAACAATAGTGACGATCTTGACTCAGTTATAAGGTCAATTTATCATTAAATGATCCTCAATCACTTTCCCTATCAAATAGTCTTAAGTGGGAATGTGTTTGCTGGCTGACTGTTGGAAAATTAGTTCAAAGACCAAACTCAAAACAAAAAATGTTTCAGTTGTTGCTGATGTTCCTTGGATGAAGGGCCTTCCTTATCAGCCTGGCAGTCAGTTTCAGATTTATCCCATACAAAACTAATATAAAGACAGGCTTGGAAAGTTCCCAATTCATTCCAGACAAGAGTTACAGGAATATATACCTACATTGAGCATGAAAGGAGAAAATTCACAGCTATCCATTTACAATGAATAAGCTTTTTGCTTGCAAAATTCTATGTGATCTCTGCTGTCATTTCAAGCACCAACACCTTATTTTCCAATTTCCAACCCTGACATGTAGCCAGCTAGCACATTCCAATTGCCAGCAATTATCAATGCATCTTGATTTCATGTTTGATCTATTTCAGACTTCATAAGTGGGTTAAGAAAAACTTCAATTTCTTCATCTTTGCCAATAGGAGTTGGTGTGTAAATTTGAATAACAGTCATATTAGCTGGTCTTCCTTATAGGGTGGTTCAAGAAAATAAGGTGAAGTATTTTAATGAAATGTGCAAAGACTTGAAGTTCACCATCTTCAGGAAGAACAAGGCCAGGGGTTGACTATAGTACAGACTATCAACTGTTCATCTGCTGTTCAAGTTATAGGTTAAAAAATTACACATGTCCACAAGAACCAAAGTACAAGTGTGAATATATCCCACTTGAACTTAGAGACCATCTCAAGAAGAGAACTGATGCATTGAACAACAATGACTGAAGACCAGTCAAGTTATGAGATGACATCAAAGACAAAATTACCTGAAAAGACCATAGGGTCATTTTTTTTTAAAAAGGGGAAATCAAAATGGGTGTCAGAAAAGATGTGAATCATTGTTATTAAATGTAGACTAGCTAAAGTGAATGAAAGAAATTATGAAATAGAAGAGTTGAGCAGAAGATTTCAAAGGGGTGCTCTAGAAGACAAAATGAAGTGTTATAAGACATGTGCAAGCATGTGGAGTTAGAAAACCAAAGGAAGTATATGCTTAGCATTTCTCAAGCTGAAAGAACTAAAGGGAAAATTAAACCTGAAATTGCAATAGTGAATAATCATGGGCAAATGCTGAGTGAGACACAAAGCACCAAGAGAATATGTAGGGGATATACACAGCTACTGCACCAAAAAGAATCTTCACTTCCTTTAAGGGGGTAGCATATGATCAGGAACCAATGCTACTGAAGGAAGAAATCCAAGCTACACTAAAGACATGCTGAAAAACAAGGCTGTTCTTTGAAAATGATGATGGCAGCATATGTGCAAATGTGCTTGACACACTGGATGAATGTATGGATTGTGATAAAAGATGTAAGAGCCCCAACAAAAGTACTTAATTAAAAAGGTAAAGAAAAGGGAAAACAGGCTGTTGATGGGGCTTGATCAAGTGCAAGAGGAATTAATTAAAGCCAAACGAAGGTTGAATATGATAGTGGGACAAGAGGAAAGTAAAAGGAAATAGAGGAAAGAACTAGGAGGCAAAGGATTTACAGAGGTCTAAACACAGGCGTGTACATATGTAAATATATTTTATATACTAATAGGGAAATAGTTCTGTTAAATATGTTAAGTATTAAGGAAGCAGATGGACATTGGGCCTATACTCAAGTACTCCCTCAATGCAGAACACTTTGTTCTGATAACCTGCCATTCTATGGTGCTCACCTTCCCAACATGATTGCTGAAGACAAAATGGGTGCATAAGCAAATGTGATGAAGAAAGCTGATTGTGCCTGGCTATCAAAAGATATAGTGTCTGAAGTCTTAAAGGCTTGAAGATAAACAAGTGGCCATCTAGCTGAGTAGCAACAAAGCCCACATAGAAGAAGCACATAAGCCTATGTGATCAGGAGGTATCGATGGGATCAAGTATTGGGCATTGAAGATCCAAACCAAAAAATCATATCGATATGCATAAAGGGGAGGGCATAGTGGAGACTCAAAGCCTATCTGTAGACAATTAGGCATCCCCTCACAGAAGGGTCACAAAGAAGAGACAAGCCAGTCAGGGTGCAGTATAGCACCAATGAAACATACAGATTTCCTCTAGTTCTTTAATGCTTCCTCTCCCCCACTAACATGGCCCCAATTCTACTTTACAAATCTGGCTAGACTAGAGCATGTACACTGGTACAGATAAGAGCTGGAAACAGGGAATCCAGGACAGATAAACCCATCAGGACCAATATACCAGGAGGGTAGGTATGAGGGGGAGAAAGAGGGAACTGATCACAATGATCAACATATAACTCACCCACCCACCCACTCCTGGGGAGAATGAACAACAGAAAAGTGGGTGAAGGGAGACAGTGGTCAGTGAAAGACATGAAAAAAGTAATAATTTATGAAGTATCAAGGGTTCATGAGGGAGGGAGGATGAGGGAGGAAGGGAAAAGCATGAGGAGCTGATACCAAGGGCTCAAGTAGAAAGAAAATGTTTTGAAAATGATGATGGCAACATATGTGCAAATGGGCTCGACACAATGAATGTATGTATGGATTTGTGATAAGAGCTGTAAGAGCCCCCAATAAAATTATTAGAAAGAAAAGAAAAATATGAAAAAGTGAACACACAAAATAAAACACAAACTAAACCGAAAAAGAAAGAAAGAAAGAAAGAAAGAAAGAAAGAAAGAAAGAAAGAAAGAAAGAAAGAAAGAAAGAAAGAAAAGCAAGGCTGTAGGAATTGATGCAATCCCATCAGTTGTAGGCAGGCAATGCTGGGAGCACACACTCATCTATGACAAGGCAGCTGGAAGACAGTTACCTGACCAAGTGACTGGAAGAGATCCGTATTTGTGCCCAATCCAAAATGGCCCACCAGAAAGTGGAAACTGTTGAACAATAGCACATGTAAGTAAAATTGTGGTGTCGACAATTCAAACATTGTTGAAGCAATGGCGTGACAGAAAACTGCCAGCAAGCCCAGCCGACTTGAGAAGAGGTCGTAGAGGCCCTGTGAGCAGAGAAGGCCAGAAGGAGATTTACCAGTGTTTAACTGACTCGGCAAAGACATACATCTTTGTGATCATAGTAAATTAGGGGTAGCATCACAAAGCACAAAAATTCCAGAACATGTCACTGATCTCATGCAGAACCTGTGCACAGAAGAAGAGGCAGCCATTCAAACAGGACAAAGGGATCCCCTGGG
The DNA here is from genome assembly GCF_050624435.1 of Tenrec ecaudatus. NCBI lineage: Eukaryota > Metazoa > Chordata > Mammalia > Afrosoricida > Tenrecidae > Tenrec > Tenrec ecaudatus. The sequence continues at coordinate 15,219,281 of NC_134540.1, read as the reverse complement.
GCTTAAAAAGAGGAAAGGTTTATATCACATACTCGTGCAATTGGTATGTTGAATAAATAATCCAAGAAGCTATAGTATATAAGAAGCACATGGCACCAGAATGAGAGGCAGCTCATTAGTAAGCTGCAATATGCAGAGGACATAAGCTTGTTTGCTGAAAGCAAAGGAGACCTCAAGTACTGCTGACGAAGATCAAAGCCCACAGAGCCTTCAGCGTGGCACACTCCTCAACTGGACTGAGAAACAACAGGATGATAAATGGAGGGGAGGAAAAAAACTGAACTTGTCAAAGATTTTACTTTAGTTGGATCTAAGATCAATGCCCATGAAAGTAAACACCCCCCGCCCCAAACCTCAAACCACACATTTCAGTGGGTAAATCTGCTGCAAACGTTATATCTTTAGTTTAAAAGTTGCAACATCACTTTGAGGACTAAGGTGCACTTGACCCAAATCCTGGTCTAATCAGTTGCTGCAGATACGTACAAAAGCTGGCGAATGAATAAGAAAGACTAAAGGTGAATAGATGCCTTTGAATTATGGTGTCCGTGGAGAAGACTGAATGTATCAGAAGCACAATCAGCTGTCTTGGAAGAAGTACAGCTGGAAAGCTCCTGTGGAGGGAAAATACTGAGACGGTGTCTCATAGACTTCATACATGTGACCAAAGGGGATGAGTCCCTGGAGAAAGACATTATAATTAGTCGTGTGTCAGTTAAAAAAAAAAGATGACAGTCCTCCGTGAAATGGATTAACACAGTAACTGCAACACTGGGCACAATTACAGCCGTGTTTGGGAGGATGGTGAAGATGGTACAAGACATGGCTATGTTTGTTCTATTATGTATTGGGTCCCTATGATTGGGGCAAAACCCAGGTGAACTGGTAGAATTCGGGCTACCGAACTTGGAAGCTGAAGACATGGTATATCAAATGATTTTTGAATGAAGAATGGTAATAGCTGGTCTCCCTTGCTGTGTCTTATGCCAACATTAAAGCTACTCAGAGCTGACCGCTAAGAGCATTCTCCGGGGCTAGCTTTTCTTCTTCTTGCTTGTTTGTTTGTTTTGTATGCTGAGTCATAGTGGAGTTTGACCCTGTAGGGTTTCTGATTTCTCTGATATGGACAAACCTTGCTTAAAAATGAGACATTGTCTAGTAACTAGACTCTTTCTGCTCAAAGTTGGGTTCTACTGTTGATTTAGTGGGAGAATCTGGCCTAAAGGATTCCAGAAAATTCTCATGGCCAGTCTGTATTCCAGAAAGATTCTCCTAGCCCAAATGAAAACTTCAGAGACGTTAGTAAGGCAATAGGGTACAAATGACCCAGGTTAAGGTAAAACCCAAGCCAAACTCGTTGCTGCAGAGATGATTTTGATCCAGGGTGACCCCCTCACCCCAGAGTCAAACCGCTCCATAGGGGTCTCAAGGCTGTGTCCTTTGGGAAGCAAATGGCCTGACTTTCCTCAAAGGACCTTTGGATGAGTTCCCACTGCCAAACCTTCAGTTAGTGGTCAAGTGCTTAACTCTGGGTGCCACCAAGAGAACCCTAGATTAAGGTCAACTCTAAAAAGTTGCCTCTCTCTGAGTCAAGTCCATGTTAATCTACGGAGGAGAGCCTGCAAAGCAAAGTGGCTATTGCTGTTGAATCAAGGGGTTCCCCAGAAACAAAAGAGAAAGTGTCAGTAAGGATGGATGTGCTGTAAGCCTTGGATGGATCGGAACACATTGGGGTTTATAGGATAGTACATGAGCAGCCACGATCCTACCTCAAGCCAGAGGTCAACCTATCTGTTCCTTGGTCTACAGTCGCTCACTCCTTTTGCATCCTGGCTCCATCCTACTCCTTGGCTATGATTTTAGGTTCTTTAAGGACCCTTTGCTGTCTTGTTATTGTTGACTGCTACGGATTTGGTTCCCAACCGATTGGGACGGCGCCACCATAGAGAAAAATGCTGCTCAGTGATCAGTTTCAGATCAGGTCATCGTGACTCAGATCGCTTTCGCTGAGTGATTTTTGGAACGCAATCAGTAGGCCTTTCTTCCTTCCTAGTCCACTGCTTTATAATTTATAATTTAACTGTTCGTTTCTTGTATTAGCTATCTGTATATAATTTAACAGTTCATTTCTTGTGTTATATATCTATTTTTATAAATAAATAAATATATTATATAATTACTAGCAATCTGGTTTTGTCTCTCTAGAGAACCCTGTCTAACACAACAGTTATGGTTTATAGGATACTTCACTTGATTGGGTTGGGTCTGGGTCCTGGGATGTATAGTTGAGATCAGCATTGTAAGTTGGTCCTGTCCTGCTGTATATAGCACGGTTGGTAGTTACCTTAACTAATCCCATATCGAGCAAGCTCAATATGTTTGGCCCCCATCTCTGTAAGTCAGATCATCAGTCACTGACAAGGTGCCATAATATGGAAAATGTGCCAGAAGCCAAGAGGATGTAGATATGGGAGGAGGTTGCTGTTGAGTGATCGTCTCCGTGCTCTCTCGTGTCTCTGCACGTTCTGTGAGCGAATGCCTTGGCTGCCTCTGTACTGTAATCTTTTCCAGAATCTCTGTACAACAGTTTTGAAAGATGGAGATAGCCAATTCCTCTGCAGTAACAGGCAGGTTGCTCAGTTCTCATCGCGAAAGATTTAGGACCTCTAGATTCAGGCGGGGTCTTTCTCCTGCAATGCAGCCCACCGCATGTACAATTGTCATCTGGTCCTCCTGGGGAATACTGTCTGGTGAAGCAAAGCCAAAATGAAGATACTACAGTTACTGCTGATAGGATCTTTTGTCTCTGACATGAGGAGAATTCCCCAGCTTTGCACAGCATCTGTGGAACTGTAGCAGGCAGACCCATTAGCCTCCATGTAGATGAACCCTACCGAGCTTTTTTCAATACTATACTTGGAAATCTATAAGGGAGTGAGGAAAGCTTGGTAGAGAAAACCAAGCCACACTCACTGCCATCGAGTCAATACGGACGCATAGCAACTCTGCAGGACAGGGTAGAACTGACCTTGTGAGTTTCCGAAAGTGTAACACCTTACATGAGTAGAAAGAAAACCCCTTCTTTCTCCTGATGAGGGGCTGGTGGTTTTAAACTACCAACCTTGCGGATCATAGCTCAAAGTGTAACCACTGTGCCACCAAGAGTCCTGGTAGAGAAGGGGAGTACTGAAGCAAGCAGTGGTTTCAGAGGAAGTCCATCCTGGTCCTAGTCTAGTGGGAGAGTCTTAAGAGTTTCAATTGAACACAGAGTCAGTCCCAATAGTGTGAGCCTGTGGTCTTCTATAGCCTCCATCTCAATCGGTCGTTAGTTCTGGGTCACCCTGGGGTGACAGTGGAGAAGGGCAGCAGCAAACACACAAGGGTGGTCCCCCGAGACATCTGCGGCATGGGTCAGCAGCAGCGCTCACCACGCTCCAAACCAAATGCACTGCCATCAAGTCATTCCGACTAAGAGCGGCACTCTAGGATAGGGTCGAAGTGCCGCTGTGAGTTTCCAAGACTGTAAATCTTTATGGAAGTAGAAAGCCCCATCTTTCTCCCAAGGAGCAGCTGGAAGTTACAAGCTTTTGGTCTTGCAGTTAGCATCTCAGTTCCTAAGCACTCTGCCACCGGGGCTCCGGTCCATGCCCCCAAGCAGCCTATCAATGGAGCCCCTGGGACACCACCAGCATTGGTTACTCCGACATTGATTAAATGCTTCCCAGGCGGACAGCAGTGTTCTGGGGAGAATGCTGTTGGAATCAGGTTTGCTCTCTGGAAGAAAGAAAGTGATTCTGGACTTGTATGGTGGCCCGAGACGGGGTCAAGCAGAGGGCGAAGCACTGACTGAGTGGCTCTGGACACTGGCCAAACAGCGGGCACAAAGATGCTGGCCAAAGGGGGGAAAGTGGAGAAATGTGAGGAGCTCTTTCCCGGTCCATACTTCATCTCCCTCCCGCCATGCTTCACAATGGAATTCTTTCAAACCAAGGGGAAATGCCGCTTCTGCAGCCACTGGGAAGAAGGCTACAACATAACTGTAAAAAACACCCTAAAATGGCCTCAAATCCTAATGTATGACTGGGGTCACATGTGGAGCAAATTCTGTAGAACTGTTTTGTTATATTAGTAGTTAAAATTTTAAGGAAAAGTTGCAAAACATAAAAGATAATCACTGCCATCCAGTCGATTCCAAGTCATAGCAACCCGACGCGACAGGGTAGAATGGCGCCGTGTGTATCTGAGACTGTAACGCTTTACTGCAAGAGAAATCCCCATCTTTCCTCAGAGTGGAAAGTGGATTCTAAAGGCAGACCTTGCAGTTAGCAGCCCAAAGCAAAACCACTGCTGTGTGAATTGACCTTGACGTTCCCTGAGAAGATAGTACTAAGCCCCTAGGCTCAGCTACTCATGTTCTCAAGGTGTTTGGTTATGACTAAGAAATTTTGGTAACTTCACTCCCTGTAAGCTGTACTATATCCGTGGAAGTATTCGAAGCATATGTGAATCCATATGCAGAACTATCCTCTCTCCAACTTCTCTCGTTCCTTCCGGGGACTTCCACTTGCCTTCTCATGCCTGTTCAGCGTGCATGTCTGTTTCCTGACCATGGTACCCTTTTATTTTTGCAAACAAAGGTTACTTGAAAGTAACCTTCACAGACTATTGAATGAGGATGCATACAGTCAAAATTCCCTTCTGGAAATGTCACAAGGCATCTGTAATCATGGTAGTACTAGGTCAAGACTTCTATGTGTCATTTCCTTGTTTCCATGAGCACACTGTTTACAGGAAATCATGTACATATGGGCCATCATGTTCTTGTAAATGTTGCACATATTCCTGAAAAGGATGCTTATTTTGATGGTATAGGTACACCTTCTTTCAATAAGTCCATTTGCCAAGTTTGCCGTGATGTTCAAATTTTGTATATTCTTCATGAAATGTTGCCCAGGTCCGCTGGCTTATCACTTAACGTAGGCAATTATGCTAAGTCCTCTCACCATGACATCAGATGGATCTCCTTTTCATTTGCTCAATTTTGTTTGATAGATTTTAAGGCTATGTATTAAATGGGTACAAATTTAGAATGGACATATCAACCCTGTGAATTAATTAGCATAAATGCCTTCCTTTTCATATGGTAATGACTTTACCATAAAGAACATTTGTTTGATATTAATATACATTTGGTCTTTGATTGAGTATTTTCACTGTTTACCCCTCTCATGCTTCTACCATAAAACTTTCTAAGTATCATCGTGTTTTAAATGTCAATCTCATAAATGGGAAATAGCTGGGTTCTGTTTTTAATTTAGCATGATTATCTTGATCATTTCTTAAAAACCTTCAATCAATTTAAATTTAATATGATCATTGATCTGGGTTTTTAAGTACCACATTAATATCATTGAATTTACTATTTTGCTACCCTCTCTCCATTTTCAGTTAATAATTCTGATCAAAGCCTTGTTTTGATGTTATCTTTGGGTTGCAAGAGAATAGTCCTCAAGAGGAGATCAAGCTTAGGAATGTAAGCCCAAGAAAGAGTGTGGTCTGGGAAAATGATATATCAAAATTCTGAGGTTACTTTAGAAAATATGTGTGAAATATTGTCGATGATCTCGGGGGGACTGTGGAGAGGATAAGAAGGGCGAACAGCACACAGGCATGTGTCGTTGCGATTTTTCTGGAGCACAATGTCAGTCTCAACAGAAACCTTGGGGGAAATTCTAAGATTAAAGTCTTGCAAAAGATGGTTTCTGAGGCAATCTTCTGAAGAAGAAGAGACGTGCTTAGAACGCCAGAGGGTCATTTATAACGTCATGTAAAATTGTACATATTTCCTTTTTCTGAAAAAAAATTGCTAGATTCCTTATTCTCAGAAGATTACATACCAGAGAAAGTGCCAGATACAATGGTTGTGGGATTCAATAAGCCATTTGACATGGAATCCAGGGGGCATGTCTTGATAGCATTACTAGTGGGCACATTAAAACTTATTCATCAATGGTTGTTAAGTATAGTGATTGGTTTCCTTGACTGCCTTTAGTTCTCTCCTTGAAGCAATGACTTTGATACATATAGAGAAGGGAGTGTGGCAGTAGATTTCAAGTCAACTTGTACCTGTGTAAAAGTGTAGGGGCGGGAGTCCAAACTATCATTCAGGTCACAGCCTGTTGATGCCTCTTTGTAGGAGTGGCCTTTTTATAAGGGAGACACTGGGCACTTCTTTCTCTGACCCCTTTCCCTTTCTGTTTGCTGGGACCCTGTGTCTGCATCCAGGGGCAGTGCTCTGTGGGCTGCCTACCCAGAGCACTGTCAGTAGCCTGCCATGGCCCCACCAACCTTGGATCCATGCACCCACCAGCCTGTGATCTCCCTGCTTCCCACTTCACCTTTCTGCATCCTCACCCTGCAGGAGCCTGAAGAAGGTTCCAGCTAGCATCTGACCCATGGGCTTGAATTGGACGGGGCTGGGATGCCTTCTTCAAATAAAAATTAGTCCTTGATATAAATCTCTTCCTTAAAAAGATAATTTTACTGGGGGCTCATACAACTTTTATCACAATCCACACACACATCCCTGGTGTCAAGCACATTTGTACTTTTGTCATCATTCTGAAAACATTTGCTTTCTACTTGAGCCCTTGGTATCAGGTCCTCATTTTTACCCCTCCCTCATAAACCCTTGATAATTTATAAATTATTATTATTTTGTCATGTAGTACAGTGTCAGACATCATCCTTCACCCACTTTTCTGTCAGCTGTCCCCCAGGGAGGGCCTTATATGTAGATCCTTGTTATCAGTTCCCCCTTTATAACCTACCCTCCCAGTACTGGTCCTGAAGGGATCATCCACCCTGGATTCCCTGTGTTTCCTGTTCCTATCTGTACCAGTGTACATCCTCTGGTCTAGCCAGATTTGTAAGGTAGAATTGGGATCATGATAGTGGGGGGAACTAGAGGAAAGTTGTATGCTTCATTGTTGCTACACTGCACCCTGACTGGATCATCTCCTCTCCTCAACCCTTCTGTAAGGGGATATCTAGTTTTCTACAGATGGGTTTTGGGTCCCCATCTACTCCACACTCCCACTCATTCACAATGATATGATTCTTTTTGTTTTTTGATGCTGGATACCTGATCCCATCGACACCTTGTGATCACACAGGCTGGTGTGCTTCTTCCATATGGGTTTTGTTGCTTCTGAGCTAGATGGCCGCTTGTTTATCTTCAAGCCTTTAAGACCCCAGACACTCTATATTTTGATAGCTGGGCACTATCAGATAAAGCATTTTCTTGAACATCCACGAGTGTCACTGGTTTTGTTTCTCAAAAGAATCCAGCCTCACGGAGAGCTGATAAAATTGGAGGAGGGCTTGAAGCTGTGAGAAGTGAACCATGTATTGCATGATAGAATGAGATTAAAAAGGCCCATTCAGCCACATTTCATTTTTAGGGTGGCTAAATAGGTGCTCCAGAATGTGGATTTAAATATAAGATCAAAGAATCCAGGTTCAACAGCAGCGAGTGTGAAAGAGCTTAAAGAGCAAAGTTGACAGTACGTTCAATATGAGGCAGCAGTGTGGTAAAGTTATTGGAAAGATTACACAGCTCTTTGCAGAAAACTATGTATATGTGGAACAAAGAGAGAAGTGACAATGGTCAGACTATATTAGGAACATCATGTTTGTTTCCTTACTACCCTTTGCCCCAGTAATGCCATAGCACCCACTGAACTGTGATCTCTCATATGGAATTCTAGAGAGCAGTCTTTGCAACACAATGGGAAACCCCAAGGGCCACAGAAATTCCAAATGGAAAGCATGTACTTGGCAGTGTCCTTGGTGAATGAAGAAGCTTTGAGCTTCTGGCACACGATCACCAAGAGCAATTGTTGATAGACTAGGACAAGATCAAGTTGTCCCTTCTTGATCTGCCTGCTCCTTGCAGTGAAATCAACAGCCTGTTGCTGACTGCAGACAGTGGAAGGGGTAGGTGGATGGCACCCTCAGACTCCCCATGAGGGCTTGTCATTCCATTGGGCACCAATAGCTTGTATACAAATGGATCAAGGGCTCAGACACATGTTTAAATCTTAACATTTTTCTTTTCCTTCCACCTCCACATTGTCCCATAGGATTCATGATGGAAAAAAATAGCATCAGGTCCTTAAGGGTCAGACCTGGCACAATAGCCCCTAACAACAACATTGCCATGAAGACTTAGAGTCTTGATCTCTATAATCCCCTAAGGGACTGTTTTAAGGACATTTCTTTCCCCCCCCCCAAAAAAAAATACTTAGAGTCTCAGAAACCCACAGGGGCTTTTTACCTTGTCCTATAAGGTCTTTATGAGACTAGTACACCAGGCTCTTTCCATTCTTTTTAGTTGATTCTTCTGCTACTTGCGACATGCAATCTAGAGTGTATGCTTATTTAATATGTCTTGATCTTTTCATTTTATATGTTATCAATGATGTTTAGGAAATATGAGAATTTTACTTTCTTTTTTTTCTAGAACTATGTTCCTCAAAAAGTATGTGACAACTTGACGAGGCCACCACTCTAAGCGGGTTGGTAGTTATGTGAAAGTATAATCCGGCAGTGAGATAATCATCCCTCACAATCTGACACATTGTAATTAATTTCCACGTGTGATGTTTTGTATAGCCTGGCTTGTGTGTTAATGAGGCAGGATTGGGTTCTGTTGATGAAGAGTAGGTCATGTTTGTTATATTAACAAGGCCGTATTAGGGTGGGAGGTAATGCTTAGGTTACAGATCCAATGGCTGTTTACCTGGGCATGACTTGTGTCAACCTTTATCCTATAAAAGATAATACGAGAGAGACGTGGGAAGAGAGAGGAGAAGCGAGACTATCCTCAAGAAAGAGCAGCGAGGAGCAGAGTACATCCTTTGAGGCTGGAGCTCCTGTGCTGAGAAATTCCCAGAGCTAGGAAGACATGGATGCCAAGACACTGGGGGAATCTCCCAGGAGCTACAGGCCCCCTGATGTTGAGACAAGGAACTCCGGAACCCACAAGGAGAGGAAGGCTTCCCCTCTAGCCTGTGCTCTGAACTTGGTTTTCGAGACTCTACACCAGCAGTTCTCAACCTGGGGGTCGCTACCCCTTTGGGGGTAAAATGACCCTTTCACAGGGGTCGCCCAGTTCATCACAGTAGCAAAATTACAATTAAGAAGTAGCAATGAAAACAATTTTATGGTTGGGGGGTCACCACCACATGAGGAACTGTATTAAAGGGTCGAGTCATTAGGAAGGTTGAGAACCGCTGCCCTAAACTCTGAAAGAGTCTATTTGTATGTATTAAAGCCATTTAGTTATGGTATTTATGTTTAAACAAGATAACTAAGACACAAAGTGTTCCAGCACATCCTATTCTCTACTTAAAACTATTTCACTCTCAATATGTACTACAGTTTGAATTTAAATCAATATACTCAATTTATCTTATGATTATCCGAGGCTGAGCTGCACACATTTGTTTCCTTTAGTTAGCAACTTCTTATATCCCCGGAGAGTCTGGTTTGTGTGGTTTTTCACAAGCATACTCCACTTCATCTCTTGATTCTAATATCCATCACAAAGGCTGCACAGAACTCACAAACCAAATTCAGGATTAAAGGGGTTCTTAAGAAAGTTAACAATTTGCAATGCCGGTGAAAAATGCTCAGGGGAGAGTTATTTATCAAGACTTATTCCAAAGTCCTTTCAGGTCTACTAATCAATGCCCAGAGAACATAAAACTCAGCCGACAGCCTCAACCTGAAGGCATACAGCTCCACTCCATGGGTCAGCAAACTCAATGTCCCCAAATAAGTGTCCAGAGGCACGCCACTCTGCAAACCAGTCTCCTGCACAAAGTGCTCAGCTTTACTTACTCTGTGAGCTAGGAAATCCACCAGTCTGTCCATGCTCTGGCTCCTGGTCCTGCTGCTGCTCCTCTGATGGTATCTGTCTTCTGGTCCAGAAAGTCCACTGAGCAGACACCTGGGGGCCAGAGGTTGCACTCCACTCCTGGCTCTTGCTAGTAATGAGAACCCAGCTCCTGTTTCTCAGAGGGCTCCGTATATATGCCGCGGAACAGCATTCAAGGAAACGCGGTTCACAATGACTCACAGGTGAATCCTATAAATATCTTCCCTCACCTTCTTACCAGAATCAGAGGGGGGAGAATCAGGCAAGGAAAGGTCTTTTGGTGGGAGTTAAAGATTTGGCTAGAAAGCTGCATTAAATAAGTCCTATGCCTGCATACATAACTTATTCTTGGTCATTTCCCATGAGCCCATTAACAAATGATTTTCAAACTCTCTCTCATCACTGAAATGCTCCTCGGACTCCATTCAAATATTGTAAGTATTCTATCAGGGTAGTTCTCTTCTGTTCTGTACCTTCGTCCTCCTGCTCCAAGCAGCTCTGGCTGTGCTCTTGCACTGCCGGACTCTGTTCATCATGAGGTTAGTCATGGATCGAGTTGGGACTTGATCTTCATCAGCAAGTGCTTCAAGTCCTCCTCACTTTGAGCAAGCCAGGTTGTATCATTTGTATATTGAAGATTGTTATTAAGCCTTCCTCCCACCTTGATAATGCCTTTTTCATATAATCCAGCTTCTCTGATGATTGGCTCAGCATACAGGTTGAATAAGGATGGTAAGAGAATGCAACATTGACAGAAGTATACCTTTCTTGATTTTAAATGGCGCACCATCCCCTTGTTCTTTTCTCACAACTCTCTTGATCCGTGTATAGGTTCCTCAAGATCACACGAAGTGTTCTGAGATTCCTAATCTTTTCATATCTTCCCATGTTTGTTTTGATCCATACAATTGAATGCCTTTGCATAGGCAATAAAACACAAGCAAACATTTCTGATATCTCTGTTTTCAAGATCCATCTGACATAAGCAATTGTGATAGTTTTGGGGGCCAACATGACTCCTGTGGGAACATGTGGATGGAGTTTAACCTGTCAGTCAGGTCACAGCTTCTTTGGAGGGCAACTGACTCTTTGAGGCCGGCCTCTTCCTCCTTCTCCCTGGTGATCAGACCAACGGGCTGCTGCCTGAGTTAGCTGCTCTGCCTCAACCCTGTGCTGTGCTACCTGTGGGCCAAGCCAAGCCATGGGTCATGATGGATCTTGTCTCCATGCCCATGCATCACTGTCCCCTTGAGGTTCCATAACGACCTGCTTCACTACGTTGTGCTACTGGCGCCTGCCATTTCTCAACATCTCATCTTCCTACTGTAGCTGCCTCACCTTGCTGTGTCTGCTGCCTGCGGGCAGACTCCACACCTCCCACCAGTCACTCTTTGTCTGCTTCCTTGACCTTGGACCAGCAGTCAGCGTGAGTTGGAAGGACCTTAAGTATACTAACTGTCCCACAAAAGTTAGTTGGACTGAGCTTTCTGTACTGCTGTGTGGACTAACTTGCTGTTGCATTCCTTTTTCTTATATAAACCTATCCAGTTTTTGTTTCTCTAGAGAATCCTCCCTAACACAAAAATGATGCACCTTATTCCATACCTTCTTCTGAATCTAGCCTGAACCTCTGGCAGCTCCCTGTCAAAGTACTGCTGCAGTCATTGTTTGATGATCTTTAATGAAATTTTGCTTACATGTGATATCAATATTGTTCTGTAACTCGCGAGTTCTACTGAGTCACTTTTCTATCTTTGGAATGGGTACAAATAGGGGGTCTCTGCCAGTCAGTTAACCAAGGAACTGTCTTCCAAATTTCCTGGCATAGATGTGTGAGTGCTCGAAGTGCTTCATAAAGCTTGCCAAAACATTTCCATTGGTATCCCGTCAATTCCTGGAGACTTGTTGTTGGCTAATGCCTTCAGCTTGGGCTGGGGCTTGGACTCCTTCCAAGTATCATAGGTTCTTGGTCGTATTCCACCTTTTGCTGTGGTTGAATGTTGGCCACTTACATTTGGTACAGTGACTCTGTTTCCTTCCTGTATATGTTAGTATCCCTACATTCTGAAAGACAGGCTACATATTTTCTTGGTTTACTCAGTTTATTTTGTTGAAGCACGTGTTCTAAAGGTTGCCAGAGAAAGACTAGAAGCATGCTCGATGGTACTTCTATGGTAGACCAACATGATACCACTAGTTTGTGGTGGGTTGCATGTTAACATGGTGCTGAACGCTATGCCACACACCATCAGAGTGATCCCCGATGGACATGTTTCAGTGGAGCTTCCAGATTAAGACAGACAAGCAGTAAAGATCTGGTGATCTACAATTAAAAATTACATAACATAAATATCACTGTGTAGTGTCCAAGGCTTTGATTCTCTTACTTTGGCTGTGTCATCAAGAGGGACCCATCTCTGAACAAGGCAAAGGGGAGGAACAGCAAAGGCAAAGGATGCCCTCAGTGAGATGGGTTGACAGTGTGTCCAATAAGAAACTCAGAATACCAATGATTGTGAAGACAGTACAGGACCAGGCACTGCTTCCTTCTGCTACCCCTGGGCTCACGGTGAGTCAGAGGTGATTTGACAGCAACATAAACAAGAGTGATGTAAAGAAGAAACCAGCGAGTTTTAAAGTCACACTTGATTTCATATAATGACTCTATCACTTGCTTAGTGATCTTGCTTTAGAAAACTTAATTTATCTCTCTTTACCTCTTTCCTCATCTGTAAAATTAAGATGAAAGCACCCACCAGGCAGTTTTAATGAGACGATTACAATCGATGTCTGCAAAGAGTTTTGAATGCCCAGCTCCCCCATCGAAGGCACCCCAGTGGCACCATGGTTAAATGCTCAGCTGCAGAACAAAAGCTTGGCTCTGGAATCCATCCAACAGATTGGCATCAGGGAACACCTAGTGATCTGCTCCCATACAGATCACAGCTTAGGAAACCCCCTGAGGCAGCTCTCCTCTGCCAGATAGGATCACTATGACTTGGAATCGACTTGACGACATACAACAAGACACTGTCATTAATAAATATGTTTTGAACACGTTAATGACTGAACCAAAGGTCTTAAGGTGAAATTCTGTTTAGCTCCCCCACTTCACGAGTCTGGTATTTGAAGAATAGACTAAAAATAAGCTAGGAAGAATGAAGTGGCATTCCACTTGTGAGGGATTGATGTTCGGGGCCATCAGGTCGGTTCCATCTCATAGTGACCCAGTGCAAAACAGAATGAAACAGTGCCTGGTCCTGCACCATTTTCACAATTATTCCTGTGCTTGAGCCGATGGTAACCATGATGCTAATCCATCTTGTTGAGGGCCTTCCTCCTTTTTTGCTGCCCCTCTACTTCACCAGGCACGATGTCCTTCTCCAGGGACTGCGCTCTCCTGACAACATGTCCAAAGTACATGACATGAATTCTCACCATCCTTGCCTCTAAGGAGCAGACTGTTACTTCTTCCACAACAGATTTGCTTGTACTTCTGGCAGTCATGGTACTTTCAATCTATCAATCTGAGGGATTATCCAATGTAAACTTAATGAACAGTAAAGGAGCATTGCCAGATACAGCACCAGAAGACGAGTCCCCAGGTTGGAAGGTCTCTAATACAGCTCAAAATACAGCAAGAGAAGAGCTGCCTCCGAAAGGCAGAGTTAAACTTAATGAAGCGGCCAGAGAAAAGATTGCAGGACCTTCATTTGCTAATGGGCATGGCTCCAAATGAAAAGAGACAGCTACAGTAATAATCAGAACGTGGACTGTGTGAAGCATGAATCTAAGAAAATTGGAAGTCATTAAAAATGAAAAGGAACACGTAAACATAGACATTGTGGGCATCAGTGGGCTGAAGTGGACTGGTAGAGGCCACATTGACTTGCACACTCATTGCGTACTATGTGGAATGACAAGTTCAAGAGGAATAACATCGAACTCATCCTCAAAAAGAACCTTTTTTGAAGATCTATTTTGTAGTGCAATGTCGTCTGTCTTAGATAATATCTATGCCCCTATAAGGAAGATTAGTTATTCAAGTGTCTGCACCAACCAGTAAAGACAGTGATGAAGACATTGAATAAGTCTGCCAGCTTCTTCAGTCTGAAATTCATCACACACGCAGTCAAAATGTATTGTTCCTTGCAAAGGATAGTAGTTGGAGATAGGAGTTGGAAAATATGGTTTTGGTGATAGAAATTGAACTGGAGCTCACAGGATCAAACTGGCAAAACCAGAGACTTCTTCATTGCAAATACATTTTCTCAATATAAATGATGATGATACACATGGACTTCACCAGATGAAATGTACAGAAATCAAACTGATTACATCCTTGGGAAGAGAAGGTGGAATGGACACCTTTGTCTTGTGCCTGAGGACCAGGGGAAAGCTCTCAGTCTCTCTGCATTAAGAATAATGCTGCCTGTTGGCGGCTGGCTTTTCAAACATGCCCTAGACCCCGTGGAGGGCTTTCTCTTCCATCACAACCTTCTTTCGGGTTTTCTGCACTCACGAAGATGATGGCATAGATTTGTTATATTGATGTGCTGTGTTGCATGGATCGATTTTCTAATGTTGACTCATCCCTGCATTCCTAGAATTCGGGCCACGTGGTCATGGTGCATGACTCTTTTAGTAGGCTGTTGAAATCTGTTTAATGATATTTTGTTGACTTTTTTGTATGTGTAGTCATATTAGCCTATAATTTTCCTTATTTGTGCTATCTTTTTCTGATTTGAGTATCAGAGTTACATTTGCTTCATACAGCAAACTCAGTTGTATTCTTTCCTTCTCTCTCTTGAAGGAGTTGAACATTGAACAATGTTAGTGTAGTCATACTCTAAATGGTTGCTGGAATTACCCAATGGAGCCATGTGATTGAAGACATTTGTGGGGAGGGCAGAGAGTTATCATCATTTAATTCCTCACTTGCTATGGGACTGCTGAGACTTTCTATTTCCTCTGTTCTGTCTGAGCAGCTTGTGTGCTCCTAAGAGTTAGCTATCCCGTTCATTGCTGTGCAGCTGCTCGCAATACCCTGTCAGACTCTCGTTCCTTGTATCGGGGTCGGTTGCAGTGTGCCTTCTTTTCTTTTTTCCCCCTTTTTCTTTTGGTTCTTTGCATCTTTCCTCTTTTTGTCTCAGTCAGTCTAGCGATGGGTTTGTCAGTTTGATTGATCGCTCTAGAGAGCCAACTTGCAGCTTCAGCGATTCTCTTTTTTTTATTATGAAAGTATATATTATTTTATTGTATTATTTTAAAAATCATTTTATCACAATCCATACATCCATTATGTCAAGAAAATATGTACATTTGTTGCCATCATCATTCTCAAAACATTTGCCTTCCACTTGAGCCCTTAATATCCGCTGTTCATTTTCACCCTCCCTCCCACCCCCCCTTACCTCATGAACCCTTCATCATTCATCATTTGCCATATATTACACTATCCGATGTCTCCCCCAGCCTTCTTTTCTGCTGTCCACCCCCCAGGGAGGAGGCTATGCATAAATTCTTGTAATCAGTTCCCCCTTTCTACCGCACATTCTCTCCAACTTCCAGGCATCACCACTCTTACCACTGGTCCTGAAGGGGTCATCTGTCCTGGATTCCCTGTGTTTCCAGTTGCTCTCTGTACCTATGTACATCCTCTGGTCTAGCCATATTTGTAAGGTAGAATTGGGATCATGATAGCGGTGGGGGGGGGGAAGCATTTAAGAAATAGAGGAAAGTTATATGTTTCATTGTTGATACCCTGCACCCTGACTGGTTCATCTTCTCCCCACAACCCTTCAGTAAGGGGTGTCTGGTTGGCTACCAATGGGCTTTGAGTCTACATTCTGCACTCACCCACATTTTCAATGATAAGATATTTTGTTCTTTGATGCTTGACACTTGATCCCTTTAATAGCTTGTGATGGCACAGGCTGGTGTTTTTCTTCCATGTGGGCTTTGTTGCTTCTGAGCTAGATGGCCACTTGTTTATCTTTGAGTCTTTAAGACCCCAGATGCTATCTCTTTTGATAACTGGGCACCATCAGCTTTCTTCACCACATTTGCTCAAGCACGTGAGTGTCTTCATTGATTGTATCAGGGAGGTGGGCACCCATTGATATGATTTTTAGTTCTTTCATGTCTGATAACTGGTCCCTTCTGCACCTTAGCAGATGGACATTGGGTCTCCACTCAAGCACTTACTTGATGCAAGAACACTTTGTTCTATTAAATTGGCATTCCAGGATGCACACCTTCCCGACACAATTGCTGAAGAAAAATGTGTGCATAAGCAAATGTGGTGAAGAAAGCTGACAGTGCCCGGCTATCAAAAGATATAGCATCTTGGGTCTTAAAGTCTAGAAGATAAACAAGAGGCCATCTATCTGAGAAGCACCAAAGCCCACATGGAGGAAGCACACCAGCTTGGCTGACCACGAGGTGTAGATGGGATCAGTTATTAGACATCAAATAATTAAAAATCACATCAGTGGGTGCGCAGTGATTCTCTGTATGGTTCTTCTTTTCCACTTTATTTCTTCACTGATCTTTGTTATTCTCCTTTCTTCTGGCAGGTTTAGGCTTAGTCTGTGTGTTAGGCTGCACTCTCTAGAAAAATAAAACCAGGGACGCATGTATGTACTGTATACAGAAACAGATCAATAAAAACGAATGGGATACACAGTTGTAGAACTAGGTAAGTCCAGTCCAGTTCTAGCCAGGCTTCTCCTGACACTTGAAAGCTGATGAACAGGGAACAGGATGATGAAACAGAGACAATGGGGGACACTGATGGTGGACACAGAGGAAATGTAAATCTGAGGTAGCAGGAAGCAGGAATTTCCTCTGGGTGGTACACAGCCACATGCTTGGGACATTAGAAGCAGGTCCCCCCCCCCTTAAAGTCATTTAAAAGTCCTTTATGCTATTTTTGAGGTGTGCTGTCAAGTGCTTTCATGTGATTTTCTTAAACATTTCTACACTATAAATATTCTTACATCCAGTGATGTCCCTGGAGAAAATCAGATGAACTCTAAATAAAAAGATATCCCATAGTATACATCCAACAAGCCACCCAGATGCCAAGATGGAAACAGATCATATGAGTATATAATGTAATTAGTCGTTGCCTTCACTAAACAGTTTGTTGTTTTGATTATATATTCTTGTTGTTAGGTGCTTTTGAGTCCATTCTGACTCCTAGGGACCATCTGTTCATCAGGACACACGGCCAGTTTCATGCCGTCCTCACAATTGTTCTTATGCTTGAGACCTTTACTGTAGACACTGGGTCGGTCTAACGTGTAAAACATCTTCCTTTTCTTTGCTGTCCCTCTACTTTACCAAGCATGATGTCCTTCTCCACGGACTGGTCTCTCCTGAAGCATGTCCAAAGTACTTGAGAAAATTCTCATCCTCCCTGCCTCCAAGAAGATACTTCTTCTAAGACAGATCTGTTTGCTTGTTTTGGGGCAGTCCATGGTAAATTCAATATTCTTCTTCAGCACCAGAATTCAAATGAATCAATTCTTCTTCAGTCTTCCTTATTCAGTGTCCAACTTTCACATGCATATAAGGTGATTGAAAATATGAGAGCTTGGAGTCAGTAGTACCTTAGTCCTCAAAGTAAATAAGTAACATCCTTGATATATATATAAATACATATATAAAACACTATATATTTGTTTTACTATATAAATATTTTTAAAAACTTCTGAATAGTTGTGAAAAACATATCTTCCATATGTTGCATGCCTTTAAAGGATGATTTGGTGGTGAGTCATCATATTATTAGAAAATGTTTGCACTTCACAGATTGTCACCAACAGAGTCCTCCCAGCTGAGAAATCCTCTGATGTATTTTGTACAGACAGACGCTGCAATGTAGTTTGTATGATGATTTACTGGCTATGTTCTCTCTGTAAGACATCTATGGAGGAAACCATGCTAATTGCTTCCTATAGTGCTTTTCAACAGCATATCATTTTGTCCTCTAGATTAAGATTCCTTTGGTGGAGAGGGATAGCACAAAGGGGCTTCAAAAACTGAGAAAAATGAAAATGAAATTTCCCCACAAACTTTTTGGAAGCTCCTTGAATAGTCAAAAACACCAAAAACTCACTGCCATCGAGTCAACGCTGACTCATAGCAACCCTGTAGGACAAGGTGGAGCTTCCCTGTGAGTTTCTCAGATGTTAACTCTTATAGGAATACGAAGTCATGTCTTTCTCCCTTGGAGGTGGCTTGGAGGTTCGATTTGCTGACCTAGTGGTTAGCAGCCCAATGTGTAACACCAGGGCTCCCCAATAAAAAATGCAGCCAGTATTGAATAAGAAATTTTTTTTGTGCGTGTGATATAAATGTTCTAGCCTAACTCCACAAATCATTGAGGCTTGCCACTCAGATTCCTAAATGGATAAGAAAAGCTAATGTTAACTCGCACGTTTTCTTGGTGGACAATAATTCCCTTTATCTTATATGCCTTGAAACAGAAAGAAGCCGAGTGGAGATACTTTCATAAGCACATTTTATCTTGGGGGAGCGGTGGGGTGGTGTGAGTCTGGGTAGACTAGAGAAACAATTCATAGACACTCATATGTGTTTAGGAAAGAGCTTACTATAAAGAGTAATTGTACATTAAGAAAACATCCCAGCCCAGTCCAGATCAAGTCCATAAGTCTGATATTAGCCCATATATCCTGTACCAGTCTGTAAATTCCTCTTCAGACTCACATAACTCATGCAATGATGTTGAGTGCAGGAAGATCACAGGCTGGTGGGTGGAAACTCTGTGGATCCAGTGGCGGTGAAGCATCTTAGCACTGGCGTGGGTCTCCATGTGGCTCCTCCAGCTCCAAGGCTCTGGCTGCCATCAGCATAGCTTCCTGTGGCTTGTCAACAAGAATGTCCTGAAGGGAATGAGCCTACTTGGCTTCCAGTGAGCTATTTATCTCCTTCATACCTCCAAATGAGGTCATCAAGCTGCGACTTTATTGACAGGCTAACTCTACCCCCTTTGCTCTTAATCCTCTCAAATTGACAACAGATTTTGTAATACCACAGGAGGAAATAACTTAGCAGTGAAACAAAAATCAATACCCACAATGTAAGATGCAAAGGGAATCTGTTCTGTTATGGACCTGCCTCTGGCAGTGTTTCTGTGCAGAAGGAAACCGGTCACCATTAGTCGATTCCTTGGGAGCTATTCTGGTTGTCCTGGCTCATTCTCCAGAGCACTCTTTGCCTCCCGTGGGGAAAGAATCTGGGTTACATCAAAGCAAAAGGCCCGGAAGAGCTGGAGTGGGATATGCAGCCTGCCTTTCATCAGAGGAGCCCCAGCCCTTTCCCTGCGGGAGCTTGTTTCATCTTTCCCTGAGTTCTTAGCGCTTAATAGCCATGAGATGAGTGGTCCTTGCTTGCTCTCCTCTCTGCCTGCTTTGACACAGTGACTGCCGCAGGGAGAAACTCTGCAGTGATGCTGGCGTCTTCCAGAGAGAAGAAACAGCCTGCGCTTCAGGAGAAATCTGTTTCCATGACAGGACTCGGCTGCGATGGCTGTCATTTTTGGTAAGGGCTAAAAACAATAAGTGTCCCACCACACAGGACCCTCCATGTCAAGATCTGCCTGGAACATTTCAGAAATGGCTGCCTGCTTCTTCCGAAGCCCAACAACAACAAAAATGTGGCTGAGAACGATGCATGGCCTTTTACACCGTTAAATCTCTTTCGTTAGGTCACGGGAGATTCTTGGGCAAGAGTCAGACTCGGGGCAGCTTGTTTTTAATATGGATCTTCAGCTACAAGTCTCTTTCTTTAGACCCTTTGCCAAGAGCCTCCATGAGGTTGGAGTCTTTGAAGCCAGGCTTTAGTTCCCTACTCACTAGATGGAGACGGCAGCACTGCGCAGCCGATTCTCCACAGCACAGAGCGCCTTCTGACTTCTAAGAGAAGCAGGAAAACTTGCTCAGGCTCTCTGGGGCAACCACATCTTCTAGGAAGGAAAAAGTCAAAAGAATAAGAGTTGCTTATCACAAAACAAGCAGCTGTTTGGAATGGGTACTGCAAAAACCAGATGGACAGCAAATAAGTTGGTATTGCCTTTCCAAACGGATGGCTTTGCACCAAGGAGACGGACTGACTCAAGGTCAGGAAAACATCGCATTGGTGGGGAAAAAAAAGTTGTTTAGGTTTAAAGCAGCCACGCATGCATGCCACGGAGACAGGCAGCCCTGGGTCACTATGTTCTCTGGGAAGGCAGTTTAAAACCAAACAAAAACCGACCGCCAGTAGAGAACAGCTGGAATGCAAATACAAGCGTTTCAGGTTTCGTGCTTAGGCCTGTAATGTTGGCAAGCTGGGGAAGAGGCCCAGCTTATGTAATGCTTTCCTCTATATTTTATACTGAAGGGTGCAGACGAGGGTTTAAGGGCTGAAATTATACTAAGAAAGAGACCATAAGAATGAAGACCAAAAGAAATTTGAAATGATGAATTATTGGACATGGTCTAATAACCTGAACGTGTTGGTCTCAGCAAGAGACTTCTTATTAGCTGTTGTGTTTCCAGATAGGCCGTCACAAAGGAACGGGAAGAAGTGGAGAGGCTCTGATGATTGTGCAACAGCTGGAAGAAAAAGAAGAAGGTAGGGGGATTTTACCTTGAGGCACAATAGTCATCTTCACTTTCTGTGATCTTTTAGGATGACTGGATCACTTGGGTGCACTGTTCAAAGCCAAGGATGAAGACTGAAGGTCTGAATAGGTAAGCTAGCACGAAGACAGGCCATTGCAGACATAGCGTGAACCAGACAAGTGCATGGCCGTCTTGCTGGCTCTCAAGAGAGGCAAGTCATTTGATGGACTGACTGCTTAACAGAGAAAGTCAGACCTAGAAGAATAAAGGAAGATTGACTGGAGCACATAGTGATCAAAATGTTAGAGGTTCAAGTTCACCTGGAGGTGCTTCAGAACAAAGACCTGGTGATCTAATTCAGAAACATTAGACTCTGAGAATCCTGTGGAGCACTGTTTCTTATCTGACATGCCAGAGGACCCTGTCATGGCAACTGGTTTGGCTTTGGCTTGTTTGTTTTGGTCTAGTGTTTGGTTTTCTCCATCCATTCTGGCTCAAGAAGTTCATGTCAATGATGCTCTCTAAATGACATTTATACTGCTGACTTTTAATCAAAGTAGCCCCAATGAGCTATGTTTTTTTCGGGAGCACTGTGTCTATCTTCAGGGGTCCTTATGGTGTAGTGGTTACTCATGGGGCTGCTAACTTCAAGGTCAGCAGCTTGAAACCACCAGCCCCTGCAGGAGAAATATGGGGCTTTCTAGTCCTGTCAAGAGTTGTAGCACTTCCCTCGTTTCTTTTCTTCTCCTCTTCTGCTTTGTCAAAGCACTATCCTTTCATGTTCCTCTTCATTCATGGAAACAAAAGCAAATTGCACGGAGAGGTCAGGTGAGTAAGGTGCACGGGACAAGTGAGGCATGCTGTTTTCTGCCAGAACCAGGTGCACTGAGAGGACTGTGTGAGCAGGTGTATTGTTGTGATGGAAAACCAGTCCCCCATCTGCCACAAATTAGCTCCCCCCTCTGTTATTCAATCTTTTCAGAACCTCTAAATATAAAGTTTGATTAATAGTCTGACCTGGTGGAAGGAGCTACAAATGCATTATCCCCCTCACATAAAAAAGGGGGAACTGATTACAAGGATCCACATGTGACCTCCTCCCTGGGGGACGGACAACAGAAAAGGGGGCGAAAGGAGATGCCGGATAGGGCAAGATATGACAAAATAATAATTTATAAATTATCACGGGCTCATGAGGGAGGGGGGAGCGGGGAGGGAAGGGAGAAAAGAGGACCTGATGCCAAGGGCTTAAGTGGAGAGCAAATGCTTTGAGAATGATGAGCGCAAATAATGTACAAATGTGCCTTATACAATTGATGTATGTAAGTGTATGGATTGTGATAAGAGTTGTATGAACCCCTAATAAAATGTTAAAAAAATATTTCCTTGGGGGGTATGGTAGGGGAGGTGGAGAAAATAGAGAGTTAATAATGATGAGTACAAGACTGAAGAAAAAAAATATTCTAAAACTGATTGTGGTCACCAACTCTGATTGTACAACCCCTCTTGATGCGATTTAACTATTGAATTGTATATCTGAGTTATATGTCAATAAAACATGAAATAAAAATATATATGTAACAAAAAATAAAATAAAATCAAGAAAGGTAAATAAAAAGAAAAAAAACCCAAATGAGCATTGTCTTGATCTTTGATTTCATTTGACAATCTTTTGGGGGGCAAGATGATGATGATGCCTCTTCCATGGTTTGATTGCTGTTTGCTTTCGGGATGATAAGACCAGCACCATGTCTTATCACCAGTAATGACCTTGGAAAAAAGTCTGTTGCTTCAGAGCTGTTCTTTCAAAGTACAGCGTGTTTCTACTCAAGGATAGTTTTGTTGATCAGTCAGAACTCAAGGCACAAAAATCGCAGCAACCCTTCTCAATCCCAAAGCTTCCTTTGAATTCACGGAACCAGGCTCCAAGACAGTCCAGACAACTTCCCTATCTCTTCAATGGTCCATCGCTTGTCTTTGAGAACAAGCGCATGAATTTTGTTGACATTTCCATGTGTTCAGGAAATTGATTGATGTCCAGAACGAGGTTCATAATTTCACCTTTTTTGAAATGAGAAAACCACTTGTGTACTTGAGTTTTTCCAAGAGAGCTGTCCTTCCAAGTTGTGTTCTACATCACATCAGTTGCTGTGGCATTTTTCCTGAGCAGGAAACAAAATTTCACAAAATGTTGCCATCACAAAAACAAAAAACAGCAGAGTTTTTTTCCATTTGTTTGTTTTGTTTTGTTTTTAATGAGGTACCCCCTCATAGACAAAACCAGGAAAGAAAAAAAAAGTGTCTTCCAATAATTAAATGTCCAATAAATTTGTCTCCCAAATATGATGGCAAAATAAGGACATCTGTGACTAGCATAAATGAAGGGAATTTGCAAAACAAATGAACAAAAACTCCACACCAACCTAAGAAGAAATATAAATGGGAGTCCTTAAAACAGAGAATCAATAACCTCAAGCCACGATTTTTCACTCATCATTCGGACAAAAGGTAGCATCATCCAGAGGCTAATCTAGATAAAGAATTCTCAAAAATAATATAAATCTGAAAAGGCTGAAAACAGGGAATCAGTGATATCAATCTGCAAATTGTGACAATGTCAAAACCAAGAGAGAGAATAATTCGAAGTTTATAGAATGTTCCCACGGAGGAAAAAAGTCAAAAAAATATCCAGAAGTGCAAGAGTGCTCTAAACTTGGGAAAGGGAAAGGTTCATTTCAAGGTAAACCCAGAGAAAGTTAAGACTTCTCAGCTACTCCCAGTGTTTCCTCTGTCCCCACGGTTTCCCACAGTTTCAGGTCTGAGTTAGCTGGTGACACGGACATGTCGCTGTCCCAGAGCCAGCCCCTAAGGCACGGGGACCAGGCAGGAAGGACCAGGAGGAATGAGTGCAATACATTGTGTACAAAGTGTGTCCTTCATGAAACACTAGGTACCCATTATCAAGAACATCTTTTTATGATCCCAAAGAATTAAAGAAAATTGAATTTAATGAAAGATATTCTGATAGGCAGTGCTCGTCTGGAGGAGCGTGGCTCCACATCCTCTTATTAGGTGTACTTTATGCATAATTAGCTCTCTGTGGGGTTTCTAGTTCAGTGGAGTAAAATAAGTAGAATAAGGAGAAACCTTCGAGTCGAGTGTGATTCCTGAGGATACCATGTGTGTTAGGGTAGAACCTGCTTCAGGGGGTTTTCAAGGGCTGGGCTGGTGGAAGGGGATCACCAGGCCTTTCTGGCTCAAAGTAAGAAGAATCTCTAAAATAAATTCTGAAATGTACATTTGTTTGTTATATCCTATGCAGATTTGCATATTCCATTGATTTACATATATTCTATTGGGTTTCCCAATTAATAAAAACCTTCAGCTTTGGTTCAAATTTCAGTTATAAGGAAGCGTGATTAATAGGTTATATAAAAGTTGAAATTATTTTCTATAATTGAAAGCCACGATCGGTAAATCTATAGAGACAGTAACTGGATTACAGGTTTCCTAGGGGTATGGCAGGAGAGACAGAGGGACAATGGGGCGTTAATAACAATGAATACCGGAAAGAAGAAATGTTCTAAAACGGATTGGGGTGATGATTGTGTAACTCTTCTTGAGATTATTGAACTATTGAATTGCATAATATGTGGATCATATGCCAATAAAACTGCATGAGAAATAAATAAAATAATTATCTAATACAAAAGAAAACAAAAAAACCCCACAAACACATCCCAATATATTCACTTCAAATGTTTAGATCTTAAGTCAGCAAACTAGAGCCTGAGAGTGAAGTCTAGCTACTAATACATTTTACAAATCTCATTTAGTGGGGTATATCCACAGCAATTGGTTTATAGTTGCCTTCACACTAAAAAAGTAGAGTTGAATAGCCAAGACAGAGACCATATGTCCCACAAAGTCTAAAATATTCATATTAGCTCTTTAAGAAAATAACACGCACAGAAACAAACAACTTTCTGCTCTTAATTGAAATTCATGAATTTGGAGCCTGAAAGAACTGGAAAATGCTTCCATTCTTAACTATGTAATTAAACCAGTAATAATTAATGTCCTCATCCTCTTTGAAGGTGGACAGGTTTGACTTCCAATCCTAGATATACCATGTACTGCCTATTGCAACCTACAGCCAGTGATTTATTTCATTGGTGAAATTGCGATGTTGTGGTGCTGGCAAAGAATACTGAAAGTACCACGGACTGCTAAAAGGATGAAGAAATCTGTCTTGGAAGGACAGCCAGAGTGTTCCTTAGAGGCCAGGATGGGGAGAATTCATCTCATGTATTTTGGACATAATGTCAGGGGAGACTGGTCTCTGGAGAAGGACATCCTGCTTGGGTAAGTGACAGAGGGGAAGACCTTCAAAGAGATGGATACACAACGTGGCTGTACAATGGGTTCAAGCATGGGAACAATTGTGAGGATGATGCAGGACTGGCAGTGTTTCCTTTTGTTGTGCATTGGATTGTCAAGGACTGGAACTCACTTGATGGCACTTAGCAACAAGAAGATGAAATTAATGATAAATAAATCTATTGATATAGGTTGTGATTGTTAGGTTTATTTCACCAATTTGGCCTCCATAGGAACATGGGGGTGGAGTTTAATCAAGTCACAGCTTGATTGGAGGGTGAAGAAGATAAATATTTTCCATGGCCAACATCCAGCCTCTCTTCCTCCCTGGTGATCAGACCAGAGTGCTGCTGCTTGAACTAGCTTTTGTTTTATTTTTTTTCTCAACCATGTATTGCACTACCTGTGGGCCAGGCCAACCTGTGTATCATGTTGCTAGAGCGTGAGCTCCTTCAAGACCTGCTTCACTATGCTACTGGTACACGCATCACTTGGGCTCAAGGCTGGTGGGTTGTGTCGCTGTGCATTGCTTGAGTTTGAGATCCAATCAGGGCCTGCTTCCCTAAGCTCCCAGGCTACTGACTGTTGCTGCTCCACCCTGCTGTCTGCTTTCTTGACCTTGGACCATCACCCAGGTGAGTTGAAGGACCTCCAGTATATTAATTATTCCATGAAAGTGAGTTGAACTGAGCCCTCTGTACCACTCTGTGCACTAATTAGCCATTATAGTCCTTCTCGATGTATAAACCTATGGTTCTGTTTCTCTAGAGAACCCTGCCTGACACACAGATATATAGGTCTCATATCTACAGAAGTGAGTGTAAGTCCACAAGTATTGCTACAAGGGTTCTAGTTCATACATGTATGGATTTATTATAAACAAAATGTGTGTAAACATGTCTTTGTGGTTCGTCAATGGCTACAAAGAAGCTCTTCCAATAAGACACTGTCTTAATCTTGTTAAAGTGCCTTCAATAAAAAGATCCAGTCCAAATAGTGACATCTGAAGGCATCAGGTGGACCAATTGAATTCAAAGCAGAGAGATCAGCCCAAAAGGTTATGGTTACTTGGGGGGAGGGATCCTAAAATGGTAATCTTGATATTTTTTCTCCAAGGACACAGTATCATCATGGGCCCTTATTATAAAGAAGTGTTAAGAAACTGAAAAACTGCATTGTTAAGAAAATTGTGCTACAACATTGCATCTGCTCATTCTTGGAGGGTCATATGAGAATTTCATTGGAAAACCTTATCCCATCCACCCTATAACCCAATCTTGCCCCTTTGAACTTCTTTTTGTTTCCCAAACTCAAAGAACATTTCAACATTCAAAGGCAAATGAGTTTAGTCTTTCTAGGGTGCCCAAACAGCTGTTTGGATGTGTTACAAATCAAAGAGCATAGATTCTTCTGGGAAGAGTTAGAGAGATGGGAATGCCACCTTCAGAAATGTAGAGAGCTAGATGGGGCCATGTCAAGAAGTCCTTGCTTCAAATTCTGATTTTATTTGGTTAAATAAAGATTTCTATGATGTACAGCAATACTTTTTTACTTACCTTTGCATACACTATACATCTAGAGAAAGCAAGGTTCCTGTGAGAGTTAGAAAGAGATACTATTTATAATAGCCACAACAATAACACAAAACAGCACACCCCAAACCACTGAGCTTATTCTGATTCATAACAACCCTGCATAGTTTCTGAGACTGTACATCTCTATTGGAGCCAGATAGCCTCATCTTTCTCCCTCAGTGGCTAGTGTGTCTGAGCTGCTGGTCTTGAAATTAGCACGTCTAGCGTTTATCTGACAGCACCACCAACCAATGAATAAGAATCCCAATATTGGAAAGGACATAGTTCCAATTATTTGTTGAGCTTAAACCAACAGTCATTTTACTGTGTATCTTTGAGCTGCAGGGCAACTGAATTGAGGCAGGGTTCCATGGGGTGATTCTGTCATTCTCTATGGTGTTGCTGAGGCGTCTAGTTGGCTGGTTTTAAGATAGCGTTACTGCAAAGGGATTTGATTGGATGAAGAAAGGCTGGGCTCAACTGGGATTGTCCATTGGAGAGCCAAATGTAGCCTCCCACCAGGGAGGTCTCAGTAGAGAGACATGACAGGGACGCTCAGGGCTCTTAGAGAAAGTCTTCCAAGAGCCCAAAGCAGAGGCAGCAAGACTTTTTATGACCTGACTTTGGGAGTCATGTGTTCACTCTTCCACCCTATCGTGTGGCGGGAGCAAGTCTCTAGTCTGACTCCACATCTTGGTGTGAAGAAATGCAGAGAATTTGCGGTCGTTTTTAATCTACCACATCCTGTTTGATATACATATTTTTCCTTCTTCTTCATCTTTTTAAACTAAAATCAACCACTAAAACAAGTATTCGATTCAACCAGAGAATATCGAAGTTTAGGGTTACAGGATATTCCTTTACATTCATTTTTCTTCAAATCATTTTGTCAGCCCTGGAACGCAGTCAACGGCCTATGAGGTTAAAGTCCTCAGCATTCCAATTTGCCTTTTGTAGAATAGGTCAGGTTTGCTGAGTCATGCCCAGCTCCGATCACCCCATGAAACCAGCAAAACAGGGCCCCTTGCTTCTTCCCAGGGAAGGAAGAACAAGGTTTCTGAGCATGCGAGGGCTGTCGCCATGCCTGGAGAGCAGCCTGAGCACTTTGCAATGGACAGAAGCAGTCATTGTCCATCTTTACTCTTTCTTCAAATGCAGACATTTCATCGGTATTTACATTTTTTTTCCAATCCATTTTTATTCCCGAGCTGTTGGGGCGGGAAGCAAAACACAGTGGTGAGGAAATCAGTAGTCTGTCCCTGGCAGATTGAAGCAGTGGTTCTATAAAGAGATGCAGTGAAACCTAAGTGACAAAGTGAAGTGTGATCAGGGGCACGTGCTGCACAGACAGACGTGAGACCTGAAATAGACGCCAGGCTGCAGCCAGCGGAGGCAGCTTAACGCAAACAGCGAGAGCTTCCTGGGAGTTGGGATAAAAGGAGGGATCTGAATTGTGTGTCAGAACAAAAGAGGATCCTTCTCCAAATGAGAAGGCAACCGACTTCCAAAGCACCTTTTTTGATGCAAATGTACAGGAAATTGTCTTTGTGAAAGTCATGGGGTGAGTTTGTCCTGGACTACTAACTTACAAATTGACCTCCCACAAGGTCACAGTAAAAAAGCCTGGCACTCTGCAACCCCCCACCCCCCTTGGTCTCTCTGCAACATGACTCAGAGTCCACGTGAGGGCAATGGGTTGGGTCCTGTTGTTTTCCCTCTGTCATAGGCAGAGTCCAGTCAGGAGTGGTAGTTCTTGTGTCCGTGGCACTTTAATGGGTCTAAAAGTGGCTGGTGGGAGAGTGGCCAGTGGAATCTTTGAAGCACACTAGGCCTGAAATCAGGGGGTCTGATGGTTATGCCTTAGGCTGCTAACCACAAGGTGGGCAGTTCGAAACTACCAGCAGCTCTATGGGAGAAAGATGAGACTTTCTACTCCTGTAAAGAGTTACAGTCTCAGAAACCCACAGGGCCAGTTTTACCCTGTCTTATGGGGTCACTATCAGTTGGAGTCGACTCAATGGCAGGGAGTTTGGAGGCCCGAAATCAGGCTCACTCTTTGTGCCCACTAGGGTCTTATTTGATAGGTAGACCAGGCCATTACAGACACCGCAGGGCGACCAGCTCCAAGTCCACTTGGCAACAAGGCCTGTCCCAGAGAACTCATCGATCAGAGCAGCAGGAATACTTTTTCCGTTTAAGGGAAGTAAATCTCTATCATTTTACTATACTAACAAGACACGTTTAAAAGAACACACACACATAGCTCTAAAGCATTTTACTATACATTAACTCTCATCCTTTACAATGCCTGCTGTAAACGTGGCTGAATCGACCTTCCAAAAAACTGCAAGTCAAACATTTCAAAGAGACATTTCTTTTTGGTTTTGAGCTTTGTTCTTTTGTGAAAGGATTCCAATTTAGCACAGAACCTATATCCTTTACCGAAAAAACACTACCACCACACACAAGCGCCTACCCAGTCAGTCATGGTTCTGTGGCTTCTGAGAAAACAAACCAAAAAAATAATTCAAGAATGCCACTTATCAACAATAACCCTCATGTACAGCAGAGGACAGTTTACAAAACACTTTTACATAAATTCCCATCATTGGGTGATTAGAAGCAGGTGAGACCAGTTTAACGGTGCCCATTCTATAGTCGAACAAACTGAGGATCTGAAAGGATGGGGCAGAGCTCAGAGTTCCAAACTTTGCTGTGTCTTCTGTCTGCCGACCATACTGTTCACCAGCCTCATCTACACTGGTCCCACGGTTTACCTTTCTGCCTCCTGGTCAATATCTTCTCTCATACTTTCTTGGGTTTCTTTGGTTTTAATGCTGCTTCTTTTGCCCGGATACATTTGACCCAAGAAGATTTCCCTAAACCCTTCAGGCCACACCTCTCTCTCCTTTTCATGGATCGCAGTGACTCTCTCGACTACACTGTGAGGTATGACTGTGTTACTTCCCGCTTTCTCCTCTCATGTTTGCGAGTCCTGAGCCTCTGAAATGGACCATATATACTCATTCTCCCATCTTCAATGTGGCAAGCAGAGGCTAGTTACAGAATCAGAGAGAACTTGTGCTTTCTGTTTAATTTTTTTTACAACTTCCAGTTTTCCTAGATTAATGCTTTATACATTCCAAATTAACATTGCTAATGGATATCTGCAGCTTTTTCTTCTTATTTTGAGTCATGCCCCATCAGCCTATAAAGGTCCCCAAAGTACTTTATGACTGTCTGGTTCAAAATGGTCAATGCAAATCCATTTCAACAGACTAGTGCCTAAGATATAGAACTTTATGGTTTCTATTTAATTTTGGACAACTTCCAATTGTCCTAGGTCTGTGCCTCCGATATTCCATATGAAGATCACTCAGGGTTATATCTACAGCTGTTTCTTCTCATTTTGAACAATGCCTATCAGCAAATGAAGGTCTGCAAAGCCTTGTTCAATTCATTAAGCTTGGCGACCTTGAGGAGGCTGCTCCTTCCCAGCTGTATTGCATTGTCTTCCAACCTGAGGAGCACAACCTGAGGATGTGTTGCTATGTATAAAGTTTCCATTGTCAAATCCTTCTTCTTAGTCTGTCTTAGTCAGACAAGCAATAGCAGCAGAACCAGGAGCCAGAGCATGAGACCGAGCAGTGGACTTCTCAGCCATCAGAGCAAGAAAAGCTGAAGTCTTTTAGGCAAAAGGCTGGCTTGCGGAGTGGGGCACCTCCGGGCACCTAACCTAAAGAGCTGGGTTTCCTAATCCACTGGTGGAGCTGAATCCCTTCAGGTTGAGGCATGTCCTTTGAGCGTTTATTAGCAGTCCCCCCAAAACTTTGTCACAGTTCTGACTAATTAACTGTATCCTGAGCACTTCTCATCTGAACTGCAACCAGTGAACTGACGGCACCAGCATTAGCCCTGCGTTCTGTGTGCCCATTGCAATGAATTATAGAGCCTCGCTGAGAAGTCGAGACAGAGGTGGGAGACAGAGCTGAAGAGTAACGAGTCCGGTGTGAGGCAGAACGGCAGTAGGTATTTGTCGGGTGGAGGCAGTTTGGTGCCGTTGGTGGGTGGGGGAAAGGCTACCTTTAAAGGAGGGAAACCATCGCGATGCACGGGATGCACCACAGAGAAACCCACCAACTGCGTGCACAAAGCCTTTTGCAAAATCGTCCCAACACTTTTCAGAGCAAGCTGCTATATTTTATCTGAATTTCTTTCATACACAAATCATTATAGTCACAACACATCTGGCACAATCTTATTGGAGGAAAATTGATAGCAAGCAAAGGAAGTTCCCATGTGAAGCACTGTTGACAGTGAAAATGTCGCATGCACATAATTCCCACAACTCTAGGATGTGCTATGTGCGCAATAAAGATTTTGTCTAATTTCTACAATACATGGAATTGGGCTTCCCATCACATATTTTACTTTCAGGATAATAAAAAGTAACGAGCTGAATATAGACTATAATATAAATGCAAATATGATGGCCATTATTCATCCTGCACATTAGAATCTATTTTAATTACATCAGAGTGGATTTAGACTGTTTTAATAGTACCCAGTGAATTTTCTTTCTTTCTTTTTTTCAATTATTAGGATACAGTAATCCTTTATTTCTGGACACTTTCACAAAACTTTCAACAAACACCTTCCCCGTGGAAAAGAGCGAACATGAGAACGAGGCTCGAGCTAGCAGCAGCTGCTTGGCTCGGAGCCTGGGCTCCTCCTGGCCCAGGCGGTCAGGTGGAGGTGTGAACTTGTCTTCCTTCATCAGCTTACCCAGCTATTTCATGGTGGTAGACAGGCATTTCATCGTTTTCTGACAAAGCAAGCATTCTGTGAAATCATCATTCTCTATCTTGCATTCTTTCTTTGTCCGGGTACCAGCGATTCCATGGGCACATCCAATCCATTCTTTTTCAAAGGAATGGCACCGAGCTGGGTTTCCGTGAGGCTGAGCACCCAGCGGTCTAGAGGAAGGTCTACCATTTCCTGCACACCCAAGGGAGGCATGGCTTCCTGCCAAGATGTCCTTGTCTCCTTGCCAGCCGCTACAAATCTGGTGTTTGGGCTACCTTGGTGAATTTAATGGTACAAAAAAACATTTAGAGTTCTTGATCTGCAACGGCTAGTCTACATATACAACTTGGCCTTATATAGAAAAGTTCTTAGAAACGTGAGCTCAAAATACAATATGGAGATCACCTGACAAACTTTTTTTAATTATATGGATTTTCTGGACGCGACCTTAATGATTCCAAATCCATCTTTTCATAATAGTGATAGTGATCTGCATCAAAATTTGGGAACAAAGGGACTGGGGTGTTAAATCTTAGAGTCTCCTGGAACTGGCTTGTACTGGATCATGGAAGTTGGTTGGACCCATCTTTTCCTAACTCTGTATTCAATGCTGCCTCGCTGGTCACTAGTTAGCAGCCTGGGAGGAAGTGTTTACACCAGGGCAATGGGTGACCACTAACTCCTTCAACATGTACTGGCTGCCTACCGAATAAGACATCCTCTGTAATAGGCTTTGCTGAGCTTGCATATACATTGATCCCGCTGAAATCTCTGCCAAACGTTCTGTATAAGTTTAGACCGAAAGGACAATACTAGAAGCTCAAAATCCTCCAGTTGTGAACTTTAGCACTTGCCCCAGTGATTGCAGAAATCAATCGAAAGGCTCTAGAGAAAGAGCTAGGTGACCTCGAAGAAGCACGAACATCTCGTGTGGTGGTAAAGTATTACTCTGGACGAGGCGAGTCCAGGAAAAGTTATGGTGTGTGGGCTGACATGTGGCTCTGCTTTGCTAACTTTTCATATGAAGTCAGGTCCGCCTTCCCTGTTGTTTTCTAAGTTAAACCAACTCCAGCCCAAATTTGAGGAGCTGATTGGGGATATTCAATTGGAATCCCTTTCCTCTTCCTCCTGGAAATATGGTATACACAGATTCCCTCATGTTCACCAAGGAACAAGCCAGAACTGGAGATAATTGATGCCAATTCAATATTTTTAATCAAACAAAACCAAACTCACCACATCCAGTGGAATCCAACACATCGTGACCCTACAAGACACAGTAGACCTGCTCCTACGGGTTTCCTAACCGTAACTCTTCACGGGAGCAGAAAGTGACATCTTCTAAGGAGTCCCTGGTGAGTTCAATCTGCTGACCTTGAGGCTAGCAGCTCAGCACATTACCATTACTCTACCAGGGCTCCTGTATTCTGTCCAATAGCACAGACATGTGCAGAGATGTGCATTTCGATTTGATTTTGGAATGGCTACATCAGCAGTGAAAGCTCCCTGGCTCTGAGATGTATTCATAATATAAAGTAATGTTTTCTTTTTTATTATTATTAAAAGATCATTTTATTGGGGGCTCTTATAGCACATATAATAATTCATACATCAATTGTAGCAAGCATATTTGTACATATGTTGCCATTATTATTTTTCTAGACATTTACTTTCTATTGAGGCCTTGGTATCAGCTCCTCTTTTTTCCCCTCCTTCCCCCTCCATGACCTCTTGATAAATTATAAATTATTATTTTCATACCTTACACCAACCACTGTCTCCCTTCCCCACAGTTTCAGTTGTTCGTCGCCCTGGTAGGGGGAGTGGTATGTGTCGATGGTGCACTTCCTTCCCCCGCCCTGCCCTGTCTCCCTACCCTTCTTATATCACTACTCCCATTCCTGTTCCTGGATTTTGTGTGCTGTGAGCTCTTATCTCTTATCTGTACCTGTGCACATGCTCTTGTTTACCCCGCAGTGAAAGGCAGGACTGGGGTCATGACATTGGGGGGAGGGGAGGGAGAAAGCCTCAAGGAACCAGAGGAATATTGTGTGTTTCATTGGTGCTTAACTGTGTTCTGGTTGATTTATCCCTTCCTTGTGATCCTTCTGTGAGGGGATGTCCCATTTTCTACAGATGGGTTCTGGATCTCTGCTCCGAACCCCCCTCATTCTCAACAATATTTTTGTTTGTTTGTTTGTTTTGGGTCTTCTGATGCCTGTTACCTTGTCCCGATGACACCTCATGATCGCACAGGCTGATGTGCTTCTTCCATGTGGGCTTGCTTCTCTGCTATAAGGCCACTTGTTTCAAGCCTTTAAGACCCCCAGTGCTATATCTTTTGATAGCCAGGCACCATCCGCTTTCTTCACCACATTTGTTTATTCACCCATTTTGTCTTCATCAATTGTGCCAGGAGGGTGAGCACTTTGTTAGAACAAAGTGTTCTTGCACTGAAGGAGGCCTTGAGAAGAAGCCTGAAGTCCAACCACTACATCAGTGCATTGCCGTAGAAATATTTGTAGTTAAGCCAATACCTCTACACACCTTTTTTATACCTCTATCCATAGCTTTGCTTCCTAGATCTTTCATCTGTTTCCTCTTAACGTCCTCCTGCCCCACCAGCATGCTGACTCTATTTTCGCCTCTTCGGAATTTTTCTGAGTGTGATTGCTGTTGTTCCAACACCCCCAGGATCTCTACGTCCTACCTGATGATTTTAATTCCCCAATTTTCCCCTGTATATAGCGCTGTTTGCTCACCACTCCCTTCCCCATCTCCATCTCCCCCAAGTCCCTCTGGACCGTCGGTCCATTGCTTTCTCCTCGCGCTTGTTTCCCATGCTTAACTTATAGAAGTAGGCAAACCAACCATAACAGAGACCAAACAAAAATAAACAAAAGATTGAAAAAAAAATACATAATTCTAGGTCTCTCTACTGACCTTTATGACTCGCTACCCCCTGGTCCTAGGGGAATTCCGGGAGCTGCCTCTCCTAGCCTGGAGTCTATTTTGGGGGCTCTACGGGGGCTTTGTGGCTTGGCTTTGCTCCCATTGCTGACCTGTTATGTTCCTTTCTCAGTTTGCCTCACTATGGGGGTGGGGTGGGGGGAGGGTTCAGACCGGACTCACTCCCCGTCGTGTGTCCCAGTATTGCCTTCTATCTCGGTGTGTTCCAGTGAGGAGACAACTGTGGTCAACCCTGCCGTCTTCTCTGTACCTTAGCAGCTCCATGCAGAGATGTGAACTCTGGACTTGGTGTGCCAATATGGATCTAGACCATCCCTTTCTCTCTTTCCTTCTTGGTTAGCAAACCCTACGGTAACATTTCCTAAAGTGAGTGACACTGTGCTGAAAACAAACTCGTTGCCATTGAGTCGGTGCTGACTGACAGTGACCCAGAGGGCAGGGTAGCACTGCCGAGGTGGGTTCTGAGACAGCCATTGTTGGTCAGAGAGGCAACCTGCATCTTTCTCCCAGGAGTGGCTGGTGGCTTTGAACTGCTGACTTCCTGGTTAGCAGTCTAATGCGTAACCACTATGCCACCAGGACTCCCTGGAATGACTCAGGGGGGCCTGCAAAAGCAGCTCATTATACTTCTCCTGGGTGATGGGCTAGAATACAAAAATTTTAATTGCCAGGGAGATGCTGAGTACCTTTTTTTTCCCTTGAAAAGGGGCAAAAGGCCAAACAAGTTTAGGAACCTATCCTCCAAAGTATCTAGGGGACCTTTGTTCTGCCAATGTGACACATTTGGAGAAGTATAACATCATTCTTGGGCCAGACGGATCAGACATTTAATTAACTCATCCCTAATGTGATGCTTCTCTTTGATGAGGCCTGTGTTATTGGCTGGTATTGATGATTTCAGGGGCCTTACACGACCCACATGCCTGGACGTCCCCCAACCCTGCTCTCGCAGCCTGTGGATAATGCCTTTGGGAAGAGAAGCCACCGCTTGAAAGGAGAGAGAAATAAATCTTGCCACTTTAGCCACTGACGCAACGTGCTGCCCATTGCTGTCAAGTCAATTCTGACCCACAGCCGCCCTGGAGGGCACAGTCGAACTGCCCCGTAGGGTTTCCTGGGCTGGAATTTTTGCAGGAACAGAATGCCCACCTGCCTTTCTCCTGCAGAGCAGCTAGTGGGAGCAAATAGCCGGCATTTCGGTTACCCACTGAGCATTAACTACCACGGCCCCTGCCTGATGCAGACCCTGTGGTAAGAGCCCCTGTCACAAACGCTGGCACCTCAGAGACTACGTCTTGGCTCCCAGCAGGATGACAAAGGAGGCCTCTGAAGGAGTGGAGAGCACCCTGCAGACATCCTTTGGGATGTTTATGCAATCTAATCACTCTACACTGTCTGTTTTAGATCTCCTGGTATGGCTCCGCTTGTGTAAATATTGATTTTCTCCGATGAAGATATCGCCACTTCATGTGTGCCTCTCTCTCTTTTTAAAACCATTTTATTGGGGGCTCATACAATTCTTAATCAAAGTCCATACATACATCTATTGTGTCAAGTGCATTTGTACATTTGTTTCCATCATCATTCTCAAAACATTTGCTTTCTGCTTGAGCCCTATGTATCAGCTCCTCATTTTCCCCCCTCCCTGTCTACTCTCCCCACCCTCATGAACCCTTGATAATTTATGCATTATTATTTTGCCATATCTTACACTGTGTGAAGTCTCCCTTCACCTACTTTTCTGTTGTCCATCCCCCAGGGAGGAGGTTATGTGTAGAGCCTTGTAATTGGCTCCCCCTTTCTACCCCACCTTCCCTCCACCCTCCTGGTATCGCCACTCTCACCACTGGTCCTGAAGGGATATCCTTCCTGGATTCCCTCCAGTTCCTATCTGTACCAGTGTACATCCTCTGGTCTAGCCAGATTTGTAAGGTAGAATTGGGATCATGATAGTGGGGTGGAGGAAGCATTTAAGAACTAGAGGAAAGTTGCATCTTTCATCTCTTCAAATAAGTAACTTTGCAAAACAAAATTTTATTTTAAATTTGTTAGTCAGAAGATATGTTCCGGCATTCCAGACTTGAAGGACTTATGATACAATGGAAGGCTGGGAATAAACTGGCGACCAAACAGCATGTTGACAACTACAGGAGATCAAAATGAGTGTCTGTTGATCCCCCTCTTACACGTTGGGCCTGAGAGAGTTTGCAACATTTTATGCGTGTTTTTTTTGCTTTTTCTTCATCTTAGGTTTTAGCTCTGATGTATTTTGTTTTGGGTGGTGACCCCCTTGAATCTTTGTTGTACATGTTTCTGGTTTTTGGTATCTGAAACCCAGGAATGATGAACCAAAGGGCCAGCAAATAGAATGAGGGTTCCTGGGGGGTCATCACAGTGGGTGAGAGGGCGATGGGTCAGGGGAACTGGCATCAAGGAGTGAAAGAAGAAAGAAGATGTTTTGAAAACTGATTGTGGTAACAATTGTACAATACTGCTTGATGTGGCTGAACTATGGAAAGGTGTCATATCTGTATTACCTCCCAATAAAAAGATTTTAGAAAAAAATTTTTTAAGAACTCATAATAATGTTCTGTTAGTTAGACTATATGCCCAGAAATAAATTCCACCTGTTTAAGGTAAAACCGCAGGGAGACTAGGAGAGGGGTATATTATACCGTCCGTCGTCATGTTTAATACATCCTATAAAGGAGGTGCTGTCCTAGCCACGAAAGGAAAGGAAGCTTGCAACCAGCAGGTGCTTTGGGATCCAGGCCCAGAAGGGGCCCAGAGATAGATCCTTCCCAGGGAAGAGGATCTGTGGTCATCAGCCTGGCAGGGCTCAACCCCAGCCATCCAGATCATTGCCCAGCATCTCAAGAACCCGTATGAGCTGAAGGAAGATCCGCAGGTCTAGTCTCCCACTCTCTTGCATGAGAAATGGTTGGACTCTTACTCTCTTGAGCGTGTCGTGGCTGGTTTGGACCCAAAGACCTTTCAGCCATTTCTGTGCTCCATAGACCTCATTGGCTGGCCCCTGGTGACTGATGACTTTGTGGTCAATGAGGGGCGCAAGGGGTGTCCTTCTGGAAGCCTGACATGGATCCGGAAGACTTCTTTGAAACTATCTTCCAAGCCCAGCTGAATGTTGCATATGGGGATTCAGCATCTGGGACGGGAGTCATGATCTGTAACCCTGGATGACGACAAATTCACCACCCAAACACTGAAGGCCCTGATGGAGAGACCCACTTTTCCCCCTGCATGCCAAAGCCCATTTCTCTCTCTCTTTTTAAATCAACTAAGTCATTCTTTTTTAAAATAAATAAAAGCCCAGATTTGAAAACATCTAGTATCTTAGTATAAATTCGAGGTTTATTCCCTGCTTTCCTCCTCAGAACCTAACTCAATACTTAAAGTCTGTTGAATTGAGTTGACGCTGGAAGCCACAATGAAGGTTACCCAAGGCCCCTGGGACTGTAGTTTGATGTGTAGCATTAAGTGACAAAAGGACAAGGAATGGGATCAATAATAAACACACCGTGGGAGAACGAGAGTCATTTTCTCCAGCGCTTAACTGAATGTCATTCCCCATCCCCAATTCCAGTCCATCTTCATATTGCTGTGAGTGGTGTTGACTTGGTTCCGACTCTTACATGCAGCAGAACCAAACTCTGTTCTGATGGCTGAGTCCATCCATCTTGTCAGAGGTCTTCTTCCTCACTGTCCCTCTACTTACCAAGCACGATGTCCTTTTCCAGGGATTGGCCTCTCCTGAAAACATATCCAAATTACATGCGATGGTGTCTCGCCGTCCTTGTCTCTAAGGAGCATTCTGACTGCTCTTCCTAAAAGCAGACCTCTTTGTTCTTTGTCGGTCCGTGGGAGCTCTATCACCAGCGTGTCCAACGGCAGCAGGGTCACCCATGGTGCATAGACTTCAGGGGAGTGTCCTGGAGCTTCAGAACAGACTACAAAGACGGAGTCGGCTGTCCAGACTGCTTCGTAATAGGCATCATTAAACACAGGAATGAGGTCTTAGAAGAGGGGATCTGAGAACTGAGGAAGCCACCCCTGAGGCAAATGTATTCTGAGCCGTGGGTGATGGCGGCAGCTCTGGGTGGTCTGCCTGAAAGTGGGCAGTTACGTGAGGCCGCTGTGTCACCATGCCAGTGAATATCCTGGGCCAGGAGTGGCTCCCCTGCATCTGATTTTCCACTGGAAACTTTGCAGAATGGCTTCCTGCTTTCCAACTTGGATAAATAAGCAGGGGCCCTGTTTCCCTGGAATTGGGGGAGGGACCAAAGAATGTTTCTCAAACCAAAGTTCAACCCATGGCCACAGAGTCAATTCCCACTCATAGGAACCCTATTAGGACTCAATATTCCTGATTCAGCCTTGTCAAGGTCCCTGGACTATTTTGAGTGATCAAGCTTAAAGAAATATCCTTCCTGAATGAAGATCTTGAAAAGATTTATCTGGGAAAAGAATGAGGGGGAAGGATGGAGGAATTTAAAAAAGTCGTCTATATCAGCAGTGTCCAAAAATGTATTCTATTTGGGGAAAACATATTTTATGGCCTCTCGTGTAAGAGAATCATGCACTTGAGGATCGTAAGCGATGAGAGATAGCCTGCAGTTAAAACCAACGTTCCTGCATCTGTTTTGAATTTAAGTCACCATTTCCCAAATTTTAAAACCTGTAGAACCCTGTTTATGTTGCACCCCTAACAAAAATTCACAAAGCGCCCGCATTCTGTAGCCTACTGGATGGAATGTCTGTCAGGTATGTCACAGTTGCCAGAGAAAACCCCCCAAAAAGGCCACTTGGATATACATTTAGTTTGGCATTTAAGGCTACATCAACGGACCAGCCCAGTCCTGAAGTAACCTCCCATCCTAACGAGGCCTGGGCCACAAACTTGGAACAAGAACTTGGGTGTCACCAGAGAGAAAAATCCATTTTCCACTGTGGAGAGAAAGAAGCAGAGCTTCTATTTCTAACACCGACTCGTTCGTACTCCAGGCATGGTGCCGCTGCTCAGATGCCAAATGTCACTCTGGTGATACGTAATTAAGTGCATCGATTTCCCTTTTCTGGAGAAAATTTCCTCTATTCCATATGGATGCTAACTTTATTGGGTACTGTGCTATGAAATTGTACTTCATCACTGTTTTCTTGCCCAATTATTATATTTATTATTCAAATCCTGGTAAGTTCCCACTTCACTGCACCCCCAAATCCTTTACAGTAACACGGGCACACATGGGCGCGGCACCTGGCATCCATCATGTACATGCAACCACATATTAGAACGAAATGAATGGACGGGAACTGGGCGATACGGGAAGTGGGAGGATGCCGGCGTTCAGGGCTGACTGGCTGGGTTTTCCAAAGGCTGGTGGCTGGAGGAGCGCTGCAGTAAGATGGGCTGGTCCAAAGGGGTCTGGTATTTATGAAAAGGAAGCCCTTTAGCCTCCTGGGAGTTGCAAGGGCCTCTGGGAGAGGGGCAGGCTCCGGCACACACAGTAGGCATGCCATTGTTGGGATTACACTGCAGTGGGGAAGACTGAAAACTGGTGGGAGAGGGGCGAAGGGGAAAATTCCTCTCTGTACAGCATGCAGCTTTCTGCCAGCCATGCTACGGTGAGCTCGAGACACCAAGGTCCCTGCCTTGGGTTTTCCTGTTAGAGTACCTTTCCCCACCGTTGCCATAAGCAGAGGTCCCTGTGGGGAGAAGATGCTGATGGATGAAGCTCAGGGGGTGCAATTGACTAGTCTACACGTGAACCAAACATATTAGAAGTTCAAGTCCACCCAGCGCACCTAGAAGGAAAGGCCTGGCACGCTAGTTCCCACCGCCGGTCATTACAAACACCGGGGAAAATGCTGCTCTGCCCTGCGGGGGATTGCCATCCCTCATGGGCTACTTCCCAGCAGCTGGTTTCAACCGCCCTCGTCTGCACAGCACTCATCCAGGTCCCCAAACTTTCAATCACACTCACTGCCACTGAGCTGATTCCTACCCACAGGGACCCTAGAGGGTAGAGAAGAACCACCCCTGCGGGCTTCCAGACCGCAAATCTTTATGGGAGCAGAATGTCTTATTATTCCCACGGAGCAACTGGTGAGTTGCAACTCCTGGCTTTGCAGTTTGGAGGCAAATGCACAACTTACTGCACCACTGTGGTAGATAATTCATCTGGTGTCAATTTGAGGATTGAGAGTGTAGGGGTGGAGTCTAACCTGTCAATCAGGATACAGCCAATGAGGCCTCTGTGTGGGCATGGCCTTCTCCTGAGGATTCTGGCAACTCCTGTATTTCCTCCTTGGAGGCGGTAGACGCCCCCTTTCTCTCCTCACACCCTGTGAGACATTTCTGAGGAGAAGCCACATGAAGCTACCCTGAGGCAGTCAGAGTTTCGGAGCTGAAGGAACCACATGGAGACCCCTGCTAGCACTGAGATGCTTACAACGCCACTGGATCCATAAGACCTACAGCCTCCTGACCTGGATCTTCTTGCATTTGACGTCATTGCATGTGTTTCATGAGTCTGAAGCAGACTTTAAAGATTAGTGTTCGACACATGGGCTAATATCGGACATATGGACTTGATCTGGACTGGGCTGGGATGTTTTTTCAATATTTAATTGCTCTTGTATGTAAAGCTCTTTCTTATACACATATGAGTGTGGCTATGAATTTGTTTCTCTAGTCTACCTAGACTAACAGGGTCACCATACAAAAAAATCAACTCACTGCCATTGGTTCAATTCTGACTCATGGTGATCCTAGACGACAGGGTGAGAATTGCACCTGTGGACTTCTGAGATTCTTTATGAGAGTAAGAATCCTCACCTTGCTCCCGAGGAGTGGCTGGTGCTAACTTTGTGATTAGCAGCCCAACACAGAATCCTCTACAGCCCCACGGCTCCCACTACAGGGCTCCCGAGTTCTCTGCCCAGGGGGGTCAAGCCACTGCCAGGACTGCAGCGATTTCTCCCCCAGGATATCCGAGGAGGAGGGCACATTCTTACGCTTGAGGCTGGTCAAGAAACAACTGTTTTCAGGCTGGGGAAGTGGGGTTGGACAGAGTGGAGACGTGCAGGCTGGAGTGTCAGACGTGACTAAGTTCCCTTGCTATAAGGGGCAGGAGAGGGCCTTCCATTTGTGTCCTTGCCCCCACACCCTACAAGTGATGGGGGTGGACATGCTGACATCTGTCTTCTTGGGCAAGATCTGACAGTGACCGCAAGACCTTTCTATACCCTAAAAAAACAAGCACCTCTTGCCTCGTTACTTACTCATGGCCATTGAGTTGATCCAGACTCTTAGTAATTCTGACTTAAGGACAGAGTAGAATCGCACCTGTAGGTTTCCCAACTGTAAATCTTACAGGAGTAGAAAGTCTCATCTTTCTCCTGCAGAGTGGATGCTGGTTCCAGATGCTGACCTTGTGGTTAGCCCCCCCGGTGCTTAAGCACTCCACCCCAAGGGCAGCAGGGCTCCTTCCTGCACTATTGAATATAATAAATAATCATGATGATAAACTAAAAACACACCCAAAGCCATTGCTGCCACGTAAATTCAGAATCCTGGTAGCCCCGTGTGTGTTCGAGCGAAACTGCATTGCCCTGGGTTTCCAGGGGCTGTGATCTTACAGAAGCAGATCATCAGTCCTCTCTTCCCAAGCACAGCTGGTGGATTCGAAGGCCCAGCTCTGCAGTTGATGGCTGAGAGTCAGCCATCTACACCACCCAAAGGCATTATAACCACATGACAAAAGTCCTTCTAGTCACACTCAGAATCAATGCACCGCACACTGTGGTAAGCATTCTACATGCAATAACATCCCATTTCACCATGACCTTCACTATCATAGGTAATAAATCATATTATTCCCATTTGATAAATAATGAAAAGTGGAGGCACTTGCCCAGGCTTACGAAGGTTGCAAGGGGCCGGACTCAGAATCTAGAAGGAGATCTTGGCTGTGTGTGCAGGGAGCACACTAGAGGCAGGTGGGGGTTTTGATTCTCAGAGATGGAGACCAATCGGTAGACGCCTGGTGGGAGAGAATAAGCGAGGCAGGGACATTCACAGGGCACTAACTGCTGTGCGCTGAGGAGGAGGCGGGGAGAAAAGCACTGCCAGGAACCCATAGACCTGTCGGATCGGAGGAAAATTCTCCTCTTTTTCTCTGACAAGAGCCCAAACTCCAGCAATAGGAAGGCAATTAATTACTCAGTTAATTATACAGCATATCTCATGAGCAGCTGGACCCCAAACAAACCCAAACAGACATTTTAGACATCAGAGAGTAGTAAACAGCTGGGTCTTAGCTCAATTTTACTCAGAGAAATGAATTTTGGATTAAAAAGCGTTGAACAATTTTTGGGAGGCTGGTGTTGTGGGCTGCTCACGGAGTCTTGACACCTGAAATTGGCCTTTACCCCACAGCCCCAGAGCGTCTGGAAGGCTGCATTTCCCAGAGAAAATTTGCCAGAACCAGATTGCTTAGGAAAGAAAATTCGGAATGTGATTTGGGGGATGTGATACAATTGAAAAAAGTAATCATTTTATTGGAGGGCTCTTACAAATCTTGTAACAACCCATCATTCAATTGTATTAGGTACATTTATACATATGTTACTGTCAACATTTCAATTATATATTATTATTGTTATTTCATGTATTACACTGCCTGTTGTCTCCCCTCACCCACCTTTCAGTTATTCATCCCCCTTGGAGAAGGACGTTATATATCCAACCTTGTGGTGGGTTTCCCCTTTTTCCCCCTTCCCCTCCCCAGCCCTGTTATGATTTTTAAAGGTGAGTTTTTTTCATTTCTGGATGTGATCATCATTTTTTTTAAATTAAGATCCATTCAAAATCAACTTGTTGAGTTTCAAGAGTAATTAAGCATGATACAGGAAAAATAAAGCATGGCTAAATTGATTAAAATGTGCTTTTAATCTGTTCTTTCATATGTATATAAGACTTCATGAAATATCCATGGAAGTGACTAAATAGCACTTCTTACTTTCAAAACGCATTCCAGTTGAAGACAAACAGGGAGGTGGAGAAGATAGGCTCTATCATTGCTGTGCACAATGCAAACAACATGAAACTTTTGAAAATGACTCAACACAGGCAGGAGAAGGGTAAAGTGATGAACAGCTCATTTTTCATCGGAAATAATGGAGATTAAAGCAGGGTGTTAAAGCAGTTTCATCTTAGTTGAATCCTTGGCTGAAAATCTGCCTTTCCATCGCAGACATACTGGATAAGAATCTAGCTATCTTAATTCATCATACTTATTCAACCCATATGCTGAGCAAACAATGTGAGATGTGAACTCCGTGTGTAAGACGCATGCGGCATCAGAAGCAGAGGAAGGTTCACGAAGAGTCCGTGACATGCAGATGGCACAACCTTCCTCACTAAAGGGGAAAGGATTTGAGATACTTCTTCGTGAAGATCAAGGACTACAACCTT
Organism: Tenrec ecaudatus; assembly: GCF_050624435.1. NCBI lineage: Eukaryota > Metazoa > Chordata > Mammalia > Afrosoricida > Tenrecidae > Tenrec > Tenrec ecaudatus. The sequence goes on along the minus strand of NC_134540.1, from coordinate 15,175,478 downwards.
ATGTATTAATTGCAACCTCAACTGAAAGAAAACAAAAACTCTCACAACTGGTCCGCTAAGTAACATCATGAGAAATGATTGAACTTGTCAAGAATTCCATTTTACTTGGAGCCACAATCCACACACATGAAAATAGTCAAGAAACCCAACAATGGTTTCTGCTGCAAGTGCTGAAATACAAAGACATCCCTAGCTTTACTATCAGACCAAGATGATTGTAAACTGGATAGTGGTGGATGGAACATGGTATCATACGATACCTGGTCAGCTGACCTCCCACTTCACCCTACTTGGGTTTGCTCTAGACGCAAATAGTTCTTGCTTGTTCCACGACAGAAATTTCTTTTCTGGCTATTAAAATATTGTTGGGGGTCTTTACTTTCTCTTTCTTACTCTGTATTTTTATTTTTATACTCAGATATTATTATTTTCTTCTTTCCGTTTTGTTTCATTTTGTTTTCTATTGTTTCTGTTAGATTTCCCAGTTTATGAAGTACAGAAAGAGTGGATTCGTAGAGACAATAATTGATGCAATGGTTTATTGGGGATGGGGATGCAGGAAGGAGGAGAATTTGGGAGCAAACAATGAATGTGGGAGGGGGAGGGAACATTAGAACTGCTTGTGATGATGTATATACAACTCTCTTTAAAAGCCATTTAACTATGGAAGTATATGATATATAAATAATATATCAAGAAAACTACTAAAAAAGGAGAAACCAAACTTGACCTATGGTTACCATGGGTTAGGGAGGAAGAATATTTGCTTAGAGGTTATTGAGTTATGCTCATGGTGGTGGGATAATTTGAAAGAGGATATCAATAATGGTTGTGTAACATGAAGAGGATAATCAGTGGTGTTGAATTATTCATGTAGAAGTTGATGGATTGGAGAATGCTTTGTTGTGTATATTTTTGCCACAGTTAAAAATACTAATTGCAGTAATAACACTGAGTATAAGGAAGAAGAAAATATTCGAGAATTGATTGTGGTAATGATTGCACAGCTCCTCTTGATATGACTGAAACACCGAGTTACAAGCTTTGTGGATGAAGTGCCAATAAAACTATTAAAAAATATAAAGGTGTCAAGATGGTCCTTTAAGAACCATGGTGTGCCTGACCTGACCCAAGCCAGGGTCTTTTGAATCACATCACACACATGAAAAAGCTGGCCAGTGAATAAGGAAAGCTGAAGGATATTGGATGCTTTTGGATTATATTGAACCTACCATGCACTTCCAGAAGAACAAACAAACTTGTGCTTGAAGAAGTGCAGCCAGATTGCTCATGAGAAGCAAGGATGTCAACACTTTGTCTAATGTCCTTTACATGTGTCCTCCGGAGGGTTAATGATGGAGAAGACCATCATGCTTGCTTAAATTGAGGGTTGGTGTGGTAGTTACATAATCTGGTGTCAACTTGCAAAGGGGTGGAGTCTAGTTTGTCAATCAGGTCACAGCTTGATGACCTCATTTGGAGACGCCATGGAGATAAATAGCTCACTGGAGACCAGATACACACAGACTCTCTGCTTTGTCTTCCTGCTGACAAAAGACATGGAGCTACGCTAGAGCCCTGGAGCTGGAGGAGTCATGTGAAGACCCCTGCTAGTGCTGAGATGCTTCCATTGCCACTGGATCCACCAGACTTCCACCCACTGGCCTGTGATCTTCCTGCATTACGTATCACTTCATGTGTTGCATGAGCCTGAAGAGGAAATTATAGATTGGTATTCGACATATGGGCTAATGTCAGACTTATGGATTTGATCGGGACTGGGCTAGGATGTTTCTTAATATACAACTACTCTTTGATGTAAAGTTCTCTCTTATACACATATGTGTCCATGAATTTGTTTCTCTGGTCTACCCAGACTAACAGTCGGTGACAGGAGGAAGGATCTCTGGGAGAGGGATTGACACAGTGATTGCGACAACGGTATTAAACACGGCAACGACTGTGAGGATGGCACAGTACCAGGCAGTATTTGTACCGCTGTACCCTGGGTCGCCATGAGTTGGAAACAACTTGATGACACCTGACAACAACTGATAGCAGAGGGAACAGAAAATGCACAGGGCTTAAAGTTTGAAAAATCAAGAAAGAAAAAGCTGCACCTGTGGTTGGAGAGTGAAGGAGAAAGAGTAGACAGGATGAAGTCCTAGAAGTAGGCAAGATGCAGGATCAGGAATTGGTTTGATGCACAAGGAGACAAAAAGCTCTATCCAGGGTCCAAGTAGGGAAGATACACAATCTGGTTTATTTCATAAGGCCACGCTGGCAAAAATCTCCCACATTTTTGTAAAAGACAATGGGGGCTTGTTTTACAGTAATGGTGGTGGGAAAAAAGCCAATTTAGGATTTGTCTGGCAGGTGTGCTATGCAAGACATCCTGAGAATATTGAAGTTCGAGGATGTTACTTTGAGGACTCAGGTGCACCTGACTCAAGCCATGGCATTTTCACTTGCTTCATGTGGAGGTGAAAGTTGGACATTGACCAAGGGAGACCAAAGAATGGATGTATTTGAAGTGTGGTGCTGGCCAAAGTATTGAAAGTACCATGGGCTTCCCAAAGAACAAACAAGTCTGTCTTGGAAGAAGTACGGTCAGAATACTTTTTGGAGGCAAGGATGGCAAGACTGCATCTTATATACTTTAGGTATGCTGTCAGGAGAGATCCGTCCCTGGAGAAGGACATCATAATTGGTAAAGTGGAAGGACAACGATGCAGAGGAATGTCCTCAAGGAGATGGACTGACACAGTGGCTGCATCAATAGAAACCGTTGTGGGGATGGTGCAGTACTGGGCAGTGTTCTGTTTTGTTGTGCATTGGGTCACGAAGGATCAGAGGCGACATGATGGCATCTAACAACCACCACCATCACCATGACAGGCAGAACCACTAGGACTGGGTAATGAATTGGATGTGCACTGAGGTGAGAGCATGAAGAATCAAGAATGACGTCTTCATTTTAACCTTAGCAATTCTGCATGAGGTTACCATGGACAGGGGTGGGGAAAATGGAGGAGAAAATGGAGGCTAGTAGGCTTCTACATGGATTCGTATGGAGGAGTTGGATGTGGGAGTGCTGGGCTCAGTGAGAGAGAGGGGGCCAGTTCCAACAAGGAATAAAAACAGGGTTGTCATCAGCAACCAAGTGGCAGATCCAGCCCTGGTTCCACTCACTAGCTTCACGCCACCCTGGCCCGACCCTCCTGCCATGATTTCACCAGCACACCCGACAGTCTCCAGACTCCCCTTTAATGAGCTCCCTTTGCTGCCTGTAACGCCCTCTTTCATCGCGGTCATCAGTGGAGTATCTAGCCTGTGTTTAGAACGGAGCAAGAGTGTGTTACTATTTTGAAGTCATAATCACACTGTGCGCATCATATGCATTCATTTAACAATTACGACAACAGGAGCAACTGCAAACATCACCGGGGCCAATCATGTACATGCTACACTGGACCACAGCCTGCTCCTAAAGATACTGAAGCCCAAACTGGGGCCAATCCCCTTAGCAGTCAGTCCTAGGTTTTGGTACACGATTTTCTTTTATTCTGCCTAAACAGTGCTAACCCAAAGAGCCTTTCTTGACTGCCATATATCTTTTCCAGCATCTGACCTGTACTCAATTCACTGGCTCCCCTCCCCGCTCAACCAGAACAAAACTCAAGTTGTAGCTCTATTTATTAGGATATCTACACCCCATTAGACAGGCCCTCGTGTCTTCGTGAAGCAGGGAACTTTCACAGGTCATGCTTGTCACTTAAAAAAAAACAGAAGAGAAGAAGGAAGAAAAAGGGGGGTGGTGGAATTTATGTTCTTTGTGTTCCATAAATCTATGCTTCTCCTAATAATTTATTTGATAGGCATCAGGCAGCAGGCTATGAATTTAAACAAATCAAACACAACAATTCACTTAATTGTTTAGCAAGGTCAAAGCAATTTTTCCTATGTTCTCCCTCCCTTTCCAAACAGCCCAGTCTTTTACTCACTGGGTAACTCAAAGCAGGGAAAAGAGGAGAGGACTCAAGTGGCTGAAAATGCCTCCATCAACAACTTGACACCTCTAGCCAAAGCTCCGGGGAATTTGTCTTAGAGAGCTAATCATGGCAACGGGAATGGCTGCTGGCTGCTGCTGATGCCCCAAAGTAGAGACAAGGGGGGCCAGCTTCAGACACTCCCAGTTCCTGAACTCAGAAAAAGGAGCTCTGGTGGCGTATTGGTTCTGCATTGATCTGCAATCCCAACGGTCAGCAGTTCGAAACCACTTTCAATATTCTTATTCAGCATCATAATTCAAACGCACAATCATCCTCTCCAATTAACAAGTTGGTTGTCTCACAGGCAAAGCTGAAGGAAAGGCTCCTCTGGTCTGACACCATGGCCCTGTTCCATTGTGAATTGGGCCTTATCGGTCCATAGGGTTTTCACTAGCTGGTCCTCGGAAGAGGAATGTCAGGACTTTCTTCCTGGCCTATCTTCCCGAGGAAGCTGCCCTGAAACCTGTTCAGCGTGATAGCAACACACAAGCATTCACTGACAGAGAGGTGGTGGTTGTACTTGAGCTGCAGTGGCTGGGAATCGAACCTGGGTCTTTCACAGGGTAGGAGAGAAGTCTACTGACCCGCGCACCAATGCCCTGTACACGGAGACTCGGCTAATAGTTCATAGCTTTAAAAATATGAGACAAGCTAGAATGTAAAACAAACAAATGAGTGATCAAGTACCCAAAGGAATTGAAGACACCAAGCCATTAAAGGAGAAAAGGTCAAAGCAACCTTGCCCAGGACCCTGAGAGGGCAAGAACTTTCAGGTCAAAGGTGGCTGGGCTGGAGAAACTCGAAGGGCTTGCCTTTAGTAGGGTGTGTGCTTGCTCTTTCCTTGTGATTTCCTCTCTTTCTTCTTTTCTTTTCTTTCTTTCTTTCTTTCTTTTTTTCTCACAAATAAAATTCCTGAGAATCCCCCTATTCTACCTGAATAATTACCTGTGGGATTTGGGCCCAAGTGTTTGTATTTTTAACAAGTCATACAAGTAAAGAAAAAACATTCATCATTGTTTCTAATGCCTGGTAGGTTAGTTAGTCTCTGGTGAATTCCCTTTGACCATATACTGTGAATAGCCTTGCTATCATGCATTTACGCATAAGGATAGCCAAATGGAGAAAATAGGAAGCTGTCAAGGATTTTGTCTTGCATGGATCCACAACGAATGCTCATGCAAGCAGCAGAGAAGATATAAAAAGACACATTGTATTAGACAAACCAGCTGCACAAGGTCACCTTAGAGTATTGAAGATCTAGGATGTACTTTGAGGATGAAGGTGCACCTGACCCAAGCCACGGTAGTCTCCATTGTCTCATATCCATGTGACAAAATGGACATTAAATAAGGAAGACTGAAGAAGAATTGATTCATTCGAATTGTGGTGCTGGAGAAGAATACTGAAAATACCATGGCCTGTTTGTTTACTTAAAGGACAAGACTGCTTGCTTATCCTGGAAGAAGTAAGGCCAGAGTGCTCCTTGGAGGCAAGGCTAGCAAGACTTCCTCTTACATTCTTTGGACATATTGTTATGAAAGACCAGTCCCTGGAGAAGGCTATCACGCTTGGTAAACTGGAAGGGCAGCAAAGGAGGGGAAGGTCCTTGTGTTAGGATGGGTTGACGAGAGAAACGAATCCAGAGACACTTGAATATGTGTGTGAGAGAGCTTTCTATCAAAGAGTAATTCTATATCAAGAAAACATCCCAGCCCAGTCCAGATCAAGTCCATAAGCCTGATAATAGACCATAAGTCTGACACTAGGCCTACATCTCTCTTCAGACTCATGCAGCCACCTGCCATGATTCAGAATCCAGGAAGATCACAGGTTGGTGGGTGAAAAGTCTTGTGGATCCAGTGTCGGTGGAGCCAGAAGCTTCTCCAGAACTGGCGTGGGTCTCTGCCACAGGGCTTGCTCAGGTCTCAGTGGGGCTCCACATGGCTTGTCAACAGGAAGAGGAAGGCAGAAAGAGAAGGGAAGTTCTCAGAATCCTCATGAGAAGGACATGCCACAAGGAGGCATCTGGCTGTGACTTGATTGACAGGCTAGACTCCACCCCTTCACTCTTAATTCCCTCAAGTTGACAGGAGATTGTGTAGCTGCCACAGCCCTTGGCAAGATGGATCGACACAGTGACTGCATCAATGGTTTCAGCCACAGGAACCATTGTGAGGATGGCCCAGGAGCTTGCAGGGCTTCATTCTGTTGTGCAGAGGGTGACTAGGGGTTGGAACTGACTCATTGGCACCAACAGCAGTAACAATCATGTCGAGTGCATTTGAAAGTGGATCATTGCAGATGCAGTTAGGTTAACATTTAACATCTTATCGTTTGATCTCCCTTTTGCCCATTTTAAATTTGTTCTAATTTTAAGTATTTTCTGCTTTCTTTTCTATTGAGGTTTTTCTCTTTTTCAATTAGTCATTGATGTTAGTGTTGTTATGGCTTTATTTTTAAATGTTTTTCTATATATGAAATCCTGGATAGGTAAATCTATAGAGACAGTACTGGATTAATGGTTCCTTGGGGGCATGGCAGGAAAGGTTGGGGGAGAAACAGGAAGCTAATAACGATGTGTACAAGAGGGAGGAAAATGTTCTAAAATTGATTGTGGTTACGATTGGACAACTCTTTTTGATATGCTTGAACTACTGAATTGTATGGTTTGTGAATTATATGTGAATTAATAAGTTCATGTGGTTCAATAATTCAAATAATTACATGTGAATTAATAAAACTCTTTTGTTAAAAAGACTTGGTGCTCAAATGCTTGTGTTCTTGTCTGGAATGGTGTTTTCTCATGAAAGATCATTCAAAGCAATCAGATCAGAGGACTCAGGATTTAGATGTCAAAGGGCATCACATGTACACATGACCTGTATGCCTAGTTTGAGTGGTTAATGTGCAATATCACTTGTTGAAGATTAGTGCCCAAAGTATAAGGTTCCAGACATCACTACAAAAAGAGTTATGCTCAAACCAGGAAGCAAAATACTGGCACATGGCTGCCGTTCCACAGATACAACGGAGCCAACCGAGTCTGGCATTCACACCATTAGGTTGCAAGTATTTATTGAACACTGAGACGGAGAGACATGAGCCTTGCAGAGAGACATGAGCCTCGTGTCTTTACATGGCAGTCAGGGGAGAAAGGTGAGCATTGGACAATTAATTAGGCCGATTTGACAGTATGTGAATCTTCCCTGGGGCAGGGAGAAGTCAGCAGTGACTTCTCTGAAGAATGGTCTTTTGACTGAGACGTCACATATGCCCAGGGTTTCGTTATGCCAAGAGAGGGGGAAAGTAGTGTTCTAGGAAGACAGGCCTGAAGGCTCCACTGCAGGAAGTGTCTCGGCAGTGGAAGGATTGTGCAGGGGAGGAGAAGGGCGACAAGAGCAAGGGCTGGTCAGATACGGGCAGACCAAGTACTGTACGATTTTGGACACATGCTAAGAAGTTTAGACTTTTCTTTAAAAGCAGTGGGAAGTTATAGATATGGAACAATAATTAGCTTTCTAATTTTAAGTATTACTGATTTCACCAATGTAGAAAATGTTAGAAGAACTCACGTGAGGACACACGGAAATGAATGAACAGCTATAGATCAGATGGGTTATATAAATTGTAATGTGTGTGACAGTCCACACTGCGATCCCTGTGAGACTTTATCACATGCACTTAGGGCATGCTCTCTGGAGACAGCAGTTCTGCCATCAGGAGACCGAGTCTTCCGCTGCCTGACACAGTAGAGGAAACCTTGTGATTTGGCGTCTTATGTGCCCTCATAACAATTCCTTTAGGACGAGGTGGAACGGCCCCTGTGGGTCTCTAAGACTGTACATCTTTATGGGATCCGAAAACCTCACCTGGCTTCCAGGGAGTAACTGCTGGCTTCAAACAGATGCCCTTGTAGTTATAACCCAACTCAAAACCTACCATGCCACCAATCCCCAAACCCAATGCACTGTCACCGAGTCCGTGCTGACTCAGACCAACTCCCGGTGGGTTTCAAGACAGTAACTATTTCTGGGAGTGGAAAGCCCGGTCTTTCCCCCGTGGAGCTGCTGGTGCTTCCCAACTGCCCAACACGCGGACCACAGCCTCATGCGGAACCACTACCCCATCAGGGCTTCAGCTCTTACTATTCAACCTTCGGCAGAGAATGTGCTCCTTGGCGTAGGAATGCTAGAAAGAACTGAGGGGTGTTGAAAATTCATGGTCTGGCTGCAAACACTCAAGCGCCCCTTTACTTCTGCGACCCTGCCAGGCAGTACCCTTAGCCTAGGACCCCTCCGTTCTATGGCCCAGCCCTCGACAGAGAATTCTGATCCAAAGAAGGTGAGCTGAATTCTGCCATGCGAAGGCTGTCACGGCTGCTCAAGGGAGACTCTACTGCTGGGTCCTTTTCCAAGTGCCCAAAGTACAAGTCAGCAAAACAGATTGTTTGACAATTTTTTGTGCTTACTTGCAAACAAATGTTGATATATATATAGCCGAATCTGGTCTGAGACTTGCCTTAATTGTAACATCCCATCTGCTGGCAAGCCTGTGGAGGAGGATATTTACAGCTCTCTCCCGTCTCCAACATCTTAAGATAATGGTATTTCCAGCAAGAGCTGGCAAGTGAAATAGGGTCAAACTGACTCAGGTCAGTTAGCAATCACAGGATTAGGGTAGTAACCGTGAAGGTGGAGGTAAGTGCATACAGTACAGTGGTGGAACGGATTCGGATGACAGGGTGCAGGGGGAGGTGGGGTTCTGGCCTGGGCACCTTGGCTCATAGGGGGATGATACACAGAGGCAAAGAACTCAGACGCACATCCACTGAGTCGATACAGGCTGGTGTCAATCCTATAGGACCGAGTAGGATTGCTCCGGTGGGTTTCCAAAGCTGTCACTGCTTACAGAGGGAAAAGCGTTATCAGAGCATCTGGTGGGTTTGAACTGCTGACCTTGTGGTTTTCAGTTGAGCACATTACCACTCTGTCACCAGGGTCTCCTTAAGACAAGGAACACTGAAGGGGAAATGCTTTAGGTCCAAAGTAACCATTCCTCTGTGAACCGGTTGGGTCTAAGATACTGGTGAGTATGTTTGCTGGGGTTCTTACCATGCAGCCAGCCAGGTATAGGGGGGAGGGACTTGGGCTGAAGACGCCCACCTGTGCGTGTGATAAATAGGCGTGATTGAAGCCATGAGAGAACACAAGTTTGCACAGGAACGTGCCGCGTAGACAGGAAGGCGGCCAGGAAGAACTGCGGCACTAACAGTGTGGGTCGTGGAGGCATAAACAGGTCACGATGCCTGAGCGTGGTGCTCTCGCACATGGGTGGCCTTAACATCCTTGCAAGACCCCATAGAAAAAGCCCTTTTCAAGCAGCAGTGGCCTCTTGCTGGGAAGTGCTTTGATAAGTCCGTCGAGGTCACCCACCAGCTCTGACAGGCATTGCGTGCGGATGGAAAGCAAGAGCATCACACAGAACCGACATGTAGGAGATCGAGAACTGGCTTTGCTCCTTCAAGGCAAAGGGCAGAGGAGGCTGGCCCGTGGGGAGAGGCCAGTGCAGGTGTGGTGACCGAAATGTCAGGAGATGGGCAGCCACTGGGAGGTAGCTGTTCCCAGTGCGGTGCTGTAACTCCACCTTCCTATCCTGATCCCCCACCCCCACCCCCAGACCCAGGACACTTCTAGAGAGGAATGCTTTTAAAGAAAAGAAAACAAAGAAGAAGCTGGGTTTTGTGTCAGACTTGCAGAGAAAAGGGGCTACTATGGGAAACAGGAAGATTTCTCCCAAATATATGTTAAGTTAGCCTTAGACCCTGCCTGCAGCTAATGGTAAACTATTGTCACGTTATCTCGCTGGAGGCAGTTAGTGGCTAGACCACTGTCTGATCTCACCACAGGTAGGGCCCACTCCTTACTGTTAAGGGCAATGGCCTACTTCTCCCTAAAGGCTCGCCAGCCATCAATTTGGTCCCTGTACATGGGGCTTGCACCCTACTGATAATGGTTTCTATGGAGATCCAGAGAACAGGTGAAACCTGCTCAGTGACATCAAAGTTAGGCTGCCATCCTGAATCTCGGATCTGCTCTTCTTGTCACATGTGTGCTCCCAATCCCTCCCCTTCCTGTTGGGTGTACATCCCTAGTTTGTCCCCTCTCATTGCTGTATAACCTATAGTGCAACCCCTTCCTGTGACGTATGTCTTTACCTATAATTAGTGGGCTTGCACTCCCCCCAAAGATATATAAGTCTTGGTTAGCAATAGAGTTCTCTCTCTCTCTCTCTGCTCTTCCCAACCTCTCCCCCGCTCCCTCCTCACTCCCCTGTTCCCTTTCTCCTTGTCCTCCTTTCCCTCCCTCCCTCTCCTGCCCTTCCATCTCCCATCTCCATTGACCACCAAGCAGGTCTGAAGTGAGTATACTACCATGAAGTGTGTCTGACTCCATTATTTCAATCTCCTCCATCTCTCATGCTCTCTATGACTTTATTATAGAGTCATATTTTTTAAGTGTACAATTGCACCCATCGAACCCACGATTAGTTGTGGGGGCTGGCCTTTCCCCCACAGGCTAGCCTGTAGGACTCTGAGTCAGGAGCTGAGGTGGCTTCTGGAGGCATCTTCCCAGGGACTCGAGGAATGGCTTTGGACATTAAGAGGGATTAAGAGGCTTTACTTCATCTAGACCTGACTATTATAGACGTTAAATGAGAGACATGTCTGTCGTTACTTATATGGGTTACATGATTCAGACTGTTTGCTGTGATTCACCTCTAAATCCACAATGCAGTCAGGAGTGGATAACACCACAGGTGCCCAAGGCTTCACCTTTGCATCCTTGTACCCCTAACCGGGGCAACCATTGTGACCTATATCGTACTATCTGTCCACAGCGGGTCCATTCTCATGAAGCAAACACACGTGTAGTTGTAAGCAATGGTCTCCGAACATTTGTCAGACATCTTCCTTTTCTCATTTAATTGCTTTTGGAGATCTTTCCAACTCAGTACAGAAAAGCTGCCTTCATCTTTAAAATAGGTACATGATTTTCTACATATGGGTTCACATCATTTATTTCAAGCATTTCCTGGCCGTGGTCATTTAAGCTGCTTCCAGGTGTTTGCTAGCCTCATAAGGGCTTCGATGAAAAGTCATGCCCAGGTTTCATTTTTCATGCGAGCAAGTAGAAATGACTCCCTGCCAAGAACACTTGAATTTCCCTTTCTACCCTGACAAGAAAGAGGCAGAGCCCAGAGGGGCAGGTGCCAAACACTACACAGATTCTAAGATTGTGAATCTCGGAGAGCTGCAGCTAAGGGGTTTCAGGGTGGTGGAGGAAAGCATAACTTTGTTGAGACTTTGTATGAGAGCTCTGGGTTTGGGAAACACCGTCCAGGGCAAACCATACCTCCCAGGACAAATCCGGGTGGGTGACACAAGCAGAACTAGACTCTCGAGAGTCATTTCCTTTGTCCCCGTGGGAAATGGTGAGTGACAGGTCTTCAAGAGAAACTGGAGAGACAGCAAATGTTGTTTTTGTGTTTAGCTTTTCCTATCAAGAAATGATATAGCACTTGCCACAAAGTGTTTAAAATGCATAGTTCTATAGTGTGGCTGTAATAGGAATGCTACAAGTGGGAGACCTTGATTAAAAATGATTTTTTCTCGCAGTTTGTGGAGCCCTCAAAGTAAACCAAACTCCGCACCATTGAGTAGATTCTGACTCAGAGGCACTCCATAGGGCAGAGCAGAGGGGGTCCTGTGGGTTCCCAAGACTTTAAATCTTGAGTCAATAATCTCTTACAAAATAGGAAAGAATCAGATAGAGCGAGAGCAAAGAGGAGAGTGAGATGTGCCACTCCACATGAAGAGCCCCAAGAAGACGCTCCCAGGGAGTAGCTGGAAGGTTCGAACAGCTGACCCTGTGGTCAGCAGCTCAGTGCATCGCCCAGTACACCACTGGCATGCCAACTCCAAAGGAAGACGTTCTCTCCTTGTTGGCACTGAAGGAATGTTTTTGTCTCTTCTGTTTGTGTCTCCGTTTCAGGGAGCTCTTCCCGTGGAGTGGCATTCCTCTTTCTCCATCTTGGCTTGTTTCTCTCCTCTTTTTGTGGTTTACAAGACATTGACTCCAAACTCCCTGATTCTGTCTCATTTACAGAACAAAGACAACATGTTCCCAAATAAGATGATCACCATGGGCACGGAGGTTAGGATGTGCAACACGTATTTTTGAAGGTCACAGAGCGAGCCGTGACGGATGCTCTGTAAAATCTGGCATGGTCGCCTGCCTTTCAGCATAGCTACAGATTGGCACGTGCGGTGTTGGACCCTCTTTGACTCTGAGCAAGATTCTGAGGTCCAGGGTGAAAGAAATTTAATCATAATTACAAAAATTAGCATGCGCCGAGTACTTACCATGTGCTGAGAACTACAAAGAATTCTCCATAGATTACCTTGCTTTAGCCTCATAAAACTCTATAAGGAAAGTACAATTATTGTGCAGATTTACAAATGAGGAGATGAAGGTGAAGAAAACTACCCAGGTTCACAAAGCAAGTACGTGATAGCATCAAGATTCAAACTTGAGCTCTCTGACCTGGAAGCCCTTAATCTCTGGTGTATGTATGCATGGGGTTTTCGCCAAACGACCTCATCTTAATTCCTTCCTGCAAATGAGCCCTACCCATTATCGTTATTTACGAGGATTCCTGAAAGACCTGCTGTTTGTCAGTGACACTGAAGAACTTGCTTCAGGCGAATAGAATGATCATCGTCCCAGCTAAGTACAGAAAACCAGCACAAGAAGTGAGGAGGGAACACTTTCTAAAGGAATGAATGCTTTAAGATCCACCGGACTATCCGAAGCCATAAAAAGCAACATAATATTCAAACTCCACAGCACAGGCAACCGTCCCTCTCCCAGTCTCTGAGAAGTGCTGAGCCTGTGCACTACAGGACACAGTACAGGCAGGAGAGTTTCCGTTTGCCTTCAGCTGGGCACAGATGGCCTCCCAGCAAGACATTTTCTCTCCGATTTTGTTCAGTTGGAAACGTCTCCTCATCTTGTTTGCTATTTGCCAAACATTTATTTTCAGATATGGGTGCTGCTTTAGTCACCATTTGAGCATGTGGAACTGGGATGAATGCGAAAAATATCGAAATAAGACAACCTGGGTCATGAGAAGTTTGCCTTTTTTCTATGACAGGTGAACCCTTCCTGGGACAAACAGTGACTTCCCATTAAACAATGATTGCCAGATGTTAATGTAGTACAGCTATGTGCAGGAGCAGTGAATCATTTAATGTGACTCAACCTTTTCCGGTGGGTCCGGAGAGAGGGTGGGGGCTGGGGAGGGGGGGATATGTTGATATCCCTGTGAGTGACTGAACAGGAGGCATTGCAATGCCAATGTGCTGCTACACCATGAGCCCTCTGTGAAGCAAGAGATGGGATACCAGGATCAGCAAGAGCCAAGATGGGAGTTCATCCTCTACACACCGAGATCCCTGCCCAGTGAACCTCCTGGATCCAGAAGACAGCTGTGACACTGGAAGAGCAGTAGCACAACCAGGAGCCAGAGCACAAGACAGAACTGGGAAGCGATAGCCTTCCCAGCCCAGGGAGCAATGGAAGCCAAGTGCTGCACTGGGAGCCCTGGGCTTGCTGGCTCATGGAGCCTTTGGCTGTGGCTTAGAGCGGGGTGGCCTGCCCTTTGAACCCATATTAGCAGCCCTGAAAGAACTTTATATCTGGAAGAACAGCTGTATCCTGAGCATTTCTCACTTGCATGACAACCTATTACCTTCCCAAAGAAGCCCTGTGATTATTCATAGTTTCTGTGAGTTCTGGGAAGCCATTGCAGTACATATTAGATCTAGATGAATATTAGAACCTTAATGTAAAAGTAGAAAATGATAGTTGAGACAACTCCCTGGCTCCTAAGGAGAAAGACGAGGCCCATCTGCTGTGCTAAAGGTTTACAGCCTCGGAAACCTTGTGGGGCAGTTCTCCTCGGCTTCCTCTGGTCAACATGAGCTGGAACCCACAGGATGGCAATGGACTTCAAGGTGGACGTCAGGTTATGGCACCCTTCCTCAAGGCAATTAGTTCAATTCACTTTCCCTGTGGTAGTGGCATGAACTGTTGTCAATTTGAGAGGATTAAGAGTGAAGGGGTGTTTAGCCTGTCAATCAGGTGACAGCTGGATGACCTCACTGGGAGACACTGAGGAGATAAATAACTCCCTTGAAGTGAGACACACACTCCCTGTGAGACATTTCTGACGAGAAGCCACATGAAACGACCTGGATGCAGCCAGAGCCCTGGGAGCTGGAGGAGCCACGTGGAGATCCCTGCCAGCGCTGAAATGCTTACAATGCCACTGGATCCACAAGACTTCCCACCCACTGGTCTGTGACCTTCTTGCATTTGGCATCATTTCCTGTATTTCAATTGCTCTTGTATATAAAGTTCTTTCCTATATACATATGAGTGTCTCTCTGGATTTCTTTCTCTAGCAACCCAGACTAACACATTCCCCAAAGATTGCTCTTGAAGTGACCTGCTGGAGGCTGGGATAATGAACGGATTATCTCATGTCTGGGAAGGCTCTCTCGAGATACCCACCACACTTCCTGGCTCATGAACAGGTGATGTTCTGATGAATGCACTCCAGCCGCCAAGGACCGCAAAAGTCCTTTTAGTGAAGATTGTTTTGCTATTCCCAAGAGGACAGCATGAGTCCCACCTTTCTCTTTCCTTTCACAGTTGAAGTTTCTGAAAAGAATGCTCAAGAATTCTTTTCTTTACCCCTTATTCAACCTTCTGCCCTTTGCCAGAGCCCACCAGGCTGCAAAAACTGCTATTCTCTGTTAACCAAATCAAATAGCTGCTTCCCTGAGGCATCTTCCACAGACACTGTGAAGAGACTTCTCAGAAAATCATTTTCCTTTCCTGTGGGTGACACATCACCGTTTCAATTTCCTCCTGAGCCTTTAAAAATTTTTTAAAAACATTTTATTAGGGGCTCATACAACTCTTATCACAATCCATACATATACAAACATCAATTGTATAAAGCACATCTGTAGTGTGCAGTAGATTTACCTAATGCAGTTCATCTTTTGATCTCTTGATTGTTGCTTCCATCACCATTGAGGATAGATCCAAAGGAAGATAAGGGGAGATTCTTGGATCAAAATCAGGAAAGCTTTACAACAGGACTGTGTCCTCTCACCATAGTCATCCAATCTCTATGCTGAACAAATAATCAGAGAAGCTGGAATATACCTCTGAAGACCATGGCACCAGGACTGGAGGAAAAATCATTAACAAGCTATGGCATGCAGATAACCCTGGTTACCGAGAAGGAAGTACACTTGAAGCACTTACTGATGGGAAAGAAAGACGATACAGCCTTCAGGATGCTTTGCATCTCAACAAAAACCCAAATTCCTCACAATGGGACCAATAAGCTGCCTCACGATAGATGGAGAAAAGGTTAAAATTGTCAAAGATTTCATTTTACTTGCGCAGTAATGGTCTCTGCACATGTCCTCATTTGTGTGTGTGGCACTCCCATTCACTCATTGCCTGCAATGAGGCCTGAATTGCCGCTAACCTCCTCCTCCTCCTCCTCCTTCTTTCTCTAATCCAGGAATCTTCTGATCTTGTCCTCCATTCTCACTAATCGGGGCCATCCTCTCCATCTCCATTAACATTGCCTAATTTGGGGGCCATCATTGTTCACCTGGATGACATCTTATCTTTGTGACCCCTTTCCCCGAGCACTTAGGCCATAGGAGGTGCTTGATATTGCTGGAGTGGTAGAGTGAGGACATGGAAACAATGTCTTGGTCTCTGGCTTCTTCTCAACTTTGCTTCCCTTTACTCACACTGGCTCCAGGGGTCTAAGAGAAACAATGGTTACACTGTCTCCCCCTGTCCCAAATCCTCCCACTTCCTTGATGATCGATTCTAAACTTCTTAGTATGGTATATGGTCTGGTGGGGGGATGCTCATCTTCTATATGGGAGACCTGGGTTTGAACTCACCTCAATGCACCTTGTGGGTGGGCAGATACCATCCCTCTGCTAATAGTTGTTTGAATATTGAAAGCAGATGGTGCCCAACTATCAGAAAGAATATATGCTGGGGCCTTCGAGATTTGTCTTACAACAACCTGCCATCTAAATGAGGTGTCAACTAAATCTACATGGAAGGAACACAGCAGTCCTTGTGATCCGAGGATTGTACACAATAAAATCCAAGATCAGAGGAGAGATCATTTTGTGTTAGAGCTTAGAGTCTGAGCACCCAGTTTTCAGAAGGCTATGGATGAGAGGGAAAGTCCAGATCTATTTGCAAAGTCACTTTGTAGATTAAATCTCCATTGAACTCCCTCCGTTCACTGACAAGGGATGCGAATAGGCTTGTCCTCAGACAGAGGGCCTTGGAAAGTGGGTTGCTGCAGATAGAGTTAGCTTAACATTTAACATCTTTTTGCTTTTTAAATCATTTTATTGGGGGCTCATACAACTCATCACAATCCATACATCAATTGTGTAAAGCACATTTATACATTCGTTACCCTCATCATTCTCAAAACATTTGCTCTCTACATAAGCCTCTGGCATCAGCTCCTCATTTCCCCCCTCCCTCAAGACCCCGTGATAATTTATAAATTATTATTGTGTCATATATTTTATCAGACAAAATCTATTATTTTGTCATATTGTGTCAACACTGTCTGAGGTCTCCCTTCACCCACTTTTCTCTTGTCCGTCCCTTAGGGAGGAGGTTCTATCCCTGTAATCGGTTCCCCCTATCTACCCCACCTTCCCTCCACCCTCCCAGTATTGCTACCCTCACCACTAGTCCTGAAGGGATCATCTGTCCTGGATTCCCTGTGTTTCCAGTTCCTATCTGCACCAGTGTACATCCTCTGGTCTAGCCAGATTTGTAAGGTAGAATTGGGATGATAGTGAGTGGGGAGAAAACATTTAAGAACTAGAGGAAAGTGGTTATGTTTCATCGTTGCTACACTACACCCTGACTGGCTAGTCTCCTCCCTGTGACCCTTCCATAAGAGGATGTCCAGTTGCCTAACAATGGGCTTTGGATCCCCACTCTGTACACCCCCTCATTCACAATGATGATTTTTTGTTCTTTGATGCCTGATACCTCATCCCTTCGACAGCTCATGATCACACAGACTAGTGTGCTTCTTCCATGTGGGCTTTGTTGTTTCTGAGCTAGCTGGCCACTTGTTTGACATCTTATCATATGTTTTCCTTTCTTGACCCATTTTGAGCTTGTTCTAATTTTTTAAAATTTTTCTGCTTTATTTTGATTGGAATTTGACCTGTGCCTTATTTTGTTGTTGCTGATTTTGTTGGGTTTTTTTTGTTTGATTGTTTTCATATAGAATTCAGGAGAGGTAAATACATAGAGAAAATAACTAGATGTGTAACTTCAGGGTTATAATGGGGGAGGTTGAGGGGAAAAACGGGAGGATAATAATAAGGAATACAAGAATGAGGAAATGATCTAAAATCGACCGTGGTGATGATTGCACAAGTCTTCTAAATATATTTAAACCATTGAATTGTATCATAAACAAGCAAAGGTCAATACAATGCTTAAAAAATAGAGACTAGTGGGAAGAGGCAAAAAAAAGACAGAAAATAGAAAACCCTATCCATCACAAGGATTCTGTGACAGGGATGTCATGTGTGGGTCACAGTGAGTTGGAAGCCAGCTGACTGAGAGTCTTTCACAGCACGGGAGGCAGAGCACTTCTTTTCCAGGGTGACCTCAGCTGCCTCTCCCGCCGTGCCCCACCACTGTACCCAGTCCCTGTGGCTCACCCCTCCTGGACCTTTCTCCTCTTATTAAGATGCAATTTACCTGCAATAAAGTACAGGCTTTGATGTGAAATATGCCATTCAAGACGTTTTTACCTCATTTAAAATATGTCTTTAGTATTTATTTAGGCACGCCCCCCAGGTATTCTGGACACAATGTAAGCATGGCAGACCCTTTGTGTAGTCAGGGGCTTACCTTTGCATGTATGTAATGATGCCTTTGGAAGAGCACAACATTGCTATCCATCCTCTTCTTGTTTTGTTGATGTAGGATCTTCACCTGGGGGAAAGAGTTCTCCCTGCCCAGGAGAGTCAAGAGACATCATGTGGAATAGGAATCACTTGGTGAGGAGCATGCTCCTGGGTCTTCTTCCCTTCAAGCTTGGACCAACTTGAGCTCAGGCTGGGGTTCTACTTAATGCTTCACGTCAAGCAGGACGCCTAACAAAGAGCTGTGTCCAAGAGTGGTACCCGAACACCTAAATGCACATGCTGAACATTGGAAGAGTCCATTCAATCACATCCATCAACATCCTCGCGCCTCATTCCTTCTTGATGACAACAGGTGTGAACAGGTATTGACAGTGTCTGAGGTTACGAAAATTGAGCTACCCCCACTAAGTGTCTATCAGTAAGCAGCCTTTGAATATATACTTTTGATCAGTTGGATGATGAGGATGTCATCATTCCCAATTTAGGTTTTCGGAATGGTTTATCTCAGTTCCTTGCTTCACCACGCTGAAAGGATTCGCGTAGCCCCAGCACTTTGTAATCCAAGTGAGTTTTTGTGGCGGAAAGGGAAGTCGTGGTTATGACAGTCTAGAAAGGCCACACTATTTCTGGAAAATGTGCCGGGCCACGCGGAAGCCCTGTGGGTTTGCGAGTAGGCGGGGAAACCCACGTGGAAAGAATACAGCAACGGGGAGTGTAAAACACTCACGTGGGGAACTGGGGGATCTCCAGACTCCAAGAGGGCTTGTAGGCCCAGCAGGCTCTGGGTGGGTCCTGGGGGGCACACAGGCTCTGCACTGCCTAATGTGGGAGGCCCTCCGCTTACAGCCCGCACCTGAGTAAGAGCAGAGGAAAAGCGGGGCTGGGGGTGGGCCAAGAGGGCCAGGAGCGTGCGCATGGCTGCTCACCTGATTCTCTCCAGGCCCCCTGGCTGGGGGAGGCGTGGTCGCGGGCATTGACCAATTTTATTGGCTGGTTTAAGCACACCTGTGTGATGTCATGGGTCTAGGTTGGAGCTGGGTTTGATTTCACCTGCGCTTCAGGAGTGGGGGTGGGGGTCCTACTGTACACATGCCCAGTTCCGGATTTTCCCATGAGAGTCTAATGAGTGTGTCCTATCTCTGTATTGGGGCCCTATGCAGGCATTGGGGAGATGACCCAATGCGACCTAGTAGATACTTCTAGCGACCTAATCGATACTTCTCGTGAAATGCAAAGGGAACCTTGTTGGCACTGTTAGGTAAACATTGGACTACTAACTACGAGATTGGGAGTTCCAACCTTCCAGTTGCTCCTTAGGAGAAAGATGAAGGTGTCTGCTTCCATAAAGATTAACCTCCTTAGAACCCCATGTAGGCATTGGGGTGGGGCATGAAATGGTGGGGTATCTTGAACCAAGTAAACAGCTGACTCGTCAGATCTTGGGATGTGGGGGTTATCTTCCTTCATCACATAAGAGCGGCACTGCACGCTGGCATGGCTCAACATCCTATGGACGGCATCCCGATGGCAGTATTGCTCTTCACCCTGTCCATGGAATTATAGCTCAATGAAAGTCACAGGGAACTCCAATTTGATCGTGGAAGTTGAAAGTCATAATACGGTTCAGACAGGAAGCCCAGTTCAATGTTCTTTAAAAGCCCAAGCAAGGCAGGAGGCGGATGGGCTAATTGAGGCAGCCCAGAGCCATCTTCTCCTCACTGCAGGAAACTCCCACTGGAGAGCTCCTGCTCGGAGGACAGCGAGACACAATCAAATGGCCGTCGGCACTTTATGAATTAAGCATTCCAGAGCAGAGTCGTTTTCGCCCTACCCACAAAGCTTCACAAAACCCTGCATTTTATTGGTCACGTTACTGGTTTTTTCTTCCACGACAGCATGGGGTTTCACCCTGAAATGACTCAAACTCTCAAAAGTGGGCAGGCATGATATACAGAGATTTCAGTTCAATTTAAAAAATACAAAACCACAAAGCTTAGAAAGTACAGTTATTTACTTATATCAATATCCAGAATATCCACTTCCCACTTATGAAGAGTTTATGATTTAGAAATTAATTGACACGAATCTTTGAAGATTTGAGAGAATAACTCCGAATGGATTAATGAAAGAATAAAGTCATTGCTCCCTATGCACACATGAGAGGAACTGGTTATTCTAAGAGGTCAAAGTGTCCCAACCTGTCCCCCAAGGGACACCTGGGGGAGGGACCAAGATCCATGGCAGTGAGTGGTGGCATTGCCCCTCGTCCTGATGAGGAAATTGGAGAAAGGCCGCGTTTGTGGGAGGTGGGAAGACAGCAAGCCACCGAAAGCCGTGACAACACTGTGGTCATCCTGCAGACAGTCAGGCCAGCCACCTTCTGGCCTTCACTGCCCAGCCACATCTCAATACTGCCCGTCTTCTTACGTGTGACCCAAAATGGAGCGGACACTCAAGTGAGCATTGGGTCACTACTGAATTGCAATGCATAGGAAGTGAGAATTCTAGTTGAAAAGAATAGGAGCTGAGTTTCTTGAGTAGAAATTGCATCTTACTTACCTGTGATAGCCCGCTGTTGTACGCCTTGTGCCCTCTGGAAAGTACAATAGAGCTCCGAATCTGAGCATAGGTCTGCAGAAGGTTATGGACAACAGTGAACTCAAAGTCAATTTGCTGAATCCCCATTTGGATTAAGCCTTCACTGAATTCCTTCTGTTATCCAGGGATGTGAACAGTCTTGCCCTCCGAGTGCACTGGAAAGTGGGATTCCTCCACCCTTCTAACCAGCTCGGAGGGCCAGCTGGAGCTTGCCTGAGTGTGTCAATGATGGAGACTGCTACCCTGGGGTGGCATGGTCATGAGTCATGCTCAGAATGCCTTCGGTGGAAGGCCCTGGACCAATCACGTCAACTCTCTGTCTACCTTAATGCATGTGTCCATTCCCATTTCTACATTCCCTTCGGCAACTCCGATGGGCTGACGCCCACAGTCCTATTTCTATAATTGTCTTTGTCTTCCCTCTTTCTACTCGAGCCTCCCAGTCTCCGTAGCCACTTGGTCGCCATTGTGGCCTTGTACTAATGGTCTCCCTCATTCGGATGATGTGTCTTTGTCTCGTCTTTTCCTGTGGAACACTTAATAGATGTTCTCCTTAAGTAATATTTTATAGGGAGGGTCTCCGTTGTCCTCCTAAAGCAAAAGGCATGTTGAAATTGTAACCCCCGGACCTGTGAATGTGACCTTGTTCTAGGAAAGGGTTTTCTCTTTCAAAATACTGGTGAATCCCTGTGAGAACTAAATCCCAAACTGGTCCACCTCCAGCCATTAAGGGAACAAAAGGCCAAGAAGTAACTAAATAGCCAGAGCTCCAGCTAACAGTTGATGTGACCATCACTCCGGCCCAGGCAGCTGAGGAGTGGAGCCCGGTGAACCCAATCAATCAAGTGGGCGGGTTGCTCCAGAGGTAGAAACTTTAAGGAAGTAGGTGACTTCCAGAGAAAGGTGTTCACCCCAGTGTACTCAGCCAATGAGAAGTCAGAGGAGGGACTCTGAACCAGGGAATCTAAAGCTTGGCAAACAGTTGGCCGAGACTACCCTTTTTTGTCTTTGGAGGATTCGACATCTAATTTTTCAAAAGTGACTAACAAAACCTGGCTCTCACCCCAGTGTGTACAGATGTGTTCTCAGGTGAAAACACTCATGGTAATCCATCAGTACTCTCCTATAGGATCAGCTGGGCCCAGTTTTCCCGCTGGAGACCCATCGACTACAGTCCCAGTCAGTTCCCAAGAGGTCTCCGCTGGAGACCCATCGACTACAGTCCCAGTCAGTTCCCAAGAGGTATTAAGACTGCCTTGGGGTGTCGACCGCGTTTCCCCCACCCTGTGTCATAGAAGAACTCTGCCCCATGGGGTTCTTAGTGGCTGACTCATGGACCACCAACTGCCTGTTTTTTTTCTGGGATGTTGCTGGTGGCTTCAAATCACCAACTTTTCTCTTAGCAGCTGAGCAGCTTAACTGCTGCCCTCACCCCGCTAGTGTGAACGGGAGGTAAGGCCACAGCATGGAGTGAAGGAGGGCCCAGGGCTCTGGGAGCTGGACTAGACCAGGCTGGGGCTCTCTCAGTCAAGAGAGACAGCAGGGGCCCCCTCTACTCGGATTTGAATTCTCACCTCCAGCACAGTGAGGCAAGACATTTATGTTTTAACCACCACCACGTGCCCCCACCGCCCAGTGTACTCAGTGTGCTGGGGCAAGAGAGATGGGAGTCTTCCCACTAAGGAGAAAACGTACAGCGTTGGGGTATATTGAGGAGCTTAGAGGAGCAACCTTCCCCCACCCCAACAAGTGGAATTGCCACTCTACGAGCCATTGAACTATTGACCAAAGAGAAAATTTATTCACAGAGCTTTTCAAATAACAAAAAATAATAATAGCACTTTTTTTGTTGTTTTGTTTTTCACAAAATGAATATTGAAATGAAAGTGAAGCAGCACGGCTCACAGACGAAGCGAAACAAAATCTAATGACTGGCATCTGGAGTCTGCACGCGCACCTACTGGGCGGCACATTTGTCTACAGCGGATAGAGCGTGGCTGCCCCTTTGCCACCAAGGCGGTCAGAGCAGAAGGTGGTCCGACACAGAAAGAGTGCATACTTTGGAAGAACAATGGAATGACAGGCTTACCTCGAAAGACCTGCGTCAACACTGGAAACAGGCTGACGGCAAAAAGGGTTGATGCAGAATATACGGAATACTGATCGAGCGGCATATTGGCCCGTGTATTAGGCTTAGTATCTGCTTCAAAAAGTAACTCTAACGCAGATGAATGCAGACGTCTTCGCTGCAGATGAAAAGGACAAGCAGGAGTGATGCGGTGCTCAGCCTGCCAGGCGGTCCTACACAAGGAGAACGTGACTGAGTGTGCATGTGTGTGGATGCGAAACTATGTATTTGCCTATGGGCACGGGGGTGTGGATGTGTACATCTGCATGTGCTTTTAGGGGACCTACCATGACCTATGGGGGCCATTCCAAAGGAACACTGTTTCTACTAGCCCTTTGTGTTCTCAGTCTTCAACAACAACAGAAAAGGAAAACTTTGCTTGCATATATAGATTTGTGTGTGTGTTATAGGTTAATAATATGCCCCCTGGTACAGAAACGTCTCCCCTGGTCCAGTCTTCTTGACCTTCCTCTATTCTTAGACAACCCACCCCCACGACCCTTCCGCGTCAGCCTTCAGGGGATGTTCCAGCATCCATCGGGGTTTTGCTCCTTGAAGTGCTGTACTGAGTGACAGCGGAGACTCGCTCCACCTGGGGTGGGAAGTGGTGGGATGCAGGATGCAGTGGTCCCTGCTGCGGTCCTCGCCTCCGCGCCCGCGGGCCAGTCCTTCTCAGTATGGGTAGTGCTTCTGTTTCTTGCCGGAGAAGCAGGCCAGCCAGGTGCACAGGAGCATGGCGGCTGCAGCACCCCCGCCTGTGCAGTAGTAGGCCCAGCCGATCTCACACGTACCTAGACGGGAAAGAGGGAAAGAAAACAGCCACAGATCAGCACACCAGGCAGGAGGCTGAGGCCCATTAAGAACACAGAGCACTTCTTCCATGTGGGTTTTGTTGCTTCTCAGCTAGATGGCCGCTTGTTTAGATCATGAGGTGTTAACAGGATCAGGTACCAGGCAGATAAGACCCAGAACAAAATTATATCCAAGGTGAATGGGGAGGGGAGACATAGAGTGGAGACCCAATGCCCATCTGTAGACAATTGGGCAACCCCCTACCGAGGGGTCACAGAGAAGAAATGAGCCAGTCAGGGTGCAGTATATCACGGATGAAACACACAACTGTCCTCTAGTTCTTTGGTGCTTCCTTCCCCCCACCCTCATGACCTCAATTCTACCTTACAAATAGGATTAGACCAGAACATGCACACTGCTACAGATAAGAGCCTGCGACACAGGGAATCCAGGATAGATAAGCCTCCAGGGCCAACAATGAGAGTAGAGATACCTGGAGTATTCGGGGAGGATGAGGGAGAAAGGGGGAATCGATCACAAGGATCAACCTAGAACCCCATCTCAGGGGGATGAACAATGGGAAAAGTGGGTGAGGGGCGATGGAGGGCGATGTGAGATATGAAAATAATAATCTATAACTTATCAAGTTGTGAGGGAAGGTGGGCGAGGGAGGGAGGAGGGAGAAATAAGAGCTGATATCAGGGGCTCAGTGGGAAGAGAACGCTTTGAAAATGATGATGGCAGCTTATGTGCTTGACACACTAGATGAATGTATGGATTGTGATAAGAGATATAAGAGTCCCCAATAAAAGTATTAAAAAAGAGAGATTGACTAATTTTTCTGAGCATAACTTTTCTAATTTGGTCCATGTCTTAAGGTGTTTGACAGACTTTGTCATTGTTTTTAAGGATGCATAATAGTCCATTATACGAACGTACCACAGTTTGTTTACTCATCCCTCTATGGTCGACGTCTTTATCGTTTCTATCTTTGTGCTGTAATAAAAATTGCTGCAATACAAAAAGATAAATAACACAGTGGCCAACTCGTGCTCAGAGCTAGCTAGCTGTCTTGAGCTGGAAAAAAGAAGCCAGCTTGTCTCGCGGACAGAGAGGACAGAGGCAGACCCAACCCCCACCCCTACCAGGGTCCACACCCCTGCTGAAAATCCATCAGCACCAACTAGGGCAGGAGAGGTGAAGATGCCAATTCTAAATCCCTACACTGCACAGGCATCAAAGGCACTTGTGCGTGGGGGGGGGGGAAGGGAGTGGGTGGATGCAAAAATGAAAACAAAAAAATCTAAAATTAACAAAAGTACAAAAAATAGCAGAATAAGGACATTGTCTCTGGCTAAAGTGGCCACCCAATGAGAGGTCTAGTAGAGATTCAGCAAGGGCAATGTAACCAAGAGAAATTACTGAAACCCAAATGAAGGCTGATAGTGGGACAAGAGGAAAGTAAAAGGAAATAGAGGAAAGAACTAGGTGACAAAGGGTATTTATAGAGGTCTAAATACAGGCATGTACATATGTAAATATATTTATATAGGATAGTGGGGAAATAGGTCTATGTGCATATATTCATAAGTTTAGTATTAAGGCAGCATATGGACATTGGACCTCCACTCAAGTACTCACTCAATGCAAGAACACATTGTTCTATTATATTGGCATTCCAGGATGCACACCTTCCTGACATGATCACTGAAGAGAAATGTGTGCATAAGGAAATGTGGTGAAGAAAGCTGGTGGTGCTCAGCTATCAAAAAGTATAGCATCTGGGGTTTTAAAAGCTTGCAGACAAACAAGTGGCCATCTAGCTGAGAAGCATCAAAGCCCACATGGAAGAAGCACACCAGCCTGTATGACCACGAGGTGTTGAAGGGATCAGGTATCAAGCATCAAAGAACAAAAAATATCATTGTAAATGAGGGTGAGTGCAGAGTGGAGACTCAGCCCATCGGTAGGCAATTGGACACCCCCTTACTGAAGGGTTGTGAGAAGGAGAAGAGTCAGTCAGGTTGGTCAGGGTGCAGTATAGCAACGATGAAGCATATAACTTTTCTCTAGTTCTTAAATGCTTCCTCCCCCCCCCCCCCCACTATCATGATCCCAAGTCTACCTTACAAATCTGGCTAGACCAGAGGATGTACATTGGTACAGATAGCAACTGGAAACACAGGGAATCCAGAACAGATGACCCCTTCAGGACCAGTGGTGTGAGTGGCGATGCATGGAGGGTGGAGGGAATGTGGGGTGTTAAGGGGGAACCTATTAAAAGAATCTATGTATAAGCTCCTCCCTGCACAATGGACAACAGAGAAGTGAGCTGGGGTACACTTTGGACAGTGTAAGATATGACAGTGCAAAATAATAATTTGTGGATATTGAAGGGTTCATGGGGAGAGGGGAGAGGGAGCGGGGAAATGAGGAGCTGATACCTAGGGCTCAAGTAGAAGGCAAATGTTTTGAGACTGGTGATAGCAACAAATGTACAAATGTGTTTGACACAATGGATGGATGTATGGACCGTGGTAAGAATTGTATGAGCCCCCAATAAAATGATTTTTTAAAAGGGGGGACACCCAAAGGAGGAGACCCGGGGAAGGACATTTTAACACCGGTTATTTGCATGGACTCGTCCAATGACATACACAGCACCATCTGCATTACCAAGTCCCCCACCTCCTTCTGGCTGGTTCCGATTTAGTAGGCAGAGCCTTAGATGCCTAGTGGGTGACCTGGTGGGCTGTTAACTGCAAGGTCAGTGGTTTGAAACCACTGACTACTGCTCCACATCCAAAGATAAGGCTTTCTACTCGCGGAGAGATTTACAGCCTCGAAAACGTACAGGGGCAGTTCTCCTTTGCTCTGTAGCAGCGGTTCTCAACCTGTGGGTCGCAACTCCTTTAGAGGTCAAACAACCTTTTCACAGGGGCCGCCTGATTCATAACAGTAGCAAAATGACAGTTATGAAGTAGCAACGCAAATAATTTTATGGTGGGGGGGGGTCACCACAACATGAGGAACTGTATTAAAGGGTCGCGGCCTCAGGGAGGTTGAGAACCACTGCTCTATAGGGTTGCCTTGAGTCAGGATAGACTTGCTGACAGTGAGTCTGGAGTTTGAATAATTTCTGGGACCTCGGAACTTTACGGGAACCAATGGCCCCATCTGTCCCCATCTTGACCTCATCTCAGCCAGGGACCTTTGGTTGTTAACAGATCAGTGCTTAACCTCCGATGCCACCAAGGTTCCCGAACATTTAAATTCCCAGTGCCATCGAGTCAATCCTAACTCACAGAGACCCCACAGGGTAGAGCAGACGTGCCCCTGTGCGGGTTATGAGGTTATACACCCATTATGGGAACAGAAAGCTTCATCTAAACTCCCTCCTTGTCTTCACCTTGATATTCAGCTTCAAGTTAAAGCATCACAGAAGAGTCTCAATTGATACTACTATAGAATACTAAGATTAGTAACATAGGAACCCTGTAGCACGGTGGGTTATGAATTGGGCTGCTGACCTCAAGGTCAGCGGTTCAAATCCACCAGCTGCTCCACAGGAGAAAAATATGACTTTCTGTTCCTGTAAAGCTTCACGATATTGGAACCCCCAGGGAGAAGATCTATCTGGTCTTTCAGGGTCACTGTGTGTTAGATTTTAACAAATATATATCCCCAATGCTAAAAATATGATGACTAGATTTCTCCTTCATACATTGTCCTGGTTGATTCTTCTAATCCGAGGTCACGCGTGAGCTAAGTATGGTTATCAAGGGCCCAGAGGCGCAGAGGAGTTGAAGATCTGCCCAAGATCATACAAAGGGCTGCAAAATAGCTTGTGGAAAAATGGCATGAAGGATCATGGGATTTCCCCACATATATTTATCATCAACGTGCTGGGCTGCTCACTGCAGGGCCGGCAGCTCAAAAACCACTAGGCTGGCGGTTCTCAACCTGTGGGTCGTGACCCCTTTGGGGGGTTGAACGACCCTTTCACAGGGGTTACCTGATTCATAACAGTAGCAAAATGACAGTTATGTAGTAGCAACGGAAATAATTTTAGGGTTGGGGGGGTCACCACCACATGAGGAACTGCATTATAGGGTTGCGGCATTAGGAAGGTTGAGACCCACTGCACTAGGCTCTCCCTGGGAGAAAGATGAGGCTTTCTTTTCCTGTAAAGAGTTCCAATCTCAGAAACCCCCCAGGGCAGGTCTCCCTTGCACTATGTCTCACAGGGTCACGGTGCGTCAGGATGGACCCTGTGCCTGGGTATCTGTTGAGGTTTTGGAAGCCAGGGCTAACACCACGGTCTCAGGTTGTAAAATAAGAAACCGCTGATCCAAAGCATTTTATTTGGGCTAATGGGATGGGTTTCTCACTCTTGGCATTCAAGTTATTCCTTTTGTCAGCACAGTAAGGACGTGTTCACTCTCTGAAACTGCCTCTTCTACTCCGATCCTAAGCCTCCTTTAAGCCAATATTAATATTTGAAACAATAACAATACACGTAATATGCAAGACAACAACAGTACAACATAGTCGCCATTTATTTTGCCTTCTTTCCTTTACCACCCCCCAGGCCAACCTACCCTACTGCCACCAAAAAACCCAACCTCACGGCCACCAGGTCAATCCCAACTCATGGCGACTGAAGGACTGTCCCTGTGGGTTTCTGAGACTGTGGCTTTAAGAGAGTAGAAAGCCTCATCTTTCTCCCGTGGAGCACCTGGTGATTTCAAACTGCCAACCTTGCGGTTAGCAGTTCAAAGTATAACTCACTCTGAATCCCAGGCTCCTTTCCCCAGTTACGTATATCACTTAAAGCACTAGGTTGCCCAGTGCTTAAACCAATTCTGACACATGGATGTCAGAGTAGAACTATGCTTGCTCCATAGGATTTTCCAGCTGTTGTTGTTTGGGAAGTGGATCACCAGGTGTTTGTTCTGAGGCACCTCAGCCTGGACAGCCAGCTGGTTAACAACGGAGTGCCTTCACTGTTTGCAGCGCCCAGGGTCTCTGAGCAAAAACTCGGGTAACAGAAAGGAAGAAAGTTGAGCAGGCAGACAGCTAGGCCCCAGAAAACAGAATAAATCTGGAATCCTTTTTAAAGAGTGACCGTGGTCCTATTTTAGCACCAAGTCTTTGCAAGGAAGTTGCATTTACAGCCTTGCATGGAGGGTGTTAAATTTAACAGGCTAATAGATCCTGAAAGATCACTTCTCCTCCTTGGGGAAGGTGTGGGTGCCTCAAGGACCTCCATTAAGTGTGAGAGATAAGCACTTTTCAAGGGCCAGGGAGTCCCCTGTGTGGCTGCTGAAGGCTACGGGTAATGTGGTTATGAGTTTGGTGGGAGGGGGGGTGGAGGGAGAATCTCCATTCTAAGTGAATCTCCAGCTGGATGAAGGCTCTGGGTGGTCTATAAATGTGTGGTCTACACGGCAGGTATGGTCTATAAGGGAGGTAGCTAGATAGAGAACCCAACCAATTGTTCCTTACTAACAAGGTATGATCCTACACATAGGGGTCCAACTAGTGAAGTGGGACTGGCATTGGGCTGCCAACCAGAATGTATGTGGTTCGAATCCCCCAGCCATCATATGGCTGAAAGATGAGGCTGTCGGCTGCCATGAAGATGGACAGTCTCAGAAGCACTATAGTGGGTGGTGGCTATGAGTCAGAATCGACTTACTGGCAATGGGTATGGGGGGTGTTTTTAACGGTCAGGATGTCCCTGGGTGACACAAATGGTTAATGGGCTTAGCTGCTAACCAAGACGTTGGAGATCTGAGCCCACCAGGAGGTACTTTGGAAGAAAGACCTACTTGAGAAAAATCTGCCATGACAATGCTGGAGCGCTACTCCAGCTCCCAAGGGGGCCCAGTGCTAGTGCTGCCTACCCCCCCCCCCCCAAGCTTATTCCCACACTCCCTTCAGAGGACTGGCTCAGAGCCACTTGGTCCTAGCTCTCCAAGAGAGCTGAGTGTCTCAGAGTTGATGGCCCTGGGGTGGCCAGGAGCCAACAGGGGTTGGATGCCGTGTGTGGCATTGGTGTCCCAGAGCCCCTGTGAGATGGGACGGAGGCTCGAACATCCCTGGAGATGGCATGCTAACTTGGTTTCCATGTCTATAATATCTGACTTTCCCATTTATTACTAGTAACTGCTAGTCACCTTCCCAGCAGCCAGGGAGCCTGGCGCTTGCCTTGGCATCTGCCCAGGGGACCCCCCAGGCAGGAGTGAGCGCTCTTCTTGCTCTGGGGTGTTCCCTTCAGGTATCTGGGGCTTCCCCACTATTTCCTGCCCCTCCAGGCAAACCCAACGTCGGTTTGTGTCATTTGTAATAGCTGCCAGCATTTTCCTGGCATCTTTTTGGATGGTGTCCTAAATCATGGAGTTGACTCGTGAGACAATGCTCTACCGGCTCAAAATGGGGGGAAGGAGTGGCATAAGGGCACTTAAAACCATCCGTGGAGAAGGTGCCTGAGATGGCACATGACTGCCGCTGCGTAGGCCAGTGGCTGCATGTGTCAAACATTCTGGGGCTAACACCTGCCAACTGACTGAGGTCCCCAACGAGCAGCTCACGTTCTCTGTAATTCCAAACGCAATATTCCTCTATTGCCCACGTGCAGCCTCTGATCACCATGACATCAATAAAAAGAAGTATTTTTCATCTAAGTGACTTTAACGGATAAAATCATTTACACAACAAGAACCTGTTCGGGCTCTTTGGACTGTGTAGAAATATAGCCAGTCTCTCTGTCCCAGACTCCTGGTGCCCACTCATGCACCCACTGATGAACGCACGCAGTCCACTGGGTGCTGGTGATTATGGAGGAAGACCAATCACAGCAGGGAAGCCATTGGCTGGGTTTGCTGTCGGACATAGAGCACTGTCAAGTTGACTGGCAGGTGTAGTCAGGTGAAAGTGCAGCAGTAGTTCTCAGCCTGCCTAAGGCCGTGACCCTTTCATACAGTTCCTCAGGTTGTGGTGACCCCCCAACCATAAAATTATTTTTGTTGCTACTTCATCACTGTCATTTTGCTACTATTATAAATTGTCATGTAAATATCTGATAGGCAGGATGTATTTTCATTGTTACAAATTGAACATCATTAAAGCATAGGGATGAATCACAAAAACAATATGTTCTTACATATTGTAAAATGCCGGGTGCTCGTATATGGGCGAATCTGCATGTGGGCAGACCCGCCTGGAGATGACAGAGGAGCGGTGTCTTAGGTGACCTCTGTGAAAGTGTCGTTCGACCCCCAGAAGGGCTTGCAAACCACTGCCTTAGAATGTGGTTTCCCTTTTGACCCATTTTAAAGTCGTTTCCGTTTTTAATTTTTTTCTGCTTTCTTTTTGGTTGACATTTTCCTCTGTTTTGTCTGGTCATTGTTGTTGGTTTTAAGAAGCCTATTGTCTGTAAATAAAAAGTCCAAACTCACTGCCATTGAGTCAATGCGTTGTCCTCCCTGAAGGACAAAGTAGAATTTCCCCCGTGAGTTTCTGAGACTCTAGCTCTTTCCAGGGGCAGAAAGCCCTGTCTTTCTCCGGAGGAGCAGCTGGTGGTTTCAAACTGCTGACTTTACAGTGAGCGGCCCAATGCATCAATGAGTATGCCACCAGGGTTCCGTTCGCTATAGTCAGGATGAAAGTATGAAGTAACAACTGCTTAGATAATTATCTAATTACAATTGTGGTATGAGGGTTGATGGATCTGGAGCCCTAGAGCTGGAGAAGCCATGTATAGACCCACAGCAGTGCTGAGATGCTTCCACTGCCACTCAGTCCACAAGACTTTCCACCCACTGAACTGTGATCTTCCGGCATTCAACGTCATTGCAGGTGTTGTATGATTCTGAAGAGGAATTTATATACTGGTATTGGACATATGGGTTAATATTGGACTTATGGACTTGATCTGGACTGGACTGGGGGGTTTTCTTAGTGTATAATTACTCTTTGATATAATGTTCTCTCTTATACATCTATGCATGTCAATGAATTTGTTTCTCTAGTCGACCCAGACTAACACACTAAGTAAACCACATCTGGAAAAGAGATCACGATAAACAGGGAGCAGGGTCAGTGGGGGCACAAACAGAGTGGAGGTGGGTCATGGCAAATGGCCCCTGGAGATTGTGAGGCCTGGGTGTGCAGGGGATTCTGTTGGGTGTGGCTACACAGGGGTCTGCCTTCACTCTCTCTCCTAGAGGGTCCCTGTTCACAGCACACCAACCCAGCTCAGTTTCTCGTTCATACCAGCTGCTTCCAGAGTCACTTCCTCCTAGACGGCAGACAGACGGCTCTGACTCATGTTGATGCGGTTGGGGGTGGGCGAGGGGGCTATCACCCCCTTCCCGGGGAAAAAAATTACTCAGTGCCCCCCCCTACTGGCCATGGAAAACGATTATACCATAGCCCATAATCCTAAGGAGCCTTGGTGGTACAGTGGTTATGCTTTGGGCTGATAACTCCAAGGTCAGTGGTTCTAAATCCCCAGCAGCTCTGCAGGAGAATGAAAGAGGTCTCAACTCCTGTAAAGAGTTAAATCGTCTCAGACGCCCACTGGAGCAGCTCTACTCTGTCCTATAGGGTTGATCTGAGTCAGAATTCATTCATTGGCAGCAAGGCTGGTGTTTTGGTGGTAGGCCATAATCCAGGATAAAGGGTAGGTATCTGCTTTTGCATAGGAGCCCTGGTGGCATAAGACTGCTAACTATGAGGTGAGCTGTTCAAAACCACCAGCCACTTCCAAGGAGAAAGATGAGGCTTTTCTCTCCCATAAAGACATATTGTCTCAGAAACCCACAGGGGGCAGTTCCACTCTGACCTGTCGGGTTGCTGGGAGTCCGATCTTGGGAGCAGGGGGTTTCTGGGTTCTTGTTTAGTTCTGCTTTTGTAGCCCCTGGATCAGTCCAGTTCCTCCCTGGGTGCAGTATCTCCTGCTCTGGGAAACACCGCTCCCGCTGGACAACCCTGATACACATGTACCTCTCGTTCTGGGGCCTTGGTCTTGAGCAGTCAGGGCCCCTGCTCGGCCACCAGGGCTGAGGCCTCCACTCCCCAGTGGCTCTCCTTTTGGTTAGCAGCAGAGAAAATGAATGATGAGCCCACCCAGGGACCTCTCAGACCCTGGAAGAATTGCAAGATCCATGAGACCAGTGGCAGAGGCTTCCCAGTATTACACCCACACCCCACCCTTCACCCTCCCAGGGCAAAGTAAGAACTTAATAAAGGTTCTTCTTCTAAACACGTGATTAGCCTGAGGTGTCTGGGTCAGACAGGCAGGAAGGAGTGGGCGGCTCCTGAACATTGACCATCCCAGACGACCAAGCCCAGGACCCTCGATCTTAGGGCCCCCTGGCGAAGTTTCTGCACATCCACGTTTGCATGCACACACATTTAAAAATAGCTCAACCCCTTTGTCCTGTCTGGCCAGTGAGGGCTTGGCTCCCAGTGTGGCTGTAAGTTAGCACAGAGTCCATCCTGAGAGCTTCAGTGGAGATAACGTCGCCGGGAAGGGAAAAGGCCAACACATGGGCTGCACATTCAGCCGTGTGTCTGGTGGCCTTTGTGTTCACATTGAGAACTGACACAGAATCTGGTCTCCACATGGGGGAGGGGGGATGGGGGGCTGAGATAACCAGTGGGAAACTAGTGCAGCGGGATAAAGATGATCCACAGGTTTCTGTCTCTATCTGGAAAGGCTGGAAATACTTAAAACAGCTCTCCCGCTCTTAGATGACCCAAAATAGCATGCGGAGTCTGTGTGTCTCTAATTGCTCCCATTCAGTAAGGCCTGGGGCTCTAACCATGCTCCATCAGTCCAGGGCTGTGTTAAGTCCAGATGCTGGGCGACCCCAACCCCTTGATTGCATCCCTTCGCTTCCCACAGGCCACTGTTGGCCGTGTGAACGTTCTCCGTGTGTCCAGGCTAAGGTGTGAGCGTGGCTCCGGTCTTGCTCAGCGGGCCTCTGTTGCCAGGGGTTACTCTTGATGGGCCTTCCTAGCTGGAAAGGCAGTGCTGGGATGTGCTTTGGATGACTTGGTCAAGCACAACCTCTGGGTTCTTTCTGGGAGAAACTGCACCTACTAAATGTGTAAGAGGATGGTGATGGGGTTGGGTTGAGGACACCACTACAGCTGTCCTGGATTTACACATGTAAACGTACCGCCGCCCTGGCTGACCGCACAGCCACTCTCCCAAGCTCCCCAAGTGCCCCCCACCCACTGAGGCTAGGCGAGTTTAGCTTCTTGACTGAGGAGCAGTGAATTATTTAATGTGGTTCTTCTAACCAGAATGACCTCTCCCTGCACGGGCATGGGAATTGCTCATCTAGCAGTCTCTATCCATGTCTCAGTCAACACCAGAAGCTTGGCTGTCACAATGGACTCTGATTGGTGGAGCTGTGTCTTGTGAATTAGCATGATGTATGTTAAGAAAAACTCTCTCCATTATCAACACTCTCAGTAGAATGACCCTATGTCTCAGGGAGATGCTTTATAGCGATAATGTCTCTACAATGAACCAGACATATATAAACCATAGATCCATGAATAGACTTGGGGCCCCCACCTAGTTCTAGGCCCAATCTAAGACGATTTCGTTCTCCTGGCATGGCACTACTTGATGCTGGCCCTCATGAAAAGATCACTGAAGAGGCGGGTGACATAGTGAAGAGTGGTGAAGAACCAGATCTACCTGGCTATCAGAAAGAAGAGTGTCTGGGTTTTACAGGTAGCCACCTAAGTGAGGTGTCAACTAAGTCCACGTGGAAGAAACATCAGCCCACGTGATCCCAGGACTGGAAACAATAAAACCCAAATCTGGAGGGGTGAATTGTATGAGAGGTTAAATTGTAAACATCTGGTTTGCAGAAGGCTATGCATGACAGGGGAAGCCCAGAATCCATTTACAGGGTCTCCCCATGGACTGAGGTTCCGGGGACTCCCCTCTGACCACAGTGGAGGGATGTGAACAATCTTGCTATCACACAGAGAGCAGGGGAAGTGAATTATGCAGTGTGGCACTTGTAGCCAAAGTCTCTCCCACCCAACGACCTTGCCCTGCATGGGTCTGATAAGAAGGTAGAGGAAGATACCGACAGGATTCCCCTGTGAGTATCTGTGAACAGGACTCGTGGCAATGCCATCCTGCTGTGTATAAAGTGAGCCCCCCTGAGAAGCAGCAGGAGGGATGATCTCATTACCAGGAAGAGCCCGGAGTGGAGCACATCCTCTGGGCCCAAGATGCCAGGTGTACCTCCCGGAGGCAGATGACAGCTATGCCTTCCGAGGAGGAGCAGCAGAACACAAGCCAGAGACTGGAACAGAGTGATGGACGTCCCAACCCACAGGGCCAATTGGCTGCTTTTGGCAGGAGGCTGGCTTTCGGAGTGGGATGCCTCCAGGCACTTAATTGAGGGAGGTGGACTTGCTGAGCTCACTGCCTTCTGACTTACAGCTGAGTAATCCGCCCCTTTGGGCATTACTAGCGACCTTAGGCTCTGTCACCTGTCCTGGTAAACAACTGCCCTGAGCACTTCTTAGCCGCATTGCCATGGGTAACTTCCTTCATCAACCCTTTAATCGTGAATATAGGCCGTGAGTTTCTGTCATCTCCACAATGGATATTAGGACCTAGAGCTAAAGTTTGAGACTATCAACCAAGGCAATTCAACAAAGCTTATGAATCAAGAAAATACAATGATAAAGTAGATTATAGCAGATGGAGTTAGGTTAAAATGTAACAGCCGATTGTATGATCTCCCTTTTGACCCTCTTTAAGGTTTTTTCCATTTTTCATATTTTCTGCTATCTCTTTCATAGAGGTTTTTCTACGTTTGTCCAGTCATGCATCATTGTGGGCTTTTTGTTTGTTCGCTTTGTATGATTGTGCTTTGTTGTATTATTTTCTGTAGATGAAGTCCAGGAACGTAAGCTGTACCCGAACAGTAACTGGATAGGGGTGTGGTGGGGGAGGATGAAGGGAAACGGGGTTATTAACAATGAGTGTGAGAAGAAAACATTCTGAAAGTGGTTGTGGTCATGATTGCAGAAATCTTCATATAATCAAAAAATTTAACCTGTATGATGTGTGGAGTATATGCCAATAAAAACTATTTTTAAAAAGTCTCTTGGTCAAGGTACGCATATTTAAGGCATGCAGATTGGTGTCTCTCCCATTCCCTCCTCAGGAGCCTCCTCCAGCTCTGTAGTCTGGGTTGGTGTGAATACACATGGCTCCGGGCCTCTGGTCTATTGGTTAGGATCGATCTTAAATATCACAATGACTTGGGTGGCTGCTTAAATCCTGTTAATGCCCAAACAGAGACGATCTCTGTTTTAGCCAACCAACATATCTTAATTATGCTTGCTTTGAGACCAAGGAGAAGCTGTTTTATTTTTTAACATTCATAATGTTAATTCATAAGACACAAATTCCCCCAGTAAGAATCCCTTTAGATGGCAAAGCCCCTGGGTCTGCTTGAGATACAGGTAACAGAGACTAGCAGCTAGCTCCCAGTGCCTTTCCTTGACCATTCCCTATGTATCAACCAGCTGCGTGGAGATAATTTCATATGAATTATAGTGTTTATAACAGTGCTATCAAGAAGTGGCCAACTGCCAGTGGCTGTTCTCTGATGGTTTCAGTGTTGCTACGATGCTGGACGCTCTACCACTGGTATTCGCCTGCCAACAGAGTCACCATAGTGGACAGGTTTCAGAGCAGCTTACAAACTAAGACAGACTAGGAAGAAAGGCCAAGGGATCTACTTCCGACAGTCAGAAAACAATATATAGCCCAGAAGATGCCTGTCTGATACAACATTGAACAATGGGCTCCTCGGCAGGAAGGCACTCCGAGACACACCATGGCCACAGCGAAGGACGGAGCACACCAGCAAGGGTGGACGTGATGGACACCATTTTGCATGGAGTCACCATGAGTTGCTACCAACTCAATAGCCATTAACAGTGGCATTAGGAAATGAGCTTGCTCTGCTGTTTACTTCCACGCTGACCAAACAGCTGGCTCAAAACCGGAGACTTCTGGACCAGATAAAGGGTTTCTTCACTCATGACAAAGCAGGAAGCATGGGCTTTGTGTGTGGGTCTGTACCCTGTCCCTCAAGTCCCGTGAGGGTGATGTCGAACAGCTCAGGGGGATCCTGAACAAGAAATGGGTGTGGGTCACAGTTGGGAGACTCTAGTTTACAACCCAAGACCAACTCCATTGCCATTGAGTTGATTTTGACTCACAGTGCCCCTATAGGGTAGAGCAGAGCTACCCTCCCATAAAGTTTCCAAGGCTTAATCTTCATGGAAGCAGACTGATACATTTTTTCCCTCATTTTCCCATGGAATAGTATCTGATGGACTTGAACTGCCAAACTTGTGACTAGAAGCTGAGCACCACCAGGGTCACTTAATGCTGACTTCTTGCTGCCACCCAATCGATTCTGGCTCATAGCGATCCCATGGGCCAGGCTAGAACTGCCCCTGTGGGCTGCTAAGGCTTTAAATCTTTACAGGAATTCACAGCCTACTCTTTCTCGGAAGAACAGCTGGTGGTTTGGAACCTCAGACCCCAAGTGTTTTCTGATGTGTTTCCTGCAAATCTGCCCCAAATTTGTCTCACGCCCTGCCAGTGGGTCCATGAGGATTCATCGCGACCCTACAAGACAGGGTACAACTGCCCCTGTGAGTTTCCGAGACTGTAACTCTTTACAGGAGTAGGAGCCTCATCTTTCTCCCAAATAGCAGCTGGTGGTTAACTGTGGGCCTTGCGGATTGCAGTCCACTAGTGACAAGGAAAGTCTATGCTTTATACGTTCCAGTTG
Organism: Tenrec ecaudatus; assembly: GCF_050624435.1. Lineage (NCBI taxonomy): Eukaryota > Metazoa > Chordata > Mammalia > Afrosoricida > Tenrecidae > Tenrec > Tenrec ecaudatus. Next base: position 15,137,957 of record NC_134540.1, on the reverse strand, counting down.
CAATGATGGGGAAGCACAAAGCAAGAGCTTAAACTATTCAACACGGTGAAAACGTAGGTGTTTAAAGCAGAATAAAACTCACTGCTGTCGGGTCAATGCTGACTCATAGAGACCATTATCAGACAGGGTAGAACTGGCCCTGTGAGCGTCTGAGACTATAACCCTTTACGGGAGGGGAAAGCCCCATCCGTCTTCCCACCAAAGCGGAATGGAAGGCCTACTATTTGTTGGAAGACTTCCAGGTGTACAGCACAGTACAGAATCACACTTAATCCTTTCAATACGCTTGTGAAGTAGGTATTGTTTGAGAACTAAAGAACTGAAACTCTGAGAGATCAAATCACTTTCCCAGAGACACACAGTTGGAAGGAGGGGAATGAAACCCAGACCGGCTTTTTTTTGCGTGACTCAGCGTAGTGTGCACGTGCTACCCAGAAGAATGATGGTTTGGACTCACCAGCCAGTCACTCAAGGAAGAAAACCCCCCAGCAGTCTGCTTCCTGGAAGATTTCCAGCCTTGGAAACCCACAGGGGCAGTTCTGCTCCCTGCTGTAAGGTTGCTATGAGTTGACTCTCTAGCAACATTTTGTTGTTTTTTTTTTACCCCAAAGAGGGGAGATATTTCCATCACCAGAACCATTCATTCACATGGGATTAAAAGATCTGGCAAATGAGGGTATTTTGTCTCCTCTTCATGGCTGAGATTTTCATCTATAGTGTTGCCATATCTGTTGCTGATGTTGTAAAGAAATGAAACTTTCAGTAAAACAGTTTTGGTTGTATGCCCAAATCATTTTTCATGGGGTTGATAATTAACAGAGGTTAGCTGTCTTCAGGAGGGATTACAACTCATTGTAAAGAAAGCCAAAATCTTGACAACTGGACCAGGAGGTAATCCTAAGGTGCACCTGATTTGAATCTTGGTATTTTCAATGGTCTCATATAAATGTGAATGTTGGACATTGAATAGGGAAGACCAATGAAGAATCAAAGCATTTGAATTCTGGTGCTGGAGAAGAATGTTGAAAGGACCATGGACCGACAAAACAACCAACAAATCTGTTTTGAAAGAAGTACAACCAGTATGCTCTTCCAAGGTAAAGCAGGCAAGTCTTACCTGCGGTACTTTGGACATGTTGTCAGGAGAGACCAGTCCCTGGAGAAGGACATCATGTTGTGCAGTTAAAAAGAGGAAGATCTTCAACAAGATGTCTTGACGCAGTGGCTGTATTGATGGGCTCTGTGATGGTGGCACAGGGCTGGGCAGAGCTTGGTTCTGTGGTACCTCGGGTCACTTTGAGTCTCAGAACCGACTTGACAGAACCTACCAAACCCAATCACAGAACGGGACCTTTTCTCGCAGGAAGAGGAAGTGCTAACTGTACTACTTATTATGGAACCAAGTGAGGTCGCTCACAGACGACAAGATGCTACATTGTGGGATAAATATGTTTCTCCTGATATTAAACCAAGCCAGTTGGTAAGGAATTGATTCCAGCTCATGGAGACTTCCTGTGTGTGAGGACAGAACTGTGTGCTCCACAGTTTACTTCTCTTCCAGGTGTACTGACATCTAATTCATGGACCATGTGGGTCAGTGGCTTAAATCGATTAAACAGTGTTGCGCAATCACCGCCACAATCAATTTCTCTATAGGGGTTTCAGTGGCTGATTTTTCAGAAATAGGTAACTAGTCCTTTCATCCTCGGTGACTTTGATGTGGCTAAGCACGTAGCCCTCTGTACGGCTCAGAGAATGCATTCTGGGAAGAAGAATGACAATAAAGAGATTCGGGAGAACTCGATGTTCATACCAACAAATGTCCCACCCACAGCAGTGGAAACATTATCCCCGCTGCTACCTTTATGAAAAAAAATATATAATGAAATAGAGGCTTCTAAGACACCTCTGGGAACATTGTCCATTCTACTCTCCTTGAAGAGGTCCCTACATGGTGCCTACACAGGACTGTCGACATAGTTAGTTTATTGTGCCAACCTGGCCAATAAAACACATGTGGGGTTAATTGAAGGGCAGAGAGATAAATGGCTCGGTGAGCCTCGCCTTTCTAGTTCTCAGTTCTCTTGCTTTGTGATGGTCACACCAGGGTAGAGCTGCCTTAGCCAATTCCCTGCTTCAGCTGGCAAGGCTCACTTCCTGCAAGATATCCCTGAGGAGAAGCCACATGGACCTACCCCGATGCAGCCCTGGGTGCTGGAGCAGCCGTGTGGAGACCCCTGCCAGTGCTGAGATATTTACACATTCACTGACTCGGCTTTCCTCCTGCAGTCGGTATCATTGCATCTGTTTTGTGAGATGGAGGAGGATTTTGTGGATTGGTGTCAGACATATGGGTTATGGGTTAATGTTGGACTTGTGGGCTTGGGCAGCACTGAGTTGGGATGTTTTCTGGATGTGCTCTTAACCTTTATATAAAACTCTCTCTGGTACATGAGTTTCTGGATTTGTTTCTCTAATGTACCCAGACTAACACAACTGTTAACCAAAATCAGGGGTTCTCAACCTGTAGGTCTCAACCCCTTTGGAGGTCAAATGACCCTTTCACATGGGTCACCCGATCCATAACAGTAGCAAAATGACAGTTATGAAGTAGCAACGAAAATAATTTTACGGTTGGAGGGGTCACCACAACATGAATTGTATTAAAGAGTCACGGCATTAGGAAGGTTGAGAATCACTGACCTAAGGGTTGGTGGCTCACATCTACCTAAGAGCAGTGTGGAAGAAAGACCTGGGGATGCAAAAACTGTAGCCAAGAAAATCCAAAGAACAGTTCTTCTCTGAAACATTATTACCCATGGGCCCTCCATGAGTTAGAATCTCTGAAATACTGTTGCCCATGGGCCCTCCATGAGTTAGAATCAGCTCCATGGCAACAGATGGGGTTGGTGGAGTTGAGTCCCACTCATAGCAACCCCATCTACAACAGAAGGAAGCCCCCCACAGTCCTGTACCTTCCTCACAATTGCTCTGAGGTTTGAGCCTGTGCGGCAGCCACTGTGTCCATCCACGTAACCGAGGGTCTTGCTCTTTTTCACTGCCCCTTACCAAGCATCATGTCCTTCTCCAGGGACTGGTCTCTCCTGAAAACAAGCGTGTCCAATGAAGATGAAGTCTCACCGTCTGTGCCTCTAAGGAACATCTGGCCCTACTTCTTCCAAGACAGAGCTGTTTGTTCTTTGGCAGTCCGTGGTACCAATGTTTCAAATGCCAGCAGGGTGCCAGAGATTGAAAAAGAAATGAAACTTTTGATTCTATCTAGTTAGCAACTCTGTAAACAGCAAGAAAGGATGCCTGGTGCTCGGCTGATAACCGAGAGGTTGGTGGTTCTAACCCACCCCAAGACTCTTGAGAAAAATATCTGGCAATCTGCTCCCTCAACGATTATGGGCTAGAACTAAACCCTAAAATCAACAATAAAAGCCCACTGTCAGCAAGTCGACTCTGACCCATAGAGACCCTATAAGTCAGTGGGGACTGTCTGCAGAGCACCTAACAGCAGCTACTTTAGAGGCGTGAAGCTTGCCGAAACCTCCATGCAGATTCGATGTCATACTCAACCAAGAAACTCACTGCCACCGAGTCACGTCTGACTCTTGGTGGTCTTGTAGGACAACTGGAACTGCCCCTGTGGGTATCTGAGAGTGTACCTCTTTGTAGGAGTAGACAGCCTCATCTTCCTCCCCTGGGATGGCAGGTGGTTTCAAACTGCTGACCTTGAGGTTAGCAGCCGACCATGTAACCCACCACACCATCAAGGCTGCAGTATACCCTTAACCAGCTTCCCCTAAACCAGACTCAGAGGGAGGTATTGCATTTCTGATCATGAAGCAATCACGAAGAAGGGCTGGCAGTCTCTTATTTCACCAGGATACTGTTGAACGCTGTTTTTTCCACAAACACGACCGGTCTCCCTGAAGGAAAGAACCACTCCTCCTGACCACCTGGCTGCAGCAGCCAATGGACAGAGCTCCTGGCCTAAGTGATGTTTGCTTTCTTCAATGTCACAGGGCAATACAAGCCCCCCCCCCCCACTCGCCCTGGCTGTTGTCTGTAACAATAGACGGACCTGTCCGCACAGCAAGAAAGCAGGTCACTTGGGTCTGAGAAGAGCCCATGGGCACGGAGCTTGAAAAGGTCCACATTTTCTATTTTCATCCCTTGTCTGCCCGAGTGACCTCTCTGTAGCTTCCTAGTCATTTTTTCTCTCTCAAGTGTGATTAAAGTTCAGAGGAAAAGAAACACAAATCAAAAGTGAAAGAACAAAGGAAGCCCATTCACAGGGACTGGGCCCCCGCATTGTTAGAATTCAGGCAGAGATGCTTTCTGCACCTCTTGACAAGGGGAAGGGGCAGAGTGGCAGCCTGGCAGCCTTTAAAGGCCAAGATGCTCAGGGAATTCGCTCTCGGGTCCTGTTCTGGAGACACCAACAGCCCATGTTCAAGAGCAGGAACTCAGATGGGCTTCTTAATCACATTAAATTAAACCAAGCACAGCGAAAACAGAGATGACTCAGCTTTACTTGGCATCTTCGCAAGCCAGACCCATGAATGGAAGCCCTGCTTTTGATCATCGGGGTCTGATTAGAATAGTCTTTGGTGAATGAAATGATGTTGGAGGTCTGAGTGAAACCAGTCACTGATTTTATAAAGGCCTTATGCTTAATGGGGAGAAAGATGGGGCTTTCTACTTCAGTAAAGAGTTACAGTGTCGCAAATGTACAGAGGCACTTCTACCCAGCCCTGCGGGACACTGTGAGTTGGCACCAACGTGACGGCAAGGAGTTTGCTTTGGCGATGCTTCACGTGCAGACCCAAGCATACTGTCGGGTTGACGGGACGCCAGAGAAAGGCCTGAGCTTGACCAGCGAGTGTCCATTGTTAATGAACCTGTATCTGGCATGTCGGTTATAAAACCAAGACCCACCAACTTCACTGCCATCCAGCCAATTTGTTTCTGAGTCTAACTCTGTATGAGAGTAGAAAGCCCTTTCTTCCACAGAATGGCTGGTGGTTTTGAACTGCAGACCTTTGGTTTACCCACTCAACTTGGTAACCGCTATACCACCGGGTTGAGACCGCTGATCTAGAAGTACTGCTAAAATCGTGCACCATGGGTGACCCTCTTTGCACAGACATTTTGGTGGCTTGACTTTCAGCCTCACAGCAAGGGGTATGTAAGTCAGCTCAGTAGGAGCAAGTGGGGGAGGGGTTGTGGAACGCACAGTGGGTGGGCACCCCATGACTACTGGTTACCTAAAATGATAAACACTCTCAGCTAAGCTCTCACCCATCCCCGCAAAAGCAAGTGTTCATCTCATGTTATGCTCCAGACCAGGAAGCGACAACCCTTCAGAAAAGCCTAGACAGCGACCCACTCTGCCAGGGCCTCAGCGAGCCCAGTGTTTGTTGTCCATGTGGTTTTCCCAGCCCTGGGAGGAAGACGCACACACACAATGTCTCCCTGGCGAGGAGGCAGGTAAAGAGAAGTTCGGATTCTAGGACGTGGCGGGGCAGGTGTGGCTGCAACAGGCAGTGTGCATGTGACTGACACCTGCCTTCCAGCTGTGCTCCCTCAAGTAGGTCTGATGACTCCCAGTGCTGGAGAAGGACTCCGTCCCCCTCCCCCGAGTGCCAGACTGAAGGACTCCCTCCCCCTCCCCCCAGTGCCAGACTGAAGGACTCCCTCCCCCTCCCCCCAGTGCCAGACTGAAGGACTCCCTCCCCCTCCCCCCAGTGCCATGGAGTGCATGCTCAGTCACAGCAAGCCTGTGGGACAGACAAGAACGGCCCCTGCGCGGTTCTGAAACTGTAACTGTCTGTTTTACATGTGTCGCATTTAATCTTTCTGTATTATTTTCTAATTTAGACATTTTAGGGACCTATAATTCATGTACCAAAACAAACCTGTAGCTTAAATCTATTAAAAGAAATTGTGTAATCATCACCACAATCCACTTTTGAATGATTTTTGTATTCATTATAATTAGCTCCCTTTTCCCCCAACCTCCCTGTTACAATCCCAAGAAACGTTTTTTTCTTTTTTTGAAATGGTAACTCTTTATGGGAGCAGAAAGCCTCCTCTTTCTCCATGGAAGCAGCTGGCAGTTTCAAACCGCTGACTTTACAGTTAGCAGCCAGCCCAAAGTGTAGCTCACGGTGGTACCAGGGCCCCTTCGGCCCACCTAGCACCCTCAGTGATGACCTCACGCAGTCCCTGATGCTCAGCCCCCTCCGTGTCCAAGGAGAGAATAGCGAGATTTTAAAAGCCAGGATACATAGGGTGGTAGGGGGAATAAGAATGGTGAGATCTCTATCTCCTGGGCTGCTATAACTGCAGATCAGCAGTTCAAAACCATCTGTCACTCTTGAGCTTTCTACTCCCATAAAGAGTTACCATCTCGGAAACTCACAGGGGCAGTTCTACCCTGTCCTACAGGGTCGCTATGAGTCGGCATCGACTCATGGCAGTGAGCTTAGTTCTTGATTTTGGAGTTCTACGCCACCTTTTCTCTTTAAGTTGGTTCTGAAGATGACGGGCTAGCTGTCTAAATAGTCTTTAGAATCTTGGACAAATGGAGGTCTCTGAGCCCAGCGTGTGAGTTCAAAGCAGCTAGAACTCATCTGATCTGCAGATGAGGCCTATGTTCATACTTTGCACATAATCCAACCGAGGAGCCATTTTAAACAATGACAAAAAAATCTGAAATTAAAACCGATATATGTATTTTTTAATTATTGCCAGAATGGGCTTCTAAACTCACTGTCATATAGTCAGTTCTGACCCAGGGTAGAAGTGCCCCTGGGGGCTTCCAGGACCGTCACACAGGAGGAGAAAGTCTCGTCTCTCTATGCCTGGGACAGCTGGTGGTTTTGAATAGCTGCCCTGGTGGTTAGCAGCCCAAAGCATAACCCACTGAGAGGGATTGTGACAACTAGAAGCAAGGCATGTTTAAAACGTTTTTGTGGGACATTCAAACATCTGCTCCACCATGCCAGGATACTATAGCATGCTCGAGTGCAGCCGTGAGAATCACAAGAGAATCTGGGTTGCGTTATACTCTGCCAAGGGCCACGGCAGCACATTCACGGCGAAATGGCAACAGCAGGACTCAAGGCCCATCTGGAACAGCCAAGAATGCAGCCGACGCCCAGGAAAGGAGGCTGTCGAGGGCAGGACTGAAATATCTCCCCGGCAAAGGCAAACTTGACTTCCAAATGAGTACGTTCACAGGCTGGGTGGGAGACGTGTCGGCGTTTTTTTCCGGTCTCGGCATTTATGGTGACCAAAAGCGGTCCCAACCGAGGAAAGCCTTGTCAACAAGGTGGGTGGACGGGCAGAGAGAGTCCTCCTGTTCTACATCATGCATGTTGGGGTCACTCCAAGCACTGGCTTCTCCAGTAGCTGTCGAGCCATGGTGGACCAGGGCAGAGCTGTGTCCCATAAGGCTGTCCGTGGCTTCTTTTCTGGAAGAAGACCGCCAGGCCTTTCTTCAGCATCTCTGTTGGCAGTGAAGCATGCGATCCGCTGGCACCCCTTCGGGATTCTGCCCTCTACTGAAAGGGTGGTCAGATTTTGAGGGCAGCAGGGCATTTGTCATGCACTGGGTCAAATAAAAATGGCTTCGTTTTCAAATTCACAGAGCTCTGACCCTGTTTCTCAGCTATCCACTTTTCTGAACAGTTCCCAGAACTGCACTGGGCTGCTAGCCGCAGAGTCGGCAGTTTGAGATCACTTGTCAGCGCCTTGAGAGTCGCAGCCTGGAAACCCACAGGGGCAGTTCGCCCCTGCCCTATGAGTCCGCACTCACCCATGACAGTGAGTTTTTGGTTTTTTTTAAATACAGAAAGTGCATACATAACTGAAACATGTTCTAACATAAAGACTTAAACATCATGGCTGGGGATAGAGTCACACCGCCACGGGACCAATTCCCTCTGACTTTCGGGTCTGAGCATTAATTTCCAGATGAGAAGTGGATGCCGCCCTGTGGAACTCAAAGCAAGCGCCCGTTTGTCAGAGACTCAGCATGTCCTTCGCAGACGGGAGGGAAGCAGAGTTGCTGCTATTCATCAGTGTTGTGCGGGTTCATACTCTTTGACCTACTAACACTGAGTCTGGAAAAGTGTCCGGAGGGAGGAATTCAAAGGGGGAAAAACCCACCTAGACACATCCCACTATTCACCAGTCTGTCTTAAAAACAGCAAGCCAGTGAGGTCGTTCCCTGAGTGTTTGCTGTGCTGTCTGTGCCAGAGTAAAACTGCTCCGCGGGCTTTGTAAGCCTGTGGACCTTCTTTTGGAAGCAGTTTGCCAGGCTTGTATTCCACAGCACCTCTGCCTTGGTTTCAACCACATGAACCTTGGAGCTAATAATGGAGCAGCAAACGCTTTGTGCAATGCCGGCGCCCCAGCTCAAACTCACAGAGTCGATGCTGACTCACAGCGACCCTGTGCGACATAAGAGTACTGCCCCTGTGGGTTTCTGAGGCTGTAACCCTTTATGGGAGAGGGTACAAAGCCTCCTATTTCTCCCGACGCGCGGAAGGTGGTTTCAGACTGCTGACACGGCAGTTAGTAGCCCAGTGCACAACCACCACGGCCCTAGGATCCTATAGCACAGGTCATGGTTAAGAGATATATTGTTTCACATGAATCATTTAAAGACCTTAAGAGTAGGGACCATGCCTTATCTTTGTAACCATCTAGTTACCACGGAACTACGGGAGCAGGAACTTGCCGATAAAGTGTCAACAAACAAATGGCTAAGGGAGTCTATGAACATCAGTGCCAGGACTGCTGGCTACAAGACACGATGCGTGTGGTGTTCACAGTTCCCTCTCCACCTCCAGTTCTGAAGGGAATGCCTCCCTTCTGAGCACTTACCCAGGTCAAACTGGCCTGAAATGTAGCCACAAGTCTGCCGGACTTCTTCACTGTCCCAGCCCAGGGGGTAGAGGGTACAGCCAGCACCGATCAACAAGCCTGTGGAGAGAAAAGACAAGCGGCCTTTTTACCAGTGCTCCTCTGCTGCTCTTGATCAAGGGAGTGGGGGGAAGTAGGCAGAGAATCAATAGTGAGCAATATAACAACAGACCATAACCTAGCTCACTGTCATCAAATCGATTCCAACTCAAAGAGATCCTCTAGCACAGGGCAGAAATGCCCTTGTGGGTTTCTAGGATGGTAACTTCTTACAGGAGTAGAAAGCCTCATTTTTCTCCTGTGGAGTGGATGGTGGTGTTGAACTGCTGACCTTGCTGTTAGCAGCCCAACACATAACCCTCTATGCCACCAGCCCATAGTGTATGTTTTTTGGAAAGCATCAGCCCCCCCTCCCTGAAGCAATTTCACATCGGCTTAAAAGTAAAAGGTAAGGGAAAAAAGAGAGCTTGACCGACAGCTCAGTTTGCTTCCCACTTCATCTCTTAAAGCATCACAACCCTTGCAAATCCTACTTAGGAAATACAATCCAGCAGTCCTTTAAATCACTCTCGTGGACGGCCTTCCGATCCCACCAGCTCTTCTTGTACACAGGCAGTTCAAGAGCACACCAGAGTGGCTCAAGGGTTATGCTCTGCCATTCATTCGATTTTGCTCCAAGAATCAGAAGGGCATGTTTCCGAATCATCAAATGCTACCAGGGGCTGAAAGCACATACAGATGTTTCATCCACCACTTAGCGCATCCGTTGATGTTCTGAAATCACCACCTATGACTGTTCTGCTGTGAGACCTGGGTCCCCAAGCACCCCAGGTCCCCGAAGTACTCTAAAGGACAGAACGCCTTGTCATCAAACCAAGAGGTTTGGGGGTCACGCAGAAAAGGTGCAGTTTTATGTTGGTTCAGATGGTGACAATGCACACGGCGCTGCCAGCTTTCAACGAGGGAGTTTTCCGTTTGGGGGAAGCCCACGGTGGTGTTCGGATGCAGTAACATCGTGGCATTGGGAAGAATATCACATGTCCTCTGAGCTGCCAGAAGTACAAACAGATCTGTCTTGGCAGAAATTCAACCAAACTTCTCCCTCAGAAGCCAAGATGGCTGCACCGTGGGTCCCTGACTTCAGTGACATCTTTCAGAAAGACCAATCACTAGACAGGGACGTGCAGAAGTCAAGCAGAGGGGTCCTCAAAAATGAAGGACACCCCTCGATGAGAGGGCCCACCACATGCCTCAGAAGCGGACTCCAACATCCCACCACCAATGGGAATGATGGCCAGGACCAAGCAGCTCTGAGCTCCGTTAGCCACAAAGTCTCTGGATTGGAACCAACTCCGCCGCGACCAGCCAGAAGTAAGCCAGACGCATCATTCTACAAGAGGCTGAGACCTACCTAAGCAGTCATTGCTCAGGTTACAGTTTCAGATGGGACTACAGATGTGGGGACGGGAGCATGGTTGGGGCACATACATTATATTAGACTAGAGGGTTTCAACCTTCCTAATGCCGTGACCCTTTAATACAGTTCCTCATGTGTGGTGACCTCCCAACTATAAAATAATTTTCATTGCTACTTCATAACTGTAATTTTGTTACTGTTATGAATTGGGTGACCCCTACGAAAGGGTCATTTGACCCCCTAAGGGGTCGCAACCCACAGGTTGAGAACCGCTGTGTTCGACAGAGGAGTTTGCAAACTTGGTTAAGTCCCCTCTGGTCAAAGCAGTCAGGTTGTGACTTGTGACACGAGACTCCAGCACTCCAATTTACATTTAAGGCACACCCAGAAAAGTCCCCAGTGGCTACGCAGCGGCTTTCTGGATGGCTAGGGAAAGGGCAGCAGCCCACTCAGACTTGTTAATGGTCAAAGAGCATTCAATGGAGGCTGAATGGATGTGGGTTTGGGGCTTCTACTGTCAACTGTAGGCTTCTGCAAACAAGCACAGCGCTCAGCAATTTAAGCTCAAATACACATACTTTGGAAAATTAAGTGGAGAGAATCTGGTCAAAGTCCACGGTCATGGAGCTGGAAGGCAGAGCTCTGCGACACTGCACACTGTAGATTCAACCATGTATGTTAGGCACAAATTTACACACTGGAAGTTTGTGCTACATGTACAAAATTAAAAAAATAAAAACCACGATCATACGCACATATTAAACAGTAAGTTGTTGAGCTGAGGGCAACTAGCTTATTTGAATTTTTATAATCCTATGTATGTACTATGCATCTGTTTTGTCATCTGCTAATGTTTGCTAGCAGGTAAGGTAAGGCCTGTGGAATAGTCATGGGAGGAAAGTGTCTGTTGCAAATGAAACATGCTGATTGGCTGTTACAATGTTGTGGTTCTCCAGGCAAACCTCAAGGAGCCCTGGCGGTGTAGTGGTTATGCTTCAGGCTGCAAATCTCAAGTTCATAAGTTCCAAACCACCAACCACTCCGAGGAAGACAGATGAGGCTGTCTGCTCTGGTAAGGAACAGGCCCCGAAACCCACAGGGGTGCTTCTGTTAGGTAGCAAGAAATAGGGATGTCTCAGGGGCATGCTCCAAATTTGGGTCCTTGAGCCAGGGAGGCGGTACACCCAGGTGGACCCAAACTAGGTCATGTGGGCTTAATTCAGCCAGTGAGGTCAACCAGTACCATTGACCATGCCACCCAGCCGAAGGCCTTAAAGGCCGGAACATGGAGACCACCAGCCTCTTTCCCTTAGCCTGCTTTCCTGCTTTCGGCTGGACTGTGCCACGGTCTCTCTCTCTGGCCTCAGAACAGCACATGTGGGTGTGCAGTCCCATGAGGTTGCCCGTGTTCAGTGACTGTAAAACCTGAAACTTCTTCTGTCCTTCCTAAAAACCCCCACTTGGATCACAAACCAGGCTTTGGTGTGAATTCTTTCTTGTCCCGACCCAAGAGCTGAGGTACTTCCAACCTGAGAAACCTAACTGTTCTACTGACTTGCTAGGGTCACTATGAGTTGGAATCGACTTGGTGGCAGTGAGTTTGGCGAGCTTTTGGTGTTTATAGGCCAACACTCCTGACCTCTCCACCATCCTGATGAAAGCAAATCTCAGACCAAATTTAACCACATAAGTAAATGGCATGAAAAGCAAACTACCCATTCGTAATCATCATGAATTCCCCTCCAAATGAGACACACAATAAATAAACAGAAGGCAGGCTCAGCTATGCTTCAAGGCAGATCAGGCAAAATATTGTCCATTCAGAGAAAGGATACACAGGGCCAGCTCTAGACCTGGGCTGGCCAGAGCAGTGTTACAAGTCATGGGCAGTTACTTAAATTTTGAACAAAACATAAAATAAAAAATCCAATCCTTCTACTGCACTTGCCACTTTTCCAGTGGTGAATAGGTATACAAGGACCGGGTCCTATACTGTGGGTACAGAGCGTTTGTTTTCATCGTCACAGAAAGATCTGCCGGGCATCAATGTCCTAGACTTAAAAGGCCATTACCAAAGGGTGCTGGGTGTGTTAGTCCGGGTTGACTACAGAAACAACGTCATAGAGACTCATAGGTGTAATTAAGCAAGAGCTTTATAGAAAGAGTAATTGTGTATTAAGAAAACATCCCAGCCCAGTCCATAAGTCTGATATTAGCCTATATGTTTGATACCAGTCTATAAATTCTTCTTCAGACTCACGCAACACATGCAATGACACTGAATGCAGGAAGATAGCAGGCCAGTGAGTGGAAAGTCTTGTGGATCCAGTGGTGGTGAAAGCATCTCAGTGCTGGCATGGATCTCCCCATGGCTCCTCCAGCTCCAGGGCTCTGGCTCCATCAGCGTAGCTCCATGTGGCTTGTCAATAGGAATGTCTCGCAGGGAGAGTGTGTGTGTCCCACTGCCTCCAGCGAGCTATTTTTCTCCATATCACCTCCAAATGAGGTCATCACGCTGTGAACTGATTGACAGGCTGAACTCCATCCCTTCACTCTTATAGTCTCAAGTTAATACCAGATTATGTCACCACCACACTGGGCTTGGCCTTTCTATACTCTTTGCCTGGAACCCATGGAAGCAGCAGTTCAGCACTCAAACAACAAATTGTATTGGGTGAGCCTGCTTCCCAAGACCTCTTGAAATGTTGAAAAGCAAGGCTGTTACTTTGAGGACTCAGGTGTGCTTGACCCAAACCCAGGTATTTCCCTTCCCCTCCTATGTATGTGACAGTTGGACATTAAATAGAATAAGGAGGCCTTAAGAAGAATCCATGCATTTGCATGTGGTGCTGGAGAAGAATATTGAAAGAACCATGGACTGCCAAAGGAATCAACAAGTTTGTTTTGGAAGAAGTACAACCAGAATGCTCCTTCAAGGCAACGATGGAGAGACTCCATCTCACTTAACTTTGGACAGGAGAAAGCAGTCCCTGCAGAAGGACATTATGCTTGGTAAAGAAGTGAGTCAGTGTGTTAGTCTGGGTACTTTAGAGAAACAAATCCACAGAAACTTGTCTGTTTAAGAGAGAGTTTTCTATAAAGCTTAAGTGCACATCAAGAAAACATCCCAACCCAGTGCTGCCCAAGCCCACAAGTCCAACATTAGCCTACATGTCCAACACCAATTCCCAAAGTCCTCCTTCATCTCACAAAACAGACTGCAGGAGGAAAGCCAAATCAGTGAATGTGTATCTCAGTGCTGGCAGGAGTCTCCACATGGCTGCTCCAGCACCCAGGGATGCATCGGGGAGGTCCATGTGGCTTCTCCTCAGGGTTGTCTTGTAGGAAGTGAGTCTTTGCTAGCTGAAGCAGGGAACTGGCTAAAGTAGCTGCACCCTGGTCCGACCATCACAAAGCAAGAGACCCGGAAACTAGAAAGGCGAGGTTCACCGAGCCATTTATCTCTCTGTCCTTCAACTAACCCCACATGTGTTTATTGGCCAGGTTGGCACAATAAACTTTAACTATCTCAGTCAGAGAAAAAGAGGTAGGCCCTCGACAAGCTGGATTGGCACAGTGGCTGCAGAGATGGCTCCAGCATGAGAACATGATGAGGATGGCACCGATCCGAGCCGTGCTTCCTTCTGTTGTACCCAAGGGCACCGAGAGTCAGAACTGGCACCCCCCCCCGCCCCCCCAACAACACCAACGCCAGATGCTGCTTACTCAAACTCACTGCCATTGTCGAGTTGACTGTGACTCCTGGAGACCCAATAGGACAGAGTCGAACTGCCCTTGTAGGTTTCTGAGATTGTAACTCTTTCCTGAAGTGGAAAGCCTCACCTTTCTCCCACAGAGCCACTGGCGATTTCAAACTGCTGACCTTGCAGTGAACCAGCCCAACTCCTTACCACTAAGCCACCACGGCTCCCTTTGAGGCCTTTAGTAATAAGGACAGCATCCTGTCCTTTTCAGTCCTCTCAAATGGGTGCGGGAAGTCAGAAAGCTACATTTTGCAAACTGTTTCACTAGCAGGGTCTCTGGTTCATGTTCTGTCCAGAAGTGTCTGTGTGGGATTTGCTGAGTGTAAGAGAGATTTAAGCCATGCACCTCCCTGGGGAGCTGTGGCTAGGGCCAGGGATGTCTTCAGAGGGCAACTGTAAAAGTGGCTTCCAGAAATTTCCACAGATAATCACTCATCCACTCACCACTCAATGAGCGCTCCAGAGCATCCTTTGATCCTGTGCTTCCTGATTTCAGAAAGCAAGTTCTTAGACAGGTTCTGCCTGTCTTTAAATACCTGCATAATTGCATCCCCCCTCAACCCCCCCCCCCACTTGAAATACCGATAAGGGGATCTCTTTTCACTGACTGACCCACCCTGACCCTCACAGAATTTATTCTATGCCCTAACATCGAAACCCTACAAATCTTTAGATGTAAAGATTCGCATTTCTGATCTAACATTTCTTCAATTAAAAATTATTTCAAACACATCTGATGCTAATTAACGAACCCCTGGGGTGAATATAAAGAGTGATATTCAAAAGGTTTGTGTGAGCCACCTCTGTGGTTTTGTCTCTGGATAGGGAATTTAAAATGCTAATTAACCTCTCTTGGAACGTGGATTCATGAAGAGGATTCTTCAAATGCTAGCTAACTGTGTGGGTTAAGACTCAACTAGCATTTTACGGTCTATTTTGAAGTATGATATTACAAATCTATCATACTGTAGAGACAATTACATTTAAACTTGCTACCATTCTGTCAATTGAAAGACTGCTCCATTATTACATTTTAGCCAGGCTAAATCTTAGTCCCTGCTATAGAAATCAGGATTGAAGGGATACATACTTTAAAACCTCTGAATTAGACGGTGCTGTCATTAACCAGGAACCCTGGTGGTGTAGTGGGTTATGCATTAGTCTGCTAACCACAAGGTCAGCAGTTCAAAACCACCAGTCATGCCTTAGGAGAAAGATAGGGCCGTCCTACTTCTGTGTAAAGTTACAGTCTCTGAAACCCACTGGACTCAGCATCGACTCAATGGCAGTTGAGTTTGCTTTTTTGTTTTGTCATTCACCACCATGAAGACAATTTCAACGCATGACGATCTCGCGTGACCATGTGGGTGGTTTACTCTGTGTTGACCAGAGAGACACATCAGAGAGAGGGTTTCAAAAGGGGCGTGCTTGGAGAGCATTTGAGAAGTCCTGGACTTTTAGTGGGTGCGGAAGACTTTCATGGAAAATGAGAAGGCATTCCAGGGGGGGGGGGGAGAGAGAGAAGCATTAAAATGAACAAATGGTGGATTGGAAGGGCATATGGATGTCAGTGAGCATGAACCAGAGATTCAACTAGCCCCCGGGTGTGTGGGATGTGGCCTTCTGCCATGCAGCCCCAGTTTGCCAGAAGGTGAAGAGCAGGGAAGGTCAAGTTTGGTTTGGGGAAGGGGATGCTCCAGCAAATGAGATGTCAAGTGCAGGATGGGCGTGGAGGGAATGGCCCTGGGGGGACTCAACCTCCCCTCTCTGCATCTTTCACTCATTCCCCATCCAATTGCAGGAACAAGTGCCTCCCCATTGCACAAGGCCATCTTCTAGAGTGGGTGAAGAGGAATTTTCCAAACCTGTACCTAAGAAGCCCCCCCAAACCCCTTCCATTTCTATTCTGCGTGATGTCATTGCAGCTCATGATACTGCCTGTTGCTTCTGGAAGACACATAAGGATAAGCAAATGAACAGAATGCCTGTATCCTTCCCCAAACAGATGGTCATTTCACACCGTGCATTAAAAAATCAATTTTTCTACATGCGTGTTCCATAATTTTATTTGCCTACAACTAAGAGACTGTGACTGTGAGATTATGTTATAAGCTGTTCCTACATTGTGAAGCAACTCACCGATTGTTGGTATTTCAGTTTTTTCCAGTGAGGGTGCTATTCTTGGTTTTTGGTAGCTTCCATTTTTAATGTCATAGGGAACTCAGCTCAGTAAGACGTGCTTGAGTATTGATTTCAAAATGCAATATCCAGAAGGTAGACATAAGAAACAGCTCTAAAAGATGGTCAGAATGCCTTGAAAGAGGCAAAGTTATTGGATGGTTCAGTTAATCTTGGCTACAATCACCATGGATTCGATCCTGAATAATAGTGGCCTTGGTCATGTAATAGTTACACGCGGGGCTTCAGGTCAAAACCCCGGGCTGCTCCGTGGGAGAAAGCGGAGGCCTTCTATTCCTGTAATGGGTTACAGTCACAGACACCACCAGGGCAGTTCTACTCTGTTCTGTAAGGTTGTGATTGGTCAGATTCACCTTGATGGTAGTGGGTTTGGTAGACAAGAAATAAACCAGGGGACCGAGAAGAAGACTGGACTACATGTGAGTGCAAACCCAAGAAAATGAAACTCACTGCCATTGAGTCAATTCCGACTCATAGAGACACTATAGGACAGAGTAGAACCGCACCTGTGGGTTTCCTAAGTCTCTAATTCTTTATGGGAGTAGAAAGTCCCTTCTTTCTCCTGCAGAGCGACTGCTGGTTTTGAACTGCTGACCTTACGGTTAGAAGTTCAACTCATAACTGTTATGCGACCAGTGCTCCAAGTGAGTCCAGAGTGAGGGACAGATGCAGATCTCTAGGAAATGCACCCCTGCACCCCCATCCCCACCCTATCACTTTCTTCAAACGCTAGACCAATTGAAGTGACAGAAAATAAGGCAAAGGGTCGTTTTAGTCTTCCTCCACCATGTGCGGACTCTGCTCACACACACTGTCAGTACCAAGAGGCTGAAGATGACCAACACCCGGCTCCCTCCCTCCTTCGCAAGCGCTCCTGAGACAGTTCATACCAGGGTCCATTTCCTTACATTCTTTTTCTCTGTATTATTTTTCAAACTAAAGACTGGAGAGCCCACAGGGCGGTTCTATCCTGTCCTATAGGGTCGATATGATTTGGAAATAACGCGATGCAGTGAAACTTGTTTTGGAGGGTGGGGGTACGATGGGGGTACTCGTGGACTTAGAGCTCATCACATTATAGAACCGCTGAAGAATCTGCTGTCTCTCTACGGCCACTGTTTCCAGAACTGGGACTCCGGGTTGCTGAATTCAAGCACCAGTTGCCCTGGAGTTGATGGCAACGCATGGTGACTGATGGATGTCCCCGGAGAACTGTGCTCCATGGATGGTCAAAGGTAGAGCTTTCGGACAGTTTGCCAGGCCTTTCTTCAACAGTGGTTCTGGGTGAACTGGAACTTCCGGCCTGTCCGAGCCTGTCTGCGGACATCCGGCTCCTTAACCGTTTACAGTACCCAAGGTGGCCTTGGTTCTTTGGGCCAGCACCAAGGAGGCTCGCAGCAATGGCAGCGTGTCTAGCTGTTTCCAGGGCAAGGTGTCTGCAAGGATTAGTACAAATGTGGCTCATTATGCTCTTGGTTTGCCATCCAAAAGGGGGAAGAAAAGTTGAGAAAATGCCCACATTCTTCAAATGGTATAAATTCCTCTTCTGTTTATGACAAGAGACGATGTCTCTGACAAAGACTTACTGGGTTGGCACTGTGCTCCCGAGTTGCTAACATGCCTGGCTATATTATGCCAACATTATGTGAAAAACCCCAAACCCACACTCATTGCCATGAAGCCAATTCTGACTCATAGCAAGCCTACAAGACAGAGTAGAATTGGCCCCTGTGGGTTTCTGACAAGTTGTAGCTCTTGACTGGAGCAGACTGTCTTATCTTTAGCCTGAGGAATGGCTGGCGGGTTTGAACTCGGGACCTTGTGGTTAGTAGCCTGATGCTTCGCATGCTATGCTACTAAGGCTCTGATTATATTACTAGACATTCTAAAAATGAACAAAGGAGGTGCATTTTCTGAATGCAATCAGGGATTTGCCACAACTTGGTATTATGGAGTTGCGGATATAATGATATGATAACGTCATGATCCCAAAATATCATAGTGATCGGATAGATTTTAATAGCTTCTTTTGGGTTGGGTGTGTACCCCCTGTGTCTGTGGAGGCAATCCCACTGCTTTGGTAATCAGCCCCACCGGTGCCTCCTGGGTACTATACCCAATTGCTTCTGAGGTAGTGGAAGTGAACAGACCCACAGACGAGTCAGCATGAGGAGGTAAGAAGGATGCTGCCTAGAAAACACTAACTATGGAATGCCGGCATGCTGGGGTTGCAGAAGCTCATGGGGACCAGGGTTGCACCCCCACAGAGGTCTGAGAAAGCCTGCTTCTAGAACACTTCCCAAAGTGGGGGAGAGTGCACCCTGGGACATGGACTGGACCCACCCTTCATCTTCTCCAGTGGATCTTGGTTCAGTCCAGTCACAAACCCGTGTGTTCGCCTGCAGGTGGTGTGGTAGGTTCTGGGTACACCGCTAACCATGGATTTGGCAGTACCTTCCATCTTTGCTCCAAGGGAGAAAGATGGGGCTTTCTCCTTCAGGAAAGAGTTACTGCCTTGGAAACCCACAGGGGCTTCCTGTCCTATGGGGTCACTGTGAGTTGGAATAGCCCGGACAGCAGTGATATTTCCAGAGGAGCATCTGGGCACCAGCCCCTGAGACTCAGTGCCCTGGGTTCAGTTGGCTAACCTCCTGAACGGAGGTCTGCGTGCCTGTCCTTCAGAGCCAGCCCCGTAGGGCTTTCCTGTGGCGGTACTAGAAGGCAGTTGAGACGAGTTACTGTGATCTGATTTGCTCGTGGGGAGAAAATGGCCTAGTTAGAAGCTCGGGCTCACAAACGCTTGGACTATTCTCTTGCTTTGCTCTTTACACGATTTCTAAACTACAGGGTTCTCACATGGCCTCAGGGGATTCAGGTGGCATTTCGTTCCCATTCCTGGCCTTGCCACCATCCTCCTCCCATTTTCACCCTGATGGAAATCCGTGGGTTGGGGTGACCTGAAGGAAAGAGGTGGTAACTGGGGTGTCGGGGGAGGGTGTTTCAACCGTGGCAATTAAGGATTCTATTTTCTGCAGATCTGAAAGCTTTTGCAACTTTTAAAGGCTTGTGAACTCACCACCAATTAGTGTAAATTAATGAAATCTCTCATTTTCACCCAACACCTAGCTGAGGTCTGGAGGGAGAAGATCATTTTTAGAAGCTCTGGCTCAGAAAATGCAAAGGTGGCGGTGGCGGTGGTGGCGGGGTGCGGACAAGGCAGAAGTTCCACTCCTCAGGGCCCTAGCACTCTCCTCGCAAAGGGGGCGGGTAGGTGGGGTGGTGGAGAGCCCATTGAAGAAAAATCCAGTAAAGGACTCCGTTAACTTTCAAATGAAAAGTAAATCATGTCAATAGTAGGCGATCTCTCCCTTGAGCCCTGGCTCACTCAAACAAAAAACAAATCCCAAAACCCAAACTCACTGTCATTAAGTCCATGTGGATTCATAGCAACCCAACCCTCAAGGACTGGGTAGAACTGCCCTCATGAGCTTCCCAGACTGTGATTTAAGGGGTTAGAAGTCTCATGCCCCCCTTCCCCCGCACCCCCTCCCGCAGCAGCAGCAGAGTGGCTGACAGTTTGCAGGCCCAGCTAGTACCCACTAGGCGACTAGTACTCTTTCTAACAAACCCCAAACTGTTCCCAGCCTTGGATACGTCTTCCGGTCTGTCAATCACCTAGCGTGGACTCCCCTCTCCGGCTTCCACGTGCTAAACAATGTGCCTCTGAGACTAATTATTTCTTAGAGCTTGAACGCAAAGTCTTCGTTGGTAAAGAGCTCCATGGAGAAACAGCCTGGTTGCTGGGAGCGATCCATTTGGCAAAACTCTCTCTATTCAAAGAAAGTTCTCAACACTCTAGCCAGCGGAATATTAACATAACAATCCAACTCCGGCCAAGAAGGCAAAACAAACCTCCTTTAGACCCCTGCCAATTACTTTCCCCAGGTGGGAAGGACGGCCCCTCCGCGTTCAGCTCAGAAAGCTTGCGTTTTTCCAGGGCTCTCTGGAGACTTTTCACATGATCTCCTACCCGCTCCCCACCCTCTCCCCACTGCATGACTATTGCTCTATTCTTTTTTCACAGCTGCTTAAAAAAAAATTTTTTTTTAGAGAACAGCGTGACTTTTCCCACCCAAATCCATTCAGTGGTCACACCGCTGCCTCCCATCGCTTCATCTTTTATGTATGTGGACACTTTCATCCGCCCTCAAGGTTCTTTATCTGCCTTTCTGCGGCCAGCGGGAAGAGACATTGTCGTCCCCACTGTGCTCATGAAAACCACTCCATCTTGGGGCCTGTTATCTGGACTTTTCTTTGGAAGGCTGGCCCAGTCCCAACTGGACGCCTTCATATGCTAATTCACACACACCCCATTCCCCAGCCGTAGTCATGCTCAGAGAGCTGGCCCGGGTACAGACTGGGACCAAATGAAAGCAATCCAAGAGTGGAGAGGAACAAGAGATAGGCCAGCAATTGAACCGCTCAGACTCTGAACGCTCCGTGAGGGGGCGCAGACCCATGAAAGTGCGGCATTTAAAAGAGCCTTGGTCCCTGGGCTCTCAGAGTGACCCCTCCCTCCCCCCCCCCCCACGTGGGTTTCGGAGAGTTGTCACTGCGTACAGCAGTGGGAAGCCCAGGCGTTCTCCTTCAGAGCTGCTAGTAGATGGGACTCCAGACCATGTGGATTGGAGCTCAACTTGTCACCACTATGCCACCAGGGCGCCTTAGGGTTACTGAGGAGGTTAGATTTTATGTCAACTCACACCTGGGTGACAGGGTGGAGAACAACCTTTCAATCGGTCACAGTCTAATGATGCCTCCTCCGAGGTGTGGTCTTTTTATAAGCGAGACACTAGGAATGTCTCCCTGCCTTCACCCTCCTCCCGGCTGGGGGGACTCGGTTGGCTCAACAGCAGTCTCATGTGGGCCTTGTCTATTGATGCTCCTCGTATGTGCCCTGGGCCTGAGCTGATCTTCAACATTTTCTCTGTGTGTGTGTGTGTGTGTGTGTGTGTGTGTGTGTTTCCTTCTCATATTGCTGTTTATCTCAGATGCATTTTATCATTGGGATCACCCTCTTGAATTTTGGTGATACGTTTTTCCGGTTTTTTGGTATATGAAACCCAGTATTGATGAATGTATTTAATGTAGAATAAGGGTTTCTTGCGGGGAGGGGGGGCAGTGGGGGAGGAGCTTTCTAGCAAAGAGTTCAAGAAGGAAGAGAACATTTGGAAACATTGTAGTAGCAATTTTACAAACCTGCTTGATGTGATTGAACTATGGGATGATATGATATCTGTATTAGCCCCCAGTAAAATATTATGGGGGGGGGAAGAAGAATCCACTTGACAGCAGGGGGCTTTACTGGCAATGTGCTCTAAGTGTTGGGTTGTTAACTGAAAGATGGATGGGTGCCAACTCTTCTGCGAGAGGACAAGGAGGTGTCTGCTTCTGGAAAGACGACAGCCCAGCGATTCCAGGGAGCCGTTCAACGCGGCCCTGCAGGGTCGCTGTGAGTCCGAATAGGGTTTGCATGTGGGTTAGAGGTCACACTAAAATATACCGTTGAAACATGGTAAGTTCTTAATGATCTATAAATACATATTTTTCGATGAAGACATCCTGCAGAAGAGAGCACACGTTAACTTTTCTTAAACCGTTTTCCCAATGACTCCTCCACAGTCCTTGTCCTTGTTCCTACTCCCGGGCCACCGGGCAGAGAAGATGTACACAGCGGGCCTGGCCCAGGACACCTGCTTCTGAGAGCCACAGTCCAGATGCTCACTGCAGCCAGGAGGACTCGTCAGCTCTGCCCTTCTACAGTGGGCCACCACGGGCAGAGAGCAACAGAAAGGAGAGTGGCCTCAAACAACAGGGTTCGGGGAGGCATGGTACATTTTCACTGGCTGGAGCCTCAGTTTTCCTCATCTGTAAAATGGGGAAGTGTGAGACAGCTGGCAGGGATTCCGTGATGGGCTCTGCAGAGCAATGGCACAGGATCTACCCAAGAGCTCAAGGAATGGTCTCCACTGTTAGGCCTTCCGCCTTGTGCCAGATTTGGAATGGGCCAAGGCATTCATGCGCACACTGGCTGGAAAGTTGATCCTCCTCTTCTAGGAAGGCCCCCCTCTTCGATGGAACGCAGGGAGGGCTCCAACAGGGACATTCCTGGGATTGTGAGAGAGGAACACTTGTCCAGACAGACTTATCAGCCTTGCGAGCCTCAGCAGGCACCCATGAGAGAGTCCCAGCCGGCTGACCCTCACGCTCTGGGGCCAAGGATTCCGAAACGCTGCGATGATAATACTTTTCTCCACCCACCCTCTTAAGTTAAAAGGCAGCCTTGATCTCCCTGTGAGGGGCGGAGCGCCAAGACAGATGTCCCCACTTGGCAGATGGAGACACACAGGCACACAGAGTGCAATGAAGAGAAGGGGCCCGGGTGGCTGGCTTCCCAGAGAGACACAAGAGCCTGTGCTTCTGTCCCAACTAGAAGCCACTCACTGAGAACCTCTGGGGACACAATTCAGGCTCCCATCTCTGTGTCCCTCTGCTGGCTCACTGCCTTCATGGAGAGCTGCCCCTGGAAGAAGACAATGCAAAGGCTTCACCTGGGCGACAAAAGAAATGCAAATTGGCACCGACCTTAGGTGTAGGTGTCCAGTGTCACCCAGGGAAGAGACAGCACCTTCCAAAGGCAGATTGTGCTGCCCAGACGGGGCTGTGCCCTGAGACTTGTTCAGATGCAGATTCAGAGTCGGTCATTCAGGACGGGCCCCTCTGGGGCATGTCCCACCAGCCGCTGGGTAAAGCGGAAGAGCTGAAGCTGCGAAGCAGGGCGACCCCTGACCAACCCGAGACACGTGGAAACAGCACGGGCTGCTTTGCCAAGGCGGACGCCACACCTGGCCAGGGCCCTGGGCCAAAGCAGCATGCCGTGGACTCTCTGAGCTTCTCCCACCACTAAAATCAAAGTAGGGGAGCCCCACACTCTCGCATTGTGAGGAGAATGATAAGAAGGCGTCAATAAAAGGGTCCCTTCAAGGACTGCCATCGATTGCTGGTGTCAGTTGAGGTCATCAACTAACGACTGGGTGAGTGTTGGACCGCAGTGGGTCAAAGCCATCAGCTGGCTGCTCTGCGGGAGGCAGATGAGGCTCGCTGCTGCCCTAACAAGAAGGTCTCACTCAGGAAACCCTGTGCAGGTTGGCTGCGGGTTGGGATCAGTGGTGCGGGTGGGAGGAGGACCATCTTCATGACCAAGGTTATGTTCGGGTCCATCCTTATAGCCATTAGGTCAGCCCGCCTCGCCCAGGACTTCCTTCGTTTTTGCTGGCCCTCTTGTCCCGGTCATTATGTCCCTTTAGAGCACTGCCTCTTTCCGGATGGCACGTCCCTTTGCTGGCTTCGCTTCGGAGCACCATTCTTAGTGGTGATTCTCGGGCACCTGAGACTTTCGTTCTTCCAGCAATCCAGGAGAGAGCCAACATGCTCCTGCTCACCGGGGTCTCAGCGTTCAGTCTGCACTTGCACTGTCCAGTTTTCACAGGCGCAGGAGGGCACTGAAGAGACCATGGCTTGGGCCTGACAACCCCCTTTGTCACCAAAGTGACAGCTCTGCTTTTGTAAGCCTTGTTGTGAGATGCCATCGAGTCGGTGACGCATAGGCACAATAGCAGGAAACACTGCAGGGACCTGCTCCAGCCTTGCAATTGTTCCTCGGCCGGAACCCATGGATGGAGCCACTGTGTCCATCCATCTGAGGGGGGGGGCGGGGGGAGAAAGCTTCCTCTTTTTAGCTGTAGCTCTCTACTTTACCAGACACGCTGTCCTTCTCCAGGGACTGGTCTCTCCCGACAACATGTCCAAAGTATGCGAGACGAAGTCTTGCCATCCCTGCCTCCCAGAAGCACCCTGGCCATACTTCTTCCGAGACAGATCTTAAGATCTTTTATAGAAGATTATTCCAGTGTGATATATCATTTGATTACAATTTAGATAATTCATATCATGCATATGAACAAAGCATATGTAAAGAACATAAGAGGGGCGAGGGAAATGGTAGGTGTTAGCACCAACATTAGTAATAATACCACATACTGGAGCTACGCCCACAGAATTGCCAGTGCGTCCTAGGAGATCCTGGTCTCAGACGTTTCATTAGCCGCTACAGATTTGCAACCATTTCAAACAAACAAAGGCAGTATCTAATCAAAAGCAGGAAACAGCTTCAAAATAAATAGGTATTCTCTGGAACGGTCCATGGAGCTACAGCTCAGAATTACATTCCCACCCCACCCCCAATACCGTATCATGAAAACTGTCTAATGTAAAGCCCCTGGGCTTGAGGAGCCACATAAAACCACAGGTCGAGCCACGTCACGCATGTATGCATTTTTCCACGCCTCAGTCACTCGGCAAGTCGTCTTTGTTTGGAGAGGGGGCGTCTTTCAAAGTCTGTGGCAAGTCTCACAGGATGAGAAGGCCTCAATTCCATGAACTTTTCCCATTTTCCACGAGCTTTCTGAAGCCACCCCACACAGGAAGGGTCTCTTGACAATTTATGCATCACCTCTTCCCCCTCTGTTAGTGCCGTCCACTGTGTAGATCTACGAAGCAGACCCGAAACTCAGACCCAAAGTTAAACGTGACAAAGCACTGCAATCCTCCTTCCTGATGGCAACACATAAAAATCCAAATTAAACTCAATGCCTTTGGGTTGTTTCCAACTCAAAGCAACCGTGTAGGGCAGGGCGGACCTGCCCCTGTGGGTCTCTCCGACTGGTTCTCTTTCTGGGAGTAGAAAGTCCGGTCTTTGCCGGTGGAATGGCTGGTGGGTTGGGAGTGCTGACCTTGCAGGTGGCAGCTCAACACGTACCCAATTAGAACCTAACAACTCGTTAGTGATTTAAATGCAGATCCCGAGCAATGCACGCCACCAAGCTTCTCACATTCTGTTCACAACTACCATACAACAACCTAAAATAAGATCTGCTTGCTTCAGCTGTCTGACCCCAAATACCAGTGAGAACTTGATGAGACATAGCGCAAAGCCCTGAATGACAGTAAGGCATTCCAACCCCGACCAGCCACCGGACTCCAAGTGTTTACTAGACACACTTTCATGGAAAGAGCTTCTGCTTAGGAGGCCTTCTGGCAGTGTGGTGGACCAAGAAGACACGCTGCCCAGATCCACTCAAAAAAGCCGCGAGTGAACAAACGATGCTAACATGGACACTCATCTTGGAATCGCGAGCTCCAGAGGAAAAGAAAACTAAGTAGATCAAATATCGATTAGAATACGGAACAAGGAGAGGAATGGAACACTGAATGATGGTCAACTGACGTGACGTAGCGTGACCATTCTGAACTGGTGCAAGCAGTGGCCCCATTAGGGTGTAATAGTCACCACATTATAGATGCAGCATAATAATCAGTTCTACTTGCTCATGACTGTGCCAGTGCCTCCATCAGTAGCTAGTGGCCAGAAAGGGGGGATCTTCTTCCCCATGCCTTCATAGTGGCCAGAAGTGTGGGCTGCCCTCAGCTTCCTCCGCCCAGCAGCCCGTGGCAGCCTCTGCTACACTTGAGGTCTGAGCGTGTCCTCATTGACCAGGTACTGGTGACATGCAAATACCATGTTTGGAGACATATGTGGAGAGACTAGGTAGGGTTTTCAAGGCTGTAAATATTTATGGGAGCCAGGAGCCTCACCTTTCTCCCACAGAGTGATAGGTGGGTTTGAACTGCTGACCCTGAAGTTACCATTCCAATGGGTTGAGAAAAAGTTGGAAGTAACTGCAGGCATGCTCAAGGAAAACACAGACACAATTTTAGAAGAGTTCAAGAAAACCTCTTATAACCAATTATTAAAATAAATGTTAGAAATGATACCAAAAAGCAAACAGAAGATCAGAAGATTAATATCACCCTTCTAAAAATAGATAACATATGAAAGGGGCTAAGGAGTAGAACGGAACCAATGAAAGATACAATTAGTCAGACCTCAGACATATTTCTCAATACTGATCTGTTAGAGGAATAATCACAAACAACAGCACCCCAAAATATTACAAATGAAGAAAGTCTAAAAATAATGTGGGATACTATCAAGAAGAATACCTCCTGTGTGATGGGAAACACACACACACACACACACACACACACACACACACAGAGAGAGAGAGAGAGAGAATTGTCAAAGAGTTGTTGCAAGAAAATTTCCTAATATCATGAAAAGCAAAGCCCAAATTCCAACTCACTGTCATATCAAGTCAGTGGTGACTCACAGCGACGCTATAGGACAGGGTAGAACTGCCTCTGTGAGGTTCTGAGGCTGTCACCCTCTATGGGAATCGAAAGCCCTATCTTTCTCTTATGGAGAGGCTGGTGGTTTCGAACTAACGCCACCAGGGCTCTTCCTGAAAGATGAGAAATAATTCAAGAAGCCCATTGATTCCCAACAGGAAAGACCCCAAATTAAGTAACTCATAATCACACTATCCAAAAACAAAGACAAAGGTACCTGAAACCAGTTGAGGAGCTACCAATATTTACCGACAAAGGAGAACCAGTCAGACTAAATTCTGATTTCTCAGCACAGCCTAGACAAGAAGGCAAAGAGAATGAGAGATATAAGACTTTACTAAAAAGTTACCAACCCAGCAAAACTGTTCCTCCCAGTAGGACAATCCAGATAAACAAATTAAGGGAATTTGCGAAAACCAGGCCACCTTTCCAAGAAATAGAAAAAGGAGTCACTCAGGCAGAGACCAACAATGGGAGAAAAGAAATGGACATTAAGCATCAACCACGAATCAACACAGATATAGAAGTACTCAAAATAAATGACATCTCTAAGTCTAAAAATAAGGAATCAGAGCTTTCAGTTTTAAATGAGCACAAATATAAAGCAGAAAGAATAGCATAGTCAAATCATTTACAAATTGAGAGGAAATCAAGACAATTACAATATAGAACAGATTATTTCAATTTAGGAGGAAAGTAGTAAATTGCAGGATATAACCTCAAAGAAAATGACTAAATCAAAACTACCAGCCACTCAGTGGAAGAAATCGAGGCTCTCTATTCCTGTAGACAGGTATCGGTTCAGGAATCCCCAGGGCCAGTTCCACGCTTTCTTATAGGGTCACTAGGAGACCCGGTAGCATAGTGGTTATGCACGGGCTGCTAATGACAAGGTCAGTATCAGTCGTTCAAAACTACCAGGTACTCCACAGAAGAAAGACGAAGATTTTTATTCCTGTAAAGAATGACAGTCTTAGAAACCCATAAGGGCAAGGGAAGGTCTACTGTGCTTGGGTGGCTAAGAGTTGAGGTTGACTTGATGGCAGTGAGCAGGAGAGCTGATGGTGGACAAAGGGCCCAAACTCAATAAATGGAAGTAACTCCATTTGACAAAGGATGCTGACAAAGCTGGAAAAATGAAATAAGACCCAATTCCATCACTGTGTACAAAAATGAACTGAATATAGATCAAATACCTAAAAGTAAAGCCTAATATAAAGAACATCAAAGAAAAATACAACCAAACTTAGGGGCCCCAATACATGTGAAAAACACAGTATCAAACATAATGAAAAAAAGGAAAAAGAAGCAGAAGGCAAGCTATATGCTTGGGGCCTTTAAGAAATTAGATGTTCTGTACGTCAAAGGGAGCCCTGGTGGCACAGTGGGTTATGGGTTGGGTTGTGAGTCGCCAGGTCACCAGTTAGAATCCACCAGCTGCTCTCTGGGAGAAAGATGAGGCTCTCTAGTCCTGTACAGACCTGAAGTCCCCAAAACCCAAAGTTGCAGTTCTCTCCTGTCCTTCCCGGTTGCAACCACTGTGGCAAACAGGATGGTGCATCTTCGAAGAGTTCTAACTAGGAATCGCCTATGAGCCAAGAATTCCACCACTAGGCATAGATGCCACAGGCAGTAAGAGATAAGCCACAGTCCGGAGAGAGAAATTGCTAAGGGCCCAGCAACAGGTGAAAGGATAACCAACTGGTGGTACATACACAGAGGGGACTATTAAGTCGTGTTATAGAATAGCAATCCATCCACAAAGAAATTCCTAACATGGATGAATGTATGCTGAGGTCAATTAGCCACCAAAAGGTAACATTGTATGAGACCACGATTGTAAATAACCCACAAAAGATTTTTACACAGCAAGAAACATTCTATGATGGCTACCAGAGGTAGGGAGGAGGGTGAATCACTCTATACAGACTAGACTCAGTACAGACTAGACATATACCCGAGTGAAGGTGAATCTATACATACACATACACACAAATGCATGTGTATACATACAGAGAAAGAGATAGATGTTTTCCAGAGAACACACACACACACACACACACACACGGAGAGACCCTGGTGACACATTGGATTAAATGTTTGACTACTAACTGCAAGGTCTCTCATGTGTATGCACTGGTGTATATATACACAAACATCTTAAATAGCATTAGCTAGAAATGATAATATGCACATAGCACATAGTATTTTTGAATATATGAGCTGTATAGCTGTGTACATATACATCCATTTTAAAATTTTGATGCAAATATATTAGATTTACATTAACTCTTTGGCTCAGGGTACAGGACTCTTAGCTTTTAAAGTGATATCTTGGCTTTTCAGACCTTAAAGAGGTTTTTCCTGGTAGAGTGGCTCAATGTAATATGTCCTTTGATTTCTCAATGGCTGCTTCCATGGGTGTTGACTTTAGATCCAAGTAAAAAGACATCCTTGAAAATTTCAGTCTTGTCTCCATTGATCCTGGTGTTACTTATCGGTCCAGCTGTGTAAACGTTTGTTTCCTTTACGTTGAGAAGTCTATGGTGAAGGCTGCAGTCTTTGATCCTCGTCTCCTCCTCAGTAAATGCTTCTAGTCCGCTTCACTTTCTGCAAGCAGAGTTGTGTGTGTGATGTGCAGATGCTGTTCTTAGGTGCCATCGGCACAGCCCTGTCCTGCACCATCCTCACAGCGGTAGTGATGCTGGAGCCCACCGTTGCAGCCACTGGTCACTCCGTCTTATGGGGGGCTGTTTCTTTGTCGCTGCCCCTCTGTTTACTGAGCATGATGGCCTTTTCCAGGGAGTGATTTTTCCTGATGTCCAAAGATCCGTGCTTCTCCAGAGCTTTCTGGTTGTACTTTTGTGTACAGCAAGTCATTAATGAACCTTCTTTTTTACCGGATGCTGCTTTCTACTCCACATGGTGCAGCTTCTCTGTCACCTTTATCACTCTGTATTGTGATGATAAAGATGTTTTAAGTGCATCTGCAAGGATTTCTTGAATGTTTTTCAAGAACAGAAAGGTACACTGTATATGAGGGGGCTTTAAGAAGTCATGGGGAAAGAGAAGGGAAAGCTAATGGACCATTCCCACAAAGGTTTTAAAGCCCTCTCAGACTACAGACGAAGACAAGTCTTTGACAGTGTGATATACGACTTACATATGAATGCAGTCTAACGAGAGGCTCAGGAACAGAATGAAAGTCATTCATAATTCAGGGACTGCATGCACTTTAAATAGAGAAATCTTTAAAGCTCCCTCCACCCGCGGTTTTCTTCATCCACACCCACCTTCTGGAATCATCTTGTTTTCTTTAGGTACTTTTCAAAGGTCATCCATTCCCCTAAGAAAACCGTAGCGGCATCTGTGAAGACTGGCAGACCACAATTTGGAACCAATTCTTTCAAGACAGCTATAATGATTTTCCTTTTCTGTTTTCGTTCCCTCTTCAAACGTCAAGGATAAGTGAACCTTTTGGCTTTTCCATCTGTGATTTACGGCACAGTCCCACACAAGTTTGGGAAGTAGTCTAGAAGTGGTATCCAGTGAGTTCAATATTGATGTTTGCTTATTTTTTTAAACCACCACATAATATCTTGTATTTAAATATGTAAAAAAGTAAAAATTTTAGTAAACTTCTACTGAAATATGATTACAATGTATCATAATGAAAGAAAAACAAAACTCTAAAGCACTTTCTGTGTTAGTGTGGGTAGACTGGAGAAACAAATCCACAGACACTCATATGTGTATAAGAAAGAGCTTTATACACAAGAGCAGTTGAATATTGAGAAAACATCCCAGCCCAGTCCAGATCAAGTCCATAAACCCATGTGATAATAGCCCACATATCCGATACCAATTTATAAAGTCCTCTACAGACTGAAGAAACACATGGAATGATGCCAAGTGCAGGAATATCACAGGCCAATGGGTGGGAAGTCTTCTGGATCCAGTGGCATTGTAAGCATCTCAGTGCTGGCAAGGGTCTCCATGTGGCTTCTCCAGCTCCACAGATCTGGCTCCACCAGCCTCTCTCAATGTGTCTTCACAGGGTTATCTTGCAGGGAGTGAGTCTGTGTCCCACCTCCAGTGAGCTACTTATCTCCTTCATGCATCCAAATCAGGTCATTAAGCTACTACCAGATTGACAGACTAGACCCCACTCCTTCACTCATAATTCTCAAATTGACAAGATTATGTAACCACCACGCTTACTAAGGAGCGCTGGTATTGTAGTTGGTTACGCCTTGGCCTACTAACTGCAAGATGAGCAATTGAAAACTACCAGTTGCTCCACAGAAGGAAGCTGAGGCCTTCTACTCTGGTAAAGAGTTACAGGCTCAGAAACCCAGTGGGACATTTCCACCATGTTCTGTAGGGTCACTATGAGTCAGAATGGACTCCATGATGGTGAGCTTGTTTTTTTTGGTTTTGTTTTAACACTCACTACCATAAACTATTACAATATCCCATTCAAATAAATGATCTTATCAAGCATACTTGCAGTAAAAGTTAAACAACAGAACAACAAACCCCAAGTTAGTTAAATGCTACACCTGACATTACAACACTAGCAGAAGGTAAAATCAGAAGTTCTCATTTATAGCCTAATGGCCATAACTGAATATGAATTTTATACAAACAGTATTCTGGACATTAAACACCAGATGCATATGCAGGGTTTGCTTAATGAGAACTATTTAGAAATTAGGTAAAAGAAAATAATACGCATTGATACTGCTTTATTAGTCAAGCTGACAAATGTTGGCTCTGTGCCAAGTGTGGTGACTTAGTCAGGCCGGGTGGACTAGAGAAACAAATCCAGTGACACTCATATATGTGTGGAAATGTTTTAACAAGGAATAGTTATATATCAGGAAAACATCCCAGCCCAGTCCAATGCAAGTCCATAAGTCCGATACTAATCCTTAACTCCCTCTTCAGACCCAAGCAGCCACACGCGATGATGCAAAATGCAGGAAGATCACAGGCGTGTGGGTCCAAGGTCATGTGAATCCAATGGTGGTGGAAGCATTACAGGCCTCTAGCAGGTCTCAGAGTGGCTCACCAGCACGAAGGTGAAGACAGAGAGAGAGGGGGAGGTTCCCAGGATCCTCCTTATAATACAGCCACGCCCACAAGGAGTCACCATCAGGCTGTGACCTGATATGCAGACTAGACTCTACTGTACCCCTCCACTTTTTATATCTTCAAGTTGACATGAAATTATGTAACCACCACACTGACTATCGGTGAGGAGGACTCAGAACTACTGAAGAAGCGGTCCATTCACACTGGCATCTGCGAGGACGGAGAGGAATGCACAAATAACTCCAATTCAAAGTGGACTTGAACCATCTTAGCAGCAAAACTGAGAACCATCACAGAGAGAGAGAGCTGACAGACAGACAGGCAGCTGCCATCACATCAACGCCCATGCATGGTGAGTTCATGCACAACAGAAGAAAGTTCTGCCTGGTTCACATGACCCTCTCAATCACAGGCATGCCCAGGTCTACCATTTTTACTGCTGTGGCTATCTGTCTCACTGAGGGCTGTTATGGATTGAATTGTGTTTCCAAAATGTTGCACGATAAACCATAACATCTGTGCTCATGGCTATAATCCCACTGGGGTAGGGGTGGTCCTTGTTATGCTCATGAGACAGGGGTTAGTGCTGGGCATATCAGAGTGATGTAACCAGCAAGAGCTGGAAATAGAGACTGGAGAAGAGAGATGCCAAGACACATGAAAATCGTACAAGAGCAGAAGCTCCAAGAGACAAGGAGCTTCCGCTCTAAAGTCCTTAGAGAAAGAGAGAGAGAGAGAGAGAGAGAGAGAGAGAGAGAGAGAGAGAGAGAGAGAGAGAGAGAGAGCGAGCGAGCTAGCTTTCTCCTGAAGTTGGCAGCCAGAATTTGGACTGCAAGCCTCCTAAAAAAACCCAAAAAATCCAAACTCACTACTATGGAGTCAACGCCGACTCACAGCGATACTACAGGTTCGGGCAGAAACCTTAAAAGCCATGAACTTGTGGTATTTCTGTGATAGTTGTACTAAGTATGAGCACATAAGGAAGACCAAAGAAGAATCAATGCACTTGAATTATGGTGCTGGACTGCCAAAGGAACAAAAAAATCTGCCTTAGAAGTACAGCCAGACTGCTCCACAATGGAAAGGATGGTGGGACTTCCTCTCACATGCCTCGAACATGTTGTCAGGAAAGGCCCGTTTCGGGAGAAGGCCGTCATGCTTGTTAAAGTAGGTCAGTGAGGAAAGTAAGACCCTTCCAGATGATGACTGACACAGTGACTGCAACCATGGGCCACACGTCATGAAGATCGTGAAGATGCTGCAGGGCCTGGCAGTGTTTTGTTCTGTTCTGTAGAGTGGCGATGAGTTCGAGCCACCCTGAGAGTATTTAACAACAACAGTCATGTGAGATAACAAACACACTGAAGACGCCTTCAGCCCCATTGGCCATCTTCAACACCACACATGGTATCCTCTTGCATTAATTGATCTCTCATAATAATATGTACAGAGCAAACATGCCAGACAATGCTGTGTGTGGTGATAAGGTTTCCACTGGCTAATTTTTAGAAGTCCATGGTCAAGAGTTTCTTCCTAGCATGCCTTAGATCGGAAGTTACACCGAAACCTATCTCCTATCTCTGGGATACCATTAGCCCAACTTCCAGTGTTGTGGCAACACACACATGCCACTACCATGTGACACAAGGACAGTGTTAGTGCTAACTACAATAGTCAATGTTAGGCTGGGTACTATGGGGAGGTTGCATTGAGATGCAGTCATATCACTTGAAGGACATACGAGGAGATGAGCAGGCATCAAATGCGCTTGCAGAAAACAAAAAATAAGACAACTGGGACTCAACAGAAGTAGACATAGGAGGGCAGTGGCCAAAAGGTTGGGAGGGGGTCAATGGTCCTAGCCGAAGGTCATGATTTCTGGACCAAGGAAGTTGGTCTTTATTTCATGGGAAAGCAGAGATCTTAAACTTCCTAAGAAGAGTTCCTGAATGTAAGACCTTCATGAGGTCCTAATCCAGTCCTCCTTCAACATTGTCATCAGAATATTCCCAGTGACAAAAGATACTCCTAGACATACAAGATGCAAGCTGCATAATCATGATTTACAGCTAAATAGCTTTCTTCTCCAAAGGGCTTTAAGAAATGTACAGACTTGTACTTAATTAATCCTCGCAATATCTTATTGAATCGGGGGCTGTCACCTAAATTACTAACCCCCCACCTATGGTTGCTTAGTCAATCCACAACAGCCCCCAGTGTGTCAGAGTGGTACTGTGCTCCTGGGGGTGTCAATGGCAGTTTTTACAAACAGATCACCAGACCTTTCTTCCGCGGTGCTGCTGTGTGACTCCAGCCCCACCCTTCCTGTTAGCAGCCAAAGTCTTCCTCATGAGCCCCCAGCAGGGACTCTGGAGTCCTTCTCTCGTGGACGCCTCCTTTGTTTCTCCTGAAAAACTGCCTTGGGAATCTTCCACTCTTCTGCACAGCCAGCCACATTAAAAAAAAATAAAGTTGTCGCTCCCAAAATATTTGAGTAGAACTGATGCTCCATGCTCATCCTGTGACCAAATGAGCCCATGGCACACAGCACCCAGGTGCTTTGGGGCTATGGCAGTGGTTCTCAGGTTGTGGAGAGCCCCAACCATAAAATTATTGCCACTGCTCCTTCATCACTGTCATTTTGCTACTGTTATGAATCGTCATGTAAATATCTGATAGGCAGGATGTATTTTCATTGTTACAAATGAACATCGTTAAAGCCTAGTGATTCATCACAAAACAATATGTAATTCTATATTGTGAAATATTTATTTCTAATGTCAAATAAATGAAATTTTGTCTTGAAGCATGCTGTAGCATGGGTAACAGTCTTTACCCAGGTACTCGCATGTGGGCAGATCTGCATGTGGGCGGACCAACCTGGAGACGGATAGAGGTGCGGTGTCTTGGTTCCTAAGACCATCAGAAATATGTGTTTTCCGATGGTCTTAGGTAACCACCGTGAAAGGGTCGTTCAACCCCCAGGGGGTCGCGGCCCACAGCTTGAGAATCACTGGCCCGGTGTTGGAAGCACGACTCTACGCTGCGGCTCCCAAAGCAAAAGGGATATGGCTCACAGTCACAGTTAGTGAAGACTCCGAAGGGGAATTGTAGCTCTTGTCACTCTCTCTGCCCATGAGACCACCACACTGCCACAGTGTGGTGTGGAGAACGTTCCTGATAGTGCTGGCACGGGACATGGTACGCGCCAAAGAGCTGCAGTACCCAGAGCACCTTGTAAGTGACAGTTTCCCAGGAGGACCAGAACACTTCACTGTGACCCACACACCGACGGCAAACAGAGCCACATCCCCAGATGCAAGAAGAGGCCCTGTAGGCCATGCTTCATCAAGCGACTCACAGGACAGGGTAGAACTGCCCCTGTGGGTTTCCAAGACTGTACCTCTTCACGGGAGCAGGAAACCTCATATTTCTTATGCAGCGTGGCTGGTGATTTCGAACTGCTGGTCTTGTGGTTAGCAGCCTGGCCTGTAACCCACCGCACCGCAATAACTCAGTGGCAGTGGCTTTTGGAGCTTTGTCCTCCAGAGAAGCTGTCCTCAGTGGTCCGTATCTGACTGAGGAAGGAGGTGAGAGCCGCAGACAAAAAGCCTCCTTTCGGAGGGCAACTCGGCAGCCATACTCGAGAGGCTGCCAAGTGTGCTCAACACTGGTTAGAGCTTCATGGGAGGTGTAAGAAAAAGCCCATGACACCATGTTTATCTCCCCTGCGTGACTATTGTCTCACAATAGTGTTGTAACTGGGCAAGCGGAGGCAAAACAATTTTCTAAAAATATGGGTCGGCTGAGACCAGTTAGAGTCTCCTTTTATGGAGTTATGGTGCCGACTCTCCCCCCTGGGCTGGGCTGGGATTCTCCCCCGGAGGCCCCCCTTCAGCAGTAGCTAATGCTCTGAGTACAAATCTCTTCTGCTGGGGACGCCGGCGTCTGCATTCTTCCGGGCTCCAGGCAACTATTTCTGAGGGTCATGCTGTCCTGGTCCCCGAGGGAGGGCTCTTGCCAGTCACTGTGGTGGGTGGTCTGCGAGTGGGCAAGGCGCAGCCAGTCAGCCTGTTTCAAGGGTGGGTTTTCCTTAATTAATTTATTTCTTAGTATTTGCTCTTGGAGCGTTTCCTGGGTCTCGGTTCCCATAAGAAAATATCACAAAGTGGGTGGCTTTTATTTTGATTTTTTTTCTTTTTGTTTCAACAGTGGTCTCATCCAGTAGGTCTTCAGCTGATTGATGTACTTCACTCCGCCTAGTATCTTCCAAAGTCATCCCTTTCATGAGGCATTGGACAGTCCCATCATTTAGTAAGAGTATTTCATTGTGTATGTGTGGCAGCTAGATTTTATATCAACTTGCACTTGCATAGAGGTGGAGTTCAACCTGTCACTCCGGTCACAGCCTGATGATACCTCTGTGGAGGTGAGGCTTTTTAAAGAGAGAAACTGTAGGCAACTGGACATCCCCTCACAGAAGGGTCACAAGGAAGAGACGAGGCAGTCAGGGTGCAGCATAGCACTGATGAAGCACACAACATTCCTCTACTTCTTTAATGCTTCCTTCCCCCAGTATCATGAACTCAGTTCTACCTTACAAATCCAGCTAGACCAGAGCATTTACAGGTACAGATAAGAGCTTGAAATACAGGGAATCCAGAACAGATAAACTCCTCAGGACCAATAATGAGAGTATCGATACCAAGAGGGGAAGGGAAAAGTGGGGGTAGAAAGGAGGAACTGATCACAATGATCTACATATAACCCCCTCCCAGGAGGATGGACAACAGAAAACTGGGTGAAGAGAGACAGTGGTAAGACAGGAAAAAATAAATGATAAATTATCAAGGGTTCATGAGGGAGGGATGGTGGAGGAGGGGGGAAATGAGCTGATACCAAGGGCTCATGTAGAAAAAAAATGTTTTGACAATGATGATGGCAACATATGTACCAATGGATAGATTTGTGCTTGACACAATGGATAGATTTATGGATTGTGATAAGAGCTGGAAGAGCCCCCAATAAAATGATTAAAGAAGGAGAGAAAGAAACTGGGAACATCTCCCTTGCTGCCACTTGCCTTCTTGCTTGCTAGGTTTCTGTCCACTGCTTGGGGTGGCTACATGTGGCCCTTGGACCCTAAGAGCTGTTGGTGTCCTGCCATGCTTCCAATGACCTTGATCCACATGCCTCTGCACCCACTGGCCTGTGCTCCTCCTACACCCGTTTCACCTTTCTGCATCACTGGCCTGCGGCTAGGTGAGTCTACGGAGGGTTCTGGCTAGCAATGGACTTAAGTAGGACTGGGCTGGGATGTCTTCTTGATATAAGATGATGTCTTGACATCAAGTTCTTTCATATATGTCTATGAATATTACTGGTTTTGTTTCTCTAGCCTACACACCTTAACACAGGATGTTACCAACATTTAGTTATCTATTGCTCCACCAATGGTCATTTTAGGTTGTATCCAACTTCTCACTGTATTGAACGGTGCTGCAATAAACATGGATGCACATCCATCTGCTTGTGCCTGACTCCTTATTTCTTTACTGAGTGGAAAGATGGCTCAATAGAATGATATTTCAATTCCAATCTCTCCCCATCATCTCTGGCATGTGTGATTTTCTATTATCATTTAATGTTGAACTTTCTCAATGTTTATGAAAGAGCAGTTGAAACCACGCACCACACACTGGGTGACCGAGTAGCAGAAGTTACTCTTGTAATTTGTAAAGACTTAAAGTCTCAGAACCCCAAAGGGGCAGTTCTACTCTGCTCCATAGGCTCACCATGAGTCAAAGTCAACTCCCTGGCAAGTAAATATTGTGTTACCTTAAGCTGGTCAAAAATATCTTCCTCTCTCGCTCTTGTTCCACATCTTCCCGGTAGGCAAAAAGTTAGGTAAACAAACTTGGCACAGTGAATTGAAAGAATGAAGAAGAAGAAGGATATTTCCTTAGCTTTCTCATCCGTTTCTGTCCTCCATCCCCACCCCCGATGACTCCCAGGGGGCCTTTCTGACAGAACCTGGTTTCCCCGGGCCCAGCGTGGACAGGCAGAGGCAGCCATAAATCTCTGCATTTACACCGGGTCACAGAAGGAAGGTCAACTAGGGATTCTCCTCTTGATGACCTGAAGGGAGACATAACTTACGCCTGACACCCAGCTAACCATGCATGCTGACACGTGAGAGTCAAGCGCATAATCATGATTTATATACTTAAATAGCTTCCTTCTCCAAAGGGCCTTAAGAAATGTACCGACTTTTACTTCATTAATCCTTGCAAACCATCCATGACGAAGATAAAGTAAGGTCACACAGCCGCCTTTTCCGCTGACTTCCTTCCCTAGGCGCAGTCATTGGCTCAAGGTCCATTCTTGCGTCCTGGAGTGCGGAGTGATCCTTTGCTCCAAACACAGAAACTTTTATTTTGAAGTGGAAGTTGGCATCTCCATCTATCCTCCTTCCCGGGAGCTCTCAGTCAGGGGGAGAAAATGATTCCATCTTGCCTAGGTTTATTTATTTATTTTTGTTCTTCTGTTTGAGGTTGAGATGTGTTCAGAAAAACCCACTCTACTCTGAAATTGCCATTTCTCTAAAGTTGGAACTACGGAGTTTCCTTGAGGGTAGGTTTAATGTACAAGAGCATGAACTGTGTCAGTATGTGTGTGAATGTGCATGTGTGTGAACATGTATACATGTGTGCTCTAGCGTGTATGTGTGTGTGCATTTGTATATGTATGTGTGAGTGTAAGTGTGCATATGTGTATACAAGCATGTGAACATCTATGACTGAGTGTGTGTATATGTGTGACTATGAGCATATGTACATGCATGGGAATAAGTGTGTGTATGTATGTGTATCTGTGTGAGTGTGCATGTGAGAGAGAGTGTGTGTGTGTATAGTAATTGTAAGCCACTAATAGTAAGCCATGTTAGTTTGTAATCTATCTTTGAGGTAAGTCAACAAAATTGTTTAAATCTATCTGTATGCGTGTGTGTATCTATATACACCTACAGACACCTAAATATATATATAGCATTGTACAATTTTGCAACAATAGTAACGTGCTAGGCCGGGTGAACTAGAGAAACAAATCCAGTGACACTAAAATATGTATGAGAGAAAGCTTTATATCAAGGAGTAAATATCAGGAAAACATCCCAACCCGGTCCAACTCAAATGCGTAAGTCGGATACTAGTCCATAAGCTCCTCTTCAGACTCACATAGCCACAGGCAATGATCACACACAGGAAGATCACAGGCTGGTGGATGCAAAGTCTTGTGGATCCAATGTGGTGGACACATCTCCAGTGCTCTGGCAGTTCTCAGAGTGACTTGCCACAGAAGGGGAAGGCAGAGGGAGACGGGGAGGTTCGCAGGGTCCTCTTTATGAGAAGGCCACACCCACAAAGAGGCACCATCAGGCAGCGATCTGACTGACAGGTTGAATACCACCTCTACACTATTATATATATTCAAGTATACATGAAATTATGTAAGCACCACCAGTAACAAGCAAAAAAAAATCTTTGAGTAGTCACATAGATACGCATGCTATTTGGGTGTGGGAGAGTACATGGGAGTACATACATGCTTGTGTGTTCTCTATATACAGATATTAATATGTACAAAAACCTCATCTGGTGCACAGTGATGGTTATTTCCTAGATATACTTTTGTGGGCTCGATTCACTGGGGACTGAAGACTCAGGACCATAATCCATTGGACCAACGAAGTCAATGGACATAGCTTAATAAAGATAATTTTCTATATCCTATTTTTGTGAGTTATGTCTTGGACCTTAAAAATTTGTGAGTGGAAATCTAAGATACAACGGCCGGTCTCTTTGTTCCTGTCTAGAGCAAAGGAGAGTGAAGGAGACCAGAGTCAAGGAGGAAGATGGTCCACAGTAGAAATGGCCCAGGTGGGCCATAGCCTCTTCTAGCTTGCGATAGAGCCAGAGGGTGCCTGGCTACCATGCCAGCCGGTCTGCCGTGATGTGGCCTCTCAGCCTCCAGAGCTTTGCCTGACAAAGTCCCGGTTGAGATGTTCATGTTGCCGCAACACTAGCCAGCTGGACCAGGCAATATTCATGGTGGCACGGCCTGAGCCTTGTCAATTCCCTACTTGTCGGGAGCCCTGGGCAGGCCATGCTTTGGCGTCTTCCTTGGTTTGCAGCTGAGCCTCCTGGTATGACTCTGTCCCATTTGCTCTTTTTATAACTCAGAAGTCATTAGTTTCAGAACCCAATCTATTCACGGATGATCTTATTAACCCCCCCCACCAAAAAAAATCCTTCTTTTTCCAAGCAGGATCACATCCATATGTACAAGCTCCAGGAGCTGAAGGCAGATGTTGGGAGGCACTGGCGCTTTCCACTCTGTGTGTATATCCAACACTTCTTTCATTCGCTCCCAAGTTGTCTCCATTTAAAATATTTTCCACTGTGGTTGCCAAGAATACAAGCTAAATAAAAGACCGTCCAAATCTCACACTCACTTCCCCGGACTTGATGCTGACTCATATGGAACCTAGAGGAGAGGGTAGAGCTGTCCCTGTGTGTTTCCGAGACTCTTAACTCTTTATTGGAGGAGAAAACCTCATTGATCTCGGTGGAGCATCTGGTAATTTCGAACTGTTGATCTTGTGGTTAGCAGTTCAATGCATCATCTCTGCACCAAGGTGGCACCTACTTAATCGATGACAGAACACACAGTTGGGTTATTTCTTCATTGCAGCCCTGGGGCATGATTTGGGCCTTTGATCTTTGGAGAGTGTCCACAGCAGGCACAGAGTCTTGTCACAAGTTGACCCCAGGTTGGCTGTCATTCAGGATGCCCTTCTGTACAACAGAACACAATGCAACCCAGGCCTGCATCCTCTTCAAGACCACCCCAGTGGGCACAGAGCTTCCAAAGACTTTTGGAAGGTAAGTGGTTTTTAGAGGATCTATTTAAGAAGTGCCTACGTGTGCCAGACTCGTTTTCAGGCGCCCTCTCTGCAAAGCTCCATGGAAGAGAGGAAGCACGGCGTGTTCCTTCTCCACCACCTTGCTCGTCGCAAGGGTAGACGACCACTGCTCTCTCTGAAGAGAAGGAACCCCTCCGCTGGTACGATGGAGGCGAACAGGTCTCCCAGTGCACAGCGGACGGATGAGTGACCTCACCGTCGCATGCTGTCAGGCTCAAGTCAGGTGTGAAGAGGTGGCTGGGCTCCATTTTTGCCAGGAGCTATTATTAGATGGGTGTTAAAGCAGAATGTTTAGTATTGTGGACATCCAGGAGCTTTGGGGGGTATTGATAGGCTCAGTTTTCTAATTCGTAAGATGCAGGTTTCACAAAAGGCACCCGGGCCCTGCTGTGGAATCCTTCTGATACTTTTCTGAAGTTGACAAGACAGGCAGGTCCCAGTTCCAAAGGAGACTGGTTTCTACGTCTGTCTTGACGGTGAGTTTGTACGTCAAGTCGGAACAGGTCCGTCTCGCTCTTTCTGATGATTTTCAAACTGCACCTATAGCAAGGGGAAGTGATTTTGATGAAGAATTTGTTGCTAATAGGAGTCTGTTCAGGAGCTCTGCTGGCAGAGTGGTTTATGCATCGGCTACTAACCATTCAGTCAGCAGTTCAAAATCAGTTGCTCTGAAGGAGAAAGACGGGGCTTTCTACTCCCAAAAAGAGCTACAGTCTCAGAAACCCGCAGGGGCTGTTCTACGGGGTTGCTATGTGTTAGAATCGACTCTATAGCACTGAGAGTCTTTTTGGCATTGCTTTGTTTTCAGGAGTCAGTTCAAATCTTTCAAAGTGAGGGCAAATGAACCTAGAGTTAAAAGTTGTCCGTAAATTGGACTTCCATAACCTGGAAGTACAAGGAAAAGTAAAAAATGTTGCTATAAAATCATGGAAACCTTTGTTAAACAGAAGTATAAAATCCAGTAAGTTAGCGTTGCTCTGGATATCCTCCATCCAGGTCTGCACACTGGCCTGAGGGCATTGCGTGTGCCCCTCTCTGTCCCTTCCCCGAAGACTTCTGCACCCCTCAATTCATTCACATCATGCCGGACAGACAGGGCTCGCATCCTTGTGGGACTCAAACCATGTTCCTTTGTCACGGTCTTTGAGTTTGGGCACAAAAGAAGGCTGACGGGCAAAGATCAGGCTTGCAGGTGGATGGGCTCAGGTTTCCCTGGAGTTCTCATAGGACCAAGGTAAGGAGCAGTGCACTGTCTTCATGGAAACAATTCCTCAGGCCGACTTTCCGGGCCTCTCCTCAGGAAGGCACGTTTCCATGTCCTTAGAACTTCCTCACAATAAGCTCCTGTGAGCGTCCTCTTTGAGTTGGCCCAGCAGAGCCCCACGGAAGTCATTGTTTGGACTGAACCTCGTGTCTGAATGCGCGCCACAAGATCCAGGGCATGAAGGCAGCCTGAGTTGAGGGCCGATGGACTCAATGGCAGCTATAGCAACACTATTTGTAGCATGTGGAAGTGATCGTGGTTTAGATAGTCTGGGTTTCACTATACATATTATTAAAATGAATCTCATCTTTGCTTATCATTATTTGTCTAATGTAGCTACTCTACAACCAAACCAAACTCACTGCCACGTGGTCCATTCTCACTCTCGACAACCCTAGAGGCAGGGCCGAGGGGGCCCTGTGCAGTTCCTAGATGGTACTTTATTGGTACTTCATCCACATGCCCTACAATTCAATAATTCAATCCTATCGAGAACCTTGTGCAATCATCACCACAATCAATTTCTAGAAGTTTCTTCTTCCTCGCACTCATTGTTATCATGCAATTATTTGTTAATTATCACAAAACTATACAAAACAGAGCATTCTCCAGCTCACCGACGGCTACCTGTATCATTCCGTGCCATTGATTACACTCTTCAAGTTATAAAACCATTATGGATATCCTTCAGACTGTAACTCTTGATGAGAGTAGAAAGCCTCGTCTTTCTCCCTCGGAGCCCCTGATGGTTTCAAACTGTTGACCTTGACATTAGCAGCCCCACATGCGTTAACCACCAGGCCACCGGGGCTCCTAGCAAGTTGACAATGGCTTTCTATTTCTATCAGACGACTTAGAGCGCATGCTCTACCTGAAATACAAGAGTGCAAAAATGGCTCCCTCGTGGGAAGCAACTCTCAAAATCAGCTGCAAGAGAAGTGAAAAAGAATCCTTGGTGGTGCAGTGGTTAAGTATCTGGCTGATAAGCAAAACTGATAGGCACGTGGAACTCCACAGCTGCCCTTGGTGAGACAGCGATGGCAGTCTGTTCCCATCAGTGTTGCTCCTGTTGCTAGCGGCCATCAAGGCGGTTCTGACCCTTGAAGGCACCCAGTAGCAGCAGCAACAACAAGAACAACAACATGATTACAGTTGTGGAAACAATACGGGGCCATCCCACTCTGTCCTACAGGGCTGTTTGTTTTCTCCTACAGGTCAGAGAATGGGTTGGGCAGACAAGCAGCAGAATGGCGAGAATTGTAGGCTGCATCGTCAATGCCTCTTCTAATGCGAGGATCATATCCAGGCCTAACCAGCGGGCGAAAGGACGCCCGTGAACAGCATCAAAAAGAAATCAAACGCGGGTTTCCAAATCCTCGCCTTGTCTCTGGAGCCAACGCTGAGAAAGCAGCTCTGGTGGAAGTTGGGCTGGGCTCCCGTGGCACTCAAATCCTCCTTTTGATTTTCTCCTGATCAAAGATGGCACCTCATCACTGAAGAGGAGCCCGGGGCTCCTGGGAGGATTTTCTCCTGGCTGGGTACATGGCGACCCAGGGAGATGAAGTGATAACTTAATAATTACAGCTGAGGGCTTCCTGAATAACATTGAAACCCCTGCCTACTAAGCAATAAAGAGAA
Organism: Tenrec ecaudatus; assembly: GCF_050624435.1. Classification (NCBI taxonomy): domain Eukaryota; kingdom Metazoa; phylum Chordata; class Mammalia; order Afrosoricida; family Tenrecidae; genus Tenrec; species Tenrec ecaudatus. The sequence goes on along the minus strand of NC_134540.1, from coordinate 15,094,344 downwards.
ATGGGGCCCGTGTCAGTGGTAGGAGACAGGGAGAAGCAATGCTTTGATAGTCAGTTGCAGTCTTTCACAGAGCTACCCAAGTTCAGTCGGTTGGGCCATGAGGTTTCAGGTGGGTCTCTGTCCCCCTTTATTTCCAAGGCAAGATGCTAGCGCTCTGTCAATGCTTGCTCTGTCCATAGGCAGGAAGGGGAGTTAATCAGTGTAATGTGTCAGCTTCCTCATCCAACAGGAGAAAGACCATTCCCGCCTCGTTGCCAATCTCGCCAGTCTCCTAGCTGGCCATCCCCTTCCTGGTACAAAGCCCATAATTTACTTTAATTACATCAGCGTAATCAGTGTCAAATTATTTGCATGCCAGCTGGTTTAAACTTCAATGGCCAGGAGTCATCAATCACCACACTACAAGGAATGCCCAGATCAGGGCAGGGAAGTACATTCTATGATAAACTTCCATGCTCCAGGGGCAGCTATGACAAGCCTTTACTCCTATGCCCTGAGGGACAAGTTTTGTGTCCATTTGGCTGGGCCAGTCTGCTTGTTTCACAGTTGAAGCCTCCCCCCAAGATGTGATCTAACATAAAGTAATCAACTCCATGCTAGGATTTGCTTTGAGCAGCCAAACAGTTGTGGAAAGATTAGGGTGCGAGGCAATCCCCTTAATCAAGTGATAGCCCTAAGGCAATTGGAAGGAAATTTTAGGGTGGGGTGAAGTGGGAGTCCCTTACTCCTATTGAGGCAGATATTCAGGGAAGTATTGTTTTTTTCATGCTTGCTGCTCTGGATCTTGCATCTGTCTCAGAGACTCGTTTTTTTTGTTGTTGTTGTTGTTAAACTTGAGGCAAAGGTCTGCCATATTCCCTGCCAAACCAGAGAGCTCTAGAGACCTGCTGTATTGCCTACTCACAATGGATTCATTTGCCTATGCAGCCCTGAGCCTGATCAGCTGACCTCAGGTTCATCCACCTCCCTCCATCCCCCTCTGGTTTTCCTGTTTAATGGTTTATCTTTCTGTTTCCTGACACAGGTCAGGAAAACCTCCAGCTTAATAGCGGACCTACGGGCTTGAACTGGATTGGGTTTAAGCATTTTCTACAACTGTGCGAGCCACGCCCCACTGGTTTTGCTTCCTAGCTTATCTCAACCCGGATCTCATCAATAGCAGATACTTTGCCAACAGCACAGTCAGTTTCAACAATGGGTTTGAATTGGTGAATGCAGTGTCAAGTTCACTGGCATGATCAAGATAGATGTGGTCATAGGAGTCCAACAGGATCTCCTTAAGTTACGTCTGAGATTCCGTGTATGCACACAGACAAAATATGCTGGAGACACACCCCACTGTTGCCCGAGGACACAGGAGCCCAGGTCACCCCAGGCCCATGCCCAGCACCTCGTGGGGAAGGGCTTCGGCCCTGGTTTTAGGAGGAGTTGTGATCAACTGTACCATACAGCAGGCCCAGACTCTTGCCGTCTAAACGATGCTGTCTTTGTCTCAAGTATACTTTGCATACAAAGCGAGGTCAGGGCAGCTAGGCTAAGTCTACAGAGTTGGGGCCTTCACAGAGCTTCAAGAGCAGAGCAACCTGCTTGGTGCCTGCTTATTCCATAAACATGTGACTCAATCTTGTTTGAAATGGACACATCTACAACCTAGTAGCTAGGTGGTTCACAACTCATCGACTAGCTTCTCACTCTGTGGTGGCTTCTGTCTTGCTGGGATGCTGGAAGCAATGGCACTGGCATTTCAAACACCAGGTGGGTCACCCAGGTGGGCTGGTTTGGGCAGAGCTTCCAGAAGAGGACCAACTGGAACGACCTGGTGATACTGTTAATAATGAGCCAGCGAGATCCTATTACGAGCCCAAGTTTCCACCTTCTTCCCATCAAAGGAAGCGTCGTTCAGTCCCAAGTACACAGTTCTTTCTACCTCAAAGGGACAATAGGCCCTCGGCATTACGTTCTGAGCCAACCTGCAGATGTCTGTTTTAACGAGGGCGTTCCAGAATGTGCTGCAGACAGAACCACTCGGGGAGTTTTTACAAGGCTCAATGCCCAGGTCACATGTATACCACTGAAATCAGGAGGTTGGGAACCTGGTATCAGCATGTTTGAAAGATTTCCCAAAGAGTCCAATGGGCATTCATTTCAGTGTGGATTCACTGACTAAGACGCTTCACTTCAGGGAGGACTTTGCTGATCACTCCACTGATTTAGGTTTCTCTGTAGTTTAGGTTCCCCCGATTCATAGGTCCTGACACCTTTTTCCCATTAGCTGTGCCACTTGGGGCCTGGGATTCCCTATCTTTTAAGCGACACACTACACGAGAGCCAGATTCATGTCTGTGTGTCTCACCTGACAGACCCAGTGCAGTGCCTGGTGCATGGGCGAGGTGCTCCGTAAGTATGAGAGACTTCCAACCAAAATACGGAAAAGATCCCATTATCTCTCCAATCCATTTTTCCGAAGCATCCTCAGAGGTGCGCACAAGTCATCAAATCACCAGTCACCTTTTCACCGGGACTTTCTCTCCGAATGAAAATTAGCCAACTCATTCAATATTAAGTTCAATGGGCATCACCGGGGGCCCGGGGAAGAACGCTCACCTTCCATGCAGTCAAGAAGAGCCATGGGGGTGCAGTGGCTACTCGTTGGGCTGACAACCATCGTCAGATCCCAGAAAGATGAGGCTTCACGTGCCCATAGAGTTAAAATCTCAGAAACTCCAGAGGTAGTTCTATTTGTGCTCAGGACTCGCCGTGAGTCGGCATCAACTTGATGACACTGAGTGTGAGTTTTCTACAAGCCAAGACCCAGGTTCGATTTCTTGTCAATGCACCTTAAATGCCATCACCACGGTATAGTTAGTGAAAGGTAGCATGTTGCTATGATGCTGAAACCGATTTCAATTTAGCTCCCCGACAAAGTCAGACGAGGACAAAAGACGCGGTGAGCTACTCACAAAAGCCAACCAATGAGAACCTGCTGGGTCATCCAGTGGACTCTTGTTGGACATGGAATTGTCATGAGTTAGGGTCAACTTGATGGAAGCTAAGAATAACTGTATAACCAATTTTCTAACAGCTTCGTCGAGTCAGGGCCACCCAAAGCACACCCCGTAGAGTAACAGAAAAAACTTGTAATCTACGTACAAGTAATCTTATGTAGGGATCCTGCATGTGAAACCATGAGTCAGTTAAGTAATGCGGCAGACTCCCTGCCATCGAGTCAACATTGACGTCGACTCGTAGCAACTCTAGAGGACGAGGTAGAACTGCCGCCATACGTTTCTCAGATGGGTACTGTTTGCGGGAGTAGAAACCCCCTTTCTCCCAAGGAGCAGCTGGTAGCTTCAAACTGCCAACCTTGCAGTTTTCAGTCCAAATGACACCACCAGGCCTCAAAAACATGTGAAAGAAGGGCTTAAATGCCTGTGAGTGGAAGATGCTAATCAGTAACACATGCATATGGGAGTTTGACTTCCTAGTATTATGCGTCTGAAATGGGCATTGCTAGTCTCATTTTTTATCCAAGAAGATGGCTAGGTGGCAAACAAGCATAGGATAAGCTGCTCCTGGTCATTAGCCACCAGAGAGCTGTAAATCAAAAGCACCCTGAGATCCCTCCTCCCCCAGCAAGGATGGCACTGATCATGAACACAGAGAATATCCAATGCTGGGAGGCTTTGGGGAGACCGGACTCTCACACCCTGCTGGGGGGACTGCAAAAGGGAACAACCAGTCTGGTGCCCTGAGCAGGACAGCTCAAAGTTCTGAGCTCCCAGTTTGCCCAGGAGAAGCCCCAAACCCATTTAGGAGTTTCCCCATCACTTCTGCCTCCACTGAATTCCTCCTAACCATCAATAGGTGGCATGAAGAGCTTTGGCCTCAGGGAAAGTGACTAAGAGAGTGGGCAGTAACGCCTCTAATCGTCCAGGAAGAGGTGGCATAGTCTCTGGGGACTCGCCTGGGTGTGCCCTTCAAGGAAATTGGGGTGTAAGGTGTTGTGGGAAAGATTCACATCCTCGCTGCCTTGGATGGAGGGTCCTGAACCAATCTTGTAAGCTCTTCTGTCTAAGAAAACCATATGTGTCCCAATCATGGTCCCATTCCTACGACCATAGTCCCATTTGTAATTGTGTTGTGTTGGTCTGCTGCCCATCATGCTTTTGTGAGTTTGCTTTGAGGTCCCACGCCCTTGATAAGTCTCTCTATCTGCAAACCCTTGTACACCATTACAACCTCCTTCTGCGAATGGTCTCCTTTGTCTGGATGATGTGTCTTTGCGTTTTCCTGTTTTGGACGTCATAGTCTCCTTAAATGTTACTAGAGACCCGAGGTCTCTTTTGTACCCTAAGACACTCAGAATTCTAGAAATATCATATGATGCAACGACCCCCTTTCTGGGTGTGGATCCCTGAGAAATAAGGGCAGTGTTATGGATAGGCACAAGTACACTCAAGTACATCCAGCCTGATCCACTCCAGCAGAAGGATGGAGACAGCCTCACGTGGGTCTGAAGTCACTCTGGAAGGGCACCTTTCAGTCAAAAATTGGCTGGTATGACACAGAAATCAGGACCCCCACCCCAAAAGAGTGTGTTCCTTAGTATCATCAGCTGTAGGAGACCAACCGAGCAACTTGCTCCAAACCAAAGATGAACCGGATGAAAGGCAATGAGGAGCTCACAGACAAAACAAGAAAGGGCAGGGCCAGCATGCTGACGGATGGCAATGGTTCCCTGGAGCAACTTGTGTATGAACTCACACTCACTGCCACAGGGTCACCTCCGATGCACGGCAACCTGATAGGACAGAGAACAGCCTCTGCGGGCGGCCGACGCTGTCAATCTTTGTGGCATTGAAAGCCTCCTCTTTCTCCTGAAGAGCGACTGGTAATTCTGAACTGCAGACCTTGTGGTTAGCAGCCCAACCTGTAACCCACTAGGCCACCAGAGCTCCTTGAAACAGAGTTGTCATGTAAAAAGTATTTGTTGACTAAATGAATGACAGGAGAAAAAAAATCCCTCGTGTGAGTGGGGCTGCTAGCCAGAAGGCCAGTGGTTTGAAACTAACAGCCACTCCCTGGGAGAAAGCTGAGGCTTTCTACTCCCATAGAGATGTACAGTGTCAGAAACCCACAGGGGGCATTCGATTTTGTCCTATAGGGTGGAGATGAGTGGGCATTGACTCAATGACAGAGAAAGTGAGTGAAGTGACACTTTTATGCCCTGTAAATACCGAGGTAAAGTGTATGCTGTCCCTCAGAGTACTGTTACTAGTATTAACTAAGCCTGAGTTGTGGGAGTAGAAAGTCTCCTCTCTCTCCCACAGAGTGGCTGTTGGCTTAGAACTGCCGACCTTGTGCTTAGCAGCTAATGTATAACCACTACGCCACAAGTCTCCTAAACCTTTACTGAATCCACAGTGCAATGTCTAAAGAAACGCAAGTCTAATGTATACATGACAGTGTACAGGCTGGCTCCCTCCCCGAAGAGAACATTCTGTGACTCGGGGAGTCTTCCTGAACCCCAGTCATCAGCAGCCTTTTGCTTCTGTGAGCCAGAAAACTAGATCCACTCATGAAAGCAGGTGCGGGGAGAGATAGAAAAGAAATCTCCATTTTGAAAGATGGACGCTCATCTTTAGTGGATTTTGATCAAGCATTTAGGATAATATTGAAATGATCAGCCTGGCGAATCCTAGCGCTGCGCTAGAAGGAACAGACTTGATGGTGTCCTCTAAAATGTTTATGCTCCTCACATTCTTAGCTTGCACCCGAGTCCTTGCCAATGTAAATATTTTCTAGTCTGTCTCTAGAAACGATAATCCCTACATCCGGCACGGGTAAATCCACTCTCGAGCAGGATCTCCGATTGTGGGGAGAAGAGCGGAGACGGTTCTCACTAATTTCCAGAAGCCAACACGGACACAGACAGCGAGGCCCAGAGCAGCTCAGGGGCCCTTAGGCCCAGCACATATACAGATGCTACAAACTCTGGTAATGTTCCCAGGCCACATCAGAGAGAGGATACATCCCTTTTCTCTGGAGCTCTTGGATGAGAGAAGGCAGTGGGGAAAGTTCTAATGAAATATGTGGAAGATTAGCCCGAATGCCTTAAGGACAGCATCAGCCTTTTTTCTGGGTGAAATCTGAGTTGGTAATGATAGGCCTCATCCTAATCTAGCAAAGGATGGAAACTGTCCAACACTATTTATGCAGTGGGTGACAGTACCCAGGCCTGAGGGCTGTGACTGCTATTCATTGTTGTTCTGTATTGTAGCCCTGCTGCCCCTGGTCAGGAGGAGTGGGCGAGGTAGAAGTGATTGGCACTAACGAACTGAATAAGCCAGCTTGGTCCTGAACAAGACACACCAGATCTCTTCCGCCAGTCAAAGTCAGAGACTTCCACAGACAATGCTGTCCAGTGGGGCACCTTTTCTTTAAAAAAACAAAACAATGAATCCATCATTTGAGGAAGAATTGGGTGCCCGATTCAAACCAAATTCACTGCTAGCAAGTCAATTCTGATTCCTAATTGGGCCAGGGTCAGAGTAAATGTGTGGGGTTTGGTATCCCTAAAAGTGTTGGGTTTGTTGGTTTGTTTTTTTGAGGGTGCGCAGCAAAGATTCTCTAGGAATGATTAATAATAATAATAATATTCCTAAAATTTGGAAGTCTAACTTCTAAAATCTTTACCATCCCTTTTACAAAGTAATGAACAGGAAGAATTGCTTTTCTCTGACCTCTGATCAAAAGGTTCCGTTAGTTGATTCATCCAGAATCCTTAAACATTTTAAGCCAGACTTTCGTATTTACTCATTGACTTTCTTAAATGCCTCGTTTCTTGAATCGTTAAAAAGTCCTACCACACACAAGCGCAGTTCTTGTGACTTAACAAATTGAAACTTAAAATATTGTGGCACTTACATGATCTCAACTCATTCCATAGTGTTTAAAAATGTAATAGGATTTCAGCTTAAAACCCCAGGCCAGAGTAAAAGTGAATTATCCATTTTTAATTTAATCATAAGGCTCAATGAAGATACATGAACATGATAGATGCCAGGTACCTCCAGATGTCTTTAAAAAAAAAAACGTTTACTTATTTAATGAATTACATTTTTTTAGCCTCCCCCTTCACCAAGTTAATCATGCATCTACCCTCTAAATGGTGATTTATTCTCCTGGGACAAACTGGTAACATTTGGGGTCAGCTTTGGACTGCCAACCACAAGGTCCATTGGAAGCTCGCTGACAGAAAGGTAAAGCTGTGTCCTCCTATAGAGGGTGACAACCTTTCGGGTTGCTATGAGTCGGAAGCCACTTGATGGCAACGGGTCTGTGCGTTTGATTTTTTGTTTCATCTGAAGGCCATCTTCAGATTTCATAACACAGGAAAACATACGATTATGGGGTGGTTTTCCTAAACACTTAATATTAAAGAAACGCACAGGACAATGCTGGGGTAGATGATGAGACAAGTGTTTGAGGTAGTGTTCTTCCCTGGGTGTGGCAGATTCCAGCCAAGAGGTCAACCTGGAACTGCAGGAGATCCTGGGGAAGTTTTTTCACAACCGTCCTCCCCCCACCAAGGAAACTCTTTTAGGACAGTCCTTGGGCAACATGACCTGAAGACCATCTCTAAACAAGGTGTCTGAGGCCTATGTGGCTTAGCTAAAGTCCTACCTGTTACTGAATGCCCTCTGCTAAGAGAGTGTCCCAACCGACAGCAAGCTTTGAGCATCTGTCTTCAAGGCACATCCTCACAATGGTTCTTGTGCTTCAGCCCATTGTTTCGGCCACTGTGTCCATCCATCTTGTCAGTCCTTCCTCTTTGTCACTGCCCTCGGCTCGACCAACCATGCCGCCCTTCTCCAGGCACCGACATGAATCTTACATCCCTGCTTCTAAGAGCATTCTGGCGAGGCTTCTTCCAAGACAGATCTGTTTGTTCCTTTGGGTTTCTTGGGTATTTTTATTAAACCCTTGAGCTGGAGTAAAAAAATCAATTACCCATTTTTAATTTAAACATAAAGGCTGATAAAGATACCAACACGTGGTGCCAGCTATGTTCAGATTTCCTTATTAAAAGTATTTACTTGTTTAATTAATTCATTATTTTAGCCTCCCCCTCCCCCCAGTTAATCACGTATCTATTCTCTAATAGTGGTTGACGGGCCACCATTAGACTGTCAAGCACAGGGTTGGAGGTTCCAAGCTCAAAGTGCATTCCACAGCTCTCTAAATACAATTCCAAACAGGACAAAGCAGCGCCCGTTTCTGTGCGTCGCACTCACAGTGTGGTGGATGCTCTGCCTGGGCAGGCTTCGGTCCTCTGCACCAAGTCCCTCGAGCCCTGGGCGCCAGGGCACAGCGCAGGCGGGAGCTTATGGCATGCCGGCTCCGACACTAATCTACAACATGCACGGGCTGCAGTTTCCAGACCTTTAGCTCTATTTTCCCCAGGTGGGAGCCAGCGGGGCATGGGGCGAATAGCTCAGTCACGGAAAATGAGAAGAATTCACTGATATTTGCTAAGGCAAAGGACTCACAAAAACACTAGGTGACATCTGCTTGTAATTGGAGGGGGAGGGAGCAAATCTCATGTAGGAATTAAACATCATGAGTTATGAAAATGATACTTTTCTACATAATACATATTTATTTAGAATGACATTTCACCTTTTAAGGCACCAACCCATCCATGCACATAGCCCCGGCCTCCAAGGGCAATTATTCAGAACAACGGATGTATCAGCAATCAGTCTTTTTTTCTTCGAAGAACCTCTTTATAAAAGTTAACTTACTTAATGAGCCATCCCTAAGCATTAGCAGGAGTCCCTCGGTGAATGGTAAGTGCTGGGTGCGGGGTTACCACCTGGAAGGTCATCGTTTGGACCCATCCAGAAGTCCCCCCGGAGCCCTGGAGGCATAGCGAGTATGCATTGAGTGGCTAACCATGAGGGCAACAGTTCAAAACCACCAGCTGCTCTTAGGGAGAAAGATGAGGCTTTCTACTCCTGTGAAGAGTCACAGTCTGAGAAACGCACAGGGCAGCTCTACCCTGCCCTGTAGGGTCTCTCTGAGTTGGAATTGATCCGATGGCATTGAGTTGGTTTGGGTTTGAAGAGGTTCCTCTGTAGGCAAGTCTACAGATCTACCTGTGAAAGAGATACTCTGCACACACATGCGCACACGCGCGTGCACATACACACACACACATGCACACACACACCACAAACCAATGTTCAGATGTAGACAAACGGCACTGCATTCTATTCGCAGGAAACAAGGCATGGTGTGAGACGGCCGCCCTAACGCTCTCCCCGCCAGCCTGCCTGGAAACAGTGTGCGGCCCCATCTTTCCCTTTGGCAGAATAACCAACAAGCCAAATGGAATGCCAGGGCCGACTTGTCCCTCTTTGGGCCAAGCAGGTTGCTGACACTCCTCCACCTGAAGCACTTCCTAAACAACAACAACAACAACCCAATGGAACATGAAGAACAAGATGAATTTCCACATATATCCATTAAAACGTCTGTAAAAAGCCATTTGACGCTGCCGAGAAATGGCCCGGTTGGTAAACTCATTAGTGAGTCAGGTCCCAAACGGAAACTCGGACGTCATTATCGATGACCCCATCGTGGTGGCCGAGCCCGGGAGGTTCAGAGGCCAACACGCCTTAGGGCCGGCACAAATCTGGGCCAGGCCGGAGACCGGAAGGCCAGGGACTTACTCCTCAGTCCCGAGGAGCTTCATCCTGAGGAAACACCAGCGTTACCCAGTTCCTACGATAATCACTTTAATGAAGTCTAATTTATGTGCTTCTTCCAGGTCTTGCTTGTACACAGCCGATTCTAAACACCCGGAGACTTCCCAGTTCTCATTAGAGGAAATGACAATGTTTTAATAAATAATGCGGCTTCCTGCAATTTGGGCCCAATCTACTGTTATTAGGCTCTCTTTGTAGGGTTTGCCTCCACAAGCACACCGCGGAGACTTCCTGGCTTGTAACCCTCCTCTCAGAGGGACCCGCTGCGGCTGCAGCTCATGCGGACACAAATCCCAGACAAGCAGAATTGGGTCATGACGAGCAGGTGATATGCCTGAACATATGCAATACCCTGTGACCAACACCTCCCCCCCCACCCCAACAACAACCCTATAGAACAGGGTAGGCCCATGAATCTCCAGAGGAGCAGCTTACGGTTTCAACCTGCTGACCTTGCAGACGGCAGCCAAATGTATAACCCATTACCTCATCAGATTCAGATCCATCTTTGGGGTCTTTGCGGTCTCTAGTGCCTTCCTCCTGCTGCAGGCAATCTGACCCAGCTGTCGCATACAGGTAATCCTTCCCTGAGTTCCTGAAGGAAACCATTGGGTTTTTTCCTAGTCCCACTGGGCCAGGATGGTCTTTCGATAATAGTATTTAAAACCGGTGTTTGGTTGGAGGAAGGAGAAGGTGGCGAAAGGATGCCGGAGGAGGGGTGGGGTGGGGGGGAGGTGCAGAAGAAAGGAAATCACTTCAGCAGAATTTTTTTCTGTAAGAATAAAGGGTTCTTTTTGGTCTCACCCACCTTCCAGAAACAGGGCCATTCAATTGTGTGCACGGCTTTCCAAAGCACAAGATTTCCCAGCCAGGTTCTAGAATTCTCTTGCTTGTTCCAGGTACATTCATTGCAAGTCGGAGCACGCCAACGACAACAACAACATCTTAAAAGGGAGCTTTTATTTAAGAAAGGGAGGGAGAGGGTTTTTTTTTTTTTTTAAGACCCTGGAAATGATTGTTCAGCTGTCCAAGTAGTCTATCTATTGCTTGCATATGCTTAAAATTCTCTCCCTCCATGAATTGTACAGCGCATTTTGGGTACTAGGGATATCATCTGAAGGAAAATTTTAAAAGTTTAGAACTGTGATTAAAATAAAGTAAAAAATAAAAAGGCCAAGAGACCAAACCTCTTTTATAGCAATTCAGGAATCCCGAGGCCATCTTTATTCATTCGTTTGGCTTTCAGCGGCAATGGTTTTGTCCCTAGCAGCATTGTGCAAGCTTACTGAAGGATGCCCCGCTGGAAATTCTCTTCCCATTACCATGGTGAAAACCATGGTAGATGGAAGCTAGGAGGGCGGGCTCCACGACCCATTGGAGCACCGGCACTGTGACCTTAAAGCAGCCTCACAACTTAGAAACGGCCCCTCCGTCCAAGTGCTAAGAAACACCGGCTAAAGTCCCGTTTCAGGCCAGCCAGTCTTGTGTCCCCCATCACTTCTCAGAAAGGAACCCCTTTCTGAAAAATGTGAGCCTCTCCACAGTGACATCCACTATCCCTGGTGGCTGGGAGCGGGGGGGGGGGGGGGGGGGGCTCTGCGTCAGCACACTATCCTGAGGACGCCCCCTCCCCCTGCTGAGATGCTCAATAGCTCTGGTGGCTTCCGGATGTGCCCAAAGCAAAGTCACTGGGGCAAACTGACAGCCATTGTGTTCTTCGCTTAAAGTCATTGAATCAGGAAGTCTCTGTGTCCCCCAATTGGCTTTACCTTCTTCCCTATTACTGTTGGAAGTGGGCTGGGGCTCAGGGGTTGTGGGGGAGATAATAGCCAGACTTTATGTCGTTTCTGATTTCACAGCTGCTGCCCCCCCCCCCCCCCATCAACATTCGTGGTTAGGTGCTTGGCTGCTCAGGAAAAGGTCAGCAGTCTCAACTCCTTCAGCAGTCAACTTCTGCACAGATTCAAACCCCCACAGCCAAGGCGAGTCCATGCTGGCTCCCAGCAACCTGACAGGGCAGGTAGAACTGCCTCTGTGGGGTGCTCAGATGGTCATTCCTTATGGGAGGAGAAAGTCTCATCTTCCCCTCATGGGATGGCTGGTGGCCTTGAACCACCCGCCTTACTGTTGGCAGCCCAATGCGAAACCACCACACTACCAGGGCTCTAGAAAACGCCACGGAGCAGTTCTACTCTGCCCTTTAGGGTTGCTGTGACGAGTCCCTTAGGTGGCAAGGCCCTGCCTGTGTTAACTCCAATAAGCGGGGGTTCTTACGGTCACATCTTTCCCAGTGAGTAGGTGATTCTCTCTGTTAAAAGGACATTTGCATGACAGGCTAAATTGGCTTTTCACCATGCTGTTGTTGCCCCTGTTAACTGCCCTTGAGTCAATCCCCAGCCTTTAGGGCTCTGTGCCCCGAGAATGAAGCCCCTGCACTACCCCCCTCCCCCCGCCACACACACACCCTTCCAGACAGTTTCCACCCACAGAGGTTTCTCTCGGGTTCCTTTTGGGAAGTTGAGCCCCAGGGCCTTCCTTCCTAGCGTATTATCAGGGTGCTCTCCTGAAACCCATTTAGTGCATCTGTGGTGGTGACCCTTGGCGTGTGCCCCGTGAGGTTAGAGTGCGGAGGTTCCGCCCCCTGCCCCGAGGAAGAAGATTCCCAGAGGCAGCCCAGCATTGGGAAGCAAGGCCCTGTTGGTTCCGTGGCGGAATTTGCTCCTTCCAGGCAGGGCCCTCGGGTCTGATTCTGGGCCGATGTGCCCGTGCTTGGCCGCCACGTGATAACTACACTGATGCCCCAAGGGCTGAGAATAAAAAGACACGCGTGGCAATGCTCACGGAAGCAGCTGCAAGACCCCGATGTAGGTGGGACAGAATGAAGCACAAAGACGTTATAATGAAACAGTTCTTTTTAAAATGTACGTAGATTTTTAAAATGAGGGTTTGGAGTGTTTGTTTTCTGCCATGACGACTTTGAGTAAATGACCCAATGTTTTCATGTGCACAGTGGACTGCAATTGGACACGCATGTTGAAAAACGCTGCTCGAAGGAGCGTTCCAAGAAGTTCCAGACTGAACGCAGCGTGCAGCCTTTCCCTGCAGTAGGAACGTGATCGTGGCCAGCACCCCCAAGCCTTCCCTCTGCCTCTCTGCAGTCACTGCCCACGTTCGAAAGGCAACCACCAGTCTAACTGCGAGCAGGACAGACGGATGCCCTCCGCCTGGGCCTTCTTATAAACAGAATCCTCAGTGATGCCCCCTCTGTCACGGCTTCTTTCACTCAACCCTTTGTACAAGTCATCAATATTTATGAGCACAATTATAACTGGCTTATCTGCATTCCACCCAATGGGCTCAGGCATGGCTCCTCTCGTGAGGATGGCCCAGGATTGGGCCGTGCTTCATTCTGTTTCTCACGGAGTTTCTGGGAGTAAGAACTGTCGAAGGCCCTCCAGGGGGTAGACTGACACAGAGGCTGCAGCCTCAGGAACAGTGGTGACCCTGGTGCAGGTTCCTCTCTGTGGTAGATAAAGTCGCTATGTTCTGTTGTACAGATGGGTCAGCACCGATTCAACCCAACAACAACAACCCAGCAGACACTGGGGTAGCTTTAGAAGTTTTCAATGATGCTGCTTCTATGAACCGTCTCACACGTGTCTTTTCATTGGCAGATCTTGCCCAACGTTCAGAGTGAAATCGGTAGATCGCAGGAGATCCACAGGCATCGTAGAGGACATTCCCTACTCAAAAACTGAGCCCACATGCCTGTCCATGAGAGTTCTAGCCAAGTCCCAGAAAGCCTTTCCAAAACAGGTATTCACTATGAGAACCGAAGGGTCAATGTCTACTCAACACACTCTTCCCAGCTACTCCTGTGGGAGCGTGGCCACAGATCCAGCCACGGAGCCCATGGAAATGGCTGCCTCTTGCTGCTATTTTGCATGGAATGGCTTTTCGACCATTATGCCAAGTTCGGGAGCATTGCCGGTCATCTACAAGGGTCTTCATGGATGGTAATGGCCGGGATGCAGCTTGGGCACCCCACAGGGGATAAGATGAGCCTTCAAGTGACTCCTGACGAGGGACGCTGTGGCTCCCCTGTTCTCATTTCCAGTCTAGTTAGTCGGGTGAGTGTTACATATCGTGTTTCCCATGCCTAGGGCGATGGAGTGGGGTGGGGTTGGGGGGAGAGCTGCTCCTCGTCCACTCAGCATTTGTGTGAACACAGCCAGGACAGTCTTGCTTCTACAGGTCTGCCAGAGGGTTCATCAGCATCCAGACATGCACATGGTAAGCTCACTTGACAATCAAGGGTTTCCCAGGCCTCCTTCCATCGTCTCGTGTACTTTGGACCTTTTATCAGGAGAGAACTGGCCCTGGGCAAAGACCTCAGGCTGGCTCAAGTAGAGGGGCCGCGGAACATGGAAAGCCCTCAACAAGATGGACCGGCATGGTGGCTGCCCGCATGGACTCCAATACAAGAGCCATCGGGATGATGGGGCAGGACTGCGTGGTGTTTCCTTCTGTTCCACGCAGGGTGGTGATGACTCAGAGATGACTCAATGGCACCAAACAACAACTTACTGCCAGCGATGGCTCTGCGGGTGTCGCGGGTTACATACAAGGGACCCGGGTGAGCAGTTTGAAGCCACCAACCGTTTTTCACAAGGAAGGTGAAGCTCCAACCCCTGTAAGTGTTACAGGCTCTGGTATCCATGCAGACAGTCCTAATCCGTCCCATTGGGTCCTGATGGGGCAGAATGGACTTGCTGGCAGTCAGTTTGGTTTTTGGAGGTTGAATCACTGTCTTTGTGAAATTATAAGACCTTGGATAGAATTGATCCGGACACGGTGCTTTTCACCCTCAAACACCCACCTGAACTACCAACCGCTTGGTTAATTGTGAACTTAACCTTTCATACTACAGAGGGAAAACAGCTACTTAATGGGTCAGGGGGTTTCACGTTGAAGTGGTGAAAACAGTTGGACACTAAATAGAGGTAGTGGTCGTAAAGTGGGGTGCATGCACTAAGTGTCCCTGAATTGTTCATTTCTAAGGGCTTAATTTAATGATCTGTAAATTCCACCGACACCAATTACTCTTTTCTTCCCTCCACAGACTTATTGGCATGTTCTTCACATATCACACAATTGAATGCTTCAATCTCATCAAGCAGAGTTGTACCATCATCATGACAATCAGTTACAACAGTTTTTCCATTCTTGTTCTAACTCCTCATTTCCCTCCTCCTCCCCTGCCACACCTCAGGAAATATCAATTCAGTTACTGTCTCTATAGATTTATCTGTCCTGGATTGGATAAACAGAAAAACAATCAAAAACAAAGAGAAACTAACAAGAAATCAAAGGAAAACAGATAAAAACCTCAATAGAAAAGAAAGCAGACAAGGTTAAAAAGAAAAACACATAAGAAGGAGTCAAGAAGGCGACCAACAGTGACAAAACTCACCAGAGTCAAACTGCAAGACGACAGCAAGCAAACAAACACAGAAAATATGAAAAAAAACACAGCAACACAAATTATATCAAGGGTAGATGGAGGGATAAGGTTTTAACAGCTCAAGTTAGATTTATAATTTAATCTCCTATAGTCTGATTATTACTCTCTGTCTGGCTATTCCCATCCCTCAATTATAGTTAGAGGGAAATCACCAGAGGTTACTCCCCATGTGGATCCTGAAAATAAATGTATTTTGGGCTTCCACCATCATCCATAGCCTCCTGCGTGCACCTGAGCCTCACAATTTAAACGCTAATGCCATTCCCTCCTTCAGATTTGGATTGTGTCGCAAACAATCCTTGGATCACAGATGTTTGTGTGCTTCTTCCAGGTGGACGTAGTTGACGTATTTCTCAGATGGCTACTTGAATAGAAGCCTTTCAGACTCCAGGTGCTATCCTCTCTGCTAGCCAGGCACCATCTAATTTCTTCACCACACTTTGCTACAGCACACGTATCTTCTGTGTTTCCGCCATGAGGGTGAGTCTCGAACAATGACATGGTATAAGAACAAATTGCTTTTAGGTTGGAGCTAGGATCAAGTGTGAGCCCCAAATCCATTCCTGAATCTATGTTTTTCATCTGTCACTAGTTCACCATAAGGACATCCCTGTTAATTTATGCTACAGAATCTTATTGATTATCTCCCTGGAACATAAGGGCTGTCTGTTTATAGTGTCTCTGATTAGCCCAGGGTACTAACACTGCAAATCAGTTAATCTTTGAAACTATCATCAGGATAAAAATCCCAGCAAATTTTGAATAGGACACACTCTCCAGAACCCAATAAACATTGTCTAAAAACAGTCAATACCAGTACAACAAATTCATTGCCACCTAGCCTATTCCAACTTTATAGGACAGGGTAGAACTGCCTCTGTGGGTTTCCGAGGCTGTAAATGTTTATGGGAACAGAAAGTCTCATCTTCCTCCACCCAGAGTGGCTGGTGGTTTCAAACTGCTGACCTTGCAGTTAGCAGCACAACCCAGAACGAGGGTTGACTATAGCACTGCAGAAAACATAAAACCAGGAGCAAGACTAAGGTGTTTGCATTTCTGATCACTATTTACCTGGAAGTCCTACAGTACAAGAAGACAATTAGTATACATTATCAGTATGTATTATTGGTATACATTTTATTAAGTTATAAAACAGATTTCTAGTTGGAAGAGATAACTTTGATTTTACAGTCTGAGTTTTATGTACCACACACCTAAGCTATTTGGTGGAGAGCACATTCTTTGAAATCCTGGCCCAGGCCAGCTTGGCTGGGTTTCACTAGCTGGTATTGTGCTTCTTTGTCATGACAACCCAGGGTGGAAACATCGTGAAAATAGCACAACTGAGCTCATGGGATCAAAGACCAGAGTGAAATGGTCCATTGTTAATTTCCAAGATCAGACAGGCAGTGTGAAATGAAATAGTTCAGTTGGGAATGAATCTTATTAGACTTCTGAAAGGCTTATGTACAATAGCACTGTCTCACCAGAAGTGTGGAAAGAAAAATTTCAGAAAAAGAAATAATGTGTGTTCCCACATGGACGCTTGTACATGAAAAACACAAGCAAAACAGGAGGAGCCCTGGTAGCGGTATGGATTACTAGTTGGGCCACTAATTGAAAGGTCGGTAGTTCAAAACCACCTTGGGAGAAGGATAAGGCTTTCTACTCCTGGAAAGATGTATTGTCTCATAATAAACCCAAAGGGGCTCTCCTCTCGTATCCTACAGGGATTGCATGAGTCAAATCTGTAGCCAACATGTTTATGGCACATTCCTTGGATGAAAAGATAATTGGCCATAAAAACGCTACAGATTACAAAGGCAAGCTGAAGAAACATTTCAGCCCTCTGCAGCTGGAAGCCTGGAATTGTGTTTTCACAGAAGGGTTCTGGTCTCCCTCCAGAGGGCAATTCCTAAGGGTGCTGGCAGATCCTGGTGGATCCTGGTTGTCCTCAGCAGCCAGGAGGGGGTCTCGGTGCAGAATTGCAGGAAGCAGGATTGGGAGGTCTGCTGGTTGAAAATGAATGAACGAGTGGGAGAGCCCACAGCAAAGCTCAAGATTAGAAGGGAAAAAAACTAGACCCTGCTTCTCCTAAGCCTCCACCCTTTTGTAACCAATTTGCCTCCTTGGCCTTTGGTAAACGCACAAAGAAACGGGGAGAGAAAACAAGACCCACCTACTCTGCGTGGGTCTGAGCACGAGGACGAGAAAGGGCTTCAGGGAGCATCTCTGCTTGCTTCCTGGGCCCCGGGCCCTGGGCCATGCTCAGTGAGAGACAGAATGGAAGAATGTGCAGGGGATGCGATTGTGTGTGTACCCACATGGAATCTTGTCCACTTTGAAAAAGAAGAAGAAGCAGAGGAGGAGTTCTCGTGCTGTCGGGGGTCATGAGTTAGATTGCTAACCATAAGGTCAGCACAGCTTCTCGGGAGAAAGGTGAGGATTTTTACTTCCATAAAGATTTATAGGCACATCTGGGTGGGGGGAAATCCAAACTCACTGCCATTAAGTTAACTGACTCAGGGCAACCCCACATGGCAGGGTCAAACTGCTTTGTGGGTTTCTGTGACTGTAATTCTTTATGGGACTAGAAAGCATTATCTTTCTCCTGTCGAGGGGCTAGTGGCTTTGAACTGCTGACCTTCTGGTTAGGCGCCATACCCATAACCAAGAACAACTGAAGTTAGAGCTTCCAGGAAATGAAATCTGCCATGAGATTCAGAACACAGAATAGAATGAGGTCAGTCATTTGTGTTTTGTTGGTTAATGTAGCTCCAAAAGTCTGGAACCATGTTTCTCAAAGTGGGCAATGATGGGTGCTGCAATGATCCAGGTGGGCTGCAGAGAAGATACCTACACTTTAACCTGGATGATGGACAATCGTACAAAAGTTTTGCATTGCCAGGGGACTTTGAATCTTTTTTTTTTCCTTGAAAAGGGACATGAAGCCAAGTTAGTTTGGAACTTATGAACTAGAATAATGCCTGGCGTGTTGTAGCTGTTCATATGTATTTCCTGAATGGATGGATAAAATGTAACACTTAAAAAGAAGGGGCTTTGGGATATCCCCTCACAGAAGGGTCACAAGGAAAGGATGAGTCAACCAGGATGCAGTACAGCACTGATGAAACACCCAATATTCCTCTGGTTCCTTGAGGCTTCCTCACTGCCACTATTATGACCCCAGTCCTGCCTTTCACTGCAGGCTAGATCAGAGTATGTACATAGGTACAGGTAAAAGAGCCCACGACACAAAGAATCCAAGAACAGGAATGGGAGTAGCAATACTAGGAGGGTAGGGGGGAAGGTGGGAAAAGTAGGGAAGGAAGGGGGAACGGATTGCAATGATTCACTCACACACACACACACCAGGGGGTCTGAGGGAAGAAAGACAGCAGTTGGTGTAAAATATGAAAATAAAAATAATTTATAATTTATCAAGGGGTTAGGATGGTGGAGGGGAAGAGGGAGGGGAAAAAGAGGAGCTGATACCAAGAGCTCCAATAGAAAGTAAATGGTTAGAAAATAATGATGGCAACAAATGTACAAATATGCTGATACAACTGATGCATGAATTGTTATAAGAGCTGTAAGAGTCCCTAATAAAATGATCTTTTAATTAAAGAAAAAGAAGGGGCTTTAGACCTCATCCTATTAGCTACATTAGTTCACATACCTCCTCAGCTGAAAGTAGAAGGTAACAATACTGTTGAACTTTGTTGCTACACAATATTATTTTAAAGTGTAAAGTGTAGATGGATTTTTAAAAACTCTATCATCTACCTAATAGATACATTAAAGGCCACATGCCTCTAAAAAGGAGCCCTGGTGGTTTTGTGGGTTATACAATAGGCTGCTAATCCCAAGGTCAGCAGTTCAAAAACACTATCTGCTCCATGGGAAAAAGAGGCTTTATACTCCTGTAAAAAGTTGTAGTAGAAGAAACTAACTCTACTCTGTCTATAGCAGTGGTTCTCCACTTCCTAATGCTGCGACCCTGTCATACGGTTCCTCATGTTGTGGTGACCTCCCTCCCAACCATACAATTATTTTCATTGCTACTTCATAACTGTCATTTTGCTACTGTTATGAATCGGGAAAATCCCTGTGAAAGGGTCAGTCGACCCCCAAAGGGGTAGCAACCCACAGGTTGAGAACTGCTGTCTACAGGGCCACTGTGATTTGGAGTTGATTTGATGGCAGTTTATTTGGTTGTTTATTTGGGGTGTGTGAAATGCTTGAGAATAAATGGCTTCCACCCTTGTCTCCCCTCTGGCTCCCTTTCCATACAACCTCGTGATATTTGGACAATTAAGACACAGAACTTGAAGTTCAAGCAGACTCAAATCAGACTCCTCGACTTCACACCTGAAGGCAGTACTCAGCTTAGTTTCCAGAGAAAGGAGGAAGAGTCGATTTTCTCTCTTTTACAGTTTGGATGAACATAAATCTAGAGAAGCCATAAAACCATTGTTCAGTTTTTAAGATGATTATAATCCTGGTGTCAGACATAATTTGCAAATGACATGCAAACCAAATGTCTCCACTTACAGTCCTCCAAACTCACATCCTAGCTTTCTGCTCGTCTGCAATAGGCATTTGCCATTGATAACTAAGCTAAGAATACATTCTGTACAGCGACACGATGCTGATGTCTTAGATGGGAATACATTTGTTTTAAAACGTCCTTCACAGGTTCCTTCCCATCGTCTTGATGACCAATCCAGCTGTTAACCGCTGTTGAGCATCTCCAACTGACATTGAACCCAATGGGACGACAGGACAGAACAAGGTCTCGTGCAGCGCCATCTTCAGGATGGTTGATCAGCTCCAGTCCATGGTGTCAGCCACTGGGTCTTTTGAGAGCCATCAGTCCTGGGAGGAGTCCTGTTGGAGTAGTGGGCTATGCCTGGGGCTGCTAAACATAAGGTCAACAGTTGGAAACCACCAGCTGCTCCACAGGAGAAAGACAGGGCTACTTACTCCTGTAATGTGAGACAGTATCCAGAGTCCGTAGCTCAAGCATATTAAGAAGAGCTGGACAGTCATCACCACAGCCAGTTTTTGGACATTTTCTTCTTTCTTATACTTGTTGTTGGCTCCCCATTTCACCCCAACCTCCACTGACATGACCCTCGGGAATGACTACACCAGTAGTGTCTGTAGTTTTCCCTGTGCTGGATTTCCCAGATACAAAAACACACAAAACAAACTGATGATATCAAACAGTAAAACCTCAATCCAAAAGGCAGAAGAAAATATTTTAAAAGGAATACATTTACGATGGGTCAAAAGGGATAAAGGGCTCCATGGTAACCTAACCACGTCGGCCATTAGCAACCAGGGCCGCCTCCTCGGACGGTGGTCAGAGGAAATCACCAGACGCTGACCCACGTGGAGACGCTGCACATGCATTTGGGCGTCCACGTCATCCAGAGCCTCTGTCTTCCCGGAGTTTCTCCCACGGAGTATACTCAAGGAACCCTGGTGCAGTAGTGGCTGCGGATAGCAAGGCTATTGGTTCAAAACCACCAGCTGCTCTGCAGGAGAACGATGAAGCTTTCTACTCCCCTAAAGAGTTACAGTCTCAGAATTCCAGATGGGCCGCTCAGCTCTGTCCTTTAGAGTCCGGATGCGTCAGAATCGGCTTGACGGAGGCAAATTGGTAGCTTATTCATGACCCTCTTCAGAGATGAAGAAGCTGGACTCTCCCACAAGGACCAGCTACTCTCAAAAACTCACTGCAGTCCAGTCAGTGCTGCCTCATAGCAACCTTCGAGGGCAGGTCCAAGTCCAACTGCCTCTTCAGGGCTTTGGGGCATCCTATCTATATGGGAACAGAAAGCCCCATCTTTCTGCTTCGGAGCAGCCAGTGGTTTCAAACTCCAGACCTTGTGGTGAGCACCCCAAGACTGGGCCACCAGGGCTCCACTAACTGCCCTACCTTCCCCCAGAGGCTCTGCCTGGTGGCAGCCAAAACGCCAAAGGATCTGTGTGAAAGCCCTGTCTCCCGGAGCGTGGGCTAGGGGCTGACAAGGCTGCACCAGGTCCTAGCAGCTGCGCACGATTAAGTGCCGCCGAGACCGCTCCAGAGACTCCACACGGAGTTTTACTTTCCTCCCAGGCTGAGCGAGAAGCCGAAAAGGGGGTGGGGGGGTGGGGTGGGGGGGTGAAGGGCTGTCTTGCTTTGAAAAATATGTTTCTTCTTCCATTTAACCAACGGATCCTCTAAGGTGCCTCTCCGAGTGGGGGTGGGGAGTCAAATCAATGACCAGTTTTCCTGCAGCAAAATTCCCCTGGTAGGTAGTCCTTCTGCAAAAGTTCATTAGCTGAATAAAGCATTCTCCTCAGGCCTTAGCTTTATTCTCTCTCTCCCCCCTCCTCCCTTCTTTTTAACCTTTCAGCGCAGAATTAAGTCTTTGGGATAGCCAGCACATCAATGAACTCTGGGCTGGCCAGGGCCAGGACCGGGCCCCACTATGCAGGCTGTATTCCAATTCCCTGAGGTGGGGACAAGGAAAGCCAAACTCAGCTGCCCCCAGGGCCCTGGGTCTGTGTGTGATTCATAATGCAAAAGAAAGGAAGAAAGGGGGCTTGGGATTTGGAGTCATGGAGCTAGTATTGTTGGAAGATTCACAGCATTATGTGGGAGAGAGAAAGGAGGATTTGGTTTTGCGTCCCTGCCAGGCAGATCCCCAGTGCGGGCCAGTGATAGTTCACGCAGCTCTCTGACAAAGAAACCAAAGCAGATTCAACCAGACCAAGCTCACCACCCTCTCTCCATTCCCCCTCTCCCCCCGCCCCTCCTGCCCGCCCTGGGGTTTAAATAGGTGAACGAACACATTTGCTAGTCTCTGTGCGTATCTTATTTACATAGACTATTCTGTAGATCAGCAAAAAAAAAAAAAAAAAAAAATCGCCCAAAGCTAAGTCCCCCTCAATGATTGCCAACCCTTACTTAGACTCCTTTTGTTTATTTTTCCTTAAAGATACCAGAAAAGCATGAGTGGAAATAGCTGCAAATTCCTTTTCATGGGATTTCAGAAGCAGAAGAGAGAAAAAAGTGCAGGGATATGAAAATGCTCAATGAACTTCCAAGAACAAATTAACTTAGGAAACCTCATGCTTAAGTTTCCACAGAGAAACATAATTAAATTCAAAATGAGATAACGGACTAGCTCCACAGAGATGATCCCCAGCTGCCTGGGAGAGGAGGCTGGAACCAGGGGTCAATATTGTGTGTATTAGACGACCTTGTCTAAGGATCCGAATAAGGACTCAGCCTTGTGGGAACTATCTCAGAGATGGTTTGCATTTCTTCGGCTCCGGCTCCAGCTCCCACTCCCTGAAGAAGAAATGGTTGCCAGAAACCATCCCTTGGCCATCCAGAGGATTCTGGCCCACATGTTAAAGAACAGAACAGCTTCATAGGGTTTTCTTGTCTGTTGTATTTCTGTAAACTCAACACCAAAACGTTCTATCATCCCACTGAGTGGGTTCAAACTGCCAACCTCTGGGCTCCTAGTCTGGTTCAAATTGCTTGTGCCAGTCAGGGATCCCAAGGAAAAAGGTAGATGGTAAATGAAAAACTTCCCCACGATTGGACAGAGGAGCCTTAGTGGTACAGTGCTTCCACGTTGGGACTGCTAACCTCAAGGTCCGCAGTTTGAAACCACCTGCCGCTCCATGGGAGAAAGGCGAGGCTTGCTACTTCCAAAACGGGCAAATAACGGATGAGGACAAGAATGAAGACAATGTTCTAACCTTGACTGTAGTGCTGATGGGACAACTCTGCTTCATGCAACTAAAACTGCTCAATGGTACGATTTGGTGAATTATAAACCAATGAAACTGTTAAAAATAAAAGAAAGAGAAATTGAATTCTATATAGAAGAATGTGGCATTAGGATTAGAGGGAGGCTCATGAACAGGGAGGATAAACCAGTTACAGTCTCAGGGCAGCTCGACCCCGTCCTGTCTGGCTGATCTGAGTTGGAACGGACCCGGTGGCCAGAGCTGGGTTTTGGGGTTCATAGAACAGACCCACCAGCCTGCTCTCTAAATGTGGGGTGCGGCGGCTCAGCCGATAGGGTCTGGAGTCGTTCTGTAACATAGGGGCAGGCTGCACACTCTTCTGCCCGCAAGCTGCCTACGGACATGGGCCCAGCCTTCAAGAGAGAGCCAGAGCTCTTGAATAGGAAGTCAAGGAGCACTCCTAAGGAGTCGCTGCCCCATGCAGGACTTGGAGAGCGGAAGCACTGCTCCATCTCCTCTCTTCAGAAAACTGAAGCTGACACCCTCTGTGGGGCCACAGGCGGTGGAAGAGCCAAGTCGTTTACACAGTGGTGAACCAGGAAGGACCGAGAGGAGAAAGTCAGGTAGCTGGGAATGAAAGGGCCTCAAACTGTGTTTTTAACTATTCCCAGGCCCGTCTCTGGAAACACACAGAATCGATTGCTCGGATTCTCAATTCAATGACAACTGTTTGCCGCTCACATTTTTCCTGAGTTGAAAGCTTTGCCACCAAAACATTTCTCATTCTTGGCATATGAAACCAGGGCTGAATGAGCCTCCAGAAATTCATTAAAATGACTGGACTTGCTATGAAACTCTTCTCCATTGCCCGGGCAAAGTGTTTTCAAGTTTTGGTGTGCCTTCGAAATCCTAATCTGCAATAATTTTGTTTTACTATAATGAAACCTGCACATAATAATCACACACACACGTGTGCGGAAAAAAGGATGCGTCCTTGTCTACAAAGGATGCATGCATCACCCTCCCCCGACCCATTTTGCCCGAGTGTTTTTTTTTTCCCTAGGTAGAATCTTACCAATATAAATTTAAACCTTTCTCGAGAAATACTTTTAAGACTTCGAGTTTTTACAGTGGCTGCAACGGTGGGCTCAAACACAGGATATACTTCGGGGACGGCACAGACAGATCCGGGTCAGGTCGGTTGGGTTCAGTCATACAACGGCCAGTCTCTGTGACTCGGGACAGATTCGACAGCATGTGGCAATAAGAACCCCAATGAGACGCATCTCTCCTTTACAGAAGGGAAAATGTAGGAAGTGATGATTGTTAATGGCGTGAACAAAGGCACAAAGATTTTGCAGAACTTGGTTTAGCTGCCTGTGCGGTTCTAAAAGGTCCGAATGACCAGCTGCTGTTATGGCAGCCGTCCCTGGTGGTGCCGTGGTTATGTGTTGGGGCAGCTAAATTAAGGTCCAGTCATTCAAAACCATCCGCAGCTCTTCGGGAGAAAGATGAGGCTGTCTATTCCCATGAAGAATTATGGTCCCGGAAACCCACAGGGGGAGTTTACTCTATTTTACAATTCCAAATTGACTCAACAGCAGTGAGTTTTGTTCTTGTTGTTGTTTATTTTCTTGGTTGGGCCTGGCCTGTGTGTTTTCAGATACATCAAACCAGTGGACTCAGCTTCAAGTGGACACCGCTTTATGGCAGCCCCTATGTGTCCGAGCAGAACTGGGCTCCACAGACGTGGAATGGAAGCCCATCCCAGGGCTTTGTTCTGAAGTGCCTCTGCACGTACTCAAACTTAAAATCCTTCGGCCTACAGTCAAGCATGTTCATCACTCGTGCTACCCAGGGGCCTCCCCGATCAAGACAAAACTCAAAAAGCTAGTCGCCAGCTGTGCTGACTCACAGCGACACTATAGGGCAGGGTAGAATGGCTCCTGTGGGCTTCTGAGACTAACTCTAAGGGACTAAAAAAACGTGTCTTCCCCAGGAGCGGCTGGTGGTTTCCAACTGGTAACCAGGAGGTCAGGAGCCCAATGCATGGCCCTCTAGACCTCCATGGCTGCCACAGGCAGCAATTCTGCTGCCAAACAGTTGACTAATTTTGAGGAAATAAATAAGTAAATAAACAAACAACCTAGACTCAGAATTTAATGACAAGTCACAATAGAAAACAGTTGTGTAACAGAACTAAAAGGGAGATGTGCTTTATCATTTCTCCTGGGCCAGAGAGTCATTGATTCCTGATAGTTGGAATATCGGATGGCTGTGTATTGCTGTAGTCAGGTGTGATGGAGTCCGTTCTGACTCACGGGGACCCGTGTGCAAGAGCCTGAAACAGCACCCAGTCTTTGCTGCTGACCTTCCACTTGACCAAGCAGCGTGTGGTTTCCAGGGACTGATTTCTACTGATAACCTGTCCAAAGCATGCGAGACAACATCTGTCCATCTTCCCTTCTAAGGTTCACTCTGCCTGCACTTCATTCCAAATGGATTTGTCGGTTCTTTCGGCAGTCCAGGGCATTTTCAATATTCTTTGTTAACACCATCATCCAAAGGCATCGA
This sequence comes from Tenrec ecaudatus, assembly GCF_050624435.1. Lineage (NCBI taxonomy): Eukaryota > Metazoa > Chordata > Mammalia > Afrosoricida > Tenrecidae > Tenrec > Tenrec ecaudatus. The sequence goes on along the minus strand of NC_134540.1, from coordinate 15,068,715 downwards.
TTCTTCCGAAGTCTCCCTTATTCGTTGTCAGACGTATAGAGTCTACTGAAAATGTCATGGTCTGGGTCCAGTGCATCTCAGTCCGCAAAGTGACACTTCTGCTCTGGAGCACTTTGAAGACGTCTGGGTGGTGAACTTGCCCAGCGCAATCTGTCATCTGATTTCCCGAGGGCTCTTTCCTTGAGCGTTTGATTGTGGATCCAAAACCCCTGACCACTCCGATCTTCCTCTGCTTATCTCGTCCAGTTGGGAGGATCTGGGTTTTCTTTACATGGGGTTGCGGTCCACACTAAGGCTTCCATCACTGATCTTCATCAGCAAGTGCATCAAGTTCTCTTTGCTTTCAGCAAGCAAAGAGGTGTCTGTCAGACCAACAGAGAATCAAATCACAAACGTGACTGTCCATTTTCTTTCTATTTTCAGTCCCCAAAAATAAGCTGTCAATCATAAGAAGAAACAAAGGATTGAAAGTAGTACTTAAAAAGGTCCCAAAGTGATGTTTGGATGTCATATTCACCGTTACTGGAAAAATTCCTCAACTTGAGAGATGGTTGCTTCAAAATTTTACAATAAAATAGAACTAATAATTTAGAACACACTGTTAGAGAATATTACTAAATATCAAAATATTGAATCCACATACCTATTTAAGCCTTAGGTGTGTGACACACCAATCACATGCCTACTGTGATGAAAGAGAGTCCAGCTTTAGGTCTGGGCCAACATCCTGAAACAATTGGAGATCCATTCTCAAATGTCATCTAGAAGATTGTGCTGGGCGCACAACAGGCCGCTGATTGTTGTTTTGCTTTATTTTGTTTCACAAGGTACGGAGTCAGATGTTTCATACCGACAATTGCCGTCACTTCCAAATGAACATTCACCTGGCAAGATCCCACATTAATGGACTGACAAGCTCTCGGCTCCAAGTTCCTTCCCACCCGTGAACAATGGAGAAATTAATGGGCTCATTGTGGGAAGTTGTAGCTGTCATCTGTTTCTACTTACACAATGCAGGGCAGTGAAAGCGCTTGGCGGGGAAGGATGGAGAAAGGTTGAGAAGGGATTTCAGGCTGCTGCAGTCTAAAGAAGGCTGGCTACGGAACAAAGGAGGAGGGCTTCTAAACGGTCATGGGAAAGTGTCATGATCTTGTTTCCCCCTCCAGCCTTGGGATCACTTTGAGTGAGATCTTACACACACACACACACACACACACACACACACACACACACACACACACACACTTTTATTTATTCATGTATCCTTTTTTCACATTTTCTTGTGAGTTAGGTAAAGGTTGTTTTTTTTAAAAAAATCCTATTATCTTTTCATTCCGTTTCCCACAAACCTTTTGAGGGCTCCTCATATCAGAACTGTTCCTTTACCTGGCAAGCTGGACACCCCAAACCAACCTACAGAACCGACGATAGAAAATAAGCAGTGTCTCCATGACTGTATCGATAAAGCATGGAATAAGCGTTGAGCATGGGTGTCCCACTAATGCAGTGGTGAAGTGTTGGGCTGCAAGCCACATGGTCGGCTGTTCAAAACCACCAGCAGCTCCTCAGGGAGCGGTGGGGGGAAGGCTGAGCTTTCTACTCACACAAATCAGGAAGAAGTCTTAAGGAATCAGAAAACTGCATTGATGAGGAAAAGGACATGGAAGTTGAGTTGAAAACATTGTTTTCTTTCACATCGCTCCTGCTTATTCTCCAAGGGAGGGAGCATGCATACCCTGTCCTATGAGAACTTCACTGGGAAGACCTTACCCCATCCATCCTCATCTTGCCCCTTCATAATTTTTTTGGTTCCCCAAGCTCAAAGAACATTGAAAAGAAATTTCCCTTTTGTATTGGTGCAGATAGAAGAGCCCAGGATTCCTCAGGGAAAGGTTAGAGAGAAACACATTGTGTCCTGAAGTGTATACACCCAGATGGAAGATATGTCAAAAAAGAATACTGCCTTAACATTCCAGTAGTTTTGGTTAATGAACATTTCTGTGATTTTGAAGCAATACTTTTAACTTATCCTTGTATAAGTGGCAGCAGACTGCATTGGTATGTGCTAATGTTAGACATTACGAATGCTAAAAATAGGATACTGGTGTGTTTCTCTTAATGAATAACATGAGGTACACAGGAGAGCAATAAATCCCTTACAAAAAATATCCAGAAAGCTCTCCAGCCAGTTCCTTTCCCTTAGCAATTTATTTGGTATCAGAAGTATTATTTGATTGGGTATTACAGGTACCAAGAACCGAGGAAAGGATGGAATTGCATACATCTCAACAGGTTTGTATCTAAAGTCTCTGACCTTAGATAAGGATCCCGGTTGGAATATCAACCCCGTTTTCATAAGTCAGAGTGACTTTCGTTATTCTGAACTATTCAAGACTGTCTGTGGAGCACAAACTTTTCACACGCACAAGGCAACGGCACCTTTAGGGTCCCATGGACTACAATGGTGGCAGAGAGGGCTAGGTACTGAGTTGCAAGCACAAGGTCAGAGGTTTGAACCCACCAGCCACTCAGTGGGAGAACCATAAGGCTGTCTACTCCTGTAAAGATTTAATATCTTCGAAACCCATAGGGGTCATTCTACTTTGTTCTGGTGGGTCCCAGTGAGTCAGAATCAACCCCATGGTTGTCAGTTTGGTTGTGGGTTATTTTTGGACTGTACAGCCTTTATGTGAGTTCACAAACACCAATATCTAGAGTTGAGAATCATACTAGCTGAGAAGCCATCCATTCCCTTATCTTGTTTGTGTCACGTTCTGGTGGTAACCCCAGCGCCATCGCAGACTCAGAGAATTAAAATGTCTCATTCGTTACTGGGTTGCAAGGGGCCAGAATGTCAGGTCTCTTTTGGTCCAACAACTCATCCAATTACTGTGGAGAAACTGTGTTTCTATATCTGTCCTGTGCACATCATGCGAGGTCTACCTTTGTTAAAGCTTCTTCATTGTTGTATAGACCGTAGGAGGAAAAGATGAGACTGTCTTCATACAAATGTACAGTCTCAGAAGCTCCAGAGTCTCCATGAGTTGGAAACAACTCACGCTGACAGTGGGCTCGATTTGGTTTGTCAACACGAGGGGCCCTGGAGGACCAGACCATGAGTGCTTGTCTGCTCACTGAGAGACCAGCGGTTCTAAACCACCAGTTCTTCCATGGGAGAGAGATGAGGCGGGCTACTTCTGCAGATTACAGCCTGGGAAACTATGGGACGCTTATACTCTGTCATTTACGGTCACAACGAGTTAAAATCAACTTGACAGATGTGGGTTTGCTTTTGAATTGTCAATGTAGACATGCAAAGGGGTTTTGGAGAATTTGTGGTGAAATTCCATTCTCTTTCAATGCAAAAATGTCACATACTTTTTGAAGCCCCTTCTTATACTACCACATTCTGCATTACATGTTAGCCATGGCTCAAGATCTTGAACTTGAAGAGGCAGACAGCAAGATGCAAGGCTGCAACAATGCCGTGGACACAGTTGACTCCAGACTTCTGTCACCTGGGGAGTATTCTTTAAGACGGGCAGAGATGGGAAGTAACTATCTACCAGACAGCGCCTTCAGAGCAAGAGCTCCCTGGCCCTCACGTTCAGAATGGTGCCTCAAACCCTGGACCTGTCAACTGGGTTGGCCGTGGGTCTCACTGGCGCATCATCCTGGTAAGGATTATGTTGGGTTTCGGCTGAATGCTATAGGAGAAAGAGGGTACAACATGGAGAGAAACGCTGGTGGAGCAAAATTGTAAGCAATACAGAAGACAGCCCACCATTTTATTTTCTTAAGAGATAATTGTTTGTTTGTTTTTTTAATCATCAAAGGAATTTTATTCAAGTCTGCAATGGGCCAATACTTTCAAAGTCCAAAATGAAGTTTAAATACATGCTATTTCCTATTAAGGATGAATTCTCTGGGAATTAAGAGCAAATTAGCATTGGGGGGGGGTCACGGTAGTTTGTGATAATTGATTCAGAGGCTTGCAACACATAGAAGCTTCGGGCTGAATAGTTCTCTCAAGAAACCAAGTGGCCTGAGCTATTTTCCTCAGAAATATTTTTCTTACCATTTCTCAGTGACTGTTCCTGCCTCCCATGCCCTTCTCTCTTGCCCTCTCCGGCTTTAATATTGATCGGTTTGCCTATAAAACTGAAGAATGTGCATAGTTTTACTCATAATAGTGTTTTAGGTTGGTTTGATTTTAAGAGGCCCAGCAGAATAATTTTTATTTATCTCTACAAACAAAAATACCCAAAAAAACACCAAACACAAAGCTATCAAGTCATTCTGACTCACAGCAATGCCATCCTGGGTTTCTGTGGCTGTAAATCTTTCCGAGGACAGAAAGCCTCATCCTTCTACCACGGAGTGGCTGGTGGATTTGAACCACTGAACTTGTCCTTGGCAGACCAACTCTTACTGAACAGTGCCACCAAGATCTACATCAGAAAGCAAACTCACTGCCATTGAGTTGACTCTAACAGCTTTGCCACCAGAGTTAGGGACCATTCATGTTAAATAAAAGCATAATCTCCCCCCAAAACAAGAACAAAAATCAACCCGAACTACCTACCATCGAGTCAATGCTGACTCATAGCAACCCTATAAGGCAGGGTACAAGTCCTCTTGTGAGATTCAGAGACTGTGACTCTTTACAGGAGTAGAAAGCCTCACATTTTCCCTCAAAGCTGGCTGTGGTTTCAAACTATGGGCCTTGTGAAGTAAAGCCCAATGTGTAACCACTATGCCACCAGGACTCCTGAACAAAAGCATAAGTCCTCCCTTTTAGGCTTAAAATAATACCCGAATGCATTTAGTTTATTTTGGATATCTTGCCTTTCTTCAGATCATTTCTTATTTCATTCCTATTTAAGTACCAGACCGACACTGGGCAGATGCTCAGAATAAAACCAGGAACAAGACGGACACCGTCCCCAACCATCCAGAGAGTGATATAAAGTGGGAGGAACAGACCTTGAAGCGAGCAACAGACACTGACGTTGTCAATGGTTTCCTTTTACATAGATCTACAGCTATGTCTACAAAGGCAGCTTCAAGGGGGCCACGGTGTGTGACTGCATTGTGCACCTTTCCTACAAAAAACCTTTTTCCAGCTTTAAAAATGGTGTCTCTCTGATGACCGAGAAGTGCTGAGCCCAAGCTGTGATCTTTTTCATTGCCATAAACATGCAAGAGCTAGAAAATTAAAAAACAGACAGAAGAGAATCAATACATTTGGATTATGATGTTAGCAAGGAATATGGATTACAGGGTGGATTACCACAACCTACACATACGCTCAGGAAGAGAAATAACCAGGATGCTAATTGGAAACGAAGAAGATGAGACTTGGCTCACTTAATTGGGACACCTCTTGAGGAAAGAACTGTCATCCTGATGGTGTAGTAGGTCCTCCGTGGGCTGCCCACCATAAGGTGAGTAGTTCAAAACCACCAGCTCCCCTCTACTTCTACTCCCATAAGGAGTTACAGTCTCAGAAGCCCCTAACAACAGTTCCACCCTGGCCTTTGGGGTCGCTAGGAGTTGGAATGGAATCAAAAGCAGTGAGTTTTATTGGGGGGTGTGAGGTCCAAGAGAAAACAATCCCTAGAAAAGGACATGGTTATGGATTGGATTATGATTCCCCCCCCCCAAAAAAAACACAAGGGGGATTCAAAACTTTCATGGAGAGATTCCATTGTAAATTCATTTTCCCACAAACTTTTTAATGCTCCCTCATATGTGTCATAAACCCTAGCCTCTAGGATTATGGTCATAACCCCATTTGGGAATAGTTACCTGTTATGTTAATGAAGAGTTAGTATAAGTGTCCCTTGAGTTGATCTCTTTTGAGATTAAAACAAAAAAAGAGGTTAAACCATTGAACAGAGAAGAGAGGTGAGGTAAGACGGATACCCAAATTGTGAAGATTTCCAAAGACTCAGGAAGCAGAAGCTGACGAGACACGGCACATCCTCCAGGGTGGACAGAGGGAGAAGCCTTCCCACGACTGGCTTTAGGGATCCAGTACCCTGACTTCCCAAAAGAACAAACAAATCTGTCTTGGAAGAAGTACAGCCAGAATGCTCCTTCGAAGTAAGGTGAGACTTCATCTCCGGTGCTTTGGACATGCGCTCAGGTTAGACCAGTCCCTAGACAAGTACATCAGACTTGCTAAAATAGAGGGGCAGCGAAAAGAGGAAGATCCTCAGCAAGATGGATGACCCAGGGGCTGTGACAATGGGCTCAAACATAGCAACAGTTGACAGGATGACCCAAGACTGGCCTGCAGCTCATTCTGTTGAATGTGAGTCAGAACAGACTCAACAACCACCCCGTATGGAAACAACAACAACACATGATAGTGTTGCAGGATGGTCATTCTAACTAGAATGTGGACATTGCACGGGGAAACAGCAGCACCTGTCCCCGGGAAACCAACTTAGGTCTACAGTGGCAACACAGGCGGCACGAAGTAGGGTCATGCGACAGAAGCAGGAAGGGAAGTGAGGACAATGCCCTCCATATTGAAGTCTTGCAAACCATATTCTGGTCTGGGCATAACACATATAAGGAGTCCTGACAGTGTGGTGGTTCAGGAGTTGGGCTAATAACTTCAGGGTCAGCTGTTCAAAATCACCAACTTCTCAGAGGCAGAAAGATGAGGCTTCTATTCCTGTAGAGTTCCAGTCTTAGAAACCCAAGGGGACAGTTCTTCCCAGTCCTATAGGGTCACTATGAATTGGAATAGACTTGATGGCAGTGATTTTATACACACACACACACACACTTTGAAGTTTTATATATTGACTCACTAGCAGTGAGTTTTTTATCTGTAACTCATTGCCATCAAGTCAATATATTTATGTGTGTGTGTGTGTAACCTCATGTACACATACGTATATATATCCAGGCACACAGTGGCTACAGCAACGGAGAGACTGGCACAGAATGGGGCGGCATTTCTTTCTGGTGTCCATAACATTGTTATGAGTCAAAACAGATTCAAGGACACCTGCTAACAACATATGAGGCACGATCACATCTACGTTTAAAGAACACATTCAAAATTTTATACAAAACATGTATATTTTTTACTTAAAGTAGCTGTTACATTGCATCCTCAAAACCATATGTTGGAACCCTGATCCCTATAACCTGTGGATGAAATCTACTGCATTGTAATAGAGTCACCTTACAGCTAATGCAGAATAATGCCATCGTGCTCCATAATGTGATTTAATGTAATGAAATGCATCCATCATTGATGTCCGACCTAACCACTTCTGGGTGATAGGGAAACCAGAGCAGACAGAGAGGTAGGTACCCATGGGTAATGACAGCCACTGTGTGGGGTTTTACAAGCCAAGGCACTAGGAGTGCCGGGGAAAGACTCCATGGGAGGGAGGGACATGGTGGAGACCCGGGCGTGGACCTGCAGCCGCCAGAACCATTTGCTCTTCAAAGTCATGGCCTGTGGCATGGCTGCTGCAGCAGTACGAGCTAACTAAGGCACGTGTTCATACATGATGTTTAAAACATGTATTGTGTGGACTTGGGTAATAACATGCAAGGATTGTTTTTAAAGAGTTGGCTTCTGATTTTAAAGTTCAATGGAAGATTAGGAAAGTGGACTTTTAATTTCGGATCAATCCCAGTCCCAGAGCATGAGGCCATTCTGAGAGAGTTTCCAGGAAGATTGTGAAGACGAGAAACACGGAGGAGTTCTCCAGACTGTTGACGCGAGTTCTCACCCATTGCCCCACGAGCTCAGCCTCGCCGCGTGGGTGATCCTAATAATCCAGCCAGCATAGGAGACGCAGGTTCATCACACATGTGAACCTGAAGGGCAAGGGCACGTGAGTTCAAGGAAATTGCAAAGTGAGTTACAGGGGAGAAAAAAAATCTCACTTGGGTAGGCACCCATCTGTAATCCAGTGAGATAGCGCCCTGCTGGCTACTGTGGGGAGTTTTGAGAGAGTTAAACAAATATTCCTGCCACGTTTGAAATGATAAAAATGGCCCAGCAGACTGTTAAAGGCTTGGAATCGATGTGCCGCTCCATGTCTCTATTTATCTCATAAATTAACGTGTAAGAGGGGGGCACCCACACGTTCCTAGAAGGTTCCGTAGTTCTCTTAAAAGAAAGGGCAAAGCATCGCTGCGTGTCTTTGCTACTAAAGTTAACCCTTACTCTGTACCCTGGACTGTTTGACACAGATGTTTGGAGCACAAAGGAGCCCCGGTGGCGTAGCAGTTAAAGGGCTTGGCAGCTAAACGACAGGCCGGCAGTTCAAAACCACCAGTTGCTCCTGGGGGGAAGCATGGGCAGTCTGTCTCTGGAAAGATGGACAGCCTTGGAAACTCGACAGCTCAGGTCTACTCTGTCCTACAGGCTGCTGTGAGTCATAGTTGACTCAGTAACAGCACTGGGTTTGGTTTGGGTTTAGTAGGTCTAACTGCCACCCGTTGGGCTCCATGCACTTCAAATAGGCAATCTGGAAGTAGAGACACGCATCTATATCCACGAAAACAAGGCCCCGGGGGTGGTATCCAATCGTGGTTCTGATTGACAGCTCCTTGAAGACTGGGGTCGTTAGGCGGAAAGCCCTGGTGGCATAGTGAATACACATTGGGCCACTAACCACAAGGTCTGCAGTTCGAAACCTCTGAGGGAGAGAGCCAAGGCTTTCTACTCCTGTGAAGTCACACATTTTTAAAAAGCCCCAGGGGCAGGTCTACCCTGTCCTATGGGGTCACTAGGAGTTAGGATCGACTTGATGGCATGAGTTTGTATGGAAGTCCGGAGAGTGGTCAAATATTGGGCTTCTAATCCCAAGGTTGCAGTTCAAAACCACCAGCTGCTCTGAGGGAGAAGAAGAGCTTTCTACTTCCATAAAGTTAGTCTCAGAAACCCACAAGGGCAGTTCTAGCCTGTCCTATAAGGTCACGATGAGTCAGAATCAACGAAATGGCAGTGAGTTTGGTTTTGGTAATGGCTGCTGTGGATCCCTGGTGGAGTAGTGGACGAGGCTTGGGGCTGCTAACCACAAAGTCATCAGTTTGAAACCACCAACCACTCCACGGGAGAAAGATGAGGTTGGAGAAAGATGAGGCTTTCAACTCCCACAAAGACTTTTGGCATCAGAAACCCGCAGAGGGAGTTGGACTCTGTCCTGCGGGCTCGCTTTGCGGCAGAAGGGACTCAATGGTCCTGAGGATGACTGCTGATATTGGTTCCTCTACCTTTCTCTCTCTGATGGAAATGAGAACTGCAGAGCAGACAGTTTCAGCTCCAGGAGAGGCTGCGTTCCGAGGCCCACTCTCCTCCTCCAAAGAACCTCTCACCTGAAGACCCTTACACACAAGCCTTTGCTTACAACGCTTCCTCAGTCTGGAGAGCCGGATCCCCGCCTCTTCCTCGTGGGCACACAGTAAACACTGTCCACACGTCCCCTCTCTGGTCAGACGTTCATAGCCTCCCTCAACATCAACCACTGCTTCCTCGCTGGATGCAGAAATCCAAGCATATTGCACCCCCAGCCTGCACCCCAAGCCCATTGACTCTCCCACTCTCATAACCAGACCTCACACCTTTCTCAAACCTTACCTCCCGCTCGCTCTCCCACTCAAAGGATGGCCTCATTTCCGGTTTCAATGAGAAAGGAAGCAGGGTGGAAAAATAAAGTCCCTACAGGGGTGTTTTCCAAGCCACACATGGTGGTTTTCAAACGTGTCTGGCTTATCTCTAAAACATCTCTCACCAAGAAAGGAAGTCTCTGGATCCTGCCCGCGAATCTCGGTGGATCACTGAAGGCCAATGTGAAGAGGCCAGGCTAGAAGATGCCAGGCTAGAGAAGATGACACAGTCCCTCACCTGGGCCTCCCTCAGACTTGTCCTCAGGATCCTTTCAGCCTTAGACAGCTTCTACGTTAGCAGTCAGCTACTCTGAGCTTATCAAGCTGGAGAGCGCCCACGAAGAGCTAGCAAGCCCGGGAACCCCATGAAGAGCCAGCACACCCAACCCCGGGAAAGCACAGAAAGAGTGAGGAAATCCAAGCTGGAGAGAGCCCACGAAGAGCCAGCACACCCAAGGTGCCCCTTTGTCCCAGCCCTAATCAACGTGAAACCTCCCATGCTGGGCACAGTGTGTGATTCTTCAGAGGGTCTCAGGCTCAGCTCTCACCAGCATTCAACCACGCCAGCAAATCATCAACTTTACAATCAGAGGAAAACAATTGCTTACCATATATACTCAAGTTTAAGCCGAGTTTTTCCAGCACATTTTTTACTGCAGTGTTTGTGGTAAAATTAGGTGCCTTGGCTGATATTTGGGTCGGTTTATACTCGAGTATACACATGGTACTCAAAATCTCACTGCCATCTGGTCAATTCTGAATCATAGGACAGGGTAGAGGTGGCCCCTTGGTTTTCTGAGACTGTAACTCTTTACAGGAGTAGAAAACCTTGTCTTTCTCCTGAGGAGCTGCTGGTGGTTTCGAACTGCTGACCTTGAGGTCAGCCATCCTACTCATAACCAGGACTCTGAGTAAGATAATGAAGATTTCTCTTAATTCCACTTCCATTTCCTGTTCCAGTTACCACTGCAGTCTTCTGCACCTCTCTACGACAATACTCCTCAAAGAACGGTGCTCGCTCAAGCTATCCAAATCCCTCTCTCACATTTCCTCTAACCTTCCATCACTCGAACTCTCATTCCTAGCCTTCCACGAAGACGACTCTTTGTCAAGGCCACTGACTGCCTCTGCCTTGCTAACATCAAGGGTCAGGCCACAGTTCTCATCACGCTTGACCTCCTGAACCCTTTGACGCAGGTAATCACTGTCTGCAGAAGCTCATTTCTTCACCTGGCATGCAAGACACCAAGCCCGGCATGTGCTCAGGTCACAGCACCGTCTGCTCTTTCTCAGACTCCTTTACGCTTTCCATCTCCTCGCTCCAGCCTCTCGACTTCAGCGCTTCCTGAAGCGCAGTCCTCGGCCATCAGCTTTAACACCATTCACACCTTAAAGATCTCATCCTTTCTGTGGATCCGAATGCCAATGGCAGTGGTGGATACTGGGCCAGACGCTGCTGCTCAGAACTAAAGCGCTCACTCACACTCTGTTGGGAGTGCTGGTGGTTGGCACCTGCAGCCTCTCTCTCCCAACACCCTGGGATTGCCCTCCACCGAAGAGCGCTAACTCATCCATGGCCCCATTCTTGGCCCCAGTTAATGGGGTGGCTGTTGGGGCTGGACAACTCCTTGAGGCCAGTCTCACTCCGAAGCCCCCTGGGTGCGGGTGAAGGCATCAGTGGGGCTCTTCTTGCAGACCAACTTTACCCTCTGCCCATCCGGCCGTCTTCACTCCTCACAGGCATTGATCCATGCAGAGAGCACTTCCCAATAGACTCCCAGGATGAAAATTTCCATCTCTGGGTCTACTGCCAGGGGAAGTGGATCTGGACGCCATCTATATGCCGACACCTACACACATCAATCCCTTTTCCTGAACTCCAAAACACAAGAACCCCTTTTCTTCCCAACATTACCACTTTGACATCTCACACTTAATATGCTTTAAACCAAATAAAAACTCCCAAGGCACTTCCATGATGTAGGTTCTGACTCATAGCAACCTGATAGGCTAGAACTGTCCCCCTGTGGGCAATAACTGCCCATGTTCTAACTCTTTATGGGAGTTGAAAGCCTCATCTTTCTCTCCCGGAGTGGCTAGTGATTTCAAACTACTGACCTTGCAGTTAGTAGCCCAACACATTACCCACTACACCACCAGGGATCATTATCAGTCATTACCGAACTCAAACTCTACCATTGAGTCGATTCAGACTCATAGTGACCCCATAGGAGTGCAATTCTTTACGACAGTAGAAAGCCTCGTCTTTCTCCCTTCAACCAAACACTTGATCTAAATCTCAACCAACCCTAAACCTATGGTTGGCAAGTCTTCTCATCCAAGTTGATGGAAACTCCAGATTCCCAGTTCCTTAACACACACGTCACTTCAAGCCTTGGGGACACATGGTGGCAGCTTTCTCAAATTCCACCTTCAATTTGTCAGCCGACTGGTCAGCTGTATTATTTTTAAAACTTGACCATTGCTCACCCCTTCCGAACTATCACTCTGGCCCAAACCACCCTGATACCCCATGTGCCTTAACTGCGAGGCCTCCTTGGAGTGCATCCTGTCTGACTGTGGCCTGTATTCAACCCAATAGTGGAAGTGTCCCTGTTAAAACAGAAGGTGATATTATACTTTGCTCATATCCTGTAAGGGTGCCCTTTATCCATTCCCTCCTACACCTGACCTCATGCCTGCTGCCTGCTTACCCTCCTCAGAGATAGTCCAGCTGAGTGAATGGTCTCCTCCCATGTACATGCAGAACTCCCTCCCTGGGTGCACCCAAGCCTTTGTCCAAATCCCACTCATATCCAGCTGTTCCTGCGGCAATGACATCTTGGTGTCCTACAGCTGTCTCAAGGGGAGTATACAGAGTGGGCTGCTTTGAAGAATAGGAAGGAACTCACTAGCCATTGTGGAGGGTAGCTGCCTGTATTTATCCAGGATTTTTTGTACTGAGGGGTCAGAAGGGCTATTTGCCCTCTGTATCTTTCTCCCTACTCTTTCAGTTTCATGGTGGTCCTGTGCAGGGCTGGGTAGGTGGGGTGTCCTTGGTATTCCTTGGCTTTGATACACCTCAAATGGTGTTTTCTACCCAGATATGTGGGGCTATGTTTCCCTGTCTGTCCTATTCTTCAGTAAAACACCACCCCCACTCTGAGGGATTACCACACCAACACCAAACCATTGCTGGGGACTCAATTCTGGCCCATAGGGACCTTCTGTAGGATTTCCGTGGCATTGTGAGCCTTGGCAGGAACAGACAGCCTCATCTAACTTCCTAGGAGAGGCTGGTAACCTGTGGTTAGCAGCCCAACACTTACCTGACAATACCACCAGGCCTCCTTCTCAGAGGGATTAGCATAGTCTAATTCCCTGGGCACAGTGGTTTGGGGTTGGGCTGCTAACTGCAAGATCAGCATTTTGAAACCACCAGTCACTCTGAGGAAGACAGGGGAGGCATTCTGCTCCTGTAAAGAGTTACAGTCTCAGAAACCCACAGCGACAGTTCGACCCTGTCCTATAAAGGTCTATCAGTCAGAACGGACTAGATGGCAGTGAGATCTAATAACAAAAGAAAACGCCTATTTCCAAACAAGATCATATTCACAAGTATGGGGGTCAGGTCTCTAACAGTTTCTTCTGGAGGACACATTCAATGGGCACACCTGCAAATTCCTATTTCCGTTCCCTGTCGACTCACAGGCACCCCATCGACCAGCCAGGGCGGCTTCTGAAGGTTTCAGAGACGGTCATTCTAATGGGAGAGAACAGCTCCTCTTTCTTTGTAGAGAGACTGATAGGTTCAAAACGTTGATTCTGTGACTAGCAAGCTACATTGTAACCTGCTATGTCACCAGGACTCCTCCCAGAATATCTGAATAAATACACAATAAACCGGATCCCCGGTGGTGTCCTGTGTAACATGTTGAGCTGCTACCTACATACAGTTGAAAACCACCAGCCCTTCCACGAGAGAAGTCCTTCTACTCCTGTGAAGAGTTACAGTCCCAGAAAGCCACGAGGGCAGTTCTGCCCTGTTCTGTAGGGCAAGGTCATTACAAGTCGGCGAGTTAGGAGCTTTGGAATAAATACACAAATGCATAAACCAGGAAGTAAATGATGTTCGATTCATCCTCCCAGGAGGCAAAGGAACACATCTGCAAATCCATTCCAACCGAGAGTCACTCCAAGCTCTCCCGCTGATGCAAAGATAAGCAGATATCTAGCCTTCTGGTTTGTAGCTCTGATGCGGCTATTTTTCTCATGAGTCGAGTTTTTCCCATCTGGAATATCAAACACCGGAGTCCCTGGGTGACACAGACACGTACCTATTCCACTGCGAGCCCAGCCCTGGAGGTAGCCGGCTAGCTCAACCCTTCCCCTCTAAGTGGCAGCTACTGCTCATCCCAGTACATTTTAAACTCTGCTCACAAGACAAACAAGACATGAAAAGTAATACAGATGAAACCCTAGCAAAGTGAACCACCTGAAGAGGCCAGCATTTCTGGCAAGAAAGACGTTTATCAAGAGTTCTGGTGGCGTCCTGGTTACACATTGAGCTGCCAACCACAGGGTCAGCAGTTCAAAACCACCAGCTGCTCTGCAGGAGACAGATGAGGCTTTCTCTTCTCATAAAGGGTTCCAGTCTCAGAAATGCACAGGGGCAGCTGTAATGTGCTATACAGTCTCTATGAGCCGGAGCCAACTGGATGACAATGCGAAGACACTTACTGTTCTGCCTTTAAGGGAACGTTATTACAAGGAAAGAACCTAAATGCATGATCTTTTGATAATCCATATGTGGGGGAAGCACAGCGAACCTCAAAAGGCAACCCATCCATTCGGTCAGGGCTGACTCCTGGCCAGGTTGCAGGCATGTGGAAATGCACATTGGTTCAACGGTCAGTGACCTGTGTAGATGACCCCTGAGAAAGAATTAGTGTCCATCTGATATTCAGTGATTAATGGTTAGTACCCAACCCTCACTATGACACTCGGGATACGAACAAATCAACAAGAGCACATTGAGTGATGTCAATGTCATGGATGAGCCTTGATGGCTGGCTGCTCGGAGCTATCAGATTGGGAAGAACATTCTTATTCAGCTCATAAGCACCCTGCGATGCGGAGATGAGGGACTCCAGGGGGTTTTCTTGAATGCAATCTCGATGGAAGCAGATGACCAGGCCTTGGAAGCTACTCTTCGGGCTAATAACCAAACCAAATCAAACCAAACTCACTGCCATCAAGTCAATTCTGACTCTGCGGGTTTCCGAGACTGTTTATGGGAGTAGAAAGCCCAGTCTTACTCCCACAGAGCTTCTGGTGGTTTTGAACCACCGACCATGTGGATCTCAGCCCAGTGTATAACCACTCCACCATCATGGCTCCTCTTTGGGCTCTTAGTAGAGTGCAGTCCATTTGCAGCACGCAGGAACTTCCAGAATAAACTGGTCTCTGCGAGTCGCCACACCGAGTCAATCCCTCAAGACGATACACTTGCGCTTTTTCAAAGAACTGAATGTGTCCTGCAAGTGGCTTCTCTAAAATAGGTCTTCAAAGATGGCAAAGCACCATACTGCAGAAGAGCTTTAAATTTCGGCTTTTCTTTTCTTTTTCCCCCCTATCATACTTTAAGTAAAACAGATGGGTATTCATAATTAGCATCAAATTTGCATTTTTCTCCCTACCACCAAAAGAGCTAATAATCTTAGGAGAAGAATTAAAACATATTATTCCTTCATCTTTTTATTGATCTTATTTATAATTTGCCTGCCAAATCTTCTTTATGGTGCCTATTGCTTCTGAAGCTCCCCTACAAGATGAGCAAATTTAGAACAAGGTCAGAGCCTGGAAGAGAGGCTCCGGAGCAGAAACCAGACAACAACAAAGGCTGCACCCATTGGAAAGCGCTGACAGAGTGGAGGAAGAATGGAAATTCAGACATAGCTTTACGACCATTACTGTACTTTCTCCATTGCAGCAGGCCAGCTTCCCTTGTGTCCATAACTCCATAACACTCCCAGCCCACTCACTCCCTAGCCTCCACTCACAGCACCATAGTGTTCAAACCAAAGCCCAAACCCAACCAAACTAAACTATTGCCACCGAGCCTAGGTTGACTCAGAGCAGCCTCTGTGAGTTTCCAAGACTGTAACTCTTTACAAGACTAGAAAGCCTGTCTTTCTCCAGCAGGGCAGCTGGGTTTCGAACTGCTGGCCTTGCGGTTAGCAGCTCAATGTGTAATCACTGTGCCACCAGGCTCCTGTTTTAGTTCAAAGGGGCCAGTACATAAATCATGGCGGGAAGAGGGGGTGATGTGAAGAATGGCCATCCAGGCAGGATCTTGGGTGCCGGATGGAACACAAAAGTCGAACACACCCCCTAGCAAACCTGAGCTGCTCCGTAGGGTTCCTCATGTGCATACCCATGCAGGAGATCACCAGGCCTTGGCTCTGAAGCACCACCGGGTGGGATTGGACTGCCAGAGCTTGGCTATGCTGGGACCATGGATTTGCTGATTGCGTTGCATTTGGACATTTGATTTTTCATATAAATAATGCGTCTACGATGACTGTTGTGAGCCCCGGTGGCACAATGGTTATGTGTTGGGCCTCTAAACATAAGGTCAACAGTTTGAATCCACGTCTGGAGGAAGTTGATGCTTCGCACCTCCATAAAGAGTTTTGTATTGGAAATCCTCGTTGGCAGTGCGGAATCGATCTAGAGACCTTGCTCTATAGGGTCGCTATGAGTCAGAATCAACTCAAGGGCAGGGCATTTAGATTGATTTTTGCTTTTCAGTTCCAAAAAAAATAAAGCTTGGAAACTCCACCTGCTTCTAAGTAGATGCCTTGCCTGTATGACATGTAGATTTATTCATCAGGTAGAAAAGCGAAGACAAGTGCAGAGCAAAGAAGAGCCGAGGACCGTGTCGCCGAACGAGTAGGGCACATCAGGTAGAGTCTGTGATTAGGAGAATCAGCACGCGGCGTGACACACTAACAATTCACCATCCATGCGAATAGCGCTACTTGCATTCTCCGGAGCTAAAGCACGCCTTCATGCCCCAGACTGCTAAAACGGCGTCTGGAGGCAGCTCTTGGTTTAGAGCTAGAAGCTCCTTATTAAGAGACATCTCACGGCTAGACCTGTTTTGTGATGGAGATTTGGGGTTGTTTAAACCACCGTTCCAGAGAGAACTCTAAATCTATGAACGCGAAGCACTCTGAGTTTACAGGCTTTAACCCGGGAGATCATTGGAAAACATTTAAACTGCCTATAACAGAAATCATTTCCTGGAAGGCTACACTAAATTCTTTATGAGTTTATTTCAGGGCTTTAAAAAAAAGTGACGTGTCTGTTTTTTGAAAGAGGAAAAACTCAATAGGATTACATTATTCAAACGGAAAGGAGCAAGGCCAGTTGGAAGGTGACACAATGTCAGCAGAGGGCTTTGAAGTCCTCTGAGGGGAGAAGTCCTGGCCCTGATGCTCTCACATCTCCCAACACAACCTGACCTGTGGGGACACAGGGCATGGAGCCTTGTTCCTCGTTTGAATAGAGTCAAAGAGGGTGATGTGCATCCCCAGGAGGAAGGGAGGAGCTTTTACATTGCACTTGCTGCCTTGTTAGGTACCTTCCAGTTGGTTCCGACTCACAAAGAACTGGTGAACAACAGAACACACTGCCTGATCCTGCACCTGCCTCACCACCTGTGGCAGTTACATAATCTCCTGTCACCTTGGGTGGATTCTAGCCTGTCAATCAGGTCACAGTCTAATCCCTCCTTATGGGCGTGGCCTTATCCTGAGGATGCTGGGAACTCCTGTCTTCCTCCTTGGGGGCAGGACACAACACTCTCTCTGCTTGACATTTCTGTTGACAAGCCTCATGGAACTACACTGATGGCAGCCAGAGCCCTGGAGCTGGTGGAACCCCGTGGAGACACACACCAGCACTGAGATACTTCCATCGCCACTGGATCCACAAGACTTTGCATTCACTGGCCTGTGATCTTCCTGCATTTGGCATCATTGCATGTGTTATGTGAGTCTGAAGAGGAACTTATAGGCTGGTTTCGGACATAGGGGTGAATACTGGACTTGGAGACTTGATCTGGACTGGGCTGGGATGTTTTCTTAATATACAATTACTCTTTGATATAAAGCTCTTTTTTATCCACATATGAGTCTCCCTGGATTTGTTGCTCTGGTCTACCCAGACTGCTGTGTTGGATCCCATTGTTGCAGCCACTGTGTCCATCCGTCTCCTTGAGAGTCTTCCTTTGCTCTTTTCCACTGCCCCACTACATTACCATACAGGATGTCGTTCCCCGGCGACTGGTCTCTCCTGAACACCTGTCCAAAGTTCGTGAAACAAAGCCTCATCATCCTGGCTCCTAAGGAGTATTCTGGCTGCTCGTTGCCCAGGATGGATTTGTTTGTTGATGCCGTTAAAACAAACAAGCCCACTGCCATTGAGTCGGGGCTGACTCACAGTGACCTGTGGAACCGAGGAGAACTGCGCCTTGTGTCTTTCTGAGACTAACTCTTTGCAGGAGTAGAAAGCCCTGCCTTTCTCCCCCCTCCTCCCCCTCCGCCACAGAGCAGCTGGTGGTTTCCGCTCACTGGTCACCTTTCATTCAGCAGCCCAGTATATACCACAGTATGTCCACTGCCCCAAGCTCCCCTTGATACCTTGACTGCTCACACATTCAGAAACCGGAAAGGACTAGAAAGGACCCCTCTGGAGTGAAGAACCAGTGATATCCCCGACTATATTGATACCAGCCCCCTGCCCCAAACCCCAAACCTACTGCCATCGGTTCAATTCACGATGGCAACCTTCAAATGCACTTCAGAGATTTGACGTGAACTTTAACATTGACCCAAAGGAATCAATGCCTAATTGTAAATCAGGCAAATTAATGGACAAAACTGTGCTTATATAGTCGTAAAGGTCTAACGCCATAACTGATGTTTCTCGATATGGCCTGATCAGAGGTGCCAATGAATGTGGAATTAGGGATTATGGAATAATAAGAGTCAGAAGAATTGTCCTGGGGGATGTAAATGGTTGACCTACTGGGTGGCTACCCCAAGATTGGTAGTTTGAGCCCCCTACAGGGTCTCAGAAGAAAGACCTGATAAACTGATACACACACACACACATACATACATACGTACATACATGAAGGGGTACCCACCCAAAACTGGAATTCTTTTTACAAAGCTATATATTTAAAATTTTTTTTAATAAAACAACCTAATCACCTTCAATGCACTCTCGATCACACTGCGATTCCATTCTTGGAAACATTTTTCAAACTCATCTGTTTGGATGGCAGACAGCACCTTCCTCATTTTTTTCATCACTTGTTTTATGCCATCAAATCACTGTCCTTTCATGTCCCTCTTCATTCATGGAAATAAAAAGGAGTTGCACAGAGTGAGGTCATGTGAGTCAGGTGCATGGGGCAACAGAGGCATGCTGTTTTTGGCCAAAACTGGTGCATTGAGATGGCTGCGTGAGCAGGTGCATTGTTGTGATGGCAAAATCAATCCCATCTGCCACAGATCAGGACTTTTTCTGTTGCACACTGTTACACAATATTTTCAAAACCTCTACATAGAAACCTTGGTTAACAGCCTGACCTGGTGGAATGAACTCCAAATGCACTATCGTCCACACTCACATCACATCTGTTTTGGGGGCGTACCCCCAAATATATATGTGTGTGTATATATGTGTGTGTATACATATTACCCAGAGAGAAGTAAATGGATACAGATACAGTTATATGTGTGTGTATATGTATATGTATATATACACATAAAGAGAGGTAAATGCATAGATATGTGTATATGTATATATATATGCATACACACATAGAGGTAAATGGATATAGATGCAGATATATATGTGTATGTATATGTATATATATACACAAGAGGTAAATAGATATAGACACACATATATAGTGTGTATATGTATACACATAGAGAGAGGTAAATGGATACAGATACAGAAATATGTGTGTACATATGTATATATCTATATATGTACACATAGAGAGGTAAGGTAAATGGATAGATAGATAGATTGATAGATAGATAGATATGTGACGTATGGATGGTTATTCATGAAGGTCTCATTAATTCAGAAAATGGTTTCGTTTGTCTCGTTGGTATAGTACATTTAACAAGTAACAAAGCTGTCCTTTAAGAACCCCAGAGGCGTAGGTGGCATACTGGACCACATATTGGACGGCTAACCTCAGGGTCAGCAGTTCAGAGCACCAGCTGCTCAGTGGGAGAAAGATGAGGCTTTCTACTCTTTTCAAGATTTATAGTCTCGGAAAACCACACAGACCATTCTACCTTGTCCAGAGCTGGGATGCCAACACGGCCACTGGGGTTCTTTCTGGTCACTGATGAAATTGCACCTCAGCTGCAGAGGAGTGCCTGGTTTTTCTCTCTCGGTCATTCGTTCTAGTTTGACAGTCTGTTTCTCGATTCCTTGGTTTATGCCACAAAAGAGGGCGATTATAAGTAGCAAGAGTTAGCAACGATAAGTAGCAAGAGTTAGCAGCGATAAGTAGCAGAATGAACAGTTCAAAGTAGTTAAGATGCCAATGGGGGAAATGCACCTTATTCTGCAGTAACTATAATGGGTGGTTACCAATGCTGAAGAGAGGCACACCAAAGGGCAGTAGGAAGGTGTTACAGATAAGCGCATTGTCAGGGACAGAGCAGGGTTTCTAGTAATCGATACAATAACATTTTCTGAGAATCCACTAGCTTGTATTCAACTCATTACATAACTTAGCCAAGGAGAGGAGGCTGTTTACAAAAAGCCACTTTGCTACAAGCTCACACTTTGTAGATTATTAAATGATCCTGTCTGGCACTTAGGTTTAACGCTATTCGGCAGACTGAAGTGGTACATTTTGAAAGTGCATACAAACTATTTATAAGCAAGCGTGGTGCTATAATGACGGTTTAATTTTTCCCATGTCTCATTAGTGTCTCTCTCTCCTGCTGTTTTGATAGGTCTTATTTTCTCCTATGTGTTTCCTTTTCTTTTTCACTTTATTAAGTTTTACCGTTTACTGATATTCCTGACGATTCAAGGTTTCAAGTATACGCAAACAATTCTCATTACATCCGGGGGTATAAATCCCTCTCTAAGCCCCAAATAAAACTACAGAGCAGAAGCATAAGAGGACAGAAAATGTGTGTGTGTGCGCGCGCGCAAGAGAGAGAGAGAGAGAGAGAGGTGGACATATATGGGATTATGTGTGTGTGTGGTGTTCAATTTTAGGATTAGATGAGAGAGAGAGAGAGAGAGAGAGAGAGAGAGAGGGGTGGACGTATATGGGATTATGTGTGTGTGTGGTGTTCAATATTAGGATTAGATGAGTTTTCACTATACATAATTCCAGGTCTGTTCATTGACCTTCATGACTATAAACATGCCATAAGGGCCGGGATAAAGGGGGAAATCGATCACAGTGATCGACACAGAACCATACACCCCTCTCCAGGGGGGAAGTACAATAGAACACATGGGGGAGATAGCGGTCGGTGTTAAGAAATGAAAATAATAATAATTTATAAACTACCAAGGGGGTGTGAGGTGGGGGAGAAGGGGGAAAACTGAGGAGCTGATACCAAGGGCTCAACAGAAAGTAAATGTCTGGAAATGGATGAAGGCAAGATATGTACAAACATGCCTGATGCCATCAATGTATGCATTGTCACAAGAGAAGTAAGAGTCGTCAATAATTAAAAATAAAAGTTCTTTCAGACCAGGGTCAGGGACCAAATGAAACCACAGGCTTCCCAAAGCCCCAAGCAACACAGCTGTCCCCAGAACGGGAATGTACCGTTACACGGAGGTTTTGAAAAAAAAAAAAAAAAAAGGTAGACAAGAGAGTTTTCAATAGGTCAGGAGCAGGACACCAGCTCCTCCCACTCCCCGCGGGGCTGCCAGGAAGCACGACAATGGACAATCCAACGCCAGGGCACCAACTGAGTTTTCCTCCCACAAAACTTCACAGGGGAGGAACGCACAACACTTCTGCTGAGAATCTCGCTGAAGCCGGGCTAGCTGATGGGGTCCTTAGCCCAGACCAGACTTGGAAGTGTTTGCCCATCAAAGATCAAGTTTAGAACCTTTTCTTCTTTCTTACCCTCGCTGTGACAAGCTCCCCCCCCCAACCTTCCTTGCCACCACCACCCCCCGCAAAACTGATATCTCTAACGACCCCTGTCGATGTACCTACCCTGGCTACCCTGGATTCAATACACGGAAAAACCTACCAACAAACAACAGCAACACAACTAGTAACACGGACAAAGTAAAACAGGAAAAAGCTCCCTTGGAAATCCGGTAGAAAACATTCAAAACTAGAACAAATTTCAAAGGGGTCCGTAGGCACCTAACTGCACCTGCCGTTATCCACTTTCCAACAAGCTGCACCATCGCAGGGCGACCACGTCCTGGCCTGGGCTCAGAGGGGATTCTCCAGCGGCTCAATCCCTGTGCCTTCCCCCTTCACTTGAAAAACAAACGGAAACAATCTTAAAATGAGCCAAAAGGAGACCAAGTGGTAAGATATGACACACTAACCTCACTGCATCTGCCAGAAGGAACACCAGTGACACCATGGTGACCGGCCGGGCTACGAACCCCAAGGTCAGCAGCTGGACATGACCAGCAGCTCCACGGGAGAAAGACAGGGCTTTCTACTCCGTGAGAAGCTTCAGTCTCGGAAACCCACGAGGGGCAGTTCTACCCTGGTCTATAGGGTTGCTGAATTTTAGATCTACCATAATAAGCTTTACAATGTGCTGTCAGCTATTTACAAAGCCATTCACATCTCTCAACTGCAGTCCGAGGAGGTCCTGTTTTACAATGATCATGAAGAGTAGTGGTGTGTGGGTGGTGCTCCTCTGTGTGGCTACCGAGACCAGTGTCCTCCCTATGCCTCCTGGAGTGCAGGCTGAGAGAGAGTGTGATAGGTAGGTTTATTGTGCCAACATGGCCAATGAACACATGTGAAATTAACTGAAGGGCGAGAGATAAATGGCTCGGCGAGCCTCGCCTCTCTTGTTTCTTGCTCTTTGATCATCAGACCAGTGTCGGCTGCCTTGCTTGTTCTGTGCCTCCATTTGCAAGCTACACTACCTGTGGGACACCTAACCCGTGGACTGTGTCACTGTAATTTAAGGTTCCTTCAAGACCCCCTTTGCCACGCTACTGGAAGGTACATCTCTTGAGCTGAGGACCGTTGGACCCTGTCATCTGGCTGTTGGTGACCTGCTTGTTGTTTGCTGCCTGTACACAGGATAGCCTGAATTGCTCCACGGAGGACTATCCCAAGGCCCTCAAGACTTGAAGGACTGCTGGTGTCTCACAGCTGTCTCACGGGAGTGAGTTGCAATGAACCATTTGTATTGCTTTATAGATTAGTTAACTATTTATTCCGTATGTTATCTATCTATCTATCTAAATATTTACAAAATTATTAGTGTCCTGGTTTTGTTTCTCTAAAGACCTCAAACACAGAGGGTCTCTTGAGGGGCTTCGGTGGCATTCAAGTTCTGCAGATGGCCACAAGCTACCTCCCCCTGTCACGGTCCTCTTCTGCTACCTCTCGGGTTTCTCTGCAGAGACTAGAGTTACAATGTCCCAGACCAGCATCCAAGCAACAGGAAGAGCCAAAAGAATCACAAACCCACTGCCATCCGGCAGATGCCAACTCACAGTTACCCTAGAGAACAGGGCAGAGCTTTCCCTGTGGGTTCCCAAGACTGCAACTCTCCATGGGAGTAGAAAGCCTCACCGTTCTCCCTCTGAGAGGCTGGCGGCCTCAAACTGCTAACGCTGTAGTGAGCAGTCCAACTTGTAACCACTACCCCAACAGGCCTCCTACAGCAAGCATAAATGCTCATGTAAAATCATGGTGTGATTACAAACAGAAATGCCCACTGGAATTAGTGACTGGGAAGGCCACACAGTTAAAAGTCAGGATATTCTAAGTGTTCTTCTCTCTGTGGTGCCCGCCTCTGCCTGGCAGGCCCCGTCCTCTCTCTTTCTGATCTCCCCTTTGGCTCCCTCCACCTGGCTGGCCTTCTGGTCTCAGCGCGGGGCCTGCGAGCTACTTGGTAGAAAGGCAGTAAATGAGGCGGCTTGAGGAAGGCTGGGGCGCCGGTAACAGCGACGGTTCTGGAGAATTCTGACCCTTCAAACCTTTTTCTGGCTACTCCAGCTGACCCACTCACCTGTGTGGGCAGACAGAGAAGCCCCCAAGGCAGCTCTTATTTTGGCTGGCCTGTCCTCCACGTAAAGAAAGTATATTTTCATCGACAATACTTAATGTCAGAGTCCTGATGGTATGGTGGTGAAAAATTTAGTGGCTCAGCACAAGATTAATAGTTTGAAACCACCAGCCGCATTTTACTTACACCCTTAGAAATCCCTGTCCTAGAAGGTCACTATGAGTCAGCACTCAATGGATGAGACACTTATTTTCAGGAGAAAGAGGAGGTTTTGTGCTCCTGTATAGAGTTACAGTCCCAGAAACCTCAGGGAGCAGTTCTGCCCTGTCCAGGAGGGTCACTACAAGTCAGAATCCACTCGATGGCAGTGAGAGGGCGAAGGATACGTAAACAGCACAGGAAGAAATACATCTAAGAATCGGTGGCATTGTGGCTTGGGCTTAAAACAAGACTGGTTCAATGATGCATGTGGAATAGCTAAGCCACAGAGCAGTCAGCGAACGTGAGGACAGAAAGACGGCCGCATCAGCTGGGATGACCTGACCTGCATCCATTCTAGGTTGATGCAATGATTTCATTGTAAGCAAGCCTTGGGATTTCTCAACAGTTAAGCTCATACAGTGCTTTTCATCTAAAAAATAAAACACTGTCAGGGATGGGGCGGGGGAATCTTTACGCATCATGTTTCCATAGTGCTGTAGCTAAAGAGAAATCTCCATATTACCCTCATTTAATGTTCACGAAATACAGGGCATTTCGTTTTACAGCGAACAAACGGCATTTGTCAATGTAAATGGATGCAAGTGAAGATCAGGCCACAAGTTGATGATGACTTTCTGCTTTTGTCTCATCCCTGGAGTCTAGTCCGTCCTTCCTTCCTTTCTCCACTCATTCATTCATTCATTCCATGCAGCCCCAGGAATATGGGTTGAACATGATAGTCTTCACCCTCACTGAAGGATTCAACAAGCAAGTCAATATTGTGAATTCTGTGGGAAAGAGGAATCGAGCACTCCCTACACCCTGCTTGGGCATGGACCACCAGAACATGGGGGGCCAAGTCCAAGTCCAGGGGTTTCTAGGGTCTACATGTACAAGGTATGTCTGCCCTCAAGTCGTAGTATTTTCAACCACCTGTTTTGCATGCGGATAAGGAAATCTTAAGAAAAATTGGTGCATTTGAGTTGTGATGCTGGAGCAGAAGATTGAAAGGACTCTGGACGGCCAAAAGAACCAACAACTCTGCCTTGGAAGAAGTTAGTCTGGTGTAAACTGTTTATCCTTAGAGGCAAGGATTGTAAGACTTCATCGATGTCCTTTGACCACAGTGGCTGTGGCCAGGAGAGCGCGCTCCCTGGAGAAGGACATCACGTCCGGCAGAGCATCAGGGCAGTGAAAGCGAGGAAGGAAGGGCCTCCACAACCTGGACGGGCCCGGCCCCATCGATGGGTTCCAAGGTAGGAGCATTGGGAGGATGGCCCAGGCCCGGGCAGCGTTCGGCTCTCTTCTAAGACGGCCGCTCTGAATTACAACCAGCTCAGGGGCACCTAACAACAAGAAGGCAAACTTGAACGAGAGTGTCTACTCCTATCAAGAGTCAAGGTCTCAGAAACCCACAGGGGCAGCTACGCCACCGTCTACCGGGTCAAGATCAGTCAGATTTGATTCGAGGGCAGTGAGGTTTCTTCTACTTTAGGGGGCGAATGTGCTGCTTTTTAATGTATGTACTGCTTTGTAGGGTCCAAGGCTGCTCACACCTATGCCTGGGGTCACCCAGGACTGAGGTTCCTAGGTAGTGCAAACAGTTTATACGCAACTACTAACCTAATTCACGCTTCGTAAAGTGGAGGGTGGTGGTGGTGGTGGTGGTGGTGGTGGTGGTGGTGGTGGTGGTGGTGGTGGTGGTGGTGGTGGTGTGTAAGAGGAAGCCCTCCCCTGAATCAGCTGGGTTGCCACAGTGATTCCCCACAATGGGCACAGCTGTAAGACCCAACATGAGGAAGATGCAGGGCCCAGGTGTGTGTCATTCTATGGTCCCTGGTGTCCTTGTGAGTTGTCAATGACTGGGGAGGGGGCATCTATCAATATCAACTACCCTAAAGGTGGGCGGTTCAAACCCGCCCAGCAGCACCACGGAAGAAAGGTCTGGTGGTGTACTGGTTCTGTAAGGCAACAGCCAGGAAACATGACGGGACCATTTTATTCAGTAATAAATACACACCCTGCAGCAGACCGGGAAGGCACTGGTTAGATCTCAAACCACCAGCATCAACTCCCTAATCTGTCTCTGTGGTACAGTATGCTTCCAGCCAGAAAAACTAAAAGGAGATCACTGACAAGCTTTGAAACACATCCCAGCATCCTTTGCCCCTCCCCACTCCCCATCACCCATTTCTTCTCTGTAGCATGTTTCAGGTGAGGAAGTCTTGCGGTGCAATGAGGCAACACTAGAAAGAGGACGGCTGCATGGCTCAGGTGAGTTTGAATCCATTTTTGGTCTTTGAGTGTTCAGAAACCTTTTACTGTTGCCCAATGTGCCCGCCACCCCCACATTCATCTGGGGTCCAGAACCACAGTTTAAGAAGGCGCCTTTCATAGACAGAATGCACCTATTGTTACAAACCTTCATTACCCCTGGCCTTACAGGGATACTGTTTCATGAATCCAGCTACAATATCTTCGCGCAAACAGTCAGCAGTGCATGGGATTGCTGGGGCTTCCATTCATCGGGGGCAAACAATTGGTATTGTATTATTCTGCTGGCCACCATCACTTTGGAGACCAGAGCAGTGAGAATAAAGTGTTCACAAAGCTCTCAGATATAAACCACTTAATAAGATGTACCGGGCACCCAGCGACTCCAAATACTCTTACCGGTCAGTGGCTCCTATGAACCGGTCATAAAGGACCGGCCCCTGACCCGGAAACGATACTCTGGATGGAGATTGGAGACTGCCAGCAGCAGAAGAGGAAAAGATACATCTCTGAAAAGCTGTTGTTTCCTGGCACAGAGTCAGTCTATACACATTCGAACCTGTTGGCCGGGGTGTTAGGGAGAAGTCCACCAGGTCTCTGCTCCTCGTCTGTCTTTGTCTGAAAGGACTACAGGGTCTGCTCAGCAACACAGCCACACACAGGCCTCCCTCGGCTGCACGTCAGGTGCACTGCCTGGGGGAGAACCCGAGAATCCTGACGGGAGAGAACAATTCTGCCAGGGAACCAACACTGCCCGCCGTGCTCCGGAAGGGCTGAATGTGAAGCTAAGCCCTGCTCTCGTCCAGGACGGAGAAGCATGGCTTTGAGACCACGGAAAACGTTGAATGCAAGAATTATGCAATCCTTTGGGTTGACAAATCACATTTCCCATTTGTCAAAACAAATGACCGTTACCCTGAGTAGCCGAGAAATGCATTCGTCCCAGAGAGAGCAGCCACGCTGGGCACCGCAGCAATGGCCCGGCTCCGAAGCGTCAGGAGGAGGAATGCTTCAAACGGGCAC
This sequence comes from Tenrec ecaudatus, assembly GCF_050624435.1. Classification (NCBI taxonomy): domain Eukaryota; kingdom Metazoa; phylum Chordata; class Mammalia; order Afrosoricida; family Tenrecidae; genus Tenrec; species Tenrec ecaudatus. The sequence goes on along the minus strand of NC_134540.1, from coordinate 15,041,269 downwards.
CTGCCTTGATGTCGCTCGGGAGCCAGCGGTTTCTATTCCAGACTCGGGTGACTTTTCACCGTTGTGACCGAGTTTGGAATCAAATGTGATGAGCCATTTTCCTCCTCTGTTCTGGTAATCACAGCAGATAAGATCACCATGCCAGGGAGTAGGGAGAAAATATGTTGTTTATTCTAAGCACGTCAAAGGCAGAGCAGGCAGCGTTGCTGTTTCAATGAGAAAAATGCATACGAACGGTGAACGAAAATTTAACAGTGTTTTAACTTTATGATCAGCCATGCTGTGTGGTGTGTGTGTGTGTGTGTGTGTGTGTGTGTACAAACACTAAACTCTAAAGCCCACCAAACGCCATCCAGACTCACTGCTCTTGAGTTGATTCTGATTTATAGTGCCCCCATTGGGCAGCACAACTGTCCCTTTGGGTTTCTGAGGCTGTTCATCTATACAGAAGTAGAAAGCCTCATCTTTCTCCTATGGGGAAAGGGGTGGTTTCAAACTGCTGACCTTGCAGTTAGCAGCCCAACTTGTAACCCACTGCGCCACCATGGCTTCTCTAAAACCATCAAAAGTTCCAATCAGTGCCCTCTAGCGACCCCGTGCAACAAAGCAGAGCCGCACTTGTAAGTTTCTCCCACTGTCACTCTTTATGGGACAAGACAGCCTCGTCTTTCTCCCTCAGCACAGCAGTCAACTTGAACTGCTGACCTCGAGTTTAGCCCCCCCAACTGGTAGCCCACTAGGCCACCAAGGGTCCTCCAAAGTCCACAGTCAGGTAAAACTCATCTTCTAACACTGAACAGAGCAACGCAAATACATTCACGATGCCTGCTGATTCTTAGAGCCCCGATGATGCAGGCTGGAGATGGGAAGAACCTGGACGCACGACTCGGCCCACTTCCCAAGGGGAAAAGAGCAGTCTGCTCCTGAGCAAGGGAAAGAACCAGGTTCTGCAGGAATCAGCCCTGAGATCTTACCTGAACTCACAACGAGGCAGGCTGGCCGTCTCTTAACCAATTTGCGCGGACTCTCCCTGGGGAGGGCTGCTGACTCAGAAGACAAACTACCCTTGTTGCTCTGTCACATCTCAGAAGCCTGCCAAGCAAAGGGCTCCTCGAGGATTCGCTGTCATCCCCAAATCTTTCCAAAAAGCTGATGTTGGGTGGTCAACAGGCCAATATGCACTTCTGATACATTTGGGAAAGCCAGCGACATTTGGCTGGAGAATCTAGAACAAGACCAGTGGAAAGCATTGAGGGGGACGGCACATGGCTGCCTATTGTTCTCTCTGGGTTGATCGCCACAATCATAAACAAATGCCAACCCTAGTTACCTCCTTCATAAAGTAGAAAGAGCCAGGCCTAACTCAGCTCATTCTATGAAACCTCGTGCCAAATAACCCTAAGACACCACCAGGGTAAAAGTAATAATAATTAAAGACCAATCACGCAATGCCAGCAAGCACGCACACAAACTATTAGACAAGTTGAAGCCTATGATAACTCATTAGGATGCTCCATCACAACCCAGTGGGGCTGAATCCAAAGGCGAAAGGAAGCCCAAGGAACTCGCCAAGGGAATCGATTTGGGCAGGGAGGCCTGGTTATTCCATGAGGGTGTGAGGAGCGAGAGAGGATAATCATTTCAACAAATATCGCTGGATCCATGAGATTCCTTTGGGAGGGAAAAGAGAGCTCTCACTCTTCACCTCATCCATTCCAAACTTAACTCTAAACAAATCAAGAAGCTACATCTAGACTTAAAACTTTTAAGGAGAAACTAGTATGACAGTGGGGTATGCAAACATTTCTTCAAAAAGAAAGAATGGCAAAGAGGGCCAACATCAAAGTGGAAAGCTTTTCTATTTGCAAGAAGCTGTTAAAGCAAAACATCATGGAGGAGGAAACAACGGGACCGATGGTTCTGGGGGAACCCAGGACAACGAGAGTCAGGGGAAAGGAAGTGGGTGTTAGCAAACCCAGGACCAAGGGAACAAGTGACCTAAAATTGATGGTGAGGAGGGTGTAGGATGCCTGGTAGGGCTTGATCAAGGGCAATGTAACTGAGAGGAATTACTGAAACCTAAATGAAGGCTCAACATGATAGTGGGACAAGAGGAAAGTTAAAGGAACTAGAGGAAAGAACTAGGAGGCAAAGGACATTTATCAAGGTCTAAATACAGGTATGCACATATGTAAATATATTTATATATTACAATAGGGAAATAGATCTATGTACATATATTCATGTGCAAAGTATTAAGGTAGCAGATGGACATTGGACCTCGACTCCAGTACTCCCTCAATGCAAGAACACTTTTTTTCTATTAACCTGCCATTCCGTGATGCTCAGCTTCCCAACACAATCGCTGAAGACAAAGTGGGTGCATAAGCAAAGGTGGTGAAGAAAGCTGATGGTGCCTGGCTATCAAAAAATTTAGCTTCTGGGGTCTTAAAGGCTGAGGATAAACAAGTAGCCATGTAGCTGAGAAGCAACAAAGTTCACTTGGAAGAAGCACACCATGAGGTGTCAATGGAATCAGGTACCAGGCATCAAAGACCCAGAACAAAAAATCATATCAATGTGAAGGAGGGGGGAGTGCGGGGTGGACACTCAAAGCCCATCTATAGACAACTGGACATCCCCTTACAGAAGTGTCACAAGGAAGAGATGAGCCAGGCAGGATGCAGTATAGCACCGATGAAACATACAACTTTCCTCTAGTTCTTTAATGCGTCACTGCCCACCCCTCCACCTCCACTATCATGACCTCAATTCTATCTTACAAATCCGGCCAGACCAGAACATGTAAACTGGTACAGATAAGAACTGAAAACACAGGGAATCCGGGACAGATAAACTCCACAGGACCAATAATGAGAGTAGCAATACCAGGAGGGTCAGGGGAAGGTGGGGGGAGAAAGGGGGAACTGATCACAATGATTTACATATTAGCCCCTCCCTGGGGGATGGACAACAGAAAAGTGGGTGAAGGGAGACATCGGTCAGTGTAAGACATGAAAAAATAATAATTTATAAATTATCAAGGGTTTGTGAGGGAAAGAGGGAGGGTGGGAGAAGGAGGAGAAAAAATGAGGAGCAGATACCAAGGACTCCAGTAGAAAGAAAATGTTGTAAGAATGATGATGGCAACATTATGTACAAAGGTACAATGAAAAAAATTAGAGAAGGTCGGCCTGCACTACCCCCTCCCCGCACCCCTCCCTGCCAACATCTCTACAGTCAGGGTCAGAAGTAGGACCCGTGGCACTGGTTCCAGACTCGTGGAAGCATGGGTCTTTGTAAGAGAGTCAACGGAGGCATGTGGGATGTGAATTTTTTTTAATTCGTAGATGGCTGGAATAAAAGTATGCTCTAGCCAAAGAAATAAAGCTATCCCTGGAGTGGTCTGGAGCAAGTTAGGATGGTTAAACAAGATGACTGATAGAGAGCTAGAGTCTACTGCCTGCACGCAGTCAGAGGCCACAGTCAGAGGCCTTGGAAAGGGAGGGGACTTGAATGGTTTCAAAAGGATTGTGTGCTTAACTGAGTGCGTACTGTGGATAGTGAATGTTTCTTTTACCTACTATTATAAAACCTAAATGTACAATACACGTGACTATTGGGTATAAGAGGAAAAGATAGAAGAAAAAAGAGTGATGTTCTCAGAAATCCAAAGGGGTGGTTGGTTCGACCCTGTCCTGTAGGGTTGCTATGGGTTGACATCAACTCACTGGCGGTGACTGTCAGAGAGATATCAAAATGCTCAACCCAAACTCTGCTCCAACACATGGATATAATCCAGGAGAGCGCTACTTCAAGCTGCAGTGTCCATCCGTAAGAACAGCTGCTCCATCCAGGACGCCGTGGCGAATTGGCGTTCAAGTGGCATCTTGTCACGAGCGAATCTTGGAGGAGGAAAAAGACGGAGAAGACAGGGGAGGAGAGAGGAAGCAACCAGGAGAGAGGGCTGCAGGTGAGTAAATACCCGCCAAAAAGGACCAGCCCGGCAGATGGGCTCCGGGAACAGGAAGAGAATAGCGGGGCGCTGCAGAACACCGCAGGAGGCAAGACCGGCAAAGCACCCGCGGCGGCGGCGGAAATACAAGCTGAGAGAAACTGCACCAGAGGCAATGCCAGCCAGCAGTCAGAAGCCAAGCAGCATGGAGAGGGGAAGAAAGGGGAGGACAATGATGGAATTTCCACAAACGAGGACAACAGGGAAACAAAAGTGAAGTGCAGGGAAAAGCCCACATTTGGATGGAAATGCAAAAGAGATTGCCAGAGCCTTATTCTGCTTTGAAATGAAAATATTACGAGTGAATAGCACCGAACTAACTTGATATCCCTCCCAGATGTTCTCCAATGCAGTTTGTTTCTTCTTCTTCTTCGTCCTCCCCCTCTAGCTCTTTCCATAAAATGGAACTTCCTTGAGGTCTTTCCAAGACTTCTTTGATTTCTTTTAACCTCAAAAAATTCCACTTATAGCACGGTTTTCCTTCCAAGGATATTTGGATTCATGCGCTGTCTTTCAATAACTGGTTTTCAAAGATCTGGAAATATCCGCGCATAGGTATGATTTCCCAGTACGGAGCCGGTGCAGAGAAGAAGGGCAGCTTCGGTTCCAGGTCTGGCAGTAAGCTGGCGGGACAAGCCCCTTCACCCCCCTGTGCCTGGGGGAATGCGCGCCTGTGACAGGAAATTAGCTCCACTCTCCATCCATTTATTCCACTCTGCCTTCTCACCTCCTTTCCCTTCTATTTCTCCGTTTCCTCTCAATCTCTCTCGCTCTCCCTCCCCTCCCTCTCCTGGTCTTGGCTTCTTTTGCTTTCTTCCAAAAAGCACTGCTAAACAAAATCCAAATCAAACTCACTGCTGAGTCCGTACTGACACACTGCCATCCTGCAGTGTCAGGGGAGAACTGGCCCTGTGGCTTTCCAAGCCTGTAACTCTTCATGAGTGTAAAAGCCCTCCTTTATCTACCGAGGAGTGGTCAGTGGTTTCAAACTGCTAGCCTCGCAGTCAGGGGCCCAATGCAAATCCACTGCTCCACCAGGGCTCTCTCCAATGTCAAAATCCCCTAAAAACTAGGGGTACAGAATCACAGTCATTCCACTCAGGTTATTCACTGGCCAATGGAGTCCTGGTGGACTCCTAACCACAGAGTTGAGGTTCAAATCTACCAGTCACTCTGAGAAAGACGAGGCTGTCCTCATAAAGATTTACAAAGCCCCAGGAAGCCTCATACGGGGCGCTATGAGTCAGAATCACCTCCAGGACAGTGGGAGGCAAAACCAAACCAAATGAACTGGCCTGGAGTCGATGCTGACATGTAGCCACCCTATTGCAGGACAGGGTAGAACTGGCCCTCTGGGTTTCGGAGTAGAAAGCCTCATCTTTCTCCTAAGGAGTGGGAGGCGATTTTCAAGTGTCACCTTGCAATTAGCAGTCTAATACATAACCACTATGCCAGGCAGTAACTACTTAATCAGCAGCTTTCAGTGTTTTGACATTAAGATGAGCCAACTCTACTTTTTTATACTCTATATCAGTGTTTCCCAAACTGGGTGATATGGCCCCCTTGGGGCTCTAGAACAATCCGGGGGGGGGGGGGTTGCTGAAAAATGCAGATACCTACATTTTATCCTGAATTGTGGACTACAATACAAAAGTTTCTAATTGCCAAGAATATGGTAAATTTAAATTTTTTCTTTTCTGAAAAGAGGGTGGTAGGCCACATAAGTTTGGAAAACTATGCTTTCTCATCTGTATTTGGCACGAGTCCTTTGGAGTACACAAGGAAGGCTCTGTTCTCTGGGAATGTAAGTCTTGGATCATGGAATGTTGCTAGCTACACACTCTACTGCCTGCCCCACTTCCTAAGTGCCATATCTGCACAACTCATTTGGGAATTTCAAGATGCAGCCTGACACGACAGCCCAAGAGCTGAGGTTCCAGTCAATTTCAGGATCATCATGTATACTCAACAGCAAAAGCTGCCGCAACTTAAAACATGCAACGCCTTCACACCGACGCACCTCATCTAACAAAGACTGCAAGACACGATGTACAGCAGTTATGAAAATATCCTGGCTGACCGGAACAAGTAAACAAACCCTCACGCATCTTGGATATCTACAAATCTCAGAAAGAGTGTGAAATAAGAGGATCTTTTAAAAAACAGACTTTGAGATATCGAAAACCCTTCTCTTCTAAACTTCCTGGATGCTATTCAATACATCCCTTAGCACCTATAGGAATGTCTATCCCCACACCCCACCAAACTCTTATACATTGATCTCTCTGCAAACGGACAAGCATCTTCCACCAAAACTTGGCATGGAGGCTCGTTGGTTCTCTTCTGAAATGAACTGTAATACATGGTTCACGAAGATCCTCTCTCACATTGGTCCATGCCCTGGTGGCGCAGTGGATTACACACTGGGCTGCTGAACTCAAGGACAGCAGTTCGAACCCATCGGCTGCTTCTCAGGAGCAAGATGAGGCTTCCAGCTCTGACAGAGATTTATAGTCTCAGAAATCCCGAAGGGCAGTTCTGCTGTGATATGTGAGGGTCCATATGAATCAGAATGAGTTTGATGGCAGTGAGTTTGGGGTTTGGTTGGGGTCAGGTTCCAGAACCACTTGGTGGTTTACCAGCAGGGAGATTAAGAAAGCCCTCTGATCTAATTCATCCAGTCAAATCCTTTACTTCGGAGAGGAGAGGAGCCCCCACCGCAGATTTCCTTCCCCCTGTCCCAGAACTCCCTCTTCAGTTCTTGTCCTGACCCGGGATTAAGGAGCCTGGCAGCCTTGTAGTTACGAGGTGGGCTCATAACCACAAGTTCAGCAGTTTGAAACCAACAGTCACTCGGCATGAGCAAGATGGGGCTGTCAACTCCTGAAAGGCTATGCCCTCTTGGTTCCCCACAGGGAAGGTTCTACCCTGTCCTACAGAGTCGCTTGCTGTGAGTCAGAATCAACTCGATGGCAGAGAGTTTGGGGCTGAGTCCTGTGACCACTGAGCACAAACCGTCATGCAAATATCAAATGTGCAAATGTGTCTGATGACACACTTGCCGCTGCCACCGCCTGGTCCCGTGCCACCATCACCACTGTCCTTCTCTGGGGAGTCCATTGTTGCAGCCGTGGTGTCCAGCCATCTGGTCCAGGGTCGCCCCCGCTACCGCTGCCCCTCTACTTTACCAGGCATGACGGCTTTTCCCAGAGCCTCATCTCTCCTGAGAACATGTCCAAAGGACTTCAGACCTCAGCCTTCCCGACGCATTGTGCAGCTTGCACTGTGTGGCTGAAGCTCCCATGGTGGACGTCAACTGCACGTTAGTCCCTGTCCTTGTCCTTTTTCACCGCGGAGAGGGCCTGGTGCAGCAGATTCGCCCCGTGCCACACTCCTTGGATTTCTATTTTTCAATTCAATACTGAGTTTGTTTTGAACAATTTCACGGACCTGCGATTCACACATCACGGGCTTAAATACTCCCATCATTCGTCAGAGTGGTGCGACCAGCGCTACAGTCATATCCAGCGTGTTTCTCCCTGTGCCCCTTGTCGTGGGCTCCCCGCCTCCTCCCAGCCTCCTCGTCATGTCCTTTCAGTCTCTGATCTGGTTTTTGTCTCCATAGATTAACCCAATCGCCTGTTCCCGGGACTGTTAGCCGGGTTCCGCGTAAAAGGAAATCCATGACAAAATCGATCTTTCCCTGGTTATCATCAGGTTGTCTCCTATGGTGACATTTTTAAAAGGCAGTTTTATTGACATATCGTTTCCTTATCAGACCATTCCATGCTTTAATCACACTAAACGGCTGCGTCATCATCACCACAATCAACATTAGCACGTTTTCCTCTCTCTTGTTCTCAGTATTATTAGCTCCCCATCTCCTCCCAATTCCCCTGCTGTACCCCTAAGCAACGGCCCATCCAGTTACTGTCTCTATAGGTTTATCCTGGATCTCAGATACAGGAAAACATACCCCAAACAAAAACAAAGCCCAACAACCGTAGCAAAGCAAAACAGAGAAAAACCTCCATCTGAAAGAAAGCAGGTAATATTAAAAACTGGAACCGATCTATAAACGTTGCAATGGGAGAACCACCGGTGCGATGCCTACTGTACCCTGACGACTGCTGCATGCTACCTGAGAGCAAGGCTCGCCACAGGCCCGGTCCATGCGCAAAGGGGGATTCTGGTATTCTGATACACCACCAATCAACCTATGCGCTCCAAATCTGTAGGCTCATTTCCGCCATCCTTGGCAATCACCTTTGAAGCCCAACAGCTGGCTCTTCCGTGCCTGGGTACAGAGCACAGGGCAACATTGGCGGGCACCTGACAAGCAGTATTTGATGACAAAACAAGCCCAGAGTATGGGCTCTGGGCAGAGCCAGGCTCCTAAATGATTTACACTCCTAACAGCTGCTCTCTGTAGGAGTTTGCTCCCATGGAGGAGACATTTCATCTGCTCTTTGGAAATATTAATGAGGAGAAAGGCTTCCTCAATAGTCCTGCCAGAACTTGACAACAAAATGGCCCGTCGTCTGCACCTGTTTATATTCATGCCCACGGGCCAGGCTGGGAGACGCTGGCCTGGAGAACTTTCAAATCCACGCAAGTCTCTTGGGTGCGTTCTTTGCCCCCTTGCCAAAAAGTCATCATCAAGAACTGTCTGTATCCAGAGATGCTAGAGCTCAGCGGTTCTCAACAGGGGTCGCCCGATTCATCACAGTGGCCAAATGACAGTGGTGAAGAAGCAACGAAAATAATGTTATGGCTGGAGGGTCACTGCCACATGAGGAATTGTTTGAAAGGGTCGCGGCATCAGGAGGGTTGAGAACCACGGCTATAGCGGGTCTCAAAACTCTCATTGATGCATACGAATGATGGTGCTGGCAAAGAATATTGAAAGTCACCTGTACAAAATAGCCAACACATCATCTTGGAAGAAGTACAGCCAGAATGCTCCTTAGAGAAGGCCAGGCTTCACGGCATGTACTTTGGACATGTTATCAGAAGAGACCAGTCCCAGGAGAAGGACAGCATGCTCAGGAAGGTATCAGGGCAATGAAAGAGAGGAAGGTCTCCAACAAGATGGATGGACGTCGTGGCTGCAGTCAATGGCTTGGGCATAAGAACACTCGTGAGAATGGCGTGGGACCGATTCCTCTGGTGCACACAGTGTCTCCAGGAGTAGGAACCGAATCGATGGCCCGTCACGACCACATAGCTGGTCTCAGCCTGCTGAGGAAATGAGGAAAGCAGAACATGCTCCTTAGAGAGTCACAGGAGCTCCCCCCCCCCGGGAGTGTGAAGTCTTTACACTCCAGGACTGAGGTTGGCCATTCAACTCTACTCAGATGTGCTGCGGAAGAACATGCCGGCCATCTTCTTTAAAGTGAATACATTAAACAGTCCTTGAAAGGTCAATGGAGCATAGTTTATTCTGACACACCTGAGGTTGCCAGAATCAGAATGAAATCAGGGTCAATGGATTCACTTATTTCTTGTCTTGTTCGTTAGGTCCACCTGGGAAGGGCTAGCAGCGGAGGGGGGTGTGGTCGCAGCCATGATAAAAAAAATGCACAGGGGACTTGATGCTGAAGGATTTGCATTTAAATTGAGTCAGGTCATAAGAGAGTGGGGCAGCAGGCTGGACCCGCTTCTTCCCTTCATAGGCAGGTGCTGCACCAAGATTTGTAGGGAAAACAGCCAGTGCAGCTGAGTCTGCCTGCTGGGGACTCAGGGAAGTAAGCCTCACCCAGAGAGTTGTGCCTGCTTGTTGACTCTGTGGGGACTCTCCTCCTGACACTGGCCACTAGCCACTCCTAGCTGAGTTTCAGGGAAGAACTAGGCTTTTAAGATGCTAATTCCTTTCCCCTCATTATCTCCCACCCTGGAAATACCTGGCCATGCTGTTATGCTAACCGCCCTTCAGAGGAAGGCAAGGAGCTGGCTCAAACTTCCAGGACACGCCTCTAAGGGTTTATTGATCACAGTGTTGCCACAATAATGGTTACAATGGGGTCTGGATCCTCTCCCCCAGAACTCCCCATAAAGCTTTCCTCCCTGCCACGGAGTCAACACCAACTCACAGGGATCCTACAGAATAGGGCAGTGCTGCCCGGTGGGTTTCGCTACTGCAGCTCATCACAGGAGGGGAAGGTCCCTATGTTTCTCCCACTAGGCCAAGGCACCCCGCATGTTGTCAGGCGTAGCCAGTGTAGGGACTTGGATTCCTAAGCCACATGCTCACACACTCCATGGAACCACAACATGCCAGGCACGAGGGGAATAATCAACCAGGAGGATGCCCCCAAAAGGAGAGTTTCCACGTGGGTCTGTGATTTCCATGTCCTTCATAGACGCTTGCCAATGAAGCCGTTCATGAATGAGGACTCAAAGGAGGGACTCGTGCATAGAAACAGCGGCCAGAATGGGTGGGTTCCCTCGATGTAGAAGTGGCATTTGGGGGCCAATGAGATCCTTTCTGATGACCATTTTGATATAATGCAGTGGATGGAGAGCAGAGGATAAACGTATACAGAGGAAAGGGCACGGGGGTGGGTGCCACGTCTGAGCTTGTCTGGCTACACAGGGGAGAGGGGGAATCCCTCTCCACACCAGTCCAGGGCCCACTGCCACGAGGCAGATGTGCCTCCACCCTCGATCCCTCTTTACCCAAATCTGCTACCACCCATGCCTCCCAAAGTGCCCTCCTCTGCTGGGTTCCATGATCTGTCACACAGGCGCCACGGAATTCACAGATGGGTCTCCAGCCTGTGGAGGTTTCTTAGGGGGATTACGTTACCACAGAGAGGATCCGGACAGTCTGGTCCACAGGGCGCCGCTCCAGCAGCCCAGTCCTGGTCCTCAGCGGTGATCCATGGTCCCCTAGCCCAGAGGACCAGGAAGCCCGCCTGTGCTCCCAGTCTTGTTTCAGCACTGCTCCTTGGTTCTGTCTCGTGGCCTCTTCTCCTGGCGTGGCATGACTTCCCCTGCTTCTGCCACTTTGGGCATGGATTCTGAATATGCTCCGCTAGGCGCTCTTCTTCCTGGATGGTTCAGGGAATGCCCTCGCTCTCGGTTTCTGAGATGGCCCTCTCAGACACAAGGAAATGGCAACTAAAACTTGCCAATCCCCTCTATTGGGGTTTCGCACACCCTTTTCGCAGGATCCCACCCATTCCTTTGGCAGCAGTGACAGACGTGGACCCAAGAGCTAGTATCAAGAAATGTCACTTCACCATCCCCATTCAGTATCTAAGAGCACAGAAGGATCGTGATTTCACATTTGGCCCACACTAGCAAAGGGTAAGAGTCCCTGGAGATGCAAATGATTAACATGCTCAGCTGCTCCCTGAAAGGCTGGAAGTTCGAGTCCTCCCAGATGCACTTCAAAGAAAGGTTTGGTGACTCGCTTCAGAAAACTCGCCCATCGCTGAGTTCGACTGCAGCCACCTGGGATTGTGAAGAGTCAGAATCAACTGGGGTGGGGTGGGGAGGGAGGCAACTGTTTGTTTTTGTTTTTCCTTAACCAAGCGAAAACAGTTCTGCTCTGTGAGGCTCCATCCCATCATTCAGACCCATGGAAACCTTTATGCCCAACAGAACACGCTTGCCAGTCCTGCCCCAGCCGCACAGTGGTTCCTAAGGTTGCACCCACTGCGTCAACCTATCTCAGGCAGGGTCTTGCTCTTTCTCGCTGTCCTTCCACGTTACCAAGCATGCTGTCCTTCACCAAGGACGGGTCTCTCCTGACAACATGTCCAAAGCACGTGAGATGAAGTCTTGCCCTCCCTGAGTCTAAGTACAGGCTGGCTGTGCTTCGTTCAGGAGTAGTCTCACTAAGGGTCTTTTGAGGGTCCAATCCAAACAGTGACTCCCAAAGGGTTCTGCGGGTCCAGTTAACTTCAAGGCCGAGAGGTCAACTCAGAAGGTGATGGCTCCCATCTGTGGAGATTCCAAAGGGGTAACCCAGATTGACTTTCTCAAAGAACGCCAGGGAGTTTTAAGAAAACAGAAAGTTCCATGAAAAGAAAAATAAAGACAAACACACACACACACACACACACACACACACACACGCATGAAAGCCATCAAGAAAATTGTGTTGAAGAGGTGCTTTCTTCCATCCTGACAATGCAACTGTTCATTTTTGTAGGGTAGCAAGGGCCGAACTGCAAGAGTTTCCTTGAGGCGCCTTACCCCATTCACCCCCCGCCTGGATTTTGCTCCGTCAGACTTACTTTGCTCCCCGCTCTAAGAATATTGAAAGGTATCACATCTGGGTGGAAGGCTACCAGAACTTCTGCTTCGTTTGGACACGGTGTAAATCAAAGAGCACAGAATTCTTCCTGGAGTAGTTAGCAGGATGGGAACATCCCTCTGAGGCTGCATAGACCTGGAAGGCAGATATGCTGAGCGGCAGTAGCTTCACAGCTTGCTGTCTGCGCGCAATCAAGGTTTCTGTGATGGGGTTGCATTCGTTTTTGACTTCCCATTGTACTTAAACCCAGACTTCCAGAGTTGGTCTCCTTAATGCAAACTCCTTAATTGACATTCGATGTGTGTTTGTGTTTCTATTAATCCTCTATCCCTTTTCATCTACTGCCTGCCTACAAATTCTTTTTTCCTTCATTCCACTGACTTATCCTCTCCCTTTCCCCTAATAGAAAATGAACAGTAAGCCATTCCCTTCAGCACTGTGGGAGAACAATCATGCATGTCTACCTCACTGGTTTGATTCCAAATAGGAAGCTGGCTGTGGCAGTCAGTCATGCCAGTGAGTCTATTCCGACTCATCGTGATCCTAGAGGACTGACTAGCATTGCCATTGTGGGCTTCTGAGCTGGGACGTTTCTATGAGCGCACAAAGCCTCTTATATCTCCCCCAGAGTTCCTGGTGTTTCCACGACTGACCGTGTGGTCAGCAGCCAATGCATAACCAATGACACGTGAGGGCTCTTCAGTCTTAGAGCAGAGAATCACCAGCCACTGGTGGATTTCTCAAACTCAGCTGGGCATTCCCATTGCCTGTATAATTCATCCCTGGTGTCTCTCTCCACACTTGGCCTTGCCTTAGATAACAATGCCACAATGTGCCACCTAATGCCCATCAGGTTTATTCAAAATCCTAGGGAACTAGTCAGCATTGTGCCTCCTATTCCATTTACCAAGCTACTTGTGACTTCATGACAACCAAGCTCAGGGAGACCCACCCTTGGGTTACTTTTCCACTCACTGGAAACTGAGTCTGAACTTTATATGGGAGTTCAGTTATGATTCCTACTGTCAGCTGATGTGGAGCAGGTCCTCCCTTGACTGGTGGATCTATTGGTGATCCCACGCCTGGGCCATCCCCGTAATCAAGGACTGTGATCCATTGACTGGTTTTCATAAGGAATTCGCCGATTTCTCCTCAATTGTCTTAGTCTGGAAGCTCTGCTAAAACCTTCCTGGCATCATCATGGCCTCCGGGGGAGATGCGCATGGGCTTCCCATGAAGTGCCTGGGCCACGAATGGAACTCGGGTCTCTCATGTGGAAGGGGGAGAAAGCTACTGCTGAACTGTGAATGTCCAACATTTGTACAACTGGAAGATGGAAACAATGAAAACCTAAAACAAGCTCAAAATCCACCATTATTATAAAATAAAAACTTAGGCATTGCTTTTGTAGGCTAAAAAAGAGTCTAAGAAAGGTTTGTTTGCCTCCAGCTGGCCTAACAATGGAAAGCCTACCTGTGGAGACCAGCAGTTATTCTAGGAGCAAACCCCATTCATAAAGATTTCCGATGCAAGTTTCCAGTCAGGATGTAATGATGTTTCTTAACGTCTTTACTAGCAGTACCATTCTCGGGTAATTTCAGTCAGAGAGCCTGACTCTGCCTTCAAGAGCCTGATCTCTGGATCTTCTCAACTGCTCCTTTCAAGATCTCTCTCACATCTTATACACACACACACACACACACACACACACACACACACACACCTCACACAATCGCTATTTCCAACAGTTGGGAAACAAATCCCATGTTCGAAATCCTTCCAAGATGCAGACTCCGGTGACTATGAGATCCATATTGTTGTCCTGCTCTGCCTCCAACCCATCCTTGTCCTTCTCAAAGGGCCAAGTGACCATTCTCTCTTCTTCCATAGAAATAGATCATTGGCCTCAGTGTTAGTCTGGGTAAACTAGAGAAACAAATTCACAGACACTCACGTGTGTATAAGAAACAGCTTTATAGACAAGAGCAATTGTACATTAAGAACACATCCCAGCCCAGTCCAGTACAAGTCCACAAGTTCGATATTAGCCCACATGTCCTATACCAATCTATAAAGTGCTCTCCAGACTCACGAAACACATGCAAGGATGCTGACTGCAGGAACATCACAGGCCAGAGGGTAGGAAGTCTTGTGGATCCAGTGGCATTGTAAGCATCTCAGCACTGGCAGGGGTCCCACATAGCTCCTCCCTCTCAGAGCACTAGTGTAGTTCCATGTGTCTTGTCAGCTGCAATGTCTCCTAGGAAGTGAGCCAGTGTCCCACCCTAAGCGAGCTATTTATTTCCTTAGTGGCTCCAAGTGAGGTCATCAAGCTACCACCTGACTGACAAGCTAAACTCCACCCCTTCACTCTTAATCCTTTCAAATTGACAACAGATTATGTAACTATCACAGCTTCTAACTCCTTTCTCCTCCAACGTGGCTTCTTCAATGATTTTCACCCATAGAACATGTAGTACATAGTCCTGAAATGTCAGGTTGTTCACTCAGGCATGACCTCCTACTCTTCCCTCAAGTAGACCTGTTTCCTTGGTCTTCAAGGCTTCAAGGCAAACAAATGAGTAGGTACTCAGGATACATACGAGTCGGGAGAATGTTATAAAAAAGAATATTAGTTCCATCTTTAGAAAAATTCATAGGCCAAGGCAGTAAATCTATACTAGATAGTTCTGGCTTTTGATTAACCAAGGGGGCTACAGGTAGCTGCTAATCAGAGCTAACCAGAGAACCAAAGTCTAATAGCGTAATGTCACCAGCATTTGCTGCATGCCTGCTCTGTGCCAAAGATGCCAATGTCACAGGCAGTCTCTTTCTATGAGGCTCTTACAGTGAATTGGAACCCCATCACAGACACGGAATTCCGCTGCAGTGGTGGGCGGGCCCTAATAAGAGACCCAGACGGAGACATGATGAAACCCCACCCCTCCAGCCCCTAACTCAGACAAAGGGATATTAGGAAAGTACTGCTGGTGGAAACACCGATGCACGTGAAAGTTTGGCAACGAATAAGGAATACTGAAAAATAACGGATGCACTTGAAGTATGGTGTTGGTGAAGGATATTGAAAGAACTGCCCAAAGAACAGAGGCATCTGGGTTGGAGAAGTACAGCCAGAAGGCCCCTAGGAAGCAAGGAGGCCAAGACTCCATCTCACATACTTTGAACGTGTTATCAAGAGAGACCAGTTCTTGGAGGGGGGGCATCATGCTGAGTGAAGGAGAGGCGCCACCAAAAATTGGAAGAACCTCGACAAGATGGATGGACGCAGTGGCTGCCACATGGACTTCCTCATGACAATACTGGTAAGGCCCATGCAGGACTGGGCCGGTTCAGCCTGCTGGACACTGAGCGGCTAAGAGTCGGAACCGAGTGGACAGCATCTAACACCAACAACAGAACATCAAGGGAAAAGGAGGATTAGGGGGTTGGGTTGTCCAGCAGTGTCATTTCTCTGCTTCCATTGAAAATATGTGTAATCAAAACAGGTTGATTGACATGAAAGACGCCTTTGTCAATGACACGGCCAATGTGCATTTTCCTTCAATAGCTCTTACCTCCAGTATAATAAATAACGTGTGCTGGGCATATTAGAATAAACTGTTCAGAGAAGCGCAAGGGAAAAACCATCTCCTGTGATCCATCAGTTAGGAGAGCTCCTGTCAACTTTCCAGAAGAAGAAGTCTTGATTTCATTTCCATCGTGCTTAGCTCTTGCTTCTTCCCCCGCCCTCACGCTGCCAACGCTTTCATCATCATTGTGTGCCCACAGCACATGGTTTTCTGAGATGGTAATTAACATTGGCTGCTAAGGACTCAATCAGAAAAGAAACATCTTTTAATTACAAACACAGACTTGAAGCTCATTAAGTTAATAAAAAATGATCCCGTTTCCCTGGGGATATAGTGGAGTGTCTTTCAGCTGTACAGACATGAATCCAGGCAGTACAAACAGTGCATGCTCCCCCAAATCCATATTTCGTGAGGGACCAATGATCGAGTTTATAACAAATTGCTAAGATTATAAGCAAATCTGGAAAACTAGAGAAGAGCCCAATTCTTGGTCCAAGAAGGTTCTAAACTTGGCAACTAGGTTTTTGGTGTTGGTTTTTATTAACATGTGATTTAAAACACACTCATTTCAGAAATAAGTTTAATAATAACAACTTGTGTTTTCTATAATGCCGTGCCCACTTATAAAGTATCATTGCATAACAGCAGCAGCCTCGCAATTAGTGGTCCAGAATAGAAACCTGGACATCATTCTCCCGGCTGCCGCCTCTCTCACTCTCCATTCAGACATTCACCCCACAAATGAGCAACGCATGACATCAGGCACCGTGTGCTGTGGAGCCCAAGAGCAGAGTCATCCTTCCGAAGATGCAGAGGCCAGCCAGGGATTGTCCCAAACCATCCCACGGCAGTGCTATGGGAAAAGTGGGAGCTGGGTGCTCAGGGAATCCACAGAGCGGGGCCAAAGTTGAGTTTCTGAAGGAGGGGATTCCTGCTGAATCCTGAAAAGACTGGAAAGTTGAAGGGGTATTGGCCAGAGAGGCAGAAGGAGTCCATTAAGGCCAAACCTCAAACCCAACCCACTGCTAGAATCAATGCCTATAGGACAGACCAGAACTGCCCCTGTTTCTGAGACTAACTCTTTACAGGAGTAGAAAGATTCCTCTCTCTCCTTCCGAGCTGCTGGTGGTTTTGAACTGCTGACCATAGGGTTAGCAGGTCAACAAACCACCACTAAACCACCCTGGCTCCTTATTCAGGCAACAGCGGCACGGATTTCTCCGATTTCCATCTTTATACATTAAAATTGTCAATATGGATTACAATTTAAGGGAAGATAATAATAATCCACACTAGTGGACCAGTCGGTAGCATGATGATAAAGGCAACAAAGATGGAAGCTGTTAAGGAATTATTTCCAGCTCGGATCCATAACCAATGCTCTCGGAAGCAGCAGTCAAGAGAACAAATGATGCACTGCATTGGGTGAATCTGCTGCACAAGACCTCTTTAAAGTGCTGAAAAGCAAGGATGTTACTTTGAGGACTAAGGTACACCTGACCCAAGCCATGTGTGGTAGTTAGATAATTTCATGTCAACTTGATATATAGAAGTGCAGGGGTGGCGTCTAGCTTGTCAGTCAGGTCACAGCCTGATGGTACCTCCCTGTGGGAGTGGCCTTCTTATAAGGAGGATCCTGGGAACCTTCCTGTTGGTGAGCTACCGTGATGCCTGCCTGAGCCCTGTGATGCTTCCACCACCACTGGATCCACAAGACCTTTCACACACCAGCCTGTGATTTTCCTATATTTTGCATCATTCCATGTGGCTGTATGAGTCTGCAGAGGGACTTATGAACTAGTAACAGACTTATGGACTTGAGTTGGATTGGGCTGGGATGTTTTCCTGATATAAAATTACTTCTCAATATAAAGTTCTTTCTTACACATATATGAGTCTCACTGGAGCTGTATCTCTAGTAAACCCGGCCTAACACACCACGATATTTTCAATCACCACACATATATATGAAAGTTGCACACTGTCTAAGGAATATGGAAGAAGACTTAATGCCTTTGAATTATGGTGCTGGAGAAGAATATCGAAAATATGATGGATCGCCAAGAGAACAAACAAATCCATCTTGGAAAAAATACACTAGAATGCTCTTTAGAGGCAAGGATGGCGAGACTTTGCCTTATACTTTGGACATGTGGGGGAGACCAATATGTTTAGTGAAGTAGAAAGGGTCCAGGTATCTCTCAGTGAGAGGGAAACTCTCAGTGAGATGGGGTGGATGGACACAGGAGCTACAACCATGGAGTCACAGGTACCAAGCATCCTGGGGAAGGTAGGCTTAGGACCAGGCACCATTTTCCTATTATCCCTTAGGCCCCCATGACTCGGGAGCTGTCGATAAAAGCAAAAATTCACCTGATTGCGGAGGTTGCTGACATTGCCCTTCTTTCAGCACCCCAGCAGCGACCCCCTCCACTTGGATTCCAGAGGTTCCACCTGAGTCACTTCCCATCAGCCTGTTATTCTCTGATAGTCTGCAGATCTCACTTTTCAACAGACAGGCAGAAAATGAAACAGCAAACAATGGCTGCACGGAGAATTCTGACACCCAGGTGCTCCCCGGCTGCAGAGTGAATGCCGCTGCCCTGAAGCACAAGTGGAAATCGCCTAAGCGCTCTAGCTTCCCCAGTAGGTCTCTGCAAAGGGGCAAGCTCCCAGGCAGGCAGCATTGCTACTGGCTGCCGAGGAGGGCAACAGCTGACTCCAAACAGGAGATAGGTGGGCTATGGGTGGAAAACGGGCAGGCCACTGTCTTAACCAGTATGAATCTTCTCACAGATTTGTAACTCATGGTGCAACTTGAACTCCCCTAGCCCTAACCTTCACTCTAGGTTCTGGCCCATATTTTACCCGATAGGGCAGGGTGGAACTTCCCCTGTGGGTTTCCAAGTCTATAACTCTGTACAGGAATACAAAACCCCATCGTTTCCCCTCAGGGTGGCCAGTGGATTCAAATGGCTGACCTGGCAGTTAGCAGCCCAACTCGTAACCCGCTGGGTACACCACCAGCATTGTGTGTGCACAACCCAGAGCCTTGGAAAAAGCAACTTTCCAGCCCCAACACTAAAAACATCACAAACCACCCCCCATCAATAAATACTACTTCTGATTCTCCTGGGGAGCTGCTTCTGGCACAAGGAAGAGGGAGGTGCAGCAGGACCAGCTTTGTGAGGTGGCCAGAGAGGGGCTGCTCCTCTCCAGGTCTAGGGGCCCTCACAGGAAGTTGGAAGCCAATAAAGGTTAAAGGGCATGCATCAATTCAGGTCCCTGAGCCAGTACACCCTGGTGGGCCCCAAACAAGGTCAGGTGGGCTTAATTCAGTCAATGGGACCAATCAGTACCGTCGACCGCACCTCCCAGTGGAAGGCCCTAAAAGCTGGAATCTGGAGAGCACCCCCTTCTTTCCCAGATGCTCCCCTGCCTTCTGGTCACCTATCCCTGGGACTCAGTCGCTCTCTCTCTCCGCCCCCTACCCCCATCCCTGGGACTCAGTCTCACTCTCGCTCTTGCTCTCGCTCTGACCTCAGGCCACCATGAGGGTGTGCAGTGCCCTGAGGGGGGCTGTATGTGTTCAGTCACTGTAACGCCTGAAACTTCTTCTGTCCTTTATGAAAACCCACTTGGATCACAAACCAGGCTTCGGCATGCATTCTTTCTCGCGTGAAGACAAGAATCAAGGTATTTCCCACCCGAGGAATCTAACCGTTTCTCTTTCTCTATTCAAACAAAGAGGGAACCAACGAGAAAAGACTCCTTTCCTGAAAGTATGAAATGCCCTTGGTCTGTTCGAGCAGAGCTGAGAGAAAGGGCGACTCCTGAATGCACAGTCATGGATTCAAGGGCAGAGCTGGCTGGCTTGTCTTCTTGAAGCAAACTGCCATTGTAACACCCCAAGAGTCCTGCCACCCGCTTCTGCTCGCACACACTGGGTGTGCATGCATCTTCTTCCAACACACTGGTA
Organism: Tenrec ecaudatus; assembly: GCF_050624435.1. Taxonomy (NCBI): domain Eukaryota; kingdom Metazoa; phylum Chordata; class Mammalia; order Afrosoricida; family Tenrecidae; genus Tenrec; species Tenrec ecaudatus. The sequence continues at coordinate 15,021,419 of NC_134540.1, read as the reverse complement.
TGCATGCCTCTTCTTTCCCACCTTCCCTCATGCCTTCCTAAGGGGTCAAACGAGCCATCCTGACTTGACAGCTACCCTCAGCCATTGCAACCCCGCGAAGGCTGGGTCTGAAGTGGCAATGAATAAGCAAATGCTTCCCTGAACTCAGAGACTCTGGCCATCCCGACGAAGGAACACACTGCCATTAGAAGAAGCACAAGCAGGATGCCGTGCAGCAGCGAAGGTGGCGAGATGTTGGCTTGCTGTCTTTGGACACAAGAGGAAGGAAAAACCATCTCTAGAAAAGGACATGGCAGTTGGCAAAGCGGAAAGTAGCCCAGGCGAAGCCCTGACAAGAGTCCCACCAGCGGGACGCAACCAGGCAGCTTTTCCTCCTGCTGTCTGTAGGCTGCCAGAAGTCCACTTGAGCCTTTTAGCAGCCCCAAGCTCCTGTTTGCAGGATGCCATGGACTTGGCCCTGGGCAAAGGGAGCTGTCACGTCACGTCCCTGACCACAGAAGCTCAGGGACCAGCACTGGGTCAGGCAAGAGCCTTAGAATGAATGCCGTGCTGGTCTCACCCAACGCCAGCTGGGGTAACACAGAGACCCCAGCAGCCAGCCTGCAGGGACCAGAGCAGGCCGATGCCTCCAGAGAGGCATTCCTTCTGTAGAATGGAGGGTCTCATATTGCAGCGTGAATTTGTGAACTATATACATACACACACATGTATATGAGCATCCCTCACCCAGAGACTCACACAGTGTTTCTCAAAAATGATGCAGAAATCTGGTTTGCAAAAAGCTTCCCATAGGATTTTGACTCAGGTAGCCTGGTCAGATTGCTCCCTTGAGGCAAAGATGGTGAGACTTCGTTTTCCATACTTTGGATATGTTGTGCGGAGAGGCCAGCCCCCGGAGAAGGACAGGCAGAGAGACAGTGAAAAAGAGGGAGACCTTCCCAAAGCAATGGCTGAATCGATGGACTCAAGGATAGGAACAATTGTGAGGATGGCACGGGACCGGGCAGTGTTTGGCTCTGTTTGCCAAACTCTGCCCACATGTTCCTACGGGAGCCATGTTGGTACATAAAACCTAACTATCACACAGCCAAACAGATAGCCTACGGCTCCACTGAACCCATGGCTACAGAGTTGATTGCAACTCACAGTGACCCTGTAGGACGGAGCATCGCTGCTCCATAGCGTTCTTGAGGCTGTCCACCTTTACGGAAACAGACAGCCACGGATTTCTCGTAAAGAACAGCTGGCGAAGTCAAACCATAGACCCACTGCTCCACCATCTGAGGGAGCCCAATGTAAGATTTTACCAACATGCCAAAAATCAGTGCAGAGAAGAGGAATGTGGAGCTGCGGCTGTAAGCAGCTCGCTGATGGAGAAACATGAAGTGGAGACACAGTCAGTCAGCACATGTCTGAGAGCATCTCTCACCTGGTCCCTGACTGGGTGTGGCTGAAGGGGTGGGCAGTGAGACTAGACAGGCTCAATTTTCTTTTTAACAGATGAAGGGGTTCTGCTGGCTTAGTGTACTAGACATTGGGTTACTAGCTGCAGGGTCAAAGACTCAAACCCACCAGCAGTTCTGCTGAAGAAAGATGAGACTTTCTGTCCTGTAATGAGTAACAGTAAAATAATAATAATTATATATGTACGTGTATGTGTGTTTACAAAAGGGTCTCCGACTTTGGAAACCCAAAGGGCAATATTAGTCTATCCTACGGGGCCACTATGAGTTGGGACCCACTTGGTGGCAATGAGTTTGGTTTTCTGAATTTTAGATACGTGACATTGCTGTTTTTAATTAAAACAAAACACTGTTCCATAAGAAAGAAGGTTCTTACTGATCATGGACCTACAAATTATTAGTTAGCATCTAAGTCCAATGGAAAGTTGTTTTTGTTAGCGTTGAGGTCAATTATTTAAGTGCTTTTGTCATATATATATATGTATATATATATATAATATATAATGACAACAGCTGTTCCTTGGGGAAAAATGAGACTTTCTACTATAAAAAGTGAGTCTCGGAAACACACAGGGGCGGTTCTACCCTGTCCTATAGGGTCATCTTCAGTAAGAATTGATGACTTCGTGGGACTGAGTTTGTATTTTACTTTGCAAAAAATAGACGTTTTCAACATATCCTTTTAGTTTTCTGCAATGGTAAGAAAGTGTACTGACAGGTTATGCTGGCTGGTCAGACAAACTATTTCCTCAAGGAACACATGATCCTGAATTAGACAGGGTGTATTCTCTGGGAGAAAATTAGGCATGACAGGAATACTGACAGCCCCTACCTCCTTCTCCCTTTGCTTCTATTTCATATGGATGGCCAGGCCTTATGCCTCCCTTTAAAATTGTCTTCCTATCCCTTTAGCTCCTGGTAAGGAAACTAAGCCACTTAGCAGGAGGCTGCAGTCGGCCACAAAATTTAAAAATACCGCTGGGTTCTGCCTTCACCTCATCTATGTTTGCATAAATGGTCCTAAGTTACACCTTTCCTTACATGTTGAGCTTCTCACATGGAGAAGAAGTTATCAACTTGAGGTGGGACCGAAACGTGTGCGGTAGAAGGAGTATCCCATAGATTTGTGAACACTACTGCCTACCCTCGCTCTACCCCTCTTCCTCTCTCCTGGGCAGATCCCAGGAGAACGGCAGGGATTTCTACTCTAGGGAAGAGTTTCCGTCTTGGAAACTCACAAGGACACTTCTCCTCTGTCCTACAGGATTGCTGTGAGTTGGCACCAACACGATGGCAATGAGTTTGGTTGTTTGGGGGGAGCAGGATGATATAGTGGGTTATACGCTGAGGGGCTAACCACAAGGTGAGCAGTTCAAAACCAGCAGCTGCTCCACAGGAAAACGAGGCTTTCTGCTTGCAGAAAACTTTAGAGCCTGGTAAACGCAAAGGGGCAGCTCTACCCTGTCTTCCAAGGTCATTAGGAATCTGAAGCAACTCAGACCAGTGACTTTTGGTCCCCGGTGGAGGAGAGAACTTACTGATAGCTACAGTGATGGGAACAAATGAGCAAACACTGCCGTTTCCATCTGTGCTGCTTCACCGTGATCGCCTTAGAAGCCTGTGGATTGCCCTCAGCCAATTTTCAATTCCAGAAGGAATTCTACTGACACCTCTCAGGTGGCAGGGTCACTTTCCCCCTCTGAGTCAGTCACTGCTCACAGAATGCCAATGACATTTCAGACCAGACACAGCAGAGTGTGGAGGAAGATGAAAGGACAGGGTCCAGAAACCACATCATCTACGAAAGACAAGGCATCACCCACGTGGCCACCAGGAAGGCTTTCTCGGACGGCTCGAGTCATCGACACCATGCAAAGACACCCGGATAATGGCTCAGAGGCCTTTTAACACCCTCTGGAAATTGTGTTTGTATCTCGGCTAGATGGATTCAGCCCTTTCCCAGCATTCTATAATTAACTGCTTTTTATAGATGATTCAAGGGAGACCTTTTATACCTCCCACCTGGCGGCCATCTTTTAGCCATCCCCCCTCTGCTTTGTCCGCAGCTGGGCAGGAAGTGGGAGAGAGACCAGGGAGAGGGAAACAAAAATCAGTTGCTGGTTTGATCTGTGGTCGGATTTTGCAACGAGAAGCCGGAACGAGACAGGGGCTTGAAACCAGGTTTCCGTGTTCAGCTTGGAATTGCCTTCGTTTATTTATTTGCCCCTTGCTTTCCACTGCTGTGAAGAATCAGGGGCTGGGGGTACAGCTGCTGCCAGGAAAATCAGCACCTTGTCAGCGAACGAAAGAAGTCAGGATGCTCCTCCGGGAAATGAGGAAGGAGCCCAGTGGTTAAGTCTACACGATTACAGTGAGGGGGTTCCAATTGGCTCAAGTCGCTGCAGCATTTGTATTGATGCCACAACCTGGCATTGAGTACCCACTGACTTCTACCTTTGTTCTTGTTAACACTGCTAGTCAGTGGGATGTATTCATACTGCTAATCAGCGGGATGTATTCACCCGTGTCTCATACTGAGGTCCAGTAAGTGTGACAGTGGTATGGCAGCAGCAGCTGACTGCCCCCTCCCCCTCCCCCCACACCTCCCAGAACTTCACAAGGTGGAGGGGCCAGGGCGGGGATCCTAACCAACATCCCAAGGCTGATTTCTGTGAAATGGAAGGAGCACCCGCCTTCGCCCCACAACCTTTGTTGACTGGATCTGACACAATCCATCCATCCCAAGGCACTTCTATTTCTGGACTGGGTTCTCTGATTCAGAGCAGTGACCACACATTTCAATGATACACATGACTGTGGGGCTTCTGAGAGAAACGATTACAACTCAGGTTCAGGAACACTCAGGATACAGTTCTTTCATCATGGCAGCCTCCTCTCAGCAATGCATATAGGCACACCCAGCCCTCAGCAAACCGTAGCTCTGACACGTTTGGTGTACTTCATTCCTTTCACCAACACCCCCTCCCCCTGCCATCAATAGCCAGGAGGGAGCCCAGTAGCAGACAAGGCTCCTCCAGTAAAGGAAAACTATACATCAGATTCGGCTCCATGACAGTGTTTGGTTTGGGTTTGGTTAGAAACCAGCCTCACTAATTTAAATTTCAAAATATATCCTGGATGCTAGTGGGTCGATGGCCAAAACCAAACCAAACTCACTGCTATCAAGTTGATTCTGACTCATAATGACCCCATAGATAGGCTAGAACCGTCCCAGTGGCTTTCCAAGACTCTAACCCTTGTGGGAGTAGAAAGTCTTGTCTTTTGCCCCCACAGAACAGCTGGTGGTCTTGAACTGCAGACCTTGTGGTTAGCAGCCCAGTGTGTAACCACTGTTCCACCTGGGCTCCTGAGTGGAGGGCCAGTGACTCCCTATTGACCAGGTATTGGTTGATCTCAGTAAGGGGAGAGCGGGGTGTGCAGAGTTCAATCTGTCCTGTTAAGAAGAACTAGTGGTTGCATCTTCTCTCCTCTCCTCTCCTCCCTCCCCTCCCCTCCCCTCCCTTCCCCTCCTCTTTTCTCTCCTCTTCTCTGTATGAGCCTCATTGTAAAGCAGCTACTCAGAGCCATTCGCTTTTTCTCTTTCTTTTCAGTATAATCCCCCCAATATTCACATAGAAAAATGACTCAGAATAAACCTCATGGTTCCATTTCTTTGTATTTTGATGATTTTTAACAGTAGAAATTGTTGCTATCTTCAGGACCAGATGTATTTTAAATAAGTGTAAGTTTAACTTGCTGAAATGCAAAGCCTTTTCCGTCCAATGATAAACGAAGCTAGAACTGCCCCTCACACACTCTTGGGAGTTGGGGGGAAAGGGGGAGGACTGGGGGGAAGCAGTGCACACTGGAAAGTTTTTTTCCAGAAACCCTTTTAAAATGATGACAGGGGCCATCCGTCCCTTCAGGCAACACTACGTGCTCCTCCAAGCTTATTCAGGAAACAGTAGAAATTGAGTCAAGCTCTTTTGATGTTCAAATGTGTACAGCTGTTCCGTCGGGGCTTGCTGTTTTAGTACAAGAAAAGTCAATGCCTATTTTTCACAGGCAAAGGGGCGTCCTTCGTCCTTCCGTCGGTCTCAGTTCTCATGCAGCGCAGGTTTTCCTGCTGTTGTTTGGTTTTTACCACTCAGCATATTTTGCAGTTGTTGAAAACGTACATGTAACATGCAAACAAGCAAACAAAAATCCACGGCCATTGAGTCAATGCCAACTCATCACGGCCAGAGAGGACAGGAGGTAACCAGCCCTATGGATTCTCAAGACACCAACTCTTTACAGGAGGAGAAAACCTCATCTTTCTTCCACAAATAGAGTGACGGGTGGTTTCGAACTGCTGGCCTTGCAATGAGCAGCGCAACACATATCCGCTATAGCGCCAGGGCTCCTATCTTCCCCATGTGTTTGCCAAGGCGACATTTCTTCTGGTGTATAATGAGTGATATCAATTACATCAGTCAGGTTGTCTCGATGATATTCTGAATCTTAAAGTCGACAGTGTTTTCTGGTGTCCCTTCATCCAACATTTCTCTTTTATTTAAATATATTTTTAATGGCTTTGAGGAGTGCCCTTAACTTCCCAGCACTTCAGTGTGTCCCTCCGGGGTCCTGGCAGTGTCCTGGGTTACCTGTTAGGTCAGCAGTTCTGAAACCGCCCACCAATCCACGGGGAAAGACAAGGCTTTCCCCTCCCCTACAGAGTTAACGTTACACTCTGTCCTATAAAGTCAACAGGGAGTCGGAATCAACTTGATGGCTTTGAGGTTTTGAGTTTGGGAACTGGGAAACAAGACGATGGGTCACAACAGGAAGGCTCAGCCCCTACAAGTCCTCATGGAAGTGTTGTGTGAATCCATCAAAACGGGCCTCGGGAGCGCTCCTGTCCTGGTAAACATTTGAGGCTAGTTCGAGAAGCTGCACGTGAATATGTCATGGGGCAGAACACAAGCACCGCAGAGACTGGGAGGCAAAGTGCAGCCCAGCTACTTTGTGAGCAGGGTTGTAGGTGAACTTAAGATAATTCTGGGTTTTAACTGGATTTTTGCTATTCACACCCAGGAGAAATTGGAAAGGTAATTAAGAAATGTGACCGAGGTGAGTGAGAAGTATAAAAGCATCCCTGGGAAAGTCCAGGCATTGGCACAGGCTCTGAGAATGGGTACAGCAGGTCAGGGGATTCCCCATTTTCCCAAGAGGTGGTCCTTCCTTCATGACTGCCATGACAGCGTGCTCCTCCCACCCAACTTTCCACCCTTGTCTCCTCTTCCTTCAAAGATGCAACTCAGAGACAGTGTTCAGGTTACGCAAACCTGCGTCTATCACTCGAACCTCAGGTGTAGCAATCTGTAATTCTGCTGATGGGCCCTGAACTCCCACTTCCTGCAGAAGGACACATACCCAGTCCCAAAGATAGGCCATTGACGAAAAACAAAAACACGCACCCATCGAGTTGATGCCCACTCACAGCGGTGCCATTGGACTGGGTGGCACTGCCCTTGTGTATTTCCGAGGCCGCAACTCTTTACGGGTGTAGAAAGCCTCACCTTTCTCCCTCAGAGGGGCTGATGGTCTCAAAATGGTGACCTGCAACTAGCAGCTCAATGCAAAATCATACCACCACCAGGGCACCTCAGATTGAATGACCTGCCCACTGCTCTGGAGTCTATTCTGACCCACAGTGACCCCACTGGGTGAAACAGAATCATCTCAGTGGGTTTCTGAGCCTGTGAATCTTTCCTGGAGCAAACGGTCTTACCTTTCTCCTAGCTAACAAAAAGCAGGAAAGAGACCATGGGGCAAAGACGAGCCCGAGGGCGACCTGGACACTTCCTTGTCTCCTTTCTCGCTGCGGACACCCAAATCGATGGGAATTATTTACCCACGGCACAGCCCTTGGGTTGACAGGGTAGGGTCACAGTACATGTTCAAACCCAAGAGGGGGGTACGTCTGCAAAGGCCTGGCAGGGGAACGTGGCTTAGGGTGCTAACAATCCTGGTCTCTAAAGGTGTGCCCGGAGAACAGACTCTGGTGGTGGTGGAGGCAGAGGTGGAGGCGGAGGTGGTGGTGGTGGAGGTGGAGGTGGTGGTGGTGGAGGTAGAGGTGGAGCTGGAGGAGGTGGAGGTGGTGGAGCTGGAGGAGGTGGAGGTGGTGGTGGTGGTGGTGGTGGAGGAGATGGAAGTAGTGGAGGAGGTGATGGTAGTAGTAGTGGTGGTGGAGGATGTGGAGGAGGTGGTGGTGGAGGTGGAGGATGTGGAGGAGGTGGTGGTGGAGGTGGAGGTAGAGGTGGAGGTGGTGTGGGAGGTGGAGGTGGTGGTGGTGGTGGTGGAGGAGGAGGTGGAGGTGGTGGTGGGGGTGATGGTGGTGGAGGTGGAGGAGGTGAAAGTAGTGGAGGAGGTGGTGGTGGTGGTGGTGGTGGTGGTGGTGGAGGAGGTGGTGGAGATGGATGTGGAGGAGGTGAAGGTGGTGGAGGTGGAGGTGGTGGAGGTGGAGGTAGTGGTGGGGGAGGTGGTGATGGGGATGGAGGTGGAGATGGAGGTGGAGGTGGGGGTAGTGGTGGAGGTGGAGATGGTGGAGGTGTTGGTGATGGTGGTGGAGGTGGTGATGGGGATGGAGGTGGAGGTGGAGGTAGTGGAGGTGGTGGTGGAGATGGTAGTGGAGGTAGAGGTGGAGGTGGAAGTGGAGGTGGTGGTGGTGGTGGATTAGCCATGAAGCTGAGCATCGGCCATAAAATCACAATGATGATGTGTGAACTGACGACACCCCACAATGAAAACACCACCCCCAAGGAGTCTCCAAGAAGCTTTCATGAGCGGTGTCATGGGGAACGTCAAGCTAGAGGGGCCAGGTGCTGACGACGCAGCTTGGCTGTACTCACACCTGACGTATTAGGTTGTATGAATCATCAATTCCTACTCAGTGAGCCCTGGCCATCCCGGTGACCTTACAGAAAGAGCAAAGTTAAATCCCAAGATGACAAATTCCATCAGGCATGTGGGCAGAATCCATACCCTCAAAAATGGGCACTCAATTTCAAATGCACAGCGGAAAAGGGCCACTCTGGTACTTACTGCACTCAACCAGTGCCATCATGGAAAGAGAAATTAGCAACTACTGTGAGGCCTCAACCAAAGTTTGTCTGACCCTGGCACCCAGAGACCACGCTGATCTTCTGGAGGAAGAAGGACGATACCTTCTGTTCTGTCCTAATGCCAGCTTAAACAAACAAACACCCATGGGCACCGAATCGATTTCATTTCATAGCACCCTCGGTAAGGTTCCTAAGGATGTAAATCATCCCAGGGACAGGAGCAGAGAGTCTCATCTTTCTCCCACGGAGTGGCTAGTGGATTTAAATTGCTGAGCTCGCCAATGCTTACCTGACAGCACTACCAAATCAGACTCACTGCCAACAATTCTAGAGGACAGAGTATACCTGGCTCCTGGGAATTCCCAAGACGACAACTTTTCAAAGGACTAGAATGCCTCCTCCTTCTCCCAAGGAGCTGCTGGTGTTTTTTAACTACTGACCTTGTGGTTCCATAACAAGTAACACACTTCTTTGCCAGGGCTCCGGATAACCACAATGGCTCCTGACTAATGCCCAGACCAAACTACTACCATGGATTGAGACCAGCTCATAGTGATTCTGTAAGGCAAGGTGGAACTTCCCCTGTGGTTTTCTGTGGCTGTAACTCCTTACAGGATCAGAGAGCCTCATCTTTCTTCTACAGAGCAGCTGAAGGTTTCGAACTGCTGACCTGAGGTTAGCAACTCAACGTGTAACCACTACACCACCAGGGCTCTTTGATGCTATTGGGTGTTATAAATGTTAGGCTGTAAGCAAGGAGGAGAGAGAGAGGGGTGGCTTCTGCTGGGGGCTTGAAGAAGGATTTGTGGTCAAAATGACTCCTTGAATTGGAAGGCTTCTTCTCCGGGCCCCGAGGAAAAAGACCACATTTCCAATAGCGTGGTGAAGATAAAGGCACTTCCGAGGCGAGAGCGGGAAGTGAAGGCAATGGCATAGGGATGGTTTCCACCAGCTGACGTTCACTGGGAGACACACGAGGTGTAGTGTCTAGCTGCTGCCCCAGAGATTGGCAGGTGGAGCTCATGCAAAAGCGGCACCTCAGGTCTGAACGTCTGCTCCTGACAGGCCACAACCTGGAAACCTGTGGCGTGGATGCATGCCTGAGTCACATGGGCGACCACGAGATGCAGTCGGCTGGACCCGGTCTGGAAGCGATGTGGAAGATGGCTTGCAGGACCTGATCCTATTTGGAAGCAGCCATGAGAGATGAATGAGCATTTTGTATGTGTGGGGTCCCATGTTCATCACATTTCTTTCAGGGTCATCTTTCTGGAGTGGATGGGCTGTATCAATTTCAAGGACAATATCTGACGTCCACCTGGGAGGCCAGGGCAGATGTGTAGGAAGGGACGGGACCGTGGACGATAGAGAGAGAGTGACCTCATCCCAGAGCGGGGCCGCCCAAGGCAACCGTGAGCGATTCTCATCTGTGCTCGCATTGTAGCCTCCAGCCCCATGGCGCTATCCCTCATGGAGAATATGGCTCATGAAACAGAGAAAACAGAGTCTTACATTTAACGATTCAGACAACAGTTTAGAAGTAGTAGTCATTTACATTTATATAGGAGTCCTGGTGGCGTAGTGGTTACTCGTTGAACTGCTAAGCCAAAGGTGAACAGTTCAAAACCACCAGGCACTCCTCAGGAGGAGAAAGATGGAGCTTTCTACTCCTGTAAAGATTGACCATCTTAGAAAATCACAGGGGCAGTTCTTCCCGGCCCTACAGCATTGTTATGAGTTGGAATCAACTCAATGGCTATGAGTTTGGCTCATTTATAACTAGCTAGTGGCTACTGTATCGCCCACTATTGTATCATAGTTAATTCTCAAGAAATAAATATGACAAAGGTTTCATGGCCAAGAAATTATATAAAAAAGGAAATAATATCAAATATGTTTCAGTAACAGATGGTAGACATTTACACTACTTGGGTAATCCTCCTGAAAAATCTGGCATGAGCCAAGCATCTGTTAAAGTATCTAACACTGTGGCCCTCTCTGGGGAGGGGAGATTTTCCATTTATTTTCCTCCTTTCGGGATAACCATGAGTAAGGAAGAATGGAGGAGAACCAATTCATTTGAATGGTCTTGCTGGAGAAGAATATTAAAAGTACCACCAGCTTCCAAGAGGACAAACAAATTTGTCTCGGAAGACGTCCATCCACAATGCTCCTTAGGGGCAAGGGTGGCGAGACTTGGTCTCACGTACTTGGGACATGTTGTCAGAAGAGACCCGTCCCTGGAGAAAGACATCGTGTTTGGTAAAGTAGAGGCGCAACGGAAACGAGGAAGGCCCGCAAGGAGATGGATGGGCACAGTGGCTGCCCCAATGGGCTCAGGCATAAAAGCCATTGGGAGGAGGGTGCAGTTTCCTTCTGTTGTGCATGGGGTCCTTATGGGTCGGAACCTACTTGATGATCGCTAACCACAGCAGTACCCTGTGAAGTCATGTAAGTACTCAAGGAGCAACAGGGAAACAATTCATGATCAATGTGCAATTTAAGCTCACCATGGAACAAACACTGGATTTAGGCGAATGACTCACTGGATGGTGGTAGAACTGGGAGTTCCTTCAACAGTTTCATTCTCTGACTGCCCCTACATTCAAGGCACTAGTCATGAAAGGAGTCCTGGTGAGACAGTGGGTTATGTGTAATCCATAGTGTTTTATTAGCTAATTTTTGGAAGCCCAGGTTGTGTAACATGTTGGACTGTTAACCTCAAGGTCAGCAGTTTAAACCCACCCATCACTCTACAGGAGAAGGAGGAGGCTTTCTGCTTTCATAAAGATTTACAGTCTCAGAAACCCACAGTCTGAAAAAGCAGAGGCTTTCTGATCCCAGAGAGAGGTATATTCTACCCTGTCCTATAGGGTTGTAACAAGTTGCAAAGAACTTGACAGCAGAAAAGAACAAACAAAGCGCTCCCGGAAGAAGTACAACTAGAATGTTCTTTAGAGGCAGGGATGGCAAGACTTGGTCTCACATACATCAGCAGGAGAGACCCGTCCCTGGAGGGCATCGTGCTTGGTAAAGTGATGGCCCTCAATGAGCTGGACCGACCCAGTGGCTGCAACAATGGGCTCAGACCTAAGACATTCATGAGGATGGAGCAGGACAGGGTGGTGTTTCCATCCAAGTCAGAAGCAACTTGACAACCCCTAACAACAATAACAGATGGTGCAAGGCCGCTAGCCAAAAGGTCAAGGTGAAAGTCCACCCAGGAGCACCTCGGAAGAAATGCCAGGTGACTGACGTCTGGAAAATTGACCACTGAAATCCCTGCGGTTCTCACACAGTTGTGCTTTGACACACGTGGGTTTGCCAGGCATCAGAATCCACTCAGTGGCAACAAACAACTCTTTCTCCCTGCCACCGTGACCCTAGAGGACAAGGTAGAATTGCCTCTGTGAGTTTCCAAGACTGTAACTCTTTATGGGAGTAGAAAACCACATCTTTCTCCGTTGGAGTGGCTGGTGGTTTTGAACTCCTGATCTTGCTGTCAGCAGTCCGATGCATGGCCCACCACACTACCAGGGCTCCAGCTAACCACGTACACGAGAAACATGGAAAATCAAGTATTTGCCATAGTCGCCCTTGGCTGAGAGGCTGTACTGTTATGGGCTTCCTCCTTCAATGTTAAACATTCTATCGCAAACACACGTTTCTGCTCAGTGGCAGATCATGGCTAAGAAGACAAGTATTCTGGGGATGCCAGTTATTGACGAAAAGGCCAATCACATCCCATTTTAGAAAACATTTGCCCTGCCTTTGCCCAAGAGCTGCTCCAGGCTAGAGGCCTTTGCAGTAACCAGCTGAGCATGAAGCACAGCCGTTGCAGTCTGTGAAATTCCGTGTACTGCTCTGTCAGCAGGCGCCGTGGCCACAGGACGGGCAGTATTTCCAACATGCAGGCTGCGGGTGGCCTCATGAAATCTCCCTTGGCACTCGGCAGTCCCACCACAGACTGCTGCCAAGAGACCATGGAGCCGGAACCAGAAAGCTGAACAACTCCCTCCTGAGAGGCACGTGGATACCCTGATCGATGGCTTCGCTCACCATCCCCAGTGAGCTCACCACTCTCACATCTATTCACGGGCTCGCAGCCAGTGCCATACTTACTGCCAGCAGCCAGGGCAGGATGTCAGGCTCTTTGCTAGGAAACGGGGTGCTCATAAAACCACCTGGGTTTCCGTTACTGGCATGGACTGGGAAACAGGGAAGGGTCATGGTGAGAGGGGACGGAAGGAGATGCCTCTGCAAAGTTACCTGGGCCCGAGGGAGGGAGGGCAGGGGAGGGGAGAGAGCACACATCTCCTTCCAGTCACTCTCCCCAATTTCCCCAGAGACATTCACTCACCCACCACAGAGGGGGGAAAGAGCGTGTTCCGTAAAGGAACAATGAACAGTGTGCATTTCAACAAACAAACAGAAAGAATAAACCAAGCCAGGTGGTGTGGTGTGAACTAGCCCCCACGACAGCTCTGTGTGCTCCCTGGCTGCGTTCTCTCAAAAACAAATTGCCAGGCCTTTCTTCCACCATGCCTCTGGATGGGTCTGAACCACTGACCTCTTGGTTAGTAGCAAGCTGTTAATCACTTATACCACCCCCCACCCCCCAAAAATCCTAACCCACTGCCACCAAGTTGATGCCAACTCATATCGACCCACCTGCCCCTGTGTGTTATGGAGACGATAGCTCTTTGCAGGAGTAGAAGGCCTTGTCTTTCTCCCTTGGAGCACAGGTGGTTTCAAACTGCCAACCTCTCCGTTGGCAGCCCGAGTACTCATGACGCCCCCAGGGGTCCCTTTGTGCCACCCAGGGGCACTTGTCAAGCCTGCTTTCCTCCTGTAGCGTTCTGAGAGTTCTTTTTGCAGTCCAGGGGGGAAATGGCCCGGGGACAAATGAAATTCTGTGTTTGTATCGGAGCCAGTAAGCAGTAAGTCGGCCTGCTCTGAGTCCGTACTTACCCGGTGTGATGAGGAGGGCGCTATTCAAGGGGGTTTATTCGCCGCTTTCTTCCTGGTGCTGAGGGAGCCAGAGGGGAGGGGACAGTCGGCGCATAATCTGACTTCGCTTGAGTGGCAGTGTTTCCCGTTTAATAACTCCGATGTCAGCCTCTCTTGTCATGTTGCCAAGCTTTATTCCCACTTCCACTGCAATTAATACTCTAATGAAGACGCGGTCTCCTTTGAGCGCGTGGGCGCACTTGTACAGCACCGCTCTTCTTAGGCATGCTGGCAGCCGTGGCAGTGAGCCCACACCTCGCCCCCACCTGGAGTCTCTGTCCTCCAGGGGGTGAAGACCCATCGAACTTTTCACGTGGAAGCCTGAGGAGCCTCTGGCACAGTTCACGATTCGGTATCACGTTCCTTTCCGTTCGTCCCCCAAACGCAACACACAAGCACAAGATCTGGCCTCTAAGTGAGGCCTATTGAGGGCGAGTGATATTGCAAGACCAGAGGCAATGGATGCCCCCTTCAGAATCAACATGTCAGCTAAAGGTGGGTGGTTCAAAAGCAGCTGGAAGTGCTGTGGGAGAAAGGCCTGGCAATGTGCTTCCTTAAAGATGACGGCCAAGTGCTTCCTTCACAGCCCCCCACTACCATGACCCAGTTCAACCTCACAAATCCGGCATGACCAGAGAACACACATTGGTACAGATAAGAACTCCTGACGCATAGAAGTCAGGACAGATAAACCCCTCAGGAACAGCAGGGGAGTAACGATATCATGAGGGTGGGGGCACGGTCAGACGTGAATCTCTAGTGATGCACACACTTGAGTGCTCAGGACTAACCCCAAGGTTGGAAGACTGAGTAAGCCTAGAGGTGCCTTGTGAGAAAGACCTGGTGATCCTACTCTGGCAAAAGACCGCCACCAACCCCTTTATGGGGCTCAGCCCTACTCTGACATACACTGTCACTGCGAGTCGGGCTCTGCTCGATGGCAATGGGCCTTTTCTGTGTTCTCATCAGCTGACTCATGAAGAAAGAAGGTTTATCAAGTACCTCTCTGAGTAGGGTCAGGCAAAGCCTAGGCAAGAGGTGTACTTGGCTTTTATTGATTAGGCATGGACATCTGACTGTGTGGCTCATAACAGACTATGGAAAATGTTGAAAGAGTAAGAATTCCAGACCACTTCTCTGTGCTCACGCAGAACCTGCCTGCAGACTAAGAGGCAGTTTTTATAACAGAACTAAAGAAAACTGCATGCTTTAAAATCAAGAAAGGCGCGTATCAGGGTTGTTACCTTCCACCATACTTGTTCAGTCCATATGCCGAACAAATAATCCACAAATCTTGACTATATGGAGAACATGACGTCGGGATAGGAAGAAGGCTTATTAACCACCTGCGATATGCATGTGAGCCAGCCTTGCTGGCTGACTCTGAGGAAGACATAACGCCCTTGCTGGGGAAGATCAAGGATCGCAGCCTCGGTATGGAGCACAGCTCACCAGAAAGAAAACCCAAATTTGCATTCCTGGACCAATAAGCAACATGACGATCAATGGAGAGAAGACTGAAGCCGCCAAGGATTTCTCTTTGGTGCAGCCACCATCAACGCCCGGGGAAGCAGAGGACAAGAAAGCAAACAATAGGTTGCACTGGGCAACTCTGCTGCTCACGCCCTCTTTAAAGTGTCCAAGAGCCAGGATATCGCTTTGAGGACTAAGGTGCATCGGACCCAAGCCATGGCATTTTCAATTGCCTCATAGGCTTGTGAAAGTTGGCCACTGTGTTAGTCTGGGTACTTTAGAGAAACAAATCCACAGACACTCATATGCATAAGAGAGAGTTTTATATATTTGGGTAAATGCACATCAAGAAAAAATCTCAACCCAGTGCTGCCCAAGCTCACAAGTCCAACATTAGCCCTTATGTCCGACACCCATCCACAAAATCTTCCTCCATCTCACAAAACACACGCAATGATGCCGACTGCAGGAGGAAAGCAAAAATCAGTGAATGTGTAAGCATCTTTTCCCTGGCAGGGGTCTCCAGACGGCTGCTCCAGCACCCAGGGCTACACCTGGATAGGTCCATGTGGCTTCTCCTCAGGGATGTCTGAGTCTTGCCAGCTGAAGCAGGGAACTGACTAAGGCAGCTGCACCCTGGTCCGACCATCAGAAAGAAAGAGACCTAAGAACTAGAAAGGTGAGGCTCACGGAGCCATTTCTCTCTCCGCCCTTCAATGAACCCCACATGTTTTTATTGGCTAGGTTGTCACAATAAACTTTAACTATCTCAGACACTGCGTACGGGAGACTGAAGCAGCATGGAAGCATTTGAATGGTGGTGCTGGAGAAGAATATTGAAAGCCCATGGACTGCCACAGGAACAAACAAGTCAGACGTGGACCAAGTCCAGCCAGAGTGCTCCTTAGAGGCAAGGATGGCGAGACGTCCTCTCATATACTTTGGATATGTTGTCACGAGAGACTAGTCTCTGGACAGAGACATCATTGTGTTCGATAAAGTAGAATAACAGTGGAACAGCAAAGACCTTTGGCATGATGGATCACCACAGTGGTTACAGCAATGGGCTCAACCTGACCATTTGTGAGGCTGGCGCAGGACAGGGCGGGGTATCTTTCTGCTGTACACCAGGTTCCTATGAACTGGAACTGATGCAATATTGATAACAGTAATCAGGAAGAACAAAAACAGCATATTCCCACAATCATGAAAGTGTTACAGGACGGGGGACAATGCATTCTATTAACTGTACGGTCCTGCGTCAGAGGCCACTGGACGGCAGCTAACAGCAGCAATCAGGTCTTTAGATTCCCAGACTAGGGTAATTTCAACTCCGTTACAATCTTACATGAATACACCTTTCATTCCAGCATCAACCTCTATCTAATCTTATCCTTTCTTACATCTTATTCTATTACTTTCTCCTACGAGAATGTCTAAAATTGTCTTTCCTTCAACTGCCCGGGACCTTTTTGCCCCCATTATAGAATCTATTTTCTTTTTATCCATCATACAATGTACTTTTTGCCCAGGAATTTTTCACTCCATCATAGAATCTACTTTTTCTCCAAATTAGTCTCCATAATTCAATCCCAATTCAGTTTTTGAAGTCTGTATATTAACGCACAATGGAGGGCAGTGGGCCTCAAGCATCCCATTTCCTCTCCCACTGGCAGTTATCAAGAGTTTTCCTACCCCCAAAATCCAATCATTTTCAGTAGTATCTATTGAGAAAACCTGAACCCAAACTCACTGCCATCAAGTTAATTCCAACTCATAGCAACTCTATAGGACAGGGATGAACCGCCCCTGTGGACTTCTGACACTGTTAACTCTTTACAGGAGTAGAAAGTCTCATCCTTCTGCCAAGAAGCTTCTGGTGGGTTCACACTACTGATCTTGCCATTAGCAATTCAACACATAGTCCACTATCCCACCGGGGCTCTAGGATTCTTAAATGTACTCCTACTGTGGAAGTTGGCTGTTGGTGACATTTTATGAATCAAAAAATAAGGGGTAAACAAGATGGATTGCTTCCTGTATTTTTCCAGAGGGGCCCTGCACCCTCTCTCCCACGTGGTCACCTCACAGAGTGGTCACCATGCATTGCTGGAGAGGGCAGGCTGAAAGCTCACTCTTTGCATGGTCCCCACCTTTCCGTGGAGGCACAAGCTTGCCAAGGGGCAGAAGGACGCATGCAGCCGGGGCAGACTGCTGCCAAACGTTGATCCATTAACATGCTATCCGTGTTTCCCGGTCCTTAAGCAGATCAAAGGGGACCTGGGCTTATGGGTTTCCTGTGATTCTAAGAACCCACAGCCCACAGTCCAGCAGGCCTGCCGAACAGCTGACCAGCCTGCCCGGCAGCCTTTCCCGGCTGCTGTCCACTGAGTTGCTGTGTCTCAGAGCCCTGCCCCCTCTCTCACACATGGTCACCTCACAGTGTGGTCACCATGTGTAGCTGCAGAGCGCTCGGGAGTCCCTCAGAACCAACAAGCAAGGGGGCACTGCGCTGAAGCTCGGCCTGGGCCAATGCCTGCAGGTATTCCAGAAGTGACAGGTGTGCATCTGCAGTGGGGCTGAGACACAGAATCCATGAAACGCTCCCAGGAGCGATCCCCTGCCACTTTCCTTCTGGTCTAGTAAGCTGATTCCGAAATGCCAGAGCCCACCTGTGGAACTGCCCTTTGCGTCCCCTGTAGTGAAACCAGCAGGGTGACCAGGTGGGTTAGGTGATGGGTTGCCAGCCCCCCAGCCCCCCTGCCAAGTTACCTTCCCCGCCCCTCCAGCTGCTCCTCAGGAGAAAGCAGAGGCTTTCTGCTCCCATCGAGACGGACGGTCTCAGACACCCATATAATTACAGGCTCACAATGAGTCTGCGTTGATCCCATGGCAGTGGGTTTGGGTGGATTCTAACCGGTTCATTCTGGTCTGACCCCTACAGAAGAATTGCAAGTCCACCCCGGAGCTATTGACCAGGATGGATATTTAAAACCAGATTCCCGGGTAATGTTTGGATATGAACATATGGATAGGGAGCTGGTTAAAATGCAGAGGCTGATTCAGTGTGTCTAGGGTGGTGAAGATGCACATTCTCAGCATAGAGCTGAACTCGAATGAACCAGGTGAAAAGCCCTGGAAAGTAGAAGCTCCATGTTTCCTGGGAGTTTTACTGATTTCATGGTAATGACAGGCTCTTCTGCTCTGTTTTGTTTGCTAGCTTTTTTCAGGGGCCAAGAGTAATAAATATTTTCTAAGTATCTACCTCCTATCCATCTCTCTCTCTCTTTGTCCTTCTAGCCCTCCCTCCCTATGACTGTACACTTCACCCAGGACCGGTCCCAACTTCACTCAGCACAAAAGCCACCTCTATCACAGTGGCCCACAGAAACCGTGGGAACTGCCCCCCCTCCCGCCCGCGCCCCTTAGTTATCAGACACAACCTCACTCCTATCACTTCAGACATATGACCTGTTTCATGAACCTGTCACTCCTGACTCAATGCTATTGCATTGCCTGGCCCCTCAGCCTAGAAGCTTCTTCCTTACACACCCACCTGGCAACCCCTTCACCTCCTGAGATCTGTGTCCAAGTAGTCTCCCCGCCAAGCCTACCCTGGTCATCTGACTGAAAACTACAGAAGGCCCAGTTCCCCTGACTTCCTGCCTTGACTTTTTGCATATCACTGTGGCCTTCCCACGTACCACGTCATCTACAGACTCTGCTTATTATTAAATTTCTATCTTCCCCGACTCTGGTGTAAGCGCGCAGGCATCTTTGTCTGTGTGGTGAAGTGAAATCTCTTAATAGGGCTCTTCTACCCCTATCTCAAAGGCCCCTGGTGGAATAGGCATTCTACTCCAGTAGGGAAAAAATATATATGACAGCCTTGGAAATCCACAGGGGCAGTTCTGTTCTGTCCCTTTGGAATAGTCAAAAGTGGCAGACTTCCTCCAAGGTCCCTGAAAGTTTAACAACTAAGCCTCACGACAAACACTGTGTGGATGGCAGAGATGATGTGATCCTAAATTTGTCACAGGATTCTCTTGGCAAAGCGCCGACTGTCTTGGCTCTCCTGGTGCACACCAAAATTCCAATAAATACCAGAGAGCAAGGATCACCAGTAGGTTCTGGGGAAGACCCGTCCCAGCTGAGGTGAGTCTTAAAGCAGGGGCCGGGAATATTTTGCTTTCCTTCCAAGGACCCTTTGACCATTCACAAGGAGCCCTGGTGGTGTCATGGTTACGAGTTGGGCTGCCATCCTCAAGGTCATGATTTCGAAACCACCAGTGGGGGAGAAAAACTGAGCTTTCTACTCCCGTAAAAAGTTACAGTCTCAGAAGCCCTAAGGGGGTTGTTCTACCCTGTCCTTTAGGGTCCCTGTGAGGCAGCTTCAACTGGATGGTGAGAGTTGAACAGCATTTGCCAGTCATACAAAAGTATCCACTTAAAAAGTAGCCGACTGTATTTGGTCAAACATTGGATTAACTCACCCCTAATCTGACAGCTGGTAGGAGGCTCTAGTGGTGTACTGTTTCCACACTGTGTGGGCAAGCCCCATGATAGCCGCTCAGAACAACCAGCAGCTCCCGCGGAGAAAGATCAGGCGTTTCCGACTCCCATAAACAGTTACAGTCTCAGACACCCCAAGGGGTCCCTATCTCGGAGCACTGACTGGGTGGCAGCTGAGTTCGGTGTGGTTGAGAATGTGATAGTTGTTTGCTTCTCTTTGGTGAGGCATGTGATGTCAGCTGGGGCAGGGCATCCCCCCTCCCCACAGCCCACCCTCTCCACCCCACCCTGCCAGCCCCGGTGTAAAAGCATCTACTGAATGGAAAGGAGGATACATTTTATGACTATTTCAAGTGAATAAATTCAAAGGAGCAAAATCATTAGGCCTCTTTTTTCCCCAAAAAATATTTACGTGGTTAGCTCATAGATCATAATTGAACTCCAGATTTGGACATGTACACTCTATGCACTACTCTCCATCTCTAATCCCCTGGTGTCTAAAAACTCTCAAGGAGAAGCACTGTGCTACAATTGTATCTGCGGCTCTACCCCCGCAGCATGGGTTACCAGGTGGGCTGCTTACAGCAGCCTTTTAAAACCACCAGCTACTCCAGGGGAGAAAGAGGAGGTTTTCTACACCCATAAAGGGTTACAGTCTCAGAAACTCACACGGGCAGTGGGACCCTGTCCTGCAGGGTCACTCTGAGTCAGCATCAGATCGATGGCTGTGAGTTTGACTTTGGTGTTTGGAGGTTTGCTGTGTTCTATCTGTGAATCTGAGTCCTAGAAACCCTGTATGACCAAGTCTAAGTGCCCCGTAGGTTTTAGAAGGAGGTGACTTTGACCGAAGCAGACTGGCCAGGTCTTTCTCTGCATTTCCCTCTCGGGGAAACGCCGGTTTACACAGAGCCGACTTCTTTCTCCTAGGCATATTCTCTGAACATTGCTGCAAACTAGACATTCACTTCAGCGAGGCTGAGTCTGCCCCTGTAGACGGAAGCAGGAGCTTCAACGAATGGTTTAAAAGCAACCATGCATAATGTTCTCAGCAGCCAAACAATCCATGGAATCACTACTATTTCCACGTCACAGGCAGTGGAATGGGGCGGGAATACCGTGGCCAGTACACTCTGCACAGAACCCAGAAGGGAACTGGTGGCAGCCGGCAGCCTCTGTGTGTACTCAACACCAGCGCAGGCCCTCGCACCGGTTAAGGAATCGCCGGGGGTGTGAATCGGTGTGGCAGCAAAATTGAGAAGGGAGGAATGTTTTGTTCCCAATGATGAAAGATTTAGTGCAGACGTGAGGGTTGTTTAAAACAACAACAACAACAACAACAAACCCAACTTGGAGGGCATTCCAGCAGAGGGAGGATTTTGATTTATTCTCAAAGGTTCCAGCATGCAGCATTGGATGGACTGGTGTGAACCCTGGCAGGCTGATGTAGGCTAAAAGTAGGAAGGCCATTCTAACAGTCAGGGCACCTCTGAGGGAGGCCTGTCCATCTACTTCCGGAAAAAGAGCTGCTTAGAACCCCATGAACAGAATTCCACTCGGAGGCCACTGGTGAGTCCCCTCTGGTGGACTACACTCCCTCAATGGCCAGGGACATGCTGGGGAGGGACTCAATGGCCGGGCTGAGAAGAGAAGAGAGGTCTCCCATGCTGCCTTCCTATCACAAGCTCTCCAATGACCTTTGTCTCCTCCACAGGTTCTCAAGGGCCAATGTAGAGACAGTATCTCCATCTTCTACCTCCTGTGTGCCCTGCTGCGGTGCCTTGCATGATGCTTTGATACCAGGAGCCATGCCGTCAGTATTTGGAATATCAGCAGGGTCACTCACCCATGGCGGACAGGACTCAGGCAAGCTTTCAAACGAAAGCAGTCTAGGAAGAAAAGCTGGCACTCTACTTCAACAACGAAGAACAACTCTAGATTACACTAGAACGTTGTCTGACTAGCTCGCTTTGGACATCAGGGAAGCTCCACCATTGAAGGAAGGCATCATATATGGAGAGGTCAGGGCCAGTGAGACACTCCAGGAGATGGGCTGACACAGCAGCTACCACCATGGACTAGGACATGCCAGTGATCGCGAGACATAGCCACACTCCACTGGGGTGCACTGAAAAGGGTGGGGGCTCCACAGGTGACCTGCTCTGGCATCCCCATTGCTACAAGGCAGAGGATAGGCTTGTCTCCACCCTCCTTCTTCTGCTCTATTCTGACACCAAGTGTTCCTCCCATGACTCTCCGCTTCTCAATTAGGTTCAACAACTCATCTCAATGGCCACACAGAGCTCACAGATGTCACCTCACCTTCCCTCCACTCTCCCAGTAGCGCCACTCTCGCCACTGGTCTTGGGAATTCCTTTGTCCTGGATTACCTGTGTTTCCAGTTCCTATATGTAACACTGTATACCCTCTGGTCTAGCCAGATTTATAAGGTAGAATTGGGATCATGATAGCATTTAAGAACTAGAGGAAAGTTGTATGTTTCATCGTTGCTACACTGCACCATGACTGGCTCGTCTCC
Source organism: Tenrec ecaudatus (assembly GCF_050624435.1). Taxonomy (NCBI): domain Eukaryota; kingdom Metazoa; phylum Chordata; class Mammalia; order Afrosoricida; family Tenrecidae; genus Tenrec; species Tenrec ecaudatus. The sequence continues at coordinate 14,999,319 of NC_134540.1, read as the reverse complement.
TCCCTGAAGCCTTTCTATAAGGGGGTGTCCATTTGCCTATAGATGGGCTTTGAGTCTGCCCTCTGCACCCACTCCCCCTCACTCACAATGATATGAATTTTTGTTCATTGATGCCTGATCCCTTCGACACCTCATGATCACACAGGCTGGTGTGCTTCTTCCATGTACAATTTGTTGCTTCTCGGCTAGATGGCTACTTGATCACAAGGATCTACATATAACCCCCTCCCTGGGGGACAGACAACAGAAAAGTAAGTGAAGGGAGATGTATGGCAGTGTAAGACAAGACTAAATAATAAAATTTATAAATTATCAAGGGTTCGGGAGGGAGAGAGAGGAGGGAGGGAAAAATGAGGAGCTGATACCAACGGGCTCAAGTGGAAAGAAAATGTTTTCAGAATGATGACGGTAACAAATACACAAATGTGCTTGACACAATGAATGGATGCATGGATTGAGATAAGAGTTGTACGAGCCACCAATAAAATGATTTTTTTAAAAGAGAAAAGAAATGTTTGTCATCTAGATCAGTGGCCCTCGCTTTAATTCAGTGACCCTCTACATACTAAAATAAAACACAAGCAAAAAAACTATGTATCCCCTTGAACTTTTGGTAGTTGATATGTCAATTCAATAAATGTAATAAGTGCAAAGAAAAACAACCTCACAGGTGGTGCTCATGATTAAGTGAGGGAGAGAAGTCAAGGTCAGACACCATCAAGGACACGGTCATTGGCCCCACTCGCCCAGCCTCTCTCTCATCCTCAGGTTCACAGCCACATTGTTCCCCAGCCTCTGCCTCCATGAGCCAGGAAGCCAGCCCACAGCTACGCTTCCCAGTCTCACCTTCTCAGCACCGCTCCTCTGTCCTGTCTCACAGTCTCCTTGCCTCAGCCTCTGGTCTCAGACTCAAACGTATTACACTGGAGGCGCTCCTTCCGACACCCCCAGAATGCCTCTCTTTACGCCAGGCTCACAGATGACTCAGCCACCCAGAGAAGCAGCTTTGTGGTAGGTGTGAGTTTTGTCTTCTAGCTGACCACCCTCCAAAGGAAACAAAGGGCAGTGGCTCGGTGCACACCTTCTACTTTGGTGAGGACCCTCTGGTGCTGTGATTTCTTGCAGGGTGCTGTCCGGGCATTTCCGACTCATGGTGACCCTGTGTACAACTGACACACTGCCCAGTCCCTTGCCGGCCTCACAATCTACTGATGATGGAGTCCCACGTTGCAGCCACTGTGTCCATCCAGGTTCCTGAGGACCCTCCTCTTCCTCACTGCCCTGCTACTTTCCCAAGCATGATGTCCCTTCTCTAGGGACTGGTCTCTCCGGCCAACATGGCCAAAGTGGGTTAGAGGAAGTCCCACCCCCTTCCCTCCAGGGAGCATTGTGGCCTTACTCCCTCCAAGAGAGATGATTATTCTTTTGTCCCTGGTCCTTCCCACTCCGGTGGAGACTTAATCCCACCTTCATCCTGACCATTCACAGGACAGAGAATTCCCTCCAAAAGGGGATGACAGCCACCACCGTAGACACCAGAATGTCTATTCATTCACATAGGAGATTATAATTCATCATGTAGGAATTGACTACATTCCTTGTACACGAGGTTGCCAGGAATCAGAGTCCACTGGATGGCAGCTATCTCTTTATACAAATAGCTCTCTCTCTCTCTCTCTCTCTCTCTCTCTCTCTCTCTCTCTCTCTCTCTCTCTCTCTCTCTCTCTCTCTGTGTGTGTGTGTGTGTGTGTGTGTGTGTGTATAAATAGGCTATAGAAAGTTCCATTATCTTTTAACTCCATTTTCTCACAAACCTTTTGAAGGCCCCTGTGTGTCTATTTATTTGTTCACTGTTTCCTGAGTTGCATCACTTTGGGATTAAGACTGAAAACACTTGGCTCGGCTCTACAGCACCTCCTGACACGGAAACTTACTAGAAAAGGAGATGGCTTCCAGTGGGGTTCACAGTCCATGTGCAACAATGATGATAAGAGTTATGAAGGAGGGGCTGCGGAGGCTCCCACAAAATACCTACAAAAGAAGACTTGTTCCCGCTAATACATCTGCCAAGTTGTTAGACTGAGCCTCCTAACAAGGAGCCTGGGGCATGGTGGTTATGTCAGGGCCAGCAGTTCGAACCATCAGCTTCTTCGAGGGGGAAAGACAAAGCTTCCAACTCCGACAAAGAGTAATGGTCTCAGAAACCCACAGGGGCAGGTGTAACCCCTCAGAATCAACTCCATGGCAGCGAGTGGGAGGCTCCTAGCCGAGGCTCAGCGGTGACAACTAGAACCCAGTGCGAGAAAGTTCTCAGGAACCGAGGGCCCTGAAGAAGAGTGGGTACTGGTCAGTCGGCGTGAAGCCTGGGGAAACCAGTTGCGTCCTTTCCACCAGCCAGGCCTGTTGGCATCGTATGGCATGTTGGACTGCAAGGTCGGCAGTTTGAAACCAGCTCCGGATGCTCTGGGAAAGAAAGATGGGCTTCTACTCCCGCAAAATGCTACAGTCTCAGAAACTCACATGGGGCGGGGGAGTAGGGGGTGGGTGCACACTTGTACCCTGTCCTATCTGTCTCTATAAGCCAGAATTGGCTCAGTGGCCATGAGTGAGCGAGAGAGCCCTAGACTGATGCTTCAGGGACAGAAACATGTCACGCTAAAGTCTGCTGTGCGCTGTCCGCTCATGTTTGCGTGTGTCATCCCTAAGTTAACGCGGCTTCATCAGCTCCTAGAAGAGGAGGGAGAGGCCAGTCGAATGTTGTTGGTTAGTTGGTTGGTTGGTTGGTTGGTTGGTTGGTTGGTTGGTTGGTTGGTTGGTTGGGTTGGGTTGGGTTGGTTGGTTGGGAGAGAGAGAGAGGGAGAGGGAGAGAGGGAGGGAGAGAGAGAGGGAGAGGGAGAGGAAGAGGGAGAGGGAGAGGAAGAGGAAGAGGGAGAGGGAGGTGGAAGAACTAGCGAGCGCACCCAGATCATCTGAGGGGAGACAGCTGTGTAATTATAACACTTGCGCTTGGTGGCACATGAGGAGGCCGGCAGCAGCTTCCAAAGGAAACATGACATTGGCTCGTTAGAGCCTGGTTCCCACTGCGAACGGCTGACCGCTCGGCACCTCCCGCCGCGCTCGGGCCAGCCCGGAGCGGACGCTGCATGTCATGGAAGGAGAAGCGGGACGCACGCTTCGGTTCTGCTTTGTCAAGACTGTCGCGGAGATCGCATTTGCAATCATACCAAGCAGTCGTACAATCATATAAAGAAGTCACAGTCATCTGGGGCACATCTGCCTTCTTGGACTCATCGCTGGTGGCTCCCCATTTCTCCCACTGCCCCTTCTGGGCCCCGGAAAGCACATCCACACATTTTAAAAACGATTCCTGTAGAGACATGTTTTGGACCCCCGGAAGCTTTCATGCCACCCAGGTAATAACCAGGCCTGGTTGTGGCAATGCACCACTACCACCACTACCACCAAGAAGGCTTGCTTGCAGTTGCTTTTGTTTAAAAACAACACCACAGTGTACTCTGTGGGCCATGGGCACTGAGGCGGGGTAGCCGTGTCTGCGTCACTCCTTGCAATTAGGGGCAGTCCATTGATGCTGCACGTCCTTGCAAGCTTTGCTCTGTAGACCAGGCCCAATGGTAGCATTGCATCCTGGGACCAGCAAACCCCAGCCAGGAGGCCACCGCGTTGTGTCCATCCCATATAAGCGAGGTCGTAACAAGATGCCATTTCTATTTCTATCTCACAGCCAACGGTGAGCCGCCCTGCGGCTCCTCCCCACCCACCCACAACACTGAGAAGTGCTCCAAATTGCTGCCTGCGAAACCTCATAATAACGTCTCATATTTACAGAGCGTGTTTCCTAATGTGAAATATGTTATATAAAGTATCTCTGTAGAGGTGGTAACTCACTCACTCACTGCCATCGAGTCCATTCTGGCTCAGAGTGACCCTATAGGACAGGGTAGAATTGTCCCCGTGATTTTGTGAGACTTGTAACTCTCTACAAGAGTAGAAAGCCTCACCTTTCTCCCTTGGAACTACTGGGGGTTTTGAACTGCTGGCCTTCTGATTAGAAGATCAATGCAAAACCCACTACACCATCCCAAACCTACGGCCATTGTGTCCATTCCACCTGAAGTATGCCTGTATAAGGTTTCCAAAACTGTCAATCACAGGGCCCCAAACTTATTTAACCTACCTCCCCCCTTTCAGATAAAATACTACTCAGTTCTCCCCCGGCAACCCACTTGATGGCTTTAAAATATATATGTCTTGTGTGCCCTAATCTTTGCACATTTTGAGTTGTTTGCTTACTAAAGCATGGTAAGTGCTTTAAACATGTATCTTAAATATAAGCCTTCTCTATCTTATAAGTGATTTAAAATAGTTCCTTCATTTTCCATTTATTTTGTTTGTGGGTGTGTTTGCTTTGGTAGCTTCTTTAATATTGTCTTTTGAAGACCTGCCCCCCTCCACCCACCCACCCAGGCAAACAATGGCCACTGAGTCATCTGACTCATGGTGACTTGGTACACTCATAATTTGATGAAGTCCAGTGAAACCATTTCTCCTTTGAGAGACCATGCTTCTCCAGTCCTAGTTCAGAAATACTCATTTTCTGTCTTAAAATATACTTGAAGTTAATTTTCTACATGGCACTTTGCATGGTTTGAAAGGTTTTTGCAAGTATACACTTTTGGGGATTTTATTAGGTTTTTATTTCACTATTTGGAATGTAGGAGCCCCAGAGACATAGTGGGTTACATGCTGGGCCGCTGCTAGGTCACCAGTTTGAAACCACAAGCCACTCTGAGGGAGAAAAATGAGGCTGCCAAAAAGGCAGTTCGACTCTGTGCTCTATGGTGGCCACGAATCGGAACCGTGTCAATGGCAGTGGGTTGGGTTTGGGTTTGGTGCCACCATGGCTACGTGCTCGACCGCTAGCGGAAAGGTCCGAGGTCTGCTCCCAGCAGAGGCTCGGTTCCCATAAAGGCCCCAGCCTGGGCACCCCAGGAAGGCGGTCCTTCTCTGTGGACTGCCTGGTCATTGTGGCGTGGAATCAACTCGGCAGCACAATAAGAATGTTACGTTTGACTATTTACTTTTATTTCGTTACTCTTTTAAAAGAACCCTGGGGTGTAGTGGTTACACATTGGGCTGTGGGTTGAAGGCTAACAGTGCAAAACCATCTCCGAAACCCACAGAGGGTCGGCCTGGCTCGGAAACAACTTCCTGGCTTGAGTTACGTTGACTCTTCAAACACAAACCCTCACTGCCATGTGTCAACACTGACTCACAGCGACCCTACAGGACAGGGCAGAACTACCCCTGTGAGTTTCCAAGACTGAAATTCCTTACAGGAGTAGGAAGCTCCGACTTTCTGCCTAAGAACAGCTGGTGATTGTGAACTGCTGACCTTTCAGATAGCAGTCCAGAGAATAATCACTTCGAAAGCCCCCTCCTATCCCAGCCTCACTAATGCCTGTTCCTTAGGAATGCCACGAGCATCAAAGAGAGATTTTAAAATAAAGGTGATACAAGACACAGTGGTGGTGATGGTCGTGGGCGGTGGTTATGAATGGTTGTTGGACACCCCAATTCACAGGGACCCCATGCACAGGGGAACGAAACATGACATGGTTCTGAACACACCCATGAGGGTTTGGGACCCAGCTCCTATAATCAGAGAGCTTTCTCCGGTTGACTTTCCAGAGTAGATCACCAGGTCTTCCTTCCCACTCCACCTTGAAACCTCTCCACCTCCATTGAAACCTCTCCACCTCCATTGAAACCTCTCCAGCATCAAGGCAAGCCGCCCCTGGCAGACGGGCGGTGGGCACGCTTGAAACAAACTGGCTGGAATCAAGCTGGGGTTGACCAAAAGAGAGGTCAGAATTCTATTGTTAAAGGACAATTTGCAGGTCCCAGGAAATAGAAGGGAGACCTTCCCCTGTGACAGGAACTCCTGATGCCCAGAGCTGATCAAAGGGAGAGCTGGATCCCCCTCTCTGTTGCCCAGATACTGGTGGTATCTGATGCCCCTGCAGAATCAAGGGCAGAATCAAGATAAAAGACACAGGCTTCGGAGCACAGCACACGGTGCCCTTCACTGGAGATTAAAAACTAATTACAGGTGGCGCTGCCCATTAAAGGTAGTGCTGAATCTGTCAGCTTACACAACCTGAGCTCCGTTGGTTTATTGAGTAACATCCTTCAAGCTTCCTTTAGCTTTTCTCTCCACCCGGCCTCAGCCAATTGTTAAACCTCTTTTCACACGATACTGTTTCCAGAAGTGCCACCTTCTTGCCCTTGGCAGGCTGGGGTACAGGGGTCTGATGTTATTGTTCAAGAGAGTTTTGTGTCCCTCCACGGGGGTGGGGGGGGTCAGAAGAAAATCCAGAAGCAATTGTTTTTCTGTTGGGGCTTGTTGATGCATTTGTTTGTTTGTTTGTTTGCTTGTTTGTGGGGGAGCACTGGGAACAGTTGAAGATGGTTTCTTGGTGCTATCGAGTTGGCTCCAATTCATAGTGACGTGTGTGCAACAGAAGGGAACACTGCCTGGGCTTGGGCCAGCCTCACAATTGTTCTATGCTTGAGCCACCGTGTCAATCCATCTCTCTGTGTGTTTTCTTCTGCTCCCCTACTCTGATTAACCTAGGTGTGAAAATACGGCGGTAATCCCTTAATCTTCTTTACCAAGCGCCACGTGAATCAGGAGATCAGGGTGTACCTCTCCAGGAAAAAAAAAGAAAACATGAGAAAGAAAGAGGGGAAAATAGAGGCGTCGGAACACCAGTGAGAAGAGCCTTTTCCTACACAAAGAACCTACTGGCTGTGTAGTTTGGGCCATGCACACGAGCCTCTCCCACACATCATAAGCATCCAAAATATTTTTTATAACATGCTGCTGACTTTGGGTTTCTATTTACGATCAGGGGTAAGACTCACGGGAAGTGGGTATCATCAACTGGAATCAGTACAAACAAATGCGCACCTAGCTTTGTTTACTCTCTGCGATTACTGGGGTACCATCAAACTCAACCCGCCACTTCCTGATCTGGGTTTATAGCTTTGTCATATACATAGTTATCCTACGAGAAGTATCCAAAGTGAAATCCTCAAATTTTATACACATAAGAAGGAGAGCAAAGAAATCAAACTGACCCTCCTCACCCCCCAAAATAACATAATGGTAAGAGTCTATCTGGACTGTGGGAGGATGAAGCTGAAATTCACTTAGAGCAGTGGTCTCAACCTGTGGGTCGTGAACTCTTTGGGGGTCAATGACCCTTTCGCAGGGGTTGCTTAAGACCATCGGAAAACACATTATGAATTACATTATGATTCATAACAGTAGCAAGATTACAGTTATGAGGTAGCAATGAAATAACGTTATGGTCAGGGGTCACCACAACATGAGGAACTGTATTAAAGGGTCACAGCATTAGGAAGGGTGAGAACCACTGACTTAGGGGGAGATCGGGAAACACGTGCATTATGATCCTAATTCACTTCTTCATTTCTCCCATTCCAATCTGTGGACACATTATTTACCTGGGAAAGTTATTTACAAACAATACTGTAAGCATACCTTAGGCTAATGGTCAACCTTTGATTCCTGGGAGGAAAAGTTAAGTGAAACAAAGCTGAAAAAAAGTAGTAGAAGAGTACAACAAAATTAAACTTAAAATTCAATGGCTGGGGCTGATACCCTTGATATCGGCCTTTTAATATATTGCTTATCAAAAAAGAGCTGATACCAAGGGCTCAAGTAGAAAGAAAATGTTTTGAAAAGGATGACAGCAACATATGTACAAATGTGCTTGGTACAACTGATGTATGGATTGTTATAAGCACTGTAAGAGCTCCAATAAAATTATTTATATTAAAAGAAGAAAAAAGATGTTGTTTATCATAAGCCGCTTCAAATAGACAGCTAATCAAGGATCAAGATAATGAACATCTCTGGACCCACTTTCCAAGTAATCGTCTTCACATTTTACCAAATCTGCTTCTGATTCCTTAAAGGGATGCGATGTTATCCACGGCATCCATCATTCATTACCATTTTACTAATGAGGGGGAACGATCAGGCATGAAAAACAGACTTAACATACTTCCTCCCATCTTAGACAGACATCACCAATCCATCATCAGCACTCTTTGTTTCTAACCACTAGCAATTGATTCAAGTAGCTTAAAAAAGATAGATCGAAATGTAGCTGTCATCCCTCATGAAGCCATAAGAACATTAAACAAAGGGCTGGACTTAAAGTCAGTGGGGGGGGGGAAGAGTTGAGCTTTGAGCAATTAGCTCAACCTTATGCACAGGGGACGTGCTAAAGCATGGTGTGGCGAGTCTTAGTTGCCATCATGCCAGCGCTCTCTGAGCACAGAATAAAGCACGGCCCATCCCTGCATCCTCTTCCCCATCACTGGTGCGCACGCATCCACTGCGCAGCCTCTGTGTGTTCTTTCTGAGTGCCGTTGAACCGAGGGGACTCACCTTCCTGTACATCGAGCCAAGGCCAACTCAGAGTCACCCTACGGGACAGGGCAGAACTGCAACTCCTTATGGCAAGAGAAAGCCCTGTCTTTCCTGTGGTTTCCAACTGCTGATCTTGGGGTTAGCAGCCCAACGCACCCCCACTGGGCCACCAGGGCTCCCTCCGGGATAACAGTGGACACTGATTCTGGGGTTATCCACAGGATTCCCACGTGCGGTTTTTCAAAACTAGATCACCAGATCGGGTCTTTGTCTGGAAGCTTGGCTGCAAGCTGTCCGTCGTGGTTGGCCCTGCTGGTATTGGAAATAGAGGCGGCACAGCTTCTGGGATCCTAGTTGCATGCCAACCACCGCAGCACGGCACACTCAGAGCAGAGAGGTCAGTTCTACTCGCTATGGGAGCAGAAAGCCTCACCTTCCTCCTGAGGATTCAAACTGCTGACTTTGTGGCTAGCAGCCCAATGAATAACCCACGCCGCCACCAGGGCTCCTACAAGAAGGTCTAGAATCAAGACTCACCACTTACAAGTCCACCGTGACTGAGAAAGTGCCCTTTATGGAAAAATCTTTCCTTTGAGTCAAATAGCGAGGCATTTAAAGGAAAGGATAACATTTAGGAAAACCGTAAAGGGAACCCCACCCCCTTAAGTTTAGTCAGATTTTGAAATCTATCTTTGGTTAATTCTATTTTGCTCCAGAGTCAGTATGATCCAGACAAAAAAACATTTGCTGTGTACTTGTCTGCACCTTTCCTGGTCACCATAGTAAATCTTCCCTACTGTGTAATGGACGGAAACAGGGCCAGGGCTAGCCTTGGGAAGCACTTTGTGGTAAAGGCAGTGACAGAGGGTCCTTGTCGGCACCAGGCATTGTAACTTCAGTCATTCACAGTGCCGACTTTCAGGCCACGAGATGTCTAGACAGCCCAGATGCTTGTAGGTTCTCTGAAGTCCCCTTCTTCTGGCCAGTGGTTCACAAGACCCCCCAAGACCACCTGCTGTCATCAGTGATTGTCACCGGCCCTGCAATGCAATGAATGCTGACATGATTAAACTGTGTCTCTCTGAGTTATATGTTGCATATCCTATCCCTCTATACCTGTGGAGTCCTGGTGGCATCATGAGTTACCAGTTTTGCTAACTGCAAGGTGGGCAGTTCAAAGCCACCAGCTGCTCTGTAGGGAAAAAATGAGGCTTTCGTTCCCATAAAGATCTACAAGCCTCAGATATCCACAGGGCCATCCTATTCTGTTCTATGGAATCACTATGAGTTGGAATTGACATGATGGCTGTCAGATATCATGGATGTAATCCCAGTTGGGAATGAGATTTTGTTGTTGTGGGGTTGAGAAACTCGATCAGGGTAGGCTGTGCCTTATACCTAACCGCCTTTGAAATATAAAAAGAGCAGATTAGGCACCGAAGGGAGTCCTGGTGGCACAGTGGGTTACGCCTGGGGTCACTACCTGCAAGGTCTGCAGTTCAAACCCACCAACCGCTCAGAGAGAGAAACATGAAGCTTTCTACTCTCATAAATATCTTTTCATGTTGTTAGATACTGTTGGATCAATTCTGACTCACAGTGACCCTATAGGGCAGGGTAGAACTGCCCCCACGGGTTTCTGAGACATAACTTTTCATGGGAGTAGAAAGCCAAAGACTCATCTTTCTCCTGTGGAGCTGCAGGTGGGTTCAAACTGCTGACACTGAGGTTAGCAGACTAAGGCTCAACCCACTATGCCACCAGGGTTCCTTCAGCATCTTACAGATCCCTCTGGATTCCCAGGCCACGGAGTGGACTAAAAGTGTGGTCAGAGCAGAGCTCTGAGGGCAAGGGTCTCCTTTAACAGCCCAGCCCATTCACAGAAGGATAAAGACCAGAAGCCTGTTCTCCAGAAGAACCCGATCCGGACACTAGGTACTGACTGTCCACATGGATACAGAGGAAACGGCCTGGCATCAATACCAGTCCCTTGGAACCGTGTCTGGGTCAGCTCACAGGGGAGCTAGCTACTCGCCACCATGACCACAACGCTCTGAGCAGCAATACCATGCCACCGGTTACAACAAAATGGAATCTACACATGTGAACACAAAACCCACCTGGGTAGCCCCCTCCTATTCTGTAAAGGTGACTGAGTGCCAAGGGGTGCACAGCCACAAAGCACTCCCTGGGACACCGCAGCAGAGTGGCACACTTGGGGGTTAGGGGAGGGGCCCTTCCACACTCACCCAGAAAAGAAAGAGCTGAATTTCCCCAACATGCAGGATGAGGGCAGGACCCAGAGCGATGAAGAATGTTTCCAGCCACGCAGCCCGAAGCTAAGGGGCGTGCAGCGGGGTGCTAGAGAGCAGACGAGCCTTGGTGCAGAGCCGCAAGGAGAAGGGATCAGCCGAGCCTGTGGGCTTTCTGAGCACTTGGGTCAAATCATCAGGCAATCTCAGCCTGCCTCCCAAAGTCCCTTAGAAGCCCCCCAGAAGCACTGGAGTGGAACTGTGGTTCTTTGTCAAATCTAATGAGACTTGACGCCCCTTTTAAATGAGCCCAGCACCACCACCCCCACCCCACTCCCCCCACCCCCCGCCTGCTCACTTCACCTTGCCGAGGCGTGCTTTTGTATGCTTGGTAATCTTCCTGATCAAGAACTGTCCCCATCTGCTAGCTCCACTCACAGAAAAGCCCATGCCAGACCCGGGCTGTGCTGACCTTCAGGAGGGAGCCTCTGGGTGGTGCAAACCATGCATTAAAGGGCTGGGGCTGCCAGTCCACCTTGAGGTGCTGCAGGAGAAAGGCCTGGTGATCTTGGCATTGGGGCTCCTCACTGGGCTGCTGACCGCAAGGACAGCAATTCAGAACCACCAGCCGCTCCTCTGGAGAAAGATGAGGCTCTCTATTCCCATAAAGAGTTAGTCTCAAACACCACAGGGGCAGTTCTGCCCTGTGCTATAGGGTCGCCAGGAGATAGCATCGACTCGATGGCAGTGGGTTTGGTTTGGTTCAGCAACCCCTAACTTCTACTCGGGCACAAATGGGGTCGCTCGGATTTGGAGTGGCTGGCTAGTTTAGGGGTGTGGTCCTCAAGAGATCACAAGACGTAAACATGCACCAACTTCATGGTCTACCCACTTTTCCATCCAGGATGCTTTCGGGAAGCACGACAAAGCTTTAGAGATGGGGTCATATGTTTCACGCTTAGGACCCAAGCACCACTCGCTGCCATCACATCTACGTTGGCTCACGTGAGCCACCCTATAGGACAAAGCGAAACAGCCCGTTGGTGTTTCCGAGGCTGTCCATCTGTCCAGCGGTTCAACGCCTCATCTTTCTCTCTTCGAAATGCTGGCCTTTGAATTAGCAGTCCCGTGTGTAGCCCATCAGGGCTCCTCTGACCTAAACTCACGCTGAGCTCACCTGGCTGAACTGGGGTAAGCTGCACCTGGGCTGAGGCTCGCTTTCCACTGCCTGCCCTCACAGGCTACAGCATCCCTGTTTGCTTGGGGATTCTTGGCTTAATAATCCTCTAAAAGCTGGCCTTTGTTGGATAATCGATTTAAAGCATTGTTTTTAAGTATCACCCTCCCTTTCTCATTGATCGCTGCCAAGCAGCACAGTAGCTCCGGAGGTACCTGTGCTGAGACAGGTGATTAACTGACTCACTGGTCACCCTATATTAACATCAAAGCCGCCTTGCTTTTTACATGGGTACTGGTGGGGGCAGGGGAGGGAGGACAGGGAAGGGACACAGGCTGTCGGGATGACCTCAGGAAAAAGCGTTATACATGGAGGAGGGAGACCAAGAGTAAAAATATACTGGCTTTTCATTAGAAAAAGATCACTTATGCCAGGTGAAACAGGACTATTTCATACCCCTGCAGGTTCGTAGGGCTGCAGTGGGTATGTGTGTTGCTGTGATGCTGGAAGCTACAACTCGGGCATTTCAAGTTCCCCAGGGCAGGCAGGTTTCAGCGGAGCTTCCAGACTAAGAGGCTCTAGGAAGAAAGGTGTGGCGGTCTACGTCCCAAACTCAGCCCATGATTATCTTATGGATCACAACATCCTATTGGCTCATCGGACTTCAACAGGCCCTAAGGACTCTGGGGGTCTGGAAGTGTTTCATCCCGGGGCATGGGCTCATGTGAGTTCAAGCCAGTGGGATGGCTTCTCACTGCCACTGAGTCAATGCTGACCCATGGTGACCCTGGGAGACAGGGTGGAACGCCCCACCTGAGTTTGTGGGCCTGTAACTGTTAACAGGAGTAGAAAGGCCAACTTTCTCTCCGGGAGCGGCTGGTGATTTCAAACTGCTGACCTTGCAGATGGGAACCCAACAAGTAACCCACTACACCACCCAGGCTCCTGTCGTGATGGCTTCAGGAATGTATTTTGAGATGAGTCTGGGTAGACTAGAGAAACAAATCCATGGACACATAGATGCGTCTAAGAAAGAGCTTTATATACAAGAGCAATTGAACATTGAGAAAACATCCCACCCAGTCCTGATCAAGTCCATAAGTCCGATATTAGTCCATATGTCTGACAGCAATCTATAAAGGCCTCTTCAGACTCATGAAACACATGCAATGATGCCGAAGGTAGAAGAGCACAGGCCAGTGGGTAGAAAGTCTTTGGAGCCAGTGGCATTGGAAACATCTCAGCGCTGGCAGGGGTCTCTGCATGGCTTCTCCAGCACCCAGGGCTGCATCAGGATGGGTCCATGTGTCTTGTCAGCTGCTATGTCTCCCAGGGTGTGAGCAGAGAGTCTCCCACCTCCAAGGAGGAAATACCAGAATTCCCAGAATCCTTAGGGGAAGGCTATGCCCACACGGAAGCTTCATTGGCTATGAATCTGATTACCAGGCTAGACACCACCCCTACACGCTTAATCCTTAAATTGGCAATGATGTAACTACCACAAGCTCGGACCTCGATCATTCTACACAGTGACAGCATTGTTGCTGTGCCTATTGTAATCGAGTGCTGCCGAGTCTTCACCAATGCACAGCGAGCGACCCTGTGTGCAACGGAATGCAACACTGCCTTCTCCTGCACCGTCCTCAGCTTTGTTCTTAAGTTTGAGTCCACTGCTGCAGCCACTGTGTCCATCCTCTTGTCAAGGGTCTTCCCCTTGTCCTCTGCCCCTCGAATTTACCAGCCATGATGCCCTTCTCCAGGGACTGGTCTCTCCTCAAAACATATCCAGTGTATGTAAGGCGCAGTCTCACCACCCTGGCCTCTAAGGAACATTCTGGCTGTCCATCTTCCAGGGCAGATCTGTTTGTATATGTACTACACGTTGACTATATTTAAATTCAGTTCCGATGAAGGAATATGTCAGAGTGCTTTGCATTTTAGTGGTATCTTCAAAGCCTCAAGACCATGGATGGTGATTGTGGGTTCCTACTGCCCAAACCGCTGAAACAGCCCCTGAGCTGTGTCCCTCTGAGCTGTACATTTTGGCTCTGCGCCGACAAAGCCCTTGAACAGTTTCCGCAAGGCCCTTCGCGCCAGGCCATGTTCCCGACAGCCTCTGGGAAATGAAGGGAAAACTTTCTAGCCTGGCAGAGAGGCCCTGCCCCTGAAATGATGTCTGTTGTCTCCAGGCCTTTTGGCCTCCCACCATGCTGGCTCCAACAGCCAGAGGCACGTGACTGGCCCTGCTCCTCACAGGAGCCCCAGGTTAACACGTTCAGCCGCTAGCCCAGAGCTTGGTGGTTTGAGTCCACCCAGAGGCAGCTCAGAAGAAAGGTCTGGAAATCTGCTTCTGAAAATCCGCTGTTGGGAACCCAAAGGGCCACGATTTTACTCGGACATTCAAGAGGTCCTGAGTCAATGGCCCGGAGGCCATATCTGACCCCATCTGGCTACAGAAGGGGAGAGGAGCTCCACACCAGCCCAATGCCAAATGCCACTACCAGGCAGAGGGCAGACATGCTGCCACCCTGTATCCGTCTTTACTTCAATCCTGACACCAAGTCTTCCTCCCGCAGCACAGGGCTCCTCTGCAGGGGTCAATGGCCACAGAGAGCTCACAGGTAGCACTCACAATTGCAGAGGTCTATTAGGAATGTTACCAAAACCTTGGTAGTGTAGTGGTTACACCTTGGGCTGTGATCCACAAGGCCCGAAGTTCAAAGTCACCAGCTGCTCTGAGGGTAAAAGATGAGGTTCTCTACCCCCATAAAGATTTACAGTCTCAGAAACTCACAGGGGGATTTCTACCCTGTCCTATGGAGTAGAGTATTAGGAAAGTAATTAGGAATGTTAGGTTCCTCACAATCAGGATCAATACACAGTACCTCTTCTCCGTCTCTCAACCACTTGGATCCTTGTTCTTGGCCTTGTTCCTGGGTCCTGTAAGCCAGCCGCTGCTCTGTCTCAGCCTCCTGGTCTCAGCGCTGCAGTTTCTCTGCTCTGGTGCCCCTGGTCTCCGTGTGGCATGGCCTCCATTGCCTCCTCCCCTCCCCTCCCCCACTCCATGCAGGGAGGGAATTGACCTCACTCCACTGATGGCTCTTCTTCTTCAGTACTCTCAGGAATTTTCTCTCCCCTCCTCTAAGCAGTGGATTGGCAACCCACACTGACCAACTCCCTGGAGTCCTGCCTCACACACCCTTATTTGCATGGTCCCACCCAATGACTTGGTGATAGTTCCAGAGAAGCAGACTGAAGAGCCGCAGGAAGAGCTTCCCCTTCCCTGGCTGCAAGCCCTGTAAACCAGAATCACAGGAAGGCCCCTGGTACGTATCCTGGAGGCAATGTGTCGGAATAGCCCACGGCTTGATGCTCTTGGCTGTGAGGAATAATCAGTCCCTCTGGGAATACATTTACCAAGCAGGGGATGATCATAATTGATCTCCTTCTGTTTCCCCTTTTCAGATAAAAGATAATGCACGAGCTTGCTGATATCCCCAGCCCCCTGGGAGGCTGAAGGCCCTTCACACAAGCAATTGATGAGGAGAGCAACCAACAATGGTGCCCGTGATGTTAATTACCCTGCTGATGAATACACAACAGGGAGAGAAAGGAGACTGCTCTGAGAAGCTGACACATGGGATGACCTTGGCCAAGGCACTTGACCTCCATACGGCCCAATTAACCGCACAATAATATTGCATGAAACAAAAGCCTTGATGAAAATTAGATCTTGAAATCTCATGGGCGCTGATGAGCTGGCGGGGGTAATTTACATCCCCAAAGACAATCGTTGAGCCCCATGGCAAACATCAGAAGTGAAAGAGCCCCGGGGAGTGGGAAAGGGCAGGGGGTCGTTGCATCATTTCAACAATCCCACACACCATCGAAGGCTTCTTCAATCAGTCTGAGTAGCATTCCAGTAATTGAAAACTCCCGACACACACTGGCATGACTAAAACCATAATGTAAGTAGATGGGGCGCTGTCGTTTTAAAGGAAAGAAGGTGGTTTTTTTAAAAAATACATTCTGATCTCCCTGCAGGCTCCCAAAATAATACCTTTAAAGGAATCCCGCCATGATGCGAAAACGAGAGGGGTGCAGAGCCAAACACTGTAGACAGTAGGGGGGTAATGAGAACTTTTACACTTCTAAATTGTATCATTAGTTCCTGAGTACCCAAGAATATGTAAGATGCACTTTGCTGATTGGAAAGGGGAAAAAGGTAATGAAGGATAAGGAGGACACACATGACACTCCTGAAGCTAGTGAAGGGGGGGGGGGACACCTCAGTTCACCCTCCAAACCTGCAAGATGTTCAAAAGGATCACATGAAGATGACTCCTTGTTGCTTCCAATTTGCAGGTAGCTTAGGGGTCCTTAAGGAGCCCCGGTGGTGGGCGCAGAGGTGACCACTTGGGACTGCAAACCGAAAGGTCAATGGTGTGAAACCACCAGCTGCTCTGAGAGACCAACCTGGGGCTTCCCACCCCCACCGAGAGGAACTGTCTTGGAAGCTCACAAGGGCAGTTCTACGTGGTCCCACAGGGTCACCAGGGGTCATGGCATCAACGCAATGGCAGTGAGGACTGGACTGTAAAGAGTCCTTGGCTGAAAGCTCACTCTCTGTGCGGTGCCCACCTTTCCGTGGAGGCACCAGTCACGCATCGACAAGCTTGCCAAGGGGCAGAAGGAAGCATGTTGCCAGGGCAGATGACAGTCAAGTGTCGCCAATCCATTAGCGCGATGTTCATGTTTCCCGGTCCTTAAGCAGATCAAAGGGGGGCTGGGCTTATGGGTTTCACATGACTCTGAGAACCCACAGTCCAGCAGGCCTGCCAAACAGCTGACCAGCCAGCCTGGGAGGCCTTTCCCAGCTGCTCTCCACTGAGTGAGATTGGGTTTTTGGTTTTGCAAGTTTCAGTTCAGTCAATCTTACTCATGGCCATCGGTTCTATTCTATTCGAAGAGCTACCCTAATGGTGTAGTGGTTATGCGTTGGGCTGCTAAGCTCAACGTCAGCAGTTTGAAACCACCAGCCTCTCCATGGGAGAAAGATGAGGCTTTCTATTCCCGGAAAGTGTTACCGTCCCAGAATCCCGCAGGGGCAGTTCTACCTTTCGCGTCAATATATGTTGGCATTGGCTTGATGGCAGTGAGTTTGGTTTGGTTATCACACAACACGAAGAATTTTATGCATCTGCTTTCATTGATTCCAAATCTCCTGTCCCTAACTGATGTCTTTCCATGAGCTGGTTCAACTGGAATTCCATCTTCAGGGTCACAGTTTAACCCACCTGGCCAAAGATTTTCCCAATCAATGCAAATCGTTGTCAACCCAGACTCTCAGTGGGAAAGGGTCAAATGACAGAAATAACACTCAAAGCTTTTCAATGATAGTTTTGAATCATAGATCACGACGAGGTTCATTCAAATTCCCTTCAAGCCCATAATGGCACAAAGCAATCCATTCATCAACACCACTGACTTAAAAATGATCAGATCTTAGAAGATCAAAAAACATTCCATCAAAATGAAAATATCATCATGAAACTAAGATTTGCTACCATGTGTCCTGAAAAATACGGTTTAGGGAGGAGATCGGGATGGCAACTTAGATTGGCAAAGCCCGACAACAGCGACCCGAAATGAGGTAAAACAGACACAGGTGACAACCGTGGCACCCTGAACATCAAACAGAGGGCTGACAATTTAGACCGAGCTAGGAGTGAAAGGAAGAGAAAGCAAACAGCAGATGCAGAGATGGACAGACGGACCCTCGGCACGCTGCCAACTTGCCTGGCAGAGTGTGGCCATCTCTGGACAAAGTGGGCAGCGTTCTCCAGATGAGGAGTAGAGGAAGGCAACTACATAGACACCATGATTTCATGGAAACAAATCTGCAATAGACCAGGTCAAGCAGGGCTAACACGGCATGTACAAGAAGACACTTGAGAGTCCCTTCTCCCTGCAGCCCCCCACCCCTCCACATTTAAACAAACTAAGCCCCAGTTGTCTGGGGGCGGGCAGCCAGCCAGCAAAGCCCCTCACACTCAAGTCTGGTGACCAGTAAGAGTGACCCGCATGCTCATACTTACTTCCCGGAAGCTGGCAGGAGCACACCTGCAGTCGGGGCACAGGCAAGAGCACCCCTTTCTCCACCAGGTCACCAGCAGGAGCGCCTCCATGCGCATCGCCCCATGCTAGTGGGAATAGACCTACAGCCTAGCAACCAGTGGGATATCCCCTTCACCCAGTTCCTAGTGACCAAAAGAAGCTTCCCCTCACAACCTCAGGAGACCCCCTCACCTGCTGCACGATGGCCAGCAAGATCGCCCCATTCCCACAGCCTGGAGATCTTTGAGAACATGCCTACAGACTCACATCCATCAGGAGCATCCCGTGCCTGCTGCCCAGACACCAGGAGGCATGTGCCTGTAGCCCAGGGACTAGTAGGAGCAGCCCCTGGATGCATGGAGCACGCCTACAGTCTGCCAACTGGTGGGAAGAAGCCATTTCCCACTGCAGAGCGACCTGCAGGCCAACCCCCTCATTCTCAGTAGGTACATGATGGCCCCACCCCCGCCCCCCAGTAACCAGAAATATACCCTGCACCCTTCATGGCACAGCAAACAGCAGATAGGTCCCATCCATACCCTCGTCCAGTGATGACCAGGCGCGCTCCGTGAGCACAGCAGGGGGCAGAGATAGCACCTGGGCTTGGGAAACTTGCAAGACCAAAAAAAAACAAAACAGTCTCACTCACTGTCATCAACTTGAATTCCAAAATTGGGAACCAGCGACCAAAAATGGCACCCGGCTATGGCCAGAGGATAGCAAGCTTTGGGTGCATTTCTGCAACACTGGATGTTCTCAGGGACTTCCAAAATCCCGCTGCGGGAGACACATGAGGACTCGAGAACCCGGGTCACAAGCAGGCTCTCTGGGGGTGGGCCTGGGTGCTGGTCTTTTCCAAGGCCATGGTGGTTGCACCGTGCAGCCAGTTTGAGGTGCACACAGCACTGCGAAAGGCTCCCAGCTGAGCCAAGCCCAGCCCCAGATGTCGGGAGAAGGCCCTGGGAGATGCCAGGAACCACCTGAAAAGACAGGCCCGCAATCAGACCTACTCCATCCTCAAACGAGGGCTGGGCAGACTCAGGTTCACATTTCCCTTGAAAGACTCGCCTCCCTAAGTCTGAGGCAGCCTACGGCCTCTTGCCAGATCATTTAGACAAATCAGACAAAAAGACAAAGGCCGTTGCTCAGATCTTTAATCAATACTCTTTCCAAGCTCTAAAGAAAGACGTCCTGTTTTTAAACTACCCCACTATCCAGAGATGCCTAACAGTAGAACTTGACTGTATGTAAGAGCTTCCCCAAAGATGAAATCTTACATAGTCAAGTTCTACTGTTAGGCTGCCATCGACTGATCATGCATTTCATGTGAAGGGAAGGAAATCAGATTTTAAAATGCAAATCAGACCTCTTCTATTTTGCAGAAGGACCCCTGGCTAGCTTGTCAGCTTCAATAGCCATTGGGCAGTGGCAGTCCCAGAGTCTCACAGGGAAGAAGGCTAATACAAGATGGGGGTCTTTTAAAGGTTCATGACAACATTCCTGTATTTTCATTCCATTTTCACACAAATGTTTTGAAGCCCTGAATGCACAGAGAGACTGCACAAAGAAGCAGGGAATACTTCAGTCATCAGTGTTGTTGGGTTCTGTCCAGATATAGCAACTCTATGTATGAGGAGGTACGCCCCACCCCTTAAAAAAAAAACAACCCTTTTTTTTTCAAAGCTATGTAGTTTTTTCACAAAACAACCTGATCACCTTTCAAAGTCCTCTCCATTACACTTCATACATCCATCAACTCTGCAAATCCATTCTTGGAAACATTTTTCAAACGCATCTGTTTGCATGGCTGAAAGCACCTCCCTCGTTTTATTTTTTTTCTTTTCACCCCTTCTACGTCGTCAGATCAGTGTCATTTCATATCCCTCTTCATTCTCGGAAATAAAAAGAAGTCGCATGGAGGGAGGTCAGGTGAGTAAGGTGAATGGGACAAGAGAGGCATGATGTTTTTTTGCCAAAAACTGGCACACTGAGATGGCTGCATGAGCAAGTGCATTGTCATGATGGCAAAATCAGTCCCCGTCTGCCACAAACCAGACCTTTTTTGTCACATACTGTTATGCAATCTTTTCAGAACCTCTAAATAGAAAGCTCAATAAATAGTCTGACCTAGTGGGACGAACTACAAATGCACTATGCCCCTCGTTTCACATGCGGGTTTTGGAGGTATCCCCTCATATAACAGAATGAAACACTGCCCATCCTAACAACTCTTCTTGTCTTGAGCCCATAGCTGCAGCCAATCATCTCATTGAGGGCCTTCTTCTCGTTTGTTCACCCTCAGCTTTATCAAGTACGATGTCTTTCTCCATCGTCTGGTCTCTTCTGTTACCATGTCTTAAGTATGTAAGATGAAGTCTACCATCCTTGTCTCTAAGGAGCACTTTGGCTGTACTTCTGAGAGATGTTTGTTCTTTTGGAAGATCATAGGACTCTCAAGAGTCTTTGCCAACACCACAGTTCAAAAGCATTGATTCCTCTTCAGTCTTCTTTATTCAGTGTCCAACTTTCAGATGCATATGAGGCACCTGGAAATACCATAGCTTGGTTCAGGTGAACCTGCATCCTCAAAGTACACCTGTCCTTTTCAAACTTTCAAAAGGTCTCCTGATGCAATGCACACCTAATATATGATGAGCTTGTGTACTACCATGACGTTGTTGTTGTGGTGGTGGTGGTGGTGGTGGTGGTGGTGATGGTGGTAGTGGTGGCTGTTAACTGCTGTCAAGCTGGCCCCTGACTCATGATGACTTCGTGACGAGGGGAACAAAGTGTTGCCTAGGCCTGCTTCATCCCCACTGTGTTAGACCAGCTTGTCTAGAGAAGAAAAACCAATGTATGTATGGTATATATTAGATCTTCTCTGAGTAGCCAAGCCATTGTGGGAAGATTAAGGTAGAGTGCAATGAAGGGGAGTTTCTGGGGGTGTGGCTTACTCCTATATAAGTGGACACTGTGGAGAACTTCCTCCCTTCTAACTGGTCTGGATCCTGCATCTGTTTTATCTTTCTCTTGAAAATAGCTAGATAGCTAGATACAGTTGTGAAAAAAGGTAAATTCAGTTCAAGTCCATGGGTCAGAAGTTAACCTTGTGACTTTTCCTGACTCTCATAGCTTCCAGGGTTGATGAACCAGGAAGCAGGAAGACAATAGCTACTGGACACAGAAGCAGATGAATCTAAGATCCGCAGGTCAGATGTTAGTTTCTGATAACTCTCATGGGGTCAGCGGGCAAATGGCAGGCCATTGGCTCAAGTCACAGCAGCATCCACACCAGCAAAAAAGTGAGGAAGTTCTCCACCATGTATGTCCACATATATGGGCATAAGACCCAGCCCGAGGAAACTCCCTCCAATGGCACTCCTCTCTAATCTTCCCACCATTGCTTGGCTGCTCAGAGCATAGCACATCACGGAGTTGATCACGCTAGGTTAGCTCACACCATCAGGGGAGACCTCAAATGCCACACGACTTGGAATGCTGACCCAGTCAAACCGACACAAAACCTAACTCAAATCCATGCTCAGCTGTGAATGGGCCATTGGCCATTGGACCTTGTCCATAGGGTTTTCCTAGGTTGATGTTTGACAATCCATCCCCAGGCCTATCTTCCTCGTCCATCATCATCTGGAACCTCCACGGAAGCATGTTCAGCCTCACAATATTTCACCAGCCTCCACCGAGAGCCCAGTGGTGGCTGTACTTGAGGTGCATCGCCAGGAATTCAAACCAGGAACTCCCCCTTGGAGGGAGAGTTTTACCATGGACACCATCAACGTCGCTCCATCCAAATGTGGTCTTCCCCAAGTCCGCACACAATGTGCTATTGTGTTGTCTGGTCAAGTCCAGCCCACAACGGCCTTGTGCACAATGACATGAAACACCGCCTGGTCCTGCACCACCCTCACGATTGTTCCCATTGTTGAGGACACGGTCAGGCCATCTCCTCGAGGGCCTTCCTCTCCTTCCCTGGCCATCTACTTCACCAAACCTAATGTCACTGGACACACAATACATGCTCTCTCCCACCCTAGCCTGTCCTACGTCTTCATGAACCTGAGACACGACTGATCATGTTTCCTCGTAGCATCCGTTCACATCTACTCCTCTCTCCGCAGCCACAGCGA
Organism: Tenrec ecaudatus; assembly: GCF_050624435.1. Lineage (NCBI taxonomy): Eukaryota > Metazoa > Chordata > Mammalia > Afrosoricida > Tenrecidae > Tenrec > Tenrec ecaudatus. The sequence continues at coordinate 14,977,143 of NC_134540.1, read as the reverse complement.
GACTGTGTCCTGCTTTTCGTCTTCTCCTGGGAGCCACGAAATGCCTCCCTCCTGTTGGTTTCAGTGGTATGCAATTCTCCCGGACGATATGGAAATATTAGCTGAATGACAGCACAGCTAGAGGGATTCCTAGCTTATTAATCCACTGTATTTAAGAAGAGGTTGTTTGTCATTCTACTGAAGAGGTGTTCATTAATGGGAAGCATCTTGGAGAGGGCAGCTTTCCTGTATTTGTGGTGCTGGCTCCACTACCACCTTTGTCAGCTACTTGCATGGAGACGCGGACATGTTTATCACCGAATAATGAGAGGAATGGCAAACAACATGAAAAAAAACAGAACAAAAAACAATGCCCAGCAATGGCTTGAAACGCACATAATTAGAATATAAGTATAAACAACTGAAATCAGCAGTGTTAGAATTTAAGACAAGGGAGCTATAACTTCACAAGTTTGTAGACAATGCCCAGCCGCCCAGGCTCTTACCCATTGTTGGCCTTGGATAATTTGCATAATTACTCAGAGCCTATGTAGAGTCTATCTTGCTCAAAGTATGAAGTATTTTGGTAACTGTTATTGTTATGCCTATTACAAGGATTTTAGGTTTGCACAAACCCAACACTGGCCGACAGCGTGCTGTGACTACTGCAATGTGACAGCTGTGGGGAGTCGCTGCGTTCAACTCAGAGCTCCCTGCCATCGAGTCGGTGCTGACTCACAGCGGCCCGGTAGGGCAGGGTAGAACTACGTCTGGGGGCTTCCCAGACGGTAACTGTTTACAGGAGTAGAAAGACCATCTTCCTCCCAAGGAGCGACTGGTGACTTTGAACTTTGGACCGTGCGGATCACATCCCAGTGATTATAGATAGATATGATAGATAGATAGATAGATAGATAGATAGATAGATAGATAGATAGATAGATAGATAGATAGATAGATATTACAGATAGATAGATATTTGCATGAAAAAGTTGTAGACGAAAAATTAATTAATTAATTAAAAAAGAAAAAGTTGTAGAAGGCTGAGAATGGAATATTGGGTTCAGATTTAAATCTTCTTTGTTGGGGGGATTTTTTGATGTGGAGGGATTTTTACCACGACTGTTCTTCTTTCTAGGAAGCTACATCAATAACGTGCTCATTTGCTCCATTAGCATAAGTGCAACCAGAGGGACAGAGATGAGCGGGATGGATCAGCGGTGCTGAGCGAGTGCACACATGCTCAGGGTAAACTTCAAGAAGAGAGTTGACGTTGTCATCACACTGGAAAGACAGGATCGTTTGAACAGTCAGAAAATGCAGTGACGGCAGGAGATGTCACCCATACAATCAAAAGACAAACCCAAGCACCTACCACAGGATAGCCGAAATATAAATAGATTATACTTAAAGATGTAAAGGGAGCGCCGATGGTATGAAATATGAGATGGAAGGAAGAAACAGTCTAATGGGTATAAGGCAGCGCAGAGCCCTTAGGGGGTTATACCATTATTTAAATAGGGAGTTGTTATACTGCATGTTAAATGATTACTCCTAACCTGGAACAAGGAGTTCTGGGACCTAATGGGTTACACATTGGGCCTCTAACCACAAGGTCAGCGGTTTGAAACCACCAGCCACTCTGATGGGGAAAGAAGAGTTACAGTCTCAGAAACCACGAGGGACATTTCTATCCTGTCCTACAAGGTCACTGAGAATCAGAATCTGACTCAATGGCAGTGAATGTGTTTGGCGGGGAGTTGATGTACACACAGTTCACTAGAGACCCTAAGTCAGCGGATCTCAACCTGTGGGTAGCGACCCCTTTGGGGCTCGAACAACCCTTTCACAGAGGTCGCCCAATTCATAACTAGCAAAATTACAGTTATGAAGTAGCAACAAAAATAATTGTATGGTGGAGGGGGGGGGCACCACAACAGGAAGAATTGTATTAAAGGGCCACAGCATTAGGAAGGTTGAGAACCACTGCCCCAAGTGGTACTAACATTCAAATCCACCCAGAGGCACCTGAGCAGAAAGGCGTGCCAATCTACTTTAGATGAACCAGCCAATCACGCACAGCTCTGTTCTGACACACGGGATCACCGAGCCTTGGAATCTGCTGAGCAGCGACTACAAAACGGTATCTCCTACCACCACCCCAAACGATGCAGTTCATAGACGGGGCTTGGGAGAAGTGTTGGGGACCCATATTTCTAGGGGGTTCATAAAAGCCACACTCATCACATCTAATTGCACAGAAGGTGTAGGGACTGAAGGCATTTGAAGGTCGTGTTCCTGTTTTGGCCAAAATGAAACCCAGCTCACCACCAGGGACTCACTTCTGGCTCATAGCAACCCTACAGCACAGGGTAGAACTGCCTCTGTGGGTCTCCCAAACACTCACTCTGTATGGGAGGAGAAAGCCCGGCTCAAAGGCGCAACGAAATTACAGAAAGCGGCTGGCATCCTTGGTTCCAGGGAACACCTGGCAGGTACGCGTTTTGACCTATAGAAGGTGCGCTGTACAAATGAGAAAAGTCTATCTGCGTTCTGCGAAAGCCCCTGACTTCCTTTAGCTCCAAGGACTGGGAAGGAGTGGCATCCACACCAGCAACCACGCCTGCACTGGTCCCCACTCCCCGAAAGAGCGGCGGTCTTAGAAGCGCAAAAGGACAGCCCAACCCTGCATCACAGGGTCACTAGGAGTCTGAACAAACTCAATGACAGTGAGGTTAGAAGTTCTATTTTGTGACTGGGCCCGTGGGACAGGGACAAACATATGTCCTATCAAAGAGATGGATCTTTGGCACAAGTAGGTATTTAAGCAACTAACCTCTTCAGCAGCGGATGCCCCAGAGTCGTGGGAAAGGCCTGAGCCTGGAGGGCCTTCCCGAGAGTGAGGTACAGGGAACAAGAGGGACATAAACTCAGCAGAGATGTTTCTGGAATAATTTTATCATCTGCTAAGGGCAGCATCTGTGCCCTGCCGCGGATGAAAGAAGGGCTAGAAACCCGCCCGGCAGGCAGAGATGAAAGAGAACAAGGCTGGCCTAAAACAGACAGGCCGCCTCGGGTTCAAATGCTCAGACGGGGGAGCTCGGTACAAAGGGGATGGAGAAGGCCTGTATGCGGGGCAGGCGCATTCCTGCCCATCTCCATACAGCCGCTGGGCCAGCTGGTCTTACCCCTCTCTTGCGTTTCTTTGTTCTTTTTGGCTCCTGGGATCATCGCTGTAACTCTCAGATCCACTTAAGACTTCGGTTCCTAATGGAGCCTCTTCCAGGGTCCGTTTCTGGGGTCACTGTCTGAAGGGCCGTCGTCTTTCTAATGCTGTGTGTCCAAAGGAAAAAGCGTTCGTGCCACTGTCTCCTTCTGCTTAAATCTTCTAAGTGACATAAAACAATCACCAATTTCCAGCATCCCTTCTGTCGCCAAAGTATATTTCTGTAAGCGTGCGGTCCTATATTCAGCAATAAATTTGTGTTTAATAATATCTGGCGTCTTCTTGCCAGGCCCAATAAATGCACTGTGACTCATTAATTCAGTACGCTTCACCTGAACCCTATTAAGGCACAGGGATGGGAGGGCCCCTGGTGAGGAACAGTGGCAGAGTGAGTAGTCAGGACAGCCAAGACAAAGACAAGAGGTCAAAAGTCGCATCATTAATTCCAGGGACTGCCCCTCTTTCTAAATCAGTCTGCTAGGAGAGGCTGGGGGGGGGGGGCGGTTATTATGGATGCCAGAGCTCTATTCACACAAAAGTCATCTATTTATTGTCACCAACACAGCACAATCACAAGACGAGAAAAAAGCCTCAAGGTTGCTGATAAGGAAGAACAATGTCCTCACTTTTACTTAAAACCCAGTGACTATGGAAACATTACAAAGAAAGAGTTTTCTGCTCAGTCCCAGGAGAATCAAGGGTTATCTGCTGGGCACTAACCCTCAGTGACGGCAGCATTCCGGAGAGAGCCAAGCCCTGTCTGTAGCCCTGAAGGCTCTCCTCTTCCTCAGCTTGCTCGGTCTCACAACCTTATCTCTGTGCAAAACCAAGCCAGTTGCTACCCGGGGCTTCCAGATGCGTCAGTCGGCACAGAAGTGTGGAGAAAATGAGAGTGCTTTCCATGGAGGATTTGGGAGTAGTAGATAGCCAGACCTTACTTCTGACCAGCCTCTGGATGGACTGACCCCTCCAACTTGTTGGTAAGCAGCTGGACACATTCACCATCTACACCACCCAGGGACTCCCATCTTTCTATTAGGGTGGTGGTGGTGGTGGAGGTGGTGGTGGTGGTGGTGGTGGTGGTGGAGGTGGAGGTGGTGGTGGTGGTGGTGGTAGTGGTGGTGGTGATGGTGGAGGTGGTGGTGGAGGTGGTGGTGGAGGTGGTGGTGATGGAGGTGGAGGTGGTGGTGGAGGTGGAGGTGGTGGTGGTGGTAGAGGTGTTGGTGGTGGTGGAGGTGGTGGTAGAGGTGGAGGTGGTGGTAGAGGTGGTGGAGGTGGAGATGGTGGTGGAGGTGGTGGAGGTGGTGGAGGTGGTGGTGGAGGTGGTGGAGGTGGAGGTGGTGGTGAATCTATGTATTTATCACAATTCCCAAGTCAATAAGCCTGAAAATAAGATGGTAACATAGAAAATAGTCCTCTGTTGACTGATGGCCATTCCAGGAACTTCATACAATGGTACTCTGAATGTCTCGTATAGGGACTAGCAGATACTGGGACTCAACAAATTCTAACTGGCCTGAAATGAACTGAATGTCATTTTAACGAGTGTGTGTGTGTACATTTCATGCTGGACTGCTTCAGGCAAGGTCAGCAGTTTGAAACCCCAGCTGCTCAGTGGGAGAAAGACAAAGCGTCCCAAGCTGGAGAAGAGTCTGGGAACCCACGGGGCAGTTCTACCCTGTCCTATAGGATCCCTCTAGGTTTGAATGGACTCGATGGGAGAGAGTTTGGATTTAAGACACACACACACACACACACACACACACACACACACACACGGCATTCTGGTGGTGCTGTGGGAGAAATGCTGGGCTACCGACTGTAAGTCCAAGGGTTCAAACCCATGAGCTGCACCATGGAAGGAAGATGAAGCTGTTGGCTCCTCTAGAGGTTTACAGTCTCACAAACCCTCTGAGGCCACTACAAGTGGGAATCAACTTGATGGTAGTGGGTGTGTGTGTGTACACACACACACACACACACACATACACACCCTACCACAAAGAGACACGCAGTACGTACATGAATATCCCAAAAAGAGTTGTGAAAACCTGCTGGGAAATGGGCTGGAACGGAACCAGCTTTTTGAAAGGCCCTCACATACATGGCAAGGGTGAAAGGGAGAAACTGACTTTTGCTCTCCAATAGAATAGTTTTTTAAACCTAACCAAAACCAAACTCACAGCCATCCAGTCGATGCCTGCTCATTAACACCCGTACAGGACAGGACAGAACAGCCCTGCCCCAGCATGTTTCCGAGACTGTAACTCCTACTGGAGTAGAACACCCAGGGGAGAGGGAGAGAGAGAGAGAGAGAGAGAGAGAGAGAGAGAGAGAGAGAGAGAGAGAGAGAGAGAGAGAGAGAGAGCGATACCCTCAATATTTTAGAAGATTTTTAAAAATTGTTATAGAAGGAGGATGGAGAAGCAGGACAGCGCACTGGCCCAGGCTGTCTGGCCACCAGGCATCAGCTCGAGGGGCCCCACAGGATGAGCATGGAGACGGGCCTGCCGCCAGCTTGGGAGGTGGCATCCCCCCGGCCTCAGCTCACGTCATCCACAGGGTCCTAAGCGTCACCACTGAGACCGCACATGGCTTCATCTTAAATCTTTAACCCTGGCAGCTTCGACATGCAGCCCTCCCAGTGGACACGGGCACGGGGCATTTCACTAGATGCTCAGAGCTGACCACTAGCAACAAGCAAACTGTAGCTTCCTGGCAGACTCGACCCTAATCAGCCTTATTTGGTTGAATCACCCAGAAAGTTCTGTCTCTGTTCCTATTTCAGAGCAAGGGTGCCAATTCTTGAGTCCAAGCTGGTTCTGAAATTCCTAGGTGGGCTTTACCTGCCCTCCTGTTCAGATTATGAATGGTCTTCGTGGGTCCCACTCAGTCGGAGCAAGTGCCGCACAGGCTCAGTCACGTGATAAACTAAGAAGAAGAAATAAGCATTCTGGGTGCAAGGCCTTTGATGTTTGCCTTTGCCCAATCATAAAGGGTTCTTTATCAATCTGCTCTGCTGGCAGAGTGGGTAATGCACTGAGCTTCTCACCGCAAGTTCAGCGATTCGAATCCACTTGTCTCTCCACAGGAGCAAGATGAGGCAGTCTACAATCATGACGATGAACAGTCTGAGAAGCCCACAGGGTCTGTTCTACTCTGTTCTACGGGGTCCCCGTGAGCAGGAATGGACTCGTCGGAGGTGTGTTCTGGCTTGGTGTGTTATGAGTTAGGTTACTAATAGCAAGTCTGGTAGTTCAAACCCACGAAGCCAGGAGTCAAGAGAGAGACAGGGTTTTCTACTCCCATCAATGGTCTTGGACACCCCCAGGGGCTGTTCTACCCTGTCCTACAGGGTTGCTATGAGTGAACATGCACTCAAAGGCGATGAGTTTGAGGGTTTTGAGCCCAGGGGAGGGGAATGCCTGGCCTTCCGACCACATCATACCAGCTGACGTCACACACCTCACCAAAGAGCAGTCATTCCAGTCATCCCATTAGGGGGTGGGTGACTTGAAAGTTTGACCAGAGTGGCCCGCAGAGGATGTGATCAATGTCCAAGTGGCCCATGGAAGATAAAAGGTTCCCCATTCCTGTACCAGACACCCGCAGGAAGAAAGATGAGGCTTTCTGCTCCCGTAAAGGTCCACAGCCTGGGAACGCACAGGGACAGTTGTGCTCTGTCCTAGAGGCTGGTCATGAGTCAGCATCGTCTCAATGGCAGGGAGGTGGTTTCGGTTTGTCTGGATCTGATGTTTGCCTTCTCCCTAGTGCTTTCTTCCCTTCAGCCCCCTCCTCCACCAGGCTTTCCCAAGCAACCCTAGGAACGGGACCCTGGCCTCCGGCTGCTCCCTGAGTCTGCTGTCACCCACAACCAGTAAGAGAAAAGCGCTGACTTAAGACTTCCCTGTCTCCTGTCCAGTTTTGAGGGTTACAACCTGGTTCTAACCACCGTCAGAAACAGACAGACAAAGGCGGTTATGGTACAAGGGAACTTGAGGCATCTTGGTGGCTTAGTGGTTCTGGGCTGGGATGCTAAGCACAAGGCCAGCAGTTTGAAACCACCAGCAGCTCCGTGGGAAATAGCTGGGGCTTTCTACTCCTGTAAAGAGTCACAGTCTCAGAAACCCACAGGGCAGGTCTACCCTGTCCTAGAGGACCACTAGGAGTCAGAATCGACTTGATGGCCGGGAACTATGGGAACTCTGAGCCCGGCGCTTGAGCATCAGATGAGTCATGAGAGGCCAACCTTCTCTTCTGTCTGCTCGCTGCCAAATTTGGACCGACGGATGGAGAGCCCATGAAACACCACCTTGGCTTATGAGAGAGAACCCATTTACTGCTGTCGTCAGAACAGGGCGAGTCCAGCTGGTGCAAATGGTTAACAAGCTCCGATGCCAACAGAAAGGCTGGAGGTTCAAGTCTTCCCCAATCTCTTTGGCCATAAGGCACGCTGATCTCCTTCTAAAACTCCTGCCCCAGGAAGCCCAATGGCCCACAGCTCTGCCCTGACACGGCGCAGTCTCCACGAGGCAGGATCCACTGGATGCCACTGGTGGCCTGGAACTGACTGACTCAGCATGTTTTCCTTCTTGCACGGGACTCAAGGTTTCCCCAAAGTTGGCAGTGCACGCAGGGGAGGGTTGCTCCCCACTCAAACTCAGAAGCTCACTGTCACCAGTCGATTCTGACTCAGTGCCCCAGAGGAGCGGCCAGTGGTTTCCAATGGCTGCCTTTGCCGTTCACAGCCCAAAGCATAACCACTACACCAAGAGTTAGAGTGTCGGAATCCCACAGGGGCCGTCAGCCAGTTCTACAGGGTCGCTCTGAGTGCTTCCCAGTACCTAGTCATTATTTTCCCATTTGTTACTGAGCTTCTAGGCTGCGTTTAACCTCCTTCCCACATAGATTATCATGTCGGCAGCTCATACTCCTTTCTGTTTCCTTCCCAGAAACCCCCTTGCCTAGGCCAAGGGGTGGGGACCAAGTTGTCAGAATCCCAGATTTAAGAACTTCCAGCTACATCTGTTAGAAATTAAATCTTCAGCTAGAGACTCTGCGTTATGTGGTCTGACCTGCCTCCAGTTTTGTGTGGCTTTAGTGGCTGGTGGGCTCGTCCTAAACCCTTCCTCTAAACCCGGCTGGGCAGACAGAAGAGTCGCCTCTGCAGCTCCTGCTGGGTCCCGGAAAAGGATCTGGGTCTCACAGGCTACAAAGCAGACCGCAGATATGCGACACCCCGCACTCTGAGCTGGAGAGCCCGGGCCACTCCATGAACCTCACCCTCCCAGAGGAGATCCTCAATCACACACAGACTTGTGAAGGGACTTTAGTCTTGTCCTGTCCCTCCAAACCAGGCCGACACTGCCTTCTCCAGGGAGAAGCGTACTGCCCTTGACTTACAAAGCCTTCCTCTTTCCCCAAGGCTTGTGGCTGGACCTCTGGGCATTTCTCAAGTTAACAAAGAATAGGAATCAAGAAGCCCTTGTAATCAGGTACTGGAGGGGGGAGGGGGGCAGATGTGCTCAGCTGCGAACCGATAGCTGGGAGGTTCAAGTCCACCCAGAGGTGGCTTGGAAGAAAGGCCTGGCACTCTACCTATCGAACAAAATTCTGCACAGACACATGCAGGGTCTTCACGATCAGAGTCAACCCCACAGCCACTGGCTGATTGGTGGTGGGTTGATTGGAATCAGGTCCTGGGGTTCCCACCAAACCAGAGGCCCCCTAGAGGGAGAATGGTGGCAGGCCCAAGAGCCTCTGCAGAAGTTGGGAGCGAGAGTGCAAGGCCTCATGTCCCCAGAGCCCCAGACGAGTGACCATGCAGAGCGCCGCCTTCACTGACACGCAGGCTGCCATTCCCTCATCTCCCTCCTCAATATTATAAAGCACTTCCATCCTAGGGCCAGTGGCAGGCAAGATAAAAAATAAAAACACGGTGTGAAACAGGATTTATGAGCTCCTTCCCGCACATCTGGACCACAATTCTTGTACTTGTCAACCCTGTTGACAAGCGTAATATAAAACCATGGTTTGTTTTTTTTTATTCCTCAGACCCCAGATATTTTTTTCCTGGAATTCCCTGTAAATTCATTTCTCCCCTTTGTCAAAGAGAATTAACCCAGGAGGAATGGCAAATATAGTTATTGTGCTGCTGATGCATTCTGGGAGGGCTGAATGTATATGGCGCCAGAGCCTCCTGAACCAAGGGGAAAAGACGGAGCAAGGACAAGACCAGGCAGCTTATTTCAGACAGAGGTCGGTCATTGTTGCCTGACAACCTGATTGGCAGAGATGCCACGGCCATTTCACTTGATAGGACGCGGGTCCCAGCTCTCCCTTCCACCAGAATCTGTTTAATGGTACGGAGCCTGTATGTTTGAGTCCATTGATTTAAAAAGCACGAGAGGGAAAAATATAGCCAGAACGCTCTTAGAACCAAGGAGGGCGAAACTTCATCTCAGATAGTTTGGATATTTTGTCAGGACAGACCAGTCCCTGGAGAAGGTCATCATGCTTGGTAAAGTTGAGGGGCACTGAAAAAGAGGAAGGTCCTTGATGAGATGGATGGGCACAGTGGCTGCAACAGTGGGCTCAGACACAGGATGCTTGTCTGGATGGCACAGGACCAGGTAGTGTTGTGTTCTGTTGTACACAGGGTCTGCTAGTGTTTAGCGCTGACTCAGTGACACCTAACAACTGGACCTCACGAGGGCTGGTAGGGCAGTGCTCACTAACTCAGCTGGAACCCAAAGGTCAGTGGTGTGAATCTACCCGTCACTCCCTAGGAGAAAGTCTGCCACCTGCTTTTATCAAAGTTACAGCCTCATGGGGTCGGTCCACAAGGTTGGCTGGCGTTGCTTAGGTTGGGGTTAGTGAGATCCTAAGGTCGCTGGGGAATGCAAAGGACTTGCACATCTACTAATCTAAAGGCTAGCAGTTCAAAGCAGAAGGAACGCCGAGACACTGGCTCCCATAAAGCTCACAAAGCCCTGGAAGGCAGTTGTGCTCTGTAACTCTGGGGCTTGCCCGGAGCCAGTCCAATTCAATGCAGTGGCAAAAGGTTTGGCTTGGGATTTGGGTTGATTGAGTTTCTATTGTGTTCAAAAGAGGAGGAAGCAGCAAATTAAAACAGATCAACTCCATTTGTGAGGTGCAATGGTATTGCCAATGTGCAAATATGTCCTCAGTGAACGACTGAGGTGACGCTCTAAACAAAAGGCATTGTTGAATTGATTTAATCGGTGGCTCAAATGTCCAGTTCACAATTGGGAGGGATTCTCAGTATGGAGTCCATTTTACTTACGCAGTTAGTAAGTGATGGATTTGGAATTCAAACAAGGGCTGTTCTACTCCAGCTTGTACTCTTTCCTTTTTACTGAGCTCTCTTGCGAACCTAATCTCTAGGAGTCATTCTGACCCACAGCACCTGTAAGAGAGTAGAATCCTCCCATGGGGTTGCTAAGGCCCTCATCTTTATGCAAGCAGACTACCACATCTTTCCAGAAGAGTAAGGTCTCGAACTGCCAACCATTTGGCTAGCAGCCACACACTTCACCGCTGGGTTTCCAGGGCTCCTATGAACAAAAAGTACAATGCTATAATCAAAATATGATAGTTCCGAGGGAGAGAGACCACACTCCCAGATACGCAACCACAACCCAGTGTCAAAGGTGAAAGCACGTGATATGCCTGTCCGAGCCGCTGGCACACAGTGATAAGGAAATTCAGCCAGATGAAAAACATGCAGTTCAGCCTGATGGAGAAGTATCATTGCATGGCTCAAAGCAAGACCGTATGTGCTGAGTACAATGTCTGTGTGCCACAGGGGCTCAAGACATGACCAGGCATGATGAGTCAGGCTTTCTTCAGGTGGGCAAGTAGGATGCCAGGCATCCCTCAGGGGTGCTGCTCCCTGTTGTTCACTGCTGTCCAGCCGGCCCCGTTTCATAGGTGCTACACACAATGGAGGGAAACCCCGCCTGGTCCTGCACCATCGTCTCAAGTGCCGCGATGTCCGAGCTCACGGTTGCAGCCACTGTGTCAGTCCGTCGCCCTGAGAGACTTCTCTTTTCCACTGAGCTCCTACGTCACCAAGGGTATTCACCCGTGTGTGCGGCTGGGTTGTCCAGAGAAACTAAACCAGTGGCACTCACAGACGTATATGAAAGAACTTTAGAGCAAGAAGTAGTTTTCTACTAAGAAAGCACCCTGGCCCACTCCATCTCAGGTCATGGGTCTGATGCCGGCCGGAGTCCTCTGTGGGCTCATACAGCTGTTGGCCAATGAAGCACAAAGGTCACATAGGGAGCAAGGAGGTGGCAGGTCGGTGGGTGCCGAGTCCTATGGCTCTAAGGTTGATGAGACAACGGCGGGTGGCGACAGCTCCCAGGGACAGTCCCCAGTGGAGGCTGCCCCTGGGGTAGACACAGAATCCAAGCATGGAGGAAGACGAAGGGCAAAAGAGTGCGAGAGCTGGGGAGGAATGGCCTTATGCCGCTGGGACGTTTCCAGTGTGGACAATGATCAAGATCAAGGGTTCTCAACCGGTAGGTCGCGACCCCTTTGGGGCTGAATGACTCTTTCACAGGAGTCCCCTGATTCATAACAGTAGCAAAATGACAATGACGAAGTAGCAATGAAAATATCATGGTTGGGGGCGTCACCACCACACGAGGAACTGTATGAAAGGGTCACAGCATGAGGAAGGTTGAGAACCACTGATCAAGATCCATGTCATTGGACCCCCCAGATCCCAAGTGGGCCATGAGTTGTCCCTCCTGGATGTGGGCAACAAGACCAAGATTACATCCCCTATGGCTGAACCGAGGGTGGCAGAGTCTGGGGAGAAAAAAAAGCCGCCTGCCACCTCCAGGGAGATCCCCAGTCACAGCTTCGTGCAAGATGGCACAGGTCGGCTCTTTCCAAGCACAGCCCCACTGCAGTGCTGGTCTTCAGCGGGAAGACAGATGCTTGCGGTGACCCCTGCCTGCCCCCTGCTGCAGCTAGGCGAGCTATTCCGCTCATTACATCGTGTAACAAGGGGCGCATTCATTCGGTGTAGACTGTAACACAAGCACTCTGCCCTTCACTGGCTCAGCCTGTTGTGGGGTAATTATTTGCACGTTAACTCATGCCAGCCTCGTGCATCACAGCTAACGAACTCAACGATGCTTCTCCCAACACCCTGTAAGGGCAGAGACTATGGGTGTAATTGGAGAGCAAGTATTCAAAACAAGGCCATCCCCTCATGACCTGTATTAGAGAACACCCATTTTCTGTTGGTTTGTTTCTTCCCTCTCTCGAAATAAACGGCATGTGGTTTATAATAGAAATATCCTCTGCAGGGGGAAAAGGCTTTAATTCCAATGAGAATTCATGCACTTCCTGGTCTCTGCTAAGATCTCGATGCTTACGCTTGGTCTCCCTTTGGACATGTAAGATGGTTATGAAAATAAAGGGAGGGACTTAAATGAAATGGAAGAGATTGTTTTCTATTCACAAAATGTACCTTGAGGCTCTGCTAAGATTCCAATCAATGCAAGACAGGGCATTTCTGCGGGATGGAAGCCCAAAATCATGCAGCCTGGAATATGTATACCTCACAGAAATGCTATATTTGGACGAGGAATTTTCAACCCCCTGAGCACCAGGTAGGTGGGGCTCTGGGTAGGTGTGAAGGTTATGGAGAAAGTCAACAAGACACTCCTGGGTAAAGATAGGGGTGGAGCCCAACTATCAATCGCATTGCCACCTGGTGATGCCTCCTTGATGTCGTAAGCCTTTGTTAATAACAGAGACTGAGCAGAGTCGAATCCTTTTCATCTTTCCCCTTCTGCCAGAGCTGGGTCTTGCATCTGGTTCCTTGACTTCAGGTTGCATCACCTGCTCATCCCAGGAGCCATCAGTGGACTCCCACTGGTGGTGGGTCCATTAGGTCAACTTCGGATTCATTTTACCTCTGCATCTACCAGCCTGTGCCCCACCCTGATGTCTCTGCTTCCTGACCATCACCCACCGTGAGTCAGGAGAAAGCCTGATTTGAATCAGACTGGACTTACCTATTTCCACAACCGTGTAAATCTTTTCTTGATATGCACACATGCAAACATCACTGGTTTGGCTTCTCTAGAGAACCCAATCAAACACGGCGGGACAGGATGGTCTGCTCTCGGCGACAAACCTAATGTTTGGTGGCTTCCAGTTCAAGCCGGACAGAAGACAGCTCTGAAGGTCTGCCTTTGTCCGGATGGCACTTAAGAAACCCCAACGGCACACAGGCTTGCTCTGCGGTGCACGGGGTCACCAATAGTTGGATTTCAGCAGCAACAGCGTCAGCGGCAGACAAGCCTTGGGCTGGAAGTCGAGTCCTACAAGGGCTCCAGCGGCCCATCCGGATGCCTGTGGACGCGCACGGCCTGGCTGCTCTGGAACTCTCCGAAGGAAAGCTCAGCCTCCACAGTGAGAGCCGGGGAAATTCAACTAAGAAGCACGTCACCCACGCTGGACCAATGATGTCTCACAGAGCACAGTGACCATAATCCAGCGCTGCTGTCCCCAAGCTTACATAAGGAAGTCAGGGGTGGGGAAGAGGGACAGGAGAGGACGAGACTAAGGCTGTGAAGGACCACTCAGTGAATGTCATCAAGAGGGGGCCACGAGGAGCCACGAGCACAGGTTTTGCTTTTGATATTTCACTTACAGTGGAATGCTTCAGCTTGACGATCTTCATTACTTGCTGGTGGGTTTTCTCAAAGTTTACACTTCAGCTTGACCCAATACAATGCGGAAGGTCAGAGTGGGGGCACACCAAACCCAGAGATCCCCCCCAAACCATCTTCGACCTTTCTGCCACTTCTCATTTCCCACCCCACCCCTACACTGGCTGCCATGGGTGCAGTGAGCACGTGCCTAAGCCTGCCTCGCCACCCCCACCCCCAACCCCCCACCTGCTGCCCAAGCCCTCCTTGTTATTCTCTTAAAAAATACTGCAAATCCAACTCCCAGTCTGGTCAACACCCCTCTGTGGCTCCCAAGAATCCATCAGATGAAATCACAGACAGCGAACATTTCCAGCATGTTCAGGGTAACCTCATATTTGGCCCCTGGGCTTGTAGGTACGTGATACTACATGCGACAGCATGAATGGACCTTGAAAACATTCATTTCTTGCCTCCACAATACCGCCCAAATTCGTCTTTTGTCACCAAAGTCTATCACAACAACAGTTTACCACCATATTTTGGTTAATGGCAGTGCAGGTTGTTTTTGCCCCAGTAAAAGCTTACACGTAACCCCAAAAATGTAAGCCACAAAAGTGGTCTCTTATCAGAACATATGTATTTCATAATGTCACATCAAAACCGTTTCCTTTTTTGTAAAGAGGTGAATACTAGGTAAGAGAGTATATAACATTAACCGTTTTCCGGGTCACTGTTTTGACATGGACACCTCATTCACACTGATGATGCTCATCACTCTGTACACCCATCATCTCCATCTGTTTTGAAATACTTCCAACACCCTGAACAGAAACTCAGTGCCCCCCTAAGCAGTAATGTCCCCTCCTTTCCTCTTGCTCTCACTGCTGGAAACCTCTCATTAGCTCTGCTCTCTGTGAATTGGCCTATTCTCGAGAAATCATAAAAATGGGATCAGTGTAGATGAGCCTTCATGTGTGATGACTGATTTATGTAACCCAACATCAGGCTTTCAAGGCTCATCCATGTCATAGCATGCGTACCATGTACCTGGAAGCCATTGCCAACCCAGAGGTTGGCGGATAAGTCCACCCAAAGAGGCCTGGTGGAAAAAAGAGAGAAATTTCCAAAACCGCAGCCACTGAAAACCCCAAGGAGCACACATTTCTACGGGGACATGCGAGGGGTAGTTGTGGGAGAGACTCAACTTCTTGGTAACTGGCGCAACAAGACAGTGATTACTGCTTCCTAGAGGAATAGCCCAGAGGCAGGAAGCCCAGGGAGATAGAGGCTTTGCCATCCTCTATTGGCAACTCCTCCTTTTTGAGTCAAGGCTTCCGGTTTCCACGGTAACAGATGGTTCTAAACAAATCTAAATAGCAGGGGAGGAAACAACAAAAAAGGACATGCCCATTCCTCTTATGGGCATAAGGCCTGGAAGTTTCCCCCTTCACTTCCAGTCATACATTTGGGAACCCCGTGGCATTGTAGGCTACATGCCCACTGAGGTGCTAACCCACAAGATCAGTGGTTCAAACCCACCAGCCAGCCATTCTTGGGGAGAAATTCTCCCGTGAAGATTTAGAGTCTTGGAAACCTAGGCGGCTGCACCCTCCCCGACAGGGTGGTTATGAGTTGGCCTGGACTCGACGGCCGTGCATTCGAGTTTGTGGACTCAGTTACTTGATTCTCAGAGATGCAAACAAAGTTGGTGTCAGGTCCCTCGTGGGGGCAGTGATGAAAATGCAGCTGTCTCTCGTCCACAGGGTGCATATGACATCTACGAACGATTCACCGAGGAAAAAGAAACATCTTTGGAAAATCTGTGCCCATCAGAGGAAATCCAAGCCAAGAACGGGGCTCTCTTGGTCACAAGGGCGAGGAGCCCAATTTCCACAGCAGGCTGGAGGGCAGGCAGTTCTCCATATGTCGATGCCTGAAGTAGGACCGGAGTGTGGCAGATGCTTCACCACCATAGAGAACGCCCTTCGCCCTCTCCGCTAATTCCAGCCGCCCGCAGCCATGAAGAGCGAACTTTAGGGCCAGCAGTTGGGCGGCCGCAGCAGTGATTGTAGAGCGGAATGTTGGGCTGTGTGGGTAATTGGATCACATCCTTCGTATGAAATATATTTGCAGCCTTGTTTGGATGCTGGTTCGAAAGGTTCGTGAACATTAAGACAAAGCTCTGCTTTCACGAGCATCAATCCTGTCCAAACAGCAATAAATGGATGGGCCTGGGGGAACCTTGTATTTCTCGATTCTAACAAGCCAAAGACAGAAAGATAAGCATTTCCTTGGAAACCTAACCTGGGGGCACGTTGGCAGCCATCAGGACGAGCTATAAAAATTTCCACTTTTCATTCCTCCTAGGAGCCTGTGGCAGCAATGGAACTAGATCCTGTTTTATTCACGCACACGCCCTTCTTGTTCTTTGGGTTACGAACTTTGAAGCTTTTTGGTGAATCCTGCCCCCACCTATGAATCGGTCACACGGAATCTGGAAATCATTGTGCACCGTGCCTGGCACTTTCAAAACGTGAGGGGTGACGCCTTCCACAGGAGTTTGTGCCAGGGGCCCTCTCGGTAGAGTGGGTTGTGGATCAGGCTGCTTACCTCAAGGTCAGCAGTTTGAAACCACCAGCCCCTCCAAAGGGAAGAATGAGGCTTTCTGTGCCTGTAAAGTTACAGTCTCGGAACCGACAGGGGCAGTGCTACCTTGTCCTGTCAGGTGGCCGTGGGTTGGAATTCACTCCACAGCAGTGAGTTTGGTGTTTGGTTTTCCATCAGCAGCAACACCTATCCACACACCAACAGACAGAGACCAGAGGATAATTTCATGCAATTTTTGCTACAATGTCTCTAGAACTAGACGGCCTGGAAAACAAAAGTGTAGGACCGAAATGACTAATAGTAATAAAGCAAACGAAGAAAATGAAATGAACCCAACAAAGACACACCTCATGAAGTCACAGGTTCTACCTCACACGCTGGCACTGTGACTGGCAGGACCATTGTGGAAAAGGGAACCGCACTTCTATAAACTGCTGGAACTGAACACACCACGCGATCCAGTGATTCCCACTACAAGAGGCACTCTGGAAAAGTCAAAAGTATCGCTGCAAAATCGTTGCTTGTCCACAGCTCCTCCATCCGGGTCTCTAAACCACCGCCACCTAAAAAACCCAAATGCACTGCCATCGAGTAGATGTGACTCAGAGTGGCCTCTCTGGTGGGTTTCCGAGACTCTAACTGTTCTTGGGAGTTGAAAAGCCGAGTCTTTCTTCCTTGGAGAGGCTGGTGGTTTTGAACTGTGGACCATGAGGATCGCAACCCAAAGTGTCCCCACTACACCACCAGGGCTACATTTCTGGAAATATGTGTTTCCTTCTCTTGAATCCCTGCCCAGAGAATCTGGCACGCTTTGATTTATATCACAGCACATTAGGAGCTTGGACATGCTCAGGGGGTTGTTCAATGTCTTCTGAACTTAGGAAACACAAAGAAGTCTGAAGGGGCAAGATCAGGGTTGGAAGGTGCATGGGGTCAGGTTTTCCCATGAAATTCTCAAAGACCGAGAAAAAAAAAAGAAATTCTCAAAGACCAATCCTTGCTGTGTTCTTGGAGAATGAGCAGGTGCATTTTCATGATGGAAAAAAAAAATCCCTTGGCACAAATTTCCTAGCCTTTCCCCTCATGAATCCAATTTCTCAAATTCTTAAACATCTGCATTCTAAGGCCCCATGATTATTCTGTTTCCTTCAAGAAAATCCATAAAGATGACTTCATCAAAGGCCCCCCTATCCAAAAAACCCCAACCAGCCACCCTACCTTCAGAACCGAGCGCTCTGCTTTGAATCTCCTGGGCCCAGCAGATCCAGCCCCTCAGAAGCCATCATTTTGACTGGACCTCTTTATGGACAGCACGCTAAAGAGACTAAGAAGAGGGTGTTGCTCAGAGAACTTGCTTGTAGCCACCACTGATCACAGAGTCATGTACAAGTGCATTGTTTGTAATAAACTTGTGGATGCGTGAATGGGACCCTCCTAACAACACTTCTATTTCCCTCCTGCAAGGTGCTGCGTAAGTGGACAGATGCTTCACCATATGCATCATGGACTGGTCCCAAGGGCAAAAACAGAGAAAAAACAAGATGGAAACTTAACAGAAGTTCACGGACAGATAGATGGACTAGCCAACTGTGGCACAAACACACGATGAGTTTCTATACAATCGTAAAGGGGAACAAGGACTCTGCAGAAACACCTCAGTCAGGATGGGCCTAGAGGGCATGATGTGAGACGGAACAGGTCAACCACAAAAGGGCAAGTCTGCTGTGAGACCACTGTTATAAAAATCAGGAAACGGTCTACACAATGGAAAAAATATTGTTTGATGGTTGCCATGGATGGAAAGGGATAGGAAGGGAAAATCACTCACAGAGAGTAGATCATTACTAACTTGTGTGAGTGGAAAGGCAATACACAATCACTACACAACATACAATAAAGGAGTCAAAACAAGATGACCAAAGCAACGGAAGACAGAGGCACACTAACATTCAAGGTACCAAAAGTAGATACCTTATCTTCCTGTAAAAAAGCTGAACAGGGGTGGGAAAAGGAGTCAAATTATACCCATGAACACATACAGGTTTGACAGAGGATATACATACACATGCGTTTTTATGTGCTGCCAATATGTCCGTGAGTATAAGAGCACATATGATGCACACTGATAAAAAAAAAGGTCTTAGCCATGACCAAACTCCTTGAGGGAATGAGTCACTGATCCTGAGGGCTAAGGGGCATCAACATCAATTGACATAACAGAGTCCACAATGTTCTACATCCTACGTTGGTGAGTTGTGACTGGGGTCTTAAGCTTGTGATAGCCCCTATGATAAAACTATTGGTCTCTTCCCACATGGAGCACAGGAGATTGAAGAAAAGAGGAGACCCAGGAAATATCATCCGGAGAACTAATAACCAGCTTCCATGATTGTGAGATCAGAAGAACTAGATGGTACCCAGCTACCACTACCAACCTCTCTGATTGGGATCATAATAGAAGTTCCTAGCTAGAGTGTAAGAAAAGTGTGTGCACAAAACTTAAGGTCATAAAAAATGACCAGACTCCCTGGTCTGATAAGAGACTGGAGGAACCCCTGAGACTATGACCCTTAGCCACCCTTCAAGCCGGGAACTGAACTCTAACCCCATGGGCTCAACTATCAGCTAAAAATCGACAGGTATATAAAGTGAAGAATAACATCAGGTAGGTCACACTGTTCAGAACAATCGGCCATTTGGGCCGGGCAAGAAGGGATGGAAATGAGGGACGTAGGGAGAATGCTATTACACTGTGGGATTGCAGTCAATGTCACAAAACACAGTATGTGTCAATCAGGGTGACAGCAGAGGGACTCATCTTGATTTAAATAAGACCTGAAAGCTACAGACACAGATGCAAAGCATGGTCTGTGAATGTTCAGATATTGGTTTGGGAAAATGAGCTATAAATAATATTTTGGAAACAACTAAGAAGGTTTTATATAAACTGGCATCACATTAGATAGAGGCATTTACTATTAATTTTATTAGGCATGTTAGGTGGATTACACAGCACACTGCATTGGGTCAATCTGCTGCCCAAGACCTCCTTAAAGTATTGAAAAGCAAGGATAATGCTTTGAGAACTAAGGTGTGCCTGACCCCAGCCATGGACTTCTTAGCAGCCCAATATGCATGTGAAAGTTGGCTAAAAAATAAAGAAGACTGAAGAAGATGCATATGAATGATGGTGTTGGGGAAGAATATTGAAAGTACCATGGACTGTCAAAAGGAAAAAAAATTATTTGTCTTGAAAGAAGAACAGCCAGGTTAGGATGGCGAGCCTTCCTCTCTTGCACACAGCTTGAGCAGAACTTCCAGACTAAGGAAAACCAGGAAGAAAGGCTCTACAACCTACTTCTGCAAATTAGTCCATGAAAACCCAATGCACCACAAGAGCAGACCGTCCAACTCACGTACTTTGCACATGTTGTCAAGAAGGGTCCATAATTAGAGGAGGGCATCATGTTTGGTAGAGTAGTCCAGGGTCAGTGAGGGCACTGGAGACCCTTGGGGAGATGAACCGGTACATCAGAACATGCTGGTATTGTGAGGCGTAGCCTATTGTACAACTGGTGTAGCATGCATCGGAGGCAAAGCGGCAGCGCATGTCTTATCAAGCCAGGACTATACAATGAAGAAATGATGGGTGGAATTCAAAAGATATCTGTGCATTATCTTATGATCTCTTTATAGAAAGTACGATTTGTTCACCTTCCCCTAACTTTTCACATTATTATTCATTTGCCATCCTCAAATTGGCAAGTATGTTTCCTAAAGAGCAAATCAGTAAGTATTTTAGATTTGGAGGCTCAGACACAGTTACTCAAGGTGGCCACAGAAGCACAAACTAACTCTGCCCCACTGCCATCAAGGCAATTTCGATTCACTTATAGGCTCAACTCTAAGTGTGCAATGTGAGATCATCAAGTATGCGGCCATCCAGAAATTGCCCCCCTGGTGAGCTCAATGGTCTCTCTGTGCCTTATCCAGGCGCTCTCCTTATCTCACCTGGGCCACCCATCCTTCCTACTGATTGCAGCTCCTGCGGTCTGGGCCCCTCTCAAGCTCCCTGACCCTTCTGCATGCGTCTACGGGAGTATTTATCATGATATGTGCTCTGTGTTTGGTAGGAGGCAGGCATCCTCCTCTGCATCTATGTATCTGCTCCCCTGGCTGCTTCTGCTGAAGTTGTTGTCAACCATCAGTCAGTTCCAACTCATAGCAACCCAGTGCACAAGAGACTGAAACACTGTCCAGTCCTGTACAATCCTTACAATTGCTGTTTGTTTGAGGCCGTTGTTGAAGCTACTATCGATCCATCTCTTCAAGGATCTTCCTCTTTTTCGCTGCCCTTCTACTTAACCAAGCATAATGCCCTTTTCCAGGGACTGGTCTCTCCTGATAACATGGCAGGCAGCTGGTCCTGGCATTCTAGCTTTACTTCTTCCAACAGATCTGCTTGCTCTTTGAGCCACCCATGGGTACTTTGCTATTCGTTGCCAACACGGGAATTCAAATGCTTCTATTCTTCTTCGGACTCCTTATTCAATATACAACTTTCACATGAATAGGGGGTTGACTGAGAATAGCATGACTTGTGTCAGGCAAACCGTAGTCCTGCAAGTAACATCCTTGCTCTTCAACCCTTTAAAAAGGGCTTGTGCAGCAAGATCCACCATTGACGCTCAGGGGAGCAGCAGGCAGGAAATCAAACAACCAATTGCCTTGGGCAAATCGGCTGCACAAGACCTCTGTACAGACAGAACATTCCCTGCACACAGTGAGTGTTCATGAGAAATGCAGGGCTCAGGTTCCCATTGAGGGAAGGGCAATCAGAAGGTGGGATTAGGAAGCCTCCCAGCTGCTGGGGATTTTCTAGCTCTGAGACCTGATAGCATAGCTGGCTACATGTTGAGCTGGTAACCACAGGTTTGAGACCACCAGGGGTTCTTTGGGAAGAAAACGAGGCTTTCTACTCAAGAGTTACACACTTGGAAACCCACAGAGGCAGTTCTACTCTGCCAATCCTAGAGGGCCACTGTGAGTCAGAATAGAGTCAGCAGCAGTGAGTTTTTGTGTTAAGGTGGATGGTAGCTGTGTGCATCAACATATTAAAAAGATAGTGAGCTAATAAAAGAAAACTATCAAAAAGAGAAGAAGGAACCAGGAGCAGAACATACCCAAACTACAGGGCTTCCCTCAGAAAACGCGGCTCAGTGCATGTCGTTGTTGCAAGTAGAGTGATGTCTAGTTTCACTACTTAGTGACCATGAATCATTCGCTTTACTACGACATCAGAGGTGTGCGTGCTCGTGCACACACACACACACACACACACACACACACTCCACAAAACCTCTTTCCTGCTTGAGTCATCACTTGATTGTGGCTTCCCGGGCACCCACCGCCAGCCCAGACCTTCTAGGAAGGCGCCACCCCTGACTGGATAACAAGCCACTCTCCTGTCACCATGCCAAGCTGCTCAGAGGGCTAATTTTGCTCCACAGGATTTGATCTGGCCCAAGGAAGCTGAGCTCCCCCACCTCTGCACCCCCTAGCACGTGGTTCACCACAATCTACTTGTCAGGGCCTTCTCTTTTTCCCACCTGGCTCAACTCAGTCCAGTGTTGATTGAGCCTGCTTTGTGCCAAGTAAGGGGCCCCGATAGTGCTCAGAGGCATGCGTTGGGCTGATGGCCATAAGGTAGGCCTCTGAACCCCACCAGCTGCTCCTGGAGAGTTACATTCTCAGACACAGCACGGAGCTGCTCTACTCAGGGCTGCGGACTCACTATGAATCGGGATTGGCCCAGTGTCAATGAGTTTGGGCTTTTTGTTTTTTAAATGCCATATTTTAGAAAATGGGCTTGAATTAGGTTCCTAGGGATGGTCAAACAAATGATCACAAACTGAGCACCGAGGACAACAAAATGTATGGCCTCACAGTTTTGGAGGCCAAAAGTTCAAAGCCGAGGTATTGGCAGGGTTGTGCTCGCTCTAAAGCAGCGGTTCTCAACCTGTGGGTTGTGACCCCTTGGGGGGTCAAACGACCCTTTCACAGGGGTTGCCCTATTCATAACAGTAGTAAACCTACAATTATGAAGTAGCAATGAAAATAATTTTATGGTTGAGCGTCACCACCACATGAGGAACTCTATGAATGGGTCATGGCATTCCGAAGGTTGAGAACCACTGCTCTAGTATTTTGGAGTTGAGTCAAAGGCCTGCCATATTGCCTGCCAATTCTGGGAAGCATCAGCTGCCTGCTACCTAATTCATTCATTCATTCATTCAACCAGCCTGTGGTCTTCCTGCTGCATCTTCCTGCTACCTGGTTCATTAGTCCCTGCAACTGCATGAGTCAGGAGAGTCCCCCAGCTGAACACCTGGCCCACAGACATGAATTGGACTGGACAGGCTTGCTTCTACAACTGTGTGAGCTACTATCTTGATAGAACTTTTTCTTTCTTCCTTCTTTGCTTTATCTTTCTCTCATCTGCCAATCTCACTGGTTTGATTTTATTACAGCCTAATAAAATAGAGATCAACATTAGTAAGCAGAAGGAAATGAGATGTGGATAAAGAGAGAAAGTAGAATCACTGTTTATGGGCATGAAGTTTCTATTAGTGGTGGTGGGAAATCTTGGACATGATTACAGGATGCATGTAATTACTGTCACTGGGCTGTTTATGGAAAACATGTTGAAATGGCAAACATTTTGCATATATAGGTCTAGTGATATATAATGATAAAGATAACATCTATAATAAAAAATAGGCCTACATGTAACATCAACGGTAATTATTTTTTCAATTACTAGCAAATATATAAGAGAAATCTTTGTGATCTTGGGATAGGCATAATCCTTTAGATATAACACCCAAACCACAATAAATGACCATTATGCAAGAGATGGCTAAAATTAAAAGGATGAACTAAAGTGTTGGCAAAGACAGAGTAATGAGTACTCCTGTACACAGCTGGTTGGAATGCAGAATGGCACAGCTGCTTTGGAAAACAACTTGACGTCTGCTTTAGTTCATATCCTTTATGCACTATTCGACGTACCACTCATGGTAAGGTACTCAAACGAAATTTAAAGCGAAATTCACACGAAAACATCACACAAATGTTTAGAGCAACTTCATTCATAATCGCTAAAAATTAGGGGAACCAATTAGGACAAGAATCCTTCCACTGTAAAATCGAGTACCCAAATTATACCCATACTCTACTGAGCAAGAAAAGGAAAGAAAATAGTCCTTTCTCACTTTTTAAATAATTCCATATCCTTGATTTTGTCCAATCGCTGGAAAGACCTAAGACTTTGGGTCATTTGATGAAGAAATTCATGTACACAAATGGGTGGGTAATTTCCAGCGGAGGCCGACAAGGGCGGTTTCCTATGCACTCCGTCCTTGTGTACAGGGATTTATGAAGCATAACACCAGGAATAATTAGGATAGTTAGCCTGCTACGTGAAGCAAAATTACACACACATTATTCAAGGTGAGAGGAATACATAGTTAAGAGACAGAAAGTGGGAGCTAGGAGATTGAGAGAACCAAGGAAAGACCGCTAATGGGAACAGGTGTCTCTTGGGAATGATGTGATGAAATCATGTTTGTCCGTGTGTGCTGCATACCTGACTCGGACTCCGGAGTCCTGGCGGTGCTGTGCTGAAGTGCTCAGCAGCTGACAGAAAAGGCCGTGGCTTGTGTTGTGTGCGAGAAAGACACAGCAGTCTGCTTCCATACAGACTGACAATCTTGGAAACGCTATGGTAGTTCAACGCTGTCCCCAAAGGTGTCTTTGAGTCAGAGTTTACTCAATCAGAATGAGTCTTTTTCAACAGGAACATAACAATAAAAATCCTGTTTGAAATAGTGTTTTTCTTCAGTTATGTGACTACCAGTATAGGGGAAATCCTAAATCTAATAATTTCTGAGTTATTAAAATTCAGAGTAGACAACATGTCCTAAGACAGCCGCCAGGTGCGCGACTACCTGCTCAAGCACATGGTTACGCACACGGGGGTGTGAGCCTTCTAGTGCGCCGTCTGTGCCAAGGAACTACTGACAGAAGGCCTGGACTACTGACAGCAGAGCCGTCCACAGAGCTGAGAGGATGGTTTGGACAGCTAAACTCCCAAACTGCACTGGTGGCATAGTTGAGTTATGCCTTGGGCTAGTAACCACAAGGTCAGCAGTTCGAAACCACCAACCATTCCTTGGAGAAAAGATGAGGCTCTCTGCTCTCATAAAGAGTTACAGCCTTGGAAATCCAAAGAGGCATTCTCTGCCGATGCCCTCATGATGCGTCAGAGTTAACCTGATAGCCACGAGCGAGACGTTGGCTATTGATGAAAAGAAGCACTGGGTAACTAAGACGGGGGATGAAAACATGCTAACGTGGTGATTACGGTTACACAACTCTCCACATCTACGGAACGGGCAGCTGAAATATCCGTTTGATCGTATTAAAGCTGTTTTTTTAAGGTTACATATTTCATGATGTCATTTATCAATTGTCACTAAGAAAAAGGGTTGATTATAGCCAAATATTTTTGCTGAAGATAATTCAAAAATGGGTTGTGGCTGACATTGGCAGAGAGCAGCCAGTGACTCAAACCAAATTCAGACGTGGATGTGGAACAAGGCATTTCATTGCTGATATCTGATGGGCCGTGACTGGGCACAGAGGACACCAGAAAAATGTTTGCTTGTGTTTTATTGAGGCCACAAAGGCATTGGACTGTGCGGATCATAAATAAGTATGGCTGGATTTGTGGGAAATGGAGATTCCAGATCTACCAATGCTCACGCAGAACAAGGGGATGCTTCATGGTTCACGATCAGGAAAGGTGTACATCAGGGTTGTCCCCTTTCACCATTTTCATTCTATCTATGTTAAGCAAATCCTCCAAGAAGAAGACGGTGTCAAGGAGTCCATGTAAAAAAAGAAGGGTTGGAAACTGATTGGGGTGGCAACTGTACAATTCTACTTGACGTGACTGAAATATGGAGTGATCTGTTATATGTATTAAATTCTGACTAATAAAAAAAGAAAGACAAGAAAATACAGAAATAGGATTCAAGGAAGGCTCATTAGCAAGTTGTGATATGCAGACGACCCAGCCATGCTTGTTGGAAGTGCCGAGGACCTGAAGAACTCACTGGTGAAAATCAAGGAATACAGCCTTCAGGGTGCTGACCAATGGACAGTCACAGACCAGTGGACAGTTTGCTGACAAATGAGGGAAAGCTTGAGGTTGGGAAGGGTTTCATTTTACTGGGATCCACAGTCCAGTCTCACGGAAGGAACAGCCAAGAAATCACACATCATGTTGTGTTGGGCAAGTCTACTGCCAAGGTCTCTTCAAAGTATGAAAGAGCAAAGATGCCTTAGCATGACAGTGTTGGTACGGAACACTGAAAGCACCATGGACTGCCAGAAGAACAAGGGAGTACAGCCAGAATGCTCTGTGAAGACCAGGACGCCGATGCTTAGTCTCACAGACGTTGGGCATGCTATTAGGAGAGACCCATCCCTGAAGAAGGGCACTGTGCTTGCTCAAGTAGAGTCAGTGAAAAGGGAGAGTTAATGTATTTTCTTTAAAACCACCCACTTCTATTTCTGTTACAGCAGCACCAAGAGATTAAGGTAAAGAACCTTACTGCCATCGAGTCAATTCTGACCCATAGCCAGCAACCCTACAGGAATAGGTCCAGGGAGAACTGCCCCTGTGGGTTTCTGAGCCTGCCACTGTTTATAGGAGTAGGCAGGCTATTTCTCTCTCCCTAGATTCTCTGGTCAGTGCTCTGCTATGCTTGTAATCTATCCTAACATATGGCTTTGTCATTACATTTCTATAACGGAAGTGGTTGCACTCCACTTTTGAATTTCTTAAAAAATAAATGTATTTCAAGGGAATGTAGTAATATGCATTTCCAGTAACTGTTCTAAAGCTATGAACTAACTCCAAATCTATTTATTATGGTCTCCTGAAGAAGACAAATTCAGTTTACATGCACTTATTACGTTAACAGTGGGTTTTACATTCTTGAAAAGCATACACAGAAGAGAATTTAAATTGCCGAATGAAAAGCAGGGCTCCCAAATTAAATTACTTCAGTCCTGGCTACTTTTTAAAAATGATGCTAACTTTTGCTCAGAGCGAGGCAGCCTCTCTGAAGATGAGAAGCCAAGTCAAGCACGCGGAAACTGTGTGAGAATAAGAACGTGGGGAAGACGGTCCCTATACCACACATCCAGACGCCCGACTCAGAATGGCCTTTCACTCCATTTGAAGTATTTGCTCTTTGGTAACCCTTTCCTGTTCCATTGATCCACGTGTCTACCTTTTCCCCAATACCACATTGCCTTGATTAATGTTGCTTTAAATTAAAAATCCACATAATTATTCGTACCTCATAAAATTCATGACTCAAATTATTTTAAAAAGAAGAGACCAATGCCTCACTGTACCAAATACCCTTCCCTGCATGCTCAGTAACTGCCCATGGGATTGTCTCATTTACAAGGTTGCACGAGCAAAATAAATTACACACACAGGTAACCTAACACCAATGTCAATAGGTCAGCTCACGCACACACCCCTGGAGTCGGTAATGAAGGCAGAAGCTGCATTCCCATAGGGAGAAACCATTCTCCTAGAGCGGAGAACGAGCCACAGGGGGCAAGCTGCATGGTCTTTTTCAAAGGGTCCCTATGTTATCCTTGGCATCAAAGCCATCCTTGGGCTATAATCCACTGTCACCAAGAGGAGCAGCCATGGTGGGGACTGGCACTGGCCAGGGATCAAAAGCTGTTGGTGAAAAGGCTCTGTAATTAATCAATCATTGCTTCCCAAGGGGCCCATTTACATAGATGCCACTTCCTTAGGGGCAGGTCAAGTCCACTGGATAGGGTGGGTTGTCACCGTGGGTGGTCCTCTCAGGAATGGTATTGGAAGGATCTGCCCAGAGGGCCAACCAAGCATCATTAATAAGAAAACTGGGCAGGATTAGCCACACAAAGCCCACCTTGCCGGGGCTGACATCTCACACAGCACAGGCATCTGTATACTCTCGTCAGCCCATGAGCTTTGATCAAGGATGCGCAGTTTGGAAAAATGTTTTGGGGGCTTGGTTTAATGCTTCAACCACGATTCTCCCGTGGGTGGTTTGACCTGAAAGCGTTAAACTGGATCGATACTTTGGGAGGTAGCTGCATGCAGCCAGGCAAAGCAGCAGGAGTATGAAATAAAGTTGAGAGGAAATTGGCGGGCCATTCCTACACCTCCAACTATCTGTGAACGATTTCATCCAACACTTACAATTTGTCCGAAAAAAAAGCAATGTCATGTTAGAAATGCTCCCGCTGGGAAGCAATTAATGGAATGCAGTCTGTTTCAAGGAGCCCCGGTGGCATAGTGGGTCGGGTACTAGACTACTAACAGGCAATGTCAGCAGTTCAAATCTACCAGCTGCTCTGCAGGAGAAAGAGGAGGCTTTCTATTTCTGTAAAGGTTTAGAAGAAACTCAGACACCCACAGAAGCAGTCCTACTCCGTCCTATCTGGTCGTTATGAGTCGGGATCAACTCAGTGGCGGTGAGCTTTGTGATCATTACAAACGACTGTGGTCGAATACGCTCCTGCATTCACGGAAGCGTGAATAGACAGCTCCCCTCGTGGACTGGGACTGGTCTTGAGATGAGCGCTGGCCAACAGATGAGAGAATCCAGAGATGCCAGCACGAAGCATACAACTTGAGAGTCCTGGTGTGTCCTAGACTGCTGCCATCTCCACCCAAGCCTGGTGGATGCTGAGAACCACCGAGAGGAGGGCCGCCCCATCCATGGCCATTCTGGACCAGCCAGTCCCCACCACTGTGACTATCTACGGACAGAAGATGCCTGAAGGACAGCAGCTGAGATTGTGTGGGCTTGCCCAAGCTCGGAGAATCACCCTGCCAATCCACAAACTGCTAAATGGCCCTTGTGTTCAGTCATGAAATTGAAGGGTCGTGTATTACTCAGGAAGAGCTCCCTGATACAACTCCCTACCTTTCCACAGTGCTCCTAAGAATTCATTAACGTCCTCTTAGGTTTTCTAAATGAACACTATCACTGAGTGGTGCTTCACACGGATCAACAGACTGCTCTGACACCTCCCTTTCTCAGATGCCCCATAACTGGGCACCTAGTCTCATTGCTTCCATGGGGACCTTGGATGAAAACGTGCTGCTTTTCATCATTCTTACTGTCATGCCTTTTCCTTCCATGTGCCTCCTGTGTGGACGCTTTCCACTGCAGTGTAACTTACACTTCACTGAATGCTCCAACCCACTACTACCGAGTCCACCTGACTCATATCAACCCTGTGGGCAGAGCAGTGCTGCCCCTGGGGGCTTCCCAAGTTATCAATCTTTCTGGGAACAGAAAGCCTTGTCTGTCTCCCAAGGAGCAGCTGGTGGGTTCAAACTGCCAACCTTGTGGTGAGCAGCCCAACGCATAACCCACAACAACTCCACCAAGACTCCGCCAAGCTGGATGCTAGAAGGCTGTAAATGTTGACAGCCTGGCAGATGTAAAGTGAGCGGCTGATGTAAAGTGAGCACTGTGCTTCAGGGATAAACATCCACTCAGGCAGGCTGATGTTCACAACAATCGCAAAAGGGACATGACCTATTTTAACAACCCACAACTCTAAGGGCTCAATTCAGCAAGTTGAAACCACTGCTGCTCTTTAGGAAAAAGGTGAGGCTTTTTACTCCGGTAATGAGTTACAGCCTCAGAAACTCAAGGGCAGTTCTCCCCTGTCCTACATAATTGCTATGAGCCAAATCGGACTTAAGTAGTGAGTTTTTTTGTGTGTAGGTTTTGTAGGGTTGAGTGAGAATTGACAGTGAGTTTTTGAGTACTGTCATGATAAAAGTAGCAGAAGACACTAGGGTATTTTTTAACAATGTTTTAATAAAGGTTTAAAATGGAGTACTTTCATGGCTCTTGAATCCACTAAAAATCTTAGTCAATAAGAATACACTAAGGGCCTTATTGTAAAGTTAATCAAGGTGCTGTTGTGAATGTTTAAACAGTGGGCTTACTTAAAAAAAACCATTAACCAATTGCTCTAGTGTCAATCCAGACTCACAGCGACTCACAGTAGGGGTTCTGAGGCTGTAAATCTTTCAGAGAACAGCCAGCCTCATGGCAGAGTGGCTGGTGGGTTTGAATGGCTAACCTTTGGATTCGCAGCCTCTGGTGTAACACACAGACGTCTTATGGAGAGTGGAATGATCACCTGCTTTGCAGAGAAGCTGCGGGGCTTTGGATGAGTTATTTATCCTCCATTTAATTCTCTCAAAAATAGCGATAATAATTCCTGCCTCACTAGGACTTACAAAGATTGAATGAGATAATATCCAGACTGTGACAGGAATAGAAACCCCAAACCAAACTCACTGCTATCAAGTCAACGATAACCTGTAGTGACAGGAATAAGCCAGCTACTAAATAAATGTTCATTTTTCCACACCCCCAATTTCCTCATCATTATCATAGAATGCATCAGCAATGCGTACTTGCAGCTTCCCAGCTACACACTGCCCTTCGATCTGTCATTGAGCATTCCCGAAGAATGCAGAAACACTTTATGTTCACAGACGGTGCCACCTCAAAAGTCACGTACCTCCTCTGCTTACATGACATCTGAATGACAAGACTATCAAAGAGCCTCACTAAATGAATATAATAAGAAGAAATAAAAATCCAGACCTGCTGCGAGTTTGGGCTTAAGTTGCATGCTGCCAGATACAACCAAAGCAGAGAATTCCTGGCAATGACTCTGGTTAGTAGACCCATCAGGGTCAGTAGTTGGCTTGGTCGCCATTTGGTACCATCTAGCAGGTTCTTGGTCCTGGAGAGCTTTGGCAGAGCCCTGCCTGGTCCGAGCCGAGTCTCACTGCCCTGGAGTCAATTCTGACTCATAGGGAGCCCAGGGGATAGGCTAGAGCTCCCCCTGTGGGCTTCTGAGACTGTGCCTCCTTATGGGAGTAGAAAGTCTCATCTTTCTCCCAAGGAGCGGCTGGTGGTTTCAAACTGCTAGCCTTGTGGTTTGTAACCCAACGCATAACCCATTGCACCAGGGCTCCGAAATGCCCACTCTCTTTCCAACACTAGGCTGGATGTCCTTTTGGGAACAGAAGCGTTGTCTTCACTCTCTTCTGATGTAACAGATTCTGAGTTCTGCCTACAGAGTCAAATGTGAGAAGCGTTCCCGCCACTATGCAGTTCCGCGCAGCGGGAATCTGAGTCAAATAAAAACCTCTCTTCTGCGATGGTCCGTTCTGGCCCATGCCCCTCGACCGGCTGATGATTGCAAGTGTTCCGATTAGGTTTGCACAGACCTGCCTTTCAAGGTCCTGCATGCGCGCGTCTTAGTGTGGTGAGACCGCAGGGCGTACGCACACGTACCGCGTGCCATGCCTGCGCCCCACGAGCAATCACAGAACATCCTGGGCTCCGGCACCAAATCGCTGCCCCCGGCCCCACTGAAAGAAATGCTGGGAAAGGAGCCCTCCCAAAGACCGCACCTGCACAGGTGTGCTGGCGGCGGAGGGGAAGGGACCCTGTGCATGCTCAAGAGGCCCCAAAAATGAGACAGAGAGAGGCACTTTAAGTACCTAAACACAACCTGGCCAGGTAAGAGAGGGGGCAAAAAGACTCACCTGGGTGCCATTCCATTTTCAGTGCATCCAAGATTTACACACTCTGCCCATTATCATTCATGCTGTTAGGAGCCTAATTTGTCCCCACGTACCAAGGGAAGAATAAATCTCTCTGAGAGAAAGGAGAGGGTATGCAATCCAACGATATTTTCTGCAGAAACCCACAAAGAGCATGCAAGAGAAGGAGTAATAATAATAACACTATATTTAAGTGATTTATTTCAATATATAATACATTATATAAATATGATATGTACTTATTTAAGTATATGCTATATTATCTAAATAGACTATATGTATATAAATATATTTAGATGTATATAAATATATTTATGTATTAAAAAATTCATTCCAAGAATCCTAAAGGTTACAGGACAACACAAGAGTGTACACACACACACACACCTGCCTCTGAACTAGCCAGTTAAGCAGCAATAGCAGACATGTCTTTGGCAAATACAAAGGTAAACCAATGAAAGGCAATCAGCAGACAAACATCATTAAACATAATCGAGGGTGGGATTTCAGCAGCGGTCACTTCAGAAGCTCCTCTGAAACAGAAACGGAGAGAAGGATGCAGCCAATAAGGAGACGCCTTCCTTCTACCGTGGTCCTGTCTTCCCTCCATCTCAAAATTCTGCCACTGATGCTCAAGAAGGGAGCCGGAGGGATAGAGCGGGAAAAGCAAACAGATGAACAGCATGAAGGAGTCCTGTGGGCTGATAAGTGACTTCTGCAGTTCAATATGTTTATGAGCCTGGGCGCTGAGATGACTCGTTGAGGGTTAAAAGCTTCCAGATCAGCCCTACCTCTGTCCTCTCTAGAGCAGGGTCACCGTGCACGTGAATACTGCGTTGCCTACTGGGAATAAAACCGACGGGCAATGTGGAAGTCTGTGACCTGGAATGTCATTCTGACTGTCCTGGGCAGCAGCGTTTCTTCAGGTGACTTGGAGGTGCTGGCTCCTCATCAGGTCTCTATTCATCTATTGTCCCCTCTCTGTCTGCTATTATTCCTGCCAGGGTGACAGATGCCCCTCATGATTTCAGCCCATCACATCTAACTGCTAACTCAGGACACTGGAAACACAATTGAGGTTCAGTGGCCGGAGTCTCAGTGAAGGGCTGAGAAGATGCTCTTCCCTGAAAAGGCACCAATGGTTCCGTGGTTGAGTTCTCGCTTCCATACAGGAGACCCCGTTCAGTTCCAGTCAGTGCCCCTCATGAGCAGCCGCCACTCATGTGTCAGCAGAAGCTGACAGGCTGCCAATCAGGCTAACGGGGTTTCAACAGAGGCAAAAGAAGAATGACTTGGTAATGTGCTTGTGAAAATCAACCACTGCTTGCAGTCCAGTCTCTAACTGATCCTGGGCACGGTGCAGGACCAGGCAGGGTTTTCACAGGGCTGGTGGTCTACCCCATGGCAGCTAACCTCGGGTTATCTCCCCAGGCCTGTGTAAGAGATGAGACATAATCCTCACAAGCAATTAGAAGAGTGTGCTGTGTCTACAGGTCTACTCGTGCTGTGTCTAGGAGCCCCGGTGGCCTAATGGTTCTGAGTTAGGCTGCTAGCTGCAAGGTCAGCAGTTCAAACCCTCAGCTGCTTCTTGCGAAAAAGACTGGGCTTTCTACTCCCATAAAGAGTTACAGTCTCAGAATCTCACAGGAGCACTTCTCCCTACCCTATAGGGTCTCACTAAGTCAGCAATGACCTGATTGCAGTGAATGTGAGGGAGGGAGGGAGGGAGGGAGGGAGGGAGGGAGGGAGGGATGTAGTGAGAGTGACTGAGGGAGGGAGTGACTGGTTAAGGGAGTGCAGGGGAAATTGAGTGAGTGATGGAGTGAGGGAGGGAGTGACACAGGGACCACGTGCTAGGTCTGGAGAACCCCCAGTAAATGTGAACTCTCGTCATTACATCAAATGACTTCCTGCCAACAACCAAACCTAAACCCACTCCCACAGAGTCTATTCCAACTCATAGTAACCCAATATAGGGTTGCTGAAACTACAAATCTTGACGGGAGCTGACAACCTCATTTTTTTCCAGCAGAGCAGCTGGTGGGTTTGAACCACTGACATTGTGTTAGTTAGTCTGTCTCATAGTTACCCGACAGCACCACCACATTTCCTTCCTGCCACGAACAGTCATTAAAACCATCCACTAGAGAGGCTGGTGTTTTGGGTTTGGGGTTTTTTTCTTTCCTTTTTAAAGAAATACAGCAGAGGTGCAGCCACATCTGCTGGGAAGTTGCCAAGGCCCGGGGTAAACTTTATCCAATCTGTTCTCAAGATAGCATCACCTAACATGCCATTATCAAGAGATTAACGAGGAGCATTTGATACGCATGTCCACTGCCTTCGCTGGGTCCCTTCCAAAAGGAAGCAGTACAGGAGAACATGATGATCAGATATTGGACGTGTGGGCTTCAAAACCATCCCGACGGACGGGGTCAGAGCAACAAGTGGCTGGGTATCTGCCTGGTTCATGCTTCACTGGCTATACTATGAAGCTCAGCCCCAAACCACGGGTCCTGATCATGCTTGCAGTACATCATCCTGACCAGCTGCCTAGAAGGGCACCAATCAAAACCAATTACTAGGACACCCAATGAGACCACCCCACCCCTAAAACCGCCCTGTGATATCACACTACTTTGGTTGATTTGGGGGAATGTGCAAGTCCGAAGCATCTAAGCCTAAGGCAAGTGAATTGAATTTGGGCTTCCGAGAAGACCTGATAAAAGGTTAAGATTGCTTCCTATAGCGCCTTTTGGATATAAAGGGTTAATGATACTACGTCCATACTCTGCCAGTTAACCGCCTTCTAGAAATGGGGGCAGCAAATGAAAAGACCTGGTGGTGCAGTGGTGAAATCACTCTGCTGCTAATCCAAAGGTCAAGTGTTCAAACCCACCAGACGCTCCGAGGAAGAGAGATGAGGCCAGTCTGTGTCCATCAAGTGTGCCAACCTTGGAAAGTACATGGGGCAAGTACATGCTGTTCCCTAGGGCCTGCATGAGTCAGAACCTACTCCGTGGCCATAGCAGATTAATTCTGATGTGACAACATTTTAAAAAGCTGATGGGAAACGTTCGGTAAGGCACATCTGTCTGTCATATTACCTCTTGATTCCGTGTCGCTGACCCTCATTGCCTTTGAGCCAGTTCCAACTCACGGTGACTCATGATAACTAGTATCCCTAATTATAAGAAAATCTATTTAAGAAGCAAATAAGCTCATGGGAGTGTGTGGGTAAAAGGAGCTGATGTCAAGGAGTTCAGGAAGGAAAAGAATGTTTTGAAACTAATTGTGAAGAAAAAAAATTTTTAATAAAGAAACTAATTGTGGTAGCAATTGTACAATGCTACTTAATGTGATTAAACTATGGAATAATATATCTATTATTCTAATATATAGCTTAATGCCCAATAAAATGGTTTTTTAAAAAAGTAAATAAATTCACCAAGCTCACTGTCATTGGGTTGGCTCTGACTCAGAGCGACCTTATAGTGAATTTCTCATAACTTTCTTAACCACAAGGTCAGCAGTTTGAAACCAATAACCACTCCGAGGGCTACAGATGAGGCTCTCTACTTCCACAAAGATTTACAGTGTCCGAGCACACGGGGACAGTTCTACTCTGCCTATCGGGTGACTGTTCAATAAATTAAAGATTTATTTAACGTCTAAATTCTTCCTGAAGAGGAACCTCTGAGGCCAGTGGCGATTCCAAGATGCACACATCTCTGCCACATTACAGGGACCTCAGACTGCTCCAGGAATATGCCAATGACCACTGTGTCGTGAAAGATGCCATTTGCTTAGAATAAAAGGCCAACATTCCCAAAATAAACTTGCCACCCAGCTCATCCCATACGCAGAAGGAAAACAACCCAAGAAAGAAAAAGCAGAGTGGTAACAATTTGACCAGATTAGAGTCCATTCCAGAGTGATAAAAGATTTATCACACGTACATATACGCATATGTGTGTGTGTGTGTGTGTGTGTGTGTGTATACAGAGAGAGAGAGAGAGATAGCGCTCTAGCACTCTGGTAATAGTGTCTACATGTTGGACTTCCAGCTGCAAGGTCAGCAGTTCAAAACTATCAGGTCTTCCTCATGAGAAAGACTGAGCTTTCTCCTCCTGTAAAGAGTTACAATACAGTCTCAAAAACTCAGTGTGCAGCCCTACCTGTCCTAAAGGGTCACAGTGAGTTGGCATTGACTCAATGACAGTGAGGGTTTTTTGGTTTGGGGGTGGTGGTGGTGGTGGTGGTGGTGGTGGTGGTGGTGGTGGTGGTGGTGGTGGTGGTGGTGTGTGTGTGTGTCAAGGAGAAAGATCCTTTCTAAACTCAATGGATGAAAAGACAGGAATATCGGTTTGTTTTGTTTTCCATTTCACCACAAATTATACATGGCAGCGCTGTTCTCAAATGGCACAGGCTCAAGCTCCAGCTGTAATTGCGGTGCTGTGGTTCTGGAACTGATGCTGCTCTTATAATAGGAGTGGGTGGTGCCAAGCCTCTCAGGAATAGACACACAGGGCCCTCTGCACTAGGAAGCGACGGGAGGCGGGCCTGATGGGAATGTGCAGAGCTGAGGCTGTCGGAAGTGGGCTCTCTCTGCACTAACTTTTGAGTATTATTAAGGACTATTCTGTGTACTCCAGTGAAACGTCTATAGGTTGCTGGGAGAGGGCCTGTGTAGGAACTCAGCTGACATGTCCTTCTTTGGGGAACCCGAGTGCCATCTGCATGACAATGATGGTTCTGAAGAGGGCCAACTCCAGTCCTGGGTTCACTGCATCAGCTTCTGACACAGAAAACACATGTGCTCCACAGTCCTGAGGGCTCGCAGGACCAGGCCACCTCCCAGGGACATCACATGGGACAGCCCTAGATGGAGGCTATGTCAAGACCAAGTTTCCCATCTTGATAATTTTGCTTTACAGAGAATGGGTACAATTCTGTAGGAATGCTTGATTACTGAGCCCATACGGACAGAGGTAGAGGCAGAAGAAGGGCCTGGTGGTGTCCTTTGGAAAATAATCCCATGAAAGCCTCCTGGATTACAAGATATTGTCCTAGGCTGTGACTTGCTTAGGTTGGATATGTCATGTAGAGGGATCTAGCCCTGGAGAAGCGGTAAAGTGGAGGGGCAATGGAGAGCGGGGGGCAGAGAAACCTTCACCTGGATGAACCAACACAAAGGCCAGAACATGAGCCTCAAAGCGGCAACCATCGTGTGGATGGCACAGGACCAGGCAGCATTGGGCATCACATATGGGTCTCCATAAGCCAGAGGCAAGTCCACGGCAAAGAACCACAACAGCCAATAGAAGGATGTACTGGTGGGAGACAGGTGACAAGGAGCCCAGCAGATATCAACCGTCTCAATGGCCATGTTTGAGCATCCTTCAAGCTGTTCTCCTTTTCAAATGGGAAACACTTGACTTGTTAGAAACCCAGCTCCATCATTTGAGCATGTGCACACACACACACACACACACACACAGAGCACACAAACAAAATGACAAATTTCCATTGCTAACCAGATGAAAAATAGATGACCCAAAAGCAACACATGTAATGACGCCAACTGCAGAAAGATC
Source organism: Tenrec ecaudatus (assembly GCF_050624435.1). Lineage (NCBI taxonomy): Eukaryota > Metazoa > Chordata > Mammalia > Afrosoricida > Tenrecidae > Tenrec > Tenrec ecaudatus. Next base: position 14,940,282 of record NC_134540.1, on the reverse strand, counting down.
ACAGGCCAGTGTGTGGCAAGTCTTGTGGATCCAGTGGTGGTGGAAACATCTCACGCTGGCGTGGATCTCCACGTGGCTCCTCCAGCTCTAGGGCTCTAGCTCCATCTGGCTCATCAGCAGGAAGACAAAGCAGCTAGAGTGTGTCTGTCTTCCAGTGAGCTAGTCATCTACTTTGCACTTCCAAATGAGGTCATCAAGCTGCCACCTGATTGACAGGCTAGACCCCACCAGGAGATTATGTAACTGTAACAATACCCAGCCCCACCCCACCCCATGCCCCTTGGCAAATTCTTTCTTCTTGGCAAATTCTTTCTTCTCTCATTAGATTACCTGGTTTAACCTCTCTCATTAACATCCTCATCCTCCTCACGGACCTGTCACAGACGTTCGTGTTTCCCTTCATCCTGTCCCAACCAACTCAAACCCACTGCTGCCTGTTCCAACTCATAACGATCCTATGTGCAGTTTCTGGGGCTATGAATCTTCACCAGAGTAGATAGTTTAATTTCTCTCCCACAGGGTAGCTGATGAGTCTGAACCACAGAACATGAGACTAACAGTCCACCCCTTACCCAATATCAGCACTGTGGTTTCCACTCTCCCCAAAATAGTTTCACCTTCACCCTTCCCAAACCTCTGCAAATTCATGATAAGGCATTTTATTTCATTCATTCATGGGTTGTGCCCCATGACCTACATGTTTCTACATGTCCTCCCTTAACTAGCTTCTCTCACTTATGGTTCAATATCATCTGTATGCTGGAGAGAGCCAAACCATTCTCTTGGCCATCATGCCACCTTCAACGTTACCTGTCACACACTCAACTGCATGCTGCACAGCTCTACCCCAAAATTGAATCTGTCCCCGATTCCATTTGTGTTCAAAACAGAGCACATCATTACTGTACAGTGAACTGTGCCACAGGGAGATCACCTGACATGGAGGCCCACGGGGGCTATGGAGGCGACTCAGACAGAAAGAACTCCTTCCCCAAGAGCTGGTCCCTTGAGCCCTAGCCTCCTGGATCAAGAGAAAATACACGTGTGCTCTTTAGAACCACTCACCTGTGGTTCTTCTGTTACAGCAGCTCTAGTTCATGAAGATGATCCTCAGTAACCCTCATCACCTCTTCTTACTGAAATCTACCCTAAGAGGCGACACCACCGACTCGGTGGCCATCACCGGAACCTGGTGATTTCTCTTTTAAAGCAGTGTCACGTCCAAGTTCTCGTCTCCACTTCAGTTGCTTTTCTCTTAGACCTTCGTCTTCTCTCACTCAGGTGGGACATTAGTCTCCGCATAGTCCCAGGCCCAGAGCCCATACTGCCTTATAAATGCGTTCTACAGAAGATGGTCTGTTTAAATGATCTCAAATAACAATAATATTCTCTGCTAATTGTTGTCAGGAGCCACTGAGTCAGTTCCCACTCACAGCAGCCTTGTGCACAACAGAGCAAAACCCAGCCTGCTCCGTCCAGTGCCGTCCTCCCAGCCCATACACAATGGCTGCAGCCCCCGTGTCAGTCCTCACAGAGAGTCTTCCTCTTTTATGTTTATCATCTAACTTTACCACAGATTTGGTGGCATAATGGGCTATACAATTGGCTGCTGACTACAAGGTCAACAGTTTGAATCTACCAACCACTCCTTGGGAGAATGGTTGGGCTTTCTCCACCTGTAAAGACTTACAGTCTCAGAAACCCACAGGGACAGTTCAACCCTGTCCTGTAAGGGCCCTATGAGTCATCGACTCGATGGCAGTGTTAGGGAAGTTAGCAGGTTTTTGAAACCTGCCACTCAAAGCAGACTTAGCCAGTGAACTCCCTGCTGCTAATTTCGACCACAGCATGACTGTCCTGTGTATCCCCCACTCTTCCTTGGTTTCCAGTTGGATCCAGGCTTAGTTCAACCTTAACCTGCGAGCTTGAGGACCTGAGCCATCAAAGCCTGGTGGAAACACCATTATTTCTCTTAAGTCAGAGGATTTGTGGGAGACTTCAGTCAGTGCTGATTAGGTCCTCTTCCCAGTCAGCTGCACGGTCTTTGGGTCACTGGGTCAAGAGGCTACAGGCGAGGGGATCAGAATTCACAGGAGAAGTCATGAATAATGTTACTGAGGTTAAAGGTGAGATACATGGTCTAATGATAGCAAACATTCCCAACTGCACCACATCAAGAAAAAGAAAAGAAAAAAGCAAAACAAAACAAACAGCCAGGGCTACAAAGGAATTTAATAAAAGGTTTTTCGTAACCTCACTAAAATCATATCACCTTTGGTCTTCTGAAAATGTATGAAAATCCCCAACACTAAATACAATAGGTATAAAATAATGTGTCAGAGATCTGTCAGGCCAATAATAAGAAACTTGACCATTTCCTTATAAAATACATGGAGGCAAGGGCTAGAGATTTGTTCTTGCTTAAAGACTCCTCTCTCTGTTATTTAAAAAATAAACAAGTAGAACCAATTAATTCCTAGAAGATATTTTACAATGTAAATACGAATCTGGATCTGTAGCTCTTCCTCTTCAAAAGACAGGCATCTCTGTATATATTTTTAAGGAGAACAGCTCCCAAGAGTCAGTGCTGGCAGGAGAAATTACTTGAGAGCTCTTCAGGAAAACACAGAACTAAGACTGCCACTTTAAGGGGATCAGTAATCATCCAGGTAGATTAACATTAATGACTGGGCGTCTAAATCTAAGGGGAAGCCACCACAGTTGTAAGGAGAAAATTTCCAGGTTGGACAGTGGGAACTTCATAAGCTCTGACTTGACAATGCGTATCTGGTTACAAAGTACTTTTAGTTTAAAGTCACCAATCTTGAGAGGACAGTGTATCTCCTGCTTTGTAGCACATGCCAAAAGAAGTATTGGCAGCCATCCAGCATCTAGTGCATCCTCTGTAATCCCAATATTTATGGGTAGATGAGTAGTCAATCTTTTTCTTATTTATAGGAAACGGTTATGTAAAAATCTTAAAAAGAAGCTTGAACTAGTGACCACTCAGTCTTGAACCTGCATGGCCCTGGGTAATGTTGTGAATTCCACAGCTTGCCCAGAGAACCATACCCTTAGAATATGAGATGATGTGCCTGGATGCTGGAATAGATGCCTCATATAAGTTGGGCACTGAATAAGGAAGACCGAAGAAGAATCCATGCATTTGAGTCATGATGCTGGAGAAGAACACTGTGAGGACCATGAACTGCCAAAAGAAAACAAATTAAAATAAGAAAGAAAGAACAAATCTGTCTCGGAAGAAGTGCATCCACAATGCTCCTTAGAGGCAAGGATGGCGAGACTTCATCGCACACCATTCTCTGGAGAAGGACATCATGCTTGGTCGGTAGCAGCACAATAAAAAAGAGGAAGCGGTTCGGCACGATGGATGGACCCAGTACCTGCCTGGATGGGCTCAACCCCAAGAAGAGTGGTGAGGATGGCAGAGGACTAGGCCGTGTTTCCCTCTGTTGTTCATGGGATCCCTATGGATCGGAACCAGCTCAACGGCACCTGACAACCGCAACAAATGCTGCCTGTGATCAATATGGGCTTTCCTGCCGGAAAACTTGTCTCTTCTGGAGCGCATCCCGTCACAGCAACCGAGTGTCCGAGATGAGCAGGTCTGGCCCACTGAACGTGCCCGGGAAGGGCAGTCACCACCTGCAGGCCACCCCAGGATGAAAGCACTTTGGTCAAGTACTTACAAGGAGGAACCCAAAGTCCCTGCAGAGATCTCACCAGACCAAGTTGAATGACATCTGAAAGCCACCAAGCCAAACTCGCTGCCATCAAGTTGATTCCATTCTGATTGTGTTTCCTACAGAAGGTTCTGCTTCTGTAGAGGGATCCTACAGGACAGGAGCAGAAACTGCCCCCCTGGGTTTGAGACTGTGACTCTTATGAGAGTAGAACATCTTGTCTTTCTCCCTGGGAGCAGCTGGTGGTTTCAAACTGCCGACTCGACAGTCGGCAGCCCAATGTGTAGCCATGCTGCCGCCAAGTCTCCTTCCTTATCTAGATCCATTGAAAACATGGCTGTCATTAGGTGCCACCGAGTCAGTTCCGACCCAGAGTGAACCCACGTACAACAGAACAAAACGCTAAATGGTCCTTTGCCATTCTCAAAGGGGTGCCGATGTGTGAGCCCATTGCTGCAGCCACTGTGTCAATCCATCTCGAAAACAGTACAATGAAAAGAGCCCAAACCCGGCGTCTAGTGACAACCCCTCCTCCTGCCCCACTCAGCCCAGGTATCCAGGCATCGAGAACTCCAACTGGGCAGGGTTCTTTTCAGCTATGTAGCTTCCAGAGACCCACAGCCGCTAACGCGCCAGCTTTGGGCAACCAGACCTATGCTCTGTGTGATGTGTGGTAACGCCAGTCAATGAAGGGAGAACAAGCAATAGTCGCCATGAAACAGTTCAAAGTTCCCAGATGGGACCCGAGTGCTGACAGCTCTACCCTCCCCCCCCCCCATAAGCTCAGATAAGGTCCCCCTGGGGTGGCTTGTGTGTCGTGCTGCTATCCCCACAAGGTCAGCAGTTCGAACCCACACACCGCTTTGCGGGTGACGCACGGGGCTTTCTGCCCCCCGTCATGATTGAGAGCCTTGGAAACCCACGGGGGCAGTTCTACTCTGTCCAACAAGGTTCCTGTGAGCCAGATGACACAATGGTTAGGAGCCGTTTGCTGGTTTTGCCCAAGAATACCTGGTTCCTCCCCGGGGCGCAAACCGTACACTCCTGATCCTCACAGCTTCTCTCTGAAGCACCGCATGTGCTGACAAGTCTGAGTAGAAATCACCTGATTTACTTCCAAATCTACGGGGTGGGCAGAGGGGTGAGAGTCTCCCTCTGCTTTAGGACAACCCGATTTCGCGAAACGAAACCAGCCTCACGGGATGGTTTCACGGTAATGATTCCTCTTGCCTCTCCCTGGGAACAATGGCTCTTGGACCATCTCTTTCCTTTTGGACTCGTTCCGAAACCAGAGAGGAAATAAGCTCATTTCTGACGGCTCTACTTCGCAATCCTTTCACCAGAGTTCACACAGGTGGAATTCGGGTCACAGTGGTTCAGTCGTGCGGCCGAGAGTCGGGAAAGCACTCGGGCCACGGAGGAAAACGGATGGCTCAGGTCAGCGCAGTCTCACGCTTTCCGTTCCCTGCTAAGAACCTCGCAGCGCCTCACTGCAAGGACAGCAACGGAAGCATTCGCCAGTTCGGGGTGCGACACAGAGCAGTAGTAAGCGTTTGTTCTCTCTGCTTCATGAGGAATCCAAGAGGCAGAGTGGGGGGCAGTGACGGAGCTTTCACAGAAGACAGTCAGGACGTGCGTGCAGGCTGGGAGTGCTCACATCTGGCTCCTTCCTGGGAGCCCGCCTAGCCCAGCAGCTACCGGTTGGGCTGCTAATCAGATGCTCAGCAGTTTGAACCCACCAACTGCCCCAAGGGGGCAAGAGAAAGCTTTTTTAGTTCTCATAAAGAGCTACAGGTCACAAATCCAGGGGCAGTGCTAATCTGGCCTGTGGGATGGCTACGGATGCATTCAATGGCAGTGAGCTGGGGTTTTGTTCTGTTTTCAGTTGCATTCCCTTTTGCACTCGTTCAGGGGATTTGACCTGTCTGATCCCACAGGCTGTACCATAAGAAGAACTTGCATTGGAGCATGGTTAAGGGCTACCATGCTTAGCTGCTAACTGAAATTTCAAGGTTTGAGTCCAAGACCCTGCAGAAGAAAGGCCTGGCAAGGCGCTTCCAACATTTCACCCACTGCCACCCGCTCGGAGCACAGTTCCACTCTGGCACATGCCATGGGCTCACCATGTGTCCAAAGCCAATCGGTGGTCTTGGAATTCTTCATCACTTTCAAAGCAGGGCTGCATTTTCAATGGTCCCTGGGCTGCTTTCGAGGGACACGTGTTCCTCTATAATCTTGACTCCCGGCGAACAGAGGAGAATTCTACTGCCCATTCATGCATTCATTCTTCCTCCAGTGATGCCCAAGTAAGCTCTACTGTGTTCCAATCACTGAGCGAAAGATGCTAGAAACGCTGGGACGTCACAGAGTTAGGAGTCCATCACTCACTCACAACACACTGCCATCAACACACTTCCGACTCGGAGAGTTCCCGGAGAGCAGAGAACAGGGCCCCACAGGGTTTCTAAGTCTGTACATCTAGACAGATGGCCTCATCTGCCTCCCTCGGAGCTGCCGATGGGTGTGAGCTGTTCATATTGCATAAAGCAGCCCAGCGCTTAACCCACAGCACCACCAGGTTCCTTTGACAGTAAAGAAAATCAAGTAAGAGACACCACCGAAGTTAGAGAAATGTTTAATTAACCTTTAACATTGGAACAGAAAGTCTCCGGGTGGCTAAAATGATGTGTTCCTAAACCGAACAAGCACACTTACGGGCCAGTTTGCTGTTCTTCAAAAGCACTCCTGAGCACCTCCCCCTGCCCCTCACCTTGCTGCGTCCCGTGAGGTGAGGCTCTGCTCGGCTCTACAAAACTGCGTGGGCAAACACTTGAGGGGCGATAGTTAACTTGTGATCTCGGGGCACCGTGTAGAAATTTGGCAAGCTTAGTATTTTGGAAATACTAAGTGCTTCCAACTCCACGTTGAAGTGATGAAACTCAACCATTGGGCACACACGGGTCCTATTTATCTCAAAGAGGTCAAGTTCCCAGGTCCCCCTTGGGTGACTGCCCATATGGATGGATTGGGGTCTTCTGGTCTGCCAGAGGCAGTTAGGCTGGGTGGTCCTGTAGTTCTATGGATACCTCTGTATCTACATTTATTACTGGCTCGTGGGCGGCCTTCCCACAACCCTTATATTGACACATTGATTTCCTGCGATTTGAAAGAGAAATGCTTGGGAACACCAAGGCAAAGAACGTTGGGGCAACTTGCCAGAAAAGTCTCATTCTCCATCATGAGCCGGAAGATTTCTAAGTACATTTATCCCCTCTAAAGTATACACAGGCAGCAGGTCTCAACCCACCTCTCTGACAACTTCTCTCTCTTTTCCTTCTCAGGTGAAGAACAACCAAGTTCATGCTTATCAAAAGTCAACGGTGGCATCAATCCGCATGGAATAATGGGCCCCAAGCACCCAACAGCAGACAAAGATGACTAAGCGACACAGACTCATAGTAGAGAGCTATCTCCAGGTCTCATTTTAAACTGCTGACCATGTTAATGCTGCCTATGAGTCTGAACACAAATAAACTGGGAACGGAAAAGAGGAGACCGACTTTTGAAATGCACTTGCCCAGAAATAGTTACAATTCAATGGATGTTTAAGTATGGAATTATTGATGTCCCAGAAGAGAAAATCCCACACAGTTAACATTGTGCTGGGAAACATGTGAGTATTGAACACAACAAATGATCTGTCCCTACCCCCACACACACCATCACCATACACACATACACACACACACCAAAGAGGGTGGAGCAAATTAACAAGGTAACAGAGACCACAAGTTAAATATCTCCCAAGTCCAAATTACTAATATACCCAGGTGAATACCTGAGGTCATCTTTCACCAAGACAATTCTAAAAAGCCGAATTCCCTCCTGAAGATAGGTTATTATCATCAAAGTCTGTGGAGCAGACTGTCAATGGCTGAGTTTGGGGAAGGAGCTTGCCAGGCCTTTCTTCCAAGGTACCGCTGGCTGGATTTGAACTTTTCATTTCAGAGCCCAGCACACTGACCACCTGTGCTACTGGGGACTCCAAACACACTACAAAGGATCTCTATCCCACCAAGGACCTCCCAGGTATTTGGATCATAGGGTCAAGAAAGCTCATCTGGCAACAAGACCAAGACGGACCAGAGGGAAGCAGGGAAGCAGGGAGGAAAGCCAGGCAACTGTCAGATCCTGTCTATCCATCGCAGGCCTTCTGAGCAGACTTGAAGCAGGTGTCGGCAAACGCATTCAAATCCAGCTTCTCCGTGAGTTCAGCATTTCATGCCAGGTGGCTTTCTAAAGCCCCGCCCATGGGTCATGACCATTGTAATTCCATGTTCAATTACGTGGATCCACAGCTTGTATTAAGTAAATATTCCATAGTATATTCAAGACAAGGAAGTTGGCAGGCAGGCTCCCGCACCGAGTCTGATAGCAAAAGAATTGGCTGTTACACGCCATTCTTCTGTCTGCCCGGTCTCTAACTTCAATTTCTAAGAGGCCTTTCTCTTTCTCTTACAATATACACCTTTTAAGGTCTTTTAAAGAAGCAGTTACCGCCATTGGAGATATGACTCTCGCGTTCTTTTGCTCAATTCCTCTGAGGATCAGGGAAGCAAGCTCCAAATCCCCAGCAATTGAGCTCTAATCTTGGAGTGCCTCACTTCCAGAGACTCCTGCAGCTGCCCTGGCAAAGCACATTTTGTGATAATAAGGTGACAATCTAACAAGACAGCACAGGTCTGAAGCTTGCGTTTAGCCAAATAACAGCACCGCTTCTCTGAATAAAAGTCCAGTGACCAAAGCACTGAAGGTGTAGAGTCTTGGGGCTATCCAACCTGGACAGGTGTGTTTTCCACAGTGCCTCTCACTGGGCCGCACGCACATAAGCTTCCATGGGATGTGCATCAGAAGGGAGGTTGGTAGTGTTTGTATTTCTTAACATCCCGGTGCCAGAGCGGGTTAGGCGATCAGCTGCTAACCACAAAATAGGCAGTTAGATACCACCAGCTGCTGCTCCTCAGGGGAAAAGAGAAGTCTTCCTACTCCCGTAAGAGTTACTGTATCTGGACAATTGAACTATTGAATTGTATGATATGTGGATTAGGTGCCAATAAAAAGGTTAAAAGAGAGAGAGAAAGTATTGGAAACCCACAGGGGCAGGTGGGTTTTCTGAGTTTGTTAGGACAGAGTACAACTGCCCATAGGCTTTCCAAGCTTGTCATCTCAACGGGACCAGGCCAGATCCCCAAATCTTTTCTTCAGGAGAGTGGTGGGTGTGTGGGACCATCAACCTTTGGGAAACCTTCATAACAAATGTAAAGTCCCAACCCAAACTCACTGCCATCAAGGTGATTCCGACTAGAGGTGACCCTAAAAGACAGGGTAGAACTGCCCCTGTGGGTTTCCAAGATTGTAACTCTTTAATTACCTTAAAGTCTGGGGCACCTGGTGGTTTCAAACTGCTGACCTGGCAGTTAGCAGCCCAACACATAACCATCAGGATTCCTCTTGGAGAGCTGCCCCTGTGGGTTTCCAAGACCATAACTCTTGACAGGAGTAGAAAGCAACAACTTTCTCCCAAAGGCCACTAGGTGCTTTCAAACTGGTGACCTTGCAGTTTGCAGCTCAACATGTAAATTCCTTTAAAATTTTATTTTTAATTTCAAAACAAACCAATAATCCTTTATAAACAAATCCTTTATTGATAAACCTAAGGACTTAGTTTCTTCTTGTTTGTGACTTTTCTTCCAATGCCTGGAACACGGTCTTGCTCAGAACAAGATGCAGTTAACTATTCAGTTGATAATCTCAAAAATGGGCTGAAATATACCAAGCACCATCAAGAAGACTTGGGACCTGGCAATGTTTCATTCGGCGACTTCTTAGGTCAATGCCGACATGGCAACAATGATGAATAGAATGAATGATGTATAAGAGTTACACTGTAAACTACATGAACTATCAGAAATCTCACTGCCATTGAAACTCAATTCTGATTCACGGAGACTTTATAGGACAGAACAACTGCCCCATTTTGGTTTTGAAAATGTGCAAACTTTTATAAAAAGCAGCAGGCTCATCTTTCTCCCAAGGAGCAACCGGAGGGTTCAAACCTCTGACCTTGAGGTAATCAGCTCAATAAGCCAAACCACTACTTACTGCCATCAAGTCCACCCATAACAACCATGCAGGATAAGGCAGGATCCCTACAGGAGAATGGCCCCCGTGAGTTTCTGAGACTGTAACTCTTTACAGGAGCAGAACAAAAAGACACAGCTCAGTCACCACCCACATTGTGTTAGAAGTTGACTTTGGCTAACCTCCTCCTTGGTGACTTACTTGAACATCACAACAGTTCAATGACTTTGCACTGTTGCTTTCCCTTCATTGTTGAAGAAACAGCTGGGAGACAGTAACTTGCCCCGGGACCATCAGAACAATGTGAGCCTAATTTAACCCCATCCATCTGGGTCCAATATGCATTTGTTTCACGCCATAACACACTGCTAAGGCAAAGTGTGTGTGTGTGTGTGTGTGTGTGTGTGTGTGTGTGTGTGGTGTGTGTTTGGGGCGGGGGGGGGGGTGGAAGCAGTTAGCATGAACATTTCATTTTACTCACAGTCTTATAGAAACCCCCTGCCCCCTGGAATCTGATTGCTTACAAAATTCTGAAGCAGCCTACACGGGGAAAAGATGTTCTCCCAATCTTCTGCTGTAAGCCACACTCCAGAAGCCCTCTGCCCCAAACCGCGAGCCTAACAAGCTTAAAGTGGGGAAGAACAGAGAAATGAAAACACGTGCTTCTGCCGGTATCCTCCAGCACCTTAGGAATCTCGTCAGCTGGGGCTTTCCAAGCCGGCCCTCCAGATGAGGGTGGGAAGAACCACACCGCGGGCAGCTCAACTGCCTGATGTCACACACAACCAGGTGGCGCGCAGGGCAGCGGAGCTTACTGCAGAGTGATCGAAAGAAGCCTACAGCGCGCCAAGGGCACAGCCGCCAAACTGAATTGTAAATGGCGCCGACCAGGAGGCTATAATCAGGATAGCCACTGTGGGTGGATGAGCGGAACACGCTGTCTTCCGTCTAGGTGATTAAAATAGAATGCCATCTTTATGCAGTCTACCCAAAAATGCAGGGATGGGGAGAGAGAACGGTTAACCCGTGCATCTCTGCACACCTCTGCTTTTCATTTCTGGCCCATTCCTCGACGACTCTTGCTTTTCTTAACTCCGCCTTCTCCAAAAGTAGCGTTGTGCTAGTGAACAGCCAGGCGAAGGGCCGGTGGTGTGCTGTTTTGTTACGTTTTGAATCTTGGATTTTATTCTAATATATTTCAGCAGAGGGAAAAAAAAGTTGTGGCAAAGTACAAACTACACCATCGTGTAAGGACCTGGGATCATGTCTCACCCTGCGGGGTGAGATGGGTTAACACTGTCCAAAGGTCACTTAAGGAGCCCGGGTGATGCAGTGGGTCTCACCTGAGGCTGCTATCCTCAAGGTCAGCTGTTCAAAACCATCTGCGGCTCCTCAGGAGAAAGAGGAGGCTCTCGGCTCCAGGAAAGAGTTGCCATTTTGAAACCCCACAGGGGCAGTTCGCCCTGTCCTCTAGGGCTGCTGGGCATCAGAGCAGACTGGACGGCGGTGAGCTGAAAAGGCCCCCTCACTGCCATGGAGACGGGTCTGACTCACGGCGGGAGCCTGAGTAGCCTAATAGTGCTGGGCACTGAACTACCTGAAGTTAGCAGTTCAAACCTGCTAGCAACTCCGTGGGAGAAAGCCGAGGCTGTCTTACTCCTTGGAAACCCAGTAGGGCAGTACTACTCCATCCTGTGGGGTCACTATGAGACGGTCCATGAGGAGGCTGAGAGTTGATGAGGAAGTTAAAGCAAGTCGCTGGCCTTGGACCAACAAATCGTGGAGGAAAGGGTCATGATTTAACAGGAGGGCCTTTCTTAAGAGCGAGTGATGTACTACCCTCTCACAGGAAGTTTTCAGAAACACAAAGGGTATACATGGATACATCTGACAACGTCCTTTCTCAAGTGCAGAGGGTTAAGGTAGTGGGGGAAAGGCTTGGCGATCTAGCTCACTGAGAACTCCACAGCACAGGTCCGCCGTGCCACTCGTGCAGTAGCCGTCTGTCATAGCTGCCTTCTCGAGCGCTCGAAGCCCGCGTTTCCCACCGTTCATTTGATTGTCCATGGCAACGTGTCCCCCCAGAACCTGAACCGCAAATTGTCACAGCTGAGCACATCCTCTCCCCGAGAAGTCCAGGCTCCTGCAGACAGGTGACAGCTGCGCCCCCGCAGGTGTGCAAGCATGAACACCGACTATCCCGCCTCAGCAGTAATGTCATTTCCCTCCCACCTCCGCCCTGCTGGCCTAAGGCTGCTAACCACGAGACCAACAGTTCAAAAGCACTGGTCATTCCAAGGGAGAACAACGAGGCTTTCTATTCCCAGAGTTAGTCTCAGAAACCCAGAGGTGCAGTTCCACCCCCTGTCCTATGGCGGTCACTGTGAGTTGGCATCAACTCAAAGGCAGTGATGTTTTGGGGTTGGAATGACTTGGTCTCTTGAGGAATCCCATGGACCCCATGTGTGCATAAGACGGTCTGACACAGCAGGGGCGATCTGCTTGTCACATGATAAGCCTGGGGAGTAGGCTGAGGCGGCACGGTCTGGGTAATCTCACCGTAAACCAGGCTGACAGGCTTACTGTGGGTCTTAAACAAAATGTCTGGAGCTTGGTGGCGAGGATGCATAAAACGAAGAGAAGAGAGCTGAGCCTCCTACAGAGCCGCTCTCACCTGGAGGTACTATGTCAACAGGATTAGACCTAATCGCGGTCATAATTCTTCAGAGCTGGAAAGCTTACTTCGTTTTCCAAACACTTGATAGGATACAGATAAAGGAACTCTACGTTACACTATCATGACGAAGGAATCGTTCGTGTTTCATGGCTTTCAATGCAACTGACTCATGAAACACAACATTAACTCACACCTAGTAACTAAGAGTGAGCCGTTTCTTGGATGCTTACCTACGACAGGTAATGGACAGCCATTTTCAACATAAGCCTATTGCACAAGCACACCGATTTATTTTTTGGTAAACGAAAGAGGTATATGTGGAAATTTTTAAATTATGGATGGAAAAACGCTCATTAGATCGATCGTATACCTTCTTATTGTTTATATATTTGCCTCGGTTACTTCCTCCATTTTTTTTAGGAAAGGGAAACGTGTCTGCCTACATGGACCCAGTAAACGTCAGGGACACTAACATCAGCTTTACCTGCCATCAAAATACCCCTGATAGAAGCCCCCAGTCACTGAGCAGTCAGCAATCCCCATGGCCACCAACAGACACAATTCTCACAGTAGAGACAGCCATCCTGTAAGGCCACCCATGGAGCTGTATCAACTGTTAGCTGTTTTCAGAGGATTTGAACCACGAGGCCAGCAGTTCAAACCCACCAGCCATTCATCGGTAGAAAGATGAGGCTTTCTACTCTGGTCAAGCTTGACAGCCTCAGACACCCACAGGGGCAGTCCCGCTCTGTCCTGTAGGATCATGATGAGTCGGAAATAACCTGACGGCAGTGAGTTCGGTTTCAGAAAGTGAGGCAGGGACATCAGTTAAAAGCACGTTGCTTGAAAGGTCTCCTATCCACAGTATTCCTTCCTGTCAGCTTTGAACTGACGCCCTCGGGAGACAGAGAAGAACAAGGCCGCGCCTTGTAGATACAAGCGCCGTTCATAAATCATTGAAACTAAATAATGCATCAAGTATTAATTGAGCAGACAAGTCATCATTTACTATTCCAGTCACTGCGGGGTTGGAAGAAAAGCACCCGTCGCAGTCTTTGCTGTCTTGGGGGAGATGACACCGCCGGGAGAGCAGGGCAAAGCTGGGGCCCTTCCTTTTGTTGTCTCCCACGATGTTTCCACACGTTTCGGTGACTCGAGCTGCCTGTGGCCTCTAGCTATTGAAAATCTCAGACACTCAAAGAGGTAATTGCTGACAAATGATAAGCAAAGGCACACCTGCGGCTTCTGTTACCATGTGAGCTTCTTGATTTCTCAGAGCAGACCGCTACCTGGCCTGGTGGATGCGAAGGAAGGATGCGAAGGACACGCCCTCACCACCCTGAGTAGACAGCCACGCACAGCGAGTCTCCCGATAGGCCAGGGTAGACTCGTGCGCCTCCCAGACTGTAACTGTCCGGGAACAGAAAGCCGCATCTTTCTCCTGCACAGCGGGTGTCACGTCAAACTGCTGCTTTGGTGGTTTGAAGCCCAATTCATGAACACTACGCAGCCAAGGCTAATTAGTAATAGGAATGCCCAGAACTAGGGGAAGCTGGATCAAACTCCCGAATCCTCCCGAGAAAGTATGCATTCAAATATACCTGTGACATCTAAGATCTGACTAGGACCTCCACCTAAGGTCTATTTTTTCTATGGGAATGTTTTTGGGATCCAGATCGACAAAATCAAGTTGGACATTATCTTTCATTGTGAAGAAAGACACAAATACATAGGTTTTTGTTACTTCAGAAGTGCACTCTTGGGGATACTGAGCCTTACCAATGTATTATTAGGCTTTTAACCAGGTTGTACATACACCAGCAAACTTGGGTAGACCACAATTATGATAAAAGTCTAATTCTTCTGATAAATAATTTTTAAAACACACCATATTTGACTTATTCATGCGTTGGCATTTTCTCCAATGGTTTTTCTACTACATTCTAATGATTGACATCAACTTGTAACCTATCTTTGAGAATTAGAAAAAGTTGCTACATCGCTACTACAAGAGTTCTATAACGGTTGTTCTCTAGCTACAAGCATAACAGAACCAGAGACAATGAACGCACTTGCCTATATTAGCAAATAAAGAGTTAAGAGACTGTTATTCTTAATAGTCAGATATTCAGAAATCTGCATCCAAGGTAGGCTTTTGATTAATATTTTAATATTATGATACTCGTAGCTCAACCAAGAACTAGGACAATAGCTCAGGGTGTCACTCTCCAAAACCCAGTGTTCTTGTTTATAAAAAATAATGCTCTCCTTCCCCGGGTGAAATGAAAACTGAATATGTTCTACCAGTTGCCGGTCCCTCTGCGGCGCTGAAATGGAAGACAGACTGGGCTTTCTACTCCCGCAAACAGGTACAATCTCAGAAACCCACAGGGGTCGCTATGAGTCAACATTGCTTTGATGGCAACCAGTTTTATTTCGTTTTAGGCTGCTGAAAGGAGCCCTGGTGACATAGTGATGAGGTATTGGTCTGATAACCGTAAGGTCAGCAGTTTGAAACCACCAGGCACTCTGTGGGAAAAAAGTGAGGCTTTCTACACCTGTAAAGAGTTACAGTCTTTGCAGTCTTACAAATCCAGAGAAAATTCTACCCTGCCCTGCAGGGTTGGTTATGAGTCAGCATCGACTCCACGCACTGCGTTTGTTTTCAGGGTACTGGAAGCAAGTACATTTGGGAAACATTTAATGGTATGCCTCACTCCCTGAACAACCATCAACAGGCACCAGCAAACCAGAGACTTTGTGAAGTTCTGCTGTGGCGGCATCTACTGTGAACGCTCAAGTTATTTCTCAAATCTACTTGGCCCTGAAGCTGGTTGGTTTCACCTGCTGCATAACACCTTCAGCGACACCCAGGAATTGCCCTACCTCAGTCCCTACTTGCAGCAAGGTTGATGTTCAAGCTCTCTGTGGTAGTTACATTATCTGTTGTCAATTTGAGACTTAAGAGTGAAGGGGTGGAGTTTAGTCTGTCAATCAATTCACAGCTTGATGACCTCATTTGGAGGCCCTATAGGGAGATAAATAGCTCTCTGGAAGTGGGATACAGGCTCACTCCCTGTGAGAGACATTACTGACAACCAGACTCATGGAGCCATGCCGATGTATCCAGAGCCCTGGAGCTGGAGACCCCTGCTAGCGCTGAGACCCATGCTTCCACTACCACTGGATCGACTAGACTTTCCACCCAATGGCTTGTGATCTTCCTGCATTCAGCATCATTGTATGTGTTGCACGAGACTAAAGAGGAACTTACGGATTCATACTGGACATATGAGCTAATATCAGACTTATGGATTTGATCTGGACTGGGATGTTCTCTCAATATTCCATTGCTCTTGTATAGAAAGCTCTTTCTTGTACACACACACGAGTGTCTCTGGATTTGTTTCTCTAGTCTACCTGGATTAACACACTCTCCATTCTGCAGGGTTTGAATTTGACACTCATTCCTGCTTATACCGAGCACACACAATGGGCAGCCTTGCGAAGCGGGGAATAGTGGGAGCGTTCTGACAGCTTAACCATGACTTTGTGTACAATGCAACTGTTATGCATCTGGTAATGCTACAGAGAAGGATGCGATACCTTGAGAGTAAGTTTGAGGGTTGTTTATTCTTTCTCCTTAAATAGCAGTAGCTATGAACTTGCTTTCCTCCACTGGCCGCCTTTGTCACTGACAGTGTGTTTCCACCAGACACAAACCAATTTGCAATCTACACATCGGCACAAAGTGAAGGGGCGTCGTCCACTCCGACCCCGGTCTCAGCTCCGGCTATGTCAGCAGGTGACAACAAAGGGGAGTACGTTACACAGCAAATGGCTCTCTTTGAAAGTGTATTCTGCAGAAAGTAAATGGAGACTTGGACCATGTCCAAAACATCCATCGAAATCGTTCTAGAGGAGACGTCTTGCATAGCTGCTAATGGGATGGGCTCAAGAAAAGTAGATGACTCCATCCAGCCCACTACGTTTAATAACTATGATCACTGTGATGCGTTTTCACTTTGGTCATCCGACCGGAGGAAGTGAAAACCAGCAGCTCACTGTACGGGGAAAGCGAACACACTTGGCAGAAAAGAAAGCAGGGATCTGGTCCTACCCTCAATGAAGCTCCACCAGCAATATCATACGATCGCAAAGAAAGGGGCACAAAACATTATATGGGAGTGACTTCTTAGAAAAAAGAAAAAGAAAAAAGCTCTCAGCGGTCAAGTCGATTCTGATTTATAACACCACTGCAACAGAGGAGAACCGCTCCTTAGAGGCCCAAGACTGGAACTCCTCCAGGGAGCAGCCAGCTGCAACGTCCTCCTTGTCCCACCATTGGGAGCCCCGTGCTGTTCCACAGCCCCAGCCAGCCTCCCCTGGGAATGATGGAGCGCCTGAAAGGGTTGGCATCCTCAGAAACTGTCTTAACTACCCGGGCTCATGCAGTTCTGACAAAGCTGATCTCAAGGCGAGGGGCCACCCATCACTCCCCTCAGCTACCTCGTTAAGAGTTTACTGGCTGTCCCGCCACGGCACCGCCTACTTCTCTTCTGGGTTTGTGAATCTTGTTGCAATGGCCCCAAAGAGCTCGCAAGCCAGACTTACAGCGACATGACTTAAGGACAAGCAGGAAGCAAGGAGGGATCAGAATCGCCTGGCTACAACTCAGGATCAGGATCAGGAAGCTTGCCTGCAATGCTTCTTCAGTACCAGTCAGCTGTCTCAGCTCCCTGCCATCTGTCACCACTAACCCTGCCACGGGCCCTTCCCAGGCCTGCTGCTGTCTTCAGTGCTGCAGCCCTTGACTCAGATTACAGCTCTTTTTGCTTGTTTTTTAGATTACAGCTCTTTGGGGGCGGTTCCTTCTCTTCTCCCTCTCTCCTCTCGTTTCTCTCCCTCTTTCTTCATCTCATCTCTTTCCTCTGCTTGCTCTCACAGCTTCGTTCTGCCTGAAAAACTGTGAAGTTCTTTGCTTATATACACACTCTCCTGTTAGTTATGAGGCATGGGTTTCTCCCAGGGGGGTGGAGGGCGGGAGCACACAAACTGACCAATCCGTTCTCTGTAGGCCTATCCAGATACTTAACCTGCATAGTCTATTGAACAATTCCTGCAGGCAGGTGCATACCAAGCCGTGAGCAGGCTGCACCCCAGGACCAGAGAAAAGGTATCAAAACCAAGTGGTTTACAATTTATCCAGGAATGGCAACCAACCTAGAGAGAAGTTAACAAATCCTCGGGGGCAATAAACTAGGACCAAAGTAACTCCTTAGGGCTTAGGGAAAACACGTTTCAAGCTGCGTATGAGTGTGGGTGGGGGGTGGGGTTCTTTTAAAGAACCAAGATCAAGGCCGCATCTAGAATTCATTCCAACACATTTCTGTTGGTGTGTGAAATGGATTCCAACAGTCTCAGAGGCAGCAACACAGACATCCCTGGGAACGTGTTAGCAATGCAAACTATCCGGCCACACCTCGACCCTTGTGTTGTTAGCTGCCACCAAATCAGTCATTCATGGGGACAGTGTGCTCAACAGGAAAACACTGCCTACTCCTGCATCACCCCTGTTAGTCAAGGTTGACTACAGAAACAAATTCATAGCCATAGCTCTTGCTGCATCAGCAGAGCTCCATCAGGCTCATTGTCAGTAATGTCTCGCCAGGCGTGAGCCTGTATCCTGACTTCAGGAAGCCATTTATCTCCTTAGCACCTTCAAATGAGGTCATCAGCTGTGACCTGATTGACAGGCTAACCTACACCCCGTGACTCTTGAGTCAAATTGACAACAGATTATGTAACTACCACAACCCCCACGATCAGTTGTAGAGCAGAGCCTTGTGATTTACAGACGTTTCATTGGCTCAATTTCAGAAGTAGAATATCTCACCTTTCTTCCTAACCCACCTTGGTCTGGACGTTGCTCTGAAATAGGTTCACCATCATAGCAACAGGGCAGCCTGCAATGAGAGCACTGGCCAGGAATCAAACCTGGTCCCCACAGGAAAGAAGCGAAGTCGGCCATGGACTCATCATGGCAAGCCTGCTGAATCAGGGGATCTCCAGTAGCTCTGCAGTGATGCTGACACACGGTGAAATTTGAAAATCCTTGACTTAGATCTAAGGGGCTCTGGTGATGTTGTGGTTCAGAGCATCCAATGCCACCCAGAAGGTCAGCAGTTCACGCCTACTCGGGATAAAGAGAGGCTAGCAGCCCCTGTAAAGATCTACAGCGGCAAGATTTATGGAAACCCTATTGGAACAGTTCTACTCTGTTCTAACAGCTCCAAATGAATCAGAATAGACTTAATGTCAATGGACTGGGTTGGGTTGAGTTGGGTTGAGTTGGGTTGGGTTGAGTTGGGTTGGGTTGGGTTGGGTTGGGTTGGGTTGGGTTAGGTTGACTTTGGCTTTGACCTCAGGTCAACTCACCTGCAGTTTATATCACCGAGTGAGAGGCCAGCTGGTGCACTTGGAGTAGTAACACCACACGGTGTCATTTAAAGAGGAACAGAAGGAACCAACCCTACCGACTCCAACTGGTCTTCCGGGAACCTGGATCTTCCAAAAGCAGGCTATTTCTTTCCATGAAGCCACTGTCTCTAAACAGCCACTATGCCCATGAATCCCATTAATATACCAACAATCAATCATTACTCCTCTGTCCCTTAGTGGAGAGCAGGAAATACAGGAAACCGACGTGACATCTGACAAGACCGCTGCTGCGAAGTCCATTCAATTCACAGAAACCCTTCAGGACGGCTAGCATGGTCCCCGAGGGTGTCCAAGGCTGTGTCCCACTCTTTTCCCTGGTAGGTTCGAACCCCCAACCTTTCAGTTCACCACAGAGCACTTTGATCAGGACACCACCGGCGATCTTCAAGATGTGCCAAGTCAGTGTTACGCTGGAGCTCCTTAAGGCGGGTCCAGCACGGTTGAACGTGGAACAATGGACGGCCAGGCCCAGCATGCAAACCGAAGGGGTGGGGGCACACAGTGACGGCAACACTGCCAAGGTTTTAAGTACTCAGAGAAAGGGAGGCTGAGCTCTCTGTTGTTAATGTCGAGAGCATCGCTTTCCTTCCCAAAAATTCAGGGGATTATCTTCGCTGGATGGTGATAGGAGAAGGGTGAACTTTCCAGAAACTGGAAAGGCAGCTGGTTGTTACTTCATAGCGTTTCCCAACCACATTAATCATATATGAGACTCATCGACAGACTAGTCTGATGTCATAGAAACCACGCACATGAATCAATAGGAAAACAGCATGGGATTTGGTCTGTGTGACCCCTCACTATTGTATGAGGATGAAATGTAGAGACTCAGACCCTAAGTTTGCAAGCAGCTGTTGAATGAGCGTAAATGGTCTGTGAAATGTGCAAAACCACCACCGCAAAAAACAAAACCTAATGGTCATTCCATCCAATCCAGGGGGTGGCGACCTCCTGGGTTACCAAGAGGCACTGAGCTCCACAGAGTTTTCTTGGCTTTGACCTTTGCAGGAGCAAGGAGCAGGCTCTCTCTTTCCCAGCACCTCAGGGTGGGTTTAAAATGCCAACCTTCTGGTCCTTAGCCTGTGGCAAAGCCATCTGTGCTGCATGGATGGGGACCTGGTTTCATCTGCAGACGGTGCAAATAAGGCATTTTCCTAAGGCATCCAAAAGTTGCGGGCTCGTTTTTTTTTTTTTAATTTTTAAAGAATCCTGCAAAAGTACTTAATGACTACAATAATCTTTGAAAACCCATTTATAGTCAAGAAACAAGCAAATGGGAAAACAAACAAACTTGAAAACCTCTCAGTTCTGGAACCATTGCCATTCTAAGGGCACGCTCACCTCGCCGTGGGATCCTACATGTCTTTCAAACACTCACTTGAGGGTAAACCTCTACCTATACTGAGTTTTAAAACCATGACAAGAATATGGCATCTTATAGAAGATGGAGATGGCAGCACTTAACATTTATATCGCAAGTTCCCACAAGTAAAGCCCCCAAAGTCTTTGATTCCTTCCGGTGTTCTTTACACAAGGCATACATAGCCACGTACAATCCTCCTATTTTATGTGGTTCCATCCACTGATGGGTAACATTTTAACCTCTAGCCAACCACGGCAAGACAATTCAAGGTGAAGGCTGACACTTTGTCCTTTAACTTGTTCCAGAGTCCTGCAGGGGTTTCCGTGCCTGATGTTGCACCATGTGTGCAAAGGCTCCACCCAGCAGGCAAGGGGAATGCAGGATGCCTCCACATTGTGTCCTTCTCCCGCTTCCTGCTGCTTGGGGAGCTGCCCTCCCTTTAGCTAAACATAAGCCTTGTCGGCAAATCAGATTTAGGGAAGGAGCCTCCTACCAGAAACGCCTGCATGCTGATGACATTTCCAAGGCATCGCAATTGATAGCATTTCAAAACGCAGTTGTGGGGCATTTTGCAGTCTCCATGAAGCCAAGGCATCCTGAGGGCGTAGCGATTCACCCATTGAGCTGCTAAATGCTAGATGGTCTGCTAAAAGGTGAGCAGTTCAAACCTACCAGCCACTCCTTGGGAGAAAGGTGAGGCTTTCTGCTTCCGTAAAGATTTACAGCCAAAGAGGTAGTTCTATCTGTCCTGTAGGGAAGCTTTGAGTCAGTGTCAACTTGATGGCAGTGGGTTTGGGTTTTTTTTCTCATTTTAGGAAATGGAACTCTGTTAATAAAACGTTGATCAAATAAAAAACTACTCGCCACCTAAGTTTTTAAGGAAAAAAACACAGATGAAATAAATAGAACTTCTTACCAATATTGTCCATTGTCTATTAAATGATTGTTGACTAATGGGGGATTTTTATAAAGACGACCTTTCTCGTGTGGCAAGTCTTTAATGCTATGCCTAGTCCTAGTCCTGGGATGTACTGACCGTGCCCTCAAGAGATTAGGATCAAAGAACCTTCCTAGGTTATAGATTCAGAATTAGCTTTGCCAGCTATGAGAACCCTACCTGAGGAAGGGAAGCAGGGCAATTGCTAGTAATAAACTGGGAGCCCTGATGGCTTAATGGGTTATGCATTGGGCTGCTAACAAGGTCAGCGGTTCGAACCTACCAGCTGCTTTAAAGTGAGGCTTTCTACTCCCTTAAAGAGTTACAGTCTCAGAAACCCCCAGGGCAGTTTTACTCTGTCCTGGAGGGTCACTGTGAATTGGCAAGGATTCAGTGGCAGTGAGAGGGTGTGAGTATGAGACCACTAGAGCAGATCTTCCCTTTGATGTCAGTACCTCTAATAAACCGGTGTGCAGACAAAGCAACTATAGCAGGAGGGGGCGGGCGGGGAGGAGGTGGTCCTTTGTTAAAAATTACACAACTTCGCCAATGGTCTTCCCCTTGGGTGTCTGTTAAAGCAGCCCACTTAGTGCTCTCTAATTCCCAACGTCTATATATAGCTTGGCGAGGGAAGCCGAAATCTCATGGGGCTCAGATTCGCTTCCTGTTGCCCGCCTTCATTTTCCATTTAAAGGTAATCGATACAAACTGACTTCCCTTTGTAAGCATTTTCCTGTTCTGCCTGAAATAATCGCAGTCCCTGCCCTAAAATGAAGAGCGAGAGGAAAAGGAAACATATTTACCATAAGAGGAGAAGGCAGAAGTGCCTACACCTTCAAGGATTCCTGAGCCGAGTGAAATGCAAACAGTAAGTGTACTGGTGAAGAAAGTTTCCAAACCCTCTTGCCATGAGCGATTTTCTTAAAATCTGGGGCATCCACCAGTTTTCAAACACATGCGCTATATTGCAAGTCTCAGAGATGACCCGTTCGCGTTTCTGAACAGCACGGATTTTGCAATACAACTGTTTATTACCCACGCAAGGCCACGGCTGAATGGTCAACACTGAGGCAATGACTGACAAGCAGGCAGTGAAGTCCGCCAAATTGCATTCTGGGCCAGCATAAGATGGGAAACCAGAGGGAGGGAACGAAAGAACAGGCAAAAGCAAAAAGCACGAAAAGAAAGCTCCCGGGACTAAGGAGGTAAAGAACTGTAAACAAGTCTATTTGTGGTTTCAAAACTCTTTCCCACTTGCATGTTTAGCGCAAGAACTTTCTAAAATCAAACATGATGAGAACATTTTACGTTCGATACTCTGAAACAATCTCACTTGGGTCTCCAGTCTCGCAGACCCCCTCTCAGCACGAACGCTTTTGTCATTTGTTTCTTTTTCTGCCTGGCCTACAAAGGCTTGAAGCAAGTCCAGCAGAGGGAAGAGTAAGAAAGCGACTTTTACTTTGCAGCGAAGTCACAGCTACGTTTTATGACTTTCCCAGCCATGGCATTTCCCTTCCCGACATGTTCTCTAGGGACGTTGTCATATTCCACAGGGGCAGATCGTAAATCAGACAAACCCAGCGGGCGAGCCTGAAGAGTAAGGGTGAAAAGCCAGGAAGACACAATTAAAACCATCTGTTTGCTGGGTATGTTCTCAACAACAAACAACAACAAAATAAACAAACTTATTGGCACAAACACAGGACCAGAGATACGAAAGCCATCCTGGTTGGACGAAACCCAAGTACAAATCAAAGCCTTTCTAGTGTGCATGAAATTGTCCAGTCCATTTGAGAGAGGCAGACATCATGCAAGAAACATTCTCTCTCTTTTTTTTCCCTTCACAGTAAACCCTCCCCCGGAAGTCTTCACAGGATAATGGAACTGAGAGCTATCTTTGTATAGCAGTTTAATTCATAGCTGTTAATAGAAAACTGATCTCAGATTTTAATCAGCTCTCACTTACTTTGAAATACAGTTTAAGACTGAAGCGAGGGTCAATTTCATCACCGTCAAGAACCAATCAGTGATTTATGAAGACAATATTGAATCAAAAGCCTTTTCTGCTCGACTAAGAAGCCTTTCTGTCCAAGGACCTGAGGACCCCAGCACAGTTGGCGCCTGTTGGGACTCCAAGACCAGCAGCTAGGACACCCAGTCTGTCACCTCTATGATACAAAATGCAATCCAGATGTTAATGACCACCCATGGGTGGTGGGCTTAGCAGGTCAATGAGGTCCATGCCTGCATCTATAGAAAAACTAGAGTTCTTGGTGTTGGAAAGCAATTCCAATAGAGTCCAATCTTTGAACTCTGACAATTCCACAACGTGCACCTTTCTACTATGAACCTTAGACATTTCACTGCTAGTGGGCCGGCGCATCGGAAATGCCAATGACGGCAACCTCATGAAACCACTGACGCATCATTTCCAATATGGCTCTGGTCTGGTGGTACACAGCTCACAATGAGGAAGTCACTTACCCCCCAGGAACTGAATCCCGCCGGCTACTCTGCCCACTGTCCTGGAGATGAGTTCCGACACACAGCATCCCATGAGAGCGGTCAGCGCCACCAGGAGCAGGAGGCCACAGCCCAGGCCGGTCACTATGGTACAGATCCTCCACTCGGTGCTGGGGATGCCCTGGAAGGAGGCATAGCGTCCACATTCCTCCACCATCACCATCATCTGCCGGCTCTCGTCACGCACAGGATAGGAGCACCTCCGGAAAGTACCAAAGGACACGGGCTTGCCCAGCTGTGACCCCCAGAGCCAGTAGGGCATAAAGAAGCCCACACAGGCGGTGGCGGCACAAAGGAGCGAGAGCAGAGCCCAGATCACTCCGGTACAAGTGAGGCTGGATGCCATCTTTCACCCAAAGTTCAAAGGCTGCAGGCAGGGGTGAAGGTGTGATGTTGCTCTTGCTCAGAGACCTGCAGGCAGGGGTCTCGTAACTGAGGGAGTCTTCAGTCCCACTGCATGCCACCGTCCCTTCCTGGATAACAAGTGGGTTGGTCCCTGATTCAAAAAAAAGGGGGGGGAGTGTTAATCAATTAAATGCTTTAGAGACGTGTCTACCACCCACTCAGTCTACAAGTTGTAATTAATAAACAAGCAAGCTTGTGGCAACATTTTAAAAGTGCGAATAACTGATTCTATTCTCAGTCTCTTTGCGCCAGGTCTAAAACGCCAGTTCCCAGCCTCTCCCAGGTCTTAATCTGGCAACTCATCTAGACAAACTGACTTAAAGAAATGCACGGCTTTCTATTTGTCAAACCAGGGAATCCCATTTCTGAGGCTCAAGTGAAAAGTAAGGTAGCATTTTGTTTTGTTTTGTTGTTGGGGGCGGCGGCGGGGGGGGGGGGGTACCATCATCCCGGGTATTCCAGGAAAACGCACCAAGCCACTTTGTTTCCAAGGCCCTCGGGCTACTTGGTAGCAACTTTTCAGCGTCCCTTAGCTCTGTGCGTGAGCCCAGACACAATCTCCAACCATAGCATAGCATCCTACATTCCGCACACGTCCCGTCCCTGTGTAGGTGCAGCCTGGAGCAGAGCTGGGATCCCCGCACGCCTGGCACTAGGTCATTCATTCACAGTTGAGAATTCCTTCCGCCTCCACCCCTGAAGTCCACGAGGGTCAGTAAAGCCTGCGCACGACTTGCTTTGGAATCTGCCCTTTCCATTCACTCATTCCAACCCTTCGGCTGCGCCCACCGCCCCTGGTAGCCTGCCCGCCCGCCGGTCCGCATCATACTGGCTGGACTGACTCCCTGATGCCCCTGTCCTTCCGCGGGCTCCAGGTGAATTCCCTTCCACCTGCTCCATCTCCCGAAGAGTCCCCAACCCTCTCCCCAGACGTCCCCTCCAGAAAGGACCAGGGAAGCGCGCAGCCCATCCACCCCACGCTTCCCTCCCAGCGAGCGGCCAAGTCCGGCCTCAGAGGCTCCACGGAAAATCCCCTTCCTCCCCTCCCCGCCCCGCCCGGCGCCCAGTCCTCCCCCTACCCTCGTCCTGGCCGCCTTCGCGTCCGGGGCCCGCTGGCGTTTTTAAGAGAATCAGCTGAGATCAGAGACTAAAGTTGAGCTGGCTGGGCCGGGCGGCCGGGGAAGGGAAAAGGGACGGGGCACGGGGCGCGGGGCGGGCGCGTCCTCGTCCCCTGGCCAGCCCAGCCTTCATTCCGTCGCCGGGCTGGCCGTGCCCCCCTTCCCCGGAAGACACACCATGTGTCCCCAGGCTGGGGCGGGGTGGTGGGGGGGCTGCATTTCCAGGCGGCGCTGCCAGAAGGGAGGGGTCGAGGATGGGCCAGCAGCACCCCCCGGAGGCGGCGCCGATCGCGGACGCGGCGGGCAGGCAGAGCCGGCCCCGGAGCTCGGAGCCCGGGGAGCGCGAGAGCGGGGCGCGGAGCTTACATGCCGGCGGGCGGCGGCCACGTCCTCGGCGGGGTCCCGTGCGGAGCGCAACTTGCGGGCTTCCGCGGGCGGGCAGCTGGGCGGCCCGGCAGCCGGTCGCGCTCTCGCCGTGGAGCCTCCCCGCCGCCGGGCGCGGGCCTGGCCGGAGCCTCCGCACGGTCTCGGGGCGGCGCGGCGGTGCAGCCCGGCTCCCGGCGCGTCCAGGCGGCGCCCGATCGCACGCAGACCCCCGCTCCCCCTTTGGCAGGCGAGGCACGCGCCGCCTCCTCCCGCGCCGGCCCTCCTCCCTGTCCCCTCCCCTCGCGCCCGGGGACCCGCCGCCGACGGCCGGCGGGGAGGAAGGGAGGACGCGGCGCGGGGGACTCGGGCCGGGGAGGGGCGCGCCCCGCCACTCGGGAGCGGCCCCCCAGGACCCCACCCCTACCTTTGCGGGCGCCTTCTCCTCGAGGGGTAGGGGATGTGGGTACCCCGGACCCAGACCTCGGAAAGAAAGTTGCTGGACTTTCCGGATGCTCCAGAGGGACAGTGGGAGACAGGCGACGCGTCCGGTTTGCTTTCTGAGCTTGGTATTTGGGTTGGGAAGTTCCGGTTTTCCTACTGCCCTTAGGGGATGTGGACTTGGAAGGAAGGCTTTCAAGTGTGGGGAAAGTGACTCTCTGAGCTTTGAGACTTTGGTCACTTTGGAAGGGTGACAAGGCCCAAGAGGCCACGCGAAGGGGAGGTAGGGAGTGGGAGAGCTCCTTTGGTGGATTCGCTGGGGTTGGGGTCAGGGTCAGGGCAGCAGCCTTCCAAGATGAGGCTTCTCTCTCATCTGTGGCCAATCTGTCTATTTCTCTCTCATCCATTCTCAACTTCAACCTCTCTATTCCTATGCCTCTCGTCCATTCTCCATCTGTCTGTATATCTCTTTATTTCTATCGCACTCACCATTCTCCATCTCTGTCAGTCTCTTCATCTATCGATCTGTCATCTACCTCTCTATCTACCTTCATCTCCTCCGCTCATTCAGATCAATCTTCTTATCAATACTACTGGATTTCTTTTCTGACAAACAACTGAACCCAGCTTCCCCTTTGAACGTGAAACCCCTCTTTTCCCCCCTTTCCTTCTGCATTGTCCGTAGCTCTAAGCTCTTTGGGAGACACCCCATAGCTGAGGGCGTTCCTGCCTGCTGAAGACAGCATTGAAGAAGTGAGCCCTCCTTTGGGAATTCCACCCAAATTCTTCCAGGCCCGTGACGGTTCCCTTCCAAGGAGCTGGAAGCAGTCCAAGGGCACGTATGGATTGCCCGGTAGGTTTTCAAACTGTGCATCTTTAATTAGCCCTGATGGTGTTCTGTCTTCCACAGCTACAGCTGGAGATGTGTGTTCCTTCGTGATTATTTTGAAAGGCTTTAAGTAATTGCTTTCAGCCCTTTTGAGGTCATGGACCTCTTTCAGGAAACAGCAAGAAGCACCATGAGCCCTTTAGGAGAACACAAAAGCACTTACATACTAAGCTTTGTGGGCGTGGTTCTCTAGAAGACTGGAGTCTGCACCCAGCTACTCCCTGAAAGACATCGGGCAGTGTATGGAGACATTGTTTTTATGATCGTGACTTAAGAGGTGCTACTGGCATCTAGTGGGTAGAGGCCAGGGATGCTGGGTAACATTTACGATGCTCCAGACAGATCCTTCGGAAGGAAAGAGCCCTCTGTGCCCATGTCAGATGTGTCAAGGGTGCGAAAACTTGCTTCCATGAAGTGTCAAATGGGCCCCTTGAGTCCTTGCAGCTGCTCTGTGAACCCCAGAATTAGAATTTCCGATGGAAATTGTTTTCATTCTTCCTGAATTCCCTCTCCTCTGAGCTCCGCATGCTAATTATTGGTTTGATTCTCAGTTGTTTAACGTGCTCTCTGTCCTGATACAGTCTTGATGGGATGGGAAGGGAGAAGTCAGAGCTGTAAAGCATATAATGACCAGCGAGATTCAGACTCACCGGTACACGTCCTGAAGAGGAAAGGGGTCCCCAGCACTTTCTCCAGCTTGGAGGCGTTTTCGCAGGGAGATTGGTGACTGAGAGATGTTCTTGGGGATTCTGGTTAGGGTGGATTTGGAACCCTTTCTGAGTGAGTCCCTACACTAAGGTTTTTATATTAGATTACTTTAACCCTGTGCGTTAGTCTGGGTGGACTAGAGAAACAAATTCACAGACACTTGTGTATAAAAAAAAGAGCTTTATATAAAAGTGAAATTGTATATTGAGAAAATATCGCAGCTCAGTCCAGATAAAATTGATAATCTGATATTGGTCCATATGTATGATACCAGTCTATAAATTCCTCTTCAGATCACGCAACACATGCAATGATGCCAAATACAGGAGATCACAGGCCAGTGGGTAGAAAGTCTTGTGGACCCAGTGTCATGGAAGCATGTCAGCACTGGTGTGGGTCTCCAGCTCCAGGCTCTGGCTCGATCAGCGTAGCTCCATGTGGCTTATCAATAGGAATGCCTCACAGGGAGAGAACCAGAGACTACATCTGGCGTGCAGTGAGTTATTTACCGCCTCCAGATGAGGTCATCAAGCTGCAACCTGATTGACAGGCTAAAGCTTCACTCAATCTCAAATTTACGCCAGATTATGTAACTACCACACTCTGTGTTAAGCTGGGTGGTCTAGAGAAACAAATCCAGTGACACTCATCTGTGTATAAGAAAGAGTTTTATCTCAAGAAGTATTTATATGTCAAGGAAGGCATCTGAGCCAAGTCCAACTCAAGTTCATTAAGTCCAATGTTAGTCCCTAAGTCCCTTTTCAGACTCAAGTAGCTGCAGGCCAGTGCTGGACCAAGGTGAGCCAGGCTGAGTCAGGCAGAAGGCCAATGAGGGCAGAGTCAAGTGAATCCAAGGTCGGTGGAAAGCTGGTGGGGTGCCACCAGTTCACGGGGCCTCGCAGGGTGGGTTCCAGCAAGCAGGAAGATGAGGTGGCAGATGGAGAGAGGGGAAGTTTCCAGATTCTTCTTAAAAGGCCACACTCCCTGTGTTAGTCTGGGTACATTAGAGAAACAAATCCACAGAAACTCATAATGTATAAGATGGTTTTATATAAAGGTTAAGTGCACATCAAGAAAACATCCCACCCCAGTGCTGCCCAAGCCCACAAGTCCAACATTAACCCATATGTCCAACACCAATCCACAAAGTCCTCCATCTCACAAAACACACACTATGACGCCAACTGCAGGAGGAAAGCTAAATCAGTGAACGTGTAAGCATCTCAGCACTGGCAGGGGTCTCCACATCGCTGTTCCAGCACCCAAGACTGCATCGGGATAGTTCCGTGTGGCTTCTCAGGGATGTCTTGCAGGAAGTGACCCTTGAAGCAGAAGCAGGGCTAAGGCAGCTGCACCCTGCTCTGACCATCAGAAAGCAAGAGACCCGAGAACTAGAAAGGCAAGGCTCTCTGAGCCGTTTATCTCTCCGACCTTCAATTAACCTCACATGTGTTTATCAGCCAGGTTGGCACAATAAACTTTAACTCTCTCACTCCCCAAGGCGGCATCATGGGACTGGACTCCACCCCTGCACTTTGATAACAAGTCAAGTGGACTTAGAATCATCTATCACACAGCCCATTCCGATTCATGGTCAATCCTCTGTGTTACAGAGTAGAACTGCTCTCCTGGGTGTGTTTTGCTGTCATCTGGATGGATACAGATCTCTGTACCTTTCCTCCCTGGAACCTACAGATAGGTTCAAACCTACAACCTCTGGGTTTACAGCTAATTGCAAACCGCTACTCCATCGAAGGTCAGTCTTTATCTAGGCCTTAAAAAAACAAAACCAGGCAGAATATGTGCCTGTGAACTTGCAGAATGGCTAAGTACTTTGCCACAGACCTCACAACTAACAAGTCGACTTTACACCTTCTCATTCCCAGAATTCTATTTAAAAAGGGTGCTTCACTGCTGCAAGGGAGCCTGTCTCTGATGTAAAAGAAGACAGGAAAAATGCTCAAAGTTAAATTCTTTTTTTTTTTTTTCCTCCAGAAGCAATATCAAATATTGGTGAAAAGCAGGTTGTTCTAGCCTGGGACCCAAACCTCTGACATGGGGAAATGCATTTGGACCAGTGGGATGACTTTCCTGAGACTGGGGTATCTCCTTCGTAGAAGGAGGTTAGAATGGCTTCTTTGTAAGACTCTTCCGGCGCTAACCTTCATTTGAGGACTTATCACATCATTAATTGGAAGTACTCTTCCTCATATTTGAGAAGGAATTTAGACATCAGTACAACATTTTACAGATGAGGAAAGTGAGGGCCAGAATTCTTCCAGACTCCTTGTCAAGCAGAGCCTAGAACCATGCATCCTGTTGCTCTTGCCATCCCACCATGTAATTATCTTCCCATAGTATGAAACCATCTGAATCACTGCCTGAGTCCTTGCAGTCTTACTTTATGTCCAAAATGCATGCTCATGTTCACTCATAGCTTTAAAACAGGTGGGCTAACTCTGTACCTTCGATGGATCTGCACATTCATTCACAACCAGAAGTTCCCAGGTAGCAGTTGCCCCAATAGCACTTAG
This sequence comes from Tenrec ecaudatus, assembly GCF_050624435.1. Lineage (NCBI taxonomy): Eukaryota > Metazoa > Chordata > Mammalia > Afrosoricida > Tenrecidae > Tenrec > Tenrec ecaudatus. The sequence goes on along the minus strand of NC_134540.1, from coordinate 14,909,978 downwards.
TCCAGCTCTGTGTTTCTAGTGTGTTAGGATGTTGGTCCCACTGAGTGATGAGATGAAATCATGAATATCAAGGTATGTGGAAAGCTACCAAACCCTCCATGGCCACACTCTTGGTTGACTGTCATTGTTAGGTCCCATGAAGTCAGTTCTGACTCATTATGATGCTTCATACAGCACATTAAACGTTGCCCAGTCCTGTGCCAAACTCAATCGTTGCTGTGCTTGAGCCCATGGTGTCAGTCACTTTGTCAATCTGTCCTATTGAAGTTCTTCCTCTTTTTCACTGACCTTCGACTTTACCAAGTGTGGTGGTTACAAAATTTCATGTCAACTTGCAGATAAATCAAAGTGCAGGGGTGGAGTTTAGCTTGTCAATCAAGTCACAACCTGATGCTGCCTCCCTGTGGGTGTGGCCTTCTCATAAGGAGGACCCTGGGAACCTCCCATCTCCCCTCTCTGCCCTCACCTTCCTGCTGGCTGCCCTGATTGCTGCCAGAGCCACCACCATGGGATCCACAAGGCTTTGCAGCCACCAGACTGTGATCTTCCCGCATTCTGCATCATTGCATATGACTGTGTGAGTCTGAAGAGAGACTTATGAACTAGTATCAGACTTAAAGACTTGAGTTGGGCTGGGCTGGGATGTTCCCTTGATATATAATTACTTCTTGATATCAAGCTCTTCCTGAGACATATATGAGTGTCACTGGATTTGTCTCTCTAGTCAACCCAGCCTAACACAACAAATATGTATTTCTTTTATATGAATTCTTCTCTCCCTCTCCCTCATTCATGTGATTATTTTCTGGCTTCTCTTAACGGTAGTGGTGTCACAGAACCCTGTTCTAGTCAATGAGTCATGAGAGACTACTTCTCAAGGAAGCCTCTGAGAAGATTGTATTCCCTGACAACAGAAAGACCATGACAGGTCAGTTCTCTTACCGTCTTGCCTGCCTTTGGACACATGTTCAACAATGAGACGTCCAGAGCTGTGGGAGCCTTTTTATAGCCACGAAGGGAATCACAGAGACATTATCTTAGTCCTCTAACACTGTGTAGCTAATGAACCAAACCCCAGTTTACCTCCTTTTGAATTTTTTAAAAAGTGAATTATAAGGGGTAAAAGTGGTGTAAGCCATTGTCAGTCGAGTTCTCTGCTTCAGAAAGTATTTGTAGTTGGTGAAGTACTATCTGGATGAGAAATATGTGATAGGAAACATTAAGAGTCAGTTCTGTATAGATAATAGTATACGTTGCCTCGGGGCTTAATAAACACATTGTGATCATTGTAATGATTGTCCTAGTCCTAGGGCAGTGGGCTCCATAATCAACACTAATGGAATCAGCAATCAATAAATCAAATAAAATGGCATTGTGAAAATCGGTTGCCCAAGACCTCTTTAAAGTGCAAAGAACACACACGTCACTGAAGACTAAGTTGCACCTGACCCAAGTCATGGTGTTTTCAATCATCTCATATGCATACGACCGTTTAACAATTAATAGAGAAGCTAGCTAGCAAAAACAATGGATGCCTTTGAATTAAGGTCTTGGAGATGAAAATTGGATAGACTACCAGAGAACAAACAATCTGTCCTGGAGGAGAGCTAGTCAGGAGGCACTTTAGAAAGCAACAATGCTGAGACATTGTCTTGTGTTCAAGACACATGGTCTCAGGAGGACCAGTCGGTGGAAAAGCACATCCTGCTTGGGTAAAGTAGGAAGTCACCCAAAAGAGGCAGACTCTCAACAAGACAGAATGGTGCAGTGGCTGCAACAAGGAGCGCAAACATTGCAACCATTGGGAGGATGGCCAAGGTCAAACACTGTTCTGTTCTGTTCTGTTGTGTCCAGAGTCTGTATGAGTCAGAACCAGCTCAACAGTGCCTCCCAATAGCAGTGGTCTAACCTTCACAGAATTGACCAATAAAGTTCTGAACAGATGGGATAAGATATCTGAAATCAAGAAGGGTTTTCAATAGTGGATTAATTAGAGAGAACATCATGGAATCCATCACTTCTGACTATTAGGAGGACTATGGAAAGGGATGTCTTCAGTTCACGTTTGTAGCAACACGATGGGTGGCTGACACAAGCTCCATGTCCCCGCCCCTTCTTTCTTATCTAGAGTCTCTGGGTAGTACAAGTATGGCACACACTTGGCGGTTAACAGAAAGGTAGCTGTTCAAATCCATCCAGATACTTTCGGAGAATGAAAAATGGCTCTTGAAAATCCGATGGTGTACAATTCCACTCTGACACACGAGTCGAAATCAACTCCACACTCTGAGATGCATCGTTCATTTCGACCTCCCCTGTGGTGGGAAGCAGAGGACTGGAAGTGAGTGTACGCGATTGCACCCTTTATTCTCCTATGGTAAGCCTGGCAGGCTGGGTTTCTGGGATGGAGGGAAGCCTTCACTCTTGGGCATTGGAGACAGTCCCAATTGCGTTCTCATAATTAATGCTGTTCACCGCTACATCCTCCCATAAAAGTGCTGCCTTAAAGTTACCTCTTACAGGCAGATGGCTGATTGCTATCTGGCCGGCAGCTTTACCGATAGGAACAAACATGTGCTATTGCTCTCTAGCCTCTGGAGACAGTTACTCCCCCTTACCTGCCCCCCACCACTGGCTGATCCTCCAGTGACCTCAGGGACCTTTAGGGTTAGGGTACAGCCCACTTGGTTCCATATGTGGTTACCTGTAATTAAGGGCACTTGCATGCCAAGAGTATAAAGGTTGTGGTTGGAAATAGAATCTCTCTTTCTGCCTGGATCTGGCTCCTGAAGCCCTGGCAGGAGAGGCGAGCCCTTGCATGCTTTGCCTTGTCTGACACCTCTTTCGATTACCCTCAATTACACAACCCCCTTGGACCCATTTGGTTGTGGGGGCAGGTACCCCATATCCTATAGAAGTAAGGAAAGCTAACACCTCTTGTTTCCCAGTCTCCCTTCAAACTTGGGTGACCAACGATGGCCTAATCAAGAAGCTGAGAGCGGGAGCATGCTGGTGTAATCACAGCTACCTTATGTGATGGCTCTCGATGCTCAGCAGTCACTTCCAGCCATCGCACGAGCCTGAGAAGCCGGCCAACTCCACAATGATGGAGCAGAAAGGTGCTCTTTTATTGGGGTCTCGTACAGTTCTTATCACAATCCATACATACATCAATTATGTCAAGCACATTTGTACATATGTTGTCATCATCATTTCTAAAACATTTTCGTTCTACTTGAGCCCTTGGTATCAGCTCATTTCTCACACCCTGTCTCCTTCATGATCCCTTGATAATTTATAACTTATTATTTTTTTCATGTCTTATACCGACTGCTGTCTCCCTTCACCCACTTTTCTGTTTTGAAGGGGGTTCTATGTCAATCAATGTGATTCGTTTCCCCTTTCTCCACCCCCCCCCCCACTTTCCCCTTCCCCTCCTGGTATGGCTACTCTTATTATTGGTCTCTGGTCTAGCCCAATTTGTAAGGCAGAATTGAGGTCATGATAGTGGGGTGAAGGAAGCATTAAAGAACTAGAGGAAAGTTGTGTGTTTCACTGGTGCTATACTGCACCCTGACTGGCTTGTCTCTTCTTTGTGGCCCTTTTGTAAGGGGATGTCCAGTTGTCTACAGATGGGCTTTGAGTCTTGACTCTGAATCCTCGACAGTCATTAAACTCCTGGATTATCCATGGACTTCTCTTGAGAAAAGGCCAGTAAAGGTATTTGTTTAATTCACTGCCATTAACAATAAATACTCACACAAACCCGGTAAATTATTCAAACTCATTTCTCTTGCCATCCAAGAGCTATCACCATAGCACAGTGGGTTGGACACAGAACCTGGGGACCCCTAGCAAAGACAAAAAGGACAGAAGAGTGGCAAGGGAACATTCATTCTCTAGCAAAATGTTGGCTGCGGCAGACATTCATTTTATACCGCATGTATGAGAGACGATGGATTTGCCTTATAATTTGGCAGTAAAATCAGGAATAGCCGTAAAAATAGTTTATGAACTGTCCCCTTAAAACCTGAACCTTGAACCATTGTGGACAGGAATGTGAGGAATTCTCAGAATTATAAAAATGACCTGATACAAGAGGCTTCTCACTGCAAACCCACCAGGGAGGGATCCAGTAAAAGTGCGCCGTGCCAAAGTGGGTTCATGGATGACAAACCCGCTCACCGCCACTGAATCCATTCTGATGCACAGTGCCCCTGTGCGATAGGATACTGCAGAGACGTTCAATCTTTGAGCATACAGCCTCCTCTTTCTCCCATGGAGCGGCCTGTGAGTTCAAACCATGGACCTTGTGGTTGGCGGGTCAATGTGTAGCTTACTACTCCACTGAGGTTCCCTTTGCCTAGCAACAGAGAGGCTCTACATAAGACTCGCATTTTTCTCAAGGACCCACTCCTGAATTGTCCCACGGTAAGTGAGTTTCAGCAGCACTTCCAGACGAGTAGATCTCAGCCTTCCTAAGGCCGTTCCATACATTTAATGCAGTTCCTCCTGTGGTGGTGACCCCCAAACATAAAATTATTTCCGTTGCTACTTCATAATTGTCATTTGGCTCCTCTTATGAATCGGTGGCCCCTGCGAAAGGGTCGTTCGACCTCCGAAGGGGTCGCGACCCATCGTTTGAGAACCACTGCTCTAGACTAAAAGCTGTCTAGGGAGAGCTCGTGCTCTACTTGTGAAAAGTATCCAATGAAAAGCCCCAAAAGTCACATCCTATTGGCTAAAGCGTTGACTCGCTGACAGGTTGAAATGTCATGCAGGCATCCTGACATCCCCGTGATCGTGATGACCAGGTCGGCTACAGAGGGGTCACCGCTAGTCAAAGATGACTCAGTACCAACCCCCAACAACCCTTGGCTGTAGAGCACGTCCGTTCCATCTTCAACGAAAGACCAGATCACTTGTTCTACAACATATGCCCTGGACCTGCTCGAGAAATACACTACCAGCTAATTAACTGCTCTCACAATTGGAGCCCCAAAGCCACAAACATGCTGGAAACGAAATAGTTTTAGCACACCACCAAGTCCCTCTTTTTTCATAATTTCCTTCCTTCCTTCCCAAATGATTCTTGTTTTTCACAAATTCCTTCTAAAGAAGCTTTCATGGGTATGGTATTTTACTGAAACATATCCATCTTATACATAGGCAAAAACATCTCCGTGGACGAGCCCCCCTCTGGCTTCCTCTTCTCCTTAGCAAGTCGTCTATGAATGAGGGAGCATGTCATTTTCAGATGGCTAATTCTCCCATTTTTTTAAAACATCTATTTATGGTAGCTACCCCATATGCTGTTAAAAAGTCAGGTTCCCTATTTCATTTTCCATGAATACTCTTTCCTGTGTTTGCTAGACTCAAGGCCTCCCCTCCCCCCTCTAGGGACCGTCTTTTTGCCTAGTTATGTACAATTTCAAGCCTACTGATCTGTCTGACCAAATGCCCCAGGAACGCTCATGAAAATCAAGTACAGAGGGGCCGTGACCTACTCCCTGTGGTGCTAGCTGAATTATTCATTTAAAGTTTGCAAATTACTTCGGAAACATAAAGTGCTGTGTGATTTCTATAGTATATTTTTGATGAATTAAAAGAGCATACCATTTTTAAGTCAATAACTTATTCATAAGAAAAAAAGCCAAGTCTTAAATCACCTTTAACATGGCAAATGCTTCACATTAAACCATCAAAATGGAAAATGTCCATTATACATAATATACGTTTTTGCCAAATGACCCAGTGTGCACTTTAGGGCCAGCACATAATTACATGTAATGTCGAATCAGTGTCAGGCCCATCTACTACTTTTAAAATATATTCTTCTTTTTCCTCTTCCAGGATCAAACCTTATTTCAGGCTTTCCGGTGCTAAAGCATTGTCGTTGAGTCCTTTCCGATTCATAGTGACCTGAAAGGACAGGATCGAACTGTCCCCATAAGGTTTGCAAAACTACATCTTTATGGACGGAGACAGGAACTCCTGGTTGGTTCAAACTGCCTACCTTTCAGTTAGCAGCCCAGCACTAACCCACTTCGTGGCTGAGCTACCTTTAAAGCAATCTGACTTTGCTTCTCTCCCCGCCCTCCCCCAGTTTTTCCAGGTTATGTACACAGATGCGTAGTATGAAAACTACAAGAAGTGATCATCATTTTTAGTGGCTGGTAACATTTGCTATTGGTTAATCTTAACTTCTGGGAGAATTCATCAAGATTTTCTACAGTGTTTTAAAATATCGCTTTCATCCTTAAAATAAGGATCCTTTAACTGGAAAAAGACTAGGCGTGTTGGTCAGCAAGAGACAGGTAGGACCCCCCACCCCTACTATGGCCCTTCACCACCTTTTTAATATGGAACTGAACGTACCCCTGTGTTGGAATCATCCACCACTCAAGGACAAGGTTCAGAGCGTTCAGGAAGGAGGAAGGATGGAAGCGCAGGGAGGACATGGGTTCGGTGATGGCCCAGTGAGAGTTGAAACAGTCTGCATGAGTGGTTAATGTGAAACTGATGCTCTGCTCTTAAACCTTCACCTAATTCACACGCACAAAATCTGTTTTCTTTTTTTAAAGATTTTTTACAAGAATCAAGTAGACCTACTTCTCACTCATTGACTATCTTGTTATCTGATATTTTGCATTCATGATAACAGTCAAAGATCCACCATGTGACGATCTGGAACGTTAAGGATACACTTCAGGCAGTCACAAATGCCCAAGGGCGAGGCAAGAACAATGTCAGGTTGTGTCAACTTGGCTGAGCCCATTGACTCTCAGTGGTTTGGCAGGTGGGTTTTTGTTTGTTTGTTTTGGTAATTTGACAGTTATTAAATGATATAATTTGGCCATTATGTAATAATGCAAGTCATCCTCCATTTTATGAAATGATGTCATGTCATCACTTCCATGATGGGATCTATTATGAATAGTCAATCAGTAGAAAAGGATTTTCCTGGGGGTGGGGGGTGGGAGGGTGTAACCTGGATCCAATATGTAAATGGATGTTTCAGCAACATACATCTGACCTATGACTCTTGGGATTCCCCAGCCTTCACACCCCAGGAATAACAACCTGTCATCTGTCTTACTGGTGCTGGGATTTGCCACTCTCTATATGTGTTAGTCCGGGTAGACTAGAGAAACAAATCCAGAGACACTCATATGTGTGTGAGAGTTTTATATCAAAGAGTAATTATATATTAAGAAAACACTCCAGCCCATTCCAGATCAAGTCCCCAAGTCCAATATTGACCCATATGTCCGATACTAGTCTATAGATTCCTCTTCAGACTCACGAAATACATACAATGATGCCGAATGCAGGAAGATCACAGGTCTGTAGGTAGAAAGTCTTGTGGATCCAGTGGCATTGGGAGCATCTCCAGGGCTCTGGCTGCCACCAGCGTGGCTCCATGTAGTTTCTCATCAGGAATGTGTAGCACAGAGAGAGAGAGTTCCCGGAATCTTCATTAGAAATCCAGGCCCACAAGGAGGAATCAGGCTGTGGCCTAATGGAAAGATGAGACTCCACCCCTTCGTTCTTATTTATCAAGTTAATATGAAATTGTGTAACTACCACACTACAACTGGACGAGTCATTTCCTTAATAAAATCTCCCTTTCCTCTTCACACACACACACACACACATACACACACACACAGACTTCAAATCATTCATGGAGAATGTAAAAGATAATGGAATTTTCATAAACTTTTTGAAATATATGTGCTAATAAATATATATTTCACTGGTTTTGCTTCTCTCAAGAAACTAGCTTAAACCATATGGTCATCCTCTATGTTTGCATACTGCTGACTTTCAATACCAACCTAATCTTTGGAAACCAACTAGTCAATAGATAAAGAGATTGTGTTATTCTCGGTAGACTAGAGAAGCAAATCCAGGGAGACTCATGTATATAAGGAAGAGGTTTACATTATAAGAGCAATTGAACATTGAGAAAACATCCTAACCCCATCCAGAACAAATCTATAAGTCCAATATTAGCCTATATGTCTGATACCAATCTATAAAATCCTCTTCAGAATCATGAAATACATGCAATGATGCTGAATGCAGGAGGATCACAGGCCAGTGGGTGGGAAACCTTATAGATCCAGAGCGGGAAGTATTACAGATCCAGTGGTATTGTAAGCATCTCAGCACTGGCAGGGGTCTCCACATGGCTTCTCCAGGTCCAGGGTTCTGGCTGCATCCGGGTAGGTCCATGTGGCTTCTCCAGCTCAGGGCACTAGCATAGTTCCATGTCTCTTGTCAGCTGCAATGTCTCCCAGGGAGTGAGCCAGAGAGTCTCTCCCACCTCCAAGGAGGAAAAAACAGATTTCCAAAACTCTCAAAAGAAAAGCCATGCCCACACAGAGGTCTCATTGGCTATGATCCGATTGACCGACCAGACTCCACCCCTTCCCTCTTAATCCTCTCAAGTCCAAATTGACACCAGATTATGTAACTGCCACAGAGATGGTGCACACTAAGACAATGATCTGGCGAGAGGAGAGGACGAGATGGAAAGCACTCGATTTGTGATCACAATGCTCTTGTGCTGGCTTCCATCAGTAGGACTCCAGCTCTGGGAGACCGTGTGGACAACAGAGTAACACTGCAGCCTGGCCTTGAGTCCTTCTCACAATTGCCGATCTAACTCACGGGCGCCTTCCTCGCCGTCACCAGCCCTCTACTTCACCAAGCGTGGGGATCTCCTCTGGTGATTCCTTTCTTCTGATGACAAGTCTAAGACAAGTGAGTGGGACCACGTTCTGGTGTGGCCCATCCGGTTTTAGTCAGTTATGTTTAAAGAGTATATGGCTAGGCCTTTCCTTCTAGTCTGCCTTAGCCTGGAAGTGCCACTGAAACCTGTCCATCAGGACTGACTCTGGGGGTATTTGAAATACCAGGGGCATGGCCACCAGCATTGTTGCCACATACAAGCCATTAAATAATATGGTGAACTGGCAGACCGGTGATGGAGGATGTGCTAGTCCAGGTAGACTAGAAAAACAAATCCAGAGGCTATCATGTGCGTAAGAGAGAACTTTCTAGCAAAGAGCAATTGTACATTAAGAAAATATCCCAGTCCAGGTCAAGTCCATAAGTCCAATATTAGCCCATATGTCCATTCTTCAGACTCACACAGCAAATGCAATGATGCCAAATTCAGGAAAAAAGATCATAGACCAGTGGGTGGAAAGTCTTATGGATCAAGTGGCGGTGGAAGCCTCTCAGCACTGACATGGGTTGCCACGTGGCTCCTCCAGCTTCAGGGCTCTGGCTCCCTCAGAGTAGCACATCTGGCTTGTCAGCAGGAATGTCTCCTAGGGAGTCTGTGTGTTTCTGGCCCTCAGTGAGCTGTTTATCTCTGTGGCACTTCCAAATGAGGTCATCACGCTGTGACCTAATTGACAGGCCAGACTCCACCCTTCTCAAGTTGAGACCAGGTTATGTAACTACCACAGAGGATTACTAGTAATATTTGTATCGTGTATTTAAATCTTATGATAATACAAAGAGGTATTTAAAAAACACTTTCCTCAAAGGAGCCTTGATGACAGAGTTGTTAACCATTCAACTGCTAACTGCAAGGTCAGCGGTTCAAAACCACCAGCTGCTCCCCAGGAGACTCAGTCTGCTTCTGAAAATATAACAGTCGAGGACAATGGTTCTCAACCTTCCTAATGCCGTGACCCTTTAATATAATTCCTCATGTTGTGGTGACCCGCCCCCTCAACCATAAAATTGTTTTCATTGCTACTTCATAACTGTAATTTGCTACTGTTATGAATTGGGTGACCCCTGTGAAAGGGTCATTCGACCCCCAAAGGGGTTGCAACCCACAGGTTGTAAACCACTGGTCTAGGGAACCCCCTCCCAATGGGGCAATTCTCTGTTGATGAGTTGGGTTCCGCTCGATAGTCAGGGGTTTGTTCTTTTAAATTTTCCTGAAGAATTTCACAACGCAGTCATAGAGTAAGGGTGAAGGAGAATGTGTTTCCCACTTCTTTGGTTTTCATCAGGAGGAATTTTCCTTCAATGCTCCCCTGTCTCTCTCCATTGAAATGGGCACCTGAGACACCTGGAGAACTGGGGAGGAATATTCACGTGTTTTTGGTTAACTCTCCTCTTCTTCCCACAGGGACAGGGGTCACCTGCAACTCAGAGGACTATCTTGTCTATTCTGCTGAGGTGAAGGGGAAATCCCCCAGCTATGGGGTTCAGCGAGCAACCTGAGCTATATCCCCCAACTTTGACCCAAGCAGTCATACCGCTAGTATTTTAATTTTGATCTACCACATGCCCCGCCCTCAATTTCTTCAGAACCTGTATTACATACATGTCTGCAACACACACACACACACACACACACACCACCCCCCTTGCCATAGACGACAGAGAACAAGGGCAATTGTTCTGTTTGAGGATTTTTGATTTAGGAGAGTGGGATGTACCATGTTGTTTCTTCCATGTTTAGAACCCCAGACACACCCCGACCTTCTCACAGGGCGGGGGTGGGGGGATGGTGAGAGATGGGGAAATCAGGAATCCCATGACTCAGTCACCACTAAAAAGTTGCTAGTGTGCATTGACACAGATAAGTCTACTGGGATTATTAGATTTCTTGGGTGGGAAATAACCTCAGTCCTTGGCTTCGCCCAAGAAAGAATTGACGCTGAAGCTTGGTTTGTGATCCAAAGAGGGTTTTATAAAGGAGGGAAGAAGTTTCGGGTTTTACAGCCACTGAATATGGGCAACCTCGTGGGACTGCACATCCACACGTGGGAGCCTGAGGTCAGAGAGACCGCAGCATTGCCCAGTGGGCACAGGACCGGAGCTGAAGGCAGAGAAGAAGGGGAGGAAGAGTTGGGGTTTCCCAGGGTATTTGAGGCCTGTGGCTGGGAGGCATCATCAACGGTATTGATTGACCCCATCAGGTGAATTAAGCCTATCTGGGCCTAATTTGGGCCACCCAGGTGTACTGCCCACCTGGCTGGGGCTTGAATGGGGGCGTACCCAGTTAGCCCTTATGGCTGGCTAAGGGCTCACCTGATTCTCCTCCAACCTCCTGTAGGGGGCCTTCAGGCATGGAGAGGGACAACCCCCATGTTCCTGCCTCTTCCTACCTATCAGGATCATTATCAGTCAAGGGGACAATCAAATGACAAAATAACTTACCCAACTTATGTTCCAAGCATAAGCTTCTGTGGGGACAACCCAATACAATCATGGATGCCCCATATGATCCCGTTTCTAACTTTCTCAAGCAGCTACCCAATGTTTCCTTGTGCTTCCAATCAATGAGTGCCCATTCCCAGCATGGAACGATGACCAGGACTTGTAATTATATGGTGGTGAGTGTGTATTCCATGTTCAGATATATATATATATATATATATATATATATATATATATATATATATATATTTCTTGAAGAACTAACTTACTCATCCTTCCATCAATTCTCTTGGGTGCCAACACATCCCCAAACTCCAAACTCCCTGCCCCCTAGTCAATTCTGACTCATAGCAGCCACATAGGACAGAGCAGAACAGTCCTTTGGGTTTCTGAGACTGTAACTCTTTATGGGACAGGAAAGCCTCATCTTTCTCCCATGGGGAGGTTGTTGGTTTCTAAGTGCTGACTTCAAGGTGAGTAGCCCAATGAGTAGTGCACTAAATCACCGAAGTTCTAGCACAGAGTAGGTACTCAACGAAACGTGATTTAGAAAAATCATGTCTGGTGCATCTTGCTGAGGGCCTACCTCTCTCTCACTGCCCCTGTACCTGACCAAGTGTGATGGCCTTTACCTTGGACTGGTACGTCCTGACAACATGTCCAAAGTATATGAGATGACGCCTCGCCGTCCTTGCCTCTGAGGAGCATTCTGGCTGTACTCCTTCCAAATCAGATCTGTCTGTTCCTTTGGCAGTCCATGGTCCTTTCCACATTCTTCACCAGCACCACCATTCAAAGATATTGATTGTTCTGATTGAAAATATCACAGCTCAGGTCAGGTGCACATTATTCTTCAAAGTAATATCCTTGCTTTTCAATATTATAAAGAATCCATAGCTATCTAAAATGATATTAACTATTCCTTGGTGAGATAAAAAAAATTACTGCATAATTGAAATAAGCGATTACCTTCAAAATAGTAAAATTAAATGTAGTCTAGTTAAGATTTTTTTCTTTTGCCTTAGCTGTACATCCTAATTTTTCCTCTATTAAGCTTGATTCCTTATGTAATTAAAATGTTTAATTATAATTCAATGCTAATTATCAATGGCACGTGCTTTTTTGAAACACAGAATAAATCTAATGCAACGGAAAGTTATTCATGAAAAGGTCCATTTCTGGCCAGATAAGAAAATAGAAATCATCCAAGAATGAGACAAGGATCCTTGGTGGAGTAGTGGGTTAAACACTGGGCTTTTAACTGCAAGGTCAGTGGTTTGAAACCACCAGCAGTTTCACAGAAGAAAGATGAGGCTTTTACTACCCATAGAAGTAGTTCTACCCTGTCCCTCGGGTCGAGATGAGTTGGCATGGACTTGATGGCAGTGAGTGACTTTCTTTGGTTTGCAGAATGGGGCATGTATTATAGACACTAGTGAACTCCAACACTCTAAGTGGCTGAACAAAGAATGTCAGGAATGTTCTAGCCAAAAAAAGCAAAACAAAGCAACCCATACCTTCAATTTGGATCTAAAAGTTTAAATTCTTTTCTTATAGCTTGGATTCCTCAAAGGTCAACTTTCTCTTTAACACGAACGACTCTGTTAGCTCAAGCCGCTCTCCATTAAAATCAGACTCACGATCATCCAGTAGATGTCAACTCCCAGCGACCTGTAGGGCAGGCTAGAACTGCCCCTGTCAGTTTCTGAGGCTGAAAATCTTCACAGGCGCAGCAAGCCGAGTCTTTCTCGTAGGGAACAATTGTCGGTGTGTAACTGCTGACCTTGCATTCAGAAGCGCAGCTCATGACTCACTAATGAGGGCCCTGCATTTTTGCAAATCCCTTAGAGGAGCGCCGGCATCTTCTCATTCACCCGTAGGCCTGGTGTCTGTCTCACACACCAGAGAGGTCCTATCTAGGCCCAAGTGGTAAATGGCTTCTTCGTTGTCTCCAAAGTAAGTCCTCGCCAGGTGGCAGTTTTCCTGAAGGCTTGACAAAGAAAAGAGGGTTGCCTTGCGATACAACCCAGAGCCACTGAGCGGAGTCTGACTCCAGGTGGTCTGGTGTATGATGGTACTGAACCATTCCCTGGAGTTTTCTTGGATGTCAGCTTCACAGAGCTGTGATCCCTGACTGCCTTCTGAATCTTCAGCCTTTGGCCCCCGCCAGGGACTCAAGTGCAAAACTGAGCCTTCCTGTCCTACAGCCCTTGGGCTAGCAATAACTAATTGCTTAGGCATTCCCGCCTGGGGGTATTTTGCGTATCCACCGCATTGCGGCTTCCTGGACACTTCCTCAATTACTGCTTTCTGCACACCCCACCTTTTTTCTTTTCTTTTTTTCTGATTGTTTCAGCACATTCTCCCAGGCTGCTCTTAGAAGCGGGTGATTCCTTCCTGTTTTACCTGAGCCCTTCAGCTACCCCCTTTGAGGAGGGCCATGGGGAGGCTTTCTAGTCCCGCAAAGAGTTAAGAGCCTCAGAAAGTGCAAGAGGCCATTCTACCCTGTCCTGTAGGGTCACTCTGAGTCAGCATCAACTCAATGGCAGTGAGGGGTTTTTGTTTGTTTTTAGAAATGCCAGATGCACCTTAAGAGTTTGGTCCTAATAAAAAAATGGATGTCTTAGGGATTTGTTACATCCTTAAGATCCTTATGCGGACCAAACATCAGCCTGCTTTCAAAGGTTATAAGACAAAGTCTCTTGAAAACATACCATTGTTTCTAGTCCAGGAGCAGTTTCTTTAAACTCACAATCTTTTCATCTGTTTCTCAGGGAGTTCTTTCTCCTGTAGAAGAAATGCTGAACTCTGCAGCTGCTAGCTACATGGTGGACCCATCCGCCTCTCCGTGGGAGGAAGAGGACACAGTCTACGCTCCTGAAGATTACAGCCTTGGAAACCCAGTGGGGCAGCCCTCCTCCTCCCTGTATGTTTGCTATGAGTCAGCAGGACAAGATAGCAGTGAGTCTGGCTTTGAGTTCTCAATCCTGTTAGAGATCCTTTGACTCCAAGAATTAAAAGTAAGAGCCCACGTTGTTATGGTTATAAAAACTGAAAACCCAATCCAAACACTTCGCCATTGAGTCAAGACTGACTCATAGTGACCCCATAGGAAAGAGCCAGACTGCTCCTGGGGGTTTCTGAGACTGTAGCTCTTTACAAGGGGAGAAAGATCTGTCTTTCTCTCCCATTTGATTAAGATGTTTTGCACAAAATACTCGGTCTTCTACCTTATCTCATGGGAGGAGTTGGAAGATATTATGCTGAACGAAGCCAGTCAAACGCAAAAGGACAAGTACAACACAAGTCCACTGAGGGACGTTCAAACAGCAGAATGGGCATAGGGGAAAAGATACATCTTGCACAGTTTCAGGGCTGAGGACCAGATACTCTGGCAAGAGCCAGACTAAACACAATGATGCATACGTCATCCAAAATATATTTTTTTAAGATGTAGCTAGCTCTGGTGCAGAAAGGCATCTCCTTCCTCCCTCCCCCTCATCCTCTCATATGCCTCTATGGTCCACAGAGGGGTAGGGGAAGAAAACAGATGGCAATGGGGGAACAGGGCACTAATTCACCTAAGGCACTAATCCACAGGAAAGGGAGAGAGAGAATCGATTGCATTCTGGTGCACCAAGCCTTGAGGCCAGCATTCTAAGCAGCTCCTCTGCAGAGAGCACTGACTACAGGGCTGGCCCCAGCTTGAGACATGACATCCCCTCCCTAGACGACAGTGCTACAGAGGACAGCACTGGGATACAGTGCAGGGAGAGGGGCCGGCATGACCCGCCCACATGGGGGAGTGCAACAGACCAGCAATGGGAGCAAGAAGTCCCTGAGGAATCTCAATAGCAGGCATCTGACTTAGGGAAGTGCTTGGCACCTCATCTGAACTGGTTGGGGGGTACTCACAACGGGGTGGGAGGTAGAGCACCAGACTGCTCCAGTCTTGACTGCAGGACCAACACTGGGGTTTTGTGGAAGGCGCACCCTCAGACACGAACGCCGAGGACTAAAGGGGGGTGAGTGCTGTTGGGTGAGTAGTTCCTGGGAGATGGTCCCTGAGGGAAAAGGGGATGGATGGATGGATTGTCTCGGGGCCTGCTTACGATTTTACAGAGGGATACTCATCTACTGGGGCCAGGGCAATCGTTTGACATGGAACTGTTAGCATGGCCTCTTTTTCTTTATTTTTCTTTTGTTGTTGTTTTGCATTTTTTTCTTTCATTTATTTTTTTGCCCTCTCCCCTCTCCTTATGGTCCACAAATTGTTGTTTTTCTTTTTGATGTCTAGCTATATAAGATAGACAGCTAAAATTGGATAATTAATGCCAAAGAGATGGCAACTGGATCGAAGGTTGGGGTGGAGGGGACAGAGGAGAGGAGAATGCAGAGGGAGGGAAGCAATGAGCCAATAACAACAGGGACAGGGGAATAGAAAGGGATCTAAAAGTGATGGAGAAGAGGGGGTAGCGTTCCTAGTCATAGTTGATCAATAGAAGTGTATCCCAGAGGAATTACCGAGAGGCAAACTATGGGTAAACATGCTAGCGGGGTAGGAGGAAAGAAAAAAGAAATACAGGAAAGAACAAGAGAGTACAAATTATAGATAAAGATATAGATGTAGATGTAGATATAGATATAGATTATAGATGTAGATGTAGATGTAGATAGAGATAGAGAGATAGAGATAGATAGAGATAGAGATAGAGATAGATATAGATATAGATAAAGATATAGATATATAGATATAGATATAGATAAAGAAAGGCGTATTTGTCACTGTATGTTATATACATATGTAAACACAACAAGGAAGCAGATGGGCTTTGGGATTCCACTTTAACCTTGCCTCAGTATAAGAATGGTTTGCTCTAATAATGTGGCAATGTATAATACACACCTTTCCAACATGATCACTGAAGAAAAATGGGTGCATAAGCAAATGTGGTGAAGAAAGCTGATGGTGCCGGCTATCAAAAGATATAGCATCTGGGGTCTTAAGGCTTGTAGTTAAATGCATGTCCATCTGGCAGGGAAGCAACAAAGCGCACATGGAAGATCGCACACCAGCCTACGTGATCATGAGGTAGAGACAAGAATAGGTATCAGAAGTTCAAAATCAAGAAACCAAATTGAAGTGAAGGAGCATAGGCAAAGTGGAGACCCAAAAACCATCTGTAAGGTAATTGGAGAGTCCCTCACAAAAGGCCCATTTGGAAGGGACGATATATCCAGGGTGCAGTGTAGCACTGTTGAAAACATTAGTATCCTCTAATTCTTTAATATTTCCTCCCCCTATTATTATGGTCTTAGTTTTACCTCATTAGTCCTGTTTAGACCTGCATATGTTCATTTGTATAATTAAGATGATTGGATGCATGAATCCAAGACAGATATTTCCTTTTAGAAATATTAATGAGAGTAACGAATCCCTGAAGGTATAGAAAGAGGGGGGAGGAAGCGGGGGAGGGAGAACTAATAACAATGATGACCATATAACCCCACTCAAGGGGAATGAAGAGCAGCATGGCAGGTGTAAGATACAGGGGAAATAAAGGAATAATAATAATAATAATATTTAACATAACACGGGGGAGCTGATATCAAAGAGTGCAAGAAGAGTTTTGAAAATGATGATGGCAACGATTGTGCAATCACGCTTGATCGAATTGATCTATGGATTGTTATAATATCTGTCAGAGCTCCAAATAAAAAATGGGGGGGGGGAATACTCTGTCTTTAAGAGCTGAATCAACTCCAAGAGGAGTCAGATCCAGTTTCTGCCCGTTATCATCAAAACGCACAGGATCCCTGTGGAATGAGGAAGGCAGAGGGAGCCAAAGGCCTGCCTTCCAGTTCTGCATGGGGCCCACACTGGAGTTAGACTTTCATTTATTCACTGTTTCTGTGGCTGAACTTGACCATACGTCGTTCAGACTCAGACCCCACTTCTATTATTACACTCTTAGGCAAGGCAGGATTATTGGCCATCATATCTGGCCACTTGCCTAGAGGGGCATGGATCAATTCATGTATCCATTCTTCTTAGTGACAGAGCTTGAAATAGTGCTAGTGCGCGGGTTAAAATGTGATTTTCCCGCAAATTAACAATTCATGTTCTTAAACCTCCTAGTGGTAAAAATGAAGCTCTAAAAGAGATTGGACTTTCCATGATTTTTCTTCTAGTGACAAAGACTCACGTTAGATTTCAGTCTAGCCTTGCCTGATTTTTCTGTACTAATAGGCGGTGTAACAGGTTATGGTGGTGGACTGCTAACCACAAGGTGAACAGTTCAAACTCACCAGCTGCTTCTGTTTCCGTAAAGATTTACGACTTTGGAAACACGCAGGGCCAGGTCTGCTGTGTCCCGTAGGGTGGCTCCAAGCCAGAATAGATTCGATTGGCAGTGAGTTTTGAATTGATTAACATCCCAGATGTCTATACTCTTATCACATTCACACAGATATTGGCTTAGCATGTTGGCAGTGGTATTAGAATAGGAGCAGGGCATGCCCTATCTTTGCCATTCACTCCCCGTCGCCTAATTCTATATGTGTACATATTTTCCTTCTTTGCTTTCTGCTTTACCTATGAGTCTATCACTTCTTTGATGACACATTTCTCAGGCAGGAATTATGTATCATGCACTACCTTCTGCTACATTTAAGTCTCTGTTTACCAACTGGTTTGGATCCCAAACTGCCCACATTCTATTTAAGGCCTGATGTAGTGCAGAAAACACGTCATTCTGGTGTAGCAGAGAAGAAGCTCCGGGCTTCCTTAGATCAAAGGAGACTTCGGTTCTGTTTAAACAGAACAGACAGAGAATAAACACCTTCGTTTTGGTTTGGGGCTTGCGTTACCAGTGACCAGCATTTTTGTTTATAAAGAGAAAGAAAAGGAGAGGCAGTTCTGGGCCTGGCTTGGCTGCTAAATTGGTACTTGATGTTGGACAAGCCAACATGGCAAATGAGGAGTCTGATCATCAGACTGAGGGGCCCTGGTGGTTCTGTCATGTCATCATTAGACTACCAGCCAAGAGGTCAGCAGTTCAAATCCACAGGAGGAAGATGAGGATGTCTGACCCTGTAAAAATCGACAACGTCAGAAACGTTATACACGGTCAGCAGTGGTCAGAATGACTCTGTGTCAATGGGTTTGGGATCACCAGAATGCTCTCTCCTCCAGACCGGCCATATGCTTCCTTCAAGTTTCTGTCATGGGATAAACAAAGTGATTATCAATTTCCAGCCCGGCAGGCAGCCAGAGGCCTCCTGGATGTAGGAATTTAATGGTCTGAGACAAACTTGAGAGAGCAGAATACTCCAAGGAGAAGAACCCCCCCCCCCCAATTAAACAAGCTCACTGCCATTGAGTGGGCCCCTGATCATAGTGACTGTGGGAGACAAGGTAGAACTGCCCTGGAGGGTTTTTGAGATAGTACATTTTTACAGGACTGAAAAGCCCCTTGCATCATTTTGATTTGACTAAGCATCCCTCAATTGTGATATAGTGGCTATGTGTTGACTGCCATCCGAAAGGTCAGCAGTTCGAATCTGCCCTCGGCTCCTCGGGTGAAGAACAGGTGCTTCCTCTTCCTGTAAAGAGTTACTGGTAGGAGGTGACCTGAACTTGATGACAGTGAGCTGGTTTTTAGGTTTTTGTTCTTCTTGTTCTTATACTTTTTACCTGAAAATAACACCCTTAAGGCTAAGGCAAAAGGTATTAGACTATGAACCATGCTCTCATCAGTTCAAATCCACCAGCCACTCTGCAGGAGAACGATGAGTCAGTACACCCCGTAAAAATTTAGCCTCTATTTAGGAAACTCTATATTGGGTTACTTGAGTTGGAATTCACTGCGTGGTAGTGGATTTGGGTTTGGGGTTTGGACTGCTTTTATGATAAAGACTTGTAACGATTGCATTGTACTAGTTGGTGCCACGACACCAAGAGATAGAATCTAACATGTCCAGTGTAATACATCGACCTCAACCATTGGTTTTGAATCCCCGCTTTCTCTGACCAGGTTCTGCAGAGCATTTTCAGGGTGCGGTTGGTTTGTCAGACATGTCAAGAAAATCGCCTAGATGTAGTCAGGCACACAAACCTACAACCAATTGCTCTTCTTGTTTGTATTGGAGAGAGAGAGAGAGAGAGAAAGAGAGAGAGAGAGAGAGAGAGAGAGAGAGAGAGAGAGAGAGAACACAGCATGCATTCCCAGAGTGCTTGACATATGTGCAACAAAGGTAAGTCAACTATGACTAGCTGCCACCAAGATCAGATTGAGGTGGGTTTAACTTCAGACCCAGAATCCGGTCTTAGCCATGTTCTCATTTTTTCTGTCTGACCTCGGGTATGTCACTTTCTTGCCAATAATTTCAATTTGCTCACCTCTGAAGTGACGATAAAAAAAAATCTACTGGTCACACGACCTCATGACTAAGATCCACCGCTTGTCAGGTGGTCATACTGTGGTGCCTGTGTGTTGCTGTGGTGCTGGACTTGATGTCCCTGGTCCTTCGAGGGAGAGCAGGGTCATCCAACGTGTTTTCAGCGGCGCCTCCAAACTAAGACTAAACATGAAGAAAGTCGTGTCTGTCCGCTTATGCACAGTATCAAAGCCTTTCTAGACAACGTAGACCTAATGAGTAGAAGGAGAATATTATCAGAGATCGTGCTATAAGAAGAGTCCCTCTGGTGAGACCGAGAAAACCAAATTTACTGCCATCAAGTTGGTGTCGACGCATAGCGACCCTGTAGGACAGGATAGAACTGGCCCTGTGAGTTTCCGAGACTGTAACTCTTCACAGAAATAGAAAGCCTGCATTTCTCCCATGGAACTACTGGTGGTGTCGAACTGCTGACCTCGGGCTCAGGGGACTGATGCGTAACTCCTACTTTACTAGGGCTCCTTTTAGGAAAGAAGGAGTAATGGAAACAGAAATCAAGGGAAGGAAGTGGAATGAATGATGTTACAGGATCCGGATTGCGATCAACAGGCTGAAACAAGAGGTTATTTTGAATTGTTGAAGGAAAAATGGATCCGCTATGTAAACCTTCACCAAATTCAAAATTTTAAAAATATATTTTAATAAAATATATTTTAAATGGTACCCCAGTAATTTTTTTTCTGAAAGATTTCAGAGGGTTTGCAAGGCTGTGCCTTTTCTTCACATTTATTTGTGGAATAAAACACACAGAGAAAAGCATGCAAAACATAGCCACACAGCTCAACTCATCGGAACAATGGCGGTCTCTCAGTAAGGGCCCCTCCCCACCTCTGCAGGTGGCCCCTCCCCCTCTTCTCCCTTTCCCTTCCGACTTCACCATCCTCACCCTAGGCTTCAAAGTCTGTTTCTTTTGATCCGAAAACTATTTTTCTTAGTACCTTTTTTTTATATAACAGTGGTGTTATGTTGCATTTGTCTTTGTGAGGTTGACCAACATTGCGGTGCAAAATGTCCACATTTCTCCATGTCATGAGGCATTTGAAATTTTCATTATTATTATTATTTGGGGAGATGAACCATATCCCACTGGGGGTATGCACCTGAGTTCATCGATCCAGTCCTCCACAGACAGGCTCTTTGCTTCTCTCCAGCAGGTTGCTAGTTAGAAAGCGCTGTGACAAACATGGGTGCACATAGATATCTGTTCATATTTTGCTCTTCATTTCTCTGAGTGGAGGGATTGCAGAGTGGTGTGGTATGTCTATTCACTTCTGTTTAAGGAAATACCATACTGTTTCCCACATGACTGTTCAATTCTGCAATACCAATACTAGTGGGCAGCTGTCCTAATCTCTCAGTATCCTCTTCAGCATATCTTATTTTCTGGTTTTGTGTGTTTAATGTTGCCCTCGGTGCTGGCATGGGGGGTTATCACGTCATTCTTTTTGTTTCTCCTTAGAGAGGGTGGTCTTGAGCATTTCTTCCGATAATGGTTGGCCGCCTGGATGTCGTCTGATGTTAGTGCATTTTTTGTTTGCGTCTTCTGCCCATTCTGATCGGATTATTTGTATTTTTCTGATAGAGGTTTTGCAGTTTTCTATAGAGTTTTGAGAGTAGCCCTTTAGCTGATAAAAATTTCCCCCAATCTGTAGGTTCCCATTTCACTCTTTTGATCAAATCTTTTGATGAACATAAGTGTGTTTCTAGGTGGTCCCAGTGATCTGTTCCTTAATGTGGATGTTTTTCATTGTTTATAGTATATTTATGTCCCAAGCCCCTTGAGTTTGTTCCTATATTTCATTGACGATCATTATAGTCATAGGGCTTATGTTTTGATCTTTAATCCATTTCTGGTGTATTGTTGTTTTTTTATATGGTGTGAGGTATGGATCCTGTTCCACTCATGTGCAGGTGCAGAGCCAGTGACACCAGCACCCCTTGTTGAAAAGTATATCTCTACTCATTTAATATGTTTCAGTCTTTTATAAAAATTTCAGTGTTTGTAGGTACTTGGTTGTGTTTCTGAGTTCCCCGTTACTCTGATCTACATATTTAATACTATATCAAACCAAACTGTTTTCATGTCTGTGGCTGGTAAATCATCCACAGTCTGTTTCTATTAGTTGCAATTAAACATCCTAATTTATGAAGCCATAGAACTTCCTTGCAAGAATATTCCTTAGAAGTTGCCTTCCAGAGGAGAGTTTAAATCATGAGTGTAGTGTGTTTTTGCCTCATGCCATACCCAAAGGGACCAGTTTTTAGGCAAACGGCCCAATGGAGGAGAAGCCAGATGTTGTTACCCAACTGTGACATCTGGACGTGACCCAGGAGGGCCATTTGCCAGATTACGGAGTGTGCCTCGTTGGGACTGGCATGACTGGAACGATCGTCGGCCCACAGGCAGGCAGAAGCCTGTTCCCTTCTTTGTGGGTTTTCAGTCCTTGGTGAGTCTTCATTCTCCAACCTCCCCTTTGCCGATTGACCTTAAGGCTGAACATGAACTTGACCACCATCGACACTGCCTCTGTCATTTGCTCATTTGAAAAGTAGTGAGGGGCCTCACAGATGAAGTTGCAGTTAATGTATGCAGGGGTAGCTCATCTTCCCCACATCCTCGGGAGAATGGAATTCCGGACTCAAGCTCATTTATTTCCACAAGCAGGGGCGTAAGAAGGGGAAAACCAACTTTGCAGAACAAAACCCTGCCAACTCTGACCCTCGCCAAGTGATTCAGACCAACAATGCTAGTGAGGACCTGTGTGTCCCCTGATGGCATAGCATGAGAAGGGTACCCTGTCTCTGTGATACTGAAAAACAAACACGCAAAAACTATAAGCCCAGTCTAGTCGCAGAAAATACGTTTTTTATAGTCAAGTTGCAGAGAGGAAGAAGTCTGTTCTCTACCCTTTCTTCTTCTGCGGGCAATCTCTTTTTATATTCAGAGTCGAGCCTCAAGCACTTTCCCCACCTAGCCCGAATACTCGAAGTTACTTAAGTTAAAAGGCTCAAGGTCAAATTCTGCAGAGACCAGGTAAAAAGAGTGTCAGCGGGTGAAAGAAGTTCAAGAATGTAAAAATTGAGCACTGTTTGTTAGCTATTTTTGCACTTCTAGAAGACTCATAAGAAAGCACTGCCATCCAGTCGATTCAGATGCAGAGGGACCCCGATTCCTGAGTCGCTGAGATAGTCAATCAGCTGATAATCTTAACTTTTTCCTGATGAGCAACTGCTGGGTTTGAACCTCAGAGCTTGTGGTTAGCAGTTCAACTCTTACCCAACAGTGCCACCTATGGATGCTATGACTTTCCTGCCTTACCATCCAAGGTGCTTAATGGTAAATGATAACCACTATGGAATGGCAGTACTGCGTGGTTTGGGGTGTATATGGAGTTCTTCGTGAAATTAGTAGTTCACATCAGTTTTTAATGTCTGAGTGGAGGCTTTTGGCCAAAAAAGAATATTTAAGTACTTTGGGCTTCGGTTTATTAAAGTATACATTTTAAGATCCAAGCTTAAGTCCTAAGTTCAACATACAAACTTTTATTCTAATTACTAGTCTATTATGGTTTATAGGAAAGAATAATAATTATAATTTGTTGTTTGGTTATTCTTTGATGCAATTAAAAAGTAAATCGCATTTGCAAAAGAATTAAATGACCATAACACTTTTAAAAGGGTTGGAGACCACTCCCTGTTGTAGGTAGTCTCTAAGACAATCCAAGCCAAGGACCCTTTTTTTTTTAACCATTTTATTGGGGACTTGTACAGATCTTATCACAATCCATACATACATATTCATTGTGTCAAGCACATTTGTACATTTATTGCCATCATCATTTTCAAAACATTTTTTACTACTTGAGCCCTTGATTTCGGCTCCTCGTGTTTTCTCCTTCCTTCCCCCACCCTCCCTCATAAACCCTTGATAATTTATAAATTTGTTTTCATGTCTTATACTGACTGATGTTTCCCTTCACCCACTTTTCTGCTGTCCATCCCCCTGGGATGGGGTTATATGTAGATCACTGTGATCGGTTTCCCCTTTCTCCTAACACCTCCCTCTTCCCCTTCTGGTATCGCTACACTCACTATTGGTCCTGAGGGGTTTATCTGCCCTGGATTCCCCATGTTTCCAGCTCTTATCTGTACCCATGTACATGCTCTGGCCGAGCTGGATTTGTGAGGCAGAATTGGGGTCATGATAGTGTGGAAGGAGGAAGCATTAAAGAGCAGGGAGAAAGTCGTATGTTTCATCAGTTCTATACTGCACCCTGACTGGCTAGTCTCTTATTTGTGAGCCTTCTGTAAGAGGATGTCCAGTTGTTTACAGGTGGGCTTTGAGTCTCCACTCCACACTCCCCCTCATTCACATTGATATGTTTTTTTTGTTCTGGGTCTTTGATGCCTGATACCTGATCTCATTGGCACCTCATGATCACCCAGGCTGTTGTGCTTCTTTCATGGGGAGTTTGTTGCTTCTCAACTAGATGACTGCTTGTTCACCTTCAAGCCTTTAAGACTCAGACAGTATCTCTTTTGATAGCCGGGCACCATCAGCTTTCTTCACCACATTTCCTTCTGCACCCACTTTGTCTTCAGTGATTCAGTTGGGAAGCTGAGCATCACAGAATGCTCACAGAATGTTACTAGAAGAAAGTGTTCTTGCATTTATGGAGTACTTGAGTAGAGGCCCAATGTCTGTCTGCTACCTTAATACTTAACATACGAATATATGTACATAAATCGGTTTCCCCATCATCATATATAAATATATTACATATGTACATGCCTGTATTCAGACCTCACCTCTTCTAATTCTTTCCTCTATTTCCTTTTACTTTCTTCTTGTCTCATTATCATGTTAGGCCTTCATTTGGGTTTCACTAATTCCTCTCAGTTACATTGGCCTTGATCAAGCCCTACTAGGTATCCTATGCCCTCCTTGCCATTGATTTTAGTTCACTTGTTGATCTCTTGTCCCTGGGTTTACTAACACCCACTATCTTTCTCCAGTTTCCCCTTCTCCCATTCCCCCTGGAATCACTGGTCCATTGTTTTCTCCTCCAGATTGTTTATCCTGTCCATCTTATCTAAGCAGACATGCAGAGACAATGATAAGCACAAAAACAAGACAGAGCCAAATCAAACAACAACAATAAAAAAAAATAAACACCCCAAAACACAAAACAACAAAACCAATGACAAAAATAAACAAAGAAAAGAAAAGGCTATAAATAGTGCCAGGTCTGTTTGTTGACCTTGAGAAGTGTTTTCCAGCCCAGTCTGATGGGGTGCCATGCCCTGGCCCCAAAGTCTATTTTTAACATTCCCTGGTGATTTCATTGCTTTGTTCCCCTTGCTGCTCTGTTGTACACCCTTAGCGTTTCGTCTTGGTGTGGTGGGGCCAGATCGGGCACAGTTCCTGTATTGTGCCTCCAGTGTTGTCCCTTGGAGCACTATGGGTCAGTGAGAGATGTCATGTCTCAGGGGGTTTGGGACGTGGCCCTGTGGTCCTCTCTGTGCATTGGATGCTCTGAGCAGGAATATCGTCCTCGGGGCTGGTGGGCCAAAATGTGTTCCACTCTCTCTCCTTCCCTCTTCATGTGTTCCTGTGTGCTCTGATCAGACGTGCCCCTCTCTCTGAGCTGTAGCTTCAGTGGTGTCCTCTGAAGTGAAATTTTCTGGGGGTAGGGATGGGTTGTCCACATAGTTGGGATTTGGGCTGGCCCCAAAGACCTCTCTATTGATTCTCTGCTTCATGCCAGTGCGTTGCATTCACATCTTGGCACTCTGGGTTGAAGTCTGGTCCCTCTCTCCCTCTCCTGTGGAGACAGAATCAACACTCTCCCCTTGTGTGGGTTAGTTCCCTGTTCCCCGGCTAGCTATGTCTTTTCTTTTCTTATCCCCTCCTTTTTAGTTGGCTGCCATATGTATCATTGGATTGGAGGACCTTTTTTCAGCTCTTCAGGCCCTTATGTAATACTCACATTGTCCTCTTGGGTGTAAGAGCCCTGGTTGCACTACCAGGTTGGGGTTGAACTGATAGCTGTGAATCAACTATTTGAATCAACTTTTTGCACTTGAATTTGAATCAATTATTGATTTGAATGCATTTGAATCAACTATTGCTGAAGCATGCCTGGGGATTTCCTTCTCGTGAAGAGCATACAGCAAAAATGATAATTGGGCTCATTTTGAGATGAAGTTCTCTAGAGACTGCCATTTCTGTCTTCACTTTGCTTGTGTGTTTTCGCTCCTACTCTGTTAGATTGTTTGCTCCGAGCGAGCGAAGCCAGCTGCCGTGTTGCAAGGCGGCCTGTGGAGGGCCCCCGTGGGACGCTCAGAAGCTTTTCTTCTGAGGGTGCCACGTGAGTGAGCTTGGGTCCTGAAAGTACTGCAGCCAATATCTGAGTCAGACCCAATCAGCACAGCTGCGCCCCTGAATGACAGCCAGGTGATATATAAGCTGCAAAGTTTGGGGGTGATGCAATCGTGGATAAGGAATAGACTTTAAACAGATTTGATTTTGAATTTAAACACTTTAAATACTAAACAGGATGCTCTAGTTTTGGAAACAAATAATCCCCAGCACCGAAACAACTCCTACCATAAAATATAATCAAATTCCCTTGGACTTTTCATCTTCAAATGATAAAACTCACATGTCAAATCCTCTAACATATGAATGCACTGCATCAAGTTGAATCTACTAGTGATCCAATAAGACAGGGTAGAACTGCTTCTGTGGGGTCACTCTCTACAGGAATAGAAAGACTCATCTTTCTCCCATCTAACATACAGAGTTATGTTAATAAATATGCACAGATTTCTCCTAAACTTAACAAAACTGTTAATATTATGAGTTTTAGCAAATCTCTGTTTAATTATAAATTTCAGAAACCCCTAAAGCAATTATGAAAAGGAGAAGTGTAAGAGAGATATGCGCATCCAAGCTCTTGGGTATTTTATAATCTAAATGGCCCCCGATCTTCAAAGGTTCAAAGGAAGAAGTCAAGAAAGCTTGAGAAAACTGTCCCTCACTGAAGCTGACAAGGAGACAGGAGGGATGAATAAACCACGTGTCTCTGAACCATGTTTCTAGTGAAACTTGAGTGGGATATGACGAATAGATGCTAATAAAGTATCAAGAATGTTTTCCTCATTATTTTGAGGCTGTTCTTGTAATTATATTTTAGGAAGCATATACTAAATAGGAACTCTGGTTGCTCATTGATTAAGTCACAAAGGCTCAAACCGATCAGTTGCACTGTGAGGGAGAGATGATGGCAGTCGGCTTCCAAACATTGACAGCCTTGAGAATCCTCTGAGTTGGAATCAACTCGATTGAAGTGGGTTTCCTTTGGGGGGGGGTATATATAAGACTGACAATTCCCCAACTTGGTGAATTTATTGAGCAAGTGGAACTCTTCTGCTTGCCTGGCAGGAGCAGAAACGTCATAAAACGTCATACGCCTACCTGAGGATGCAGACGCTTCCGGAATATAAACGCTGAGAACCAAACTCACTGCCAGCAAGTCAAGTCTGGCTCATAGCAACCCATTGGGTGTCCATTAAAATCATTCACGGGGATGTTTTTGGAGTATTGCTCAGAGTTGTTTACTTATTTAAAATTTAGATGGGAAATCACTCAAATACCCAGCCACAATAGAGTGTATTTTGGCACATTTACAAATAAGCATTGTGCACAGCCATGGACTGGAATGAACTGTGGAGACACCCAACAACCTGAATGGATCTTGCACGCCATAGGTTAGGTGCCAGTACCCGCGGGCAAAAACATAGATATTGGACTCTGTGTGAGTGTGTGTGTGTGTGTGTGTTGTTGTTGTTGCTTTCATCCATACAGACTTGGCACTCTAATACAATTTTTATCCCCTCACTTGCCACGAATCTTCTATAAGTCAACAGCTAGACTTGGAAGTTTCTTTTCCACTAAGTTTTCTACTCACACACTGACAACTTTGCATGAGTAAGAGGCGCTCCTGCCGTTTATTTCAAGGTAGCTGTTTCCCTCCTGGTGATCCTTTCTTTGCCCACTCAATATCCCCCCCCCCTCTCTTCCTGTGAAACACCTGCTATTTTTCTCACTGTTTATAGAGACCCTGGAAAATATTTAAAATGCCCTCATATTGATAGTCCTTTTTTATTAGTTGTATCCCTACTCTGTCACCTTCCCCAAAATACATCAAGCTCTTGTGCTCACTCAAGAACTAAAGATTGATACAGGACACAGACATTCGAATATTATCTAAATATATATCACTACTGCAAATAAAAGGAAGAAACTATGTGAATGGTTTAATTTTTAATCACAAACAGATATTATCTTAAGCATTCTTCCTTTAAATTAAGCATAAGCCTTTGAATGATCACAGGAAATGTTGGGCCCAATAAATGCATTAATGTTTCTGTCCCTGGTCTGCATTTTATGATGGGGGTTGGGGAAGCCGCATTATTAATCATTAATGTTATTTCTTATGCTAAGTCATAGGAGGTTCATTTGGTTTTCTCAGCACACTTACCGGTAAATCATCTTTTACTCTTTGAAGAATATCATGTCAACAAATAATTAAAATTTATTGCTATTTTTAAGACAATTTCACTGTAAGTTAGCGTATGTTTTCTCAGAAACACAAGATATTTAACACCCAAGTTAAAATAACTGGTATTTTTATTTCCTTTCTGGTCAAGGAAAAGAGTGCTGGGAACGTCATTAGACATTTCAGTTTTCTACCTGGCCCGTCAAGTTGAATAGGGATGAAGTACATCAGTTCAGTGACGGAGAGAAGATCTGCTTAGAAACCATCATCATAAAGCTGTGCGGCACATATGAAATCTGTGGGGTTTTAATATTGGTGTTGATTTCCTCTTAGAGGCAGGTGACTTGTGGGCTTCTGACGAATAACCACAGCGATAACAATGCCTTTGGGTGGTTCTCCTACTAACAGAAAGGTTCGTGGCATGCGTCCACCCAGACGCAGCTTGGAGAAAGGCCTGGAGATCCACTTACAAAAGCCAGCCATGGAGCAGAGATCTGCTCACCAGGCACGGGGTGGCCGTGAGTTGGGCTCAATTCCAAGGTGTATAGCGAAGCCTATACTTCAGTGAAAAAAAACAAAAACAAATAAAAAACCCCAAACAAACTACCACTACCCAACTCACTGCTGTGGAGTCCATGCCAGCTCACAGCAACCCCCTGTGGTGTCTGAGACTGCAGCTGTTCCAGGAGTGGAAAGCCCAGCTTTCTCCTGTGGGGGGAGGGGGGGTGGTTTCCACCTGCCGACCAATGGATTACAGCCCAATGCTTGACCACGACACCACCCGGGCTCCCGTATAAGCTTTTAAAATCGTCCTCTGAAGAGCCAGGCTGATGTTCTGCGAGCGTAGAAGACAGGGCTACTCTTTGTATCCTGCCACACGGCTCATGTTCTCTGAGTCACAGATTGCAAAGGGGGATCTGGTCTGGTTTGAAGATCCTTCCAGAGGGCCTCCCTGGAAGAAGACCCTGCTTTGTTGTTGTTCTGGGGCGCAGTCCAGTTGGTTGCAGCTCACAGTGATCCTATTTGGAAGACAGCTACCTGCCCAGCCAACGAGAGACCCCGTATTTGTGCCCATTCCAGAGAAGGGTGACCCACCCGAGTGTGGACATTACCTAAGAGTGTCCTTCATCTCAAACGCCGGTAAAACGTTGCTGAAGACCATTCCACAGTGGTTGCAGCAGTACATCAACGGGGAGCTGCCAGAAATTCAAATTGTTCTCAGAAGAGCAAGTCGAATGAGGGATATCTTGCTGACATCTGATGGATCTTGGCTAAAAGTGTAGGACACCGGAAAAATGTTTAATTGTATTTTATTGTCTATACAAAGGCGTTCGACTGTGTGGATCATCACAGACTATGGGTAGCGCTGCAAACCATGGGGACTGCAGAACAATTGCGTTGTGCTCTGTTGGAACCTATAGAAGGACAACCATTCAGACAGAAGAAGGAAGCGCCGTTTTCTTTTTCACAGTCAGGAAAGGTGTGTATCAGGGTCGCAGCCTTTTGCCATACTTATAAGTCTGTACGCTGAGCAAATAATCCAAGAAGCTAGACTACATGAAAAACTTAAGGTATCAGGATCAGAGAAAAGCTTATCAACCACCTTGGAGATGCAGAAAGCATGCACTTGCGTGCTCAATGTGAGGAGCACCCGAAGCAATTGCTAATGCAGATGAACAACGGCAGCCTTCATCTACAGCATGGATTACAACTCAGTGTAAATACAACCCAATTCTTCATGAGGCCAAGAGACGCTGTGCAACACAGAGAAAAGATGGATGTTCTTTTGCTTGGCTCTACAATCAATGCTGATGGAGGCAGCAGTCAAGAAAGCAGAGGACATCGTGGATTGGGCAAATCAGCTGCACAAGTCTTCCTTAAAGTGTAGTTTGATCGCTTGCTTTTTATTTCACAAGGATTGGAAGATGCTGTTGTCACACTATCAAGCATCCAGAGTGGGACTGAGTTCAATGATAGGCTTGTCTCTGAATGGTCACCACGAGTCGGCATCGACTCCATGGCAGTGAGTTCAGTTTGGGTTTTGGTTGGTCCAAAGCCTCCCACACAAAGATCCTGGGACAGCCCGAGGATGGTGGGGCGACTCCATTTTTTGTCTCTGCTCTCCCAAGCTGTCCTCTCTGCTCCCTTCTCCCTGGGTGCAAAGCGCCAGCTGGTCTGGGTGGCTCTATGAGTTGGGGTGATTGAATTACCTGTTCAAAATGAACCACTCCATCTCGCCATGAGGCGGTTCTTTTAACAGATGGGCTGAATGAGGTGGTTCTTTTAACAGACGGGCTGCGAACTGCAAACCAAATAACCCCTGGGGTCAGCTGTGTGCTAAGGGGTGTAATCATTCACAATCATCTGCCAATTGCTGCAGAGTGATTGAGATTTTGCTAAGCAGTCACCGCCTGCAGCCTTGCTTGCTGTCACACCTCCTAGATGGCATGGCGATGGCGACTCACCTGTCTTAGGGCTTGCTGTGTCTGTGCAATCATTGCCTTAAGCTGACAAAACATTGCATTGTATTAATATTTAAAATTAAAATCAATGATTATACTCTTGCAGAAGGCTGCTGCTGAAAGCATTGCATTTTCTCATTAATATTAATTTGTAGTTTGTAGAGAAATGGCTGAACAATTGAGCTACACACATATAATTCAAATATTGATTAACTGAGTCATAAATCTGCGATCAGGAAAGAAATTGCTTTTAATGGCCTGTGTGGACGGTCTGGTCTTTCTCAGCCCTTTCATAATCCATCACGCTTTGGTACTAACCTGTATTGTCCTTGTATTGTTTGAGTAGGTGTGTTCCAAACAAATATTTTTCAATTTGGGGGCCAGTTTTCATTTAAGGTGCCAATAACGACATAGGGGGTCGTTAGTAAGCACTTGACATGAAGGCATTATGACCCTGATATCAATAGTACCATCATCATCCACCATGCCTTTACTGACTATGTTTTAAGAACCTGGCATCGAACTAATCATCTGATTGTTCATTCAGGACAATGATGGTACTGGTCCCACATTGGTAGGCTCCTTAGCTTGACTTTTTTTCCCCTTAATTGTGGTCATTAAATTCGACTACAGTTGAATCGGTGGCACAGTGGGTTCCGAGTTGAGCTGTTAACTGCAAGGTCAGCAGTTCCAGTCTACCAGCCTCGCCTTGGGAGCAGGTGACCCTTGCTTGCTCCCATCAAGATTTACAGCCTCAGACACCCAAAGGGGCAGTTCCACCCTGTCCCTCAGGGTTGATTTGTGTCAGAATCAACCCCATCGCCGTGAGTTGGGTCTGAGTTTGTGATTCTGGTTCAATTAGGCAAGCAGCGGTCCAGAAACTGCTAAGCACCTAACAACATGTTTAAACTATAAATGTACAATGTACCATGTTGGTATGTTGGAATGTGTATCACTGCCATCAATGACATATCTGACCTGCTCTGACTTTCCTATTTCCATAAAGCAGGGAATCAGACAAGCTGCCATGTTCCATCTTTCTTTACCTACTCGGACACCATCTATTCCTCCCACGCCACTCTCTAGCTAGCAGTGCCGGGTTCATAACCCACAACAACAGCCACACACTACTCACATACAATACTCACAGCTAAAGGGATTTATTAGGGAAACTACTGGGTCATCACAAATTAGATCAGCAAACAATAAGGACACAGTCATCATTCTCCAGCCAGCAGCCAAGGTCCTTGGGCTTTGCCTCCAGAAGCCAGGAAGCCAGGCTGCCTGTCACTCTGTCCCACAGTTCCATCGTCATGGGCCAGATAAGGAAAAGGTTCCCCATAGTCTTGACACTGCTCCTCTGGGTGAATGAGGTGGGGGGGCAGAGTTGAGACTCAACGCCCATCTGTAGACAATTGGACTTCCCTTCACAGAAGGGTCACAAGGAAGGGATGAGCCATCCAGGGTACAGTAGCACCAACAAAACACACAACATTCCTCTAGTTCTTTAATGCTTCCAACCCCCCTTCCACTAACACGACCTAGCTATACTTTACATATCTGGCTAGATCAGAACATGTACACTAGTACAGACAAGAGCTCTTGACCCATGAAATCCAGGACAGATAACCCCCTCAAGAACAGTAATGAGAGCAGTGATTCCATGAAGGTTGGGGGGAGAAGGGGGAGAAAGCGGTAACTGATTGCAATGATTGACATACAATCCCTCCACCCTTGGGACAGTCAACAGAAATGTGGTTGAAGGGAGACAGCAGATGGTGTGAGATAGGAAAATAATCATAATTATACATTATCAAGGGTTCATGAGGGTGGAAAGGTTGGGTAGGAAGGTGGGAAAGAGGCACTGATACCAAGAGTTCAAATGGAAAGAAAATATTTTGGAAATGATGATGGCAACATATATACAAATGTGCTTGACACAGTGGATGGATTATGGATTATGATAAGCACTGCAAGAGCCCTAAATAAAATTATTTATTAAAACAAAAAATATTCACTCTACTGCACTCACAAGGTACACAAAACAGTAATGTAAGGTCTGTCTTGGGCGAAGTATGTTGAAGGCCTTTAAGACTCAGCCTTGGAACGGCTGAGAATTCTCATGACCTATGTGTCAGTGTTTGATTTCTTCTGTGACTTTATATTTTGAACAGACTGTTAACAACAAGGACAAGAAAGTACGCAAGGTCTGGGAAAAACAGGTTGTTTAATTTTCTCAAGGATGTCTGGCTCGGCGGAAGATAGAGTTGCTATGTGTATCAAATGTGCTTGCTTACCAGTGAGATAATGAACCCCGGTTGTTTCTGCATGGATATAAGGAGTGTGCAGAATAAACTCGGGTGCTTCAGTCCATCAGACTGCTGCCCTCCCAATACTTTCTGTCTCTCTTTTTTCCCCTTAATCCTCACTCCCCTTTCAGGACTGTTCGACTTGTTGGCTGACTCCGACAAAAGTACAGCTAGAATGCGCCTCAGAAGTGAGGAGGCTGAGACATCATCTCGCATATTTTGGACATGTTAACAGAAGAGGCCAGTGCCTGAGAAACGATCTTGGGTTTGGTGAAGTAGACGGTCAAGGAGATAGATAGGCAGAATGGCTACAACAATGGCTTCAAACATAACAGCAATGGTGGGGGGAGGGGCATAGGACCAGGCAGTGTTTCATGCCGTTGTGTTAACTTGATGTCACCTAACAACAACACACTGGCCTTATGGTAGTGGAAGTGGAGCTCCACAATCTCTTTCAAGTCCTCCTGGCAATCCCTATACACACTACGCTTAGCTCTCAGCTCTACAGCTCAGGGGCTTTTCAATGCAGGCACACCCAAGTTGAACAAGCGAACTGTCATCTCCCTAATAACGTGTTTGTCTTTTGCTAGAGCTCACAAACCTGAAGGAGATGTGGCTAAATAAATAAGCCTTTATGTTGTGGTTACTGCACAGATCTATTTTCCTAGGGTAGAGTAAGATACCTCAGGGATGAGACGCATATGTTATCTTAACAACTTGCATTCTGCCTAAGACATTCAATTGGTGTTTGTTAAACAATAAATGAGCTTGTCCTCTGATGAGAAACATATTGACACTTGGAATTTATAAAAGCCTCCAACTGGACACTCCTAATAATGTGTGCAAAGTACGGAAGACATACTCTCACCATTCCTGATGCTCAGGAGCAGTCTAGCTCTACATCTTCCAGGACAAACTTGTCTTTTCTTCCAGGAGTTGGTGGTATATTTAATATTCAACACCATAAGTCAAAGGCATCAATTCTTCAATTCTTCATTATTCAGCGGACATCTTATGAATACATATGAAGCAATTGAAAATACCATGACTTGTGTCTTCCGAGGGACACCTTTGCCTCCTTAGAGTGACAGTGCAGCCTTTAATATCAGCAACAATCTAAAGCATCTGGATACGTTTCAAAGGGGAACATGATTTTAGTTTGGGCTGAACTGCCTGACATGGATAGAAATTATCATTGCTAAAATCAATGTAGCACTTAGCAAGGTGAAGTATGTTCTAATTATTTGCCCAATGTATTGATTTGAGGTTAGCCTCAATGGTGGATCATGATAAATGAAGATGAGATGAGAGAAAATTGGGGGTACAATGTAGAGGGGGAAATGTTTCAATGTAAGGAAATAGATGTGTTTCAGCATCGTTGTTCCTGTTGTTTGTTTCAGCTTTCTAATTTTGACTCCTCAGGGGCCCAGATACTTCTATAAGGATTAGAGATATATGTCTATGTTGGTGTAGAGAGCATCTTTAAAAGAATTTTAGTGGATGTTTTATGTAGGTTATGAACACTGATAGAAGAAGATACTGCAGTTGAAATAGTCTCCCTAATTTTAAGTATGCTGGCAAATATTTAAAAAATGAAGCCTCTTCCTCTTTGAGGGAGCAATAATTTATTCCGCTAAATTAAAATTCAACTTAATTTTGTTTTCTCTTTCTCTCTCCCACTGGTGGTTATGTGGTTGTGTATACTGACTGTTTCTGACCATCAGGAGAAACTGGGTTATCATAGCCAAGGAGGAATACGGATGGAAACCAGTGAATCACCTAAGTACCTCCTGGGACTGCCATGTCCAGGGCCAAAATTAATAGGTAACTATGAGGGGCCCTGGTGGCCTAGTAGTTACACATTGGACTGCTAACCATAAGGTCAGCAGTTTGAAACCACCAGCTGCACCTTGGGAGAAAGATGAGTTGTTTTACTCCTGTGAATAATTACAGTCCCAGAAACCTTTGGGGGGCAGTTCTACCTGGTCCTATAGCATTGCTATGAGCCAGAAGCAGTTCAATAGCATTTATTTTACATTGGGTTATAGTGGCCTAATACAGCAAGTATTACTGTATTACTCCAAGTGTTTTGGAGTAAAATTTTGTGTCACCTCATTGGATAGAGAACTCTGATCAGCAAAGGGAAGGAAACATGGAAAAGATAGAAGGTTACTGTCTTTTTCTACTATCAATAGCAGTTTTATGATAATGGCATTACTCTCATTGTCTATTTTGTCTTATTTTGTGAGTCCACGTTTAAATAGGATCAGTTGATTCCTTATATCCTTAGGTTTTGTAATATTGAGGAGAGACTGCTTCAAAACCAAAGGAAGATTTGGTTACAAATTTATTAGCCTGTGGGTTGTCTCAGGCGATGAGGTAATGTGGCTTGGGTTGTATGATACACAAATTGCATTATATTAAACATCAATGGTTTTCAATCTTTATTATTGGCAAAAAATTAAATATTCATAGTATCTAGCTGATGGAATAAACTGTGTGGACATTTATCTATCTGTCCGTCCAGTCATCCATCCATTTGTTAGTAGGAATGGGCATGGTTGATCAGTACGTGAATTATATTTCTGAATTTAACCATTAATTCCTCCTGTTGATTCTCAAGCTTCGCAGTGCCCTTTGTATAAATAAATTTCTATCTAGATCACCCCCAGTGAGCTCCTATTAGTTGCATTCAAAACCCTTTAACTGTCATAAAATGTCATTTCAGTAATTCTCATCCAGTATGTGTACTATAAGCATGTATACTGTGTCAGACACTGTTGCTAACCAGGAAGGCAAAGATGAGTGACCTACACCCTGTCACACAGTTTCTTAGAGTCTTGGGGGGGGGGGTGTCACGACATTCAACAATTGAATAAACACATTTTTTAAAAAATGAGAGATACATGTCATTATAGGGGATGTAAAATTTGCATGAAGGATCAGTTAATACTACCTAAAGGGAGGTGGCAGAAGCCTGGTGTCACTGTCTGGTCAGTGTTGCTTTTTATAAGTTTGGAGGTTCAGATCCATCAGCTTTTCCATGTGAGAAAGATGAGGCTATTTGTTCATGTACATATTTATAGCTCTGAAACTCTATACAGAGTCAGCTTGATGACTGTGGGTTTGGTGTTTTGTCTTTGTTTTAATTTGTTTTCTGTTTTAAGGAGAGGTGGAGAGAGGTTTGTAAGGGCACAGAGAAGAATCAATATGTAAATGGAGAAGGATGGACAAACAGGATCTCACGCAGTTTGACAAGATTAAAATTACAGGGAGAGTGCATTAAACATAAGGCTCTATGTATTGAGACTTAAAAGTTAGTGATGTGTTTGTAGTCCAGCAAACAAAGGATGGCTAACCAGTTGGTTGTTATCAAACCAGTGCCGACTCATGGCAACCCCATAGGCATCAGGGTAGAAATCGGTTTCACTGGGATTTCTTTCTCTTGTAATTACCTTTATTTTATAGTTTGGAATATGCACAGAAAAACATACAGCAATTCATTAGTTTCCATACCTACAACTCAATGATATTGATTACATCCTTAGAGTTGTAATTATTTCACCTGCCTTTTCTGAGTTGCACCTCCTTGTATTAAAAGTGATCTGGGAGATAGAACTGTAAGGTATATTATGAGTCAGCTTCTATTCGATGGCAGTGAGTTGACATAACATGAGTTGGCCTGAGCTGAGGAGATAAAACAGAAGCACTAAATATGTCATCAGGCCAGTTAACCGATCCCAGTGAAACTACAGCCCTAAACCTCCAAACCAGGAAACCAAATCTGTGTTTGGTTATACATAAGTAGCCTCAGAGGCTACTATTTTTTTTTAATCCCTGTTATTGCATATGGAAGCGCTGGTGACGTAGTGGTTACGAATCGGGCTCCTAACTCCAAGGTTGGCAGTTTGAAACCACCAGCTGCACCTCAGGAGAAAGATGAGGCTTTCTACTTCCATCGTTACATCTTCAGAAACCCATAGATGTTCTATCCTCCCCTATTGGGTCACTATGAGTCAAAGTAGCTCTTTTAGCCAAAGTCTTTAACTCCTATCAAACAATCTCTTCCTGCATGGTTCTGGTAAGAAAGTGGGAGAAGATATTGACAGGAGTCATCCCTGAACAGGATTCTCTGGAATGTCATCCTGTTGTGTATAAAACAAGAATAAATGCGTCAGCAAAAAAGGAGACCCTTATGAGTTGAATCAGCGAAGTGGTTGAAATAATGGGTTTAAACCCAGCAACTATTGTGAGGAGAATGCAGGACAGGTGCTATTTCGGTCTGTTGTATATAGGGTCGCTGTGAGTTGGGACTGATTCAATATCACTCAATAAGAACAACAGCAGCATGAAAAGGTCCTGCCCGCCAGTCTATAGGAATTGATACTTGTGAACTATGCTATACCAATTGACCTCGGTGTCCCTAACTGTGGTCTGATTTCCCAAGGCCCCAAGAACCCATTCCCTCACGGTGTTTGGTGACGTCTAAGAAGTTTTCGGAACTTTGCTCCCTATGTGCTCCATCACAGTCGTGACTCTGTTTTACAGCAAAACACACACACACGCGATCAATCCTTGTCTCCTCTCTACATATTTGTGGGTAGACTGTCATTCTCCCGCCATGCCTGTGCAGCCTGCCTGTCTATCCAAACGCTCACTTGTCCTCCCTTTCTCCTCCCCACAAAAATCATTAAAATATATTTCTTTTCGTGTGAAAATCTTCCTCTACTCTCATCCAAGCGATCAGAATCTTAGGGAGGCAGGTTAGTCCGATCATTCATTTCCAAACGCAGCCCGTCTTCCACGCGAAACCAACACAATTTCACCTCCATTTCCGCCCCTCCCGCCGGCCTTTGCTGCTTGGTTTCCTCCCGGCGTTTCCAGGAGCGCCCCGTAGACTCACGGCCGCAGATGCGCACGCGCAGCACGCCGGGCGCATGCGCAGTGCCGGCCCGGCCGGCGCAGGCCCCGCCCACTGTAGGCTGAGGTGGCTGGTCCCCGGCGGCGGCCGACGCGGGGCGCGATGGCCGAGGGCAGCCGCGAGGTGGTCGCCGTGTCCCAGTCGGGGGGTACCCACAGCCCGAGCAATGGGGCCGGGGGGCCCTCGGCGCAGACCAACAACCCGCTGTCCCGGAAGCTGCATAAGATCCTGGAGACGCGGCTGGACAACGACAAGGTCCGCGCAGCTGGAAGGGCCGGCGGGTCGCGTTGGGGCTGGAGGCGGTGTCCGTCCGGGGGGGCGGCTTCTGACCCCTCAGTCCCGACTCCTCCACGGGGGGCGGGGTCCCCGAGGCGACCCCTGACCCTCGAGGCGACCCCGGACCCCCGGCGCGGAGAAGAGCCGGGAAGGGTCCAGGCGGTGCCGGGGCCCAGAAGCAGCGCGGAGGAGGCACTGGCGGGATGTGGACGGGGAGCTGAGCGGGTCACCAGGGCTGCGTTTCCTTGGACAAGGCCCCTTGAAGTAGCCCGTGGCTTCGCTTAGGGCTGTCATCTTCAAGGTCAGCAGTTTGAGACCACCAGCTCCATCGCGGTGGAAAGACGAGGCCGTGACCTGGATGACAGCGAATTTGGTTGGAGTGTGTGTTCGGAGGAGGCTCTGGGACTCAGTGGTTGCTCGTGCGTGGGGTTTAGATCAAGTGGTCAGTTGCTGGCCCTAGCTATGGAGTGAGCTAACTGAATGCATTCTCCTTGAGGGAGGAAACTATGAAAGGATAAATAAAAAATGTTTCATGGCAAATATAATTACTGAAGGAGAAAAGTCACAATAATGGGGCAGTGCTAATACGAGAATAGCGTTATCTTGGAAGAAGTATGGCCAGAGTGCTCTTTAGAGGCGAGGATAGCGAGACTGAGTTTTACGGACTTTGGACATGTTTGGTAAAGTGGAGGGGCAGCGAAAAAGAAGGCCCTTCACAAGATGGATTCACACTGTGGCTGCCCAGGAACAATTGTGAGGACGGTGCAGGGCTGGGCAGTGTTTCATTCTGTTGTGCTTAAGGTCAGTATGGGTTGGAGCCGATTCCATGGCACCTAATTACAACAATATGATTACTAAGCAAAGTCCGTAAAAGTCAGCAACATGTATGAGATCTTGTTCCCTGTCTTGGATCAACGTGTACCGTAGATATCCTCTGCTGCTGGACCCCAAGGCAAACCCAAACCAAACATACTGCCATCAAGTGGATCCCGACTCAGTAGTGATCCTATAGTACAGGGTAGAACTGCCTCTGGTTTCTGAGAAGGTCAACCCTTACGGCATCAGAAAGCCTCGTTTTTCTTTGGAGGAGCAGCTGGTGGGTTTGAACCATTGACCTTGTCTAACGAGCAACCTGATCGACCACCAGGAAAGTGTTAAGGGGATTTTTAGTTCTTTGGAGGGCTGACTAACTTAAAGAGGTGCCTTACGTTCCAGTTGGTGCCAAAAAGGTCAGTTATTTGAACCCACCACTGGCTCTGTGGAAGGAAGGTAGGATAACCTTAGAGACTTGTGTTAGCCCACGATGACTAGAGAAAAAAATCCAGAGACACTTCTATGTGTGTAAGAGCGAGCTTTATATAAAAGAGTAATTGTATATTGAGAAAACACCCCAACCCAGTCCAGATGTCCGGTATTAGCCCATATGTCCAATTCCAGTCTATAAATTCCTTGTCAGACTCACGCTGCACATGCAATGACACCGAATGCAGGAAGATCACATTGGGTGGAAAGTCTTGTGAATCCAGTGGTGGTGTAAGTATCAAAGCCCTGGTGTGGATCTCCACGTGGCTCCTCCAGCTACAGGACTCTGGCTCCATCAGCATAACTCCATGCGGCTTGTCAACAGGAATGCCTTGCAGGGAGGGTGTGTGTCTTGCTCCCAGGGAGGAACACAAGCGATCCCAGAATGCTCAGGAGAAGGCCATGCCCACAGAGGCACCCTAGGCTATGACCTGATCGACAGGCTAGATGCCACCCTGTCGCTCAAGTTG
Source organism: Tenrec ecaudatus (assembly GCF_050624435.1). NCBI lineage: Eukaryota > Metazoa > Chordata > Mammalia > Afrosoricida > Tenrecidae > Tenrec > Tenrec ecaudatus. Next base: position 14,870,015 of record NC_134540.1, on the reverse strand, counting down.
ACAGGAAATTAAGTAACTGCCACAAGACCATCGAGGACCAAAAAAGCTAATATTTTAAAGTTGGAATTGGCTTGATGGCAGTGGGTTTTGGTTGACTTTTTTAAATGATAGACATAATTTATTTAACCAGTTTCCTTTAGATTGGCACTGGTTATTCTAACATTCTGTGATTCCAAACAATTCTATCGTGAATAACCTGATTCCTATATGACATTTCCCACAAATAAGTATACCATTGTTTTGTTCTAGAAATGAAGTTTGCTTTTCAGTACAGTGAAAGTCATCCCATATTTTCTTGCTGTTTAATAAAAACAAACTATCCGAGAATGATTTCTTTTAATTTTTACTATAGAGTAGGGAAGCATTTGAAAATTGGTCTCAACCGTGTTCGAGCGGTTAACGCTTTTCTTCTGTCATTGTTTAGGAGATGCTGGAAGCTCTCAAGGCACTTTCAACTTTGTTTGTTGAAAATAGTTTGCGAACAAGGAGAAATTTACGTGGAGATATTGAACGCAGAAGTTTAGCCATCAATCAAGAATTTGTAAGCATTTTTAAGGAAGTCAAAGAGGTATGTTAGTTCATTTGGCATTTATCGGGGGTTGAAAATACAGTGCCAAGTACTATGTTTATGAATTAAGTGTCATATGCTTGCCCTTCATTACCATCTGGAAATAAAACACTTGTCTTTTGGTTTCTGCTGCACCGAGGCATTTACTTGTATTCGTGTGATTCTGTTCTGTGACCTCCTCTAATACTGGTTCTCAAGTATTGGGAACATTTGTTCTATACTTTCTCAGAGTGGTTTTCCTGTAGAGCTACCTTGACTGAATAACTGCTTATTTTTTGGAGATTAATTTTGAGTTACTTAAATGTATCCTACATTATGAAAGTTTCAGATTACGAAGGATCCTTTTCGTGCATAAATAATGAGCCATTGTACTTATACCCTACATGTGAGATGAATGCGGGTGTTCACTTCAGTGGTTTCACTGAGGACTCAATAAGTCAAGATAGGTTACTTTTAAGTTTGGGTTGGATTTTCCTAATAATCTGGAAGTTTGAAAAGAAAGTTGGTAGTATTTATAAAAGGAAATGAAAACTAAGAGATGCAAGTGGTGGACTCGTCTGGATTGTGATCTCTAAGCATTATTTCCAGCCGAAAGGAAGCAGTGTATCACTGCCCTCAAGGAAGGGTGCTACCTACTACTAATGGGATAATGTAAAAAGGAAGTCAGGAGCTGACTAGAAGAGGCTTTCACTTGTCAAAGATAGGGAGATTTTTAAACATCAATAAGAAACACTGAGGTGGACCGAACCTATCAAATATTTTTCAGTTCTTGAGTTCACAGCGATGTTAAGAACCAAACAGGACTTCATTGGTGCAATGGCTAAGTGACTGACCAAGCAAACCCAGTGGGAATAAGCAATGGGAATCTACCAGTGTCAACATCTGTAAAGATGACAGCCATATAAACCCTGTGGAACAGTTCGGTTCTCTCCTGTTAGAACCAATTCCACTGCAATGGGGTTATAAGGGAACTCAGACATTCATCCTGTGCTTTTTGCACCAAGTCAGTGGTTCTCAGCCTTCCTAATGCCGTGACACTTTAACACAGTTCCTCATGTGGTGGTGACCCCCACCATAAAACCATTATTTTCATTGCTACTTCATCACTGTCATTTTGCTACTGTTATGAATTGGGCAGCCCCTGTGAAAGGGCCAGATGCCCTGTTGGAGATCAAACTGTTGCCTGTGGAGAACCACTGCCATAGTCATTGCCACCAGTGACTGCTCCCCTCAGGAAAGAGAACCAGATCACGTGACTCTTGGTGAAGGTACTCAGCACTACCTAAGAAGAATTTGCTTCCAGAAATCAGAGTATCATCAAGTTTCTAGCTCTAAGGACCAACTTGTAGGAGATACTGGGGCCAGAGGAGTATGTTAACCCCACAGGGATGCTGTGAACAGAATCTGGGAATGATGGGGACTCAGGTTTCTTTCTAAATAAAGTGTTAGAAAAAGAAGAAGAAGCATAGAACAATGAGAATCTGATGAGTGAGGCAAAAACAAAGGTGGAACTATCAGCCAGTTCATTTTTAGGACTGTGCTTTGGTTCTTAATTTTAAGAAACTTTGAAAAATGTTGAGATAATGGAGGAAATTTGGACACTGACCTGGTATTTGGCATTAAGGGATTATTGTGTTTAGATACAGAAGTGGTTTTGTGGTTCTATGTATAGTTAAAGAGTTCTCTTAGAAGTACTTGATGGTGTGTTTATGGATAACATGATATATCTAAAGTTGGGTGATGCCTGCGTAGACTTTCATCGCAATTTTGGAAACCTTTTCATAATAAAATTTTAAAAGCTACATGCTAGTTGGACTTCACAGCACCTACCCCGTCTTCCCCAATTTGGGGAAAAAGACTTTTTCACAAACAGGGTCAGAAATGGAAAGGATAATTACTTATAATCATATTATTCAAGAATATCTGCAATGTTTTATTATATAGCCTTCCTTCTGTTTTCTGGTAATAAGTCATAAAAATATTTTTCTGAACCACAAATATATGTGCCAATTCATATATTTATTATAGGCAACTCTGGATTGTTCATATGGATTATGTCAATGATATATTTATATTTTGTAGCTTTGATAAAATGAATAAATCATATCAGTAAAATTGTATCACTAATAAAATCCTTGGGATAAGTTTTTAGCATTAGACTGAATAAAGAAGTGTTCAATTTTTTTAAAGCTTTTTCCATTGTTACACCCTTTACATATAATATGTTAGTTTCTTCACATCTTTTCTGCCACTAGGTAGTATCATTTTTCCTATTCAATTTCAGTTTCAAATATGGGGTCTCTTATAAAAGAATACATTTGTGTGTGTGTGTGTGTGTGTGTGTGTGTGTGTGTGTGTGTGAGAGAGAGAAAATAAGGACAGGAGAAATTTAACCATATGTGTAATGCTTAATGTTATTCCTCTCCCTTTCAGGAACTTGAAAACCTAAATGAAGATGTCCAAGCGATGAGCAACTGTTGTCAAGACATGACAAGTCGCTTACAGGTACCCTCCCACGTGGGGCTACATTTAGGTCCATGCCTGGCGAGCTCTCAGAACTTGTTAGTTATGTCTGCACAGGGGATGGGCATCTGGACCAGCATGCTCTGTGGCAAGTTTGAATGCAAATATACTTTTGTTGATTTGTTGAGTTTTACAGCTCTGAATCTCTGTTTGTCTCTGGCAGGCGGTCTCCTAATACAGGTAGTGCCTGACTTACAATGTATTTGAGTTATGATAGACTGTACTTATGACCATCTGCTCTGTCTTTGTGCACCTCATTTGTTAGTAGTGTGAACTACGTACAGTATAATTCACTACCATCAAGTCAATTCTGACTCATAGCGACCCTATAGGACAGAGTAGAACTGCTCCATAGGGTTTCCAAGACTAGAACTCATTATAAGAGCAGGCGGCTTCATCCCTCTCCGGCGAACCACCAGCTCCATAGTTAGTGCGTAACCCATTGTGTCATGAGGACTCCTTATGTACAGTGTTGTGTTGTTAAGTACTATTGAGTCAGTTCCAACTTACCTGATCCTGAGAAGGAATAGCACCTTGAAACCCCACCCGGCTTTGCTGCATTCTCACAGCTGCTCTTATATTTGAGCCCACTGTGTCAGTCCATCTTGTCAAGGGTCTCCCCTTTTTCACAGCCCCTGGTATCTCCTAACCACATATCCAAAGTACGCGAGACAAAGTCTTGCCATCCTTGCCTCTCAGGGCATTCTGGCTGTACGTCTTCCAACACAGATTTGTTTGTTCTTTTGGCAGTCTGTGTTACTTGCAGTAGTCATCTCAAACACCATACTTCAAACATCAATTCTTACTTGGTGCTTAACTTTCACATGCATGTGAGGCGATTGAAAATACCATGACTGAGTCAGGCACACCTTCGTTCTTAAAGTGACAGTGTAGCAGGGTGTGATTTGCTGGTGTTGACATTCTCAGATATTCACAGATTGAATTTCTGCGATATTTAGTAGTAAAAATTAAAATAACCCACAAGAAACAAGTGTCTTGTCAGGGGAGCCAGCCCCAAACAACTCATTACAGGCCTGGCAGGCACAATTGTACAGGGATAATCTATAAAGATTAGAGTAAAGTCATAGAGAATAAAAGAGATAGGAGAGCGAATACAAGGAAGGGCTCAGACACATTTTATGGTAGCATGCTGACTTCAACCCCGCTGGATGGTCCATGTGGAGATCCGGAGACTGGAGAGGATCACGAGGAAGGAGGTCAGGTGGAGAGGGGACAGGGCCGGAGGGGGGACCGGAGAGGGGACAGGGAAAAGAGCATCTTTATTATCTTGGGGCTATTTGTAGGTAGCTATAAGACATACATATTCAGTAATTACATACCTACAAGGTGGGTGGTAATCACAGTAAAGTGTCTGAGCTCACAGTTGAGGAAACCCAAAACCAGCACTGCGGGAAGCCATGAGGGGGCTGGGTGCCTCTGTGGGAGGAGAGAGTCAGGGAATGCCTGCCTCTGCAGGGAGACACAATCAACCCTGTGCTCTCTTGAAGGCAGCAGAGCTGCGGGAATGATATTTGTTAGTTTCTTCCCCCAGCCTGATTTATCAAAGAAGGAATTTATAAAGCTGTCTTCAGAATTGAACCCTCTTGCGTGTTGGAAACTGGCTGTGTTGTTCAGTTCACATCTTTTTTTAAAACCATTTTTCCTTTTAAAAAATAACTTTATTGTGGGCTCGGACATGTCTTATCACAGTGCATAGATCCATCCATTGTGTTAAGCCCATTTGTACGTTTGTTGCCATCATCATTCTCAGAACATTTCCTCTGCACTGGAGCCCTCCTCAGTTCACATCTCATGCCCTCCGTGTTTCAGTCAGCTAGTACAGTGCTGGGCAGAATGCAGATAAAGCTTTTGCCCACCAATATTGCAGAAGTCCACAAGAATTTATTCTTTAGACGAAAGACTTAGGAATACATCCAAACTACAGCTTTGCCTGAGAAAGACCAAGCTAAATTCTAATTCTTGCTCAGCCTAAAAAAAAAATTCCCCAAATTTTTCTGTCCAGAATTGTAGATTTCTAGTGATGGCCCCTTTCTTTCTGATCCTCACCCATAATTACCCTTCTCTTCTTTCCCTCACACCCATTTCCAAGTGCAGAAAGACCAGAGTATTTTTACTCTTCCCATTTTCAAAGTAGTTGGAGGAATTTTAAATCACAACTCAAGTGACTTCTAGTCAGTATATTGTACTTTCTTTGTGTGTTGACCCTCCCCACCTCCACCCGCCAAATATTGCCCAATAATGACATCGACCTTTCTTCTTTCTCTCTTTTTATATCAGTTTTACTGAGAAATGACTTAAAAACAGCAAAACGTATACCCATTTCAAGTATACAAATTAATGAATTTTGACTGTATTAATGAGTGTTGACCCATGAAACAACCACTGGAAGAAGAGAGAGATTGTTGTTATTATTTGTAAGATTCCTTTATGGCTCTTTATTGAGTATTTAAGTTTTTTTGGTGCTATACATTGCTTGCATGCATTTTTTGGTACATGTATCATTTCTGGTATCAAACCTTGTACGGATGGATCCAACCTGTGATTTTGAAGTTTGCTCACTTTTCAATTTTGGCCTATAACTAATTTACTTTGATTTAATATTTTTAGAATCTTAATAGTGTTCATTCATGCTATCAATTCTATAGTAAGTAGGTGAACAGGTACATTTAAAGGGTTTCCAGGGGGGTAAGGTGGGGGAAGGAGGGATAAAGGAGAGCTGATAAAAAAACAGTTCAAGAAGAAAGGAAGCATTTTGAAAATGATGGTGGCAGCAATTGTACAATGATGCTTGATCTAATAATTGAATTATGGATTGTTATAATATCTGTAAGAGCTCCCAATAAAACCATTAAAAAAATCCTATAGTAAGACCTTTACACTGTTACACATACTAGGATATTATATAACATTAAGGAATAACAACGGGTCTTTATAACATCTCGTAACATGGATAAACCTAGAGGATATTATGCTGAATGAAATTAGTCAGTTACAAATAGTGTGTGAGAGCAGTACTGTACAAAGGCAGGAAAAAGTTTGCACACAGAAGGAATTGGTCTTTAAAGGTTACCAAGAGGAGGTGGGAGGACACGCATTAGCTTGAGTGATGGGTAAGGCAATGAGATGCTCACAGCAAAGAAAGCCACTGGGAGGAGCAGGAGAGCTATAGGCAACAAAGGTCAATGTTACTCCATACACAATCCTGTAATAGCGGCAGTAACCTACCAATGGCAGCATAGACATGGACATAGACAGAGGTCAAACAGGTAGAGATGGGGGAACGAGATGACAGCCATTAATAGATTCAACGATGAATATTTGTAGACAGGCTTTTATATGTTGTTACAAATATGTATCTATGAATATATAATAGAACATCAAGGGAGAAAAATTATAAAAATTTTCTAGCCATAGCCACGCAGCTTGAGGAAATGAGTTGCGGGTCTGGGTAATAGGACCAAAGTATCAGGACATCAAGGCTAGTTGGCATTACGTCGTTCACAAAGACATCCTTCTACACTTGACTTTGGTAAGTAGGGACTGGAATCCTCACAGCTGTGAGTTGCCATCTAAGATGCAACTAATGGGCTCTTCTCCTCCAGAACAAAGGAAAGGGTAGAAAATCCAAAGGCACACATAGGGACAATGAGTTCAGAGGACTGATGGACCACAGGGACTCCGTCTCCTTGGAACCTGAGACAGAAGAACTAGGTGGTGCCTGGCTCCCACTGCTGACACCTCCGAGTGGGATCACAGTAGACCATCCTGGGTACATAGGGGGAACAGGTGGAACAAAACTAAAAATTCAAAGAAAGAACCATCAAAGCTAGGACCCCTGGTTACTTTTAAGCTGCAGAAGTGAGGCTCTTTATGATCTCTTTCAGCATTTAAAAGACTGAATTTCTTCACATATTTATTCTGTTTAAGACTGATTCACCTTCTATTCTGTTTAACAGACTGATTCACCTTCTACTGTTAGTGGTGTTGCCCACTCTGTAGTTTCACTGACTTGTGCACAGTTCTGCCTCACGCGATGTTCCTTCACAGCACGGACTAGCTAGTCAGTCATTGCTTAATATGTGCGACTCTGTCACGGTACAACTTTTAGCTACAGGCGTTGTCAGAACTGCGCTCTGTAGATGGGACTGTCCGGGGCTACATGGAGAGCAAATGTTTTGGGAATGATGAGGGTAACAAATGTACAGATGTGCTTTATACAATTGATGTATTTATAGATTGTGATAAGAGTTGTATGAGCCCCCAATAAAATGATTATAAAACAAAAAAACCTTATTCACTGACTGGTAGTTTATCTCTTGCAACTCTTATCTTTTTATCCCCAGTGCAGACATTTTTATTGATCCTCCATACCAGTAGCTTAATTCACAAACGTCATCAGATGACTCCTAATGTCTCAATTTAACATGTCCATAAGTGAAGTTATGGTCGTCATCCTGTTCTCCCAGTGCAGCTATTTGACCCCCTTAGTCAGCATCCTGGCACTCACCCCAATACCCTTCTTGTGGTACCAACTGAATGCTCTTCCTTTATTAAAGATAGCATATGACTGAAAGGTTGGTGGCTTGAATCTATTCACCCAGAGACACCTTGGAAGAAAGATCTGGTCATCTCCCAAAAGATCACAGCTATTGCCCAGCGGCCGAGTGCGTTCTTGTCATAAACACGTGGTTGCCATGAGTGGGAACCAACAGTAACTGGTTTGGCTTAGGAGCCTTGGCAGCCTCTGTTGCAGTTGGGCTTTTCCCAAACGGCCTGCGTGTGGGCTGTGAGGTTACTGGTTGTAAGTAGTGTCATTAGCTTTGCGAGGTGAGGTTGGACTGTGCTAATGTTGGGCTCTTTCTGTAATTGTAGGCTGCAAAGGAGCAGACCCAGGATTTAATAGTAAAAACCACGAAGCTTCAAACTGAAAGGTAAGCCTCCTTTATAAAGTCGCCTTTAGTTTAGTCTGGGGACCGAGGAGAAAGACAGTTCCGGTGACTCCACATTAAAGTTAAACAAAGAAAAACTAATCAAAATCCATGCAATCTAGTCAAAAATCACAAAATAAGCCCAAGAACACTGGTTGATGAGCATGAAGCTGATTTGGGGCGGTAGGGAATGCCCCCTGCTTTTTAATAGAGTCGGTGAGTGTTATTTGCTCTAGAGTTGGAACCTAAGTGCTTCCGAAGTATAGTGTTTTCAGATTTTTAATAATTTAATTTTTTGTCACATGGTCATTGTCGCTTCTTTGTTCCCCCGGTTACCTCCCCCTGCACTGTAATCAAGAGTTAACTGTATCGGTTCCTCCTCTAGTAGTTTGCACAAACAGGATTACTCTTACTGTTGACGGGATGCGCGAAGGAGGGTGAGCGCAGTGTGTCACCGTTGTTAGCGAGCCCTCACTGCACCGCTCCTGTTTGCAGGAGGAGAGGACGAACATCCCATCAGGAGGCAGCTCACTGTTCACTCCCCTGCCACTGCGTAGCCCTGTTGGTATTTTACTTAAAGCCCAAGCATTCTCAACATTCCCTCCGTACTATGGAGGTATTGCTACCTTAATTGTTTGTTTTGACTAGCTAGCTCACAGAGTATGGGGTAGACCAACACCCACAGGCCAAATCCAGACCACCCGGGGCTTTGTGAATCTAATTTTGCTGGAGCACAGCCAGGCTTAGGTGTCGATGTGTTGCTTATGGCCATATTCCCACTTGGGTTGCGGAGCTGAGTCATTACAACAGAACCTCTGTGTGGCCTACAAAGCCTAACTGTAGTCCCTGACCCTTTACAGAAGGAGTGGACCAACCTCTGGCCAAGAGCAATAGTTTTCGAACTGCGGGTTAAGACCAACAAGTTGAGAAATCGCTTATGGGGCTCACTACTTACCCACAAGAAAATAGGAAAGAATGAAGTAGGATATAGTTACGTATTTTGTGGCATTTTTGTTTCAGTTTCTGGGAAGGGCCTATTCGTGGATTAGAATCAACATAAATCCAGTCCCCCCAATTTAAAGATTAATCAGATCCCCACTTTCGACTTCTCAGTCATTCCTGGTACCAGCTGCAAACTGGCAGTCCCTCTAGAGCCAGAAGTGCTCACGAGTTAGAAGGACACGGTCCTTCAGATGGACAAAGGGGCAGATGCCAGCCACATACACAGGAGGCTGTACCATGTCCACGTTGTGTGAGAGCAAGTCGATTTCCTAGGCCGCCATTTCTCTAAGCAGCTCATTAGGTCTTTTCTCATGTGGAGCCACTAATGGGTTTGAAAGGGCCGCCCTTTTGGTTAGCTGCGGAGTGCTTCACTGCACCCCCAGGACGCCTTCATGTCATGGTTACTGCCATTGAGTCAACTCCTAGCAACCCTGTGGGACAGTATAAAAGGCTGTAAGTCTTTATGGGAGCAGGCAGCCTCATCTTTCTCCTACAGAACAACTGGTGGGTTTGAACTGCTGATGTTTGGGTTAGCAGCCCAATGTGTAACCCACTTACTACACCACCAGCATTACTCACGACCCCCTTACTGGCTGCAAATTCATTGTTTCCCACTATCCTTTTGGGATGTCAGCTGCGAGCTTGAGTGCCGCCCTTGGTCTCCCTTCTTTCACCTGCTGACCTCCAGTACTCATTTAGAGTTGATACGTTGCTGATGGAACTCACAGAAATTACTATACTTGGGATTAAATACTTAATATATCAAAAAGATTATAACTTAGGACCATCATACATGATTTGGAAGGGTTCCCAAGTATGGAGTTTTCATTATCGCAGAGAGGCATGCTATCTTCCCTTCACTAGGCGGGAAGTTATTGGAGCCTCTGTTCAGAGCCCGTAATAGCTTCCCCAGGTAGTCTTGACTGAGGCCTCAGCGTCTGTGGATACAATGGCAGATGGTAAATCATGTCTCCTGGGTTACCGGATACCTGGCTCCAGATGGTCTTTCTGACCAAGCCAACCCTCACTCGTCAATCCTCAGACGTTGGGAAATTTTATACCCTAGAGGTATGACCTTAGTTACTCAGGAAATTCCAAGGGTTGTCACTCAGGACCCAAGAAACAAAGCCAGTTTGTTTTTCCTGTTTGTAAATTGAGTTATTATTTCACAGGCTGAAATGTACTACTTACTGTAGGTCATGGCCAAACGAACTTGAGAAATACTTTCCTTCATCCAGGATCCCAAGCACCTGGTCCCTGCTCATCAGTGTCCATTACTCCCAGTGTTCATTCACATGGACCCCGTAATCCCCTGTAGAGTTCTCTTTGTTGGAGCCTAAGCTCCAAGTCATGGGGACTTGCCGAGCGCAGCGGTGTTGAGTTACCCACGTAAGAGGACGCAAATCAATGGAATTGATTCCAGGCAGTTAAGATAGCCACCAGTGTAACTTTCCTCTTTTAGAGAAACATGGCAACATAATGAACCCAATAAAACATGTACCAGCATCATTTTAAAAGACGCTTAGCAAATAGCACAAAGCAGCAGTATTTTTTTTTTACTGTGTTTAGGGAATCGACTTTTGAATATTGCAACATGTAACATAGGTTAGACTCTTGGTTTGAAAACTGTGTCCTGTTGGAGCTTAGGGTTCCTTTGCGAAAAGGAGGGGTGTCTGGAGTGTCTGGAGCCGAGCTCACCTACTCATCTTGGTCAGGCTCTTCCTCCATGATGCATGTTTCCATGTCTTTCTAGGAGCCATCCTTTGTCATGGGAGTACGGCCATATTTTTCTTGTAAAAAACACTGCTATTTAACCATTCTGAAACTACTGAATACTTGTTTGTATTACTAAAAATAATGGTTTAGTAAATATTTTTTTAAATCATTGTGTGCATTTTAGATGATTTCCTTAGGATAAATTACTAGAACTGCAATTAATGGATCAAATAACATGAACTTCGAATGTGCCCTGATGTCTGTTATGAAGTTTCTCTCCCAACATGATAAACCTAGCAGTGTGCATATGCATGCCCATTTTATTAAACCCTTGTTAACACAAAGTTAAAAAGCACCAATATCATGAATGAAAAGGACATTACAGTGCTTCAGTTAATAGTACTTTGGATATGAGTAAGTCATTTTTCATTCACGCTCGACATTTGTATTTCTTCATTTTTTTTGTTGGTGTACCTCGTACGTACGTTTTCTCTGTTCAGCGTTTTCTTGTGAGTTATATGTTGTTGGGAAGGGTGGGCCTGGAAGGTAGAGTGAAGGCATGAAGAAGGCACCTCTCCAGGGGGAAAGACAAACGAAAAAGAGCCAGAACTTGACTCATGAACCTTGTCCTGGGTTCGCTTAAAGGAAGCTTTATGAATATTAAATGGTTTGTTTATTTCAAATACATAGACAATACATGAATGAATACATGTCCTATAAATTTATGTAGGTACCTACAGTTTCTTTTTAAAATAACTTGCACAAAGACTTTATCCCCAGGCAGGTGCTGAGTAGTAATTTTATTTTTTCTGAAAAGGGGGAGGTAGGCCAATAAGTTTGGGAACCAGTGCTCCCTGATTTTTTATATATTTATGTTAAGATTCATTTCATTTGATTTTTGTTCTCATATATAAAAAGTCCTCCAAAAGACATTGTGTGACAGTTGCCATGTCCGGTGCAAGGTCTATGTCAATATCTTTTGTCCCACCAAGACGTACCACAGGAGGACACAGTGCAGGCCACTGCTATGCAAATGGAATACATGAGTCCTCCCAAGCCATTGAACCATCTAAACTTTCCGTCAAAATGGTAGTGAGCATTTACCTTGAAATGCATGCACTAAAATTAAAAGTGGTCCTAGAAATATAATTGACTGAATCAGTTCTTTAAAAGTTATCTTGAGATAATAAACACTTGTTTTAGTACTATGAGGGGACTTCCAAAGGTCTTTGGAAAAATGGGATGAAGAGATGATGAAATTTTTACCATGAACTTTCTGAAGCCCCCTCAAAATAACCACTCAAAGTTATTTTGGGATCATTTCTTTCTGTAGATATAAAAACTTAGGAGTTCGAAGTCTGTTTTTCATGGGTTGCCTTTTTGATAAAGTAACCATATTATTTAGAATGAATTTGAAAGGTTAAGGGATCAATATGTGTCACCTAGGCCGGGCTAAAAAATGGAACTGTGAACCAAAGTACAGAGCCTAATTTTCCTTTGTGCGTCATCAGAGTACACTTATCGATTTACTGCGATGATTGAGCCTAAAGAAGTCCCCAGAAGCTTTAGTTGAATGGCTAATATGTACAGTCTCAAGGAATTGTATTAAAAATTATTTTTTAATTTAAATCTTGGAGGTTTAAGAGTGTGAAACAAAACCAGTTACCCTAAAGTCTAGAAGTAAAGTGAGGAGATATGTGCCCCTTAAATCTCTGTAAATTTAATTAGATGGTTTACCTTGACAGTTGAGACGAGCAAAGCTTTACTGCCACCTAGAGGACGTCTCCCGGTGTTGCTTTCTCTGAGTCAGTAGGAGTAGTTGACTGAGGACTTCAGTGTCCTCAGGTCTGAGATTAAGGGATGCTGTATTTCCCCTGTGGTTTCCGATCAGATAGCTCCCCATTCCTATTGATGCCGATCTGACCTCGGCTTTTTCTAGACACTGGTGTGCCTTTCTAAAACAAAATTTAGATGGATTGCATCCAGATAATAGAATTCAAATGATTCTTTAAAATCATCACAATGATGTGTAGAAGAGTTGGGAAGGTGAAAGTGGAGAAATGATTTAGGCATTTATAAGACAATCGTAAATAAGTTCTTGGCTTCTATTTCTAGCCTAAAATAAAAACATGATTTGTAGTGACTATGTCACCCACTCACTGCCAGAAAGTCAGTTCCTACTCCTAGCGCTCTATAGGATTCCTGGTGGCTTAATGGGTTACTTGTTGTGCTGTGAACAGCAAGGTCAGCAGTTCAAGACCACCAGCTTCTCCTCAGGAGAGAGATGGGGCTTTCTCCTCTAGTAAAGAGTTACCGTATGGGAAACTCACAGAGCCAGTTCTACTCTGTCCTGGAGGGCCGCTGCGAGGTCCTTCACATGAAGAGCTACAGGCTGAGAGGAAATGAACTGAACCGAGTAATGTACCTCTTTCCCGCAAAATCTCCTTGTGAGGACAAGGTGGGCTAGTCTGGAACATGGAACAGACTGGGATTTGTAAAGCAGGGACTATTTATGCATGTGTTTCTTCTTTTGCACGGCAACAACTTTTGCTTGTTTAACTGCCTATATTTATTTTTTAAAAACTCATTTTGGGGGGCTCTTATAGCAATGCACACATCATTTGTATCAGGCACATTTATGCATAGTTGCCATCATCATGTCCTAAACATTTTCCTTCTGTTTGAGTCCTTGGTGTGAGCTCCTCTTTTCAACTGCCAGTATATGAGGTGGAAACAAGGTTCTAGAACATGTTGACAGTTTGTCAGATCTTTGTTTTAAAAGTTATTTTTGCCAGAGATTGAATGGATAATAGCTAACAAAAGGCTACTCTCCCCCCAAATGAGGAGAACACACATTCCCTCGCTCCCACCTCATCATCTGGACACCAGCCACTCACTTGCACTTTCTCTCTGGCACCAACTTCTCAAGAGCTGCGTCTCCACAGGGTAGGACCTGACCCTGCTTGCTCCTGTGGGAATAGGCAGATGCCAGCCTCTCTGTTGGTTCTTACTCCCTGTGCTGGGTTCAGTAATTTGAGAGAAGAACTCACAGAAATGATTACTTATCATTACTTACTCCTTACTCATTTATTGCAAGGAGTCCTGGTGGCACCGTAGGTTACACATTGGGCAGCTAACCACAAGGTTGGCAGTTGGAAACCACCAGTCACTCTGTAGGAGAAAGGTAAAGCTTGCTACTCCCATACAGACTTACTGTCATGGAAACATGCAGAGGCAGTTCCACCCTGGCCTGTAGAGTCGATGTGAGTTGGAATCCGCTCAAGAGCAATGGGTACCCATTTATTATAAGCATAAAGGACGCAAATGTACAGCTGTGTCCAGCCAGATCTGACAAAAGTTCCTGGCACGGTAAGGCTTCCATTGGCCCCCTGGACATGTTGCACCCCTCCCCCACAGTCCATGGGGCACAAAGAGAAGGCTCCAGTGCCCAAGGCTTCCAGTCATCCGGACCTCAGGGACTACGCATGGCTTGGGCCTTACTACGTAGTTATGAGCCATCCAGCCAGTGGATGAGCATGGTCCGTTCAGCCCTTCATCCTTCTTACAGCTAGTTGTCTGGGGGCGGGGTTCTCTTTGGCAAGGCTATGTTCAGAACCAGATGCAAGGGCCAAGCTTAATGATTTGCCACAGAATCCTTATTTGTTTTAAAGTTATAAAAGTACATAAAATGCTTGATTTTTTAAATTTTTATTTTGTTGTAGTCAGAGATTAGAGATCAGAGCACAAGTTGCAGATGCCTTCTTGTCCAAGTTCCAGCTGACTTCTGATGAAATGAGTCTCCTCCGAGGCACAAGAGAAGGGCCGATCACTGAGGTACCTGCTTTCCATGATAATGACCGAAAGCGTCCCGCTCACACATGCTGCAGTGAGATGACTGTGCTAAGTTCTTATTTTCCCATTTCAACAAAGAAAAACCTGGTCTGAAAAGGTTGAACGTTTTATATTTGTTTGGAAATGAAGAGGTAAAATTTAAGGGCGTTTGTTTGGCTGTGTATATTTTCCAGCTAGTCGGTGTTGTTAGGTGTGGACCAGTGAGTTCCAACTCAAAGCAAACCTACAGGGAGGTGTCAGGAAGCTTGTGGAAAAATTCCACTATCTTTGAATTCAGTTTTTTCCACGAACTTTTTGAAGCCCCCGCGTACATACAACAGAACGGACCAGTGCCCAGGCCGGCACCATCCTCACATTCGTTGCTGTGCTTGAGCCCACTGCTGCAGCCGCTGTGTCAGTCCGTCCCCGTGAGCGGCTTCCTCTTACGCAGTTACGCATGTGCACTGTTTTTCACACGTGAAAGAATACAACCAAGAATAATAAAAAGCATGAGTCAACTCTTCACTTCTCATCTTTGGGAACCACTTTCAACCTTGAAAATTGCTGCTTTTCCATAGTCTATGTCGATATCATCATTTAAAAGAATAAGTTATCTTCTATCCTGAAATATGTGATTATTTTAGCCTCTTGTTCTCCCTCAATCCTAGCCTTCCACACAAACATAGACACATCCACACACTCTTTATATCAAAGAGTAATTGGATATCAAGAAAACATCCCATCCCAGTGCAGATCAAGCCCTTAAGTCCGATATTAGTCCATACCTCTGATACTATAGTCCATAAATTCCACTTCAGATGCACACAGCACCTGCACTGATGCTGAATGCTGGAAGATCACAGGCCAGTGGGTGAACGTCTTGTGGAGTCAATGGCGGTAGAAGCATCTTAGCATTGGTGGGAGTTTCCACGTGGCTCCTCCAGCTCTCCAAGTGTGGCTCTTCCACAGGAAGGCGAAGCAGAGACTGTGGCAGGGCTCAGCAAGTCTCTGCATGGCTTGTCGCCAGGAAGAGCAAGGCGCAAAGAGAGAGTGGCCCGCCTCTTCTGGTGGCACAATCAAGAGATGAAGTTCCCAGAATCTTCATGAGAAGGTCACATCCACAAGCAGGCTTCATCAGGCTGGGACCTGATTGGCAGGCTAGATTCCACCCCTCCATTGCTTATCAAGTTGATATTTAATTAAGTAACAGCCACAGGAGGGAAGACCGAGTGTACATAAAAGCTGTGTCATGCATTATCTTGGTGGTAACCATGCCGTGCTTCTTACACCATGAAATATGTACATGGTACACTGTGCTCTCTATAATCATGCTTAGTTTGCAGTTCTTTCACCAGAGTATGCTGCTTGAAGAGAGGAGTTTTCTTTATATGAATTTGTGCCATCACGCAGATCATTGGCTTTGAAATAGCCTATGTTCTAAAATGTGAATAGTACATGTTACACTCGTTAAAAGGTCACGGTCAGCATGGGAAGGCTTCATTAGAATAGGTAACATGATTTGTTTTCCTTTGTAGTAAAATTTCAGTTAGAATAATGTACTTTTATTCTTTACACAAAAGTCTTTTTTAAAAAGGAATATTAAAGTCTGTGAATTTTCAGGATTTTTTCAAAGCATTGGGAAGAGTGAAACAGATCCATAATGACGTCAAAGTTCTGTTGCGGACAAACCAGCAGACAGCCGGGTGAGGAACGGTGCAAAGTGATTGCTCTGCTCCGTGATTGGCAGGGGTTTCGAGACACCCAGTGTTCTCTTTGGAAACGGGACTGTGTGTCTGTGGGAAGGGAAAGTGTACCTAATGTGTGTAGAGTAAAACAGCAGGGATGGTATTCAGATTGGACAGTCCTTTAATTGAAAGGTTTTTGAAAAGTGATTTCATAAAATAAGACCTTTATATACTGTAACCAAATTGTCCCATAATTAAACCAACTTAGTGCTTCCGCGTAGCTCCTGGTGAAAAGTTTACATTGTAACGAATCTTTACATTTTTTAGTTTGGAAATTATGGAGCAGATGGCCTTGCTTCAAGAAACAGCTTATGAAAGACTTTACCGATGGGCTCAAAGTAAGTTAGACATTTGTGTATATGTATAAACACATGTGGTACAGGTTCATAAATGTTAGTGATTGGCATTTTAGTTTCAGTTGATCTTTATTTTTATCACTGTTTGATCTTAGTACAAAGAAACATATTTAAAAACACACTTTACATGGAACTTTCTGTGCTCTGTATTTATATTGCGAGCATCTACAAGCACGCTCTATGCTTGATTCAAGGTGGTAATGAAAACCAAAAAACGAAGATAGTATTTCTGCCTTAGATTATGCCTTATTATTGACATTGTATTATAAATAGTGGATCACTTTTGTATTGCTTAAAGAAAACCCACCTCACCACCATTGAGTCAATTCTAATTCCTGGCGACTATAGAGTAGGGTAGAATTGTCCCTTTGGGACTCCGAGAATGTGATTGTGGGAGTAGAAAGCCTCATCTTTCTCCTGTGGAGGGGCTGCTAGTTTTGAACGGCTGATCTTGTGGTTAGGCGCCCAACACATAACTACTATACCACTGGGCTCCTTCTGTTGCTACAGTAAGTAACAAATCTCGATACGCTGACTCCTCAAATCTTCCCCCCCCCCCCCCCCGATGCCTTATCTAATAGCGGTAGGTCAGAAATCAGACATGAGTCTCATTAGCCTAAAGTCAACATGTTGGCAGGACTGCTCTCCCTTCTGAAGGCCCGAGGGAAGCTCATTCAGGTGTTGGCCAATCTTCGTCTCTTGAGGTTGCTGGACTGAGAGCAACCTTTCCTTTCCGAGGACCTCCAGCTTTTAGAGACCACCAGCACTCCTTGGCTTGTGGTCCTCTGCTTCCATCTCAAAGCCCGCCACAGAGGGTCAGTTTCTTTTAAGACTCTCCCGTCTTTTTTTCATTCTTTTTTTAAATTTTCATGTACTTAGCTTATTTTTTTTTCTCTTTGGAATATTTTACTGTAATTTAGGTGAAAGTTTACACAGCAAATTAGATTCCCATTCGGCAACGCATATACAAATTGTCTGTGCATTAATTTTAATCCCTGCAATATGTCCGCGCTCTCACAGTTTCTTGCCTCACTGGCTCAGTTTCCAGCCATCCAGTTTCTCTGCTTCTCTTTGCTTTTTTGCCAAATGTTGACCATTTGATCTGAAACTGTTGATTATCTACCAGAGAACATTCCTCACAAATGCTGTTGGGTTTTTTTGTTTTGTTTTGTTTTTTTTCCAGATGAGGCCACTGGCTATATATTATTCCCCCAGTGGGTCTTCTTCTTCTTCTTTTTTTAAACATTTTATTAGGGACTCATACAACTCTTATCACAATCCATACATATACATACTTCAATTGTATAAAGCACATCTGTACATTTGCTCTCCACTTAAGCCCTTTGCATCAAGTCCTCTTTTTTCCCCTCCCCGCTCCCCTCTCCCTCATGAGCCCTTGATAATTTATAAATTATTATTTTGTCATATCTTGCCCTATCCGGTGTCTCTCTTCACCCCCTTTTCTGTTGTCCGTCCCCCAGGGAGGAGGTCACATGTAGATCCTTGTAATCGGTTCCCCCTTTCCAACTCACTCACCCTCTACTCTCACAGTATCGCCCCTCACACCCCTGGCCCTGAAGGTATCATCCGCCCTGGATTCCCTGTGCCTCCAGCTCCTATCTGCACCAGTGTACAACCTCTGCCCTATCCAGTCCTGCAAGGTAGAATATGGATCGTGGTAGGGGCGTGGGGTGGGGTGGGAGGAAGCATTTAGGAACTGGAGGAAAGCTGTATTCTTCATTGGTGCTACATTGCACCCTGACTGACTCATCTCCTCCTCTAGACCCCTCTGTGAGGGGATCTCCATTGGCCGACAAATGGGCTTTGGGTCTCCACTCTGCACTTCCTCCTTCATTCACTATGGTAAGATTTTTTTTTTTTTATGATGCCTTATACCTGATCCCTTCCACATCTCGTGATCGCACAGGCTGGTGTGCTTCTTCCATGTGGGCTTTATTGCTTCTGAGCTAGATGGCCGCTTGTTCACCTTCAAGCCTTTAGGACCCCAGACACTATCTCTTTTGATAGCCGGACACCATCAGCTTTCTTCACCACATTTGCTTATGCACCCGTTTGTCTTCAGCAGTCGTCTCATGGAGGTGTGCACCCAATTATATGATTTTTTGTTTTTTGTTGCCTGATAACTGATCCCTTCAGAACTACGTGATCACACAGGTTGGTGTGCTTCTTCCATGTGGGCTTTGTTGCTTCTGAGCTAGATGGCCGCTTGTTCACCTTCAAGCCTTTAAGACCCCAGACACTATCTCTTTTGACAGCTATCAGCCAAGTTCTTAACAGGTTTATGGGACTTAATGGGGGTCAAGTGGATCATCCAATATGCTCTGTTTGGTGTAAGGTGTATGATCTTAATTCCACCTGCAAAGTCATGTTAGGAAACACATGTTCCAGGGATGAGGGTCTTGGCATCTTTGGGGTGCTGCTCTCCCCACCACCAGAGGTTTATTTGCCTTAGCTAATGTGTGCATGCTTCTGTTTAAGAACGTTTTTAATAGACTGCTTAAAGAAGGGGCCTGCTAACAATAGTTCCAACCAGTAAGCGTGGTGCGGGAGGACGGTCCTTTGACTGGCGCTGCCACCTGCCTGTGGGAAGGAGCTGGGGTTAGGCCCAGTCAGCCAGTGGCACCAGCGCTGTGTTGGCTCCAGTCTGATGGCTTCCCGTCCAGCTCCAGAAGCTGTCCCTTTGTTTGCCGCTCTTCTTGTTCGCACGAGTTTCTCCCCTCTGGACTCTTGTCGTCTGGCTTTCTCTGCATCCGCATTTGAGCTCAGCCTTCAAGATTGAGCGTAAATGCTATACCTTCCTGGAGCTTTCCAGAGGACATTGGATCTCAGTGTCTTTCCCCATCTCTGGACACATATTTCTGGAATATTTATTTACAGTTTAGTAGCACACTACCTTGTAAGGGCACCGCCTCACATTTCTTTGTGTTTGCATGACATCTACCACAAAGACTCCAAAGAGTGGGCTTCTCACGCATAGGGACTAAGAAGCCATTTTAAACCAAGAAACCCACTGCCTTTGAGTCGATGCTGACTCATAGCGACTCTATCTATAAGGCAGGGTAGCACTGCCCCTGTGAGTTTCCAAGACTGCAACTGTCTATGGGAGCAGGAAGCCTTTCTCCCAAGAAGCCATTTTAAGATATCTTTAATTCCATATGCATGTTTTTTTCACCCCCCCAGTTAAATATACCACTAGTATAAAGTTCTCACATATTAAAAAGTTAGGGATTTCCAACTAGGCTCTAAATGTGTGGGTACAATTGTCAGCCACTGCCATTGAGTCGAGTCTGATGCAGCAACCTCAAGGAGAGGGCAGGTGGAACTGCTTGTGCGGGTTCCTGCGACAGTCGTTAGTTAGGGAGGCGAAAGCCTCCTTGTCTCCTATGGAGTGCCTGTTGGTTTGGAACTGCTGACCTTGCAGTTAGCAGCCCTAGGCGTAACCCACTACACCACCAGGATGCCCTTGGATAAAATTAGAATAGTAAAACAAATTGTAAGCTTAGAGGCTTTTTCAAAGAGTTTTAAACCCAGACTGTTTTGAAATTAAAGTTTTACTGCCACATGTTAATGAGCCACAGAAATCAGTTTTGCAAGCTGCTGTAGCATCGGTCTCTGAGCAAAGAAACAGGCGATGTGATTTCAGTGTCACCTCTTGCCCATTGCACCTAGCGCGCTGCCGTGCGACTCTGTCACTGTTTCTTCAGCGGTCAGTGCTTTCCCCACTGGAGACTGTTACAGCAGTAACGGAGGCTTGGGGTGCTGCCGGATGGCCCAAGTGACCGTTGAAAGTGAGATGCACGTTGAAGCGAGGCTTCATGTGGGCGGTGGCACAGACTGGTTTCTGATTGGCACAGTCTCTTGGCTTTTCCAAAGCAGATGCTTCAGAATGTGATATTTGCTATAGAATTTATATTCCAGCATCCACAATGGGCATGATAAGGAACAGACTTTATTGAAAAAGGAGCTAAAATATTCATTGTTTTTCAGGTGAATGCAGAGCATTGACACAAGAGTCATGTGACATATCCCCAGTACTGACTGAGGCCATGGAAGCCCTGCAGGACCGACCCGTCTTATACAAGTGGGTGACGTTTTCCTAATGACAAAAAGATAAACCTACCTTCTCTTTGCTAATCTGCATTAGTTCCCAGTGTTCCCATATTCTTATGCTGTAGTGTGAGCAATATCTATGATAATTCACTGGTATTTTCACCTCATTGTATGCCTATCATTGGAACATCAACTTATTTGCATATCTCATACCGTAGACGCTGAAATGGTGGGAAAAGACAGGCGCCTTATATTTCGGGCCTCTTGTTTATGTGGAGATAAAGGGGCGTCCTTCCAATCCCTCATTTTATTAACTAGCTAGGGATTATAAGTAATTAAAATATCCTTATCAACTCTGCCCCGAGAGAGGAGGCCAAATGGGGACTGAGAGATGTAATTCCCCAGAGATGGAGGAAGAATCTAGGATGCAGTCTTCTGTTAACAATACGCAAGAAAAGAGAGGGACTGGGGACTCCGATCGTGTCTGCCAGCCATGAGATACGTGGTGATGCGTTGATAAAAATCCAATATGTTATTCACATACACACACAATTCTGTATTTTAATTTCATTCTTTTGTTTCTCACATAAACAAAAATTAAACGTGTTTTCTTAAAAAGGCTGCAATAACACGAACATGATCATTAGAGAGATCACCAGAAAGGCGATAGAATTCAGGGATCAGAAAGCCAGGCAGCTTCCACACAGTCATTTAGACTCCTCTCTCTTGGAGGATTTCCCCATTCCCCTTACCGGAACGTTCACTGACACTCACTCACTGCCACACCGTCAGTTCCCATGCATAGTGACCCAATAGGAGATGGCTGTCTGGGACTGTAACTGTCAGGGAGTAGGATGCTTCATCTTTCTCCCAGAGAGTGACTGGTGATTTTGAACTGCTGACTTTGCAGTTAGCAGCCCACGAAGTAACCCACTAACTACACCACGAAGGCTCCCGACTGGAACTGTATGTCTTCTAGAATCAAGTTTCAGAAACACAAATGCTGAGACAGTTGTTTCGGTTGTACAATATCAGTAAAACTCTGCGCTCAAATTGTAATAATTTATTGAAGCTGATATATCCAAACTTCACTTTCATGGGATACATAAGTGGCATTCTAGATTCTGTCCCAAGTGCTGTGGCATTTTGCAGTTGGGCTCCAGTAGTTTGTGGGCAAAGGAGATGAACGCCGAGAAAGCTCCCCATTGGGAGGCTGCAGAGGCCTTTGCCAGGATGAGAAGAGAGAACAGGACAGTCAGGTTGAGAGAAGAGTAGGTGTGAGAGTGAGATTGAGAAAACACGTGTCTTCCAGGAGTTAACTGCAGGAGTTGGCCGTGCCTAGTGGACTGGTAGCGAAGGAGGTCCGTGACTGTTGTGCATGTGAGCGAGACCTTTGCAAAGGTCTTGGTGAAATGGAACGAGAAGACAATAGATCCCACCCCCTGCCCCCCATCTTTGTGAAGCCTCCATATATGTGATACACCAATGTCCCCTATGGTTCTAGCAGCCCAATTGTATCCACTTTGGTATTGCCTTCCCCAGCCCTTTCAGTTTAAGGTGTGTTAGTTCGGGTTGAGTAGAGAAACAAATCCATAGACACTTATATATGCGTAATCAAAGAGTATCAAAGACTAGTTGTATATTAAGAGAACATCCCAGGCACGTGCAGATCAAGTCCATAAGTCTGATATTAGGCCATATATCCGATACTAGTACAAACATTCCTCTTTAGACTCAGCACGTGCAATGATGCGGAATGCAGGAAGGTCACAGGCAGGTTGGATCCAGTGGCAGTGGGAGCATCTAAGCCCTGGTGTGGGTCGCCATGTGGTTTCTGCAGCTCCAGGGCTCTGGCTGCCATCAGCATTGTTTCAGGTGGGTTGTTAAGCCACATGTGAAGCAGAGAGAGTGTGTAGGCTACCTCAAGGAAGGAAGACAGGAGTTCC
The DNA here is from genome assembly GCF_050624435.1 of Tenrec ecaudatus. NCBI lineage: Eukaryota > Metazoa > Chordata > Mammalia > Afrosoricida > Tenrecidae > Tenrec > Tenrec ecaudatus. The sequence goes on along the minus strand of NC_134540.1, from coordinate 14,847,308 downwards.
CAGAATCCTGAGGAGAAGGCTATGTTAGTCTGGCTACTTTAGAGAAACAAATCCACAGAAACTCATGAATAAGAGAGAGATTTATATAAAGGGTAAGTGCATATCGAGAAAACATCCCAACCTCACAAGTCCATTAACCCATATGTCTGACATCAATCCACAAAGTCCTCCTCCATCTCACAAAACACACACTATGACACCGACTGCAGGAGGAAAACCGAATCAGTGAATGTGTAAGCATCTCAGTGCTGGCAGGGGTCTTTACATGGCTGCCAGCACCCAGGGTTGCATCGGGGTAGGTCCATGCGGCTTCTCCTTGGGGATGTCTTGCAGGAAGTGAGCCTTTCCAGCTGGAGCAGGGAACTGGCTAAGGGAGAAGCACCCTGGTCCGACCATCACAAAGCAAGAGACCCGAGAACTTGACAGACGAGGCTCACCAAGCTATTTATCTCCCAGCCCTTTAATTAACCCCACATGTATTTATCAGCAAAGTTGGCACAATAACTTACAGGCCATGCTCATACAGAGACATCATTGACTATGACCTGATTGACAGGCTAGACTTCACCCCTTCACTCAAGTTAACAGGTAATTATGTAATCATTACATAAGATACTGGTGTTGAATATTAAAGGAGCCACATTGGTGCATTGGATAAGCATTGGACTGCTAAACACAAGGTCAGCCGTTCAAACCCATTAGCTGCTTCATGGGAGAAAAATGAGGCTGTCTAGACCAGTACAGATTTAAAGTCTTGGAAACCCAAAGGGACAGTTCTACACTGCCCTTTAGGATTATTATGAGTTGAAATCAACTCCGTGGCATTGAGTGTATTTAGTTTTGCCGTTGAATGTCAAGACCACTTAGAACTGAAAACGGGTAGGACTTGATTTCAGTAAAGTGTTATTGCAGGCTAACATTTGCTCCATGCCTTTGAATATTAGGACACTTATAAAAGAACAGTCGCCTGCTGCCATGGAAACCCATTTTTACGATGTTACGATCTTGATCATCACTTGGCAAACAACAGTATTATATAACGGCTTAAAAGTTAAGCTCTTGAGAAGGGCCTGGACACTTGCGAGCCTGACGTCCCTGAGCTATCTTACCGGGCTTACCGAGCCTGTCTTACCGGGCTGTGGTGCAGTCTAACCTGGATCATTCACATCAGGTACTTAGCACAGGGCTTGGTGCACACATTGGAGTAACGATTATTTTTATTTTGAAAGGCAATGAAAAGGTGCATTTAAAGCTTACAGTACAGACCTTGCCCATGCTTGAATACTAGAGCTCCAGTATCGAGACAAAGATGTACTCACAAGGCTAAGTGACGGGGATAGGCATGCGTGCAAATGGTGGTTCTCATGATGAATATGCTTGTCTGCTAACCTACGGGCTGAAGGTTCCAGCTGCCCAGAGGCATCATAGAAGGAAAGGTCTGGACATCACCTTCCCTAAAACTAGCCACTGAAAACTGCAGAATGTAATTCTGCCCTAAAACCCAGGGAGCGCTGCTATGAATTGAGAGGAATTTAGAAATTGAGTGCAGAAGGAGTAGGTGTTCAGGACTCTGAGGGAGCGTCCAAAAGTTCATGGAAAATGAAATTAGGGGACATTGGAATGTTTTTCACTACCTTTTTGAAGCCTCATTTGAGTTGATGAAGAGAACTCGTATATTCAAAGTGAGCCAGATCAGAAAAACCCCACTGCCATCATAGCGACCATATAGAGAGGGTTTCAGAGACTGCAAGTCTTTGGGAGCAGACAACCTGGGTTTGAACAGCTGACCTCAAAGCTAGAACTTGATTTTTTAGCTCACAGCGCCACAAGGGTTTCTTTAAAGAGAGCGTTGGCCTTTAAGCATCCCCAGGTTACCAATGAGATCCATTACTAACTGTGTCTTGGAGTGGAATCTGTAGTTGAGTCAGAACAGGTGGGTAAGGTACTTCTTTAGCTATACTGCAGTGCAAAAAGTGGGAGGAAGACGGGCCTTTCCGTTCCGGTAAAGCGTTTCCGTCTCGGAAGCTCACAGGGGGGTGAAGTTCCACCCTGTCCTAAAGGGTTGCCGTGAGTTGGCATCAAGTCAAGGCAGTGAGTGAGGTGTTTTTTGCTAGTGCACAAATGGAGCCCCTGGAAATACAGAGATGAAAGGGCTTGGATGCTCAGGAAAAGGCTGGCAGTTGAAGCCCCCTAGTCTGTTTCCGGGAGTGTATGGAGACCTTGTGATTGCCACTGTGAGAAGGAGCTGATTCAACAGCAGGAGGTGTCTCGTCACTGCAAGAACAGGCTTGAAGGCTTTTTGGTGATTTAAAAGCTGCTTATGCGGTAAGTGAAAGTGATAGTGATAATTGGCTTCAGTAGGGATCGGTTCAGTTGTTTCAACCAATCCAAACCCACTGCTATCGCGTGGATTCTGATGCCTTGTGACCCTGCGTGTGGTTTTCAAGGCTGTGAATCTTTATGGTAGCAGAAAGCCACATCATTCTGCTGCAGAGCAACTGGTGGGTTTGAACCACATACCTTGAGATTGGCATTCCAAAGCTTACTTCATAATGCCACCAGCCCCCTAATTGTTTTAGAGTGAGGGGACATCTACATAACATGAAAGTGCAAGTGAGTATAGTCCATAAACCTGATCTTTATAACCTTATACTTATTTTCAAAGTGGTGGCTATTGTTTTTGTTAGGCGCCGTCAAACTGGTTCCAACCCATAGTGGCCCGATGTACAACCAAAGGACACACTGCCTGGACCTGCCTCATCCCCACGGTCGCTGCTGTGCTTGAGGCCATCGTTGCAGCCCCTGCGCCAGTCCCTCTTGCTGACGGCCCTCTCTTTCCACCAGCCCTCTACTGCACTAAGCCTGATGCCTTTTGCTGGGGACTAGTCCTTTTTATTTTATTTTTAAAATCATTTTATTGGGGGCTCGTACAACTCTTACCACAATCCATACAGACATCCACATGTCAAGCCCATTTGTACATCTGTTGCCATTATTCTCAAAACATTGCTTGCTACTTGAGACATTGGTATCAGCTCCTCATTTCCCCCCCTCCTACCCCTCCCCTCCTGCCTCTTGAACCCTTGGTAATTTATAAATTACTATTATTTTGTCATATCTTACACTGTCCGACATCTCCCTTTACCCACTTTTCTATTGTCCGTCCCCCAGGGAGGGGGTTACATGTAGATCCTTGTAATCAGTTCCCCCTTTCTACCCACCCTCCCTCCACCCTCCTGGTATCGCCACTCTCACCACTGGTCTTGCGGGGTTCATCTGCCCTGGGTTCCCTGTGTTTCCAGCTCTTATCTGTAAAGTGTACTTCCTCTGGTCTAGCTGGATTTGTAAGGTAGAATTGGGATCATGCTAGTGATCCCCCTTCATTTGCTCCTGTGTGTTCTGATCAGACATGTCCCTCTCCCTGAGCTGTAGCTTCAGTGCTGTCTTCTGAAGTAAATTCTTCTGGGGGGAGGGAAGGGCAGCTGTCCACGTAGTTGGGATTGGGGCCGGCCCTTCGTACCTCTCGACTGGTTCGCTGCTTCATGCTGGTATGTTGCATTCACATCTTGGCGCACTGGGTTGAAGTCTCGTCCCTTCTTGATAACATGCTCAATGTTTGTAAAGTGAAGTCTTTCTAAACTCCATTCTAAGAAGTATTCTGCCTATACTTCTTATTTAAGAGAAATTTGTTTAATTTTAATATTCTGTGACTGTTCCTATTATAATATTTAAATATTCAATATTTATATTTGTGTATTTTCAATATTCTTCACCAACTCCATAATCCCAAAGTCTCAGCTCTTCAGACTTCTTTGTCTAGCTTTTGCATGCATCTGAAGTGATTAAAATACCGATTCTGCCAAGTACACTTTAGTCCTCCAAGTGACATCTTGGCTCTTCGACATATAAAGAATGTTTTTGTGCCAGATTTTCCCAGTTCAGCACGTCACTGTTTTCCTGCCCGATGCTTCCATGGACATTGATTGTGCATCCAAGTAAAATGGAATCCTTGACAAATGACCCTGCCTATTTCAGGGTCCATCTGTGAGGATTTTTGTGTTCTGTATACTGAGGTACAGTCCACACTGAAAGCTGCCGTCTCATCCTCATCAGGGTGTGCTTCAAGTCCTCTCGAGTCTCAGCCTGCAAGGTGTGCCACCTGCATACCTCAGGGAGATAATGAGCCGGCCTCCGGTCCTGGTGCCAGCGGATGATTTGCTCAGCAGACAGACTGACTAAGACACACACCTGATTTAAAACCGCACAGGCCGCCCTTCTTCTGTTCCAACAACTGTCCATGTGCCGGTTGTGCATGAGCACAATGACGTTTTGTGGGATTTTTCTTCTTTACAACGTTATCCCTAATTTGTTATCCATCCAATCAAATACCTTTGCATCGTCAAGAAAACATCTTTCTGGGATCCTGTCTTTTCAGCCAGAATCCATATGATATCAGCAGTGGGAGCCCAGGTCATCTTCTGAATCCAGTGTGAATTTCTGGGAGTTAGTCCCCGTTGATGTCCTGCTACAGCTGCTTTTGAATTATCTCCAGGAAGTTTTGCTTGCATGTGACATGAATGGGGTTGTTGGATAAGTCCCGCCTTCTGTTGGGTCCCTTTCTTTGGACTGGGCATGCTATGGATCCTGTTTCCTAAATTTCTTGGCATAGGTGGGAGAGCATCTCTTGGGCCGCATATGTTTATGGAAACATCTCAGTTGGTATTCTTCATGTTCTTGGGGGCTTGTTCTTCCTGATACCTTCATTGCGGCGTAGACATTTCTTTAACACCACTGGTTCTTGATGTAGGCTACCTTCTCAGTGGTTGAACGTTGACGGCCTCCTCGCACACATGTAGTCACTTATCATACCATCTGACGGGGTCCTTCTGGATAGTTACTGTTAATGCTCTTCTTTCAAAGAATACCTATTTACTCGAGTATAAGCTGGCCCGAAAAGCAGCCAAGGCACCTAATTTTACCAAAAAACTGCATTAAAAAATGTGCCGAAAACTTGCCTTATACACGAGTACATGTGGTAAGTTGTTTGGGCTGGCAAAATTTTCTCATGTGATGTCTGGTATTATGTTCATCAATAAGGCCACGTTTTCCAGCTCCCAATCTTTTTCTTTCCAACTTTCATGTTCCAGTCACCAGTAATTATGAAGGCATTTTTGCTCAATTTCAACTGTGGAGGTTGGGGGAATCTTCAATTTCTTCCCCTTTGGCATTGGCGGAGTGACTGGTATGTAAACCCGCACGAGTCATATTAAGCGGTCTTCCCTCTGTGTGGCTGGATATTTCCCCATCACTGACAGCACTGTGATTCAGGATAGACCTTCACACATTCCCTGTGGCCATGAATTGGACACCATTCACTCCTCTTCAGTTTGGCTTTGCTGGTCGATTGCGAATGGCCATTGCCAGTCCATTCCGCTCACTGGTGTCTCTGTACCCATTTCTCTGCAGATTGCAGTTTCCCTAGAGTCGCGCTTTGTGTGGGGAACCCTGGTGCCGTGGTGCTGACACGTGGGGCTGCAATACCACCAACGACTCCTTGCGGGAAGACGGGGCTTTCTCCTCCTGTGAAGTTACCGCCTCAGAAAGTCACCAGGGCACTTCTGTCCTGCCCTGTAGGCTTTCTATGAGTCGGTAGCAGTCTGAGGGCAATGAGTCTGCTTGTGCAGTGCACATTTTGCTAAGTGCTGGCTGTTTCAGCTGTTTAATTTCTTTTTGCTTTGTGACATGCTATCATTGAAAGTCCCCTGAATTATTCCCCCTAGGTCGTTAGGAGGGAGGAGTCCTTCCCAGCTGTGTATTGCGTGTCTTCCCATCGAGCGGCTCATCTGCTATTACGAGGTCAGACACTGTTCTGCTGCTGCTCATGGGACTTTCATGGGCCAACTTCCCTGCCCCTTCTCGGGGAGCTCCTGTCGACTGTGATGCCGGAAGCTGTGCCACTTAGTGTCAAAGATGAGCAGCATGTGAAGTGTTAGCAGAACGTAATCTACACGAAGGCAGACTTAGGAAGAAGGGCCTGCTGACCTATTCCTGAAAATAAATTGCCCAGAGAGGAAAAAAAACCTCAAAGTGGTGGTTTTCTCAATTTAGGTCACACATGATAATGTATCACATTAGCCACCAGAGGGCAGTGTATGAGTTCGTTTTAGTCGTGAGTAAAGTTTCAGTCAGTTGATGGCAATGGGTTTGATTTGGAGGAATTATGTGCAAAGAAAATGTCATGTTATTGAATTAATTGGTTAGAATTGCCATACTGAATTCTTAGTATGTAGTATATAACTGGAATGTTAATGTATTTTTAACTTTTGATAAATCAAGTACTGATATTTCTTTAAAAGGAAATTTATGTTAAGTGGGAATTAAAAACTGATGATTTGGGGTTACAAATTTCTTATGAGCGAGCTTACATGTTCAAAACTGATGTTTTCCATTATCTACTAATAGTTGCATTAGTAAGAGTGGATTCAACTATTCTTTCATCGTTTCATTGTCCTTCAATCAAAAGTTTGATTATAGCTAAGCTTAATCAAAATAGGAGTTTTTAAATTCTGATTTGTAACTGTAGGTATATTTACATACTTTTAACATGAAATTATATTAATAGGCATTTGGATTTTTTGACCCTTAATGGCCAATGAAGTTTTTGATCAAGTAAGTTTTCTTTCATATTTGAGAAAAGATGCTTCATGTTTATAGATGATATTGCTGGGGCTCACTGTAGCTTGTACTGTTTTTTAATCAAATATATTTCTGCTGAGAAATTGGCATCAATATTGCTCATTGTTATACATCCCAGTGTCTGCTAGGCTTGATTGTCTCCCTCCCCATTGAGAACACCAGAGGCTTCACTTGGTTTGGATCACACTTGTTCTCACTGTAATATGTCCTAGAGCAAGGAATCGTGCCATGTAGGCATCTCGCTGTGATCCGTAGGGCCCTGAGAGTGAGGGTCCCCTCACTGCCACTGGGTTGATGCTGATCACGGGACTCTAAAGACAGGCTAGAACTGCCGCTGCTGTTGGGTTTTTGATACCGCAACTCTGAACCAGGAGTAGAAAGCCCCATCGTTCTCCCTCAGAAAGGCTGGTGGTTTTGAACTGCTGACCTTGCAGATTGCAGCCAGTGCTTAACCACTACACCACCAGGACTCCCTGGGAGTGAGGGCTAGTGTTATATAATCAAAAATCTAACAGTTAGTAGAATTTCTTTTGCTGTGATTTGTGGATGTCTGAGGATAAGATTATTATTTCATAAAAGTAAGTAAGGTAAGCATTTTAAACAATATCCATTAAACAAAATTTATCCATTAAACACAATTATAATTTAAAGAGAAAAAAATACATGTTAGCATTTTCTTCTCAATAGTTTCTCAAAGAAGAAAACGAGTACAAGACAGTAATACAGTTTGACAAATTTGACTCGATACTGCATTTTATCTTTGCTATACCAATATGTCAGCACAATTTTAAAATTATTACCTTTTAGCTACACACACACAAGGAGAGAGAGAGAGAGAACACTACAGCCTAGAGAGAGAGAAAGAGAGAGAGAGAACACTACAGCCTAGTAAATGGTGTACACTCTTAAAAGATTCAGATTTCTAGACATCTATGTCTATGAGCCACTTTGCTGTTTTCTTTAATAAAATTAAACATAAGAAAGCCAAAGTATTTATAAAACTTCAAGAACTTATCAACAAAGATTTAGATAACCTAATCAGCAAACAGACAGCATCTTACAAAAAAACAACAAAATTTCATCCAAGGGGCCGCCCACATGGCATCAGACACATAAAAATACATTCGAAGTCATTAGTCCTCCTCAACCCACACTAGGCTCACTGCCACCGAGTTGGTCCTGCTCTTACTGGGCAGGATAGAACTGCCCGTGTTGCTGCCAAGCCTGTCAGTCCTACGGAAGCAGAATGCTTCATCTTCCTCTCAGGGAGTGGCTGCTAGGCTCAAACTGCCCATCTTTCAGGTAGCTGCTGAGTGCTTCAACCACTGTGTCAACAGTGGAAATTAGTCAGTAGAATGTGCCCACCAGTCATGAGTCAGTGGAAATAGGCACGTTGAGCTAGAATGATACGATTTTTGGAAAAAGCAAACATAGCTTCCTTTGGTGAGGGAATGGGGAAATTGGAATCCTTAGCCATTGTTGATGCGAATGCACATCAATACGCAGCTGTTGCAGAACACACTGTAGCAGTTTCTCTAACAGCTCAACACTGGCATTGCCATGTGGCCCAGCCATTGCACTTGGAGGTAGATGCCCATAGGACTTGAACGCAGAGACACAAACAGATACCTGTGTACCAGTGTTCATTGCACCACTAGTCACAGGAAGCAAACGGTGGAAACCCCTCAGTGCCATCACTGGATGAAGGATGGCAGAAGTAAAGTGCGGCACACCCATGCAGTGGAACATTACCTACCATGCAGTGAGAGGAGGTCCTGATACCTGTCACGCCGTGGATGGAGCTTGAAGACATTCTGCTGAGTGACTAGCCCCTTGCAAAAGGAGCTCACTTATGTAAAAAGGCAAGTGGACAGAGGCCAGTGTTTACTGGTGACTGCCAGTGCCTGGAGGGTGCATGGAGAAGCGAGCCATTGCTTATAAATCACCGAGTCTCTGTTTACAGGATGGGGAAGTTGCGTTCATTACGGCTAGGGTGGCCCAGCTGGCTAGTGTCGTGGAGCTCAGTAAGTGTGCACCTGTGAGATGTTGAATTGCCAAAGGCTGTGTGAAAGCCATTGTCTCAGTTATCAAGTAGTGCTGTAGCAGAGTTTCACTTTCACATGGGTTGGGAAGTTCGAAGTCTGAAGTCAGTGCACTGGCTCCAGGGGAGGCTTTCTCTCTGTTGGCCCGGGAGGAAGGTCCTTGTCTCTTTTGAGCTTTGGCTCCTACTTGTTTTTCTTTGATTTTGACATCTGACTCCTCCCCCATCTCGGCTTCCCTCATCGGTTCTTTTTACACTTTATGAGAGATTGACTCGGCACACCTTCCACGAATCCTGCCTCATTAAGAACATAACAGAGACCACCCATTCCCCAATGGGAGTATAGCCACAGGCACAGAGGTGGATTCACAGCACAGAATTTTAGGGAACATAATTCAACCCCTAACAGATATGCTTATAGCGACAAGCACAGAGCAGCTGCTGAGATGGCTTGTGCGCAGCCACACAGCTCAGGGGACTTGCTTTCTGGTTTTGGAGACTAGGATCATGGTTTCCTGAGCCGTCCCAGTCCTATGACCTAAATTGTGCTTACGGCTTCTGTTCTGCCTCCTGGCTCATTGCGTAATGCCTGCGGTCTTCAAAGCTTGCAGGTGGCCAAGCCCAGGTACATCTGTTTGCGTGGAGCCAGAGGAGAAGGAGATTCAGGAGTAAGAGGAGGAACTGGGTAACAGGGCTGATCACCTCTATGAACAATTGCCTCCATTGCCATGAAGCCCGAATGGAACATTCTACCATTAATGAATATAGTGATCAAAGAGTCTATAGCTGAATCCTGATCAAAGGGGGAAATTGCAGAATTTAAAGTTTTCAGGGATCTCTAGGAGTTTTGAAAGCTGTGGAGTCTCGATGAATCTGGAACTATTGTCCTGAGATAATCTTTGAACCTTAAACCAAAATTATCCCCAGTGGTCAGCTTAATTCCTGAAGAAGGAGCCTTATGGTCTTTTAGGATCTGCGTATATGGGGTCACATCGACAGTTCAGAAGATTAGATAAGATCCTTAGGGGACATTGAGTTTATGTCAGTGAAGGCGGAGCAATTCAGAAAGAGAGGGTGAGTATGGCCAGACAACGTGAAGAATGTGCTCACGGTCGCTGAGTTGTGGACGTTGACTTGGTGCGTGCTGTCTTGTACATTCTCAGCAACCGCAACCAAGAGCAAAAGAAATTTTCAAAAGCAATTTAATTTAAGAAATTACTTCTTTTGGAAACTGTCGAGAAATTTTATTACATTGTGTTTTTAAGTGACAAATAATCGTTAATATTTGATCTGGTAGAATACTGTGTTTATGAAATTTTAAAGTTACCGGGTCTAAAAATCTGATGTAGTATTATAAAGATGATTTTGTTTTCTTGAGTTTTGAAAATTCATAGAACTTTCCATTGAGGGGAAAGAATAGAGGTGATCATTGGAAAAGTCATATTATTTCAGTTGCAGAGTTCTGATCATAAGTAGTCTCTGCGAAGTAGACATGGTGCCCTTACGTTTCAGTGTAAACTTAAAACTCACTGCCATCAGTCGGCTCTGAATCAGAGCCCCGCTGCATAGCATAGAGCAGAACTGCTGCCTGCGGATTTCTTCATCTCTACAGGAGCAGACAGCCTCATCTTTCTTCCATGGAGGAGCTAGTGGACTGGAACCCCTGACCGTGTAGCTAGCAGTTCAGTGCGTAGTCCACTAGGCCACCAGGTTAAATAGTAGGCTAGCACGTTTTGATTATAATATATTGATGGCTGCAGAACCCAGGATCTCCACCTTGGTTTGATAGTTTACTTGGACCAGATCCACTACCCTTCCCTTCACTGCCCTCTTCTCCCCCCTTTCTCATCCGGATCCCAACATTCTTTCCAATGACGAGTGAGAATATCTCCCTTTCCATCTGAATTTTCAAAATTACCCTCCAAGTATATTGTACCTTTAAAAATAACATTGCTCGAGAGAGTGTCTAAGTAAGGCTTTCGTACCTCAAGCTTCACAAATAGTGTACTGTACTGGTAGAAAGAAAACTGTTCTTTACACACCTTGTTGGTTCTAGGTATACGCTGGATGAATTTGGAACAGCCAGAAGAAGTACAGTTGTTCGTGGCTTTATTGATGCTCTGACAAGAGGGGGCCAGGGAGGAACCCCCCGGCCCATTGAAATGCACTCCCACGACCCTTTGAGGTATAGTACTCAGACAATGTTATCATAGTCGACGTTTTTCTGAAGGCCGTCTTTATTAACATCCCATGTTATTTAGGTATGTTGGAGATATGCTAGCGTGGCTCCACCAAGCTACTGCTTCTGAAAAGGAACATCTTGAAGCTCTTTTAAAGCTTGTGACTGCACAAGGTAAGCCAAAAGGTTCATTATTGCCGAAGATTAAATATGGACAACAACACACAGTTTCTTAGTTTCACTTCTTAGTGCCACTGTCTTCCCTGAGAAAAGCATTCGCCATCTGGATGGGACCCTGAGCATCCTAATTAATCTTCCTCTTTACTCTGCTGAGAAGATTTCTCCGTCATGAAAGCCTAGTTCACTCTATTGCTCACATGTTTACAGCTTTATAAAACAACCTATTGCCGCTGTTAATTCGTCCAATGGTAATCCCACGTGTATTGGAGTAGAAGCGTGCGCCATAGGGTTTTCCCTGGCAAACGTTTCACAAGTCGATAGGCAGGCAGAAGATGGCATCATCTGCTGCTTACTTACTGAAACTGAGACTGAGTGGGTGAAAGGAGCCCTGCTGGCCTGGTGGGTTTCCAGTTGGGCTGCTAAGTTCCAGGTCAGTAGTTTGAACCCACCAGCTGCTCTGAAGAGAGAGACGAGGCTCTCTACTCCCACAAAGATTTAGTCTCGAGTCCCAAAGGGGCAGCTCTACACTGTCCTTTAGGGTCTCTGTCTTAGAAGTGACACTGTGGCAGTGGTTTTTTCGGAGGCTGAACAGTTAGTTTTAGGCCTTTAAGGTACATTTTTTTTTTTCCAGTTCTACCACCCAACCTATTTTCACCCTTGCATATGTGACTATGTTAACATCTGTGAAAATAACCGCCTTGCTTCTCAAATGTACTTCAACTTGGGTCTTGATTTCATGGAATGCCACTTAGTATTGTTTAGAATTCTGTCCATTGACACAGTTTCAAATCTTCTTAGTTACAGCTGCCTTTAAATGTCTCTTTCGGAGTTTGAAGGGTAATCATTTTGAGAAGAGGGGAAGAGGAACCGTGTGACCTAGTATTACTAGATTCCTTTCACTCAGCTCCTGGAGTAGTAAACTTTCTCCTAGGGAGCATGTCTGGAGGCTTTGAACTGTTGACCTTTTGGTTAGCAGGCCAGCGCATAGCCGTTAGGCCATAGGGCGCCTGTACCACAAATGAGCACTATCCGAAAAGGTACTGAGCTACGTGTAAAGTGTTCTTTTGGTTCTCTTAACTATTTGTTAATAGTCCAAGTAACCGTATGCCCTATTGTTTGTTAGTCTTTTGAACTTAAATGAAGAAAGGAATAATATGAGAATAAATCTAATTAAAATAATAATTTTAGGTGTTGAAGAAAGTATTCAAGAAGTTGTTGGGCATATCACTGAGGGCGTGTGCAGACCTCTGAAGGTAATTTTTTTTCCCCAAAAACGTTGAATCGAAGCAGAGCAACTAACGTCATCATGACATATCTAGGTAAACCGTGGCCTTGTTTGTTCTTACGGGTTTACGGAAACAAATGCAGCCGAAGGGAAAGCTGCAGTCTTGTTGGATGAGCACGTCCGTGTAGGACAATAAAACATGTGAAAAAAGCCTCGCCACTTTGCTCCTTAAGAAAAAATATTTGAAATCTTCCCAGTTTGCAGATACGGACTAAGTTTTATATGTATTATCTTCTCCATCGTGGTTTTTAAAACCCAGGCAGGTAACGTCTGTTTAATTGAGACAGCTCGTCTGTGAACTCTTGACAGATGACTAAGAACGTACTTTATGACATATCAAAGTTTATGTAACAAAATCTGTTGATTACAGCAGTAAATACTGAGTAATCCAGGGATTAAAATTGTTTACACGTGTTATTTTTGCCCACACAATTTATAGTACATTGAGCAGAATTTGGGGCCAGATTTGGGATAGAATTCCCACTTTGCCCTGTAGTTGTGTGAACTTGTTCTTTGTGCCTTCGTGTGGTTTTGTGTCACCCGGACATCAGCAGACGGAGTGAACAGGGTGCTGCGAGGGCTCAGTGAGATCCTGTCAGGGGACGGGCGCGGTGTCTGCTGCTTACGAGGCCTGCAGCCTTACTCTTTCCTTACTGTTTACAGGATAGTTTGCACTATTTGTTGGTTTACTTTTCCTGGTAAATTGTCTTTGTATGCAGTAATTGAAGTAAGAGTTCTGTGATATATTGCTACTAAGAATCAAGTTTTAAAACTAAGTGTCTTGCATTTGTAAGATTTCCTTTGGCATTTTGGCCAGGCAAGGAAATCTCAGATGACACACTTGAAGAAAATTCATTATTCAAAATATTTAATTATTATTATTATTAGGTCATCTTAGGACTCAAGTAACTTATTTTGGAATGATTTTAATTTATTCCCCATGACATGTTTTTATGATACAGTTTCACTTTTAAAATTATTACCCATTACCCTGGTGGGATAGCAGTTACAGGTTGGGCTGCAAACTGCATGGTCACCAGTTTGAACCCACCAGTGGCTCTGCAGGAGAAAGATGGGGCTTTCTACTCCCGTAGAGAGTCACAGTGTCGGAAACTCACAGGAACAGTGCTGGCCTGTCCTTTCGGGCCGCTAGGAGTTGGTATCGACTTGATAACAGTGGGCGAGAGCGCCGTCAAGTCCATGCCGACTCACAGCAGCCCCGTGTGATAGAGTTCTTGATCTTCCCCACCCCCAAGTCGCTGATACGTTTGAATAGTGGACCTTGGGTTAGCAGTTCAGTACTTACCTGACATTGTCAGTTCATATTAAACATTTCTTGCTTTCTATGTTAGCCGTTGTTTGAAAGATCAGTTGTAAAAGGATAAAACAAAAATAGCTTTCTTTGTACTTTTCTTGCCTTTTTATATCTACATTAAGTTAAATACAACACCTCATCCCTTCAGTGAGTAAATTCAAATATGCCTTATCTTTTTTTCCTCGCTCTGTATTTATGGTGTGTTCATTTTAAAAATAAAATGGTTGCATGAAGTATCATAATTCTGGAACATCAGTGTTGGGATGGACCTTAGAATTTTCCTGTCCTAGTCTCAATCAGAAATACTGTGATGTTAAAATTAACATTCACTATATGTTCCAAAGTAGCCTTTGTTTTAAACTACTTGGTGATTCTCATTTTATTGTTCCTCAATAGAGAGCCTTATAAAGGTGTTTCTCACACTTGCAAGGCCTTGCCTCGTCCACTTGGGAAATTTAATGTAAGATAACGATAATAAAGAAGCAAAAAATCTTTTCCTGGTAATTGAAGAGCAATACTCCCTTTAATGTCTAAAGTGACAGAAATCTTAAGATTTTTCTCACTTAATAGTAATAGTGCTGCACAGTACACACAACACTTTGCAGGAGTCACTGTAGTTACACAGCACGGTAGATTGATGGTGGGGTATTTAATTGTCCAACACACTCTGGTATCCTTCCTTCCTTTGTATTTTCAAAGAGAGTGTAAAGTAATTTTAAGAATGTTCTTCCTTTATGACCCCACTAGGAGGTATATTAAGGGGCCCCTTTGGTGTGGGGGGGTTGTGCTTTGGGCAGCTAACTTCAAGGTCAGCAGTGTGAAGCCACCAGCCACAGTATGAGGAAAAGATGGAACTTTCCTTCCGGGAAAGAGTTACAGCCCTGGAGACCCTCGGGCAGTTCTAGCCTGTCCTGTAGGAACCCAGATTTTTGTTGTTTAGAGTTCTTAGCTGAGGGGGTGAAAAAACCCAACCTTACTTTAAGAGTTCTTTTGTAATTATACTTTCATTTGTTTTTCTAAGTGATACATTTGCTTTTTCTATTCCATTAGTATCAAATCTCATCCTTCTGATTAGTACATCTCTAATGGTGCATGAAATCGGTGATTTGCATAAATGTCTTCTGGTCTTTTCTATGTAGGGATGAATTATCAGAGGAGATTTTGGTTTTGAGAAACAATGTTGCAGAGCAATGGGACCTCTTCTTAAGATACTTATGCATTTGTTTGACTCTATCCTGCATTGAACCTTTTCTTTGTGTAATAAAGTGAAATATTCCAAACCCCACAACTCAAACCGAACTAAGTCCCATGAGTTGATTCTGGCTCTTAGCGGCCCTGTCGGCCAGAGTGGGACTGCCCCAGTGGCTTGCTGAGGCCCAGTTCGCTATGGATGCAGAGCGCCTGGACGACAAGGGTGTCTCTGTCTGGAGCAGCCCGGTGTGTAGCTCCCCGAAGTGATGTCTGTAGTAGACACCCATTCGTAAATGTATGCCTTAAGATAGCTTTGATGATTTTCATTTTTAAAAAGCCAAGCTCCATGCTTGAGAAGAGATGTCAATCAAATCGTACGTGCATGCAGAGGGTGCTGTGGTTGGTCTGCATGGGGGCTCTTCCTGTTTCTCCACCCGGAAGGCACAGCCGGAGACATCAGACTCGCTGTGTGCTCAGGAGCCCACCTGTGTGTGCCCGTTTTTAGACTGTGGAGTGACGTGGGCAACATCTGAATGTTAGCTCTTTTAGCAAAAATGTTTTCATGCTCCCTGACCTTCCACGGTCCTGGTGAGTTCCATGAAAATGGCTGTCTCCACCAGAGACTGCTGCCCCGTGCAGCTGAGCTCGGGGGCATGGAGAATCACTCCACACAGCTAGTGAGGTGAAGAAGCTTTGTCATCTCCCCGGCCCCATTGTCCCCTCCCTCACAAACACTGTCCGCTGTCGCTCCTGCTCTAGCTCTGGCTCTGGAGAGGGGAGCCCGCTTCCATTCCTGGCCTCCTTGGCATTGTTTGCTTGCGCTCTCTCATAGCCTTTTACTTTCTCTTCCTTCCTCCCTCCGCCCACCTTCCTTCCCTTTCCTCTCTCTCCCCTCCTTGCTCTCCTTCTTTAAGGGACTTGGAAGAGAGTCATTTCCTATGCCTATCTGAAAATTCTAGAAGGCAGGTTGCCAGAAAGTGAATAGTACTAATAAATGCATCTGTCAGCAATTATGTAGAGCTACCTGTCTCCCATTAAAATCCTTTATATTTTACCCCAGTCATTGTATAAAAACTCAGAAAATTCCATTCCTATTGATAGGGCAAAAAACAATAAAAATCCCACAAAAACTCAGAACTTTGGAGTCAGTTCCAACTCGAGTGACCCTGGAGTACAGGAGAACTGCTCCCTGGGGCTTCCCAGGATACAAATAGGGTCTGGACCATCTCCCCTTGTCCCCATGGAGGGCTGACTGGTGGGGACTGCTGGAAACACTGACTTTTGCTTAGCAGCCTGTGTGGGCCCACTGGGCCCCCAGCGCCCCTTGTTGATGGGATCTATCCTTCAGTTGACCATGGCAGCCACAGACCCCAAAGCAATAGGAACATTGACAATGTGATTTTGAAATTCAGATGCCACCGGTCCACAGCATTGTCGCCATCTACACCATTGCTTCATTTCTGGGCGTGTTAATGTAAAGGTCCGTTCACTTCTCTAAGGGCATCACTGTTTAATTCCGATAAAAAAACACATCGTCCCAGCTCATTTTAGTAAATCGCGTTTGTAAGCAATATAGCATATGCCCAAGTCCCAGTGCCGAGAAGCTTCAACTTTCCCAAGCACGAACTCAACATCTGCTGCGTATGTTCCGTTCGACCAGATGCTGCGGCTCTGGGAAAGAGGCAGAAAACACGGGGTCTGTGTTTGTACTGGAATCCAGACTAGACACCGTGCGTGGATCTAGTGCAAGATGTAAAGAAGCACCTATCAGCGTGCTGTGCCCGGTGCTCATTTTGAGGGCTGTAGAGATGAGTGGCATAGTGGTAATGTGTCAGGCTGCTAACTGCAAGGGCAGCAGTTCCACCACCAGCCGTTCGGTGGGAGAAAGAGGTTTTCTATTCCCGTAATAAGTTACAACCTTGGAAACCCACAGGAGCAGTTCTGTCCTGTCCTGTAGGGTCACTGTGAGTCAGCATGGTGACTGGATGGCTTTGATACTGGTTTTGTTAGAGATTGGGTCGAGTTTTGTTAGAAAATACTTCTGGTAATTAATTTTGAGACTGTTTGTCATTTTATACAATTTTTTATTTTGCCCTCTCATCAGCTCACTGCCATTGAGTTGATTCTGACTCAAAGAACAGAAACCCTATAGCAGTGGTTCTCAACCTTCCTAATGCTGTGACCCTTTAATACCATAAAATTATTCTCGTTGCTACTTCATAACTGTAATTTTGCTACTGTTATGTATTGGGCGATTCTCGTGAAAGATTTGTTCGACCCCCAAAGGGGTCATGACCCATAGGTTGAGATCCACTGCTCTATAGGATAGAGTAGAACTGCCCCTGTGGGTTTCTGAGACTAACTCTTTACAGAAGTAGAAAGCTTTATTTTTCTCCCGCTGAGTGACTGGTGGCTTTGAACTGCTGGCCTAGTAAGCTTATAATTAGACAAATATGTTGGTGCTAAGTTAGCATGTGTCTGCTTTTCTGTTCTCTGGTTACTAGAAGAAGAAATACGGTAGAACAGTTTCCAGAGTAGAATTCTTCCATCTGGTCTGAGTCCTTGGCAGCAGAGGAGCGTATTGTCACTGATAACCTGTGCTGAGGGCTGGAGCAGCTGCTTTTGAGATTTAGTGTTGAACTCAATTCTATCAGGCACTGGTGATGCACCACCAAAATGATCTCACTGTATTGATATTTCTGTTCACAACCGGTTACTTGAGCCAAATGTCGTAGGTAATAAATTATTGTTGGTGAGGATTATCTGTGCTAAAATGTTCCCCTTATGATACAATCCCAGGATGTGACACTTAAAGACACTTGCTCAGAGGTGTTGGGTGATTTGTGCAACACATTGGGTCTGTATTTTCGAATGCATGTGATTGATGAAGAAGGGTTGTGCTTTTAAGCAATGTTTAACTTCCAACATGTTTCAATAGGTTCGAATTGAGCAAGTGATAGTGGCTGAACCCGGAGCAGTTTTATTGTATAAAATTTCTAATCTCCTCAAATTTTACCACCATACAATTAGGTAAGTGACATGGCCTGACACACTTGCTAAGTTCCTGTGGTGGTGGTCCCTTTAACTGAGAACCAGTGAAGGCGCCTTGCATTTTCCCCAAGTGCCGGGCTGAGTACAATTTGCAAAACCTCTGTCTCCTATGACGTGTCACACGACGTGCCCCGTACACGTGTGTTCTCTGAGTTCTCACGTTTTCTTTTTCCTTCCCTCTCCAACAAACACACACACACACACACACACACACACACACACACACACACACACACACACCCACCCACCTACCCGAGTTCTCACGTTGATCATGTTGTTGCAGTTTTGCACATACCACGTAGCACCTCTCCACCACCACTTGCTAACCCGCTTCCCTGACCCCCCCACCGTGCTCCCTCCCTCTCTCCCATCCGGCACCTCTCTTGCTGCCCTCTCCCCTCCTTCTCCAGTCTGGACGGGTCGCTCTTCCACTGACTCCTGCGTGACTGTCTGCTGGAGCTTATCCTCACTGTCCTGCTTATACCCTGTCATTGGAGTCCCTGATCCCCCGGCCAACTCTGAGAGCATAGTCATTTCCCGGAACCTTGTGATAGGCCTGTGTTCCCAAGCCTAGAGGAGATGAAGTGTGGGTGTGTTGTGGTTTTGTTTCAGGGCATTTACATGTAATAGCTTGCAATGCAGTGCGTTATATTATATGACATTTTACCCTGTAAGGAGCTCTGGTAGAGTAATGGGAGAAAGACAGGGCTTTCTACTCCTGTAAAGAGTTACAGTCTCAGAACGTCACAAGTCAGTTCTGCCCTGTTCTATAGGGTTGATATGAGTTTGCATCGACTCTATAACAGTGAGTTTGGTTTAGGTTTGGTTGTGTAGTGGGTTTAGCATGAGGCTGTTAACCACAAGGTTGACAGTTCAAACCCACCAAGTGCTCTGTGGGAGAAAGATGGGGCTTTCTGCCCTGGAAATATTTATAACATGGCTTACCAAACTTGTTTGATCCACCAGCCGTTTTTCAAGAAAAAAAGATTACTCAGTACACTCCCACCCCAAGGTAGTTAGACACTGGGATATTAGAGCCCATACTCCAGGATAAGGGGTAAGTAGCTGTTTTTCAAGCCCTCGTGGCGTTTTCCAGTGACCCCCCAGGGGACTGTAGTGCCCACTTTGGGAACCACTAATTCCCAGCTTGGAAACCTGAGTATAGCTCCTCCATCCAGCAGGGCTGCTGTGAATGGATTTCTGGACTTCGGTTCTTCAGAAGAAACTAAAAGCTTACAAAGATGTTGCCCTCTAACCCCGAGCAGTTAGCGCCTTTGCCCTAGTTCTTTGGAGAAGCCCCTGGAGGACTTCCGGAGCGCTGTTTCTCCCCAAGAGTTTGCTGCTTTTGCTCCACAGAGCACCCAGACTCTGCTGCCAGGGAATGCTGTGCTTTGTAAAATCCTGATGTGACTTTCACCTCATGGGTTCTTGGTGCCTGGCGAGGGCAGCCTGACTTTGAAGCTGGCTATATAAAGGGCTGAACACACAGGTTTCTAAGACCTCCGAGTGGATATGTGTTGGGCTGCTAACTGCAGTGTCACCAGTTTAAAACCACCAGCCACTGCTTGGGTTAAAAGTGAGGCTTTCTACTCCTGTAAAGTGTTAAAGCCTTAGAAACCCACAGGGCCAGTTCTGCCTTGTCCTGTAGGGTCACCATGAGTCAGAATTGACGTGCTGGCAGTGAGTTGGTTTTTGGTTGGCAGCAGCTGGGAAAGGAGTGTGCCCTTTGGGACAAGGTGACCCTGTGCCTGAAACTGTCCCGGGCCTGAGTTAAAATCTGCAGTTGAGAGAGCTGCTGGCATACAAGCAGAGCTTTATGAGAGCGGAGGAGTCTGAAACTGCTGTGCTGGGGCCAGAAGGAGGAAGGCTGATGGCAGAGAGGCCCAATGACAGAGAAGCCTGGTGGCAGACCGGAGAGTAGAGAGGCCTAATGGAAAGCAGGGGGTAATGCTAAAAAAGTAGCAGCTGAGAGAGCTGAGCGGGCTGCTATCCTGGCTGTGAGCTGGGCCAGTTGGCAGTGGAACAGCCCAAAGGCAGAGAGCTTTGCTCTGGGAAACTTGAGCAAAGAGCTAAAGTAAAGAGGCCAACAAGGGAGCGACCTGTCCAACAGAGAAGGCAGCCAGCTGGCAGAGAAGCCAAGTTGGTGCACCCACCAAGCAGAGAATGCACTGCCCAGCAGAGAAGCCACAGTGTTGATTGTTGGTTAAGGGCAGGGGCATTAGGATAGAACAGACCTGAAACAGGTTCACCTTACTTTGTAACTGACGTGTGCTCATGGGCTTTATTAGGGAAGTTGGTTGCTTACAGTTCAGGATCAGAAAAGCTAAAGACACAGCTCTTTTTCTAGGACAGGTTTTCCATAGGCAGGCCTTTCTCTGGCCCTTGGCATCTCAACCATGTTGCCCCATGACCTCTGCCCTGCTCAGGCAAAATTGGAAAGTCTTTTTCAGGGCTGCTGATAAATGCTCAGTAGGTACCCACTCTTCCATCAGCTCTAGCCCAAAGGCAGCATGTTTGTGTTTCAGCAAACCTTGCTCCCCCAGTTGAGTGCCCGGAGGCACCCCACTCTGAACCAGCCTCCTGATTAGAGGCACTTAGTTTTACTTACTCTATGGCTGGGAAGCCCACTGCTCTGTCTCTTGCTCTACCTTCTGGTGCTGTGGCTTCCACTTCCCTTCCTCTTTTGGTGTCACTGCTTGCTGTCTCTGGATTGAGGAGGCTCAGTATGTAGGGATCTCGGGGTCCAAAGAACATGCTCCATTCTTTACTCTTCTTTCTTGGTGGTAGTGAGATCCCTTCTGCTTCTGAACGATCTCATTTTGTACCCAGCAGGATGGCAAACTGGGCCAATCCCCACGTTAGAGTTGCAATCGCAGTGAACTTTGCTCGCAGTCACTCACAAATGAGTCGTCATCTTCACAGGACCTTCTCTCCCCCTCTGACTCAGACCCACCAGGAAAAAGTTGTTCCATGGCAGTAACAAAGAACATTGCTAGAAGAACCACTGCAAGTAATTTCAGTGCCTGGCAAATTTTATTCGCTTTCATTACATTTTCTTGCTCTGTTGCTTATGTTTGTATCACCACCCCCCACCCTTCTCCCCCCACCTCACATGGAAGTACTCATTTTCATTATATGTGTTAGAATGCTTTCTAATTTATTTTGACATTAGGTTTACACTATTTTTACTGAAATGCCTTTTTTGTTTTCTATAAAATAAAATTATTATGGCTACCTGTTTAGAAACTTGTTTGTCTCTAGCTATTGTTTTTATCTGTTTTTGTTTTTGCTTTTACTGATAATTTGCTTTATCTGCATGATTTATATAGGAATACACATTCATGGTAATTTTAAAATATACTAAAATATGTGGCATTGGCATTTGCTTTTGTAATTTATCATGTATGGTATAATATCTGTCAATTAACATATTTTTAGCTAGTTGCTTACCAGAATTTATTAATGCTATTGTATTTTAAAAACCTACATAGCAATTTACTTTTTATTCTATGTATAGATAGATTATTGTGACTTCAGAAAGTATGATTTTTAATAGATTACAATCTATTTGTATATCAACAGAAAATGTCTCAATATTTTAAAAGAACTTTTAGTACATGAATTAGAAGGATTAGATGAATAAAATTGGAAAATATTTTATATACGAGGTTGACTTATGTCCTGGCACAAATGGAAACCTCCCGGGATGAGGTATAACAATATCCTGGGATGCGGACTGTAGACCATGCAGTGCAATTGTTTCACAATATCTGCTTTTTCATAATTATTACCATAAACATAGTGTCATTTAGGCAACTGTAAATTTGAGAAACAATGTAAGCAAGCCATTGATATGATTTAACAGTTTTGATTAAAGACTGTCACAGGATTAATAAAATAGAAGTATTTAAATTTCAAATATTTCAGTGTTATAATTGATATAAAATATGTTATTTCAAAATATATGTACAATGAAGACAAATAGTCAGAGTTACTGAAAAGATCAAAGACACAACTTCATTGTGGATTATACTTCATTGTAACGAAAATGGAAAACCTCACAACTAGACCAGCAGACATGATAAACAGAAAAAATGGTGAAAGTTGCTAAGGATCTCATCCTTCCTGGGTTCACATTAATGCTCAGGGAAGCAGCAGTCAGCAAGCCAAGTGATGGGCTGCCCCGGGTGAATCCCGTGCACAAGAAGTGTTAAAAACCAAATGGACTGTGGGAGCCAAAGGTGTGTGTGCCCCAAGCCTTGGTGTTTTCAGTCCCTCACGTGCATGTGAAGGCTGAGCAAACGGATAAGAATCCCACAGAATGGATAGATAGTGTGCTGGCACACAATCCTTAATGTACCATAAGAATGACGGTCAGAAGACTAAGGAGCCCTGCCGCGCAGTGGCTGTGCGTTGGGCTGCCATCTACAAGGTCAGCAGTACGAAACGACGAGCCACTCGCTCCTCGGGAGAAAGACGGGATGGGGCTGTAGAAGCTTGTAAGAAGTTACTGTTTCGGAAACCCGCAGGGGTAGTTCTGCCCTGTCCTGTAGACTCACTATGATTCAGTATTGATTCGATGGTACTTGAGCTTGGTTTGGGGGTTGGGGTTTTTTTGGCTAGAAGAACGAGTAAATCTGTCTTGGAAGATGTACACCCAGAGTAGCTTTTAGGAGCTGGTATGTTGAGACTGCCTTACTAAAAGGATTTTGGACATTTTATCAGAAGGGAAAAAGACTCTGGAGAAGGATGTCTTCTAAGTAGAGGATCAGTGAGAAAGGAGACCTCGGATGAGACGTGTTGATGCAGTGGCTGAAGCAGGGCCATGCTGTGTCGTACTTCGGGTTGCTATGAGTTTGGAACCAGCCAGACAGCACCTAACAGCAACAGCATCGATGAAGTTACTACTTAGAATTAAAGTTTAAAGAATGTCCATTTACTCAAAACGAAATATACAACAAAGGCAGAGTAAAGATAGGCGTTGATAATATTTTGAGTGTCTGTTCTAACCTGCAGTTTTGCTAAAGATTGTGAAATATAAATCATGGTTGTTTGGTTTCATTTGTTTTATCACCTAACTCAAAAGAAAAACCACCAGATTTTTGTATGAACAATAATTGTTTTCAATTTATAGATTGTATTCTTCACCAAGTCTTTGTGGTTATTTTTGTTTGTTTGTTTTTTTAAGCATTTTACTCAAAGAATTGCATTGTTTCAGCCTTTTTTCACTTCGGACTATTTTTGCTTTCAGTGGCATTGTTGGTAACAGTGCAGCCACCTTGCTGACTACCATTGAAGAAATGCATTTGCTAAGCAAAAAAATATTCTTCAATAGCTTGAGTCTTCATGCAAGCAAGTTAATGGACAAGGTATGTTTTAAAAATGTAATTTTTCCACTGTGCGAATGGGACTCATTCACATTTAAAGATGTTGTTTCTGTGTTTTTTCATCGGTGATGATTTTTTCCCCCATTTGATACAATGCTCTTTTGAGTTCCTTCCTCTGAATAACGGAATTCATTGTAGTCTGTGTTCCTAGAATAGTAGAACATTGAGTCATAATTGGAGGCAGATTCCTCAATCTGTAATTCTCTGTCATTTGCTATGACCAAAAATGTGTAACTAAGGCAAACGTCCTATATTTACATGACAACTCAGATGATAGCTAGATTGGAAAACTGGAGTTCCCACGAGATATTTTTTTTAAGCATCTCATATTTTTACCCTTTAATATCCCAGCTTTTGTCTTTATCAAACTTGTACTTTTCTGACTCACATACTGTAATTAATTATTAGAACAGATCAAAAGTACTGAATGTACATATGTGCTTTATGCAATTGATGTATGTATATGTATGGATTGTGATAAGAGTTGTTATGAGCCCCTAATAAAATGTTTTAAAAAAAAAAGCACTGGACACCCCCCCCCCCACACACACACACCCAGGCAGCATCAGAAACCTAGAGTAGTCCTGTGAGTCTCGACCTCAAGGAAGAGGTTAATAGTGATCAAGTCCTTCTTTATTTTTACTTTTACTGAAGATTCAGACTTCGAAGGATATAGTATATGGATAGCTTTTAAAAAATCAGTCTAGCTAATAGTCTGGCTATATTAGAAATTTTGTAATGTAATATAAAACAAAAGCAATTCAATTTAGAGTGCCTGGCAAATCTTTACTTTCCTAAACTTGGAGAACCTTTAATAAAATTTTACTTCCAGACTTTCATGCATAACTCAGATTCTTAAGAAGTTACAATCTTGTGTTTGTAAAACTATAGAATCTGCTTATATATTGTTCTTTTTAAATATATTTCTGTTTGCACAGGGGTGTACTAAAGATTATTTATAATTGGGTATATATGAAGGCAAGTAAAAAAGTATTGCTACTAGGGTGTGTTAGTCTGGGTAGAAACAAATCCACAGAAACTCATATGTATATAAGATAAAGTTTTATATAAAGGGTGAGTATACATTAAGAAAGCATCCCAATCCAGTGCTGTCCAAGCCCATAAGTCCGACACTGATCCACAAAGTCCTCCTCAATCTCAGAAAACACACACGGTGACGCCGACTGCAAGAGGAAATCCGGATCAGTGAGTGTGTAAGGATCTCAGCGCTGGCAGGGGTCTACACAGGCCTGCCCCAGCTTCCAGGGCTGCATCAGGGTAGGTCCATGTGGCTTCTCTTCAGGGATTTCTCGCAGGAAGTGAGCCTTGCCAGCTGAAGCAGGGAACTGACCAAGGCAGCTGCACCCTGGCCCAACCATCAGAGAGCAATAGACCTGAGAACTAGAAAGGGGATGCTCACCGAGCCATTTAGTCCTCCACTCTTCAATTAACCCCACATGTGTTTAGTGGCCAGGTTGGCATGATAAACCTTAACTATCTCACAGGGTTTTAAGGCACTCATGATGGCAGAGTGGCTACGAATTGGGCTACTAACCGAAAGTTGGGCATTTCAAAAGCACTAGCCCCACTCCACAGGAGAAAGATGAGGCTTCCTACTTCTGTAAAGAGTTACCGTCTTGAAAACACTCAGGAACCGTTCTACCCTGTCCTACAGGCTCGCGATGAGTTGGCATTGACAGTTCGTTAGTGAGTTTGAGTTTTTGTACTAGGTTTCTAGTTTGCATATCTATATCTCTGGAGTATATGCATGGGTCTGTTCCAAACGTGTCTGTCATCAGTGGATGGTTGCAGACAAGTTCTCTTAGTAATCTATTCTTTTTAAAGTGGGAGATAATAGGCTTATGGATTTAGATAGGTGAAGAAGCGAATATGCAGAGGCCATTCTAAGTCATTGATGCAAATAGAATATGCTAAAATAAAAGCTACAGAAAACAAACACATTTTCTACTCATGAAAAAAGTCACTGAGCTGGAACCCTCAGGACTTGGTGATTGACTGGAGATGGGTGAGCGGGAAGGGTCTAGGGTAGATTTCTGTTACCATCCTGGGAATCCTTGGTGCTGCTCACAATAATTATCTAGAAGACAGAAGGATAACATCTGTGGATAAAGATTATGGTATTAGTTTTAGACAAGTTGGGTATGAGGTACCTATGAAAGATCATTTAGAATTTATCTTATGTGATAGCAAGCTATACACAATGTTATATATATATATGTATGTGTATGTATATATATGTGTGTGTATGTGTATGTATATAAATATTTTTAAAGATAGTAGAATCCATGTATGTGGATAAGTCACCAAGGATTGTGTTTTCAACATATTTTATAAGAGTTTTGGGAAGCACTGGCATTACAGAAGAGAAATGAAACTCCTGTAGGATACTGACAAGGAATGGCTAAGGAGGTAGGACAGAAGGGAGCAGAGAGTTTTGTTAGATACGTTAGGAGAAAATAACATTCCAGGGAGGAGTAGGGCACGGTTAATACAGACACATGCTACACCGAGAGAGCTCGTAAAATACGGAGATCAAGTTTGGACCAGTGAGGACCGTTTCAGTCATGTAGTGAGCGCAGTACATGTCCACAGAATAAAAACTCAATATAAAAGTAGCGTGTAAAAGTGCATCGGGAAGTCTGCTGCCTGAAGCTGCACAGAGAACAATAAACCAGTTTCCTTTTTTGAATTGTATTTGTCATTTTTATTCTCTTAAAACTCATTCATGTGTTCAGGTACAAAGATTATGTGGCAGGAGCCCTGTGGTGGTGTAGCGTGTTCAGTACTGGACTTCTGACGGCATGGCCAGCAGTTCAAAACCACCAGGCCCTCCCTGAGCGATGATGAGTGAGGCTGTCTGTTCTCCTAAAGATTGACAGCCTCAGACAAACACTGGCCACTTCTACTGTGCTGCCGGGTGCCCATCAGTCAGGGTCGAGTCACGGGCCGTGTGAGATGATTGCTTTCGGGGAGGTTTGTCTACACTAGTCTCTGCAAGGTTTTAATCGCTTATTTGTGTTGAACGCTTCTCATTTCTGACAATAATTTTAAGTTTTCTCCCCTTTATCCATGTTTAAACTTGATAAAAGTTTGTCAGTTTTGCTGAGTTGTTCAACAAATTGCCGGTTGATTTTCCATTTTCCAATTTATCCCAGAAATGTTCTTTCTTCCTATTTATGAATTATTGTCTGCTTCAAAAATTCAAGTGACTCAACTGACAAGCTGTCGGACCAATAAAAATGCAGTTAGCCAGTTTGTCTTAATTGACAGCGCAACTAGGACGCTTATTCTTAAAATAAATCAATTAATTTAAAAGGCAACAACTTTTTCATATTTCATTTTTACCCGCCTAAATTTGTTTTTGTCCATGTTCAGAAATAAGGATCTTATTTATTTTTTCCAAATGATCATCCATATCTGCTGTATTTTCTTCAATGACTAAGTCTCTACCTCTCCCATTTCCTCTGTAAACATGAGAGTGAAAGTCGGAAGACTGGGGGAAATTTTCGTAAATGTGAGGTGTAGCCCTGGCATCTTTCACATAAGACCTTGAACAGAACAGGTTGAAAACAGGAAAGAAAGCAGGTGTAATTTGAACTGGGCACTTAGTCGGAACCAGTTAATGCTCAAGCTTGTAGTAGCGAGTGGGACCCCTCTTGATTTGTTGAGGTCACTAGCTGTTGTGCTTTGGCATTGTTACCATTGGTCACTGTGCCCTGGCCTTTCCCCTTGGTAGCCATGGGCAGGCTTAAGGACCATGTAGCTCATATGGGGTCGCTCATGTAGCCGCATCAGTTTCTAGGGTTACCCTTCTTTCCTCAGATTCTAAAGGTCTGTGTGTTTCTATCTTGTGAGCAGTTTTATTTCTAAAGAGCTGCTTGCTTTATGCAGAAAACACTTAAATCAGTATGCCCTTCGTTAGCAAAGCACCCAGGGAACATTTTTGTTAATTGAATTTTAAGTGGATAGTAAAATTGTTAGGAAGAATAGCTTCTAAAATAAAGATACAGCCAGAGATTAACTCTTCTTTATATGTCCTGTATTATGCTTTTTAAAAGAAATATCTGGCAGTTAATTCTATATCTCATATTTTTAAAAAAGGAAAATTCAAGGACATTATTTTGTTGAAGATGGACCTTTTTCCTAACAAAGCAGTTTTAAGTACTTTAGTATTCAAGTGTGTGTACTGCCTTCCTCATCAGACACTCCTGAAATATTCATAACTGCGAATCGAGCAAAGTATAAAAACAATATGACTATACTGCAAAAGATATAATGCCATCTCTGTGTAAGCTCGACAGGCTTGTTATAAAATTCTCCTCACTGTAGTCTCTCTTCAGTTCTCATTTAAATGGATTTGATATGATATATATAAGCCTCATATATATTCACCATAAATAGAATTGATTTGCCCAATACTTTGAAATGTGACAACTATGCACAGCAATGTAAGAAACAACAATAAAAACAAAAAAACACCTAAAAATGCCCACTAATTAAATTGTGATCTAAATTCCCTGGATATGCTTACTGCTTAGAATTCTTTCACTAAAAGTGTCGCATGGTTTGCAGCAGTGAGGGCATCATCTGGATGGCTGTTAAAAACGAAAACAAACCCCACTGCTAGAGATCCTAGTACATAGAGTTTCTGAGTTCATGAATCTTTACAGGAGCAGATAGCCCTGTCTTTCTCTCATGGAGCACTTGGTGGGTTTGAACCGTCAACCCGTGGACAGTAGTCCTTGTGGATAGTCTCTTAACTGATAGCACCACCAGGACTCTTTAGTCTCTAAATAAATAACTGGATAAATAGATAAATTTTTTTAAAAAGGCAACCAAACTTCCTGCCATCAAGTCAATTCTGACTTACTGCAGCGCTAATAGGACAGAGTAGAACTGACTGTCCCTGTGAGTTTCCAAGACTGGAACTCGATGGGAGTAGAAAGCCCGTCCTTCTCCCATGTTGCAGCTGGTGGTTTCACACTGCGGACCTTTGGGTTAGCACCTACAGCATGACCACGATGCCACCGGGGCTCCTTAACAGATATTAGAATATAGTAACAATATTGATTTTATATGTGTGTGTGTGTGTATAAAACACTAATTTCTGTCCTTTTAAAATCATAGAGTATAATAAATGTAATTTTACCCTTGTTTGAAATTACATCGTAGGCATCTATTAATCTAAAGTTGCCTATATCATTTTTTGTATACAGTAGCTTCTGTCAAATTTATAAGCATGTGTGCACATCTTCCCCCTCATCATCCACAAGGTATAGAACCACTGGTTTGGAAGGTTCAAAGGATATAAGTCACAAGAACTTAAGATGAGCTATAAAATTTTAATATGACAAAAGACTGTGAAAGGTAGGGGGCTTTATTTCAATGTGGAGTAGACCTGGTCTTAGTTTCAGATATTGGGATCCGGAGTGCTTCTAGGGCTTTATGCAGGGCTGTCTGAAGGAAAGTTATTAGCAGCACCGGACCACCTTATATTCTGTAAGGTCTGTACATTGCCTACTCGGTGAAATGTAACTTTTAACAAATTCATATTCAAATAGCACTCTATATCAGTCAAACGTAATTTAGGGTAGCGATGAAACTCATGGCGAGACTCTCACCTCAACCAGCCTTTGTCGAAGCAGAGCACTCGGCAAGCTGTTGTCCCTCTTAATGGGGATCGCCTGGTATCATCCTTTCAGTGGAACGCTGCCATTAAATGTATTTAGATTTTTCTTTATAGATTATAAAATATTTGTTTTTCATATAAGGAAAGGTTAAAAATAATTACTCAGAGGTAACATCTTTTAAAAATTGCATGTATACAAAGACACATGCACATATTGTGTATACTGTTTTATAACCTACATTGAAAAATTACTTTTCTTCCTTTTCTCATATTTTAAAATAAAGATGTATTTAATATTATGCACATAAATATTTTTCCTCCACGAAGAAGCCATTATTTTTATATGGATTATTTGGTTCATTTTCCATATAGTACTAATAATGCCAAAGTACGCCCTGACCCTTCTCCAATGGCTTACTAAGAAGCAAGGTGTTGTTTAGTGCAGTTAGGTAGATTGTTAGATATAGTATGTTGTTGTATGGAGCCCTGGGCTGGGAAAGGATTCAGAGCTCAGTTGGCAACTAAAATTAAAAGGAGCCCAGAATCAATTATGGGAAAGCATACAGGCCACTGCACTTCTGCCTGTGCCATGAGTTAGATTCAACTCGACGGCAACTGGTTATATTACTATACATGTTTATGTCTTAACACACCCCCTTCCTCCCAACACACTCTCTCTTACACACACACACACACACACACACACACACACACACACTCCTTTACAGAAACCTATTAGACAGCAGAACTGCTCCTGAAAGTTTCAAGATTGTGAATCTTTATAGCTGCAGACAGCCTGCCTCGTCTTTCTCCCACAGAGTGGCTCATGGGTGGGAACCACTGACCTTGCTGTTAGTAGCCCCACACTTAACGCACTGCACTTCCAGGATCCCTTCATTTTAACAGTTTAATTATTAAAGCATTTATAACTGGCATGCCCACTGTTCGTGTTCAGAGTCAATACGGTTTTTTCATTAATTACATGCCCATTATAAAAAAGCACTGTGAAAGAGTGGTAAATAACATATATTCCTGAAATTGGAGCCTACTAGATGTTTTCAGTACTTTAACAATATGGTCTTTGGGCATTAAAATCAAAGGTACCTTATTGCTTCTAAGGAAGTATACTCCACCTACTTCTCATCTACCAGCATGGGCAGGTCCCAGCAGTCAGGTCATTATTCAGAAATCAGCATTGTGTGAAAATCGAGGATGACCACATCAGATCACAAAATGGAATGTAATTATATAATTACATAACTACCAAAGTCCACTAATTCATAAAGTGCCCAACCACTAAGCGTCGAGTTGACACAACCTTAGCCGCCATGGCCAGCGTGGTTCTCGCTATGCACCGCAGTGCTTGTCACTGCCAGACATACTTTGTTGCTAAGATGCAAAGTAATTGGGTAGTAGACGTTTTCCTATTGTGATAATGCCCAATTTTGGATAATGTGATAATTCATAAGTGAGGAATAGGTGGATGTTTTAGGCCAGGTTGACTAGAGAAACAAATCCAGTGACATTTACGTATGTATGTATAAGGGAGCTTTGTATCAAGAAGTAATTCAATTTCAAGAAATCATCCCAGTCCAGTCGAATTCAAGTTCATAAATCCAATACTAGTCCGTAAGTCCTCCTTCAGACTCACGCAGCCACATGCAGTGATGCAGAAAGCAGGAAGACCCCAGGCCAGTGGGTCCAAAGCCATGTGGATTCAGTGTTAATGGAAACATCGCGGGGCTCCGGCAGCTCTCAGGGTGACCAGCAAGCAGGAAGGTCAAGGCAGAGAAAGAGGGAGGTTCTCGGGCCTTACTTAGGAGAAGGCAACACCCATCAGACTTGCCCTGATTAACAGATTGAATTCCACCCATGAACTTCTATATATCTTCAAGTTGAAAGGAAATACCTACCACAGTAGAGAGCACCGGTTATATGGGCCTATTGACTTACTCTAACATGCTTGCCGTTAGGGACATGCGTATGTCATAAGATTTCTGGTAATAATATATATGCGTAGAACAGAGCTTACCTGCTTGAACAGCTATTTCCACGCCCTCACTTGAGATACTCAGCATTGCAGCGTGTGTGATAGACTACGCTGTGCCCCAAGTGAAGATAGCGTAGGGTTTAAGGATTGTGGAAGAAATATGGGACAGGTTAAAACAGAGAACAACACAAGAAAGAAGGAGCTGTTTATTTCTAGGGCAAAAGTTCAACTTTTTTATATTTGTAAGATTTCAGTCATTAGCTCAAGTTCTGTCTCAGACAACAGTGATATTACTAATACTTGTTTCTACGGAAACATCTATGGTGCATTTGTAACTCATTGGTACTAACTGATTCTAAGAGAGTGGAGTAGAAATTAATTTGAATTTCCTACAAAGATTAAAGCTTATAAAATATTTAAAGGATTTCTATAAAGTCTTTAAAGCTCTTTTTGATTTTTTTACAAGATATTTAGTTTATAATTGAAATTACATGTTGAATATAAGGAATCCATTTCAGTTCATATATATTTCACACTAGAGTTTCTCACCTAACGTCTTTAGAGCAAACTCCTGGCTGTTATTCTTTGATATTAATAAGAGAGTGAGAAACACACACACACACACACACACACACACACACACACCACACACGTTTGTTCTGGTGTGTGATACTGCCTTTTCCTGTAGTAAAGCTGTTGTTAAGAGTGTTGTCGAGTCTTTCTGATCCATACTTAAAAGATTACAGGGAATGATTTTAGATAGTCTTGTTTTTATATCATGTCTGTATACATGTGTACATAATATGTGCACAGTTAATTAAGTATTAAAACTAAATATATTTGCATTAAATACATACCTAATTTTAAAACAAAAATTCATAGAGAAGACAATTCACATCCTGCCACCTTGAATTAACAGTTGTTGATGGTTTACTCTGCCCCTGTCCTGTATTTAATTTGTTTTTTCTACAGGATGTCAGAAAAATCCTTCTGGATCCTTGAAATGAAATAGCTGGAGTGGGTTGATATATCTTGAGTATTGTGCATCAGAGTTTCTATAATACAGTGTGTGCTATGGTTTTATAGATTTAGTTCTTTGTTTTGGTGAAATGATTTTGAATAATATTTTGAGTACATCTTCTCTTTCATTTGTTAGTTCTCTGCCTCAGGGACACTGGCTAACCCTAGTGAGTTTGTTATTCTCTCACTTACTCATCTCTGTTAATGTGCTTCAGTTAATTCTGTGTCATGATTTGGCATGATGTCTCGGTGTCTTTTTTGATTTGCTATTGTGGGCTCTTCTCCTTGAACTCTTCCCACAGGGTTCTGTAGGAGGAATCAGCAAATGTTCTGTGAGGGGTTAGAGACTCTTGGTGGGTCCTCCCATCTCTCACAGCTACTTAACTCTCACTGTAGTGCACAAGCACCCAGGAAAGCCACCCCGTTGGCCGCCCTGCAGGGCCCTGTAAGGTTTCCAAGGCTGAGCGGATGGTCTGTCATAGCTTTCTGATGCACAGTGCCTGCCAGGTTAGATCAGCTCATTTTCTTATCGGTAACCAAGTACTAGGAACAGCACTACTAGGACTTTGAAAAACCATATCTAAGCGAATGCATGTGGCTGTGCTCCAGTGAAATTTAATTTGCAGAAACTGGTGGCAGGTTAGATTTCGCCCATGTTGTTTACTGACTCTTGTTCTAGAGCACAAATCAAGTATAAGCAATTTTCTTCTGTCTCGTTACTTAACTTATATTTTTGGATTTTTTTTGTATATGTGTGCCATTTACTTTTTTTCTTGATTAGTGCAACCCCCTCCCCATTTTTTCCCACCACTGTAGTATGTTTACATACTTGCCAAGTTGCTTGTTTCTATTTTCTCTTGTCGGAGAGTCCTTTTCTGGGTATTGTATTGCTTGACTCTAATATGGGAAAATGTTTGGTCTCTTCCTACTGTTTCTGAGAACAATTTGTTTTCATCTGAAAGCTCAATTTGAAAACTACGTGTTTGTACCATTTCAGCTCTTCTGACGCTGAGGGAACGAATGGTGAGTCTGAGACCTGAGCTAATGCAGTCCATGGGCTTTAAACGTGTTGTCTCGTTTCTATTTTGTGCAACAGTTGATGTAGGATTGATATGAAATCTCCTTTGAAATTTTTGTAGAAGTTACCAGTGAATCCATCTGGCACTGAAGCTTTTGTTAGTGCGTTTTTTCTTCTTCTTGCAGGGGTGAGCTAGTAATCTGCTATCTCTATCTCATAGGTCACTTACAATTCTCTATTTCTTGGTGTAATCTTAAAAACGTCCATTTTATCTGTGTTTGTCACAGAAATTAACTGAAGCTCTGAAAATTCCAGTAACCTTCCCTAAGACACACAACTAGTAAATGGTACATTTCCAATGTAGTGCTCTTCTGTTAAACACCAGAGCCTAGTATTTTAATGGTATTGCTATACTGCCTCTGTGAAGTGAATTTCAAAATATGCGACCCACAGACCATCCTAGTGAGAATTGCCTGAGACGCTTTTATCGAAAAACGAAGATTGTTAGACCTCTTGCTGAGAAATACGACACCAAAATCTTTCACATATGAGTCTGTGTGTGGCTGGTGTTGCTTAGTTATATCACAGAGGGACAAGTGTTGGTCTATGAATTGCTTTTTTCTTATGACTTGGGCCGAAAACAAATAGAAAAAAATATGTATATCAATTTAAAATATATATTAAGATATAATGCTGCTATATAATGAAAACATATCAAACTCGAATTTTAAAATATAGAATAGTACATTAATTCTGATCCCCAATTTCCCCTTGACTACCTTTTTTGTGAGAGTATAATTCAAATTAAACTTGATAAATTGTAGGTTTTCTCATGTGTAAGCGAATATGTTTGTCTTTGATATGTGTTACTTTGCCATGAACTAATCATTATCTTGAATATTCAAGTGAATATCAGCAATGGGTAAATCATCTTTGTTTTAGGTCGAACTCCCTCCACCTGACCTTGGACCGAGTTCCGCACTAAATCAGACACTCACGCTGCTGCGTGAAGTTTTGGCGTCTCATGATTCTTCTGTGGTGCCGCTAGATGCTCGCCAAGCTGATTTTGTGCAGGTCTGTTGTAAACCGTGGAGCTGTGGTTCTTGCCCTTCTAGTGTCTATTTCATGCACATTCTCCTGGCATTTTGTACTACCCTCGCTTCCTAGGCGGATTTTTCCTTCACACGTGAAATCACTCACGTTAAGTAGTAGTATTCATTGATGCCCACTTTTAAAGCTATTGCGTTGTTGTACCATTTAACCTTTTTCTTACTTGCTCTTTAAAGTTGTTAACCTTCCTAGTTGGGCATTAAAGTGCTATTAACCCAGGGCCCTAAAACTCACTTGGAAATAAGTGATACATTAATTTGTTGTTGTTGTTCATCTATAGGTTTTGTCGTGCGTCTTGGATCCTCTCCTCCAGATGTGTACTGTTTCAGCCAGCAACCTGAGTACAACGGACATGGCTACGTTCATGGTCAATTCACTGTATATGATGAAGACAACATTAGCTTTGTTTGAGTTCACCGACAGGCGTCTTGAAATGCTACAGTTTCAGGTAAATGTTGCTATAAAGTAACTACTAACTATGAGCAGATGGTTTTTTCCCCTCTACATGATAGTTCTCAGCTAAGAATTTTAACCTGATTTCAAATTGCCTTCTCCTTGTAAATCCCTGAAGTAGTCTGATTGAAGGCTAGTTTTACACACATCTGTCTGTCTGTCAGTTTATCTATTCAGGATTTCTGTTCGAGCTTTGGAGATGCCAGAGTACTAATATAATGACTAAGATATTTGCTTTCTGCAAGGAGGAGGAAATGCATCGGGGGCAGGCTAGCACCAACGAAACACACAGCACCCCTCTAGTTCCACAGCCCTTCCTCCCCCACTGTCATGCTCTCAGTCCAGTCTCGCAATCCACTGGACCAGAGTACAGACAGTGGCATAGACAGGAGCTTTCAACATATGCAAGTCAGGAAAGACAAACCCCTCAGGAACAGGAATGGGAGCAACGGTTCCAGGAGGATAGGGGAAGGGAAGGGAGAGGATGGGGGATGGGAGAGCAATGATGGCAAAATAACCCCCTTCAGGGGAAGAGTACCCGGACAGTGGGTGAAGGGACAGAATGGGTGGTTTAGGATATGTATAAATAATAATAACAATGCATAATATATTAAAGGTTCACGGGGATGGCAGGGTGGGAAAGGGAGGGGAAAAGTAGAGGCGCTGATATCAAAGGGCTTAGGAAGAAAGATAATGCTGAAAAATTGTTGATGCTAATAACTTATATGTTCCCTTGACATAACAGATGTATGGTTTGTTATATATATATATACATATATATATGCCCCCAATAAAATGATTTATTTTTTAAAATGATATTTGATTCAGGCCATTGTATGTAATGGTAGTATGAAGCTTTTCTGATGAATTTGAGTAGCTATTCTGTATGCAGATTTCAGTCCTCACACTGGAATAATATGCTGTCTTTCTCAAGCTGTGCAGCTAGGACAGAAGGTGTTACCTAGGACAGATATATTTTTATCTACGTGTCAACAGTGTTAGGCAAAACATTACAGCTTATTAAGCCAATCACTCGAGTCCTTTAAACGAAGTGGCATCATTGAAGAGTCGGCACGAAGGCTCAAAGAAAGGCATTTCTAACATCTACTAAATCCTTGCTTCCATTTGGAAGGATTGATTCATAATGGTAGATGTGAAGTTTTTAAAGAAGCAAATCAGTGTGTCTGCTGTATTATCACCAGTCTATGAATACTTTGGCAGTGAAATTATTTATGGGGTGGGAGGCTACAGTTGATTATTTCAGTCGGTTACCCCGTTCCCCCTACCTTCCCTCTACCTCATGATGCCACTGCTGCCATTATTGTTCCTGAGGGGTTTATCTGCCCTGGGTTCCATGTATTGAGAGGTCATATTTGTGCCAGTGCACATGATCCTCCTAGCCGGATTTGTAAGGTAGAACTGGGGTCATGATAGTGGAGGGGAGGAAGCAGTAAAAGAACTAGAGGAAAGTTGTATATTTTGTCGGTGCCATACTGCTCCTGGGCTGCACTCCTCTAGCCTCTGCTCCATTCGCTGGCTTCCCCAAAGCAAATGAGTGTATTCCATTTACATCTGCCAGCTGAAATCTCTCATCAAGGCTCTGTTGGAGCTTCAACTCTGCCCTGGAATTTACAGACCTGAGTTTGCAGGAAATCTTTCTCTCTCGGTGCCCATGGGATTTTCTGTTGGTTTTCCCATGTGGCATATTTTATTTGTTGAGTTGAGAGAGAGAAGAGGTCAGACAGGTTCATTCTCATCTTCCCAAATTACTCTGTCAATGGTTCTCAACCTTCCTAATGCCCTGACCGTGACCCTTTAATACAGTTCCTCATGTTGTGGTGACCCCCCCAACCATAAAATTATTTTCGTGGCTACTTCATAACTGTCATTTTGCTACTATTATGAATCATAATGTAAATATCTGATATGTAGGATGTATTTTCATTGTTACAAATTTAGCATAATTAAGCATGATTAAAGTATAGTGATTAATCATAAAACAATATGTAATTATGTATTATGAAATATTGATGTGTTTTCCGATGGTCTTAGG
The DNA here is from genome assembly GCF_050624435.1 of Tenrec ecaudatus. Classification (NCBI taxonomy): domain Eukaryota; kingdom Metazoa; phylum Chordata; class Mammalia; order Afrosoricida; family Tenrecidae; genus Tenrec; species Tenrec ecaudatus. The sequence goes on along the minus strand of NC_134540.1, from coordinate 14,810,689 downwards.
CGACCCCTGTGAAAGAGTCATTCAACCCCCAGGTTGAGAACGGCTGCTCTAAGTATTTAATTTTGTGTTGTTATTATGTGTCTTTGGATTGTTTCTTTCATTGTTTGGCTGTTTTTGCTTATCACTAGCCTTTTTAAAACTGAGCAGCAACTCAAACTGTTTTTTGCTGCTGGCTTGGCCTGAAATCCTCTTTGGTTATCACGTTTTAAAGGGAAAGTCTCTCTCCCTTTTGGAAGAGCTTCTTGGCCCTGTTATAGAAGCAGCCCCTTTGCTCACTAGTCTGTGCCACTTTCACAGAAGATCCGTCGCAGAGGAGGATTGTGACGCAGGGTTGTGTGCGCGTACTCGCGTCGACTCTTTCCTTCTATAAAAATTGTCTTCTCTGTATGGTGTTCTGTTTCAGATTGAAGCACATTTGGACACACTTATAAATGATCAAGCCTCTTATGTTTTAACTAGAGCAGGTTTGAGTCACATCTATAACATCATACAGCAACATAAGCCTGAACAGGTAAGCAAATGGATTTCCCAGTTCTAATAAGGTACTGGTTCCAAATACGGGCCCCAAGGCCAGATTTTGGCTTCAAGTCCTGGCTCCCCCACTTGGTAGCTGCCTGGCGGTGGGAAAATGCATGTTTTCTGCCTATTGCCTCATCTAAAGATGAGTGGTGATAGTAATTGTCACTGGGCTGTTCTGAAGATGAATGAAACAATCCACGTATTGTTCATAGATAACTGCCTGGCATGTAATAGAGTGTCCCAAAATATTAACTACGCTTATTACTAGGGATAGCTTTGGTTAAAGTAATGAAAATAAGCACAATAGTATAATAAAAAATGCAAAATACTATCATAAAATAAATAAAGGCCATTCATACTATTGACTTTTTTAGCATCCTCTGTCATCTGTTAACTCACTGGATAAATTATTAATAACCGTCAGCCTTTTTAAATTTAGCAAACTATAGTCTGTTATTTTAGAAAGATAAACACTTCTGGAGTGATTACCGAATATACTCGTGTGTAAGCCACGTTTTCCAGCAAATTTTTATTGTAGTTTTTGTGGTAGAATTAGGTGCCTCGGCTGATACTTGGGTGGGCTTATACTCGAGTATATATGGTAAATCTTGTTACATTGTAGACCACCAGGAGACAGAGGTAATAAAATGATAAGAGCCCCCAAAAGCATCTTCCTTTAACTAGAAAGGAGGTACAGTTGTGAGCGTGACATGAAACTCCTCAGTGTTCCACGCGTCACTGGTATCTTCTAAGAACTTCTTTTTATTTGTTTGTTTGTTTGTTTGTGATTAAATCTAGAATATCCTGCTACCTCCCTTATTAGCAAACATATTAGCTTTTCTCTTCTTCCAATCAATAATATTGAGTGCTTTCATGCGAATTAAACAAAAATGATGAAATGAAGGACTATACAAAACTGAGAAAAGCCATCCCCCCATGCCTGCTCTTATTGGGGATGAAGAGATAGCACTGTTCTCTCTGTAACTGCTGTTCCCGTCTTTAGGGTTCGTTAGCTAAGTTGCCCAACCTAGACGCTGTGGCCCTGAAGAATGCAATGGTAAGTCCCTAAGAGCATTTCACGGAGGTTTGCCCGTGCGGTGCCGCGCGTCACACTTCCTTGCTTGGAAATTTTGCCCTGCATGATAATTTTTATCTCCTGACATGCAGTATTTACATTGTGTATGTATGATTGTGTATGTATGCATTGTGTATGAATGATTGTGTATGTATGCATGCCTTTGAACAGATCTGACAAAGATGTATATTTGTAGTCATATTTCATTGTGCCTTGGTAATCTCCTCATTCTTCTGGTTTTTTCCATCATGTGTTATACAGTTGCTGAGCAGGAAGAAAATGCAGTCTGTCCAGGTTCTCATGTAGTTAGTTCATCATCTGGTTACTTTATTCAGATTAATGCTACACTCTTACTCCAAATCACAATTCAGAATTAAAAACAAAGATCACTAGTATGCAGAATCACATAAAAATGCTTTCAAAATACAAAAGTACAAACTACCTTCACACATAATCATGTTATGGTAATTGCTTTATTTTCCAGTTAATTCATTTACACATCAGGAAACACTAAAATTATAGTTTATTCGTGGCTGTAGGAAATCAGAGCGCATATGCCTATTGGGGTGGTTGTTGAATAAGTGAGTGCTATCTAGTCGACGTGATCTGTTCAGATATGAAAGACAAACTTCGGTTTTGAAACCCCTTTATTAGGTTTAATTAAGGCAGTAAATGAGTCAGGTTTATTTCATTGCTCATTAACTCCTTTTTTTTTCTAAGTATACATCTATCAATGATTGCATTTATCTACATAGTTACCTTCATTGGAGATCTTTATTTCTTTATATGGTTTGATGTTATTTGTCTAATGCCCTTTCATCTCTACTTAAAGGACTCCTTGTAGAATTTCACAGAGGACCTATCTAGTCAAAAGATGCTTACAGTCAGAAAGATAGCAACAGATGTTGGAACGTGTGGAGAAACTAAATCCTCATACTTTGCTGGGAAGAATGTAAAATGACACAGCTGATTTGGAAAATGTTTTATTTGCCCCTTAAAATGTTAATTATAGAGTTTACCATATGACCCAGCAAATCCACTTTTAGGTGTATGCTCAAGAGAAATGGAAATGTATCTTCACAAAGAAATTTAGGTTTGAATTGTTCAAAGCATTATTATTTATAATACACCCTCAGTAGGAAACAACCTAAATCAATAATGAAAGGATAAACAAAATATAGCATATCCATACAAGAGTATACACTTTTGCCTCTTCCTGCTTGTAAGACTAGTCAGGGTAATCCAGCAACAATAGCAGATCTCTTGTTTGTTAACCAGAATAACAACTATTGCATGTAAGGGGTTCCAGAACCCAGAGAAAGAAAAAGTCAGAACAAGGAAGACTTACCTGAGCCGATGCTGGCAAAATCCCAAAGCCCAGATATTTGGTCCATTCTTCTTTAGCAGTGAAATAATAATAATAAAAAAATTACTAGCCAACTAAACAAGTTCATCATCTGTCATCTTCACTTGGTCAGTGGCCACTATCAGACACAGCACCTTCTTCATCTGGAGCTTGATGATGGGCATCAGCTCACCGACTTTGGTCACCGGGCTTTCCTTGTGAGTCCACAGGGAAGAGACTTTGCCAGCCGCATTCAAGCCTCTTAGCAAAATTCAAGGGATCCGCTTGATCAGGGACTCTGCTTGACCAGCTTCTTATTTGTATTGAGTTTCTTCAGTGCCTCAATGTCAACTGACCTTCTCCCAAGAGAAGCTGGTCATTTCAAACTGCTGACCTTGCAGGTGGCAGCCCACCACATAACCACCAAATACCCCAATGATTGCACCACCCCAAATGAACACACATGTTCACATAAAGAACACTGTTGAGCATTCATACCAGCATGATAGCCCGACAAAACACCCAAGCAAAATCAAAAAAATTGACTGATTAGATAAATGATATGATGTGCCTATTCAATGGACTACTTACTTACTAAGAGAATGGAATGATCTTAGGCTGGGTTCTCTAAAGAAGCAAAACCAAGCGGTGTCTTCATGCTGTCCCTTTTCCTTGGGGTGGGGAGCCCTTTCCCCTGAACTAATGTCTGCCACCTCAAAGTTATCACCTCAAATGGCCCGTCCCACCGAGATGGTGTTTGCTAAACCTGTAGGCCGTGGTCATGTTCCCCTGGCTGATGTTTTTATAAATACTGTGATTTTTTACCTTCATACTAGTTACCAGATTTTGTAATTAAATATTTATAATATTATTTAATACTTGCCTTAAGCTCTATGAAGCTAGGAAATATAGTTACTTCTTTCTTCAACATTTTATCCCTCTTGCTTACCATAGAGCCTTCCAAATTGTGGGTACTCAGTGAGTATTTGAATGAGCGAATGAGCGAATAAATGAATGAATGAGCAAATGAACAAATACCGTGAGTGCAGGCAAGTAGAGTAGACTCGAAATCCGATGACTTTTTGTTGATGTTGTGTCAAAGCACCAGGGGAGGGACATTGACAATGAATGGTTTGAATTTGGAAGTTTTCAAAGTTAGTGTTCCTAATAATGACTCTATTAACAAACGGACAGGTTTAGGGAGTTTTAGTGAGCATATCCCAGAAAAAATTGATCTTAGAGCACACAAAGAACTAGTTATTAACGACGTAATTTTTCCCTGAAGATGTAGCTCCTAAGAGCGGTGCGATAGCAAATGTGTGTACATTATGTTTTCCATTTCTGTTTCTTCAAGGTTCAGTTTGATCGCTACCTGGCAGCCCCAGACAATCTGTTAATGCCACAACTGAATTTTCTGCTGAGCGCTACAGTGAAGTAAGTACTCACTTCTAAGGCTTGTGAAGCCCCACATGTTTTCAATGGCAGATAAAGTTCTTATTGTTGGGGGCTAGTGTGTCAGTTCCGACCCATAGTGACCTTATGCACAACCGAAGGAAGTGCGGCCCTCGAGAAGATGGGTGGGTAGGGAACCAAAGCTTCAGTGCTGACGCACAGCTACACTTGCGCAACAGAAGGAAGCGCCGACTCGCAGTCGTTCTTTGCCTGGGCCCAATGGTGCAGCCACGGTGTCAGCCTCTCTCGTTGAGGGTCTCCCCTTTTTCGCTGCCCCTCTGCTTTTCCAAGCATGATGTCCTTCTCCAGGAACTGATCGCTCTTGGCAACAAGTCCAAAGTACATGAGACGAAGGGTCTCTGTCTTTGCCTCTAAGGCGTATTCGAGCTGTACTTCTTCCAAGACAGATTTGTTTGTTCTTTTGATAGCCCACAGGACTTCAGTATTCTTTCCAGCACCACAATTCTAGTGCATTGATTCTTCTTCTGATTTCCTTATTTCAGTGTCTGACTTTCACATACATAAGAGGCACCTGAAAACACCATCCTTGCTTTTCAACACTGTAGAGAGAGAGTCCTTGTGCAGTAGACTGCTGCTCTCATGAGCGTTGCTTGTGGAACCATGCAAGACACAATTCTTGACTACTTCAGCCTTTTCTCCGTGTATCACGGCCACACGTCCTGCGCCATCCCAACAGTTGTTGGTATGTTTGAGCCCATTGTGGCCGCCACTGTCAATCCATCTCCTTCTTTTTCTCTGACCCTCAGCTTTACCCGGCATGATGTGTCCTTTTCCAGGGACTGGTCCCTCCTGATAACATGTCCACAGTACTTGAGACAAAGTCTTGCCACCTTTGCTTCCCAGGAACATTCTGGCAGAATTAGGTTTATTCGTTCTTTAGGCAGTTTGTGGTACTTCCAATAGTCTTCACCAAGTCCATTGTCCAAATGTATGAATCCTTCAGTTTTCTTTATTTACCTGGGTGTTCTTGTGCTTGGAAATATACGAGTCAGTTCAGCGGTGTCTTGCAGGGACACTGTGAGTTAGAACCAGCTCAATGGCAATGGGTTTTGTTTGCTTTCATCGTGCACGCACGGGCACATGTCTAGCCAAGGTCTGGAGTGGCATATTGGTTATGCATTGGGCTGCAATCGGCAAGGTCTGAGGTTTGAAACCACCAGCTGCTCCATGAGAGAATCACAGAGCATTATACTCCCATCAGGAGTTAGAGTCTGGGAAACCCATGGGGCATTTCTACCCTACCCGACAGGGTGGGTCGCTCTGAATCAGAATCGACTTGGTGGCGGTGAGTTGTAGTAGTACCCGAGGTCTGTAAGTGCTACAGAGTAGGCGCTGAAGAAGGAAAGGGATGGCCATCTGCAACCCTTAAGAGTAAAGCCAGGAAACCCTTTTGGAGCGGTCACCATGATTCAGAATTCACATGGAAGCAACTAACAGCAGCAGCCTAACCCAAATGCATATAGAAAGACTACCATGACGTACATCTGCTGTTTGCCTGGGAGTTTCAGGCAGTTCATTTAAAAAAGGAAATAGTAGGCATAAATGTTGAAAAAAGATTTTTTTTAACTTTCTGTTTTTAACTATCTGTTTTTATCCAATCAAAACAAAGCAAGACAATCAACGGATAAACGAATGGAATTAAAACCGAATTAAATTAGTTGACTGGATTCAAAAGTAGCATATAAATATTAGTATTTTTTATATATCAGCAATATCTAACTAGAAAATATGGGAATCGAAAGACTTCATCAGACCCCCAATGGTTTTTAAAGAATAAAGCCTAAATATATATGGAAAATTATATGAAGAAACGATTGAAAAATTTAATAGAAATTTTGAATGAATAACATATCATGTTCCTTGGTGAGGAAAAAATCACTAGTACAACAGGTTAGTCTATCAATTCCTTGTAACTCCAATCAGATTTCTCTAGAACCATTTCAGTAAACGTATATCCAAAAGGGAGCATGTACGAAGGGACTCTGGTCACTTTCCAGTGCCTCCACCAGAGCCACTCGTCTGTGCCGGCTTCCTCTGTGCCGGGTGGTCACAGGAGCCTAGGAGCCAACTAGTCTCCGTTTTCATGCATGCTCTCTCTGTCCCCCCAATGTTGTAGTCTCATCCGAATGCTCCAGCCACGGGGATTCTGCCATGGATTGTCTCATTGAATTTTCCCAGGGGTTAAGCTCTTTATGTTGCCCAAGAGGATATTGGGTCGAAAGGCTAAGCAATGGAACCAAGGTCAAAGAACTAATGTCAAAGAACTAATAAGAAGCAGAGCCAAGATGTGGTTCCAAGGTCTGATTCCACAACCATTTCTCATCAACACGAGATTGTACTGCATTTTTATTATCCCTTTGTCGGTTGAAATCATCTTATCATTTCTGAGGAAACTCAAAGATGTTTGCGGTATGTGATTAATTTCACTTCCAGATGGATTCCTCAATTTTTTGTAATAAGCTTTAATTTCACTGTGAGAGAGAACAATGACCAGGGCTGAGACACTGGCTTGACCCATTGTGACATTTCTGCTCATTACATTGTGATAAAGGGAAAGCAAATGTGCATTCATTAACCAATCTATTATTCATAAACATTTTCTCATCTCTTGTTCTTAGTTTTTCAGCCTTAAATTGTTAACACCTTTTCCTCCTGTGGCGCATTTGATTGCACTTTTAACTGGTACTGTAATAAAGCTCAATTTTAATGATGACAGAACCTGAGTGTTGGAATAAGCTATTTTTAGAACTGCTGGGTTTATGGTAATGACAAAAGTTGTATCATGTTGTTATGGTAACTGAAATCCGAAAGTACTGATTAATGACAAGCTCAATAGTTCTGCAAGTGGTTCATTTCTTATCACAGCTCAAGACCTTCAATACTTATTAAAATACAGCTAATTTATCAGAACAGGGCATTTTAAAACGAAAAGGGCATTGTTTTGGTGCGATTTGTAAGCTTCATGATGCTCAGCTGTTACTGCACCGTGGCTCTGTTACCTGAGCAAGTTGAACTTCTCCGTCTTAGCCGTACAAGGCGATAGCACTGCACCTGGAATGTTCTCTCCTTCTTATTCTCACAGTACATCAGCTATATGGTTACTGCATTTGATATATGATCGGTTGACATCACACGCCACTTTCTAAGTGTCGGAGATATTAAGAAAACTTCCGAGAACTTAGAAATGAAATGGGAGAGTGCTGAGAGGACAGAGTTTTCGTTTCCAGTGTAGTATGAAAGCGTGGCTGAGCAGGCCCCTCCAGTGACTACCATAGGGCGATGTGCCTTGTTCGAGTCTCTGGTCACTGCTGATTAAGGATGCCCGTGCGTGGGGAGTTACATGTGAAGGGGTAAATCCTGTCTAGTAGAAGAGATGACCCCCAAATTAAAGCTCTTCGCGGTAGGACATTACCCAGTATGGTAGTCATCTGATCTTAGTGGAATACACCTTTAAAAAATCATTTTGTTTTCCTAGCATTTTTTGGAATATCTACAGCAGAACATTGTTCAGGTGTGCATCCATTGTCATTCACTTTCTTTTCTGACTGCTACCTCCCAACGTTCGCATACACGCTGCTCCCTGAATTTCCTGTCGGTCGAGCTGCTGTTGTCAGCCCGGCCCCGTGTAGATTGTGCCTCCAACACGCGAGCCAGGCAGAGAGACCCTCTGCTAGTTAATCTAAACTACTGACTTGAGATTTCCGGGGCTGTCTTTAGTGTGAGGTTTCAGGATCCTCCATGGCACTGGTTTGCCGGGCAGCATTGCTAACAATCACATACGAGTTGGCACCGTACGTACCAGGGAACACTTCTCAGCACTCGGAGAAACGAAGTCGCGATGTCTGCTGTAATAGGGATGGAACTCGAAGATGTCTTGCTGACTGAAATATGACCTCACATGTTGTATGAGAAGAACAGGCAAAGGATCAGAGGCCCAAGTGCATTAGTGGTTGCTAGCTGGGGGCAGGCGGGGGCGGGGAAGGGCTCTGATTTAGTCCCTGCGTCCTGAAAGCATGCCTGTGATCTCTGCCCCGGAGCAGTGAGGAGAGAATGCAGAGTCCAGCACAGGAGGAGCAGGACATGGAGGCTAGACCATGGTCTCCGATGGTCTCCGTCCACAAATTGCCCTCTTTGCCACACGACTAGAACTGGATGGTGCCCAGCTTCCTTGACTGGCCGTTTAGATCAAAGCTTCTATGTAAGAATCCTGATAAACATTTGGGAGAGAATTGCAGAACAGAATGTAAACGTTTCATGGAATCCAGACTTTCTGGACTGATAGCAGCTGCAAGACTTTCCTTTTAAATATGGATCAGAGGCCCTCAAAACGGTCCATCAACCAACTCTACTACCTTAATAGTTGCCCCATTAATGGGTTATTAACTTTTTGACATGTGCTTATTATTTTTATGAGTCATGTTAAAAAAATGGGGGGCGTGGAATCACACTTGCATTGGAAGAGTTACTAAACCACCCAATCGCTTCACAAACTAATATGAGGATTTCATGTAATACAAGGACTAGAAAAGTATGCTCTGACTTTGCAGATGATCATAGTTTGCCCTCAAGTGGATTTATTTTTCACTTTCAACTGGTCTTTTTGGCATGCGCTTCGGTCCTGCGAGAAGCAGGACCTGTCTTTAGCATTTTGACCTACAAACACGATGCTGAAAGTACTTGCCATCCACCCGCTGTAGGCTTGCCTGTAATTTGCTGACATGTAGTCTGTACCTGAAATCTGAGAGGGATTCTTGTACTGCGACCAGTGCTTAGTTTATACCCCTAAAGAGGGAAAGACCATTGCCTTTCGCTACCTATACACCGGTGGTGTGTGGGTAAGTATATTCCAAGGGTATAAGGACTAAGGTGATTTTTTTTTGTCTTTTGGATTTAGTTGTAGAATACTAGAAACTTTCCCCTTGTGAGACTTGATCGCCTGTGTAATGACTCATTATTATTTGACTGTTATTTCATATTTTGGTGTTCGTGATAAGTGAATAATTTGGACCGAGATACTAGACTAATAATAACTAGATGCTTAAATAAGTGGGTAGATAAGCAGCCAGCCAGGTAGATAGATTGATAGACACAGAGATATGCACAAAGACTCAAAAGACAAAGGATCCGCTTAGTTACCTTAGGGATCCTGACTACCGCGGAGCCTGTGCCTCTGACTCGCGGAGATGCTGCAGGACCGGCGAGAGCATCCCTGTGAGTTTCTGAGGCCGCACCTCCTCACGGGGTAGAACGCCGTGTCTCTCTCCCAACACAGTAATTATATGATTCATAAAAGGGAAAGGAGAGTAAAGTGACAGTAGTTAAAACCTTTCAACCCTTCAGAAATGATCATTTACATACAAATAACTGATATGCTTACTATATGTCAATATTTAGGGAACCCAACTGTTGTATATCCAAATATCCAAGTAGTTATATGTGCATCTATAAATATACATACATGCACCTATATATACAAAAGCCCACACAGAAGGGAATGTTTCCAATAGTATATCCTTAAAATAGCCTAATTCTCAAAGGAGTCGTATAATTAAAAGCTGAAAGTATCTTATAAAGTATACTTTGTCCAATATTTTGTTTGACAGTAGAGAAACGGCCTCTTCTATGTTGAGACCAAAAGGCTTAGATGATGTCCAGCTGCTAATGCTGGTTGTCCTGACCAGGGCGGCACCTAGAGCTCAGTCAGAATGGGAGAGAAACTTGGCCAGAACTTAGATCCCTAAGCACAGGAGAGACCGGAGGAACCCCCCAAGACTATCCCTCTGAGAAACCTTGTAACCTAGAACTGAAACCACGCCTGCCTGGGAGCACCTTTTAGCCAAACAGTAGATTAGGTCATAAATTAAACACCATCACCTGTGAATCATGCGTTCCTTCACCGGGTCCATAATGTAAGACCAAACCGTTCATGTTTGCCCAGAAGCAAAGGAAAGGAAGGAAGCTGGATCCATGGAAACAGAACAAACAGAAAGCAGCTAAGATACTGACACTTGACGAAAATCATAACCAATTTCATGGAAAATTTTTAAAACGTTGTATAAACTTTTACCCCACAAAAACTATGAAATTTGGGGGCTGGGAAGCCCCCTGGGACTGCTTTTGATCAGGATAGAGTGCAGATAGAGTAAGAGATGTGAGTAGTGAATACTTAAACATTCTCCCAAAGTTCTGTTGTGCTTTGAATGTAGAACTGAAAAGCCCGTATCTAAAATCAGATGCCTGACTTATTGCCAAAGGCTATCAAATATACAGCATATCCGACACATTTTAAAACCGCCAGTATTTAGTATTTTTCCGCTATTTTATTTATGGAAATGAATATTTAAGCCACTTTGCTACATTTGTGGTTTAGCCCAATTAATTGTGGGAAGGCTCATCGAAAAGTATCTTGAAACCTCACATGAGTCTAGAGCAGTGGTCCCCAGCCTTCCGAACGCCGCGACCCTTTCACACAGCTCCTCATGTGGTGGCCCCCCCCCCCCCCCACCAGCCATAACGTTATTTTCGTTGCTATTTCATAACTGTCATTTTGCTACTGGTAAGGTGTTACCACACCTGGCTAACCTGCATTGCTGGTGGGCCTACACATCCCTGGGGCCAATTGCAACTTAAGCAACCCGTCCACATGGAAGAAGCACGCCGCTGGTGCGATCATGAGGAGGCATAGGGCCGGGGAATAGGCATCAGCAAACACATAACAAACAAAAACATTGTTGAGAACGAGGGGGGCTGGAGCGGAGATCCAAAGCCCATCTGTAGACAGTGGAACAGTCTCCCCACAGAGGGCCCACAGGGAGGGAAGGAGGCACCAGGGTTCAGTAAAGCATCAATGAAACACACTATATTCCTCTGGTACCTTGAGGCTTCCTCACCCCCCCCAACTACCATGACCACAGCACTGCTTCTCAGTTCGGTATAGGAAGGGATGGGAACTCATGACACACAGAATCCAGGAGTGGGTGATGCCGGAAGGGTAGTGGGAGGAGGGGGAGAGGAAGAGCGAAAGGGGGAACCTATCGCAATGATCGACACCTCACCATGCACCCCTCTACAGGGGGAAGAACAACAGAAAACCTGGGGGAAGGGAGGCAGTGGTTGGTGTGAGAGATGAAAATAACAATGTACAATCCACCGCGGGGTTATGAGGGTACTGAGGGCTCAATAGAAAGTAAATGTCTAGAAGAGAATGAGGGCAACGTATGTACAGACATGCCTGATTCAATTGATGTATGCATTGTGATAAGACTTATGTGAGCCCTCAATAAAATGGTTTAAATAAATAAATAAAAATTACACGGACCGAAACAAAACACAATCTCTAGGGAGAGGAGGCTAGGGATCTGTTTTCTCACCAGATCCCTAGGTGATCTCAGTGATCGAGTTTGGGATCACTGAGATCACCTGGCGGGGAAAGCAGCTCAGCTGGTAGAAGCCATTCATTCTGCTCAGACATTTTACGGCGCATGTCCAGCTTCTGCTCACTCTTGCCTTGGAAGTTTTAGCAAAATGTCAAGTTTCTCCCAGAGTTTGAGCCCCCATGGAAACATGATCCTGATGATCCAAGCTCCAAGTTACGGCTTCCTTCATCATTTCACCCAGCTTTCTGTTATTTTCTAGACCACCGATAGGTACATTTCACCACAGACAGGCTTACAAATGCATTGTTTTGGTCGCGATTATCCTAAAAAGATCATAATTCCTAGAGACACAGCTGAAAGAATGGACTATGGTGATGAGGGCTCCATGATATCAATACATATAAAACAAACAAAAATAAAACCAATATAGTTATATATTAATCGAATGACATATAAAGCGCATATAATTACTATTCCCAATCTGTGCCCAGACTAAGAATTCTGTTTAGGAGGGGGAAAAAAGGGCTTTTTCACCTTCAAGCATTCTGTGAACATTTATTAAGCACTCGCTCTATTCACAACACGCTGTGTTTAGAGGAGATGTGATCATAGCAACATCAAGTTACTTGAAGGGTGCTTATAAAATATTCGACACTCTTCTCCCTTAGCAAACGCTACACCTACACGCCCTCCGTCGAATCTACGGAGCCCTAGAGCCCTCTGCACCTGTCTTGATGTTGTCAGCCTAAACAGTAACCCTCCCCTGCCCATACAAGACCTCCCAGCCAAGGGCCCGTGGCCGCGAGAGCACACGGGAGAAGGGGTGCTGCCAGCAGCAGTGTCCGCTCATCCAAGAGGGAAGGGAGCACCGCGAGTGGGAATAGGACTCGACTTTTGTTGGTGCTCCAGGAAGAGGTCATTAGTGCCTTTGCTAACGCTGCCATTACCTGGTTAAGGCCAGGAACTGAAATGGGAAATGCTAAGGGGAAAGTAGGTTTGGAGCAAAGTATTTTAAATTTCAGCTTTGCCACATCAGAGACATAGTGCTAGGGTTCATTCAGTTCCCTGGGTAGAGCAGGGCATGCGGAGTAAGTCGCTGAAGCTGGAGGGGACAGAGGGAGGTCAGTGGGAGGACATGGAGAGGCTTGGTGCAGATTGGGCATACCACTGTTTTTCACAGCTGAATAGTGTGGGAAACATTCGCAAGACTTTTGTATGAGCTCTTGTAGCGACATGCATTCTTAAGAGTGCTGAAACGGGTTGTGGGCAAGTGTTCCATGTTTGAAGGCTGGCATCAATAGAGAGGAGGGGGATCCAGGGTCTGGGGGGGGGGGTGCTCACGTCGGATGTTGTTGTCTGGGGGTGCTCACGTAGGATGTTGTTGTCTGGGGGTGCTCACGTAGGAAGTGTTGGTGTTGGTTTTTCTAAGGGAGAAGAGTGTTTGAATATATTTGTGAACATCTTTAAGGTTAACGCATTATCAGTTGCTTTTGTAAGATCAGTGTTTTGCTGGTAGGCCACAGTTCCCACTGTGTTTAGCAATCCTACTGAACACTAACAGGAAATAATGAGTTCATGAATGGGAAAAATGTGCTTTGCTCCTAAATTAACCAGTCTGGTTGTACAGTGATTTTTAAATAATGCTGGTGTGATCATTTTGAGAATGGCATCAATTGACTTGTAGGTCTTTGACTGGTGGGTTCTGTGCTCACGTGGTGTGTGTTTATCGACAGAGAGCAGATCCTAAAACAATCCACAGACCTGGTCTGCAGAGCCTACAGTGAAGTTCATGCAGCTGTGATGAACCCAGCCAACGAGTACAAGGCTCCGGAGAGCATCGTGCATCGTTCGCCACAACAAGTACAGACGCTGCTCTCCTGATGAGCTGATGGCTGCTGCTCGCCAAACAAGTGTCGTCCCTAACGCACCGCAGCCTCTGTGTACTTTGAAACCTGCTGGTGAAGGCTTTCTCTGTCTATTGATAAGCGCCAATAGTTTCTTTGCCCTGGTCATGATCACATGTAAATAATGTAATATATGTTAACACCTAGGGCCAGCAGTGCTCTGTGCTCTGCGACCCGCCTCGCTAGCACTCTGCCGTCTCCCCACTACTCTGGGGAGTCATAGTTTGGAAAAAGAGAAGTGAAAGGCTTTTTTGTGTGTGTGACAAAACTAAAATCATAGCGCCTAAGAAATTCATCTAATAAAAAGCAGTGTTTCTCAGGATGTGACCCAATAAGCGTCTTTTAACTTAGAGACCCATTTGTTTGTATAGTCGTTAATAAGAACTTAGAGACCCATTTGTTTGTGTAGTCGTTAATAAGAACTTTTGGGAGTCTCTTTGTTGTGCCTAGCCTATGCCTCTGTACCTCCCTGCAATAATTGCCCTAAAAGGATTCTGGGAAGCGATTAAAAAAAATCACAGTGATGTACAAGGCTGTGACCCTCTTGTTTTATTTTCGCACATAGTTCCTAATTGTCTATACACGTTTTATGTGATTTTACATTAAAATACAGCAAAAAGAAAAGAAAAAGGAGCGCATGCACTACAGAGGAAAGTACTTTAAAGCATCGGTTCCCTCCTTTTGCCCTGGACTCGACTCAAGGGGAGATTCAGCTCTGTTTGTCAGTGCGCTTTCGGTGCCACGTTCCTGTCAACATGTGAGCAGCTCTGCTGTTTGTAAGTCTTGTGTTTAGAGACTGGTGTTTGTTATACAGTGTGAACTCCAAATCCAACCAGCTACACCATCTGTCTGGTGTGCGTACCGAAGAAATAGAGATCTACTCCAACGCTGAAGTGAGAGACGGCGAAGGCACCGCAACAGATCAGTCAAGCATGTCTGTGCTGACGCTCTCAGAAGGAGTTGGGCTCTGGCGTTAAGACGTCACCCTTAAGATTAAAATAAAAATGGACAATGTGTCTGATGTCACTTTATGTGTAAGAGTCCTAGGCTAACTTTTATTAAATATCTTTGCTATTAGGTGCTGTCCCTTCAGATCCAGGTCACAATGACCTATGTCCAACAGAACAAATTTGCCTGGTCCTGCGTTATTCTCACAGTTGTTTTCGTACCGTAGAACCCCGGTGCTCGACCGCATCAGTACTCGACATACTGCAATCGGATTTCAACAGGAGATAATGTTACATCGGAGCTCAAAGAAAACATCAGAATCCTACCCAACGCACGTGAACTTTGTAAACAAAAGCAGTTCATGTTTCGGTCACTTGGCGTTACGTGGCGTTAGTATGAAACCTTTTGCAGCTGTGTAGTAGACCCTTTTAGAAAACAGTAAGGAAATGCCAACAGCAGACCACATTAGACAGATTTTTAGAGAAAGCCAGCCAGCTCCTAGTGAAAAAGGGTGAAGGGGAAAAAAAACTCCTGAAAAGCAGCTACCAGTTGATTTATGAAGGGGATTCGCTCCATCCCTCTGGACCACCTCCATGTCCACAGATCCAGATCCGCATCAGTGTCAAGGTCTGGCCAGGCTGTAGTTGTTCAAAAACTTGATGCTGTGTTTCTTATTTATATTACTCAACTCTGAAATTATTTACTTTGAAATTTCTGTGTAATGTATAAAAAGGCAAGGTTAGGGTAAAAACTTGGCGGTCGAGAACGGATTAATCCATTTTCAGTTATTTCTTATGGGAAAAATTGTTTCGGAACTCGACTCTATCGCATCTCAAAATGCCTTCTAGAACAGATCAGCATCAAGGTCTGGGGTTCTCCTGTATTTGAGTTCATTGTTACAGCCACCGTGTCCATCCATCTTGTCATGGGCCTTCCTCTTTTGCTGCCCCTCTGCTTGACCAAGCATGATGTCCTTCCCTGGGGACTGGTCTCTCCTGACAACATGTCTAAAGTATGTGAGACAAGGTCTCACCATCCTTGCCTCTAAGGAGCATCTGGTTGTACTTCCAAGACTCCGTTCTTTCGGCAGACCATGGCATTGCCTATATTCTTCACCAGCACCTTAGTTCAAATGCATCAGTTTTCTTTGGTCTTCCTTATTCAAAGATCGTTACATGTCTCAATAATTAATCTGCATGAGGGGCAAATCCTAAAGTAAAAATGCAGAAACTGTGGCATGGGGTTAAAAAAGGACTATAGTTTAGAATATTTGGAGAAGTAGTAAAGTTGATACTTGTAACAGATGCTATAGCATATCACATACATTTATATTTATAGAACATGGCTTTGTCATCTGTCAAAAGCTTATAATTGTTTATTCTAATATAATTCTTTTGGCACAAAAGCAATTACATCTTATCTAGTTTGTTGTGCATTTGGTACTTTTAGTCTTTTCCCTTCAAGGAGTACATGTGACTTATAAAAGATGGAATATAAAGCGTGATATAAATTAGAAGCTTAAATTTTACATAGCTTATTTTTACTGTTAAAACAGATTGAGACCTTACCATTTGTAAATGCCTATGATTTCTAAAAAAAATTAAGTGCTTTTAACTGTTTTTTGAAATAAAATATTAAACTACTTATAGAGCAGTACTTCTTTTTCTTCTCCTTAAAAAAGAAAAGAACTTTTCAAATGCATTGTATTGTTTTAGATCAGCGTTAGGTTTTTTACATCTCCTCCCTCCAGAGCTCCTCCGGTCACGAACACCATGTGGTGGAGTCCTACACTGACACCCCAGTATTAGCTCAGTTCCTTAATTTACATACAGTAGTGTTCACACCTGGCTGTACATAGTTGGGGGTTTTAGTCATTCTAATAGGTTTGTGTCCTGCCTTGTTTCCTAGGCTTGTTTGTCATTTCATACTATTTGCTGAGATCTCAGATCTTTTGTTCCCTCTTTTAATTGGGCTGGTTTTGTTCTTGTTGGAATTTAAGGGCCAAAGCCTCATGTTAGGTATGTTTTGAAATATGTTCTCTCAGTCTGTGACTTCTCTTTTTATTCTTTTAATTGCATTTTGCAGCCCCACAATTTTTATGATGAATGAGTCTGCCGGTTTTTCTTTTATGGATTTGGTATTTGTCTTAAGATGGGTTTGCTAGAGAAGCAAAACCAGCATAAAGAGAGAGAGAAACTTAACCAAGAGAATGGCTCACACAGTGGTAGAAGCTGGCAAGGTCAAGTGGAGGCAAGTTGGTTCCCAGTCCATGGGTAAGATGTTAGGTTAGTAGTATCTCTGTGAGGGCGGAGCAAGCCAAGGACCGCAGTAAGGCTACCATCCCGTGAGGCTCTGGAAGCAAAGGAATTCAAAACCAACAGGCCAGGCTGTGGTTGCAGGGACAAATGAGTGTAAGGTCAGAAGGTCAGCTGGCAGGCCACTGATGACTCCTAGGATTGGCAGGCAACATTGTAGGCCTCCCTCAAATCCAAGGAGCCCAAGGTCTGTGAGCCAGACACAGGACCCAGACCCAGCAAAAATCAAGCAAGTGCGGCCACACCCCTGAGGGAACTTCCTTCTAACTGATTGCACCAGGGTTGTGTTCTGATTAAGAGTGTTGCAGCCCAACGTAATCTTACAGCTGATTGGATCTGATTGACATTGTGTCAGCACATGGGGAATTACCAGGTGTTAAGGTCAATGCTCTGAGACTCCTGGCCCAGCGAAGTTGACACAAACCTAACTATTATAGTAGTATATTTAAAAAGTATTGCCAAACCCAAGGCCATCTAGATTTTCTTCAGTGTTAGCTTTTAGGCATGGTATAGTTTAGATTTCACATTTATGTC
Organism: Tenrec ecaudatus; assembly: GCF_050624435.1. Lineage (NCBI taxonomy): Eukaryota > Metazoa > Chordata > Mammalia > Afrosoricida > Tenrecidae > Tenrec > Tenrec ecaudatus. The sequence continues at coordinate 14,793,200 of NC_134540.1, read as the reverse complement.
TAAGATCCTTGACCTAAAGGAGCTCATTGTAAAAGTTCTTTGTGTTTTTGCAGGTAGCTGTCTCATTGTTTAAGCACCATTTGTTGTGGGAGGAAATTCTTTTCCAATGAATTACCTTTATCCCGATCATAGATTGACTGCATTTTTGTGGATTTATTTCTGGACTTGTTCAGACAATATGTTTCACCTATTGTAAGTCGTTAGGGAGAACACAGTATTTTGAGGGTGTTTCAAAGGTTACCTTTCCCCTGGCTACACCCAAAGTAGGAGATGATTTCCCTCCAATCTTTACACCAAGATCTGGTGGGTATAGAGTCATAAATGACATTATATAATGATAAATGAGTCCATCAAGAAGGTAAAACAAATGTCAACATATGGGTACATACGAGAGCTCTAAAAGATAGGAAGCAAAGCTGGACAGGACTGAGGTGACAAATAGTTTGACATTCAGAAACTCTTTTTAACATTTTATTGAGCGCTCTTACAGCTCAGTACATCAATTGTATCAAGCACATTTGTACATTTATTGCCATCGTTATTTTCTAGATATTTATTTTCTGTTGAGCCCTTGGTGTCAGCTCATCTTTTTCCCCCCACACCCCACTCCCGTGGCCCTTGAGAAATTATAAATTATTATATGGACCGCTATCTCCTTTCCCCCATGGTTTCTGTTGTTTGTCCCCCTGGAAGGGTGTGTACATGTGTGTGTGTGTGTGTTTGTGTGTGGTTATGTGTCAATCATTGCGATCGGTTCTCCCTCCCCTCCTGTCCCCACCTTCCCCCTGCCCTCCTGATTATGTTAATGAGGCAGAATGAGTGTAGCTCCTGTCTTGAGCTAGAACTAATCACTTACAGTAGGTAAACCAAGGTGAGCCATGGGAAGATCATTTGAAGCTCAGAGTCAAGGATCTTTCTTCAGAGCCAACAGAGAGAGAGAACCTTCCCTACAGTTGGCACTCTGAAGTCAGACTTCTAAATTGTGACATAGTTTGTTTTTAAAAGCCTTTCATTTGTGATTTTTCTGTTATAGTAACATTAGCTAATGAGGACAGATCATCACAAGAAGTGGGTGCTGCTCTAACAGATCCCTTAAATGAGGAGGAGTGGGAATGGGTGATGTTGGAAGCGTTTTAAGGTGGCTAACAGTAGAAGCCCAGGCTGTCTTGACCAACTGTCGGTAGAACTTTGGACAATCCAAAGGCAGTTCAGGTGAGGGCTCAGAAAGAAGTGAGAACTATAGAGAACTACTGTCTGAAAACACAGACAGCACAACCAACACAATGTTGCCACAAGTGCGGATATTAAATAAACCTGCTATTGGCGAGGCTTTGATGGGAAAAGGTGAGCGTGGGATTGAGCAAGGGAAGAAAGGTGGTGATATTATGCAGTGGCAAAGAGTGCGCTTGAACGGTTCTAATATTGGTTGAAGGTAGAACTTGCAGGTGATAAAAATGTTAATAATCTGGCTGAGAATATTGCTAAGCAAGATCTTAAGGGGCTGGGTGATTTCTTCTTGCCACTGGTAGCAAAATGATGAAGACGATAACTTGAAAAAAACATTAAAAATGCACTGTAAAAAATAAAGAACCATTAATGCTAATCTGTTTTGTTCAGAGTCTTCTTTTTTGATTGAACTCTACCAAGCATGATGCCCTTTGTGAGAGACTGGTCCTTCCTTATAGCGTGTCTTCAGTACATGAGACGAATCTCACCAGTCTTGCTTTTAAGGAGTGTTCAGGTCGTACTTCCTGCAGGATGGTCTTTTTGCTCTCCTAGCAGTCCTTGGTTCTTCCAACATTCTTATTCAACATCATCATTCAAAAGCGTGGTTCTTCTCCAGGATTTACAGTGAAGTCCATGGATAGCTTTAGTTTGGGAAATTCCATCAGGCAGTCTCCAGCTACCCTCATCACCAACAGCTTATTTTCCATCGAGTGAGCCTTCCTCTGTTTCCAAGTCTCCCATCCTAATCACCAGCAATTATCAATGCATCTTGATTGCATCTCTCATCAACTGCAGACTGAAGAAGTTGCTAGAATTCTGTGGTTTATTCCTCACTAGCTGTAGTGAGTGATGTGTAGATTTGAATAATAGTTGTATTAACTGGTCTTCCTTGTAGGTTGACAGATACTCTCCTAGCACAGACAGCATGGCACTGCGAGATAGATCTTGAAATGTTCTTTTTGACGATGAACGTGAAGCCATTTCCCTTGAATTTGTCATTCTTGGCATAGTAAAGCATGTGACTCTGTAGTTTAAAATGGTCATGCCAGTTGATTGCAGCTCACTAGTGTTTAGAATATTGATCTTTTTGATAACTTCTAATTTGTCTTAGTTCATATTTTATATGGATAAACAAAATATATTATATCCATACAATGAAGTATTACTTTAGCATAAAATGTAGTGAAGTACTGATAAAGCCCTGAGGGCATACTGGTAACTGCAAGGTCAGCAGTTTAAAGCCACCAGACACTCTATGGGAGAAAGACAAAGCTTTCTACTCCCATAAAAAGTTACAGTCTCAGAGACCCACAGGGGTTGTTGTGCCCTGTCCTATAGAGTCGCTATGAATCAGAATCAACTCGATGCCAGTGAGTTTGAATTTGGATGCATGCTACAGTGTCAATAAATCGTGACAACATAATGTAAAGTTAAATAAGGCAGACACTGAAGAGCACACCTGGTGTGATGTTTCTATTGGTGTGAAAACTCCAGGGCAGGTACAGCCATCCATCCATATAGATAGTGGGAATTGGGAAAGGGGGGAATTGGGAGTGACTACTAATAGATACCAGTTTCCTTTCTGGGTAATGGACTATTCTAGAGTTATATAGTGACAATAGTTACCCAGCATTGTGAATCTACTAGAAGTAGTGAAATTGTACATTTTAAAGTGATCAAAATGGTGATTTTTTAATGTTATATGAGTTTTATCTCAAAAATAAGATTCAAGCATGAATGAATTATGGTAGATCAGTTTGCATTCTTTAATCCTTTGGACAAATGTTGTGATCTTCGTGTTGGCTTTGAGACTTAGGGATATCATCAGGCAGAGTCCTTTGAAAGTCAGAAGGTGAGCCTTGTTTTTCCTTGAACCAAGTTTATGAATCGTAGGAGCCCTGGTGGTGCTATCAAGATAAGTGTGAGGCTGCTAACTGAGAGGTCGGTGGTTCAAACGCATCTGTTGCTCCATGGGAGAAAGAAGAGGCTGTCTGCTCCTGTGCTGATTTACAGCCCGAGAAATCCTACACATGGTTTCAATGAGTCTGAATCTGTTTGATGGCAGTGGGTGGCGGTGGTGGTGGTAGCAGTACTAGTAGTTGTAGTGACAGGAGCAGGGTAATAGTAGTGGCATAACAATGGTAAATACTGAGAAACCATCCGTTGATTTTTCCTTCTGCTAAGTTTAACATGCTGCTTAGATAAAGGTATAAACAGTTCTACATATGGCATCTTTGGGACTATAATTGTATTCATGCTCAACTACCTGTCATCTTGAAATTACATATTGCTTCTCAAGCAGGCTGTGCCTAGAGAAAGAGATCATTTAATTATATATATTTTACAACTCCAAATATCAAATTGGTATAAATTATCTAAGAAATTAATAATGTTCACATTAATAACATCTCACTAGTCTATCAAATTCAGTTAAAACTGAATGCTAGCGGAATCCTAAAATAAAAACCTTTTTTCAACTGTTGGTCTCTTCCCACCCGGAGCCAAGGTGAGCAAAGAAAGTCAAATACTTATGGAGACATTTAATACAAGGAAATCAATGAACACATACATCGGTTAATCCTAAGGACTCTGTGGACCACATGAACCACAAGCTACATGATCCAAAGACCAGAAGAACTAGATGGTGCCCAACTTCCACTGCTGACCATTCTGACTGGGATCCCAACAGGTTCCTGGGCAGAGAAAAATGCAGAACAACAACAATAGAAATACACAGAGACTAAATTTACTTGTCTGACCAGAGACTAGAACAACTCCTGAGATTATGACCCTAAAACACTCTTCTGACCTGGAAAGGAAGTCATCCAGCCACACAATTGACAGGTGTATCAAATCATAATGCCTAAAGAAACTTGTTTCTTAGATCAATTCATCATACAAAAGCAGGGAGGATGGAACTCCAAAGGAGAGGTGGAAATGAGGTAAGTGCGTACACATGGTGGGAAATACAACCCACATCACGGAGCCCCGTATAGAAAAACCATCCAATAGGAAACTAATTTGCTCTGTGAACTTTCACCTAAAGCAGAATGCTTTTCTTTTTTAATTAAGATGTGTTGTAATTATAGAACATACACAGGATTTTGAAAACTTAGTATGCTAGGCCGGGTTGATTAGAGAAACAAATCCAGAGACACTCATATATGTGTAAGGAAGAACTTTATAGGAAGAAGTATTTGTCCCTCAATAAAACATCCCAGCCCAATCCAACTCAAGTCCATAAACCCGATACTAGTCCATAAGTCCCTCTTCAGACTCACGAAGCCACATAGAACGATGCAGAAGGTAGGAAGATCACCAGTGGGTGCAAAGTCGGTGGATCCCATGGCGGTGACTGCATCTCCAGGGCTCGCTCAGGTCTCTGCGTGGCCCCTCAAAAGGAAGGTGAAGACAGTGAGAGAGGCTTGTCCACTTCTAGAAAGCCATATATCGCAGTGGCACCTCCAAATGAGGTCATCAAGCTGCGACCTTATTGACAGGCTAGACCATTCCTACACTTAGTTGACATGAGATTACATAACGACCGCACTTATGACAATAGTTCCAATACCTTTCGGTGGAATACATGTTGAAATGCTAACATTTTGGTACATAAAGATAATGTCTGGATGTACTTAAAGTAAAAGCATAACTTTCCAGGCTTTTAAAATTTAATGAGTGAAAAGTATGGTATTAGGCATCCCAAAATTAGCTGATTTAGAGAGCATTTTTGATAGGCCCAGAAGTATTCGTATGAAATATGCACTTGCTTTTAGTGGGGGATATATCACTTTCTGGCAAAGTAATCTGTCACTGCGTATTTGACAAATCAAAGACCAAGGCAATTGAGGTTTTCAAAGTTTATAGCTTTGCCATCAGGAAATTCATTTATTTGAATATTCTTTCTTTCCATCAATGTCATAACTGAAATTCCACTGGAGCAAGCACTAACTTCTGCCTACTGACAGCAAATTGACGAGAAGTAAGCGGGACTGCTCTTGGGCGAGCCAGGATCACCGGTTGGCCGGCTGGTGTTGAGATGTCATGGGCTCTTTGAAGAATGTCCTCAGCGTGAGAGCCCAGGGAGCCGACTTCAGGCAGGAAGTGGCTGCCACTTGGCTAGCTTGGCCTCAGCTGGATAGAAAACAGTAGCGAGGACTGAGCTGGCGTGGAATTAAAAAAAATGTATTCACCTTAAAAGCCAAGTCTTTAAAAAAGGAAACCTAAGGTTCCATTAGTATTCCACATACTTGCAAACTTACTTAACAGCAGATCAGGACTTTTTCTTGCCTAATAATTAGACTCAGTTCCTTTCCTAAGCAAAGATGTATACCAGACAACCATTCAAACACCATAAAGCTTTGGCTAAGAACAAAAAGAAGAGACAAAATAAACAAACAAAATCCCTTGTGTAAATAGGTAATATCAAAACTCCTGACTTTATTTGTAATCTGACAACAAAATTATCCATGAGTATAAACAGATTAATATTATGAATCATATGATAATAAACCATAATAGAATTTGCAAGAAAAGGTGCAAATATGCTATTCTAATTTATATAAAGACTGTTTGCAATGGATAAATCATTAGGAATGACGTAATTCTTGGTCTCTCAGGGATGGGATGGTGCAGAATTGCTGCTTCCCACTTTCTGATCTTCCTGATGAAGATCAAGGACTACAGCCTTCAATATAAATGATAGAACTCAATGTAAAGAAAACCCAAATGACTCGCAACTGGATCAGTGGGTAATATCATCAACGGAGAAAAGATTGAAGTTGTCTATGCTTCTGCCTTCTTTGGATCCACAATCAATGCTCAAAGAAACAGCAGTCAAGAGATCACATGACACATTGCATTGGGTAAATCTGCACAAGTCCTCTTTAAGGGCTTGAAAGCAAGGATGTTACTTCGAGGACAAAGATGTTCCTGACCCAAGCCAAGATATTTTGGACTGCCTCTTTCACATGTGAAGAATAGATGCCTTTGAATTATTGTTCTGGAAAAGAATATTGAAAATACCATGGACTGACCAAAAAAATCTGTCTTGGAAGGATGCTCCTTCCAGGCAAGGAGGGCGAAGCTTCTTCTCACATCCTTTGGACATATTGGCAGGAGGGACCATTCCCTGGAACCGGATAGTCTACAGTATGCTTGCTAAGGTTTCAGGACAGTGAAAAAGAGAAAAACTTTTGACAGGATGGATTAACTCAGTGGCTACAACAATGGCCTGAAGCACAGGAACAATGTGAGGATGGCACCGAACAACCACACTAACTTTCTGTGTATGATAATGGTTGGGTTGAGACTGGTACGAATGTACCAGCAATCAAAGTTCCAGGTACATAAATTAATCTCTGGATCTTGATTGCTTTCTATTGCTTGATTGATTCATGTATGGGATAATCTATTTTTACCTGTTTCAATAAATTATATTTTCAAATTATTTGCTCACTTTACCTATATTTTAGAGTTTAGTGGCACAATATTCGCCCTTGTATCTTCTTAGCTGTGGAGTGTCTGCGGGCCTGGTAATTGGTGTTCTTTCTTCCTTCTTTGATTAGCCTTGCTAAGAGTTATGCATCCTTTAACCTTCTCAGAGAACCTGTTCTTGGCTTGGTTGATTGTCTCTATTGTATGTTTGTTTTCTCTTTCCTTGCTTCGTCTTTCTTATTTACTTCTTTCAGCTGTCTTGAGACTTAACATGCTCTTTTTTGTAGACCTTCTTGAAGGACATATCAATACTTTTCAGCCTTCCTCCTTATTTAATATACTTATTAATATTTTTTTACTAAATACTGTACACACGGTATGGGGGCAATGTCAGGGCTCTTTGAATTTAACAAGGAGAAAAGACAATCCAGCTCCACATCAGCCCAAGACACCTTCCTATGAGGATGAGATCAGGTATGCGTCCACCCTCCAACCTTCTTTACCAGTCGGATGCCAAACACCCCTCCCAATGCACTCGGATTCTTCACTGGGTTCAAAACGTTATTGTCATGGCCGTTAAGAAGACACAGATAATACCCACTCTAGGATGGGGTTTATTAGGGAAGCTAAAAGGTTACAAGTTAAGATCAGAAATGCTCAGGATACAGCGCTTTGGTCAGGACAACCTCTTTCCAGCCATACCCATGGGCCCTTCTCGCTCTGCTTCTCAGCCTTTCAGCCAAGGGACTCCAGGGCCTCTGACCTGCTGAGCAGTGTTACCAAGCTCCTTTAGCGTGTCAGTAATCATGCTACTGGCATTCCATGCCTCCGCAAACCGAGCTCTCCCAATTAAGTGTCTGAAGGTGCTGGAATGAATGGTGGGGCGGGGGGGAGGCAAGATATTTCAACTTTATTCATTATGATTTGTTCTTTGAACAATGACTTAGTGAAACCAACCAACAACCAACCCCAAACCATTGTCATTGAGTTGATTCTCAATCGTGGTGGCCCAATCAATACGACAGAGTGGAACTACTTCATATCTTTGCCTTGGCTGTGATTTTTAAAATAAATCATTTTATCGGGGCTCATACAACTCATCACAATCCACAGATCCATCCATTGTGTCAAGCACGTGTACATTTGTTGCCATCATCATTCTCAAAACATTTTCATCTACTTGAGCCCTTGGTATCAGTTCTTCTCTTCTTTGCCCCTACCTCCCCAGCCCTCCCTTCCTCACAAACACTTGATAATTTATAAATTATGATTATTTTTTCATATTTTACACTGTCTGATGTCTCCCTTCTTGGCTGTGATTCTTGTGGAATTTTTTCCCAAGCCTCTCATCCATAGTTTTGCTGTGTGAGAGCTCACTGCCCACCTTTAGAATAATAGTTGAGAAAAATCACCCCATCCAGGGTCCTGACAAGTCATGTAGAAGTATGCCATCTACAATTTTGCTATTAAGGGTTTTGGAAAAGGGAGCGAAGCAGTAACATTAGTTTCTTTAAAAAGAACAATTGACAATGAAGGTAGATTTTCCTCTTCCCATGCCCCTCTGACATCCCTCTCTCTACCTCCTACTCAACAGTTATAAAAATCAAGTATAGACCTGCCAGTTAAGCCCATCACCGATAGACTGACAGCTCCAATTGCCCCGGTTCCATGGTAAATTAAGCAAAATCCTTTCGTATTGTTCATTTCTCCACTTCTTTCTCAAAGGTTGGATTGGGTGACTTGGGTTCTCTTGGCTCGGACTGACTTGTGAATGCTGGCGTACACCTTGAATCTCTCAGAATTATCCATACCGAGCAGATCTCGTCCTAGAGACAATGGCCTTGCATTCACCACCACATCCTGATCTCCATACTTGATCGACTTCAGCACGCTTGGCAAGGATTAGTACTCATTTCCCTCATCTAGTTTGTTGAGGTCTTTTCAACGTGATTTCTTTTTTAAAATACATGAATGCTGCAGCATTCATTCTGGGTGGTTTCTTAAAATAAAGAAGCTTTTCTTCCATGCTTGGTGAGTATCCCGTGCTTTTAAAAAGGATCCGTAATCTAGAGTATGCACTTAAGGACAAACTCAAAATCGGCTTTCTATGCAGGCATGGAGGTGGTCAGCACAGGAGCCGTGGGGATGAGCATATCACAGCTTCCGTGCTGTGAGCAGACACTCACGGAGCTCGATGAAGAACTTCGTCTCGAGCCCAGCACACATTGTGAGCAATTAGGCCACGTGCCCAAACCATTAAAGCTCAAATGCCAGGGACCTGGTGGGAGGGTTCCGTGACAGGATCCGGCCACCAAACCCTGGCTCATTTGCCAGAGGGTGGCCCTCCAGGCTTCCGGATCATGGTGCCAGCCTGGCGGAGACTCGGCTGTTCCCACAAGGCCACTGCTGGCTTGCCCATCTGCCCTCCTCCTGCCTGCCACTGAGTACGCCACTGGAGGTCCTGTGTCCTGGCGTCTCGATATCCAGCTGACACGTTGCTTTCTCCTCTGCTCTGCCTCCACCCTCTTCCCTTCTCCAGCTTGGCAACCTTGCAGGAGACGCTGCCAGCTCCCGTTTCATAACACATGAAATGGGAGCCTTTACTCCAAGACTCCAGGAGGAACCTGGCCCTCAAGGAACTCAGGAGGTGGTGGTGGGATAGGGAGACCTATTCAGGAGACACTGTGGCCTGAACCCCCCTGGGGCACCACCCCCCCAAACCTAGGGCATCAGAGTAACCTTTCCTAACTCCCAAATGTCTGAACAATGAATGCTACCTAATTCTGCCATTTCTCCATCCTGCCCTGTCCCACTCCCTCCCATTGCCACCCTGCCCCACGTCCCATGGCCCCCCGGGGTGAAAGAAGCCCCAAAGAGGTGGAAAAATTGTAATGGTTTGACTTTTGTCCAGAACTGAGCCTCGTTATTTGTTAGAATTTAGCATTCAGTCCAAGTTCTTCTCATTCTCTGTGTGGGAACTTGAATCAGCACCCACCTCCCCGGGTGCCCAGAAGAAGCAGATGGGGAACTTGGCGAGGCTCCGATGTCCAGGACTTGGACAGGTTGAGAATGATTTGCCAGGCTGAATTTCTTGTCATTAAAATGCCAATTCTCCTCCTCCTCCTTCTCCTCCTCCTCCTCCTCCTTCTTCTTTGCTGCACTTTTGAACTTAGCTGAAGAATCAACAGGAGTTGATTCACCTGGAGAAACAAATGTCTCCCTACCAATGAAAGCAGCATTTGAAGCCAGGGGCTCAGCAGCAGAGGTGAGTCCCTGTGGGCCAGTCAGGGTGGCCGGCACGGTCCTGGCCTTGTTGGCTGTCCTCGATTGTTAGGAAGGGTGAGGGCCACACTCACTGCTCTGTGCTCGGGTGAGGCTGGCGGAGGCCACCGTCTGCTCTCTCCCTGTGCTTCTCCATCTCCCTGCCTCAGTTGAGTCTCTTCTCAGCAGTTGTAGGCTGGAGGATTTGGAAGATTTATTTTTCCGGGATAGGGGTGAGGGGTCTTTTTAGTGGCACTTCCTATCATTGGATTGTTAACTTTGATCCGCTTTCTAATGCTTATAAAAACCAGCGTGTTAAGTCTTGACGGTTGAATGTGTGTGGGTTCTGGAACAACACTTTGGCTCAGAGTCGTGCTATTGCCAGACTGGGGCACAGTGACACACTGAGAACAAACCCAGGAGCAACCCAGCGCGCTCTGTGAGGGAAGAAGAGCCGGGGGTCATGGTCAGAAGTAGCTCTCTCTAAACTGGTCCAATAGAGGCGAGAGCCAGGATTTCTCGGAAGCTCATCTATGGCGCGCTGGAGACATCTATAGAGCGCAGGAGCTCATCTATGGAGCGCTGGAGACTCTCCAGTTGGCAGTGACGAAGGCAGTGGCAGGATGGGGCACCACCTGAGAGGACAGGCCCTCTCTCAGCACCCTCCTCTGGCAATGAAACCCTTTGGTTCTCTAGCGCTTCCTCCGGGATCTGCTGTATTGTGAGGGGATGTGACTCGAGTGTGCCCCGATGTCAGGCTGTGGGCATACTTCTGGGAAGGCTGGGGAGAAGTCTCTTGCGTGGGCTACCTTATGAAGTGGCAATGACTTCGCTCTGCGGCTGCTGCTTGGGAATCTCCCTCCACCCTCAGAATCACCTTCTGACGCTTGTCCTAGCCCTTGTCAAACAACTGCCATTCTGGATCCTGCCAGGAAGGCAGCTGAGCACGAAGAGCGTCACTGGTTCGCCTGCCTTGGGAAGCCATGCCAAGGTCAATGCCAGATGCAGCCCAAGGGTAGCAAAGGGAGCACCTCTTCCCTATACAAGGCTGGAAACTCTTGGCTGCTAACCAATGGGGGGAGGGGGAGGCACTCAAGTCCATGCAGAGGTTCCTCAGAAGATAGGCTTGACATCTATTCCCCACCCGCTACCCCCCACCCCCTGTGTCAGCCATTGGAAGTCCTAGGATCTCAGGTCTCTCGGACACGCGTGCTTGGGCCACCATGAGTCAGTCCACGGATGGATAACTAGTATCCAAGGCCAGAGCTTTGCCTTGCAAAGTGGAATTGCCCTGACCGGACAAGAGGCCTGGCTGCCTGCAAATCCGCCCCACCTCCCAGCTGTCCTGCGGAAGAAAAGGGGACTCTGCCTGCAGGGCTCATGGCACCCTTCGGTGCAAGAGCCTCCTCTTCTCCGTGAAGCGGACTGACACGCAGGTCCTACCTGTGTTGTCGTTTATCACACTTGTCTCTGTCTCCTTCACACTCTCACACAGTGAAATGCTGTAACCCATTTTAATGAGGCAATTATATTTTAACTCTATTACGGACAATTATCCACTCACGGCAATTGCCTCTGCTAGAGTGCCCTGTGTTGATAGCTCACTGGTACTCACTTGCTAGCCCTGGAGTGAGGATGGGCGTGGGGGATGCTTGGCCTTGAACACTGGCTCTCCTCCTGCCCCTGCTGCACTTTTACCACATGAGGCTTACTGCTGCCCCCAGCAGGGACAAGAACCATTCTTGGCCCACCCAGGGGGGCTCTGCTTGGTGGCCTACTGCTTTCTCATCTGCAATACTAGCAGAATTATCTATCCCAGAGCCCTGGGAAATCTAGCTTGGAGGTACCAGAAAAACAAGCGTTGATAATCACAGTCAGGAATGGCGGTCTGTCTTATGAATACATTTAGATGCTCAGGGTTAGAGGGGGGACATGGAGGCCTGACACATCTTCTTCTAACTTTGCCTTAGATCCAGTGGTAACTTTTTTAAAAATGTGAGTGTTAATCATGTGCTATCTGCTTCACCGCTTCTCAGCAAGTCACACAGGATGAGGACATGGCTGGTTCAGCACGAGGCAGCATAGACCCTATGGCAGAAAGTTTGGTGGTCTTTTTTTGGCATACAATTTACCCAGTTTAACGACCAGAATGTTCTCATCTCTCTGACATGCCCCTGTGGGCATCTGTCCCATAGATACTCAAGCTTATTTAGCCTGCTACCCTCTTTTCATTTAAAAAAAAAATTCCCCTCTGCTTACGGACCAGGGATGTGACCCGCCTTGCTAACATGCAGAAAGTATTGGAAAATGGATTGTTGCTGTTGGTTTAAAATCTAGCACCTTTAGGATCCCTTTTAAAGCCGTTCTTGTTTTAACTAATTTCTGCTTTCTTTTCCATTGAGATTTTCAGATGTTTTACTCTGTTGTTCCTAGGTTAAAAGAAAGTTTTCCTTTATATGAAATACAGTGTTGGTAAATCTATAGAGAGAGTCACAGGATTAATGGTTCCTTGGGGCTCTGACAGGGAGCCCGGTAGAGTGGGTGAGGGTGGGTGAGGAGCTAGTATTGAGGACAAGAATGAAGAAAATGTTCTAAAACTGATAGTGATGATGATTGTACAACTCCGAATGATGTGATCGAACTATTGAATTATCTGATATGTGAGCTGTATACCAAAATCTTCTTAAAAAAATTATTAGTGCCTTCCCCTGACGATTATTCACTGTTGAATGATAGACCTTTCTTCAGGATGAGCAGCAGGCATCTCCTCTTGCCTCCCCGGAAGATCATCCCAGTGTTACCAGTGGGGTGGTATCTCCCCCTCCTGGAAACACTGATCTCTCTTGTCCCCGGCCTTCTCTCAGAGGGAACCATCGACTAGAATTTTGTCCTTATCTTCCACTTGGTTTTCAAAACGGTTTTTATCACATAGGTTTGGATCTCTGTTCATTGTTCCTTCGGGCATGCTTCGAGCTTTGTTCATGTGATGTCATTCTGTGGCTAGCCTTCAAGAACATACTTCTCTCCCCTTGGTGTAATGTTAAAGGTTTATTCATTTAAGTGCTGGGGAGCTATGTAATTCATTCTTCTTCACTGCTAGACAAGGGGGCTTCCAGAATTTCATGGTCAAATGGCATGCAAAGGTCATGGAATGTTCCCATCAAGTGTTTAAAATGCCCCCTTGTATCATATCACATTGGATCAAATGAGATCTTGAGCTTTCTAGGTTTTATTTGCGTTATGTTTTGGATTAGGAACACTGCTTCCTTGCAGATTGCAGTGTGCATCTAAAGTGCAAGTGTGTGGAATTTCTGGAGCACTGAGTGTTCAGGGTGATGAGAGGGGATAACTTGTTTTCAGAAGCAGCAGACCCAACTCACACTGCCTCTCACTAGGCTGTGTCTTGTACAAGGTTCCGACATGCGTCTGTGTCCAGCACGACGCCAGGGTTGGAGCGCTAGGTATAGGTTCCAGTTCCGTTCTCTGTAGATCTCTGGGACTTTTTTTGGGGAAAAAAAATTCTTTCTAATCCTCAGTTTCCTAGTCCTTAAAGGAGGGATGATCTATCTCAGGATGGTATAGATTTGTTGTAAGAAACAAAATGGACCGTGTAAATCGCTTAGCAGAGTGCATGTCATCTTGTATTACCTAGCAATGGTGAGCAATCATTACTGTACACTAAAATTAGGTGTGAGAGTGAGAGAAAGTGCAAAACGCAGCAGCCAATACTTGGCGCTCATAAGGAGAACTTGGCAAACGAGCACACATATCGCACTCCACTGACTCAACAAACGAAGGTCCAAGTGTGCTGTGGACAGTTGTTGCCAAGTGGACTCACAGCCACCCACGCACAGCAGAACGACATGCTGCCTGGTCCTGCCCCAACTTGGCCCAGTCCATTGTTACAGCCATGGTGAATCCTGAGTGCCTTCCAACCGAGGCGGCTCATCTCGCGGCACCCTATCAGCTCCTACTCTGTTGCAATCCGCAGGGTTTTCATTGGCGCATGTTTGTCAGTAGTCTGCCAGACTTTTCGTCCTAGTCTGGCTTACTCTGGAATCCCTCCTGAAACCTGTCCACCGTGGGTCATCCTGTTGGCATTTGAAAGACTGATAGCAAAATGTCGAACATCACAGCAGCAAACTAAAAGCCATTACAGTGGGAAAACGTGCACATGGGTGGTAGGCTGCCAAGTCAAGCTCATCTTAATTCCTCATGCTCATTGCTTAGGATACTTACTGCTTCGTACCCTTCTCAGTTTCGATGCTGTCCAGCTGAAGAATGAGAGATCAATTGGACATCAGATGGTATAAACATACTCGGGCTTGTAATTCAGTAATTGACCCAAGGAACACCCACCAATATGGATCTCTTCTTCTACATAGTAGCTCTCGTTTCTCTTTGGGGAGTTGCTGGCGGCCATGCCTTCAGCTGCCCTTCCTGGATGAAGGCGTCCTCCCACTGATGTAGCAGCGTACACGGAGGCGATACACTGCACATTCCTGGATGGCCTGCCATTGCCTTCCCACTGAAGTCCTTATGGTTAAATAGTAATTCCATCCCTCTTTCTTCAGATAAAGACACGGGGAGAGACAATTAAGTGATGGAGGTTTGACTCAAACTCAGATCTTCTGACACTTGATCCAATATTTCTCATTGTTTCCTTCTGCTTTACCGTGCTGTGCCAGGGCACTTGTGTATGTGTGTTCTTTCTACGATGTTTAATATAATCTTTCCACCGAGGATGGCAAGAAAAACAAACAGATCCATCTTAGAAGTGCAGCCAGGTAACTCCTTAGAATTGAGGTTGGCGCGACTTCATCTAATATATTTTTTTCATGTAATCAGGAGAGATCAGTCCCTGGGGAAGGACTGCATGCTTGGTATAGAGTCGAGGGCCAGAGGAAGATAGGAAGCCCTTCAACGAGATGGACTGGCTCAAACATCACAGCGATGGTGAGGATAACACACGGCTGAGTAGAGTTTCCCTCTGCTGTACATGGGGCGTCTGTCATTCAAGACCAACTAAATGAAACCTAACAAAATAATAATACCATCTCACTGTATTAAAGAGGAAACAACTGTGTCTTCAGAGATGGCTTTGACCTTTAGAACACTGAACAAAATACCCTGTCAAAATGGCTGGATAATTTATTCTGAAAGGCTTATTAGTAATGAAATAGACTCAAGAGGAGGGAGCCTTGATTTCTCGCAATCAAATTTTAATTGTTACAATTTTAGTAGCAGCTGAAGCGTGTTGTTACTGCCATGAGTGTTTTTCCAAAGACCTTCCACAGTCTCATTGCTTTCACTTCTTGCTTCCTCAAGGGTCTGGATAGAGAAGGCAGGGGGATTACATGATTCAGCTGTGAATTGTTTGTTCGCAGCATTCATTGGGATCATGAACACTTGTAACTCTAACGTGGGGATTGGCCATCCTGCTGGGTATAAAATGAGCCACCTCAGAAGTGGGTGGGGGAATCTTACCACCATGGAGAAAGAGGAGCCAGAGTGGAGCACCATCCTCTGGACTCTGGGATTCCGACTCGCTGAACTTCCTGCTTCCAGGGACATAAGCTGTGACACCAGAGGAGTGTCAGCAGTGTCGGCAAGCGGTTTAGACGGGTGGTGCTTGGGCGTGAGGCTCACTGTCCAGCAAGCTCCTCCATGGAAGGTGAGGTTTCCATAATGGCCCCAGTCCTTAGCTACTTAACTGCTCAAAGGGAAATCCATTCCTTAGAATAAGAAACGTGTTGAATGTCTCAAGAACTTATCACCCTGAACCTGAATTAGTTCAGATGGAATCTGAACTACAAATCTGTTGGTATTTGTATTTGCAGTTTTTGGTTTGGTTTTGCTTTTTTACCCGTGATGTCTAAATCTTGAGCAAGATGATCCGAAAACTTCATCAGCATAAGGGAACATCAAGGGAGTTCAGGAGTAGAATTACATGGTTGCCTGGAAAGCCCACTGGTCTGAGCTAAGCAAAAAGGTCCTGAAGTTGGGCCCTAGTTCCTAGATGTGTAATTACAGGGAATTGCTTTCCTGACTCTTCTTGGGGCCAGACCATGCAAAGTGCTTCTAGAATGTTCACCAGTAAGCCCCACTTTCTTTTCTGCCAAGGGAACTGTGTTAGATAGGGTTCTCTAGAGAATCAAGACCAGTACACTTATGATTAGATAGATAGATAGATACTATGTAATGGCTCAGTACAACTCACTTCCGTGATACAGCTAATACACTGGCAGTTCTTCAAGCCACAAAGGCTGCCAGGTGCAAGTCAAGGAAGCAGACAACTGAATCCTCTGTAGAGCAATTCAGGCACTCTGGCCACAGGCAGCAAACAGCAAGGGAAGTCACCAACAACAGTCAGTCAGATGACAGGGTCCAACAGCCCCCAGATCAAGTGATGTATACTCCAGTGTGTGGCAAAGCAGGTCTTGAAAGAACCTCAAACTACAGTGACACAGTCCATGGGTTGGGTGTCCCACAGGTAGTATAGCTCACAAGTTGAGGCAGAGAACCAGCTAAGGCAGCTGCATACTGATCCAATCATCAAAGAGCAAGCGACAAGAAAGATGAGGCTCACCGAGCTATCTATCTCTCCACCCTTCAATTAAAATGCCCTTCAATTAATCCCACATGTGTTCATTGGCCAGGTTAGCACAGTAAACCTGCCTACCACAGGAACCATAGTCATGACTTTCAAAGTATTGCATTGTATTTTTGCCCACACGGCACAGGTTTTAAAACTTTATAAAAATAATATACTTTTCAAAGGCTTCTTTTTGCCAATGCAAAGCCCTTTCCACATTGTTTTCCCAAGCCTAGAGACGACTCAAATTCCCTGCCATTGAGTGCATTCTGACCCATAGTGACCCTATGGGACCGGGTATAACTGCTCCTCTGGGCTTTCCAAGACCGTAACACTTAATGGGAGTAGAAGGACTCATCTTTCTCCTGCAGAGCAGCTGGTGGTTCGCACTACTGATCTTACTATTAGCAGCCTAATGCATAACCCATGACACCACCAGAGCAATCCAATAGAAGTGAAGATAAAATACTCAAGGAATGTGGTTATGAAGGTACAATTTCTATTAGGCTCACAAGCTCTTGCTTTTGGTCTTAGATATTAAGAAATTTCTTCTCAGGTCCATAGATTTTTATGCCGGTTCCTTTGTAAATCTTCTTGTCTATCATGATTTCATTTTAATCAGTGACCTGTCGCAGAATTTGAAATGATTTCACATCCATGTTGTTTACAAAGATGCAAAACAATGTGGCAACATTTTTTATAGATCAAAACATTTTATTTGCATTTTAAATGTTCTATAAATACATATTGTATATAATCCACAGCACTTTTGATTCAACATTATTATTTAATCTTATTTTTTAACTTTTTAATAGGAGCTCTTACAGCTATTGTAACCATCCGTATTTCAATTAGATCAAGCATAATAGTACAAATGATACCACCATCCATTTCAACACATTTTCTTTCTTCTTGAGCTCTTTGATATCAGTTCCCCTTTATCCTCACCCCCTCTTCCCCTCAGGCAGTCATTACTCACGTTACTGTTTCTGAAGGATTATATCTCGGCTTTGATGCCTCAAGCGCGCTTAATTATACAAATGAACCTGTGCAGGTCTAACAAGATTAATGAGGTGAAACAAAGACGATAAGAGTAATGGGAGGAAATATTAAAGAAATGGAGGATAGTTATGTTTCATCGGTGCTATCCTGCTCCCTAGATTTATCATCCCTTTCATGTGGCTCCTCTGTGAGGGTGTGTCCAATTATCTTACAGATGGGTTTTGGGTCTCCGCTTTGTCCACGCTCCTTCACATCAATTTGATTGCTTGTTTTTGAACTTCTTATACCTATTTCCATAGACACCTCCTGATCACACAGGCTGATGTGCTTCTTTCATGTGGGCTTTGTTGCTCCCCTGCTTGTTTAATTTCAAACCTTAAAGACCCCAGGCATTATATCTTTTGATAGCCGGGCACCATCAGCTTTCTTCACCATATTTGCTTATGTAACCATTTTGTCTTCAGTGATTGTGTCGACATTTTTATTTTCACATCATTAAAAACATGTGATTCTATTCAGGTGGAGGTGAGATTGCAAATATACTGGTAATGATTGTGTAAAGGGGTGGCTATTAAAATGAGATGCTATCACAGTAGTGCTGGCATTTCAACACTTGGACAATGGTCTAGGCATGATGCTTGCTTTCCGGGAAGACAGATAGAATGGGTTCATGCAGGGGCCTGGGAGCCAGGCCTCCACTGACCCAACTCTGTCACCTGTGTGCTGAGTGAGGTAGGTTACCCTGGTAAACTATCCTAGCCTTTTGAGTCTTCATCCTGCCCCTAGTGTGGATGTCTCAACAAGCAGATGCACTGCTGGAAGAGCTCATTCATCTATGCCAAGAACTTTGGAAGACAACTACCTGGCCAGTAGACTGGAAGAGATGTGTTCCCATTTCAAAGACACGGGCCATGGAGCAGCATCACAGAGTTGGGCTTAAAGAGAAGGCAACTGGGATTTATCAAACGGTACAGATGGTCTGGATCAGGAAGACTACCAAATGCAAAGAGTGAAGACGGCTGGTCTGACGAAGAATGAGGAAAAAAGACATCTTTTGTGCAGTTGGAGCAGGAATTAAAGTTATGAAAGCATACTCGACTGAAGCGTCAATCAGGGGAGTCAAAGGTGTCATATCTAAAGGACGGGATTTAGTAGGAACAGGTGGATAACACGTGTGGGGCTACGTGATGGGCTGAGGGAACATCATTGGAAGCACATAGGTGTCCCTTGGTGAGGTAGTTAGTTTATTGTGCCAGCCTGGCCAATAAATACATGTGGGATTGATTGAAGGGTGGAGAGATAAATGGTTTGGCGAGCCTCGCCTTTCTTGTCTCTCTTTGATCATTGGACCAGTGTGCGGCTGCCTTGCTTGTTCTGTGCCTCAATTTGCAAGCTACACTACCTGTAGGACACATAACCTGTGGACTGTGTTGCTGTAATTTGAGATTCCTTCAAGACCTCCTTCGCCACACAGTTGGAATTTACATCTCTTGAGCTGGGGACTGACTGTTGGTGACCTGGCTGACTGTTGGTGACCTGCCTTGCTGTTTGCTGCCTGTGCCAGGATAACCTGAATCTCTCTACAGAGGACTACCTGGCGGCCCTCAAGACTTGAAGGACTGCCAGTGTCTCACAACTCTCTCACGGAAGTGCGTTGCATGGAGCCATTTGTATTGCTTTATAATTTAACTGTTCATTTCTTGTATTATATCTATCTATCTATCTGTATATAATTTAACTGTTCATTTCTTGTGTTATGGATTTATCTATCTGTATAAATATATATTTTAAATTATTAGCAATCTGGTTTTGTCTCTCTAGAGAACCCTCTCTAACACACTTGGTTTCTTACAGAATGGTCCCAGGACAGTGGCAGGCCAGATGCTTTCTGACTAACCTGCTACAAAAATTGCTCTATCAGTCATGTCTGTCTCTGGGGTCCATTGTAAATATTCATCCATATTTCTGTCCATTCAGATATAAGCCATCACAGTTTGCATCTGTATGACCATACAGGAAAGATCCTCTGGGAGAAAATTGTGATATCCTACACCTGCCATACCTCAATGAAAAAGAAGGACTCTTGGGGGATATGGTTAGGCCAACATCAAGGGTAGGTCAGCATCAATGTTGTCATTGTGTGCTAACCAGTCAGTGCTGACTCACAGTGACCCTGTGTACAATAGAGCTACACACTTCTTGTTCCTGGACCTTCCTCACGATTGTTATTTATGTTCAAACCCATTGGTGTAGCCACTGTGTCAGCCCATCTTATCAAAAACCTCCTTTTCTGTTGTTGCTTGCCCTCTCCTTTGCCACACATGTCTTTTTCTAGGAATTGGTCTTTCCTGAAAACATGTCCAAAGTATGTGAAAATGCTGGCTGTATTTCTTCCAAGACAAATTGGTTTGTTCTTCCGGTAGTCCGTGGTACTTTCAATATTCTCTGCCGGCACCATCATTAAATGCATTGATACCTCTTTCTACTTCCTTATCCAGTGGCCAACTTTCACATGCATATGAGGAGATTAAAAATCAATGCTAGTAGCTTTAAAATTCAGCATGGATTCTAGACTCATGTCAAAGCTTTGAAATGGAGTTGGGGGCTATGTTTTCAGCCTGCTTGATTTACACACACCAAGGGCCACTGATTTCAAGTTCTTATAGAAAGGCAATTGAACAGAATGTAGAAATTATCAAGCAATATCATTAATAACACACAAGTACATTTTTGGAAGAGAATTCAAAAATAGTTGTAGCAGTAAACAGGCCTTGCTGACATCAGGTAAAACCGGGCTGAAAGTAGATGACATCACAGTGATGTTTACCTGTGTTGTTTTGTTTGTTTAGTATACAAAGGCATTCAACTGTGTGGATCATAATCAGTTAGGGATGAAATTTTTAGGGCTCAGAATGCCAGAACACTTAATTGTGCTCAAGAGAAATCTGTGATTGCAACAGAATAAGAAGATAGTGAAGGGCTTAAAACAAGATAGCGGTGTAATAGGATTTTACCCTTTCACTCTATTTGTTTAATTTGTATGCTGAACAAATAATCTCAAAATCTGGACTCTATGAAGAAAAACACAGCATCAGGATGGGAGGAAGTTTTATAAATAATATGCAAATGACACCACCTTGCCCACTAAAAATGAAGAGGATTGGCGTATTTGATAATAAAGATCAAAGACTACAATCATCAATATGGATCACACATCAACATGAAGAAAATAAAAAATCTTCCTAACTGAAACAATAGGTAACATGATGATAAATGGAGAAGAGTGCATTTTTTAAAGATGTGCAATCTTTTTAAAATTAGGAAAGGTGTCCATCAGGGTTGCATCCTCTCACCATACTTATTCAATCTGTATACTGAGCAAACCATCAGAGAAGCTGGCTTATAGGAAGGAGACTGTCATTAGGATTGAAGGAAGGTGTACTAACAACCTGTGATATGATTTTAAGTACTTTATGTTAACTTGCCTGCTGAAAGTGAGGATGACTTGAAGCACTTGCTGATGAAGATCAAGGAGTGCAGCCTTCAGTGTGGATTGCAACTCAATGTAAAGAAAACCAAACACCTCACAACTGGAGCAATAGGTAACATCATGATTGATGGAGAAAAGATTGAAGTTGTCAAAGATTGCATCTTGCTTGGATCTACAGTCAATGGCCATAGAAGCAGCAGTCTAGAGGTCAAACGACCCATTGATTTGGTTAAATCTTCTGCACAAAACCTCTTTAAAATATTGACAAGCAAATATGTTACTTTGAGGACAAGGCGCACTTGATGCAAACCATCATATTTTCAGTTGCCTCATAAGCATGTGGGAGTTTGACACTGACTAAGGAAGACTGAAGAAGAAGTGATGCCTTTGACTTGTCGTGCTGGAGAAGAATATTGAAAGTACCATGAACTGCCAGAAGGACAAACAAATCTGTCTTAGAAGAAAAGCATGACCAGAGTGTTCCTTACATGCCAGGTTGGAAAGACTTTGTCTCATGGACTTAGCACATGTTAGCTCAAAGGAGAGCCCAGTCCTTTGAGAATGACATCATGCTCAGTAAAGTGGAGGGGGAGGGACAAGGAAGAAGGCCCTTGATAGTATGGATTGACATATTGGTTGCAACAATGGGCTTAAACTTAAAGAACAATTGGAAGGATGCAGGACTCGGGGTGTTTCGTTTGGTCACGATGCATCAGAGCCCCCTCAAGGACACCTAACATCAACAGCAGCAGCAGGGCCCTGCTGTGGTTGTCTAGCGCTGCTCCACACACGGACACTCACCTTTTCACCGTTTAGGAGGCTGGAATTCCAGATTCAGAATACTAACTTCAGGGGAAGTCCTTTTCTGTCTGTTGGCTCCTAGGGAAGGTCTGCTTTCAACACATGTGGACGCAGAATTCCTTGGAGATTTCCATGTGTCTTAGGATCAGTCTTTCCTGGGTCTGGGAGCTTCTCATTGCAGGGACTGTGGGTCCATTCTCGGTTCTTCTTTCTTGGTGGTTCCGCAATCCCTGCTTGTTTGTTTAATCTCTTATATTTTATATCTTCGATCACAAGAGATTTACTCAGTCTAATCTTGTAGCTAGTATCCTCTTCATTAGTAGAATCCTATTTAATGCTGACTCGTTAACAGCACAGAGGCTAGACTTCATAACGCACAGGTAGATTACCGCAGACAGCACAATGGAGGATAATTACACGACACTAAGACTCACACTGTAGCCAAGTTGACACATAGCTGATAGGCTCTATAAATCAGAAGGTATTAGAAGGCAACTAGCTAGTCAGGGATATCAACACTTAAATCATGTTACCGTAGCCACATCAATATATGGGGCTATGTTCAGAGTATTGCGGTAGCATGTAAGAAGGATATTCATTCACTGCATCAGGTGAAGTGAAATGACCCCTAGACTTTTTCATTAAAAAGGAGGAGTTAGCTAGGTTTGAAGAGCAGGTAGAGTGGGCTGATGTCAAGTTGGAGAGGATAATTGTTCAACAACTATACATGACAGGAGCATGAGTTGCAGAGTTCAATGTCATTAAATTCAATACAAGTTCATTGGTGGGAAATGAACTCTCCAGGTACATACTCTGGAAGGTTTTGTATTACTTTACGGGACCTTTGAGCTTTGACCTGGATTTTAAGTGGAGAAATGACCTGGCTGCCCTAAGTATACATGCATGGCTGCAAAGGCACTGTGACGGTGCTATCAATCCTTGAAAGAGACTAGGAGAGTCCAAGCACTAGGATGACGCTTGCTCTTCGGTGATGGAATATATTTAAATCTACCCATCTCCCTTGACTCTAAGTAATGGACCTTACCAATCTCTGAACAGAATAGTCTGAATATCTTGATACTGAAAGTGAATAACATGGAAGACATGCTTATGATAGTCCATGGGATTTCCAAGGAGTAGTTTCTTATTGATAATTATCAATGAGTTCTTATTAGCCATGCAGGAGTCATGGGAGGAGAATAAGAATTATCATTCACTGAGCTTCCATTACGTGAAAAACCCGGTGCTATGACCATTAACATTTATTGTGCCAACAAGGTCCTATCAGAGCAGCCTTCTGAAAGCTAAACTGTCTTAATCCACACACAATGGGAAATAACTTATTTATTTAATAGCCAGCATGATCTTAAGAAAGGAATTGTTTATATTTTTGTCCCAGTTGACACATAGATGGATGTATGAATTACTGGATGAATGGATGAGTGGCTGGCTGGCAAGATGATAGATAGATAGATAGGTAGATAGATAGATAGATAGATAGATACTCTTAGATCAACTTACTTTCATGGTACTTTATATACAACAGAGCAAACCATTGTTCTATCCTGTGTCATCCTAATGATCACCAGTATACTCAAGCTCAGCTCTATGGGAACTGTGTCAATCATCTCACCAAGGATCTCTGTTGCCTTTGCTGGTACTCTAGTTTTCACCAAAAATAATGGTCTCCTCCATCTATTGATCCTTTATGATGACATGACAGTGAGTCAGACAATATTCTATAAGATCCTCACAATTAAAAAAATTATTTTATTGGGGGCTCATACAACTCTTGTTACAATCCACACATACATGAATTATGTAAAGCACATTTGCACATTCATCTCTCTCAACATTCTCAAAATATTTGCCCTTCACTTAAGCCCTTGGCATCAGCTCCTCGTTTCCCCCCTCCCTCCCTGCTCCCCCTTCCCTCATGAACCATTGATAATTTATAAATTATTACTTTGTCATATCTTACACTGTCCAACGTCTCCCTTCACCCACCCTTCTGTTGTCCGTCCCCAAGGGAGGAGGTTATATGTAGATTCTTGTAATCGGTTCCCCCTTTCCAACCCATCCTCCCTCTACCCTCCTAGTATCGCCACTCACATCACTGGTCCTGAAGGGAGCGTCCGCCCTTGGTTCCTTGTGTTTCTATTTCCTACCTGTACCAGTGTACATCCTCTTGTCTGTCCAGATTTGTAAGGTAGAATTGGGATCATGATAGTGGGGGAGGAGAAAGCATTTAGGAACTAGAGGAAAGTTGTATGTTTCATCATTGCTACACTGCACCCTGACTGGCTGGTCTCCTCCCCACAACCCTTCTGTAAGGGGATATTGAGTTGCCTAAAGATGGGTCTTAGGTCCCCAATCTGCACTCCCCCCATCATTAAAAATGATTTGAGTTTTTGTTCTTTGATGCCTGATACCTGATCCCTTTGATACCTCGTGATGGTACAGGCTGGTGTGCTTCTTCCATGTGGGCTTTGTTGCTTCTGAGCTAGATGGCTGCTTGTTTACCTTCCAGACTTTAAGACCCCAGACGCTATATCTTTTGATAGCCGGGCACCATCAGCTTTCTCAAGTACTCACTCAAGACAAGAACACTTTGTTCTATTAAACTGGCATTCCATGATGCTCACCTTCCCGACACGATCCTCACAGTTTGTATTGACTATATTTTGCAAATAGATCACTAGTCTGGAAAGTCTGTCTGCTGAACATTTTGAATCAGGGATGACCCTGGTGATATTTGAAATACTGGTGGCATCATTTCCGGCATCATAGCAGCAGGCAAGCCAGCAGAGTGACCAGCTGAAGGCAGGGGGTGGTACTAAATGGCAAAGGCAGAAGACTGCATTATAGCGATTAAACACATATCTACCTCAAGTTGAAGTGACCATGATGTGTTTTCAGCACAGGAGTGACATAGCCATTGAGTTGATGCTGACTCATATTGACCCCATCGGACAGGGTAGGGCTTCTCTTGTGAATTTCTGAGACTGTAAGTCTTAAGAGAATGAGAACACCCATCTTTCTCCCTTGGAGCAGCTAGTGGTTTCAATGCACAACCTTTGCACCTGGGTGCTTCAACATCACCAGTAATTCATCACATGCAAGGAAGGATGTGATTGTGTGTAACCAGTGTGTTCAAACTATTAAATGTGTAAGTGTCCAGAAACATCAGGATTTCCTGTAGCTCAACATAAATGTTGTTCTTAGGTGTCATGAGGCTAGTTCTGACTCATGTTGACCCTACATATGACAGAATGACACACTGTCTGGTGTTGCGCCAATCTCACAATCATTTCTATATTTGAGCCTTTGTGTCAATTCATCTCACTGGGATTTTGATGGTTAAGGTTGTTTGTCAACCTATGCTGGGCCATGTTGTATTCAGGTATGAAGTCATAGTTATCCTTCATGATAATATCTGATATAATGTAATCATCTCCATAATGATATCTCATATGAACAATCAATCAGTTGAAAGGAAATGTCCTGAGGGATGTGGCCAGATATTCTGACAAAGCTCTCTAGTTTGTTGCTCATTCTAGATCCAGCAACTGGTTCTCACGATCTGACCTGCAGTTCTTGGGGCTTGAGCCAGTGACCTGCTATATTGTCTGCTGATTTAGGGTTGTTCAGTTCCTGAGGTTATATGAGTTGGGAGAAACCTCTGACACATGAACTTAAGATATGCCAATCTCTACAAGTGTCTGAGACATTTACTTGTGATACTTTGTCTGTCTGTCTATCTATCATCTATCTATCTATCTATCTATCTATCTATCATCTATCTATCTATCTATCTATCTATCTGTCTATCTATCTATCTATCTATGTATCTATCTATCTATCGTGAGCTCCTTTCGTGTTGCTTCTCTAGAAGAACTTCACTGATCCTATTTTAACAAGCTTTATTTCCTTTTCTAGAGACTGAGCTCTACTGATAGCATGTTCAAAGCATGGGAGATAAAGTCTCCTCATTGTCCTTCCAATTAATGCAAACCTTTTTATCAGCTTCTGAGCTCATCAAATCATCTCTTTGTACAGGAGAGGCCTGCAGAACTCCTGGGCCATTACCTTAGCTCTATCACTGAGACGCTGTGTATATTCGATATCTCTTGATACCTAACAAATCACCCTGAGTATTGTGGTTTGTGAGGTTTAAGAAACAAGTATTGCTACAACATCACAGAAACCTGAACATAAAAATGTTAAGCTGGTGCTTCTCAATACATGCTCCATCTAGCCTATACATTTCCGAAGGAGATCTTTCAATATTCTTAACCTTTATTCTTCCCCCAAGAATTCTGTGTTTTTCAATACCATGCCAGAAAGGTGGGTATAATGTTCTTTTAAAATATTCTTTGTGGGTTTTTTGGGGGGGGTAGGATGCCTGAAGGGGGTATTTCAGGGCTGTTAGGTAGAGGGGGAAGGTTTCCCAATGAAGTTATCATAGGACAGCCCTTATTACTGACAAAGAATGACCAGGCACATTGTCATGTGGAGGGAAAATAATCTTTTCTGGACTTTTTCTCATCGATGAAGCTTTCAATTATCTGAAACCTTTTTCATAATGCACCCGATGGTTGTCCTGTGTCATTTGCGAAAAATCTATCTTGATCCCGCCCACCCTTGGAATTCCTCCACGCAGTATCCTAACCTCTGAGCGGACTTTTCTGCAGAGACACGGTGAAACACCATTTGGTTGGCATAAACTTGCGCATATGTGTGGTGCAACCCTAGTAGCAATACTTTCTGTCTTATTCTCACATACACACACGTGCATGAATGTGTGCATATGTCTTAGGTAGGGATTGCATGAAAAAGTGGTGTGTGTCATTTGAGCAAATAGAGTATGATGATGAAAATTTTTATGTGGCTGTGGGGCACTAAGATTTTGCCTCATTTTCAACAAAAAGAGTATTCCACATAATCATTTTCAACAAAGAAAATGAGTTAGTGAACTTAGTTGTTTCAACAATCTATGTCAAATTCTCTTGATCGGCCACCATGGAAAACTGACTTTCCCCAGTTTTGCTTTAAACAGTCCAAAGTTCAATTCCATACCAATGCTACAATTGTAAATGATCAAATTAAACATCATAAAAGAAAATTTAATGATCAGAAACAAATTGCTGTATTTTATTTTTAGAAAGCTCTAACATTTTGTAATTTAAAACATGTCTTTCCATTCTTTGCTCTTCCAAATTCTCAAATGATTGCATCACAATTAAACTGCTGAACAATATTTACTTGCATACATAATGAGGATAATTAATCACCTATTTATTAAAACATTGTGCACTGAACGTTTTCAAATGTCTTTAGAGATGAAAATGAATATTCTGTTGAGCAATTTGTGATTCCTATTGGGAAATATTTCTTGTATTTTATGTTTTATTATAGAATCACATGTCTACATTAATAACATTTGTCTTTCTTGAGTCTGTAAGTTTAGTTCACTTCGTTGTAAGGTTTGTATTTAGGTCATTGGGATAAGCCTACACTAATTTTGAGTCCCTTTAGGGATGAAAATGAATGTTCTATTGAACAATCTGTGATCACGGTGACTAAGGAGAAAATACTGTAAACGCACCTTCATAAGTTTCACCATTTACTTTGTATCCTAGAACTATATTCTGGATGCCTTCATTCATTCTTCACCAGGTATAGCCACACTATTTAAAAAGGAAAATGTATTAGAATAACTTGATACATGTCTACTTTTCTATCCATGCAAAATTCATATGTGTCACTAATGGTGAATAAAACTTGTCTCTGGAATGAAGGCAATAGCTCCTGAGCGCTGTCATCATTTATTTGTTTCTTTATAATGCCTCTGCGATGGTGAACTTCTTGGTAATCAGAGTGTTGTTTTGTTGTGGTGTTTTCAATTTTTTTCTTAAATTATATAAACGCCTTGTCAATGACTGGTAAAAATCGGCGTATGCCTTTAAACATACTTCTGACACTGGAGACCTTCACATAGCTGATGAAAATGCTGCAACGCATCATTCTGCATAACCAACATAAGTACTAGCATTTGTGTTTTGTCAATGTTTTCAGCTTTTCTTTTGTCTTCTCTTTTTTTTCCTTTCTTTCTTTTTAAACAGGGGAGAGCAGGAACGCAGTCCCCCCCACTACCACAAATTATGCAGTTGAGTTTCCCACATTTGGGGAAATTGCAGGGGTCAGCACATGTGGAGAGGAATGATAAGCCTCGCCCTGGGAAAACCACCTTTGTGATCACGCTATCCCCCCTGCCAGGTAAGTGTTTGTTTTCTCTTTTTCCTGTCTGGTCTTCAGCAAGACTTTTTAGGCATCTAGAATCTGAGTGTATGATTCCAGGATTTCACTTGTTGCTATAGTATGCGATGCCTGATGTGTATAAGAAAGACATTTAAATAATCATCTAGTGAATAAATATGTCTTAAGAATGACTTATCAGAGAGTTGGAGTGGCATAAAAGTGTGGAGTAACTGAACAGAAAAAAAATCTATAGCTTCCAGACAACAATCTATGTTTCCTTGTGCTACAAGTATAAGTGAATGTATAGGACATGAAATGAAAATGGCATATTTATTACATTCTAAAAATTTCTATTGCATACCAGTGTAAAGTCCTGACACATTGTTAGCATTGCCATAGGACTGGCTTCCTCACTTAGATAAATCAATTTTTCAAGCTTCACCTAGGGAAGGACTCGATTTATAATTTCTTCAGTAGCATGACTCATGACTGTTTAAGCTAGCAAATGTGATAAATCACTACAGGCTTTCCATCTGTTAGGAATACATATCTTTAAATCATTATACTGGGGGCTCTTAAAGCTTTATTACAATCCATACATACATCTTTTGTGTCAGGCACATTTGTATGTATGTTACCATCATCACTTTCAAAACATTTTCTTTCTGCTTGAACCCTTGGTATCAGCTCATCCCCCGCCCCCCATGAACCCTCGATAATTTATATAAATTATTATTTTTTATATCTTATACCTACCACTGTCACCCTTCATCCACTTTTCTGCTGTTTGTGCCCCTGGGAGGGGGCTATATGTCGATCATTGTGATTGGTTTCCCCTATCCCCACCTTCTCCTTCCCCTCCTGGTATCGTTACTCTCATTATTGGTCCTGAGGGGTTTATCTGTCCTGGATTCCCTGTGTTGTAAGCTCTTATATGTATATGCTCTAGTCTAGCTGGATTTGTAAGGTAGAATTGGGGTCATGATAGTGGTGGGGGGGAAACATTAAAGGACTAGAGGAGATTTGTATGTTTCATTGGTGCTGTACTGCAGCCTGACCAGCTCATCTCTTCCTTGTGATCCTTCTGTGAGGGGATGTCCACCTTTACAGCTGGCCTTTGGATCTCCATGCCCACCTCATTTACATCGAGAAATACATATCTCTAAACTATAGTTTATATAAGAAATAACGGAGATGGAACCTGCATACCAAGCTATACTTATTTCACTGAAATACTGGATGGAACATTATCACTTAATTTATTAATCAGTCACATATCACTTTTGACATGTGTCATAGGTTGCCCTTCCAGTGTTTCCAAATTTTGAGATGTGACCTGCTAAAAATGGATCAAACGGAGCCAAAATTTCTTTAAAAAACCCGCCCAATTCCCATCTTATGTGGATGCCTTTATTTCTTCCTTGAAAAAGCGACCCAAGTGCAACAATTGTTCTAGTGGCCGGAACGTGTTGTGGACAAGCTTTGCAAGACCAGTGCTCTTCATTAATTTGTGTTTCATGAGTTAGGCCAAGGTCATGTTTTCTTGTTTCAAAGATGACAAAATACAGTCTCTGTGAATTGAATTTTTTCCATGCTTATCAATCATGTTTGAGTCTGTTCTAGTCACTGAATCTCTCCATAGCAAATCAAGAAGAAAGGGATTTAGGACCAACTAGCTGGGAAACAGAACAATATACAGAGCTAAGGAGAAATACCGTAAACACACCTTCATCATTCTTACCCTTTGCTTTGTACCCTAGAACTATATTTTAGCTCCAGAATCTTGTTTGTTTGAAAATTCATCCAGGATTTTCTATGTAAACTTCCAGGTGGTCCACTGTGATGTTTACTTGGCTTTCTTTTAATCCAACAGTTTACATCATCAGAAGAAAAATTATCCACAAAGCAGAATCCATATTTCTGTTAGTTGTAATTTCTCCAGATGTGACTATTACAGATTCTAAAGCTGTTTTACATTCTACACTATTATCATTTTTTAAAACTACAATAAGAAATGGATGCAGAATTTGGAACCTGTTCTGTTATGTTCATTTGCTATTAGTAATATCTGCACTCATGCTGCTGGTACAATGACTTGAACCCACAAAAGGACAGCACTCAAAGGAAGATGCTTCTGCTTCACTGTGCTTTCTCAAAGGAAACGAACCAAGGAATTTTCATTAGTGATTTCCAGTTCCATTTCTTCTTATCTACTTTGAGCTTTTATTTCTGCACTCCACTTAGATGTTGCCATTTTAACTGCTTATAAAATTAGGTCACTTTGAAAATTTGGTTCTACTGTGGCAAACACAGTTGTGTAATCCAAACGAAGCAACATTTACTTTTTCAAAGTAAAATTTTTAAAATAAAATTTTGATGTTGACCCAAAAATTTACATTTGAAAATTAGTGAATAAAAAAGGGACAGTTTCCTGTTTTTTTTTACATTTTTCTTAAGTCTGCGAGATTGTC
Organism: Tenrec ecaudatus; assembly: GCF_050624435.1. Taxonomy (NCBI): domain Eukaryota; kingdom Metazoa; phylum Chordata; class Mammalia; order Afrosoricida; family Tenrecidae; genus Tenrec; species Tenrec ecaudatus. Next base: position 14,762,656 of record NC_134540.1, on the reverse strand, counting down.
AAAAGAAAGTGCTTCAAACACAGTCAAATATACTTTTATTTGTTCATCACACCATGTTTGTTGGAAGATTACTACACAGGTAGGTTATTTATGTTTTTGCCTTCAAATAGTACTTTAAAACCTGCTCACCCATTTTCCAACCTTGGATACTGTTACTGCCGATACCCAGAGGGGCAATAGTGATCACCAAGAACATGATACCAATATAAACATGCTCAATTGGAAGATGTGTTTTGGTTCACTCTGCATAGGACAGGACCAAATGCCTAGGAGTCACCTAATTATAGTGCCACTGGTACATTCTTGGAGCCCTGGTGGTGTAGTGGTTACTCTGTGGGCTGTGATCCATATGGTCGGCGGTTTGAAACCACCAAAAGCTCTGCAGAAGAAAGACTTGGCTTTCTACTCCTGTACACAGTTACAGTCTCAAGACACCCACAGGGGTCGCTGTGAGTCAGCATCAACTGGATGGCAGTGAGTGAGGTACATTCTTAAGTGTTAACAAGAGAGAATTGAATGGGAGGTTATACCCAATTAGTCCAAAATGAAAAAGAATGTGCTTCATGCATGCAATTTAGATTATATATATATAAACAATAGCACCTCTTTCTCAATAAGTATCTTTTGGGAGTCATAACAATTTCTATCAATTCTTAAAGTCAGTCTGAAGGGAATTGGGGAGTAAAATGCACTTTATAATTTTAATTATATGCATAGTCATTTAATTAATTTCCTTCAGGAGTTGTTCAGTTTCTTTACATACTAAACTCTCACTGCCATTGAGTTGATACCAACTCGTAGCAAACCTGTATGGTAGGATAGAACTGCCCCTGTGAGTTTCTGAGACTGTAACTCTTTTTACCAAGTAGAAAGCTCTGTCTTTCTTCCTCAGAAAGGCTGGTGGGTTTGAACTGCTGACCTTGCAGATTGCAGCCTAATGCATAACCAGTACAGCACCTGGGCTCTTTAGTTCTTATACAGAGTGACATAAATATTCTGAAATGTCCTTTGCAGCTCTCTTGCAGGAGAAATTTAGAACACACTCATTTTCTGTCAGATTCCCCATTTGTGGTTGGGGCATATTTCTGTGGTGCTGGAAGCTGTGCCATCCATCTTTCAAGTACCAGCACGGTCACCCGTGGTGGACAGGTTTCAGCAGAGCTTCCAGACAGATCTGGAAGAAGACTTTGGAAACATTAGTTAGTGAAACCTTACAAACAGCAGTGGAACCCGGCCTCATATAGTGCCAAGTGATGAACCTCTCAGGTTGGAAAGCAAGCACATTAGGCCTGGGGAAGAGCTGCTTCTTCAAAACAGAGTTGGCCTTCATGGTGTGGATGGAGCCAAACTTTCTGGACCTGCATTTACTGCTGAGATATTACTCTAAGTGAGAAGAGACATCTGTGATAGTGCTATGTCAACTTGAGTGGGCCAAGATGGTCCCATGATATGATCCAACAGAGTGAGGTCCACTCATGATGGGATAGTAGTGGGAAGACCCAGGGAGAGTACCACCTCCACAATCAGGTTAAAACCTTGATAATATTGTGGCCTGCTCTTAGTATAGATTGACACTGTGTGTAAGCTAACTCACTGCTGCTGCTGGATCTCAACTCACATCTGGTTCATGGACCTCCTGTTATCTCTCTGGCAGACTCCAGGAACCATCAGCAAACTACTGGTCTCAGATTCATTCAGCTCTGCATTCACCAGACTATGGGCTTCCTCCTTCATCTTCTTGTTTCTTGTTCAACACCCCTTGCAGCTACAAGAGTTCGGAGAAGCCTCTAGCTTACCCTTGACCTAAAAACTTGAACTGATCTAGACTTACCCACTTCTACAGCTGTGTGAGTCATTTCTTGATAAAAATCTCTTCCTATGTACATACACAGATGTGCATCAAGGGTTCTGATTCACTAGAGAATCCAGCGTAACACAACATCCATTAATAATTGGAAAGCAGAATGTATGAAATATGTACCAAAGATAATTGGTAATCATAAAAAATGAAATGGAAGGCCGTTTTGAATTGGAAAATCAAATTGAGAGTAATGATGCCCTACTCATCATGGAAAAAATCATTTCATAATTGGTCCTAAAGCACAAAGTTATCAGTGACAGGAGCTCTATATGCCTACAAGGATGACCAATTAGTATGACAACTGTTCAAATTTAGCCACCAACCCCTAAATCAAACGAAGAAATTTGACCAAGTCTGTAGATTTCTGCACTCTGAAATCGATCAAATACACAGTCAAGATGCATTGATGAAACCTGGTGACTGGAATGTAAAAGCTAGAAACAATGACAAAGCAACCATAGTTGGAGCATGTCTTAGTCAAAGAAACAAAGTTGGAGATCACATAATCGAATTTTGCAAGAACAGTGACTTCTTCATTGCAAATATCATGCAGTGACTGTACATGTAGACATCACCAGATGGAATACATAGGATTCAAATAGACTACATCTGTGTAAAGAGAAAATGAAGACGCTCAGTATAATTTGACAAAACAAGGACAGGGGCCAACTGTGCATCAGACCATCAATTGTCCACATGCAAGGTCAAGTTGAAGGCAAGGAAAAATAAAACAAGTCCTTGAGAACGAGATACTACTTTGAGTATATCCCATCTGAATTTAGAGATTCATTAAACACGAATGACCAAAAACCAAAGTTCAGGGATGACATCAAGAACATCATAGATGAAGACAGCAAAAGGTCATTACAAGAAAGAAATGAAAGCCCAACGTGGATGTCAGAAGAAACTCTGACATTTGCACTTGAACAGAGTACCTGAAGCAAATGGAAGAAATGACAAAGTGAAAGAGGTGAACTGAAAATGTTGAAGGGCAGCTGGAAATGACAAAGTAAAGTATTATAATGAAATGTGCAAAGATCTAGATGTAGACAACCAGAAAGGAAGAACACACTGAGCAAAAAAAATCAAGCTGAGTGTTGTAACACTGAGTGATTACAACAGGATATTAAAAGATGTAATAGTATCAAGACAAGATAGAAGGGATACAGAGAGTCACTGTACCAAAAAGAATTGGTCCATGTCCAACCATCTCAAGAGGCAGTGTATGATCAAGAACCAAAGGTACAAAAGGAAGAAGTCCAAGCTGCACGGAAAGCATTAGCAGGAAACAAGTCATCATGGATGAAGGAAATATCAACCGAAATGTTTCAACAAACAGCCCTGGAGGCACTTATCTATGCGAAGAAATCTGTAAGATAACTGCTTGGTCAGACAACCGGATGAGACCCGTATTCATGCCGTTCCTGAGAAAGGTGACCCAACATGATGCTGAAATGATGAAATAACGCCATCGCTATCACATGCAAGTAAAAATTTACTAAAGAGAATTCCAAAGGGGTTGAACCACCACATAGATAGGGAGCTCACAGAAATTCAAACTCATTCAGAAGAAGATGCAGAAAGAGGGGTATCTTTGCTAACATCGGATAGATCTTGACTAATGCAGAGAAAACCAGAGGTGTTTACTTTTGTTCTATTGACTATGCAAAGGCTTTGACTACGTGAATAACAAACTATGGATAGCATTGTGCAGAATTGGAATTCCAGAACACTTAATTCTATTCAATGGGAATCTGTACCCAGAACAAGAGAACATTATTAGAACAGAACAAGGGACTATGGCATGGTTTAAAATGAGGAGAGGTGTGTGTGAGGGTTATATCCTGTCACCATACTTATCTAATTTGTTTGCTGAGCAAATAATCAGAGGAGCTGGGTTTTATGAGGAAGAATGCAGCATTAGGAACAGAGAAAGACTCATTAATAATCTAGATTGGACTCGAAGCACTTACTAATGAAGATCAAAGACTGCAGTGCCCCGTATAGATAGAAACTCAATGTAGAGAGAACAAAAATCCTCATAATAGGACCAAGATGCAACATCATGGTAGCTGGAGTAGAAGATTAACTTGTCAAAGATTTCCTTTGACTCGGATCCACACTCCCAAACCTGGGAAGCAGGAGTTTGATTTAAATGGCGTGTGTTATGGGCAAATCTGCTGCAAAAGAGATGGACCAGACTTCAACCCAGAGCTCCAAGATGTGTATACAACACACCAGCATGGAGTACGGAACCCGTGGAGCGGTCTGAGGGGCCAGCCCCAATCCCAACTACATGAACACCTGCACCTCCCCCGAAAAGAATTTATTTCAGAGGACAGCACTGAGGCTGCAGCTCCGGGAGAGGGACATGTCTGATCAGAGCACATGGGAGCAAATGAAGGGGGAGGAAGAGAGAGCACATCCTGGCCCACCAAGCCTGTGGATGATATTCCAGTTCAGAGCAGCCAATCCACAGAGAAGAGCATATGGCAGCCCCACTATGAGACAGGACATCCCTCATTGACCCATAGCCCTACAGGAGACCACACTGGAGACACAGTGTGGGAATTGCACCCGGTCTGATCCCACCACACCGAGGCCAAACACTAAGGGTGTTCAACAGAACAACAAGGGGATCAGAGCAATGAAGTCCCCAGGAAATACCAAAAATAGAGTTTGGGGTCAGGGCTTGGCACCTCATCAGACTAGACTGTAAATCACTCCTAAAGGCCAACAAACAGTCCTTGAACTAATTACAGGCTTTACTTTGTTGTTGCTGTTGTCATTGGCTTTTTGTTGTTCTTGTTGTTTTGTTTTCTTTTGTTGCTTTGCTCTGTTGTGTTTTTGTGCATGCTATTATCTCCACAGGTCTATCTAAATAAGATAGGCTGGATGATCAATCTGGAGGAGAAAACAATGGGACCGATGGTTCTTGGGGGACATGGGAGAGGAAGAGGTGGGGAGAAAGGAAGTGGTGTTAACAAACCTAGGGACAAGGGAACAACAAGTGATCAAAATCAGTGGTGAGGAGGGTGTAGGAGGCCTGGTAGGGAGTGATCAAGGTTAATGTAACCGAGAGGAATTACTGAAACCCAAATGAAGGCTGAGCATGATAGGGGGACAAGAGAAAAGTGAAAATAAATAGAGGAAAGAACTAGGAGGCAAATGGGTATTTATAGAGGTCTAAATAAAGGCATGTACATATGTAAATATATTTATATATGAGGATGGGGAAATAGATTTATGTGCATACATTTATAGGTTTAATATTAAGGTAGCAGATGGACATTGGGTCTCCACTCAAGTACTCCCTCAATGCAGTCTATTAGACTGGCATTCCATGATGCTCACCTTCCCAACATGATCGCTCAAGACAAAGTGGGTACATAAGCAAATGTGGTGAAGAAAATTTATGGTGCCCAGCTATCAAAAGATATAGTGTCTAGGGTTTTAAAGACTTGAAGGTAAACAAGAGGCCATCTCACTCAGAAACCAACAAAGCTCACATGGAAGAAGCACACCAGCCTGTGTGATCACAAGGTGTTGAAAGGATCAGTTATCAGGCATCAAAGAACAAAAAAATCATATCATTGTGAAGGATGGGGTTGCACATTTAGAACCCAAGACCCATCTGCAGGCAACTGGACATTCCCTTACAGAAGGATTGCGGGGAGGAGATGAGCCAGTCGGGGTGTAGCAATGATGAAACATACAACTTTCCTCTAGTTCCTAAATGCCTCCTCTCCCTACCACCCCCATCATGATTCCAATTCTACCTAACAAATCTCGATAGACCAGAGGATGTACACTGGTACAGATAGGAACTGGAAACACAGGAAATTCAGGACAGATGATCCCATCAGGACCAGTGCTGAGAGTGGCAATACCAGGAGGGTGGAGGGAGGGTGGGGTGGAAAGGGGGAACTGGTTACAAGGATCTATATATAACCTCCCTGGGGGCTGGACAACAGAAAAGTGGGTGAAGGGAGTGGGTAAGATAGGACAAAATGATAATAATTTATAAATTATCAAGGGTTCCTGAGGGAGGGGAGAGTGGGGAGGGAGGGGCAAAAATGAGGAGCTGATACCAGGGCTCAAGCAGAAAGCAAATGTTTTGAGAATGATGATGGCAACAAATGTGCAAATGTGCTTGACACAATGGATGGATGGATGGATGGATGGATCATGATAAGAGTTGTATGACTCCCCAATAAAATGATTTTTTTTAAGTATTAAAGGTCACAGGTGTCACTTTAAAGACTAAGGGCTGCCTGTCTAAGCAACAATATTTTTTCATTAATAAATCACTTTATTGGGGGCTCTTATAGCAATCTATATACATCAATTGTATCGAGCATATTTGTACATATGTTTCCATCATCATTTTCAAAACATTTTCTTTCTGCTTGAGTCCTTGGTATCAGCTCCTCTTTTTCTCCTCCCTCCCCCCACCTTTTCAGAACCCTGATAAATTATTATTTTCCTATCTTACACCATCCACTGTCTCCCTTCACCCATGTTTCTGTTATTCTTTCCCTTGAGGCTAGGGTGGTTACGCTGATCACTGTAGTTGGTTGCCTGTTTCTCCCCCTTACCCCCTTACCTTTCCTTGCCCTCATGGTATTGCCACTCCAATTACTATTCCTGAGGGTTTTATCTGTCCTGGATTCTATGTGTCAAGAGCTCTTATCTGTACCAGTATACATGCTCCGGTCTAGTCAGATTTATAAGGTAGAACTGGAGTCATGATTGGGGGGTGGGGGTGAGCGGGGAGGAAGCATTAAAGAATGTTGTGTGTTCTGTCGGAGATACGCTGCACCCTGGCGGTAACAATGTTTTCAATCCTGGGAAAACTGATACTGAATTAGGAAGCCTGGGGAACCATTGATACCTTTGAATGATGATGTTGGCAAAGAATATTGAGGATATCATGGACTCCCAGAAGAACTGGCAATACCATCCTGGAAGAAGTAGAGCTGAAAGGCTTCTTAGAAGCCAGGATGGAGAGACACTGTCTCGTGGACAAGCTATCAGGAGGGTCCAGTCCCTTGAAAAGGACATCATGCTAGACAAAGCAGAGGGTCACATCCAATGACATGGAGTTGAGGAGGATCTGCAGCAGCAGGATGCCTGCTGATGTGAGAGTTTAAAACCTGGCTCTGAGAACCCTTGCTTGGCTCCCTGCTGATTCCTAGTTTGGCTTCATCTAGGAGGGCCTCTCCAGGGCTCTGTCCTGAAGTTACCTCAAGAAGCTGTGTCTTTGAGATCATAGGAACGGCATCTAAGCTAGAAATTGCCTCAGATCGCCCACCTCAGTTTCAAGACTGGGAAGGGAGCGACCAGGAAAAATATTGCAGGAATGTTCAGGAAACTGGCTACCAAATAGTTTAGAGATATTATCCTAGATTAAATCAAATGAATACACATGATCTAGTATGAGCCAATCACAGTATTTCCTAAATTGGAAGAAACATTTTCTAAAAGACAAGGAATGAACAGCATTTTAGCTGGTCCAGGATCCTGGAGAAGGACAGCATGTTTGATAAAGTGGAGGAGCAGTGAAAAAGAGGCAGGCCCTTGTTGAGGGGGATGGACACAGTGGCTGCATCAATGGGCTCAGGCATAGGAACCATTGTGCGGATGTCATAGGACTATGCAGTGTTTCGTTCTATTGTGCATAGGTCGCTATGGGTCGGGGCTGGCAACAGGATCCCAGAGGAGCCCTGGTGGTACAGCGTGTTGGACTGCTAATCCCAAAGTCAGCAGTTTGAAACCACCAGCTGAACCAAGGGAAATAATGAGGTTTTCTACTCCCCCAAAGATTTACAGCCTCAGAAACCCACAGCGTAATTCTATCCTGTCCTAGAGGGTTGCTATGAGTTAATGGCAGTGAGTGAGAGGATCTTGGGCAATTAATTGCAATCCAATATGAAAATCTATTGAATTTGATTCTGATTCATGGCAGCTCTGCATTACAGAGTCGAATCAAGCTGCATGGGGTTTTGATTTTGCATACTTTTTATGGTAGCACATATCCAGGGCTTTTTCTTCCCCAGTGCTGCCAGGTAGGTTGGTAGTTGATTGCAACCAATTTGCATCACTCAACGTCCCACTTGCAATTTGCTACAGGCAGACCCCACGGTGATATCCCAAGAGCACGTATCTCTAAATCCAGTGAGGAGACTTACAAGTACGTTGGTGAGAAACTAAGAACCAGATTCAATATTCACTCTGCTCAGACAAAGCCCTAAGGTCAGCAAGCTGGCTTTATCAAAGAGACATTTGATAAAGTTTCAGAAGAGTATACCTCCTGGTACCTGGCCCACTTACATTTTAAAGACCAGACCCTTACTTTAAAATATATAAAACAACATAAAGACTGATGACATGGGTTCCCAGCCCAGGTCCTACTCAACAAGAAATGAAGGCAGAGATCCCATGAGATTGAAAGTGGAGATTTGCACATTGGTTGATCAAGCAAGGAGCAAGCCCAGACTCGAGAGGCCAGGGCAAGCACCTAGGAAAAGGGAGCTGATAATTTAACATGTGGGTAACAGCAAGTAAACGGAAGGGATCATGAATATGGAATAGATTTCTCAAGAATGACCATGAATATGCATTAGGGCAGGGTTAAGAGTCCTGGTGGTGTAATGGATCATTTGTTGGGCTGCTAACCATAATGTCAGCAGCTCAAAACCACCAGCTGCTCCTTCGGAGGAAGATGAGGCTTTCTACATCTGTTCAGAGTCACAGGGGCAGGTCTATCCTGTCTCAAAGGGTTGCTAGGAGCCAGAATTGACTTGATGGCAGTGAGTGTTTTGGTTTTTGTCCTGACAGAATATGGCTTATCCAAACCCTTTCCTTCCAATGTCTTCCAAGTTGGTCTAGCGATGTCTTTCCATTTTCTTTTTGGTCCCTTGTTCTGAGGTGACTGGAATTTTGTGACAGTCCCTTTGGTGTGTAATTGGTGGGCTAGGTCTGGTCAAAACCAACACAGGCGTCTTGCAATGGGGTATTTTCTGGGAAGAGAATGTGCACAAAAGACATTTTCAGGATGGAAAGGACAGGTGACTTCCAGGCTAAAATATGAAGCATATATTCCAAGCTACTGTAACAGCGGCCCCTCATATCCTAAGGGCAGGCTTGCTGGGCAAGCCGTAGAGCTGACAACGCGACACAGGTCTAAGCAGGCGTGGTCTCCCGCGAGCCTACGTGCCCCCTCTGGTACGCACAGCTTGGTGTGTGACCTTTCCTGACAGGAACGTGCCTTCCGCTCAGAGGCAGGATCTTTGGTGAAGTGATTTTCAGGTTTAACACAGCAAACGGAATCACCGTTCCTGGTCAGGTATTCCTCATAAGGTGGGAGCGAGGAGAATGGTCTTCCGCGACCTCACAGAAGACCCAGCCTTAAGGTCGCGTTGCCTGGCTGTCTTGTAGCCATGCTTGTGCCAGGAGGTCTGGGGGCAATATTCAGACAGAGAATATTTTAACATACTTTTTTTTGGGGGGGGGGGGAACCTGGCACAATTGACCTTTCATAAATGAATGCCTTGCTATTTAATTCACCTTGGTATCTAGGCATAGGAGAGAAAGCTTCCCTCCCCCTCCCTGCCCCCTGCCCCGCCGCCCCCCCAAAGCACCAGGCTAAGGAACAAAGAACAGGACTCATCTTGCCCTTGGATGGGCATCTACGGAAGGGAGACTTGGGGCGGTCACACAGAGACCAGATGCGTGGCTGCTAGCCAGCCTCTTCTTTTCTTCTTGGAAAAACGCCTCAAATTAGCCGGGGCCACGAGGTGAACCGCAATGAATAACGTGAAAAGTTGCTTGTTTCGGCCACACTGCCTACCATTGAGTTCCCTCTGAATTGCTTTTTCTGCAAGGGCCTCTAAGCCTCTTTCACGGCCCTCCTTCCTGCTCTTAAAAAAAAAAAAGAAAAAGTTTTCTATTCACTGCAAGACTCTCTTTAGGAGACTGGATGGAGGTAAAGGACTTGGGAGGGGGGAGTAGGGAATGGAGTGGGGGTGAGGAAGAAGGTGCTTTAGAGAAGAGAAGGGGGAGGGAGGGCCAGCTCCCCAAGGAGCTCAAAGCTTCTGATTAGACGGCCAAAGGGCTCTCTTTTGGGCAAACATCAAATTAAGCCCAAGCATTCAGCCCAATTCACCGCTATGTAGAAATTCAACAGACAGGTTAAGAAAAAGAGAGAAAGACAACCTTATTCTTATTTTTCCTGAAAAGCGGCAGCTAATGAGAACCTTTTTCTTTTGTCAGATGAGCAGCTCAACAACTGGGAAGGTAACTTTTACATTTTTCACGCAGCCTGGGATCGCTGAATAACCTGCTTATTTTGACTCCCAGCCTCACACAATGCTGGCTTTCAACACGTGAAGAGCCATAGAGGGGCACCGGGGCCTTCCCCCCCTCTTTTCATTCATTTGGGAAGTCCGCTCCTCCCTCACCCCTATCCTCCCTTTTCTCTGTCTGGGCTTGAATAGCTGAAGTGTGTCCTCAGTGTGCATCCACTGGACACATTGTCACTGCCTGCTTTGACCAAGAGCACCTGGCAGGGTCACCAGCCTCCCAAGCCTCTCGCTCACTCTCCCCCTTCCCGGCTGGTTCAACTCTTTGAGAGACAAATTTCTAAATCTATTTTCGCAGGATTTTTTAAGTAAACAAAATCTATTATAGTTTACGTTTCCAATTTTCTTTCACGACTTCCTCTCTCCTTATGTCCCTTTCACTTGGTTTCTTAATGTTCAAACATCAACTTGTTCTTCCCCAGATGAATCGCTGGGGGAATGAAGTTGGTAATTGATTTTAGATGGAAACAGCTAGAGACTTTCTGGACACCAAATAAGCAGCTATATACATATATATCCATCCCTACACATACATCTGTCTGTCTATCTATCTATCTATCTATCTATCTATCTATCTATCTATCTATCTATCTTTGTATCTAAAGTAAAGGCAAACAATGTTCATGGTATAGCAAGGTATAGAAGATATGCTCTATTTCTAGACGCTTTGCTGATCTCCAGAGCCTAGAGGACCTTCAGAGCATGATTCTTGAGACTCCTACTTCCAACTGAGATGGAATAACAGGAATGGGGTATATCTTCCACCTGGAAGCAGCCCCAAAGCAGATAAACCATACGGAATGATAGTTTTATAGACCTTAAATCCACAATCAATGCTCGCAAAAGTGGCAGTCAAGAAATCCAACCACGTATTTCACTGGTCTGTTGTGCCGCACAAGACTTCTTTGGAGCGTTAGAGAGCAAGGATGGCACCTGGAAGACTGAGGGGCACCTGACCCGAGCCATGGCGTTTTCAATCCCTTCCATGTTGTCGTTTTCGTTAGGCGCCCTACGCATCACAGAAGGAAACACCGTGTGATGCTGTGTCAGTCTCACAGCTGTTGTTATAGTTGGACTCATTGTTGTTTGAGCCATAGGCTCAAGCACTTGACGGGCATGTGACATTTGGACAATGAATCAGGAAGGTCAACAAAGAGTCTGCATTTGATTTAGCACCTTGGCAAATATGGAAATCACTGTGGACTTCTGGAAGAACCAACCAATGTGTCTCAGAAGGAGTACAGCCAGAATGCTCCTCAGAAGTGAGCTGGCACGACTTCATCTCACGCACTTTGGACATGTTGTCAGGAGGGACCCGCCCCTGATAAAGGACGTCATGCTTTGGTAGAGTAGAGGGGTGGTGAAGAAGATGAAGGCCTTCCGCGAGATGGATTTCTAGCACCTAACAGCAATAAAAGACACTAGGCAACGTGGCCTAACTAAATCAGATGCAGATTTATTTTAGTTAGCGGTTATAACTGCGTCATAAGCAGAGATGTTTCATTTAGGACTTGGTGTAGTTGTCGAACATTGGACATGTCCATTGGAATGAGCCCGAGTATCTCCACGCTTATCGGATCAGCCAGATGTCCTCCCTCAATGCCCTGTGTGATGCTTTTGCCAGAGATGCGTGTGATGTGGGCTTGGGCGATGACAACCTCAATCCTACTTTCCTACGTGAAAACCCTTGAGCAAGAACTGATCATGTTGCAGCGACCACAGGTGCGTGAGCCTCTACCCCATCATGGCAGGGGCCGCCAATGGCCTCGGGGGCAGATCTTGGTCCATGATTCTTAGTGGCCAAGAGTATGTCAGAGGAGATAACTTATTTGCCCCCGAGTCTTCCTGTCTCCTGTAGGATGTGGCTGAAGAAGAGCGGGAAAGGCTGGTCTTGGCTTTAGAAACATGGGTTGTTCTTGAGGGAGCTTCTAGGGTGCTAGGACGCTCCTGTTTCTTGACCCAGAAATCACTGTCTCCCAAAGTGACATACTTGCCCCTGGGAAGGGTGCTGGAATGATCCAGGGGTGCATGTGGGAGGAGGGGCCGTCAAAGCAGATAACTACACTTGATCCTGGTCTCTGGGCTATAGCACACACGTTTCCATGTGCCAGGGAGGGTGTGGCTGTAGGTCACCTAAACCTGGAGACCTATGATCTAGTGATGGTTCCACAAAGGTGTCCATTGTACGTTTATAATTCTTGGACTGTTATTTGTGTACATTGTAGTCCGAGAAAACTTAAACATAAACAAGCATAATAGTTCACAGTTGAGAGCCCTGGCGGCGTTGTGTGTTGCACGTTGGGCTTCTAACCACAAGGTGGTTCCAGCAGTTTGAGCCCACCAGCTGCTCTGTGGGGGAAGAGGAGGCAGGCCATGCCTGTTAGGAGTTACAGTCTCGGAAACTCAGAGGGACCATTCCATCTGTCCTCGAGAGTCGCCGTGAATCTCCATTGGTTTTTTTTTTTCCTGGTTTTTGAGTTCATTATTTTTCATAACGGGCCCTGTTTTTGTTCGTTATTATTTTTAAAAGAATCACGTTAGCAGGTTTGAATATTACCCGAGCCTCCTCTCTTTCACGGCGATGTGGGGGACCTCACATATTTTCAAAACTAAGAATGCCTTATCGTCACTCCTGCAGGTGGAGACAAAGCTGTACTGTTCGGTCCTGTCCCTCTGTTCGCAGCCTTCAGCTCACAAAGGAGCCCCGTACGATCATTGGCCGGAATGCGGCAGCCATTGCACTAATGAGATGACCTTATTTATTTCTTTATTTCAAAATTTGGTGTTGCTTAGGAACACAAAAGCCTGGCTTCTTCGGTTACTGGAGGACTACAGTGTTTCTTAATTTTCTTTCTTTCCCCACATTTTCCTAATGCCATAAACGAACACCTCTCCTTATTTTAAAATTGTTTCACTCTAGTTGGTTTCAGATATTAAACTCTTGGGCTCCAAACTGTGCTTTTCCTATTTAAAAAAAAAAAAAAAGATGCTGCCGTGGGTGTGGCTCCTGCCTTGTCCGAAAGAGAGGGACCACCCTTTCTGGAGCACTTCCTAGCCTACCTTCCAATTCAAACCGACCTTAAGTGACCAGATATTTGATATTACGAAGTACAGTCCCCGGTTTGGTCTCTGATTCCGCACCAGCCAATGACCCAGAATGTTGCTCAGTTTAATCCCAGATAGCCGATCTGTTGGTCTGGGGCCTCCCCAAGCTAGGAGAGGGGTGGGGGCCTAGACAATTGTAACAGGCTTTTTCTATAGAAGTCCAAGTTCTGAGATTAGTGGGTGGAATTTTCCATTCCTTCTTTGCTAAAGGTCTTCTGAAAAGAAGGTCTCCTGAAGCCAAGTGAATGAATGCCAGCCGAGAGGAGGTAGAAACGGGGCTGGAGGAGACCCCGGCCATTGTGGAGTTGGGGTGCGGGGGAGTGGAGAGGAGTGAAATTAAAGTAGGGTGGGCAGAGAAGCAAAGGGGTTTCACAGCGTGGTTTGGTTTCTGGCTGGCTCCATCGGCCTCGTGGTGGAGTCAACTCCAGTATTAGAAAAGAGGCACAGGGTGGCCATGGCTTCATGAGCACCGAGGGGTCATATTCATGGGAACGCTTTGGAGATACCTGTAGGCATCCATCTAACCACCTCTCTGCAGAATTCAATTCACCCAGTCTCACCGGTAAAGAATGATGCTGGGACTAGACCTTCAGGAGAGCACCCCTTGAGAGTGCATATAGGTGTGAGAGTAGTGGGCAGTGAAGTCTGAGAGAAGTCAAGGCTTGGGTGAGTAGAGAGATGCCCATAGTTGGAGAAGACCAAGAAGGTGGCCCCAGGGAACCACCAGTCAGGCCTCACTGAACACTTATTCTGGCCCAGAGGCTGCGGGACCGAGATGCTGTGTACTGAACTGGAATTCGTTGCAACCAAATAGCCAGCCATTGAAATTGAGTGTGAGGGGTTTGGTTATTCATAGACCATAGTTGCCCACAGGAAGTTGATCAACCCCTCTGGTCTCAGAGGCAAAGGTAAAGAGAACCACCTGGATGGAAACAGAGGTCCCTAGCCAGGGCCCAGGAGCAGTGAGACTTTCTAAACAATTCCCCAGGAGGATGGAAAGCAAGGAACCGCTGGGCTAGTTCCTGCAGTGAACTGGCTGTAGAGAGGGGGCTGGTGCTTCTGGAGGTTCCAGTGCGAGGTCTCTAGATAGTGCAAGTGGAGTAGGCCAAGATTCTGAACGTAGGCCCATTTCATTCTGAGCATCCTTAGCTGAGCATGGAATGGAGCAAAAGGGAGTTCAGCCTGACACACTGCCATCGTGTGGGCAGGAGCTGGCCTGCGTGCCTGCCCTCCAGTCTTGGCTGTGGCTGCCTGCAAAATGCGTCAGCCGCATGGCCTTGGCGTGGCCCGCAGAGAATGTCTTTGTGCTCACGGGATCCAGCTTTCTCTACCCTGGTGACAGCCTGTTGGCGTTGACACAGCCGTGGAAGCGACCTCAAAGGGGCACAACTGAGTCCCAGTCCAGCCACGGGGATTCTCATTAGGCACATGAGAATGATGCTCGATGTCAGCACACAGAGACATGAAAACGGGGTATGAAGGCAGGGATTAACGACCTTGGACTCCCTGCTGTATGGCCATGTGAGAAACCTACTGTTTTATTTGGATGCTGCCTTGTCTCCCACAACACATTCTACTATTTGAAGTTCTGTGTCCCACACTCCTGTCTACTTTTCTGTTAGGTGCTATTAATTCATTGCAGGGGCCACACAGAACTCACACACGACCCTCTGATGCGGATTTATTAGGGACGTTCACAGTTTACCAGTCAGGCGAGAAACGCTCAGAATGCAATTGCTTAGTCAGGATACGTTACCAAGCCAAGGTGCACGTGGCCCCTGCCATCAGCCTCAGCCACAGCTCCGTGAGTCAGCAAACCCAGCTCCCCCAATTAGGTGCTGAGGGGCACCCCACTCCACAAGCCAGTCTCCTGCTCCAAAGCATTCCGTTTTCTTGCTCTGTAAGTCTTTATGGAAGCAGACAGCCACATCTTCCTCCCAGGCAGGGACTGGTGGTTTTTAACTGTAGAAGAACTTGTGGTTAGCAATCTAACGCTACACGCCCCCTCCCAGGACACCCCCAGGACTCCGGAAAGGCAGAAAGAGCACTCCCAAATTGGAGTGGAGAGAGCAGCGATTAGAGGACCCATAGGCTTTACTCGGTTGTGGGATGCAAGAGAGCACATAGATCAACATGGTGACAGGCCTCAAGGACCTGGGCTCTAACGCACTGCCAGCCAGTTGACTCTGAGTGCTAGCCACCCTGTAGGTCAGAGTAGGTCTGCCTGGGACTGTGATGTCTATGACCCACGATGGAGCTCAGCGGGTGCCTCCACCGTGTATACATCCCTTGACTCCGGAAATCCTGCATCCCGACAGCAGGAAAGGTCCAGGCTCGGTGGAATCCCAGAGCCATGAGGGGACTCATCGCTGTTGGAGGAGGGGTGGCAGGTGGCGCAAAGGAAATGATATGAACTGACAGGGGAAGGGCAGGGCAAGAGGAAATTAGTGGGCTCTCACACGGAGGCTCTGAGCTATGCGACAGGGCAAACCACCCCCACCGCCCATCAAGATGGCAGGAAGCTGGCCCGGCCTCCTTGGCGGCATGAATAGGCAGAGGAAGGAATGCGGAGGCAGATAAAGAGGGTGGCTGGAACCCAGGCTCAACTTGTTTTAATGCATCTGGCCTCCAGTGGGAGGAGAACAGTGGAAACACAGCCCCCTCCAGCGCTGCAGATGAGTGGACGGGAGGGGGTTGAGGGTGTGCGGGCACAGTGGTGAGAGCCGGCTGTTTTAGAAATCACATTTTTAGACAACAGCCCCTCACCAGGGCAAGCGACAATGAAACCAGTTTTGCAGAGGGAAAATAGAGCCCGCCTGATGGGATTTTTTTTAATCCTGCTGGTCCGGTCCAGAGGCCTCTGGATTCTGTCCACAATGGTGAATTGTAAGCACAGCAACATGACAATTCACTCCTGGGTTCCAGCGAAACTTGGGTGTTGCCTGAGGAAGGCCCATAAGCCCTCTCTGCTCGCTGCATGCATGTGACTAGCAGGAGACAGGTGGTACCACCTCCGATGTGTAATTCAAGGACTGCATCCTTGAGACCCCTCTGGAGCGGAAATGCCCCAGGCGATGGAGGCACTTCGTCTTATTAATTGCATCAGAGATGGATAGCTGGTAAGTATTTCGAGAAGCTTCGGGATGGGAATGGAAGGAACCACCAGTCTGCTGGTTCTCTGCCCATTTTTATTTTCACCAGTAGGAAGTGCCCCCTTTCATTGTAGAGTTGGCTCACCACTCGGTGAACCGGACTGAGGAGATGGGGTCAAAGATCAGGGTTGGGTGAGCGTTGACCGAACAAAGGAGTGGGAGTGGTCACCACCCAAAGGGCCAGTGAAAACAGGGTGGTCAAGTTGTGGTTTCAGCAAAGAGCCCTGGAATGGCCTGCCCAGCCAGTGAGGGATCACTGGGCAGGAAACTGATGTCAGTGGAGTCGTAAACTGAAATCTCTGGCATCTCACTGGAGTTTGCTTCAAATGACGTGTGTGTGTGTGTGTGTGTGTGTGTGTGTGTGTGCGCGTGCACGCGCACGTGTGCGCTTTTATCTCTCACAGTTCTAGAAGATGAACATCAGTAGCATCACCTTACGGATGAAGACATTTAAACTCAGAGAAACCCAGCAGGCTGGTCTGGGCACACAGAGTTATTCAGCGGCATGGAAAGGCTTGATGCCAATATTGGAGCGGCTTCGAGTCCTCTACCAGCTCTCTCTCTGCTTATTCCGTGGAGTTCCTGAGTGCTGCCCAAGATAAGCACAGGTTCCCCATGGGTTGGAGCAGACTCAATGGCAACAAATTTACTTATTTAGAGTTACCCATCCCGGGGAGGCAGAGTGGTTATACCTTAGACTGCTAACTGCAAGGTCAGCTGTTCAAAACCACCAGCCACTCTGTGGGAGAAAGATGAAGCTTTCTTCTCCCATAAGGGTTACAGTCTTGGAAACCCATAGGGGCAGTTTTCCCCTGACCTATACAGTCACTATGAGTCAGAATCGATCTGATGGCCATGGGTCTACTCATTCTAACTCACAGTGCTGGTATCAGAGTTGAGTAAGTGTTGAATTGCTAAGCACAGATGGGGGTTCAAATCCTTCAGTCACCCCATGGGAGAAAGATGAGGCTATCTGCTCCCAGATTCAAATACATTAAGTCTCTGGGAGGCACAATGGTTTGCACTGGATGATTAACCTGAAGGTTGGCTGTTCAAATCCATAAATAGCATCACAAAAGAACAGCTGACAATTGGCTTCCCTAAATATTATACCAAGAAAACCTGATGGAGCTCAGCTCTACTCTGACACACCTAGGGCTCTCAGGAGCTGCAGTCAACTGGACCACAACAAGATTTAGTTCTTTCTGATTTATTCTGGAGAGAAATATATATTATATATGTCTGTAACTTTTTCATGCAAAACGTGTACTTGACATTCAACAGACAGTGATGCTTCATGACGTAGGATAGAGGTGTGGGCAAAGGACATTGTGGAATGAGGATTTTCCCCAAGATGCCCTATTTAAAGCTTCCGACGTGTGATGCAGTCAGCACTAAAAAGAATCCAGTGTCAACAGAGGGTCCTTATACCTTCTTCACCTTCACATGCCCACCACCTCATGGTGTCAGTATATCACACACAGAAAGCAAACGCACTGCCAACTCATAGTGACCTTAAGACAGCTAGATCTGCCCCTGTGGGTCTCTGAGACTGTAACTTTTTACTGGAGTAGGAAGATTAATGTCCTGTCAGCCCTCACTGGGAGTACCCAGGGATGAAGCCCAAAACAGGACTGTCCGTTGATGGGGGTCTTCTCCCTCTTATGCATCATTTGTATTTTTGCCTTTATATTGAAAAGATCTTATCCTTAGCACCTTAGTGCAGCTTTTCTTGCACTGATTCTGCTGGGTTTCCCAGCTGTGAAGCACAGGAGCAATGGATGTGTGATGATAACGGATACTAGTGTTGTAGGGAATGCAGGGTGGGGTGGGCCATAGGGAGGGAAGGGGGATTTGGGGAGTGAACAGTGAGGGTGGGAGTGGGGGGAGCGATAGAATTGCTAGTGATTACATAGCTCAGTGTGAAGGCGATGTAACCATGGTGGGGGTGGGGTGGGGAGCGCTTTAAGACAGATGTGGTAGTGATTGTACAACTCCTCTTGAGTGCTCGAACTGTTCCATTGTATGATACGTGAACTTTGTACCAATAAAACTGCTGGAGGGAAAATGAGAAAGAAGGTTAAACAAAACAAAGCACAATATGATGGTCCTTGAATGTTAATCACTGCTTAGGGTCCCGCCGTCCTCATCGTCGTTTCCTGGGCAGAACGTTGAACTACTGGAATGATTCAGTTGTGCAAGGGGATGCCGTTACAGGTGGACATGCCGTGAGGCACAGACCCAAGAGTTGCTCATTGGAAAATGCGTACTGTAGTAACACAGGTCACATCAAGAGTAGATGCAGGTTTGAATGGATAAAGCTATGTGCCACACTGAAGAGACCGTCAGAATGTAAGCCCCATCAAATGCCATTGCCGGTACCTGCTGTTGAGTAGGCCCCGTGCACTGCAGAGGATGGACACTGACTGGTCCCATGACACCACAATGATTGGTTGTGGCTTCGGCTGCTGTGGCCTGTAGGGTTCCTTTTCTTTTAAAAACGTATGGTGATTTGGGGGAAAGGCTTTAGAGAAAATTCATTTTCATAACAGTTTAAACACATTGTTGTTTTGTGAGATTGATTCCAATCCCCACAATGTCGATCCCTACTTCCTCTGCCTGTGTTTACCGTTTCTGTTGCCTCTCCTTTCCTGTCCCTCTCTGCTTTCGGAGTTTTTTCCTTGGGCAAGTGCTGCCCATGTGGATTCTCATCGCTGGGTATTCTAAGAAGAACATCTAGGTTTGGGGGTATTATAGGGCCATCCATGGTTTGGGTGGGAGAGAGTGAGTTGAGCTTCAGGCTGGAAGGATGTCTAAGGGCCAAAGTTCCTCCAGACTCTGCCACACAGGAAGTCTAGTCCTTTTTATGAGTTTGAGTTTTGTTCCACATTTTTCTCCTCTGGTTCCTCGGGTTCTCATTGACTAAGATCTGATGAGTTATGGGATGGCATCCAGCACATCATACATGCATTTCTGTTGGTGGGTAAAAGGGAAGGAGCAACCACTCAATGGGGAAAAAAAGATGAACAATACCCCAGGGGAGAATAAGCACTATGTTCCCAATTGGATACTTTTGAACTAGTTTCTATCCTTGGTGAAACTACTAGGACTCTAAACTCTGTCCATTCAAGACACACACCATCCTCCACATGTCATCACACCAGAAGGACTCTATGTGGCATCCCCACTTTGTGAACTGGGGTTCACCTCAAACTCCACCTGTAACCCTTAGACTTAAGGCTAAAACTCCCTAGTGGGAGCGGAAGCACATGACTGCCACTCCAAGTTTATGGAGGTGGCAGTTGTTGGACTTTGGTATGAATCTCTTGCTTTGAGGGTGCCCAATGAATGATGGCTCAAGATCACCATATATTTACTATTTTAATGCCCTCATTGCTTTGCTATGCCGTGTGTCAATCTGGTAGGCATGGTTGTTTGCATTGTGACTGACTGTTATTAGAAGTTTTGCACTTCTAATCACCAACCCCCACTTTTCCTATACATAGTGTCCAGTCACTTAAGAGTTTAATCTGTACAGGCAAACAATTCATGCATTGCTGTTCATAGCTGGGCTATAATTATATAGTTTTCCTCTTCTCAACAGTGTTTTAAATTCAATATCATTGGTATGGCAGTTACACCATCTCCTGTCAACATGTGAAGGGGTGGAGTCTAGCCTGTCAATCAAGCCATAGTCAATGAGGCCTCTGTATGGGAATGACCTTCTCCTAAGGATTCTGGGAACTGCAGTCTTTCTTCCTGGAGGCAGGACACACAGTTTCTCTGCCTGCTGAGAAGCCACATGGAGCTACAATGATGGAGCGAGAGCCCTGGAGCTAGAGGAACCACATGGGGACCCACACCAGCACTGAGATGCTTCCAACAAGACTGAGTCCACAAGACTTTCCACCCACTGACCTGTGATCTTCCTGAATTCAGCATCATTACATAGGTTGCATGAGTCTAAAGAGGAATTTATGGACTAGGATCAACATATGGGATAATATTAGACTTATGGACTTGATCTGGACTAGGCTAGGATTGTTTTATTAATGTATAATTGCTTTTTGATACAGAGTTCTCTATTACACACATATGAGTGTCTCTGGATTTGTTTCTCTAGTCAACTCGGACTAACACAATTGGCTAACTTAATGACACTATCAATTAAAATATCTAATAGCCTTGGGTAATAATTAATAATGTTCTATATCATAAAATGAAGTCTCTAAAGCAGCAGTTCTCAACCTGTGGGCCGTGACCCCTTTGGGGGTCTAACGACCCTTTCACAGGAGTCGTCTAATACATCCTGCATGTCAGATATTTATATTATGATTCACAACAGTGGTAAAATTACAGGTAGGAAGTAGCAATGAAAATAATTTTATGGTTGGGGTCACCACAACATGAGGAACTGTATTAAAGGGTCACAGCATGAGGAAGGTTGAGAACCACTGTTATAAAGTGAACCAAAAGGAGCCCTGGTGGTAGAGTGATTACGCCTTGGACTGCCACCTACATGGTTGGCACTTTGAAACTACCAGTAGCTCTGTGGGAGAAAGACTGGGCTTTCTACTTTCATAAACAGTTCCCCACTCAGGCATCCACAGGGAGGTGCTATGACTCAGCATTGATTCAATGGCAGTGAGGTTGCCTTTGGAAAGTGAGCCAGAGACACATATAATAAACTATAGGTGTGTGAATAGATTTTGGCTTGAACGTAATCCTAGCCCCGATCCAAGAACAATTAGTTCTTATGACATGGCCTTGCTCCATGGTCACCCTCATGAAGAGATCACTGAAGATGTGGGTGCAATAGCAAAGTGTGACGAAGAAACCAGATGGTGCCAAGCTATCAAAAAGAATAGCGTTGGGGTCTCACAGGCTTGTCTTCAAACAAGAAGCCATCTAAGTGAGGCATCAGATTATAAATAACAACATCAAAATCTGAAGGAGGGGATGGCACCAGAGTTTAAATTATGAACACCCAGTGTGCAGGGGCTATGGATGAACATGGAAGACCAAAATCTATTTAGAGGGTCCCCACATGGATGAGGCGTCTGGTGAATCTCCTCTGACCACAGTCAAGGACTGTGAATGGCTTTGCTGTCAGACAGGGAGCATTGTCAACTTGATCATGGAGAAGGTAGATAGATTAAAATGTAATACTGTATCATCTGATCTCCATTTTGACAATTTTAAAGTTGTTTTAGTTATTTTCAGAAAAAAGGGAAAGAGAAATACACGTGGATTAAACCGCTGGGTGAGTTCCCTCTGACCACAGACCAGGGCCATGAACAGCCCTGCTATCATGCAGAGGGTACTGGAAAGTGGATTGTTACAGATGCAATTAGGTTAAAATCTGCCACCTTATCCTTTGATCTCTATTTTGACCCATTTAAAATTTTCTAGTTTTTAATATGTCCTGCTTTCTTTTAGATTGGGGTTTTTTATCTGTTCTATTTTGTTCTTATTGTTGGTTTTTAAAAATTGTTGTTGTTGTGTATTTTCCTGTAGATGCATTCCAGAATA
This sequence comes from Tenrec ecaudatus, assembly GCF_050624435.1. Classification (NCBI taxonomy): domain Eukaryota; kingdom Metazoa; phylum Chordata; class Mammalia; order Afrosoricida; family Tenrecidae; genus Tenrec; species Tenrec ecaudatus. The sequence goes on along the minus strand of NC_134540.1, from coordinate 14,740,643 downwards.
GGTAAATCTACAGAGACAGTAACTGGATCAAGGGCTTCTTGGGGGAATGGCGAGGTAGGTTATGGGGAAATGGGGAGCCAATGAGTACAAGAAGGGAGCATGTTCTAAAACTGAGTGTAGTCATGATGGTACAATGTGGCTGAACTATTGAAGGGCGTGATATGTGGGTTGTATGGCAATAGAACTATTTTTTAAAAGAACGCCATACATGAAGGAAGTAAAAGGTCGCCAGAAAGATAGGCAAGAAAGAAAAGGGAAACGTGGATGTTGAAAGAGACCCTGGCACCGGATCTTGATTGTCGAGCAGTTCAAGCAAACGGAAGGAAGGATGACGTCAAAGAGCTGAACAAAAATTTCAAATGGAAGTTTGAGAAAACAAAAGTAGAGCATTATAATGAACTGCGCCCAAACCTGGACTGACCGAGCCAAATGGATTGAAGACAAAATTCATGCCTAGAACTGAAATATTGAAAAGCAAGGATGCTCTTTGGAGGACTAAGCCTCACCTGACCCGAACCATAGTATTTTCAATCACTTTGTGCATGAAAAATGTAGACAATGAGTACTGAAGACTGAAGAAATGTGGATGCATCTGAGTTCTGGTGTCAACAACAACTACTGAAAGCACTGGAACTGCCAGAGGAGCAGACAGTAGGGTGGACTGTCTTGGAAGAAGTACAGTGGCTAGAATATTCCTAGGAATGGAGGGTGGCAAAATTTCATCTCATACTTTGGACATGTTATCGGGAGATATCAGCCCCTGGAACACTGCATCATACGTAGGAAAGTGGAGGGCCAGCAAAAGGAGGATGAGCCTCAATGAGATGGACTGGCACCGTGACTGCAAGAATGGACTTAAACTTAACACTTGTCATGGCACAGGACCCAGCAGTGTTTCATTCTGTTGTGCTGGAGGGGGGGGTGTCGCTGTAACGCAGTACCTACTCTGGCACCTAATAACAACAGGAACAACAGATGATCAGAAGTACATTGCCAGGCCTTTCTTCCTAGTTCATCTTAATCTAGAAGCTCCATTCTGCTGGGAATTTAACCTGGGTCTCCAGTTTGAAAGTCAGAGAGCTTTGTACAAGAAAGAACGACCTGGTAATATACTTTCAAAAACCAACCAGCGAAAGCCATGAGGACCAACCACAACCATCTGATCCACAACCAGTCACGGAGCTGATGCAAGACTCGACAGCATTTGATTCTGTTCATGGCGCTGACACGAGTCAGGGGCCAACCTGCTGGCAACTCACAACAACAACAAGCCAGATCAGAGGGCTGTGATGCCATGAAGCGCAGTAGTCATTAACCAGGGCTTAGATGTCATCTGGCCTAGAATAGTTCTAAGAAACGTTAGCTATTCTTATTATTTTGGCCTTTTCAGTACTTTTTCCCATTGATCTAATATTCATGAATTGTAAATCTAGTATGCATGAATTAATTAATGTAGCTTCTAAAAATGCTTTAATATATGGGAGATTTTTGTCCTTTCTCATTACTCCTCTATCTCAGAAATCTTCAAAGATGTTCTCATTAACTAAGAATCCATTTATAGAGTTAAAAAAGTACTTGTGATTCTATTTTTAGAAATTTAAGTTGCAGTGATATATACGTAGACGTATATGTCTATGCATAAAGACATATACATGTGTGAACAAAGACATATTATAAGTCTATGTATTACAGATATTAATTGCATATACATACTTTAGTATATATATCGATATCCAGAGAAGGAGGCATATATGTACAAGACAAGGAGAACAGACTTTTTTTTAATATGAATCTACGAGTGGATGTCCCAACCACAGCATTTTACTTTTTCGTGTCAGGTTTACCCTTTCTTCTTAAGCACATTTCCTCTATCTAACTGATTTTTTTTTTTATATATATTAAGACTGTTGACTTTTTGACCAAGCCACTAAATCATTTCTCTAAATATTTATGATATGTATAAACATATTCCCTTGTGTTTTTCACATAATTATATGACATGCAAAAATTTTGCCTCCTTAGATTTTATATTTCTCTTCACCCCTCCCCCTCTAATTTCTCCTGTCTAATTCAATGACTGAAACTTATAGAACTACATGTTTGTTGTGTCATCTATTCGTGGACAACTGGGCTTCACATTTGGACTATTAGGAAGCATGTAGTGATTGTACATGGATGCTCAAGGATCCGTTTGAGCTGCTGCTTCAAGCCTTTGGATGCATATCTTAGGGTGGAACTGACGGTCTGATGGCACCCTGGTGGTACAGTGTTTAACAGCTTGGTTGCTAGCCCCCATGTGGTTTGAACCCACCAACTGCTGCTTGGGAGGAAGATGTGGCAGTTTGATTTAGTTAAGAGTGTTGTAAGAGTGGAAGCCATTTGGGTCAATTCTACTCTAACCCAAGGGTTATTCTGAGTTGGAATTGACTTGAAGGGGTAGCGCAACAAGCTCATTCTAGAGGAACCACGAGGTTATTCGCCACAATGGCTGCACCAGGAGTTCTATTTTCTTTACATTCTCATCAACACTAATGATTTTCCTATCTTGTGTTAATAGCCTGGTGATGTCAAGCAATACCGCCTTCTGGTTTTAATGTCTGTTTCTCTGATGACTGACTGTTCACATCGAACACCTTGACATGTGCTTCTTGGTCATATTTGTATCTTTATTCAAGCAACGTCAAGTCCTTTGTCCATTGCTCAAATTGAGGTTTTGGGTTTTGTTTTTGTTGTAAATCTGTAGGAGATGCTTACATATTCTGTATGTTAAAGCCTCATCAGATATCTGGTGACTTGTTATTTTCTCCCGTGGTAGACTGCCTCTTCACCCTATTGATAAAGTCCTTGAGGCACAGTAGTTTTGGAACTTTTTTGAAGACTAATATATTTGTTTTATCTTTTGTTTTCTTATGTTTTTGGTGTTACATCTAAGATTCCTTTAGGAAAACAAGTTCCTAAAGCTTTATCTTTGTGTTCTGTCCTAAGAAATTTATAGGTTAGTTCTTATATGTCAGTATGTGTGTGTGTGACTACTTTACTAAGCATGATGTCCCCTATGTTAAATCATGTTCTGGCATGCAGCAGGTCTTCATTCCTCTTTATGAGTAAGTAATATTCCTTTGTGTGAATGCACCATATTGTTTTCCCATTCATTAGCAGTTTCTGCCTTTTGATTGGAAAGTTTAATCCATTTATATTTAAATTAATAATAAAAAAGAAGACATTTCTGAAATTTTGAAATTTGTTTTCTCTCTTGTGCCTGTTTTGCCCTCATTTCTTACAGGACTGCCTTCTTTGTGTTTAGTTGACTTTTATGTATGTGTTTTAATTATGTAACACTTATGATCTGGAATTAATACTGTGCTAAAGGCTTTTCAGCCTCAATGGAAAGAGCCCTGGTAGCATAGTGGGTTATACCAGGTAAGCAGTGAGAGACTGCTAGCCTATGAGAGAAAGATGAGGCTTTCTACTCTGATGAAGATTTTCAATCTCAGAAGCTCGCTGGGGGAGTTCTACTCTGTCCTATAGGGTCACTACAGGTCAGAATTGGCTCGATGACAGTGCGTGTGTGAGCAACTATGGAGATAATAATGTGAGGATCTGCATGAATATAGTAACAGATTCCCTAAGAGTGAACCATACTCTATGGCACAAATGGTTACCTCTCCAACTATTAGCTGAAAGGCTAGCTGTTTGAATCCACCCAGAGCATTTGAGAAGACAGGATTCTTATAGGTCACAGACTTGAAAATCCTAGGGAGTTCTAGTCTACACCCATGGAGTTGCCATGAACTGAGATTGACTCCACTATATCTAGTGATAGTAGGAATTGCTGGTGGATCGACGTGCTGGTATCATTTGATATTTTGCATCAGTATACATAAGTGAGCATGGCCTACAGGTTCCCCTTTGTGAGCTATCTCTGTCAGGTTTTCATAGCTTAACTTTGTGAGAAATTTTTAGATACCTTAATTTATGGCACTATAGTTGATTAGATATTTGAAAAACTTTCTCATTACAAAACATTAAAAAAAGTGATGAACCAAATAATAAATAGATACTTTTAGATACACACCTAATTGGATTTTTTATCTCTTCTGGTGAAATTTTTAAAAATTTCAATAGATAATACCACATTGCATTCAGGTTCCCAAGTAATTTACAGATTCTGTATTGTCATTTATTTTGATTATTTCCTATTATGTTTCCTAATGTTGTGTATTTCTGCTAACATTAAACTTAAAATTGAAATCAGGGAATTGTCTGCCCATTTTAGTATTATTTAAAATAGACTCTGAATCTGTTCATTCTCCTATATTTTTTTCTTTAAAAAAATCATTTTGTTGGGGGCTCGTACAACTCTTATCACAATCCATCCATCCATCCATTGTGTCAAGCACATTTGTACATTTGTTGCCCTCTATTTTTGTTCTTGTTAATACATTATCGCTTTCATATTTACCACATCTTCCTGATTGCTCTCCAAATGTCATTTCCTTATAATTTCTTTGGAGTAATTTTTTTCCTCAGCATTTTCCTATTAACATACTTAAACATACAGCAAAGTTGAAATAATATTGCAGATTTACTAGAATCACTCATCATATATATCCTACCAGTAACATTTTACTATGCATGTTTTATAGCATATCTGTTCATCTATCCATGCAGCAAATCATCTTGTTTTTTTATTTATTTCAAAATAGATTATAGGCATTAGTTTGCTTCCCCTAAATATTTCATGTTGTTATATACATGTTATAAAAATAGTTAAATATTTTACAACATTTCCTTTTGATGTAAGGTGTACACACAATTGAATGCACACAGATTAAGTGTACATTTGATGAGGTTTGACACATCAATACATATGTGTCACCCAAACCTATCAATATTATCGTAACCCTAGAATCTTCTCTCAAGACCCTTTCAGGTAGGTCAGTTCTCATGTCTTGTCCCTACATAGCACTTCTCTGGTTTTCTCACCATGGATTAATTTAGTCAGTTTTAGAGCCTTGTATAAATGGAATCATAAAGTTGTGCTCTATTGCATAAGGCTCTTTCCCAGGCTTTGGAAATTAATTCACTTTGGTGCATGCAACCATATTTTGTCCATGTTCCTGCCTCCTAGTATACTGCTTGATAAGTTTATAACACTTGCTTGATAATCCTTCTATGCTTCCTGGACACAACTGAGCTTTTTCAAGTGTGAGGCTGTTGTGAATAAGCCTGCTACAAATGATCTTGTTCGAATCTTTTTGAGAAAGTTTGTTTTAATTTTTCTCAGGTTAATTCCCGGGAGTGGAATTGTTGGATAAAATATAAGGTGGCAACGATTCCTAATTGACTTGATGGCAGGGAATATGATTTTCTTTTTAGGGTTTTTTACAACACTCCCCAAATTTCCACCAAAGTGAAACTTTCCTAGTGACAATATTTGAAAGTTCCAGTTGATTGTACAACTTTGCCTATATTAGGACTGGTCAGTCTTTCTGTTCATTATGGCAAAAGTGGGATCTCATAATTTTGCTTTACATTTCCCCATGACCAGTGAATTAAAATTCAAATGAGATGGCACTAATTTTTACCCCAACAACCAGGGAAGGAGCTCCGGTGGTGTAGTGGGTTGTGCTTGGGCTGCTAACTGCAAGACCAGCACCTCAAAGCCACGAGCCTCTCTGCTGGAGGCAGATGAGGCTTTCTACTGCTATAAAGAGTTTTAGTCCTGCAAACCCATAGGGGTAGCTCTACCCCGACCTATAGGGTAGGTATCAATCAAAATCGACTCAGTGCGAATGCGTTTGGTTTTTGATGACCAATGGTGGTGGGGATTTTTTATCTGCATATTGGTTATTTGTAAATTGTTTGGTTGTTAAGAAGTCTACTCATGTTTGTCTGTTCCTCCTGGACCAGTGATTTGTAAGTGACTCACATGGAAGAGGGATGAGGGACATGTTTAAGGCAAGTAGAAATTCTTCTTAGAGCTTAGGGTTGTTTGCGTGAATGGGTTATTAAGTACTGTATTTATCTTTCTAACTCAAATTCGCCGTCATTTCTCTCTCTACCTCAACTGTTCCACGCAAAGTTGACTTGTCTCAGGATTCCCCGTTCAACCTCACACTTCTCGATCTCTGAAGCTGTCACCAGTAGCCTGGTCCATTGTTTCAAGTAAAGGGCTGTTGGGTTTTCCCTTTGAAGAGACAAACTTTGGAGCAGGGTGCCCTGCTGTTTCTCTCAGACCAACTATCTTGTGCGCTCTCTCTGTTTATTGCTTGTGTTAGTATTTCCTTCTGTATCATGACCCAGGATTACATGGGGGAGCTTCAAAAAGTTCCCCCAAATAGGAACAAAGCTACTGTCTTTCTAGTCGACTTTTACTTGAACTTCTTGAAGCTCCCCTCTCACAGCTGGATGAGTTTATGGCAACTTGGAATTGTGTGAAAGTGTAGGGATGGGGCCCAACCTGTCAATCACAGCCTGATGATGTCACCTTGGGGTGTGGCCTTCTCAGCAGGAGAAACTGGCATCTTCCCCTTCTCTCTGCCACTTTGCCTCCATTCTGTTTAGGACTTCGCTGGGACTCCGTGTCTGCCTTCCAGGGGGGCCCATGGCCATGGGGGCGGCCCAGCCCTGAGAGCTGTAGACACCTTCCCATGCTTCTAATGACCTTGGATTCACGTGACTCGTCACATGGCCTGTGAACGCCCTGCTTCCTCCTTCACCTTTCGGCGTCATCAGCCTGCAGCTACCTGAGTCGGAAGTGGGTTCGGCTAGCCCTGGACCCAGTGCACTTGAGTTTCACTGGGCTGGGGTGGCTTATTGATGTAAAGTTCTTTCTTGTACATAGATAAGCGTCGCTAGTTTGTTCGGTTAGCATAACCAAAATGTGTGTGGCATCAACTGAATGAGCTTCTTCCTCTCTTGCATCTTGAACAGCTGACCCAAGCTGAGGTAAGGTCCCCTCTGTTGAAGTGGCTTTTAAGATGTACCTATGGAAGGGGTGAGGGATGTTCCATGGACACTAGGCAGGCTCTCTACCTCAGAGCTGCTTCCCTTTTTCTCAGTGAGTGGGGTATCTGGGGCAGTGTAAGTATTGTTCTCCAACTGCTGGTTGTGAACAGAAGCTGTGGGCAGGGTGAATTGACATTGTCTACCATCTTTCATTGATCCAGTGATGGCACCCACTTGTTGGGTGCAGTACCAGGTGGTAGGTATGGTGGGTGTGGCTGACTAGTGGTGAAACAGTTTATGAGTTGGAATCGATTCAGTGGCAGGGCATTTGGTCTTGGTTTTACCTAGATAGAGCATCCTGCCTCCAGCGAGCTATTTATCATCTTAGCGCCTCCAAATGAGGTCATCAAGCTGTAACTTGATTGACAGACTAATCTCTACCGCTTAACTCTGAATCCTCTCAAATTGACAATGGATTATATAGCTACTACATTGGTCATTTCTGAACTGCACCAATTAAGAAAACTATGTCAACTATATCATTTTTTTTGGTGGTGGGGCAATTCAGTGGCAGAGATTTCACCTTCCTCGTGTGAGACTCAGGGTTGATTTCCAGCCAGGGCACCTCATGCTGTCACCATCTGTCCATCCCTGGAGCAGGTGTGTTGCTATGATTCTGAATAGGTTTCCACTGAGCTCCAGACTAAGATGAACCAGAAAAAAAGGAGGTGGGGGAAAAGACACCCTCCCGGTGACCTAGTCCACCCAACACCTCCACAGCAGGGATCAAGGCAACAAACAAACAGTGACACACAGCCAGACAAAAGCCCTGAACCTCTGAGCATCAACTGAAGGTATGAAGGATTGGATTAAAGACCATTTGGAAATCGAGACAGAACAAAACAACTATTGAGAGAGCTGGAGCAGAGGCCTGCTGCAGCATGGCCTCTGTGAGACCTGGAAAGAACAGACACGCAGTTTGGGCAGATCTGGAGTGGAACAAGGTGAACAGAATATAACTCTGATCTAGGAGAGGAAAGTACAGGAGAAGAGCAAGAATTTTAGTGTCGCAGGCTGCAGCAGATAATCAAGGAGGCAGTAAAGGGGACTAACACTACTTACTACCGGTGAGGCCTAGTCTATTTGGGTGTGGGCCCACGGGGAGGGGAAGGGCTGTGGAATGATGGGTTGGAAATGCTGAACTCGGAGCGGTCTCTCCATTTGCTCGACTCAGAGCAGGGGCTGCATCGTGAGCTGTGCTTGTCCACCCAGAAGTGCACCAGTTCTGCACCATCAAAAGGTTATGAGAGACGTATCTTCTCTCTCTCCACCACACATTCCTGGTGTCCACGGGTGAAGTGTCCAGCCCCACACCAACCCCCTGGCTAGGGACAAACCCATGATACCCCTACCAACCCAGTTCATTCAGACTCCCTCTCTCTCCCAGTGATCATCCACTGCATCATGGTCCTGGGGGATCAAGCCATGTGCCGGGGTATTTAGCTTTGAGTGTACCATAGTTCTGTAATTGACAGATACACACACATGGGATATCAGCCCACCATGTAATCACCAAGAAAGTGTGTTGCCAACTCTGGGACTAGAGGCACGAAGTCCCAGCCGATGAGGGTGGGGAGGGCCATGTGCTCACTGACTTTAATGGATAGGCAATCATGGCAACATTACCCATTTTTTCCCTTGGAATTTGTCCTCTTTATGCCTTCTACCTTCACTTCTTCCTTTTTTTGTTTATTTTTCTCCTCTTGCCCTTCTTGATTTTCACTCATTCTCTCTCTCTCTTTTTGGTTTTCTTTTTCGCTCCTGTGCTCTATCTAGGTAAAACCAAGACCAAATGCACTGCCACTGAATTGATTCCAACTTATAAACTGTTTCACCACTAGTCAGCCACACCCACCATACCTACCACCTGGTACTGCACCCAACAAGTGGGTGCCATCACTGGATCAATGAAAGATGGTAGACAATGTCAATTCACCCTGCCCACCCCTTCTGCTAACAGCCAGCAGTTGGAGAACAATACTTACACTGCCCCAGATACCCCACTCACTGAGAAAAAGGGAAGCAGCTCTGAGGTAGAGAGCCTGCCTAGTGTCCATGGAACATCCCTCACCCCTTCCATAGGTAAATCTTTAAAGCCACTTCAACAGAGGGGACCTTACCTCAGCTTGGGTCAGCTGTTCAAGATGCAAGAGAGGAAGAAGCTCATTCAGTTGATGCCACACACATTTTGGTTATGCTAACCGAATCCATTAGACACTCCTGCCACAGTGGTGAGCAGACCTTACTGGACAGTCAAGTCAAGATGGGGGGACAGGGGCGTGCGTATTTTGGAGAAGGCGAATATATTTCGGTTGGTGGGTAAACAGATGGCGCAACCTCCCTGGAGGAAGAAACACTTCACAACACTGAAAGAGGACCCCAGGGGGAATATGCCTGGCTCTGAGTCCCTAATTGGACACTTTTGACTCGTTTCTGCGCAGGCCTTAGTGACCCAATCCAGGTGCTATAGACGACTGGGACTGGAAACTGCTCTTTTGAGCACACAGTATCCTTCACAGGCCACTCTAGGACTCAATGTAGAAATCCCACTAAGTGATTTGGACTTCACCTCAAACTCACCTGTAACTCTTGGTTACTTGATGCTGAGACTCCCAGCTGTGAGAAGAAGCAGATTATTTCTATCCCGATGTCATGGAGCTGGCAGTTGTTGGACTTTGATTTGAATCTCTTACCTTAAGGGCGCCCAAGGAATGATGGTCCCATACTACCATAAATAGACTAGTTTAACGCCCTCCTGGCATGATATGTAGTAATCTGTTCAGTGTGACTCTGCCATTGTGAATATATGTTATTGAAAGTCCCTATGACCAACCCCAATGCTTGTGAAGATAGTGTTTTATTTGCCACAGAGTTTAATCTGTAAGTCAACAATTCGTGTATTTTAGTTCATAGCTGACCTACACGGGTATAATTTCCTTTTCTCAACAGGGTTTTAAGCTCTATACTATTGGCTAAATTAATGACCCTATCAATAGAATTATATGCCCCAGGGGATAAATTGATAATGCTCTCATATAAAATGACAGTGATCTCTCTCTCTCTCTCTCTCTATATATATATATATATATGGATTTCACTTAATTCTACTTGCAGTCTAAGAACACTTAGTTCTCATGACATGGACCTGCTTGATCCTTGCCTTCATGACGAGATCATTGAAGGAGATGCGTGTTATAGAGAAGTATGGTGAAGAAGCTAGTTGGTACCCAGCTAACAGAAGGAATAGTGTCTGGAGTCTTGAAGCTTGCCTTCAAACAAGCAGCCAGCTAATGAAGCATCAACCAAGTCCATCTGGAAGAAGAAATACCAGGAGGTGTGATCCAAAGATTGCAAATAATAAAATCCAAATCCCTTTGTCAGTGATTAAATTGTGGATGCTTCCTTTGCAGAAGGCTATGGACGACACTAGAAGCCCAACATCCAATTGCAAGGTCTACAACATAGATCCTGCCTCTGATGAATTCCCTCTGACCAGTACTGAGGGATGTGAATCACCATGCTATCAGACAGAACGTTGTAAAGCCAGTTATGGCAGATAGAGTTAGGTTAAAATGTAACACCTTATCATTTGAGCTCCATTTTGACCCATTTTAAAATTGTTTCAGTTAAAAAGCATGGCGGGGGTGGGTGGTGGGTAGGAATACACGTGGATTAAGCCTCTGGTGAGTCCTCTCCCACCATCACCCAGAATGCACTGGAAAGTGGATTATTTCAGGTGAAGTTAGGTTAAAAGTCAACACTGCATCATTTGGTCTCTCTTTTGATTCATTTTAAATTTGCTCTAGTTTTTAATATTTTCTCTTATGTTTATTGAGATTTTTAAAATTTTCTTTACTTTGTTATCGTGGTTAGCTTTTGTTGTTGTTGTTATTGAAATGTTTTTCTGGATATGATTTCCAGGATAGGAAAATCTATAGAGTTAATACCTGGGTCAATGGGGTATGGGAAGGGAGGTTGTGGGGGTTAATAACCATGAGTACAAGAAAAAAGAAAATGTCCTAAAATTTGTTGTGATATGATTGTACAACTGTTCTTGACGTTATTGAGCTATTGAATTTTATGATATTTGAATTGTATGCCAGTAAAACTGTTAAAAATATCCCACAAAACTGACAACCAAAGGAGGACGTTTGCTACCCCTGCCTGGATACCTCGAAACAAAGCGAGCAAACAAACAAAAAGCAGCAGGTGAAACAACCTAGCACATAATGAACAAATCCACTGAACTTAAAAGTCCTGGAAACCACAGACAACTTCAAATCAAGCAAAGGAACGGGGCAAGATGATATAAGCAAGAGACCAAAATGGAATATCTGGAGGCTGTTTGTGGACCAGCAGGTTCCAGAACTAAGTACCTGATAGCAATTTTAAAAAAACTGTATATAGGGCCTCTGAAGAATTCAAGAAAGCCACAAACAATGTCAAGAATAAGATGTGCAAAATCCAAAAAGAATACTGAAAAGCAACACATGGGCAAAATGGCAAAGCAAACAGGCAATTAAAAAGCCTACAAAAACAGCAATTAGAAATTCAGAAGGTTAACTATAATTTTAGAGGTAGGTAACATGTTGGAAGGACAAAAGAGTAGAATAAAATCAATTGATTTTATCCAAGTAACTGGGACATATTACCATCAAAACCAAAAGCAAGGGAAAAATTCTTGAGAGCAAGTTGGGAGACATGGAAGGCTACCTCCAGGAGAGAACCAGTAACTAAGCTCTGATCTCTTGGCAGAAACCATGAATGCAAAAAGGTCACAAGATGACATATATAAAATCATGAAATAAAATAATTAAAATAGATGGTGAAATCAGGACATTTCCAGATGAATAGAAATTAGGGAACTTTAGAAACACCAGGCCCCGTCCTCAAGGAAATAGTAAAAGCTTTCCTTTGGGCAGAGAATGGACATCAGGCAACAACCTGAGACTGAGACCCATGGCATCACCAGGAAACCAACTCAGAAAAATAATTCTCAAAAATAAAATAAATTTACCAAACTGAAAATAGAAAACCAGAAAGGCCAATCTGTAAACAATGGCTACTGCAAAGCAACGGGAGGGCATGAATGGTGTCATTACACAACTTCCAAAGGAACAGGAAATCAGGGCAATATCAAGACAGAACAGAATGTTTTCGACAGGAAGATCAAAATACATGACAAGTTACCCACAAAGAAAGTTAATGAACTTTCTAACCAACACAATAAAGAAGAAAATAATAAGGATGTAATAAGCACAAGCAACAATGAATAAAATGAAAGCCATACTGTGGTAATAAAAATGAATTCAGCACAGAAAAACACGGAATGAAAACAACGCCAATCCCACAATAAAAAACACAGCAGAATCCCAGCAGTAAGTCCATATGTAACATTAAGTGTGCTGAATGTAAATGGACTTAGAGCCGCAGTCCAGAGACAGAGTTAGCTGAGTGAACGAGAATATGCTGCCGTAAGAAACTCACCTAGACACAAAGATATCAAGACATTAAAAGTCAAAGGGTAGAAAATGTATGTGCAACAAGCAACAACTAAAAAGAACAAGAATGAAAACATTAATTTCAGATAAAATAGGCTTCAAGGCAGAAGCTAGCATGAAGAACAAATAATATATATAATGATTAAAAGCAACCCAGAAATAGAACATAACTATAATGCATATCTAGGCACTCAGTGAATGAACCTCAAAGTACACAAAGGAAATATGAATCGAATTAAAAGAAACTACTAACTCCAAATGATATAGGACACTGTAGCACATCATTTTTGATGAAAGTCAGAACAGCTAGGAAGAAACTCAAATGCGTAGAAGATCTCAACAAATAAATCATCCAAGGTGTCCTCAAGCACATATATAGAGCGCTATACCACACAACATGCCATCTTTTCTGGTGAACATGCATCATTCTCAACAATGGACCATATGTTAGGCCACAAAGCAATCTTCAATCAATTAAAAAAACAGTAAGATACTACAAAGTATCTTCTTTGATCACAACACTATAAAATTAAAAATTAATCATAGGAAAATTAAGGGGGGAAATCTATAGATGGAAACTGAATAACACCATGCTTTAAAATTTCTGAGCAATAGAAAAAATACAAAGTAAAATAACAAACTTCCTAGAATCACACGAGAAAGAAAACACAACATACTAAAGAACCTTTGGGACACAGCAAAAACAATGTACCAAGGTCAATATAACTACAGCATTGCAAGTAAAAAAAGGACTGAGCAGCACTTTACCTTAATATCTCCAACAATTAGAAATATAACAGCAAAGAAAGCCTACAGTCACTTAAAGAAAAAAAAATAACAAGAGTTTCTAGTAGAAATAAAATAGACATCAGAAAACAATAGAGACTCCAGACACTATCTCTTTTGATAGCCGGGCACCATCAGCTTTCTTCACCACATTTGCTTATGCACCCATTTGTCTTCAGCGATCCTATCATGGAGGTGTGCAGTCAATGATATGATTTTTTGTTCTTTGATGCCTGGTAACTGATCCCTTTGGGACCACTCGCTCACTCAGACTGGTGTGTTCTTCCATGTGGACTTTGTTGCTTCTGAGCTAGATGGCCGCTTGTTTATCTTCAAGCCTTTAAGACCCCAGTCACTATCTCTTTTGATAGCCGGGCACCATCAGCTTTCTTCACCACATTTACTTGTTCACACACTTTGGCTCCAGCCGTTGTGTCGGGAGAGTGAGCATCATAGAGTTCCAATTTAATAAAAGAAGGTATTCATGCATTGAGGGAGTGTTTGAGTAGAGGCCCAAGGTCCTTCCGCCACCTTAATACTTGACCTATAAATATAGACACATAGATCTATTTCCCCATCCTCCTATATATATTTGCATGTACATGTCTTTGTCTAGACCTCCATGAATGCCCTTTGACTCCTAGCTCTTTCCTCCATCTCCCTTGACTTTCCTCCTGCCCTACTACCATGCTTCATCGCCACCTGGGCTAGAGTATACCTCTTCTCTAAGCAACCTTACCCTTGATCATTTCCCAACAGGCCTGCCACTCCCCCTTCTCTACCATTTGGGGTCCCATGTTTTTCCCTTGTCCCTGGGTTTGTTAACACCACTTCCTTACCCCCCCTACCCCCCCACCCCAAGTCCCCCCAAAACTGTCGGTCCCGTTGTTTTTCCTCCAGATAGTTCATCCAGCCTGTCCTATTCAGACAGACCTGTGGAGTCACTAACATGCACGAAAACTAGACAGAGGAAAACAAAGCAACAGTATACAACCAGACAACAAAACAACAAAAACAAACCACTGACAAAGAACAGAATAAAACAGTTCACAAGAGAAAAGCTTGTAGTTAGTTCAGGGATCGTTTGTTGGCCCTTAGGAGCGTTTTCCAGTCCAGTCTGTTGGGGCACCACGCCTGGCCCCGAAGTCCACTTTCAGCATTCCCTGGGGACCTTGCCACTCCATTCCCTTGCTGTTCCGCTGCACTCCCCCAGTGATTTGCCTCGGTGTGGTGGGATCAGGTCAGGTGCAATTCCCACACTGTGTCTCCGGTGCTGTCCCCTGTATCGCCCTTAGTCACTGAGGGGCATCATGTCTCATAGTGGGGCCAGCCATGTTGTTCTCTCTGTGGACTGGCTGCTCTACTCAGGAACATCATCATCACGGCCTGGTGGGCCAGGCTGTGCTCCACTCTCTCCTCCTGCCCCTTCATCTGCTCCCGTGTGCTCTGATCAAATATGTCCATCTCCCAGAGCTGCAGAGTCAATGTCGTCCTTTGGAAAAAATTCTTTTCGGGGGAGGGGCAGGAATCCACTTAATTTATGGTGCTGGGGCCAGCCTCCCAGACCTCTCCACCGGTTCCCTCCTCCACACCGGGATATTGCGTTCACACCTTGCGACACTGGGTTGAAGTCTGGTCCCACTTTCCCTGTGGAGATATAAACAATACCCTCCCCTTTGGTGGATTAATGCCCTATGACCCCACTACCCTTTTCTTCCTTGTATTTATCCTTTTGTTTTCCTTTCCCCACCTCCTCCACCATTGTCTGGGGTCTTAAAGGCTTGAAGGTGAACAAGCGGCCATCTAGCTCAGAAGCAAATAAGCCCACATGGAAGAAGCACACCGGCCAGTGCGATCATGAGGTGCCCAAGGGACCAGGTATAAGGCATCATGCAAAAAAAAAAAGATATAAGTGTGTGTATATATGTGTATATGTATATATGTATGTATATATATGTATATATATCATATTAAATGAAGGGGGAAGTGCAGAGTGGAGACCCAAGGCCCAAGTGTCGACCAATGGAGATCCCCTCATAGAGGGGTTTAGGAGAGGAGATGGGTTAATTAGGGTGTGAGGTAGTATCGATGAAGAACACAGCTTTCCCCCGGATCCTGGATGCTTCCTCCCCCCAACTACCATGATCCGAATTCTACCTTGCAGGGCTGGATAGGACAGAGGCTGTACACTGGTGCATATGAGGGTTGGAGGTACAGGGAATCCAGGGTGGATGATACCTTCAGGACCAAGGGTGTGAGGGACGATGCTGGGAGAGTGGAGGGTGAGTGGGTTGGAAAGGGGGAACTGATTACAAGGATCCACATGTGACCTCTTCCCTGGGAGAGGGACAGCAGAGAAGGGGGGAAGGGAGACTCCGGATAGGGCAAGATATGACAAAACAACGATGTATAAATTACCAAGGGCATATGAGGGAGGGGGGAAGGGGGAGGGAGGAGGGGAAAAAAAAGAGGACCTGATGCAAGGGGCTTAAGTGGAGAGCAAATACCTTGAGAATGATTGGGGCAGGGAATGTATGGATGTGCTTTACACAATTGATGTATGTATATGTATGGATTGTGGTAAGAGTTGTATGAGTCCCTAATAAAATGTAAAAGAAGAAAAGAGTAAAAAATGATTAGGGCAAAGACTGTACAGATGTGCTTTATACAATTGATGTATGTATATATATGAACTGTGAAAAGAATTGTATGAGCCCCAATAAATTGTTAAAATTAAAATAAAATAAAACTCAAAAAAAAAAAAAAAGAAAACAATAGAGAGAATCCACAAAGCTAGGAGTTAGTTCTTTGAAAAGATGAACCAATTGACAAACCATGGACAAATTTAATAAAGTAAGAGAAGATACATGTATCGTGAATGAAAAACGAAATGGGTAACATCACAACAAAACCAAGAGACATGTAAGAGGGAAGAAGTATCTAGAACAGCACTCTAGCAAACCAGTAAATCTGGCGGAAATCGACAAATTACTGGGCGCACACAAGCTGCCAATGCACAGAGCCCGAGGCAAAACGTTTAAACAGATCAGTAACAAAAGAAGCAACTGAATGGGTCTTTAAAAAACTTCCAACAAGAAGTTCTAACTTTACTGGGCCATCAAAGAATACTAACAAATATTCAGAGAAGAGTTGACACCAATTCCATTTAAATTATTCCAGAACATAGAAAAAATGGTCTGAGTCTGAAGTAAATATAACTGATATCAAAGCCAGGTAAATGCAACCACTGCTGAAAAGAAAATTAAAAAGTAATATCCTTCATGAACATAGACGCAAACATCCTCAACAAAAATCCTAACCAATAGAAACCAGCACTATGGTTAAAAAAAAAAAGACTTTATGACTCAAGTATACAAGGATGGCTCAGGATTAGAAAAGCAATTCGTGGAATCTATATACATCACACGAAGAAAAAGAACCACGTGGCAGAAATAAAGTACTTGATAAAATTCAACACCCATTCCTGGTAAAAATGCTCAGAAAATAAGGATAGAAGGGAAATTCCTCAACGTAATGAAGAGCTTACACATAAAAACCAACATTATTCACAACAGAGAAAGACTGAAAGCATTCCACTTGTGAATAGAAACTAGACAAAGACATCCTCCACCTCCATTCCTACTCCATGGGCACAAGGCCACAATGGGAAATAAAAAGCTTCTCAGTTGTCCAGGAAAAAGTAAAACTGTCCCTATTCCTTTGCATAGAAAGCCCAGACATGCAACAAGGAAACGGATGCAACTAATGGGAAAATGGCAGAGTAAAAAGCAACATTCAAAATGAAGCTGGATTCCCTTAAACCAACAGAGAGAACGCTGAAAAGGAATTAAGCAATAGCATTTATAATCGTTACCAAAAGATAGAAACTTCAAAATAAATTTAAATCCAAACATAAATAACTTTAAAAGGCTATGAAATACCACTGTAAGACACTGAAAGAGACCCACATTAATGTAAGAATAAACAATGCTCACTAACAAGAAGACATTATTCTGAAACGTCAGTATCATCCCAAACAATCTATAGATATAATACAATCCCAAGCTGGAGCCTATCAATATTTTAAAGAAGGGAATAGCCAATCACTAACTTTATATATTAATTCTTTGTATAATATCAAGGGTTGCAGACTTTTGTATGGATTACAACTCAATGTGAAGACCAAACTCCTCACAACTAGACCACTAGAAAAACCATCATGAACAGAGAGAAGACTGAAGTTATCAAGGATTTTGTCTTACTTGGACCCACAATCAATGCTCATAGAGGCGGCAGTCAAGAGATTAAAAGATGCATTGACTTGGGTAAATCTGCTGCACCAGACCTCTTTCGAGTATTGAAAATCAAGGATGTTACTTTGAGGACTAAGGTGACCCTGACCCAAGCCAGGATACCTTTACATGCCTCATATCCATGTGACAATTGGACATTGAATAAGGAAGACTGGAGGTGCTGGCCAAGAGTATTGCAGGTTTCATGAACGGTCAACAGGACCAAGTAATCTGTCTTGGAAGAAGTCCAGCCAGAGTGCTTCTTAGATGCAAGTTTGGCCAGACCATGTCTTACATACTTTGGACGTGTTATCAGCAGAGACCAGTCCTTGAAGAAGGACATCACGCTTGGTAAAGTAGAGGGGCAGCAAGAAAGAGGAAGGCCCTCGACAAGAGGATGGACACAGTGGCTGCAACCATGGGCTCCAGCACGGGAGCAACCGTGAGAACTCTGCAGTGTTTTTGCTCTCTTATGCACAGAGTCCCTATGGGTCAGAACTAGCTCGCTGGCACTTAGCCACAACTTCATTCAGAACAAAACGAGACTTCATATAGGAACACAGAAGGAGGCTTTCCAACGGGAGGTCTGTAAGTCTGATTCGGGATTCAGACCGAGCAAAACAGAAGCAAGCTTTTCCACAGTATCCACTTATATTGGGAGCAGGCCATATGGCTGATGGAACTTTCTTTTGCTTGATAAAGCAGGGACATGATTTGGGTAAGGCTGTTGCGTCCCATCCTAATATTTTGACAATTGATTTGGTGTTTGGTAAAAAATTTTTTTAAAAAAACCAAAAAACAAGAAACCCAACTTGTTGCCATGGAATGGATGCTGACTGCATATCACCTTATACGAAAAGGTAGGGCTGCCCATGTGAGTTTCTAAGACTAGAACTCTTCACAGGGGTAGAAAGCTCAGGTTTTCTTCTGGGGAGTAGCTGGTGGTTTCGAACTGCCTACCTTGCGAATTGCAGCCCCGTGAGTAACTACGATGCCACCAGGGCTCTTAGTTGTTCATAGCAGATCCTATTATGGCTGCACGTGCATTGTGTTAGATAGCATCATGGGATTACTGGTTCTTAATTTCCAAACCACAGAGAGTTCTGGCAGAGCCAAGCTAACACAAAACATTTAGCTACCACATTGGCTGAAAGATTACCAGTAAGATTTCACCTGAGTTTTATGAAGATGTTTGACTCTGTGCATCACTATGCATTATGAATAACAGCAAACAATAGACATTTCAGATATGGAATTGTGTTCATATAGAACCTGTACATGGACTAAGAGGCAGCTGTTCAAACAGATTAAGGCGATGAATGCTGCATGGTTTAAAATTAGGAAAAATGTGGCTCAAGATTTATTCTTTCACCCGGTTTATTTAACCTGTATTCTGAGCAAACAGACTGAGAAGCTGGACTAGATAGAGCATGGCATCCGATTGGAGGAAGACTTATTTACAACCTGTGATAGGCCAGTAACAATTTGGCTTGCTGAAAGTGAAGATGACTTGAACCATTTTCTGATGAATATCAAATATTTGTCAACGTATGGATCACATCTCAACACAAACAAAACAAAATCCTCACAAATGGCCCAATAACCAACATCATGGTAACCAGAAAATATTGAAGTTGTGATGAGCTTCATTTTACTTGGGCTCACAATCAATGCCCTTGGAAGCAACAATCTGGAAACCATGCAACTTGTTACATTGGGCAAATCTGATGCAAGCGATTTCTTTAAAGTGTTGAAAGCAGAGATATCACTTTGAGGATTGAGGTATGGCCAACCCAAGCTATGATATTTTCAATTGCTTCATGTGTATGCAAAAGCTGAGCAATGACTAAGAAAGCCTGAAGAAGGGTTGATGCATTTGAATTACGGTGTTGGTGAAGAATATCAAATATGCTAGGGACAGCCATGGGGAAGTGGGTTACTAGCTTGGCTACTAGCCCCAAGGTCAGAATAATTCAAATTCACGTGTCGCTCTGTGGGAGAAAGAGGAGACTTTCTGCTCCCCTAAAGGGTCACTGTCTTAGAAACCCGCAATGGGCAGTTCTGCTCTTACTTATAAGGCCCCTATGACTTGGAATAAGTTTGATGGCAAGTTTTTCTTTTCATCATGGACTTCCAGAAGAATAAATGCTTCTACCTTGGAGGAAGTACAGCCAGAATACTCTTTTGAAGTGAGGATGGCACATGGAAGAAGCACACCAGTCTGTGTGATCACGAGGTATCGACAGGATCAGGTTTCAGGCATCAAAGACCCAGAACAAAAACTCATATCATTGTGAATGTGGGGGAGTGCGGAGTCGAGACCCAAAGCCCATCTGGAGGCAACTGGACATTCCCTTACAGAAGAGTTTTGGGGAGGAGACAAGTCAGTCGGGGTGCAGCATAGCAGTGATAAAACATACAACTTTCCTTCAGTTCTTTAATGCTTCCTACCCTTCGTCCACACTGTCATGACCCCAATTCTACCTTGCAAATCTGGCTAGACCAGAGCATGTACACAGGTACAGATCAGAGCTAGAAACACAGAGAATTTAGGACAGATAAACCCCTTTGGACCAATATTGAGAGTATCCATACCAGGAGGGGAAGGGGAAGATGAGGGGAGATAGGGGGAACAGATCACAATGATCTACATATAACCCCTCCCAGGGGGGTGGACAACAGAAAAGTGGGTGAAGGGACACATCGGTCAGTGTAAGATAATGAAAAAAAATATAAATTATCAAGGGTTCATGAAGGAGGGAGAGTGGGGGAGGGAGGGAAAAATGAGAATCTGATACCAAGGCCTCAAATAGAAAGAGTGTTTTGAGAATGATGAAGGCAACAAATGTGCGTGACACAATGGATGGATGTATGGATTGTGATAAAAGTTGTATGAGCCTCCAATAAAATAATTTAAAAAAATAAGTGAGGATGGCATAGCTATGACTCATATACTTTGGACCTCTTGTCAGGAGGGACCAGTCCCTGGAGAATGACATTGTGATAGTTAGGTATATTGTGCCAACTAGGCTTCTGTAGGAATATGGGTGCAGAGTTTAATCAGGTCGCAGCTGGATTGGAGAGAGACTCATTCTCTCTGGTGATTAGACCAGGGTGCGGCTGCTTGAGCTAGTTTTTTGCCTCAACCAAGTGCTGCACTACCTGTGGACTGAGCCAACCCATAGATTGTGTTGCCTTGCCATGTATTGCTAAAGCTTGAGGCTCCTTCAAGACCTGCTTTGCCACGCTGTTGGTGGAATGTGTCGCCGTGTGTCCATTGCTTGAGCTCAAGACCCCATAAGGGACTGCTTTGCTATTCGCCTGCGCTACTGACTGTTGCTGCCTACCCTGCTGCCTGCAGGCTGACTCAACTGTCCGCTTCCTTGAAATTGGACTGGTAACCCTCGAGAGTTGCAGGACCTTCAGTAGATTAACTGTTCCACAAAAGTGAGTTCAACTGAGCCCTCTGTTCTGCTGTGTGGACTAATTGGCTGTTATATTCCTTCTTGCTGTATAACCCTATCCTTAGATATAGCTATATAATCATAAGAGTCCTGGTTTTGTTTCTCTAGAGAATGCTGCCTAACACAGACGTCATGCTTGGTAAAGGAGAGGGTCAGACAACAGTAGCAAGACCATCCATGAGATGGACTGAGAGAGAGGCTTTTACATTGGGTTCAGACATAGTAATGATTGTGAGGAAGGTGCAGGACTGAGTAGCATTTTATTCTGTTCTTATTGCATAGGGTTGCTAAGAGTCAAAATCTACCCCGTGTGTGTCTCCTAACAACACTGGAGACATAAAAGTGGAGTGCTAGAGCAAATGAAGACAAGCCTTGATTATTTGCAAGACACCTGAAGTGTGAGTTACCTAAAGGCAAAATAGAGTGTGAAACATTGGAAGAAGATTTTGAACACATCCACCCTGTCACAGATAATATTGTCCACCACTATGGAATCAAAAAGTAGCTTGAGGCTACAGTGTCTCCAATAATAGGGCCAGAAAGTGAAATGCCAGATGCCTGCTTGTCTGGAGAACAACACACCTGGATTAGAGCAAGGGGAAGGAGGGACCCAGAACTGAGGTCCTCAGGAAAAAGGAGAAACAGATGGTCCATCTGATCTGATTAAATATTTGAAAGAAAATGGTTATGAGTGAGTAAGAGATTAGAGGGATTCTTTGGGGCAAAAATACAGGGTTGGTGCATATAAAATAAATTCATGAAAAGATAGATTAACTTTGTAAAAATTAACGTCACTCTGAGTTGCAGTGTTTATAGTTTATAGTCATAGTGTGTTTTGCTTTGTAAAAAATGATAATACAATGAACAGCATCAAGTGATAGACATTATTTACTGTTGATCCAACTGAAGTTTAGATATAAATAAATGTGTTAGATGGAGGGGTGAAAGGGGGAAATGGAGGTGATAGTTCTTACCAACCATAACTATTGAGAGGAAATCAGTTAATAATATCAAATTTGATAAATTTATTAATGAAAGTATGTTATTTTAATCACATGTAAACATCTTTCTGGTACTCTCTGCTTTGATCCGAGATCCAGCTGCGATCAGCAGTCACATCCCTGGTTTCATGTCCTCTTCTGAATGCAGCCCAAACTTCTGGCAGTTCCCTGTCAATGCACTGATGCAATTATTGTAGGATGATTTCCAGCAAAATTCTACCTGCATGTGATATCAATGATTCTGTTCTGTAGTTGGAGCATTCTGTGGGGTTACCTTTCTTTGGACTTTGTCCACATAGTCATCTCTTCCAGTCAGTTGGCCAAGTAGCTGTCTTCCAAATTTCTTGGTATAAATGAGTGATGGCTTCCAGTGCTTCATCAGCTTACTGAAATATTTAAATTGGTGTTCCATCAATCCTGGGGCCTTGTTTTCAGTTAATGCAGGGATGCTCACACTTTTTCAGTGTGTGAGCTAGTTATAAAATGATCAGTTCAAAATGATCTACCAACTACAAAATGCAAAATATATATTTACTTTTATTTATTTATTACATTTATTCATAAATGCATTGAGAATTCTTTATATGTACATTGTATGTTTATGTACCTTGCATAACTACATGAGTCCATGTTGCACAACACAACACAATTAACTATGTACATTTTTTGTCATGACCTGAATTTACTCTGATGACTTGCACTGAATGGAATGAGTCCGGGATGCATAGTCCGGACAGTAGCTGCTGACAGCCAGCCTCAAGCACACTTCTATGATCATCAGTCGTGGTGGAATGATACTTGGACTTAATGATCTATATGTGGGAGAAGGCTGACTCACATCAATAAGTAGAGCCGAGCAATGCAGTCAAGGAGGTAGCACATTTTCTCATGTTTGGGTGCTTTCCCTCTGCGAGTAAGCTCCAGAACTGTTCATGCGCTCTGGACTTCAGCTGAATGTTGGCTCGTTGTGTCAAAATCTCCCATTCCATATGCAAGCCCTGCTTCATGCTCTTCCCCTTGCCTGGAGAAGCCATCTCTTTTTTGACACGGAGAACTCCTATTGAAACTTTGAGGCCCCACCCAAATGTTACTGTTCTTTTTGAAGCCTTCCTAATCTCTGAAACAAAACCAATTAATTCATCACCATGTTCTCTGCGCTTCAGAGCCACGTCTTTGTAGCGACTATGCCTAATATGATGCCTGGGATCCAATGCTTCTTTAAGGAGTAAATAAAGGCATATGTGAGTCCATGCCTGTATGAATGGAGCTCCTCAATCATTTACATTGTTTTTGTGAACTTCGTGGTTCCCAGAGGCTTCCTGCAGCCTCTGTGAATGAACTTGTACAGATTTCAAAGCTCCAAATTGTTCATTATACTAAACCCTTGCACCTTTATTACAATGCCAGTGACCGCAAATGTGACAGAGCACAGCTCTATTCTGACACAGCTGGGGCCACCATGGTGAAGGCGTTGACAAGATGGTCACGGGTCATGCACATGTGTAAAATGAACAAGTTAATTGGTGAACTACATTCACTATCTTTCCTCCCCATTTTACCCACTGGCTTTGGTCCTGTGCTCAGGAAGTAGATGCATGAATGATGGCGTTGAAAGTAACATGGACTGCCACGGACGCGTCACTGTTCTCCTGCTTCATTGTACCTGGGGGAGTTAGGAGACAGAACAAGGGACTCTGCAAGGCTTAACATCAGGGAAGGTGTGTGTCCGAGTTGTACCCTTCATCCATGCTTACTCAATCTCTATGCTAAGCAAACATTCAGAGAGGCAAGATTACATGAAGAAAAATGTGGCCTCAGGATTGAAAACAAGCTGCAATATGCAAATGACACCAACTCGCCTTGCTGAAAGTGAGGAGTATTTGAAGCACTGGCTGATGAAGATCAAAGATTTCAGCCTTCAGTATAGATTAAGATCCAATATAGAAAGGGAGAACCGATCTCGGAGATCTCTGTGTAACCTCCTCTCTGGGAGATGGGCAATGGGGAGGCGGGTGAGGGGAGATGCCGGGGAGTGTAAGATAAGATATAATAATTATTTATAAACTAATAATTACTTATAAACTATCAAGGGACCAGGGGTGGGATGGGGAGGGAGAGGGATGGGGGGAAAAAAGAGAAACCGAGCTGATTCCAGGAACCCAAGTGGAAGGTGAATTATGAGAATGACGAGTGCAACAAATGTATAAGGGTGCTTTGCTCAATTGATGTATGTACAGACTGTGATAAGAGCCTTATGAGCACCAATAAAAAGATTTTTAAAAAAAGAGGAGAAAAAAAAGAAAATGATTAGGGCAAAGAATGCACAGATGTGCTTTATACAATTGATGTATGTATATGTATGGACTGTGATAAGAGTTGTATGAGCCCCTAATAAATTGTTTTAAAAAAAAAGATCCAATATAAAGACAAAAATCCTCACCACTTGACCAATAGATAATATCATGATAAATGGAGAAAAGGTTGAAGTTGTCAAGGACTGTGTCTTGCTTGGATCCACAATCAATGCTCATGGAAGCAGCAGTCAAGAGAGCAAAGGATGGGTCGCATTAAGTGAATCTGCTGCACAAGATCTCTTTAGACTACTGAAAAGCAAGGATGTTACTATGAGGACTAACGTTCACCTGACCCAAGCCACGGGGTTCTCCAGTGCCTCATAGGCATGTGACAGTTGGACACTGAATAAGGAAGACCGAAGAAGAATGGATGCACTTGAACTGTGCTGGAAAACACATATCGAAAGTACAATGGACTGCTGAAAATATAAATCGATCTGTCTTGGATGAAGTCCTTCCCGAGTGCTGCTTAGAGACAAGGGTGGCAAAGCTTTGTCTTACAGATTTGGACAAGTTGTGAGGAGAGACTATCGTGCTTGGGAAAGTTGAGCGGAGGCAGCACACAGAGGACGACCCTCGATGAGATGAATCGACCCAGTGGCTGCATCGCTGTGTTCAAGCACAGGAAGACACGGCACAGGACCAAGCAGTGTTTGCTCTGTTGTGCATGGGGTCGCTATGGTCAGAGCTGACTCAACGACACCTAACAACAGCAACAACAGGAAGTGTGGGAACTCTATAACTATAACCTGATTGTAGCCAAAGGTGTTAGTACATTGTCCATCATCTTCAGTCACGTCTTACTTCAAAAGAGCTTCAGAGTTGTTTACTAGCTATATTGTCCTTAAACATTTTTAAAAGGACATCTCTAGAAAAGATAAATGAAGACCTGGAACTATGTATAGGCCCTTTTCTTCTTTTTCCTTGTCTATATAAGATAGGCAAGATAAACAATCCTGAGGAGAAAACAACAGGACCAATGGTTCCAGGGGGAGAGAGGAGAGGAGGAGGTGGGGGAAAGTTAGCGGGGAGCCAACAAATCCAGAGACAAGGAAACAACAAGAGATCTAACATTGAAGGTTTGATCAAGTGCAATGTAGCCGAGTGGAAGTACTGAGACCTGAATTTAAGTCAAACATGATAGTGAGACTGGAGGAAAGTAAAAGGAAATAGAGGAAAGAACTAGGAGGCAAAAGACATTTATAGAGGTCTAAATACAGGCATGTTTATATGTAAATATATTAATATATAACAATAGGGATCTAGGTCTATGTACATATATGTTAAGTGTCATGGTAGCAGACAGACATTGGGCCTCTACTCAAGTCCTCCCTCATTGCAAAAACACTTTGTTCTCATAACCTGGCCTTCTGTGATGTTCCCTTTCTGACAAGATTGCTGAAGAAAAAATGGATTTATAAGCTAATGTGGTGAAGAAAGCTGATGGTGCCTGGCTTTTACAAGATATACCATCTGGGGTCTTAAAGGCTTGAAGTTAAACAAGCAGCCATCTAGTAGGGAAGCAACAAAGCCCACATTGAAGAAGCACACCAGCCTGTATGATCACGAGGTGTCAATGGGATCAGGCATCAGAAGACCCAAAACAAACAACCATTTCGATAAGAACAAAGGAGGGTTGGAGTGGAGCCCCAAAGTCCATCTGTAGGCAATTGGGCATCCCCTCTCAGAAGGGTCACGAGGAAGGGATGAGCCAGCCAGGATGCAGTACAGCACTGATTAAACACACAACATTCCTCTGGTTCTTTAGTGCTTCCAATCCCCACTTCTCAAATCCAGCTAGGTTGTAGCATGTACACTGGTACAGATAAGAGCTCTTGATACACAGAATCCAGGAAATATAACCCCCTCCGGAACAGTAATGGGAGTAGCCATACATACCATGAGGGTAGCAGGAAGGTGGGGGGAGAAGGTGGAGAAAGGGGAAACTGATCACAATGATCAATGTATTAGCCCCCCACCCCCTGGGGTTGAACATCAGAAACGTGGGGGAAGGGAGACTGCAGATGGTATAAGATATGAAAATAATAATAATTTATAATTTATCAAGGGTTCTCAAGGCTGGAAAGGTGGGGAGGGCGGGTAAAAAGAGGAGCTGATATCAAGGGCTCGAGTAGAAAAAAGATGTTTTGAAAAGGATGATGGCAACAGATATGCAAATGTGCTTGGCACAACTGTTGTATGGATTGTGATAAGAGCTATAAGAGTCCCCAATAAAATGATTTTCTAAAAAGAAAAGATCAATGAGCTAGATATAAGTCAGATTCATTTGGAAGCTAATCGGTTTGTTATTATGAATTCCCCTGTAATCTTCTCTTAGACAAAACACTGCAGTAACCAGAGCGCAGGTTCTCCCAACCGAGACACCGAGGGTTAAGAAAACATTACTTCTGACCTCATTTAGATTTCTGACCGCTGGTTTTTCTGTTTTGTTTTGTTTACTTTGTGCTTTCGTGTGCAGTCCCGTCTAAGTATTCTCAATTTTCAAATAAATATTTAAGATCCAGAACGATATTTGGATGCATGCATAATCAACATCGTCCTCAGTCAAACCTTCCTCGTTTTGCAACAAATGGTAGAAACTGACCTTGATATTTTCCAGGAGGACACACTCACAAATACAAACACAGACAAGAAAGCCCCGCGCCCAGAGAGCTAATGGTTCAGGGTGGCTTCGGCAACAGAGAAATGAAGAGATTCCGCAAGGCCGGCGCATTTGCAAAAGGCATAATGCGTTACGTAATGCCACAAATAAACACAGATAACAGGAGCCCCGCCTGCGTTTTCTCTGTGCTGGTAATTTTTATGTATCCAGCCCTTCCTGTGCTTCACCTTCAGTGAGTTTTGCTCAGAGAAAAAAACCCTAGCATTCTGGAGAGACCCCCCAGGGTGAATCTGTCATTTAAAATTCTGCTAAATCCAGCTTTGGGACACCTGGTTTCTGTGGAAAGGAATGAAACAGTCCTTTACCCTCACCTCCCTTTTTTCATGTAAAGAGGGAGTTTGTGGAAGCAACAATAAAGGATATCTATAAATAACCTTTGCTAAAAGCCCATCATTGACCTTCCGGATTTAATAAACCTTTTTTAGCAGAGCAGATAGATGCTGGATGAAGAGATGAGCTTGAGCTCCAGTATGCTTTGTCTTATTTCCTTTCCTTTCCCTAGTTCATCTTTTGGTAAATACAGACAGCAAGACAGATGAAGACATAGGCAAAGAAACAAAGTACGGATCGTATGTCAATAGAGGCCCCGGCAAGGCGTCTGCACCTCGTGGATACTCCGCTGTGGGACAGACTGATTGCTGAATCTCAGGGCTCTCTCTCAGTGGCAGACCACTCTGTCAACCGCTCTCCCTCCCTTCTTGTATCCATCCTTGTCACATGCTTCTGTCATCTTTGCTTCCGTCTGTCGCTGTTGCCACCAGCTCACTTTATTCCACAAGGTTTCCTGCCTCCTCCCTCCTCCTTGAGGATGTACGGGAGCATCGCCCCACCAGTCACTGCCCTGCCGCTTGCTGTTTCAGAACACAGACCCTCAAGGGGAGCGTACTGAGTGCCTTCTGACAGCACCTCACTCTCACTGTGGGGTCCCGCGTGATGAGCGTGGTGCTGGGATTGATAATTGCGATCTAGTTGATGATCCATGCTCTTTGCAGTAACATGCTACCTGGTCCTGCGCCCCCCCCCCCCTGGGCTGACGGTTGTGATCCTTTGGATCTTTGTTCTTGGAAGCAGATGGTCAAGCCGCTCTTCCCCTTGTCTTCGTCCGGACGCTCCACTGAACCTGTTCAGCATCTCAGCCAAAGCCTCCACTGACAGATGGGGGTGACTGTGCTAAAGGTTCATTGGTTGGGAATCTACCTGGGCCACCACCCCCCCCATGGAGGACGTGACCCCAGGGGCTCCATCCGCTGCCTCTTCCTATCCGATGGACAGCCCGTCAAGGCAGGCCTGATTATCCCTTGGTGAAATTATGGACGTCTTTCCAGGTCAATTGCATCTGGCTCACATCCACACGGTCTCCATATTATCTTAGGTCATGTTCCTCTGATGGGTGTGTTAGCCTCGGATCGAATTCTGGATCCTGCATCAAGTCCCCTGTCACCTGTGCTTTGATTTCCTCTCTTACACAGCGTCGTGATGCCTAGAGAGGACCACTAAGAGGGATAAGACATGGCCTTGGCTCCTTGAAAAGATGTTACGAAAGGAGGAGTCTCAGCGGCTTACATGTCTTCCCTCCCCCACAATGTAACTCTGTCCTTTCTTTCCTTGTCCCTCCACCCCTCCCCGCAGCTCAAGCCTTCAGGACTTTCCTGGTGGTTGGGGAAGGCCATCCAAACCACACAGGACACACCCCCGGAAGCAGAATGACTTTATGAAATGGAAGTTGACTGACAAGGCTTTAACAACGTCCCCAGGAGACCCAGTAGTAGCTTTTTCAGGCCATTTTTATAATGAATACGCCCCAAAGCAACAAACTCGCTGCCATGGAGTTGGTGGTGACTCTCTAGGACAGGGTACAACTGCCCCTGTGAGTTTCCAATAGTGGAACTCTTGATGGGAGTAGAAAGCTTTGTCTGGTAGTTTTGACTGTGGACCTTGACCGTAGTACAGTTAGCTGTCCAACTCCTAAACACTACATCACCAGAGACAGAGCTGCAAATTTGGTCAGGAACTATATGTATTTCTCAACAGATCCATGTCTCTTATGGATAAGTTTATGTCTTCCCAAAATATGTGTTGAGACCCTAACACCTGTACCTGTAGATATGGCCTGTTTGAAATAGGGGCTTTTCTTGCTTTGCATTAATGAGGTCATGAGGAAGTAGGGTGGATCCTAAACCTAATCAACGTCTGTTTGCATGTTTGTTTGAGATGAACTTATTTGTCACTAACGACTTCCAAGCCCACTTCAATTTTGCTTTTTCTTCTCTTTTTAAAAAGTGAGGCACAGGGAATCCAGGGTGGATGATACCTTCAGGACCAAGGGTGTGAGGGGCGATGCTGGGAGAGTGGAGGGTCAGTGGGTTGGAAAGGGGGAACTGATTACAAGGATCCACATGTGACCTCTTCCCTGGGAGAGGGACAGCAGAGAAGGGGGGGAAGGGAGACTCCGGATAGGGCAAGATATGACAAAATAATGATGTATAAATTACCAAGGGCAAATGAGGGAGGGGGGAATGGGGAAGGAGGGGGAAAAAAAAGAGGACCTGATGCAAAGGGCTTAAGTGGAGAGCAAATGCTTTGAGAATGATTGGGGCAGGGAATGTATGGATGTGCTTTATACAATTGATGTATGTATATGTATGGACTGTGATAAGAGTTGTATGAGTCCCTAATAAAATGTAAAAAAAAGTAAAGAGGAGAAAAAAATGATTCGGGCAAAGAATGTACAGATGTGCTTTATACAATTGATGTATGTATATGTATGGACTGTGATAAGAGTTGTATGAGCCCCTAATAAATTGTTAAAAAAAAAAGCCACTCAGACCACTGTTTAGGTTTGAGGGATAAGAGATCTGGCTGGAGGGATTTTTTTTTAAGATGTATACTATATATATTTACATATCCTCTCTCAGGAAATGAAATCAACAACAATATTCTGTTAAACCCTTCATATCTGTGGTTCTTCTTCTTCCCCAATCCTTTCTCTCCTTCCTGAATAACCTATCCCCTTCAATAACCTAGTCAACTTCTGAGCTATGAACAGACCGGTATAGACAGAGAGACACACACACAAGTGGGTGCATTAGAATTGCCAGCCTTCCGACGCTTAACTCCTCCACTTAGGGGCCCAAGGACTCCAGTATCTTCCTTACATCTTCCTTCATTCACTCTTGTTGCTCACCGGGGCTCTATTACCCAGAGTCCAACTTTGGAAAGGAGCAAATGTAATGTTGTTTCCCAGCGGGCCTGATCACCGCTCCAGAGATGGCATAAATCCTTGGATTGTTCTAGGATTGAACGTGTTCCTCTTCCGCTTCACAAGTGAAGTGGGGCCCAAGGTGTAAAGATGCTTACTTCACCAGCATGACACATTTTAACTTTACAAGGCTGCTTCCTCAGCAAACACGTATTTATTTAGGGGCCTGGCATCCTAGCAGAAGCAACGCACCAGACATGTTCCCAAACGCCAAAGACTGCCATCTGGCTCATGGCAGGAAGCATGGGGTGCGACACAGGGACAATCAATGCTGCAGACGCTGGCTGCTTTTACCCTTCCCGTCTCGGATTGATAGTTTTGTTTCACACCTCAGATGCAATCGTCTCTGGAAACTTAGCTCCTTTTGTTCTTTTCTTCTGTCTCTTTACTCCCTCACTCGTGGTGCCAGATATAACATTGATCTCTCACTGCATAATCTGGGTATTTTCATAATTTTCTGAAATGCTCCCATTGTGCCTCCCAAACTTATTCTCTGTATGACCTTCGGTTGCTTGCTTTGTCTTCCTAGAGTGGGATCTTCTTGCTAAGACTTGACACGAAAGTAAGAGTCATAACATTGAATAAGAGAAACAGCATTAAAGTAAGAGTAATGATATTAAAATAAGAGTACTAATATTAAAGTAAGAGTAATAATGGGAGAAAGAAAGGGCTTTTTATTCCCTTGAAGAGTTGCAATCTCAGAAACTCAAGGGGGCAGTTTTTCCCTGTCCTATAAGGTCCTATATGAGTCGGCAATCATCATCATTTGTCTAAAGATAAATGTATTTGTTTGTAAACCTTATCTTATAAATATGAACATATTAAAAAAAGAAGACCCCTGTGACGATCCTATCTCAGCTCTGGATACTTGGTAAAAACTCAGTAAAAAACTCAACAATGATTGCAGCAGTGCAAGCTGTATTCAGAAGAGGATGTGGCAGGAAGGATATTATTGCTGATGTCAGGTGGATCTCGACTGAAGGCAGAAAATACCAGAAAGTCGTTGACTTGCATTTTAGGGACTCTGCGAAGGCATTCGGCTGCGTGAATCATAACAAACTATGGGCGGCCTCGAGAAGCGTGGGAAGTCCAGAACACTTCATTGTGCTCGTGTGGAACCTGTGCATGGAGCAAGGGGCAGTCCCATGAGCAGCATAGGGATCCTGAATGGTCTGAAATCAGAAAAGGTCTGTGGTAGGGTTGTGTCCTCTCATCATACTTCTTCAATCTGTGTGCTGAGCAAATAATCAGGGATGCCAGACTCTATGAAGAAGAATGCATCTCCAGCATTGGAGGAAGGCTCACTAACTTACAACAGGCAAAGGACACCGTCTTGCTTACTTAGACTAAGGATGGGGAGACTTCATTGCACGTACTTTGGACATATTATCAGAAGAGATCAGTCCCTAGAAAAGGACATCATGCTTGGTTAAGCAGAAGGCCAGTGACATAGAGGGAGATCTTCAGCAATGGGCTCACTCATGAGAACTTTTGTGAAGATGTTGGAGGACTTGACAATGTTTGGTTCTGTTGCTGTGGCAGTCACCTAATCTGGTGTCAATTTAAGGATGAAGAATGTAGGGGTGGAATCTAGGCTGTCAATCTGGAGATAGCCAATGAGACTTCCGTGGGCATGGCCTTCTCTTGAGAGTTCTGGGAAATCTTGGACTTCCTCCTTGGAGGCAGAAGAAACCTCTCTCTGTTACTCCCTGGGAGACATTGCAGAAGACAAGCTACATGGACCAACCTGATCTTCGAAGCTGGAGAAGCCACAGAGAGACCCCTGCCAGGGCTGAGATTTTTCAATGACACTGTAGCCAAAGACTTTCTACCCACTGGCCTGTGATCTTCTGCATTCAGCATCATTGCATGTGTTTTGTGATGAGTCTGATGAGGACTTTATAGATTAATATTGGAAATATGGGCTAATATCAGACTTATGGACTTTATCTGGACTGGGCTGGGATGTTTTCTCAATGTTCAATTGCGCTTGTATAGAAATCTCTTTCTTATATACATGTGTGTGTCCATGGATTTGTTTCTCTGGTCTCCCCAGACTGACACAGTTGTGCATAAGGTCCCGATGAGTGGACATCAAGCCAGCAGCCCCTAACGACCACCACATTGCTTGTTGCTTCAAACTGGGGTGGGTGACCGCATCGTTGTGCTTAGCAATAGCTCTCGTTTGCACAGGGATACCATCCCTTATGGACGTCCACTAGATGTTGTGCACATTATTTATTTGGAGCAGTGGCTGAGCTGGTGACTGATGGATTCAAAATCCTGAGAGAGGAAGGGGAGAGAGCCAGGCTGATATTACAAATGGAATCTGGCTGCCATTTTCATCACGGGACCATGGGACTACTGATCACCGCACATTCATTTAATGGGTCTTTATACCTGAGCATGCACTACTGAACATGTTTTCTCCTACCAAATGTAATCTTAAAATTAGATGGGTGCAGTGCTGGCATTTGCAAAGCGCCGTCCACACACATTTCCGCGTCCTCTTTTACAGGTGAAGGCACTGGGACTCAGAGAAGGGACCGAGTCCCCTTCACGTCCACCCTCCAATACAGAGCGGAAGCAGAGCGCAGGTAATTTGAAATTTGGCTGAGAAACCTTTTTCCTTTGAGGTTGTAGCCTTTTCTTCAGAACCGGGTCCCACTGCCACGCCTTTCTCGCTGTGGTTCCTTCTCACTGCAAGTATTTCTTCTTTCTTTGGTCAGAACAGCCTTGGTTTGGATCGTAAGAGGTTTCCCAGCAACCACAGAACCGATGGCTTGTGCGCTCTTCTTATTGGTCTTTGATTAGCACGAAACCTGTCTGTAAGGACAAAGCCTGGGTATGATAATGAATGATGTGCGCAGAGCAGAGGCAGAGGTCAGTGGTGAGGTGAGCCCTCTGAGGAGAACCACGCAGCCTCTGGCAGACCTCAGGCTGCTTGTTGGGGCTCCTTGCGGCATGCCCACCTCTATATATCTTGAAAGCAGAGAATACCCCAAAGATGTTGACTTGTATGGGGCATGGCACACTATGGATAGCTCTGAGAAGAAGGGGGGTTTTAGAACATTTCACTGTGCTCGTGTGGAACCCATACATGGATCAAGGGGCAGTGTGTGAACAGCTCAAGAAACTAGTGGGTGGTTTAAAACCCAAGAAAGGTGGGGAGTAGAGGTAGGTCTGATCCCCACCTCACAAGCTTTGGGCTAAGAGTGATGCTTATTCTTCCTGAGGTTGGACAGATGCTGATGTCATAACTATGACATAATCAAAACACTCATTGTCATCGAGTCGACACACACACACAACTAGCATATTTACATAGTCATAGGATATTTATCCTTTGTAAAGATAAATTAAGTGTATTTTACAAAATACACAAAAATAACAAAACTATTAAACAAAACTATGAAAATACGAAGGCATTGTTTCTGAAGGTGATCTTTCTCTCTCTTTCCCCTTTCCCCAAGGGGCCTGGGCTCTTCTCTGAACCCCAAATCAGAACAGAAGTTTGGGCATCACTGAGAGACTCACATCACAGTCTTTATCAATGCTCTTTTAATTTGTGGCACAAAAAGAAGTCTAGGGGGGACAATTCCAAGACTGTGAGGTGAATGGGGTAAGGTTCCCAGTGAAACTCTCCTCAGACAGCCCTGGTTACCCTCAAAGTACGACCAGGTCCATTGTTTTAATGCAAAACAATCCCTCGTTGCAACTTTCATGCCTTTTTCTAACCAATATCACTTTCTCCCTTTTTTTCAACATTCCTTCATAATAAGTCCTTGTGATTGTTCTTCAAGAGAATCTATGAAGATTAGCCCCGTAGAGTCCCCTAAAAACACTCATCAGAACCTTCTGGGCTCATCTCCCCGCCTTGACTTTAACCAGCAGATCCCCTGTTTGGATGGACCCTTTCTCTAAGACAGGTGTACTACTGAGCGAATTCACCTGTAGGCATCCACTGAGGGCTCGACACTCATGTTCTTTGCAGTGAACCCATGCATCATGACATGTTGCTCTGCACAGCCATTTCTCTCCGTATGACGTTACTCTGATGACTGCCTGCAAACTCTGTGGTTGCAGCTGTTTGAAGAACATGGCGCCACTCAGATCAGGTTCCCAAATGCAAACATCCCCAGCTGGACTGTCCCCCAGAGTCGTTTCCCCACATGATGTTGAAGGAGGAAATAGAAGCCCAAGTACGATGAGAGTCAACAGATCCGAGAGAACCCAGCCGCCCAAAGTTAAAATTGCCACATGGGGCAGTGTTCTCACCACGGTTTCTTACAAATAGGTGGGATATTATCGACTGCTTCCAACCCTGAATTGCCTGTAAACGCCAACCTCAAAAGAACAGATGGTCAGATTTTCAGATTCTGCTGAGGCTATTTTTAGAATATGTTCCCTCGTGTTTACTAGAGTGACTCTTGACACCCTTTGAGCCAGCCTATTTTTAATCTTCGGCGCTGATTATGCGTTACGCCTCTCGATTTCCCTGTGTCAGTGTGAAGCTTCCAGCTGTTTCTCTCAGAGACAGGGGACAGCGTTGGTCCAATTACTAGAAGAGACTGAGGGTTTGGAGTTGGTGTCGTTACAAAGACAAAACTCTCAAGGAAGAGAGGACCCTGAGGACTAGACTCCTGTTGCCTGCCTCACGTGGGGCTGTTGAGAAAGCGGCTCCCCTGGAAATGTTTGGTCTCTTTGGGGATTCTGAAAATGATGCCTCATCAAGTTAGTCCCTCTTCTTGATGCAATGTTTCTATGAATAAAATATTGTAGGGTTTCTTAACCTCCCAATATTGACACTTGGTTATAGGGGTGCGGGGTGGTGCTGGTGGGGGGTGGTGCACCCTTTTCCATTGTGGGAATGTGGCCATATGTCCTAGAATTCCTAGTGTCCCAAACTTATTTGGCCTACTGTTTCCCCTTTTTTGGGAAAAAATAATTACTCTGTGCACCAGTCATTAAAACTTTGTTACCATAGCCCATAATCTAGGATAGAGTGTAGATATTGACCTCGGCAGCCCCTCCACCCTGGATTATTTTAGTGTCCCTCAGTGGGGGGGGGCACTGCCCTAGACATTTCGAACCGCAATCCCCGCTCATGGACACCACAGTCAAGAAGTTCAACTAAGTATCGTCCTGGGGCAAAGACCTCTTTGTAATGTTGGAGAGCAAGGACGTAACTTTAGGGCCTACGGAGCGCCTGCCTCAGGCCGTGGTATGTTCACTTGCCTAATATGTATGTGAAAGTTGGCTTTTGAACATGGAAGGCTGAAGAAGAATTGATGAGTTTGAATTCCGGTGCCGGCGAAGAATATTGAAAAGACCCTGGATGGCCAAGAGAACCAACATGTGTCCTGGACAAAGTGTAGCTAGTAAGGTCCTCGGAGGCAAGGATGGCAAGAGAGAGCAGTCCCTGGGAAAGGACATCATCCTGGGAGAGTGGAGGGCAAGGAAACAGAGGAAAGCCCTGGACAAGATGGATCGACGCAATGGTTGCAACAAAGGACTCAAACATACCAATTGCGACAATGGTGCAGGACGTGGCACTGTTGCATTCTGTTGTCCATAGACTTGCTAGGAGTGGGAACTGACTCAGTCACGCCTGAGGGAAGAACCAACCTATAGCTAGTCCTTACTTCTAGATGCCAGTAGCACCCGCTCACACTCACTTGTGCATTGTTCTGCACCTGGATAGCAACCGAGACTTTACCAGGCATCTCTTAGTATTTTCTTGTTTCTGTGTTTTCAGATAGGCCATGAACAGCTGTGACATTTTTAGCAATGTAGGTTTTTCTTGAAACATGCTTATGAAAAAACCCGATGGAATTTTCTACTCAGGCAAAAGTGCATAAGCCTATAAAGTTGCAAATGGCACATATAACATGCTGTGTTAACTGAGTCCGTTCATGTGGTCACCTCAACATTCTCACTCGAATCCCCCAGAAAAGTAACAGAGAAATTTGGCTTGGATCAAATTTTAAAAATTTCAAAATTCTGAGGACCATATCGACGCTTTCAATAACACAAGGGGTGGAGATGCGTATTGCAGATAAAATACCTAGCCAGCATGGGACCATAAGCCAAACCCACTGCCAGTGAGTCGATGCTGCCGGATCACTAACCTCTCTAGGAAAGAGTAGAACTGCTCCCTGGGTTCCTGAGACTATAGGTCTTCAAGGGAGCACACAGCCTCATTCTTTCCCCCAGGAGTAGTGGGTGGGTTTGAACCATAGAGACTCGTAGTCAGTAAGAACTGGATACTGCGCCTGAACAGAATAAGACCATATGAGATTCTCTGAACAGAATGAAGAGATGAAAGCGAGTCTTGAATTGTCAGGGGGTTCCTTCTCACGGTTGGAACAAAGCACTTAAGGACTTTTGTCTGAAGAGAGAATGGCTTTTGAACTATTTTGTCCCTGTGCAACCTTTGCAATCCGGAAGTCAGGATGTACTTGCCCAGTGGTGTGAGCTTGAGGCAACACAAACTCTGTGCACCTGGACGGCTGGAAAAGGCCCTGACCTGAGTGCTCCCGGGCTCCTGGCTCTCCCTGGGAAGGGAAAGTCGCCTGTGTTCCGGACCATGAGGCGAAGGTAGAAAGAACCAAATGTGGGCCTCTCCAAGTCTGGGTCCTGTGTCTGTGCACAAGCCCCGCACCCTTGTGTCACCAAAAGAGATGCCCAAATACCATGCCAAAAAAAAAAAAAAGGTGAAGAATT
The DNA here is from genome assembly GCF_050624435.1 of Tenrec ecaudatus. NCBI lineage: Eukaryota > Metazoa > Chordata > Mammalia > Afrosoricida > Tenrecidae > Tenrec > Tenrec ecaudatus. The sequence continues at coordinate 14,703,566 of NC_134540.1, read as the reverse complement.
TACTCTCTTGTGAGCCACTCAGAACACATCCATTTCCGCTAAATCTCAGAGCAAAATTCTAGCTAGTTGCTGGTTTGGGTAATGTCGATGTGGTTGTTGGGACTTTGGGACGTGTGGGTTCTTCTGTCTGCACTTCCCTCTTTCCCTTCAACCTCGTCCACGTCACTCACAACCCTTGCAGCCATCAGAGCACCTGGCCTGCTCTTCATTTAGTTCCTGTTTGGGGGACAGGTCCCCAGAATGATTTCAGCTACTGAGCGCGAACTGGCTGACCACTCCCGACATCCTCACGTGTTGTTAGATGACTGAGTCTGTAGAAGGGAGTGAGATGGAGGGGCCATGTGCAAGCTCCCCACGCAGTGAAGAAGGCAGGGCAAACAGGCAGATAGTGCCAGAAACGCTCTCATTGACATCCTGTCAGCCTCACTGATCTCAAACATGGAAACCATTGTGGTGATGGTCCAGGACCAGGCAGGGGTTCATTCTCTTGTGCACAGAGTTGTTATGAGTCAGAACCAACTCCACAGCGCCATGACCACAACTCTTTACAGGAGTAGAAAACCTTATCTTTCTCCCATGGAGTGGCCGGTGGTTTCAATGTGCTGATCTCATGATTAGCAGCCTAACGTAGAAACAACTACACCGCCCCCCCGACCCCTCGAAAGAAACTAAGTAACTGCCAACTGAGTCGATGTCAACTCATAGGGACCATATAGTACAGGGTAGACCTGCCCCCACGAATTTCTGATTCTGTAACTCTTTATGAGAATGAATGGTTTTGAACTGCTGACCTTGGGGATCGCAGCCGAATTTGTAACCACTATACCACCAGGGCTCTTATTACTATACCGCCAATGCCTCTGTGACCATTTAAGAGTTGTTACAACATTAGGGAGATCTGGGAAATATCCAAAATCTTCATATAGGACACGAGGCAGAAGCTGCATTTCAAAAACAGGTATTAGGATCTAAAACAAAAACACCACTGAGTTGTTCTGCCTCAGGCGACGTCATGGGCCGAACACAACTGTGCTCCGTACCAGGTCGAATGGCCGAGTTGTGGAAGTTGATCAACAGGCCTTTCTTCCAAGAACTGCCAGCCTTTCCGTGGGCAGCCACGCAATCAAACCTCTGCACCACCCAGGGGCTAATAGAAGGAGGAGGATTCCAATAACTGGAAGAAACACAAGTACGAACTTGGGAAGGGACCTGCCCTTGATGTATCGGTGGGACTGTGACGGCTGCTCTAAGGGAGGAATGGAAGAAAAAGGGAACGTGGATGGGTCTGTCCCTCAAGGTCTTTACAGAAGTGTGGTCAGATCTGGGAGGAGGAGTTTCAATGTTGAGCTGTGGTCAAATTACAGGAAGAGCAATAGGATTATTACGAAAAGAACCATAGGGAAAGTGGAGTGCAGAAGGGGTGGGAGTGGACGAGAGTGGGGTAGGAGAGAGTGGCATGGGAGAGAGCTTCTGAAGGAGGTCATTGACATAGTCTTGGTCCTGGAGGGTAGAAACAGCATGGGTCGGTAGCAGAGGGAAGTTTCACTAGTGATGTGGCCTACTCTTAGTATAAATTTAGAGTATGTGGAAGGTGGTGAACTTCTACTCTTGGATCTGAATCCTGTATCTGGTTAGTTTGACCACCTGTCATATCACCTGCTGATCCCAGCTTACCTTGGATTTATTCAGCTCTGCATCCACCAGTCGGTGGAATATATATATGGATAGGTTGATACAGCCAGAAGGAATGCAACACCTAATTAGTCCACACAGCAGTACAGAGGGCTCAGTCCAACTCACTTTCATGGAACAGTTAATCTACTGAAAGTCCTTCAAATCACGTGGGCTGCCGGGGCCAAGGTCAAGGAAGCTGACAGCCAAGTTTTCCCTCAGGCAAGACAGGAAGAGTTGGCTTGTAAGCAGCAGAGAGCAGGTGGGTCAGCAACAGTCAGTAGCATGGGAGCTTAGCAAAGCAGGCCCGATTCTATCTGAAATTCAAGCAATGCATGGGGACAGGATTCACCTGCCTCAAGCTCAAGCAATGTATGTACCAGCAGCGTGGTGAAGCAGGTCTCAAAGGAGCCTGAAGCTCTAGCAATGATCCGTGAGGTGGCTAGGCCCACGGTAGTGTAGTACACAGGTTGAGGCAGAGAACTAGATAAAGCAGCACACTGGTCTGAACACCAGGGAGCAAGAGAGATAGGGGATGCACACTGTCTTAATTTATCTTGGTCACTCTCCAATCAAGCTGTGATCTGATCAAACCCTGCCCACAAGTTCCCATTGGCCTAGTTGGCACAGTAAACCTAACTATCACAGTACATGAGTCAGGAGAAGCCTATGGCTTACATCTGGACTGAACTTACCCAGTTCTACTAAGATGTCATTTCCTGATTTATATTTCTTTCTATATACATGCACATACAAGCATCCCTGGATTTGCTTCTCTAGGGAACCCAACCTCACACAACCTCCCACATGGAAGGCAAAAATTCTACCTGTGGATCAGAAAAAGAGGTCTTGCAACACTATAAGCTCTATGCCTTATCTCCCTACCATACAATTTTATAAAATCGGTTTTTATAATAGAAATGTGTACAAAAGGACTAAGGGAATTTGTTAAGGTCACATACCCCCTTAGAGGTGGAGCAGTGGACGTGGACTTTTAGTACTGAGCCTAGTGTGTCCGTCAAAACTGGCCGCCGTGTTTCCATAGTGGGGTCTTTCTCTGGGCAGCACAAGATTGGATGCAAAGAGAGAAGAAAATTACAGGAAACTATGGAAGAAAAGAAAAGGGAAATGGACGTATAAACATCAATCTTTTCCTTTATCATTTTCCAATAGCCTTTTATAGTATTTTAAGACATTTGGGAAGCAATTTTCTGTGCATGTAAAGTCTAATCAATATTTTGGGATTAAAACATTGTGGGAATCAATTTTGTGGGTGTGTGTCAAGTCTAATCAACTTATGCCTCCTTGTTTTAAATTAGCTTGAAGTTGTTCATGATAATATATATCTGATACCAAGCTGTTGATTTATATATGCATATACATATGCATTTTTGTTACCATATATACTCATGTATAAGCCAAGTTTTTCAGCACAAAAAATGTGTTGAAAAACTGGTGTTCGGCTTATACACGGGTCAGTGGTACCCCAGCAAGGTGTAACATCTCACTGCCCACCCCCTACCCCTCAGGTAACGGGACAAGCACCTCTTCTCTCACGGGTGATTGCCATTCCTCTGCTGTTCATTCAAAGCCCGGCTGATATTGCAGGGCTTTGAATGTTTGTTTACTCACATCTAACCAATCAGAGTCATCCTATGACGTGTATAGTTGAATAAGCCTTTTAAAGACCGTGTGCGAAGGATGTGGCATGAATGGATGTCATCTGGTCAAGCCCAACTAGCAAGAGGAGGAAATCTCATGAAGCCTGACTAAAGTTAATAGCAAAGTGGGTTCGAGATGCATGGGAAGATATTCCAAAAGACATGGTGCGACGTGCCTTCCAGAAATGTAGTATTAGTAATGCTATGGATGGCAGTGAAGACTGCACTTTATATGAAAATGACAGCAGTGATGGTGATGACAGTGATCTCAGTGAGGACAGCGTCTATGATGACTTCACACCAGTTGAAGCTCTGCATTGGGATACGGATGATGATGAGGAATCCAGTTTTGAAAGATTTTAACTACAATTTAGCTTGGTTGCTGATTGAGCTCAGGGAATAGTACACGTAAGGTACAATTGTTGATACCTTATTGTTTTCATTGAAGCTATTTTCCACTTACTGTGCTGGTTTAGTAATGTTAAATGACTTATCCTTTTACTTATGTTTTTCACTTAAAAATATTTAAATACATTACCCCACCGATGTCTCAATTTTTAGTAATTTTATTTTCATTTGTTTTGATTATTGAAACTCACCAATAGCTTCTGCATTTTCCACCTTAGGCTTATACTCGAGTCAATCAGTTTTTCTGGTTTCCCAGGTAATAATTAGGTACCTCGGCTTATACTCGGGTTGGCTTATATGAGTATGTATGGTAATTTCAGGTAGAATAAGTTGGTAACATCCTTCAATTTCTTTACCAATGGCTTTTGTAGTTGGTGTATAAATCTGACTAAGAGATAAATTAACTGGATTTCTTCATAGGTAGCTAGGTATTATCTTATCACAGACAGCATTGTGTTCTAAGATATTCCTTGAAAGTTCTTTTTGATGATAAATATAACCTCGTTCCTCTTAAATTTGTCATCCCCAGCACAGTAAATCAGGATCGTCCAGCTCAAAGTGGTCACTACTAGTCATTTTCAGTTCACTAATACCCAGGAAATTGATCTTCATATGTTCTGTTTCTTTTTAGAAGATTTTAATGATTTTTTGACAACTTAATTTTGATGAAAATACTGTGTCTGTCTGGGTAGACTAGAGAAACAAATCCATGGACACACATGTGTATAAGAAAGAGATTTATATACAAGAGCAATTGAACATTGAGAAAACATCCCAGCCCAGATCAAGTCCATAAGTCTGATATTAGCCCATATTTCTGATATAAATCTATAAAGTCATCTTCAGACTCATAAAACATATGCAATGATACCGAATGCAGAAGATCACAGGCCAGTGGGTAGAAAGTCTTTGGATCCAGTGTCATTGGGTCTCTCTGTGGCTTCTCCCGCTTCTGAGGTCTGGTTGTGTCCATGTGGCTTGTCTTCTGCAGTGTCTCCCAGAGAGTAGCAGAGAGAGTGTCTTCCGTCTCCAGGGAGGAAGTTCCAGATTTCCTAGAATTCTCAGGAGAAGGCTATGCCCACCCAGAAGTCTCATTGGCTATCTCCAGATTGACAGCCTAGACTCCACCCCTACACTCAATCCTTAAATTGACACCAGATTAGGTGACTGCCACAGACCACCCCTTATCATTTTAATACTTTCACATAACTCTTTAGCCATATATAATTTTCAAACAATAATAAAATCACACCTGTACCTAATAGGATAAAACTAAAAAGCATACAACTCAGTATTGCCACACTCATTTAAACATAACATTCTATAAGTGAACAAAACAAAAAACCACCTATGCCTAACAATTGCAGTTAAGTAACACCTATACCTTAATCCTATAAGCCTATGAATATATATTCCCCACCTATGAAAGTTTGTAAGTCAGCCACTTCATGCCTTTGTTCCCCCATTTTGGGTATCCAATGTCTATATTGTCCACTTACATCAACCCAGTGCTCTGAGGAAGCAATCATATTCTTTGACATGAAGAATCTTCATTCCAGTTGGAACCTTGTGAAATCTGCATCCATAAGCAAAGTTAAATCCAGGCAGGCCATCCACAAAGTCAACAGCAATATGCATCAGTTCACAGGCTCAAAACTCTCTTCATCTGATGGGGTTCTGGTCAACTCAAATGTAGGCTGCCTCACTGAGCTTCCACAGGGTACCCATTGGTCGCCTTGCCTTTAGACCATGCATGGCCTCATCACAAATTCTCTACAACCCTAGCCCCCTTGTGCTAGGTCATGAACTTCCGATCAGTGGACCCACTTGTCTTTTCCTCTAGTTCCTATGAACCAAGTGCACAGGTGTCAGTGGCCAGACTCAACCTGTCTCTTTATTGCTGCATTTCTCTCACTTCCATTCAACAAGTAGATCCAGGTGGTCACCCAGCAAGCATCTCAGCCTGCCCACAGGGTTATTTTAACGTCCAGTCCCAGAGAGGAATTTTCTTCATGGTTCCAGATTCCCTTCCCTCAACCCCCCCCCCCCCCACTTTCTGACAAAGACCACTAGAGTTCAAACTTCAAATCCAAAGAGTTCCTTTTTTTTTTTTTTACCAATCTTCAATCTGTCAAGTTTGCCCCCAGGCAAGTCTCTTGGAATGCAAATGTCCTAAGTATTCCAAAGTACTGGGTGGGGACAGTGACTAAGAAAGACCCTAGACGAATTGATGCATTAGGATGAAGGTGTTAGCACAGAAAAGTCACAGGATGGTGGACTGCCTGCCACAAGAAGACTCCCCTCTGCCTTAGAGCAAGGCCAGCCAGCATGTTCCTTAGGCATGAGGCTGAGACGGTAAGACTTCCTCTTACATCCTTGGGAGGTCCAACATACATGTCAGTAGAAAAGACCAGTCCCTTGAAATGACATCGTGCTTCATAAAATAGAAGGTCAGTGAGATGGATTGACAGGTGGCTGCCACAACGGACTCAAACATGGCAACAGTCGGGAGGATGGTGCGGCACCAGGTGGTGTTTCTCTCTGGTGTACAAAGGGTCCCGATGAGTCAGAACTACCTCAATAGCTCCGACCAACAACGTACAGAAACATCTTGTATTTCATTTTGGGGGTAATGGTGACTATCTTTGTGTGATAAACAACATGTAGGCTCAATGCAGGCCTGGCCATAAAGTTGGTTGTGACGAGGAAATGCCATTCTGTACACAAGTCACAGGGCCCATTAAGATGTTATCACCCTTGCCATTGTTTCAAAGTGTCTTGCTAAAAGGTGTGTAACCGGAATGGAATTGCAAAAGAGCCTTTTTGAGAGCATTCCCAGAAGTGATTTCCTGCTCATTAGCACCCACTTCCCTAACACCAACACACATGCCCTGTGCACACACACAATGTGAGCCCACACCACCTGCCTAGGCCTCCCTTGCAATTGTCACATCTCATAAACGAAGTCTATTGTGTTTCGGAGAAGGCACGGAAGACTAATGTTTCCACCAGGCTGCTCTCCCTAAGAGGTGAACAGTAACTTTAGAACATAAACTCTCCACGAGAGTCTTTCATTTCCCTGGGTAACTCCTTCCCGCTTTGGGTGAAGGAGGGTGCTGGTGGGGTAGTCTGGTAGATGGCACTGATACCTTCTGAATCCCAGGGCCTCTGGGCTCTGTGGCTTGTCTCTGTGTGCAACAATGATAGCTCAGAAACCTGGTGGCATAGTGGGTTACATGCTGGGCTGTTAACTAACTGCAAGGTTAGCAATTCGAAACCACCAGTTGCTCCTCTGGAGAAAGACAAGGCTTTCTGCTCTGATAAAGAGTTGACAGTCTTGGAAACTCACAGGGGCAGTTCTACCTGTCCTAGGGGGTCGTCGTGAGTCAGAATTGACTCGATGGCAGGGAGTTTGGTTTTTTGGTTTGATACCAACACCGAAACCAGTTGTTTGGAAGGGAAGGGGCAAAAGGATTAGGTGTGGAGCAAAGCTGCTGGCCCCGTGGCTTTTCAGGCTCAAACAAGGAAAGTCATTGTCAAGCTTCAGTCTTCCAGAGAGATTTCCTCTTCACGTTCAAAGCCACCAGCAGTGGAAATTGGCAAAAAGCCATGAATGGCAGGGGAACATGGTCAACATTAAATGGGAGTCATTGAACAAGGAAGGTGTTGGAAAATAAATTTGAGTTCCTAGCTCCCTCCCTCTTCCCTTTTGCTTTTCCTTCTCTTTTGGGTAGGGCGAACACGCGCAAACAAAGGGAAATCTGTTCTGTTATTCCTTCGTTTCTATCTAGTAGCTCATTATCTCAATCAGCATGTCACAGCTGAGTGCACTGATTTCTGCGGAAAATCCCAGCCAGATCTTGGAGCTTGTGATGAGCTGCAGGAGCTAATGGCCGCTGTTAAGTTTTTCTATCAGCACTTGAGATGGATTCTAAGCCTTTGATTGAGTACAAGATTCAGTAAAGATGTAGTATACAGAAATGATCATTTTCTTTCTTGGCGCTTGGGGATCTGGAATGGGGGAAAGGAAACCCGGGATCATCACACCACAGCAACCACTGGAGAGCCATTAAGGAACCATTTCATGGAGCTGGGATTACATCCCAGGACAGCACGTGCACACTGAAAACCGGGTACCCAAGGCTTTGGATTCCAGCATCTTCTGGTGAAAATGGGGAAGAAGCTGTGTAAAAAGGAGAAATTAATTCACAGAGCTCAGCCATCGTTAGTGCTGATAACATCGCCACATGATGTTAACCATTTTTGCTGTAGCGCAGGGCGGCATGCCTGCTAACAGACCCTTTTGTGGTTTGAACCTACCCAATGAGTTCCAGGGAGGAAAAGACCTGGCGATCGGCTCCTAGAGAGAGTACAGCCTACAGGAACCCTACCAGGGCCTGTCCACTCTGTTCCAGGGGTCAGCATGAGTTGAAATGAGCGTGAGGACTTTCAACAACAACAACAGAGATAACTAACTTAAAAGTTGGCAGTTCAAACCTACCCAGCAGCTCCTTGGAAGAGCATTCTGGGAACCTGCCTCCATAAAACTTACAGCCAAGAAAACTGCAGGGAGATCAGTTCTACTCAGTAGAACATGGGCCACCAGAGAAGATTCAATGGCAGGAGGGTTGGTATAATGTCATTATTATTACATATGATATAATCTATCATATTAATGGCTGCATACTATGCATCCTATCAATGTCCATGGAAATAGCCTTCGATAAATCTAATGATGCATTTCATCGGGCAAATATGAAGAACCAGCTGAATTTACCAACCAGTGTCATTGCCCAACCACACATATCTCCCCCCCACCCCACCTGACATTGAGAAACGATGTAACTTAAAGCCACATCGATCTCCAAATGGTCAAGTAGCAAATAATTTAAACAAAGCGGAGGTTGTCTCTTGACATAAGTACAAATAAAAGGAGATGTTTTAGAGACAGAAACCATCATTCTCTTGGGACCGCTAAGAAAACAAAAAGTTCCAGTTAACTTCATTATGTGGAGAAGTAGGCTTAGGAAATATTCTGATATTATGCTTTGAAATGGGGTACTAATGACTCGAACTCACTTGAATTTGTCTTCCTAATAATCAAGGGAGGTCAAAGAATTGAAACATTTCAATCATGGTATTAGTGAAGACCACTGAGTGACTGCCCAGAGGGATGGAAGTACATCCAGGATGCTCTGTGTTAGCACTGAGTGTTGCTTAGTAACGTCACAATGTCACCAATGTCTTATACAAATATGATGCCAAAGACTTCGTGGAGGTGACAAAAGACAAAGATGTCACTGGGGATTATGGAAAGGTGGACAATGGTTAACCGTATAATGCCAAGCGTGATGTTTTTGTAACATTTAATTAAATGTACATATTGATATATATAGATAACTATGAAAGTAAAGAATAAAAACAAAATTTTTCCTGAAATTAAAAATTCAGGCATTATAAGGTTAAGAAAACCCAAGAACTAAGAGACACTCCTGACTCATTGTTGGAAGGCAGAGGGAATGTACCATGATCTGCCAGAAGAAAGAGCCTGGATATTTTGGAGGAAATGCAGCTAAGAATTCCCTGGACACTGGACATGTCATCAGGATGAACCAATCACCGGCGAAAGACAGCATGCTGGATAAACTAGAGGGAGACCCTCAGCAAGAAGGATGGACCCTGTGGCTACAATCAACTCCAACAGCATGACCACAAGGGGGCACAGGACCGGGCAGTGTTCTGTTTTCCCAGAATCACTCTGGTCAGAACTGAATCCACTGAACCCATCAGCGATATGTAGTGTTCCAAATAAGTGAAGCTTATGACTACGATAAAATATGAGTTAATAAGCAGCAGCATGATTAAATCTGTTTAGATCAAGTAGAAACCATCAGTGCTACCTCAGTGCATGGCTGGAGCAGAAGCCCAGCACCTCATTAGTTAACAAGTAAGCTAAATATAGTCGTCAAACATTAACATCAGAAATTTATGATCAAGACTTTTCAAAAAAAATTGTAGCTGCAGGACTCCTGTTTCAAAGACATCTCACCTGAAGCTCAACCTAAGACACCGATGAAATAGAGAGCTGCAGGTTGGAGCTTTGCTGGAGATTCCTTATTATCCCCCCAACTCCTCTGTCTGCAGCTCCATCAACCAGCAGGACCCAGGCCGAGGTCCAAGGACTCTAGACAGACAGTACTCATTGGCCTTAAACATAGCAGGCTGACTTCTAATTTGCATTCCCTCGCGAATCCCACTAGCATCTGAGCAGAAAATTCTCTTTTTTGTATACTTCACAATCCAAATAAATAATTAGAGCTCACGGTACAGTTTCAGCAATTCCATGGAACATAGAAAGCAAATGAAATAGTGTTTCCAGACTTAGCAGAAAGGAAGAAGCTACTAGTTAAGAACTGGTAGAAAAAGTTGCAACTTGACAGCAAAGCCAAGGAAAGCTCATGACTCATAGATCCCAGTTGTGATAGAAGGAGTCTAGGGTTGCCTTAGGGGTTCGTGTACTTGGCTACTAACCAAAATATTTAAGTTCAAGTCCACCTTAAAGTATTGGTAATCTACTCTTGAAAACTGCCCACTGGAAACCTATAGACCTGTCTACTCTGACACGTGCAAAGTTGCCATTCAGAATGGATTCAACTCAGGGGCAACTGGTTTGCTATTGTGAATTAAGTTGCCATGTTGTTGTGTTTAGGGGCTAGTCAGTTCCAAATCACAGCTCCCTTAAGTACAACAGAACGAATCACTGGTCAGTCCTGCGCCATCTTCACAATTGCTCTTATGTTGGAGCCTATTGCAGCCACTGTGTCCGTCCATCTCATCTAGGACCTTCCACTACAGCAAGAAAAGATGAAAGTTGTCAAGGATTTCATCTTGCTTGGATCCACAGTCGGTGCTCTTGGAAGTAGTCGTCAGGAGATCCAAAGATGTGTTGCGTTGGGTAAATCTGCGGCCCAAGATCCCCTTTAAAGTGTTGAAGAGCAAAGACGTTACTTTGAGGACTAAGGTGCACCAGACCCAAGCAATGGCATTTTCAACCCTTTCATATGCAGGTGAAAGCTGAGCATTGAATAAGAAAGATTGAAGAAAATTGGATAAATTTGAACTATGTTGTTGGCCAAGAAAGAGTTGCCAAAGGAGATAGAAATGAAGTACAAGTTGGGAAATATCCTGTGTCAGCGGACAGAGTCACAAACTCTCCAGGTGTACTCAGTGGTGGTTTCTCTAGGCCTGGAGTCACATGAATATGCTAATTCATGTTGTCACCCTTTTCCCCCTATATAGAATAGTTAGTAATGTTTATGTTTAACTTTAGTCATTGAATAATATGAGATGACATAGTTGAAAATTTCTCGATTATGTAAAGTGTATGAATACTCACAACAGCTTTGTTTTATGAAAATTTTCTACTTTGACTTATACCATTATTAGCTCACAAAATTATTTGAAATGAAGCAGACTTTTAAAATGTTTCTCCTGCTTTTCCTTTAATTATTGCTTCATTCTCAAAAAAATCACCGATATAAATTCACAAATACTACTTGCCGTGTTATCAGAATTAAACGTAGAACAAGTTGATAGAAGTCGAGACTATAAAACACCAGCAGCAATGACAATAATAATATAGGATTGCAGCCTATGCCAAGGAAACCACATGATTTGAAGGGTCAGGTCAGTTGGGCAAGGAGGACAGCACCAACCTTGGAATGCTTTGGGAATCAGCAGTGAGTTGTAGGAATATTGATATATGAAAAAGCTGGACTTATTTAAAAAGTGGCATCCATTGCTATAACTAACTACAGGAATACTTGTATAAAAATACTAAATTTATGCTGAAATACTGCCCCCAAATTTTGAAGAGAGACATTTTTGTGTATCAACCACAGACACTTGCACGCAGAGGTCCCCTAGCACCACCACTGGGTACGCTTCCCATTGACACCCAGGGGACTGGATTCTGCAGCAGTTCAGCAGTCATTCTGGTGGAAAACCTAAACCTGACAAGGTAGAGGCAATTGCAAGTGTGTCATCCCAGTGGTGAATCCCGGAGGCCCTTTCTGCTTCCAGGTCTCAGGAAACCAGCAGCCAGGTAGGCGGCCTGTGAGGTGGAAGATAAAGAGTCTTCTCTTGACAGGCTGGATGACCTTGACCAGAGGCCACTGGTCCCCACACAGAGACCTTGATCTATGTCCAGTCACCCTCTGGTTCACTTCTTCTGAAAATCAGGCTCGAAAATCCTCATAGAAGAAAAATCTTCACATTGAAAAAGGCAGGACTCGAGTTTGAAAGGGCTTAATTTCAAATGCTAAGTAAAAAAAGAAGTAAAAGACGTGATTGTTTTTAAAAGCTATCTGCATCAAGACTCATCAATGAGAAACCTTAAGAACATGAAAAAAGAGAAAAACCTCTTACTTTAACCACCACCAACAAAACACATCAAATACAACACAAGTATTAAAGAGACAAAAGTGGAAAAATGGCTTCAAAATCAGGAGGAACAAATAAATTCTTTATTTGAGTTTCTCATACCCAGCCAAAAACAAAAAACAAAAAAACGAGGCCTGGAGGCGGTGCTGACTAAGTGTTGATGGATAACCTAAAGGTTGGCAGTTCAAACCCACCAGCTGCTAGATGGGAGAACACTGAGGCCATCTGCTCCCATAAAGATTTGCAGCCTCAGAAATCCAACACAGGGCCACCATGAGTCAGAATGTAATGGATGGCAGTGGGTGGGTACCTAGCAACCACTCAATTAAGTGTGAGGGCAGAACTTAAATATTTCTAAATGACGAAGGATATTTTAAATTTAATAGTGGAATGAGCCTAGAACACAGCCCTGCAGCCCTGCCCTTGCCCTCAGCCCTGCCCTTCCCCCCAGCTCTGCGTCTGGTCTGGTCACGTGCTTCCTGTTTCCAGGACTGACTGTGCTCCTGCCGTGAACACCCAAGGCCAAATGGCAGCAAGGAACCAGACTGCCCCGGAGGAAAGCAGCGTAGCTAATTTGACACGAAGGAGACATGAGAGATCTTGAAAAGATACCTCGAATGAGGTGATTCCGACCAGCAGCCCCAGACCGCGCACTGACACGAAGCCAGTGGGCTGTGCTTTTCAGGTAGGACCATTGGTCGCTGGATGTTTGACTGAATTTGGTTGAGAGTTAAAATAAGTCATTATGAAACGCCATGGGGTTATCATAATACTGATGATTATTAACACCATCACTACGCATAGATTTTAGGAGGGGAAAGAAAAAGCGCAAACACACTACAGTGCCGCCTGGATCTCCCAGAGCAGTTGCTGCAGTGCCCCAGCACCCTGTGATTTGCGAGCATGTTGTTTTCCACATTCGCAGTGATTTCAATAAAACTTTTGAAAAAGAGGACACAGCTCCCCTTGGGTAGATGTCTGTTGATAACAAAAGGAATAAATTAGGAATCTTACATAATGAGTCAGGTGGAGCCGACTTCTCCTCAACCCACAATTAGCCCCTGCCAGGGAACATACACCATGCACAGATTTTACAATTAGAATTTTGAGTTCTTTAGCTTGAGCCTTTGATCCTTGTTAAAGTGTTTGGGGGCCATAGTGGTGCTATACAGTATTGTCAAGGAGCCAGGGTGGGCTGTGAGTTATTCATTGGGGTGTTAACTACAGATTTGGCTGTTCAAAACCCACCAACTACTCTGATTGAGGAAAATGAGACTGTTTGCTCCCATAAATATTGATGATCTTCGAGCTGTCTATAACATAGGTTCCCAAACTTATTGGGCCTCCAACCCTGGACAGAAAAAAACATGCTGAATACCCCTCTGGCAACTAGGATCATTTGTATGATAGCCCATAATCCAGGATAACATATAGGTATATGTGTTTTCAGCCCCCCTAGATGTTTCCCACACCCACCCAGGGCAAGGTACCTCCACTATGGGAAACACTGCTCTATAGGGTCCCTATGAACTAGAATCATGTTGATGCTAGTTTTTTCTGTTTTACGGTGTTTAGAAGAGCCCTGTTGGTGGAGCGTGTCCATGCTCAATTGCTAACCAAAAGGTTAAATCTTTGAACACATCAGCCATGCTTTTGGAGAAAGATATGGCAGTCTACTTACATAAAGATTATCACTATTGTTTGAAGGAGCCATTGATATGGTACCAACTAATAGGACCCTATGTGGTATAATAAGTTACCTGTGAAGCTGCTAACCACAAAGTCAGTGGTTCAAAACCATCAGCTGCTCGGTTGGAGAAAAATGAGGCTTCCCAAAAAGAGTTCCAGTCTTGTAAACCCACAGGGACAATTCTACCCTGCCTTAGATGGTGGTCATGGGTTGACATTCACTAGACCAAGAGTTCTCAACCTGCGGGTCACAACCCCTTTGGGGGCTGAACGATCCTTTCACAGGGGTCAAAATGACAGTGATGAAGTGGCAATGAAAATAATGTTATGGTTGCGGGGGTCACCACCACATGAGGAACTGTATGAAAGGATCGCCACACGAGGATGGTTGAGAACCACTCCCCTAGAGAATGACAGTGAATGAGTGAGCGAGATGCGCAACAGAACAAAACACTGCCTTGCTCTATGCCTTTCTCATAATAGTTCCTCTGAGCCCATTGTTGCAGCCACTGGATCGATCCATTTCATTGAGTCTCACTCTTTTCCTCTGACCAACCCTTTACTTTCCCACGCCTCTCTCCAGGGACTGACAGCTCCTGATAACACATCCAAAGTACATTGTGATACATATCGTCTCAGTATCCTCACTTCTATGGAATCTTTTGACGTGTGCTCCAAGAATTCGTTTGCAGCAGCTTCGCCCAGTGTATCACATCCTTTGATTTCTTGGCTGCTGCTTTCACTGATATTGATTGTTTATCCAAGCAAAATGGAACATTCTAGCCATGTTCAGTATTTTCTTCATTTACCATGATCTTGCTGGTCAGTCCAGTTGTAGTGTGTTATCTTTATGTTGAGAGAGAATCCAGGCTTTTGAGCAGAAGGACATCAGCCAGGAGGAAAGCAACCATTAATCAACAACAGCAAACAATCTCACCCGTCACTGAGTTCATCTCAAACCATAAAGACCCTAATGGACAAAGCAGACCTGCCTCGGTGGGCTTCTGAGGCTACACATCTTTGTAAGAATAGAAAGCCTCATCGTTCTCCCTTGAGTCGTTGGTGAGTTTGAACTACTTACTTTGTGGTAGCCTCTCAATGAGCAACCCACGACACCACCAAGGCTCCTTTAAACAAAGGGAAAATCATTAAAAAGACAAGAATGAAAGAGGAGGACAAAATGTACCGCACGGGACTCTGAAACGTGCTCTGGAACTTAGAGAGAAAGCAAGCAAAGAAGTACGGAGGTGGGAAAAGATCAAAAGGGAAGATTTCAAAGGTTAGCCCAAGCAGGAAAGTGACAGTTTATACTGAAATGTATCAAGACTTGGAGTTAGAAAACCCAAGTGGGAAGATCGCACTACAATTTCTCAACCTGAAAAAAGTTGAAGAAAAAACTCAAACCTCATGTGACAATATTAAAGGATTCTATGAGACAAAATGTTGAGTAATGAAGAAGGCCTCCAAAGAAGATAGAGGGAAGATGTAGAAGCACCGTAAAAAAAAAAAAAGAACTAGTTACCATTCCCCAACTAACATTCCATCGTTTCAGAAGAAAGCTCCGATCAAGAAATCAATGAAGGAAGAAGTTCAAGCAGCACTGAAGGCATTGACAAGCCTCCAGGAATTGACAGAATGCCGATTCAAATGGTTCAACAAACAAGTTCACCGCTAGAAGGTCTCACTCCTCTCTGCCAAGAAATTCAGAAGCCAGTGACCTGACCAACCGATGAGGAGGCATGCCCATGCTCAGGAAACGTGGGCCAACAAAACATGCAACTTCTCAAGCAACAAGATCACACACAAGTATCATTCTGCTGAAGATAACTCAAAAGTCTGTTTCAGAAGTGCACCAACATGGAACTGTCAGGAAGTTAAGTCAGATTCAGAAAAGGATTTGGAAAGGGGGTTGCCATTGGTGATATCAAATGGGTCTCAGTTGGAGAAGAGGATACCAGGAAGACATTTACCTATGGTTGCTGTTGTTGTTTTAACTATGCAAAGGCATTCGATTGTGTGGATCATACAGATTATGCATAACATGGGAAGAATGGGAATTCCAGAACATTCAATTGTGCTCATGTAGAACTGGTAAACAGTTGGAGTCAGTCATTCAAAGAGGACAAGGGGATAGTATGAAGCTTAAAATCAAGAAATACATGCATCAGTGTTATATCCTTTCACCATGAGTATTAAATCTGTATGCTGAGCAAGTAATCCAAGAAACCAGACTACAAGGAGGAACATGAGTATCAAGTTTGGAGAAAGGTTCATTAACATCCCGTGATATACAGATGACACATTCTCAAGTAAATAAAACAAAAATCTTCACAACTGGACCAGTAAGCAACATCATATAAGTGGGCAAAAATATTGAAGGTATCAAGGATTTCATTTAACTTAAAATCCTAATAAATGTCCATGGAATCAGTATTCAAGAAATCAAACAATGTATTGAATTCAGAAAGCCTGTTACGAAAGACCTCCTTAAAGCGTTAAAAGCAAAGATAACACTTTGAAGATCAAAGTACACCTGACCCTAACCATGGCAATTTATTTTATTATTCATTAATCATTTTATTGGGGGCTCTTACAGATCTTATAACAATCCTTAATTCAGCTCTATCGAGCACATTTGGACATACCATATATACTCGAGTATAAGTCAACCCAAATATCAGCTAAGACACCTAATTTTACCAAAAAACCCGCATTAAAAACATGCTGAAAAACTCGGCTTATACACGATCATATACAGTATATTGCCATCATCATTTCCAAAACATTTTCTTTCTACTTGAGGCCTTGGTATCAGCTCCTCATTTTTCCCTCCCTCCCCCACTCTCCCACCCTTGTGAATGCTTGATCATTTTTATATTATTATTTCGTATCTTACACTGTCCGTTATCTCCCTTCACCTACATTTCTATTATTCATCCTGCTGGGGTGTGTGTGATATATCTGACCTTGTAATCAGTGCCCCCTTTCTTCCTCCACCCTCCCCCTACGCTCATGATATCTCAGTTCCCCCTCCCCCCCCACCCTGCCCCTTACCCTCATGGTATCGCTACTCCCACTGCTGTTCCTGAGGGGTTTATCTGCCCTGGATTCCATGTGTCCAAAGTTATTATCTGTACCAATGGATGTACTCTGGTCTAGCTGAATTTGTAAGGTAGAACTGGGGTCATGATATGGGTGGGGGTGGAGCAGAGACCATCCAAGAACTAAAGGAACATTGTGTATTTTGTCAGTGCTACACTGCACCCTGGCTGAATCATCCCTTGTGACCCTTCTGTGAAGAGAATGTCCAATTGTCTACAGATGGGCTTTGGGTCTCCACTCATCCCACCCCACCCCCATTTACATCAATATAATGTGTTTATTTTGGATCTTTTGGTACCTGATACCTGATCCTGTCAATACCTCATGATCACTCAGGCTGGTATGTTTCTTCCATGTGGGCTTTGTTGCTTCCCTGCTAGATGGCCGCTTGCTTAACTTCAAGCCTTTAAGACCCCCAAAGCTCTATTTTTTATAGTCAGCTACGTTCCGCTTTCTTCACCACATTGCTTGTGCACCCATTTTGTCTTCAGAAATTGTGTCAGGAAGGTGAGTATCAGAGTGCCAGCAAACCATGGTATTTTAAATCACTTCACACGCATGTGAAACTTAGACAATGAATAAAGAAGACCAAAGAATTGATGTTTTCAAATTACAACATTGGTAAAGAATATTAAATATAATCTAGACTCCCAGAAAAATGAACAATTTTGTCTTGGAAGAAGTATAGTTCAATGCTGCTTAGTCTCATGGAGGTTCAGAATGAATCTCATGTACTTTAGACATTATTAGGAGTGATCAGACCCTGGAGAAGGACATCGGGCCTGGTGAAGTAGAAGGTCACTGAAAAAGAGTAAGGGATGGGTTGACACCATGGCTGCAACAATGGACTCAAACTTGGCCACAGTGGTGAGGATGGCACAGGACGAGGTGTTTTATTGTACTTGGACGGGGTAACTATGAGTCAGACCTGCCTTGATGGCACCTGACAACACTTTCCTGCCATTGAGTCAATTCTGACTCATAGCAACCCTACAGGACAGGGTAGACCTGCCCCTATTTCTGAGACTGTAACTTTGTATGGGAGTCAAAGCCTTGCCTTTCTCCTGAGAAGCTGCTGGTGGATTTGAATTGCTTATCTTGCAGTCAGTCGCCCAATGAGTAACCACTACGCCACCAGAGCTCCTGAACAGTCACACTCTTTAAATACTTGTTGAAAATAAAATATTAAACAGCCAAAATGTGAAAACTCATGAAACGAATGTAAAGGAAGAGAATGCATTCATAAAGATAGTTTTAAAATCCAATGTCTTCATATTCATATAAAATATTTCTCGGAAAATTCACATAGGATGTCATTGATTTGGCATCTAATAAGTAAGCTTTAAACATTCATTTTATTCCATTACACCTGGCCTTTATATTTCTGATACCTAATATTTTCATCACATTTTAAATTTCTGAAGTATCCTGCAATAACTGATACTCAAATTAAATTCAGCAAACATTTGTGAAGATCCTCTTTATATGACCGGTGCATTTGCCCTGTGAGATTTGATGTCATAATTATCACAGCTCTGTTCTCATCAAATAAAGTTCTCTGGTCTTTACAATATGCACCCTTTCAACTGGAACAGAAGCACATTTTCATTGCCTGAGAGGGAAACATTAGAGATTTACTGTAGATTATTTTTTCCTCACATAATCTTGATTTCTTCTTATTCCTGCTCAACTTTACTTACTCATCTAGGATAGTCATAGAATCACAACATTACGTCATAAAATTAATCTCACCTTCTTCCTCCTGGCATAAATGACTTCACGTAACAATGCTCATATAGATATAGATGATACAGAAACAGATATAGATAAGATATAGATATAAACATAGAGATATAGGTACAGGTATAAGGATTGATAAATAATATATTTAGGGGTTATTCTTTCAGAAATGTGTAGTTCGAACATCATCTTACAAAAATTAATATTTGAAGACATCCTAATTCTCATGTTACAGATCTAGAATTAAATAAAGGTCAATCATTTGGATTCCTAAGCTGGACAATCTGTGAGGGAAGAATCAAATTTGTGCGAGTTGTAGTTGTTGTTAGGCGTCATCAAGGCATTTCGGGCCCCTGGCAACCCGATGTACAACAGAACAAAATACTGCCGGGCCCCGCACTACGGTCACAACTGGTAAGTTTGTGTCCATTATTGCAACCACCACGTCAACCCCTTAGGACGGATCTTCCCTTTTTGTCCCACCAGTCCTCCACTGAGGAAGATGTCCTTTCCCAGGCACTGGTCTCTCCTGACAACATGTCCACCGTATGTGCCAAGTCTCACCATCACTGCTTCTGAGAAGTCCCTTGGGTGCACTTCCTCCAAGAGTTGTTTGCTCTCCGGTTAGGCCATGGTGCTTTCGATGCTCTTGGCCAACACCACCATTCAAACCCATCAGTGCCTCTGTGGTCTTCCTTACTCATCCTCCCACTTTCACAGGCCGATGTGAAAGTCGATGGGAAGTCCCAGGGCGTCAGTCAGGTGCCCCTTAGTGCTCCAGGTGACATCCTTGCTCGTCAGCACTTTAAAGCAAGCGGTTCTTGTGCAAGAGATGTGCCCGATGCAGTCCACTGCTTAATCTTTGGGCAGCTGCTTCCATGCACATTCGCACTGGTTGCAGATCTAAGCACAATGAGAATATTGCAATAGAACTGAAATTAAACTTTACACGAAGCTCAAATGGACGGATTGTGAGCAGCTTTCTGAAGTGACTGATTTTTTATTAGCACACGATTTGTTTTTTAAGATGAATGGCATTTTTTCCAGAGACCAATGTCATTGGCAACAAAACTTTATACCATGACTCCATTGACTATTCCACTTTGAAGGCCCTCGCAAAAGTGATTTTTAATGTATAAATTTAATAGCACTATTTTCAATAGTGTGTAGTTAGAATTCCATTACACCAAGCTCCATGGGATTTGTTAATTAAATAGCTGTATGGGTTTTTGCTATAGTGAATATTAAATGTGGGCAGCAAATTCCCAGGCAGCAATGATGGGAGAGAAAACAGAGCAGATACATGGTAGTGTTCAAACAAATGAATGACAAGACAAATGGCAACATCAGCGATGCTATGTTTTCTTAACAGCTACCATTTACTGACCATTTAATACATATCCCGCTCTCTACTAAGCTTTCCTCATGTATTACTTGACTTTTCTCCCCTGGTCTCTTCACAATTTTGATTAATTAGAAATTCTAGCATTTGGGCTAGTTTGGATAAATAAATCAAACCGATTTCCTGAATACGCTGTTTTTGGAGTTAGTGGTGAGAATCAAGCGGGAAGAGTTAGAGGAGATAAACTCTAGTTTACATCTGTCGCGTGCGTGTTGAGCTCAAAGTCTTACTCTTCCATGTGGTTTCTAGATCTCGTGTGGTGGTTAGTTTCTATGCCAACTTGTGCCTGGAGGGAAGGGTCGAGGTGGAGTCCAAACTGACAATGCCTCTTGGGGGTCTGGTCTTTGTATAAGAGAGACGCTGGGAAGCAGTCTCCTGCCCTTCCCTTTCCTACTCCTCAGATGCCGTGTCTGCCTCCACACAAGGCTGCCAACTGTGGGAACTGTCAGCAAGCTACCAAGCTCCCATCCACCTTGGCTCCACGTGACAGCACGCACCCACCTGTGTCTCCCTTCATCCATTTCACCTTTCTGCATTGTCAGCCTGCAGCTACGTGAATCTGAGGGGCTGCAGCTAGTATCGGGCCCATGCACGAACGTTGGCCTGAGCTAGGTGGTTTTTCTTGATATAAAATTACTTCTTGATATCAAGTCCTTTCTTTTATATATGAGCATCACTGGTTTTGTTTCTCTAGCCAACCCCACCAAACACATTTCTCTACGTATTTTTATACACCGGGTAAATCCCTGTGCTTTCCCCAGAGGCTGCCACTGACCACTCAAGAAAGAAGGGAAACGCTTACCTGGAGCTGTCTGATTTGGGAGATGCAGCCATCGTACTTTCCAGAAGCATTTCTAGATCTAACACACTGGCGTTGTTGTCACCTTTAAGTTGGCTTCCGCTTGTGGCAACCCAATATTCAACAGAAAGCAAGGCTGCCCAGCCCTGTGCCCTCCTTACCATTGCTGGCACGCCTGTCAAGGTAGCTATCGAGCCAATCAACCCATCTCTGAGCATCTCCTCCATCCTTGATGACGCTTAGTTTGACCAAACCTGATGTTCTCCCCCAGCACTTGATCCCTCCTGATGCTATGTTCTGAAGGACTTCACTGGCTCATCTTTGGAAGTAGACCAGTAGTCCTTTCTTCCTAATCTCTCAGCCTGAAAGCTCTGCTGAAACTTATCCCCCTGGAACTTGAAATAGTAGTCCGCATCATAGCAACAAGCAAAGCACCACAGGACAACAAACCCACAAGTCACGGAGAGTTCACTGGGAAAGGCAAAGCACAACCCAGGGAAAGAATGTGGGTGAACTACACATACGCTTATTTTCAAATCTTCCTCCATCAGAGGAAAATACTTACTAAATTTATGTGCGAGGTTTTAGGGAAAAGGAAATCCATTTTTGTCAACGATGCCTTTCACCTGGCCCACCGCACCCTTTCTGAATGCTTTCTAGTCAGTGACTTGGGTGGCCTTACAAAACAGCTACCTAAAGAAAAGACTCACAAGCCCATGGCGTGTTCATCCTTGTCTCATCCGAAGCAGTGTTTCTTTTTTCTTTTTAAATCATTTTATTGGGGCTTATACAGCTCTTATCACATCCATCCATACATCAATTGTGTAAAGCACATCTGTACATTCATTCCTCTCATCATTCTCAAAACATTTGCTCTCCACTTAAGCCCCTGGCATCAGCTCCTCATTTTTTCTCCTCCCTCTCCGCTCCCCCGCCCCTCATGAACCCTTATTTATAAATTATTATGTTGTCATATCTTACACTGTCCTACCAAACAGTGTTACTGGTTTTTTAACCTACAACACCGCATTATTTTTGCAGTGCCTAACTAGACTGATATCACAACTATGAAGGGCAATCATACCCACTATCACTTAAATCTAAGACAGGGATCAGGAGAAAATGGTTACAATAATCATAAATTAAAGTATTAAAAATAGCCTCTCAGAATAGGCTGCTGAGATTTGCATCACAGCAGATGATGCTGGGTATTTTGAACCTCTAGGTTCCTCCACCATCCAATGAATTAAAATGCTGCAAAGTGGCTGAATAAGAGTAGAATAAGCTTATCTAGTTGCAGAATGATAACAAAGAACTTAATCCTTTTATGCTGCTAACGCCAAGCCACTACTTCACCACGTCTTGCTAATAGAGTGAGTTGATAGTTCAGTACAACTTTAGCTATTGTGCCAAGGTTACCATGTTCTATTGAGATTGTCTCAAACACCAAAAAACTAAATATGTTTACCCTCAAGACCCAAAGGAGGTGACTTTTGTTCCCTCTTGCCTTTGAATCAAGACCTGAAGCAGAGGGGACGCTCACAGAGGAAACGTCCCTCTCTAATGCACCACGTTGCTCTCTAGGCCTTATGTCAAGTCACAGAATTCCAGCTTCAAACGCGACCTTGAGGGAGTCAGCTGATTCATGTCCATACTGAGTGATGGAATTTCCATGACTTCTCAATTCACTCAACTTCAAGTTCTCTTGAAGTTTTACAAAGATCTCCTCTTCCTCCCTCCTTTCTCCTCTCCTTCCTTCCCTCAGAAACTAAACTTCAGGCATCCACTGCCCACCAGCTAAGGAACCATAGTGGCCATGGCACCAAGGCAGCAGGGGCTGGAGAAGGCGACGTGTGTTCATGGATACAATCTTCCTTCCTGGGTGCCCTGTTCACTGTCTCTTACTGTCATGAAGCAAGGGGCGGGGGGTGGGGAATCACATAACAGAAGGACACTTGAGTCAAAGTTTCCCCACACAAACCACCACAGATGTCTCCTTCAGTCTCCATACCTTAACCTTCCACAATGGTCCATGTGCAAGAGTTGTTTCCTAGGCCAAGCGCCTCCTTTTGCTTGGGGTTGGAGTCGAGCCTTCACGTGTATCGGAGGTGGGGCAGGGGCATGGCATCTGGTAGGATTCCAAAGAGTGGATAATAGGCCAGTTGGTTCCATCTTGGTGACCAAACTGAAGCTTAGAGATTCTAAAGGAACAGACAAAGCAAAAGAAAACAGGCAAGAAAAGAACCTAAGACATCTTCTGGAAGAAGCCTTTGTTTGACTGTGGACTACCTGTGAAAGGTTGGAAGCAATTAAATGGCTAACTGGCCAGCACAGATATGCCTCGACAAAACCAGGTCTTTTTAACTCAGTGTGGTGCGGCCACAAACCATTGCAAGCTTGGTGGCTTAAAACAATACAAATTATTTCTCTTGCTCTTACAGAAGAACAAACTCAGCCTCATTTGGCTTCATCAAGGTGTCCACATGACCTTCTGGAAGCTTCGGTGAGAATGGACTTCCTTGCCTTGACTTCCCTCCTGGAAGTCTCTGGTAGTCTTGGCCCAGCCCCCCCCTCCCACTTCTGCTTCCGTCACCACTTCTCCGACTTCCCCTTTTAACTTCCATGTCCCCTCTCCAAGCGCTGGATCATCCCCTCTCAGGAGCCTTAGTTTCATCACTCGCACAGAGTCCCCTTTGCCAGATTAGGTGATAATCAGCGGTCCTCTGATTCAGCAGGCTATATTTGGGGGTGGTAGACAAGATTCAACCTACCACACTCAGCCAGATCAACCGGACTGCGGAGGAAGTTCTTTTGCTCAATCTCGAACGATAGAGGCAAGTAGGCTTGAAGACGGCTGGTGCTTGGAGTCTGTGCTTTGTAAGGTTCGCTCTAGAATGTTTTGGTCGTCAGGTGGCCTCAGATGCAGGCTCTTTTTCTTCCCTTTCTCTCCTCTCTCCCCTTTCCCTCCTTCCTCCTTGTGTCTTATTTTTTTCTGATGCTTTCTCAAAATTCCACCATTTTACTTATATAAAATGTACATAACATATAATTCAATGTTTTCAATATACTGAAAAGAGCCATACAGCCGTCATCACAGTCAATGCTAGATGTTGTTCTTTAAACTTGTCTCCATATTCTTAGCTCGCCATTTCCCCTCCAACCTCCCCTATCATACCCCGAAGGAGCTATTGATCTAGTTGCAGTCTCGATAGATTTACCTCTCCTGTACTTCATACAGAGAAAATCAGATTTAAAAAAAACTCAACCAAATGAAGCCCAGAAAGGCTTCAATCCTAAAGAAAACAGATAACAATAAATATTAGAAGAAGTTAAAAATGGGTCATTAGGGAAAACAAAGGGGAAATGTTGAATACTGCTGGTTCTTGGAGGTTATTTTTTTTATGTATCAATATAGGAGTTTTTGTTACCTGGTAAACTGAGATGCAGGTTATATTTCTCCCCCTGCTCCCTCTCCTCCTTTCTCCTTGCCATTTTTTTTCCTATGTTAGGATCCCAACTCCAGTGAAATTTGGTTTACGTTCTTGCTCCAGAGCTTGAGCTTGACCAAGTCTCTCTAATCGTCATGTCGTGCCTGTAATTATTCCCAGTGGTATGGCTAGTCGACTGAGCTATTTCCCCTCCTTACTGCCTTCCCTCCCCTCGTTAAACTGTCTCAGGGTGACACAAACTAGCCACCCTTGGCTGGGAACCAATAAGTTGGCAGTTTGAACCCACTCCTCGATGCTTTCAGAGAAAGGCTGGGTTCTGCTCTGCACGACACGGGGTCCCTGCCAGTCAGACTGACTCAATGGCGATGGGTTTGATTAGGGATACCCCCCATTTAAACCTTGTACGTTTTTTTTAATCGAATGTTACGCCTTAGTGCCAGCTACGGGTTTCACTGTTGGAAATTATTTAAAACCCTCAATGAACCCATTTAATAAGATGGCACTGAATTTTTATCTCGATCACATTTCCTGTGAAATAAATATAGAGCCCTCAATTTTCAATCTTCACAAATTTCCAATCAGGACAGTGATTTTGATTTCAACAGTCTTACGCATCTTTCAATGCAGAGAAATGATTTAAGAGAACATGTGCTCATCCTGCTTCATGCATCTCACCGTTTTATATAGTGCGTGTGTGCTATTAGCATTTGTTAATTCCCCCCCCCCCCCGCCACACACACACCAGAGCAGTACATTTTAAGGGAAATAAAACTCATTTTTTAATACACACTCACCCATACTGGATTGGCCACATAATTAGCAACCAAGTTATTTTGATTAATCGATTAGTCTTTTCTTAAGTACACATATGGTTCTATTTCATTCCTTTATACAAATTTGGGTATGTTTCAACTTAAACAAATTATATGGATATGGAGATTTGGATTTTCTGAAGACAGAAACGTTAGGATGAGAGTACTTGCCTTCCAAAAGGAGGCACGGGAAGATTCCTGTTTGTGAGAAACAGCTGTCACACAAAGCGTGTGTGTGTGCGCGCACATGTGTGTGCGTGTGCGCGTGTGTGCGTGTGCAAATTGCACAGCAATATGGAGTGTGCAGGTGAAGTGTGCTCATGCCTGACTGAATGTGCGTCCTTCATCTTCAGCCCTCTAGTAATTTCTTTTTAATTTTAAGAAGCTGATGTATTGCTTTATTATGCTGTGATTCAGTTCTCACCTCTGATTCTGGTTGATAACATCCCTATAATTTAACAATCCCCCATCTTCAGCGCTCACTCCAGGCCCGTTTAATTTTGACTCAGCGTTTGTGTAGCTCACACATCACAGTGGACCGGCCACAGTGCGCAGCCCCGTGCAGAATCAGAAGGTTGCCAGCATCTTAGAGGCCCTGTCCTTCCCCCCAAGCTTATCACGCTCCTGACTACAGGCACCGCTTACTGATCCGTCTCGCTTGCCGTGGAGCTAATTTTCTACTACCCTGTGCTTGTTCATGATGTCCACTTTGAACAAGCTTCAGGGATCTTTATTTTGTTGTTACCCATCCCCTCTCAAAACAATTCCTGGGGATATATTTTCTTTCTTCTCTTTAAAGGATGAGTTTAATGAAACAGTTCATTATCTCAGTAATGTCACACTCATCATTAAATCGGTCTTTCTTCTTGCTCACTAATGGGCCTCCCAGGTTTGCTTCGCTCTCTCCATTCACTCTCTTTCACAGACCCCATCAGAGCCCCCCCAGGCCCTCACCAGCACCCTTCAGTGAAGCCTGTCCTTTGCTGCCCCTGGACGGTTCTCAGGTGGCTCCAGACTGAGGTCACCTCCCTGCACACTCTCAGAAGCGGCGCCAAGCCTTTGATACATTGAAGGTGAAATCCGCCAAGCTCCTCTGGGAGACGCAGGCCACCGTGGCCCTTTTCTTTCCAGAGAGAAAGAAGACTCCCGCGTGTATTAATTACAGAGTGTAGCTTAGATTTTTAAAGATTCTTGGGGCACTTACAAACATGTAATCGCTCTCATTTCACTTTGCTGGTCTGTTTTCCTTTTACATTAAACAACAACAAAAAAAAAAATCTAGGAGGGAGCTGGGCCCTGTTCTGAGCTAGGTGTTCGGCCATTGTCACTGGGCCATACTCAGGGAGTTTGTAGTCACAGTGCTTCCGCTTCCTCCCTCTGCAACCGTCCTCTACGTTCTAGGTCCTCCCGGTGCAGAGAGGGATCGAGGCTTTGGCTCGACTCTATCACCTGCTTCCATCATCAGTGTTTCTCTGACTCCAGGACCGTTGGGTGATGGATAATTTGCCGGCTTCCCAGAAGAAGCCTGGAATAGCTCCCTGCGGAAATATTTTGAGTACTTGAAAGAATTCGAAGAATTGAACAGGCTAAGTCCATCTCGCATTCCTGAAACGCTCAAACCCTAGGGACACGGAATATTGTGCAGGAGAAAGCTCTTGACTGGAAGACAGGAAACATGTGTTCTTATCAGAGGAAGGCCGCTTGCTGGCTGCAGGCTCGTTGGCCCATCCACGCTGGGCATTCCTTCATCTGCTTGATTGGGCTCCGGGGATGAAGGATGGGGGAAGCACCTAGATGTGCGAGGACCCAGCAGTCTGTCAGGCACATGTGTGGCTTGAATAACCATATTTTCATGAGGTAAAATACAGGAAGTCAAAGGACTCAAAAGTTTTTTGAGTTGAAAAGACACACAGAGAAGCGATTGAAAAAAACGTTGTCTGTAAACCTGTGCCCCCACCCCCAGAGCACCCCCGCCAAATTCTGAAACCACTGAACAAGAAGATCTTCGAGGTCCTGGACTTCTGAGAATGTGTGATAGACAAGATTTTTAGGTTCCTTGAGGGTCGGACCAGCCATTCTCCTTTCCTGTGGCCCGACCTCCACGGACTCCTCTCTACAGTCATCCGTCTCCACCCAGGATTTCTGGACCTTCTGCTCCTCCAGGTTTCCTCACAAAACTAAATAAGCTCTGCTACTCAGTAAGAAGACAAGCAAACACAAAAGAGAAAGAAGTCCAAGTCCTCTCAGCAGGAAATGCTGCTGATCTGAGCCTGGGCACATCTGTCCTTTTGGTCAGAATGGGTGGGAACGTTTTGCCTATTCACCGAGTTGGGCAAGCTAGTTCCTCGCCTGGAGTTGGAGCCCTGAACCCGATGTTACCATTTTCTTCCTATCTTCTTGGCCTACAACCAGCTCCGTGGATGAGCTTCCTATTGTAGGTGGACCAGGAGCCTCTGAGGGCATTTGCTTTGCTTCAAGAACTTTCCATTTGTTTCAATGTCTTCCATGGCAGTAGGTTAGGGCTGGACTATGGAGCAGGTGAAGCAGAAGGTCAGTGGAAATGAGCTGGCAAGGTCAAAGGTCCGTGAGATTGGGTCATGGCTGCAAAGGCAGGAGGGGATGAAATGCACTGACGTAATAGCTTGGTAAAGTAGAGGGGCAGAGAGAAAGAAGGGGGCTCTCAAGGAGATGGATGCACCCAGTGGCTGCTACATTGGGCTCAAGCACAGAGACCATTGTGTGGGTGACTCAGGACCAGGCAGCGTTTTGTTCTGATGTGCATGGGGTCGCTACGGGCCAAAAACGACTGGAAGACCCCTAACGGCATCAACAGTCACAATAAATGGCTTCCTTCTTTTTAAAGGATGAGTTTAACGATACAGTTCATTATCTCAATAATGTCACACTCATCATTAAATCGGCGAGGATGCCGTAGAACTGGGCGATGATTCATTCTGGATCAGGTCAGAGCGGACTCAGTACCAACTAACAATGGGCAGGAGCCACAGAGAAAAACCTTCCAGACAGAAAGAGCCCGAAATAGCAGCCCCGTGAGTGAATACAACTCAGGCGCTGCACCCACCTGTCCTTCTGAGGAGGCTCACTCGGTTGCTCTCATGCTGAACATCCTTCAGTAGAGCTTCCAGGCAAAGAGAGGTGAGGAAGAAAGGACTGGTGATCCACTTCTGAAAATTAACCAGTAGAAACCCTATGGATCCCAACAGTTCAATCCAAGGGCAGTGGTTCCGGACTGGGCAGCATTTTGTTTCCTCGGGCATGGTGGCAGGTATCAGGGGTGACTGACTGCAGCTCAGAGCCACAAGACAAGGGACAGGTTTGACCAAGGCCACACAACAGCCCTTGCTTTCTGTTCTCATGCCAGGCTTGCCGAGGGCCCGCAGAAGGACCGTGGTTTGGTAGGGGTGCCACTTGTGAAGCACAGGCAGGGATGGCCTTATTACCACCAGAGGCGAAACCAGGAGGGGAGAGAAGCAGAGTACGGAGAGCAAGCTTGGAAATGATCAGAGACGAAACTTGATCGAGTATCACGCTCAAAGACGTTAAAGGAGATGGCCTCAAGCATCTTTCGCCACTTGGTCTCAAAAGAAGTTGGTCTCAGAACAAGGAGTGGCTCTCAGCAGGCAGCTTTCCAGTGACCTTTTTCTCTGCCAGGAGGAAGTATTGTGGAGGAACAATGCAGTCTCCACAGGTCCCAGGAATGCAGGTAGAGTCCAGCTGGTGTGTGGCTGTGGTGACAAAGTGTGTGTGTGTGGTGGGGGGGGGAGAATGGGGGGTAGAACAGGAACAGGGTCCGATTAAGGGGTCAGCCCAGTTAGTTATGAGGCCTTTTCCTGTCCCTAAAATGGCTTACGTTGTCATGGAAAAAGGAAACTTATAATTACAATGGTAAAGAATTAACTTGCATGAATAGGGAGTAATTGGAGCGCAGTGAGCCGAGAGAAGGTCAAGCTTTCTTAGGGAGAGAGAGAGGGAGAAAGGGGCGGGGCGGGAGAGCAAGAGGGAGGAGAGAGAGAAACATGGAAAATGGACGTTTTTTTCCTAACAAGCGTCCACAATAGCATCCTTCCTTGACAGGCTGAGCAGCGAGGTTCCTCTAACTCTCAGGAGCACTCTGGTCAAAGCCCTGGAAGGACAGCGCCGGCTGGGCTGTGACTCCCGCAGGAAGTGGTGGGCTGAGAGCAGAGCGACAGGCTTCCTGTACAGCAGAAATTGGCCCAGTGTGCACAAAATGTTCTCATCCGATAACGAACTGGAAGTGTGACTGTGTGCTGAAATATTAGAAATAATGAGTCTCTGCTTTACCCTTCCCTCCTTTTTCTCTCTCGGAGGGTCCTTGATCTTTGACAAGCTAACTGGGCTCTTGGGTTTTTTGATTTGGGTTCCTCCCCCCAAGCCCTTACCTTGTCACATGGCTTTGATTAGAAAGGACAGATGCAACCCAGAACTAGGAACGGATGTCCCTAGTTCGTCCCTCATCTTCTTGCTGATTAGCACGCTGAATTGTTCATCTTCCTGTTGCAAGCTTATATTAGGGAAGTATACGGATGTGTGTCTCCATGTTAACTACAATGCTCTCTCGCTTTCTTTGATTTTGTTCAGAACATAAAAAGTTTTATGGCATACACTTCACTAAGAGTTCAGAGCCCACTGGGCTCTTTGCTGCCTGTCCAGCTAGGCATGCGTTCTGTTTCTTTACTTTTCCAATAGCATTTAAAGTGAGTTACAGATGCACACATTTGTCTGCGGATAGAACTGCCCCCGTGTGTTTCGAGACTATCTCTTTTCGGGAGTAGAAAGCCCTGACTTTCTCCCTAGTAGTGGTGGGCTGTTTCCAACCACTGACCTTGAGGTTAGCAGCCAAACACATGTGCCAACAGGCACTGGATGTCCGGTCTTGGTTCGCCATCTAACTAGTAACTGTGTGACCTTGGACGTTTCACCGGATGTATCTGGTGCTCCTTCTCTCATCTCTAAAAGGTCAAGGTTGGATCCGGTCATCTCCTGGGGTCATTCTAAAACCGAGCGATCATCTTTGTGAGCTATGTTGGGGCCAACTTTAAGAAATAAACTGAAAAGGGGCACCTGACCCTCTGATAGAAAATGAAAACATGAGATTTTTTTAAAGACTGAGCAATAACGTTATCCTGATGTATCACCCCTCCCCATTTTATTTATGACTTAATGGCAGGAGAGATACCGATGACAAAACACATGAGAAATGTTCGCTGAAGAATATATCCCTTGACCTGCCTACAGGGTACAGAATTGATCAAATCAAGTCTCAGTTCACTCCATTACTTACACCTTTATGCTTTAGAGCAAATCCCTTAACCCTTGTAAGCATATGCCCCCAAACCCAATAGATTGGCATCTATTCCATCTCATAGCAACCCCATCTAGGGTTTCTCAGGCTGCACATCTTTATGGGGGCAGACAGCCTAATCTTTCTTCAGAGCGTGCTAGTGGATTCAAACTGCTGACCTTGCAGTTAGCCCCACTAGGACTCCCATTTCTGAGCCCAAGTCTCCTCAAATGCCAAATGGTACTAGTATCTGGATGTCATCGTTTGCGGGGGGAGGGGGGAATCAAATAATACGTTGTGCATGAGAATGATTTACGTTTGTAGAGCACTTTGAAACGTTCCTACAGAAGGGGGTGAAAAGAGTGTCGAAGGTGACATAGTCTGCCCAAAGAGCACCCAATCTGTCTCTCGGAGGAAGTACAGCCAGAAGGCTCCTCAGCGGCAAAGACTGGCGAGGCTTTGTCTCGCATACTTTGGGCAGGTTGTCGGGAGACACCAGCCCCTGAAGAAGGACTGGTAAAGCCGAGGGGCAGCGTAAAAAAAGGAAAGCCTTTGACAAGACAGATTGACAAGAGAGTGGCTGAAACAATAGGCTCAAATATCAGAACATTTATGGAGATAGTGCATAACTGGGCGATGCTTTGTTCTGCTGTGCACAGGGACAGGGTGAGTGAGAACAGACCCACGGCCCCTAACCACAACAAAGAAAGGAGATGTCTGTTACCCTGACCTCAGTGTTTACTGGGCACCTTCCCATACTGCAGTGTTTTCAGTCGCCATTGTGGTGGCTTTGTCTAATGATGACCTCTTGTCCCACAGGAAAAAAATGTTGCTAAATCCTGCTTCCCGCTCAAAATTATTCATAAGCTCTGGTCCATTTCCATGACTACTGTGTATTTCCAACATCAGGGGTGCTTCTCCCAGTATCTGGAGTGGACCCTATTTTGTTGTAATACACTACATTTACAGTGGCTGGTTTGTGGAAGTAGGCCACCAAGACTTTCTTCCTAATTGATCTTAGTCTGCCAGCTCTGCTGAAATCTGTGCACCGGGGGTGGGCCTGCTGGTGTTTGAAATACCGAGGACATACCTTGCAGTATGGGAGCAACATGCAAGGCACAGCACTGCACAGCACACTGGCAGGTAGGTGGTGGCCATCCTACAATAGGCCATTTATTTTACCTTCAGTTACAGCTGACTCATACAACTTGAACTGCAAGAAACCTATTCTGCCGTGGAACTAAATGGAAACAAGGAATGAACACACCCATGTAATTTTCAAAGATTAGTCTGAAAAAATCCCACGGCACCAGATAAGTTGAAAAACCCTTGCTTTCCAAACACTGCTGCCTCCTGGACAGGTTAGATGTCTCTTTAAACCCAAATGTAGCCCACTGGAGGCAGAGGCCTGAAAGAGTCGGTAACTCTCATCACCCGGGGATATCTTCTATTGGAGAACATGGCTTCAGTGATAGGTGTTGGTGGAAGAGCAGTAGAATTCTCAACTGCCCAAAGAGCCTCTAGCCCCCGGTGAACTAGAAAGAAAGATCTGGCAACCTACTTCTGAAACCGAGCTCTGAATCACAGTCATCCCTATCCCATTTAGATGAGTATCAAGGAGCCATGAGT
This sequence comes from Tenrec ecaudatus, assembly GCF_050624435.1. Lineage (NCBI taxonomy): Eukaryota > Metazoa > Chordata > Mammalia > Afrosoricida > Tenrecidae > Tenrec > Tenrec ecaudatus. The sequence continues at coordinate 14,671,439 of NC_134540.1, read as the reverse complement.
TCGAAGTCATCGTGACTTGCCAACAACCATGGCTGCCATGAGCTGGGTGGCAGGATTGTCTTTCTTCCCTAGTCCCGACTTTCCCACTCCAACTGCTGTGCTTTGAGAAAATCTAAACCTTGGGTGGTAAATTTACCAAAAGGAGCTCTGTGGTCTATCCCCTCAACTTTGAGTATCCACAGCTCCATGACCTTGACGGTGGAGCTTGGTCTCTCGACTGTAGATGTGCTTCAGGACCATCAGAGTGATACCTGTTGAGTCTAGGAAGTTTGACACGGGAGAGTAGGAGGTTTCATAACCTCACCCTTGGCCCCACCCCAGAATGTGTGCTCTCCTTCAGAGTCATTATCAACAAGGCTGGCTCACCTGTCTAACCTTCAACTGCAAGTAGGACGTTCTCCCTTGGCCTCAGTCTGTTGGTATCATCACAAACAATCTAGTCATAAAGTCTGAATTATCCACATGCCTATCAGCACTTATGCAAGGACCCTAAATGAGAAGGGGACCGTGTGAACACGGTAGGAAGTTGGGGGTGGGGGAGCCAAGCTCCAGATTGCGTGTTTCACTCCACTTGAGTGCCTGTGTTCTTTCTCCTCCCCTGGGTTGAAAAGGAGCAAATTGAACCCTAAACTTCCAACGGAAACAAATGGCTATTTACAGAGTCACCTGAAAGCCTAAATTACATCAAGGGTACTAATTAATTATATTTTTAGATTTATCTTTATATTCTTATTATTTTATCCTTTCCACTTGATTTCTACTTTATGTCTTTTTCATTTCTATTGGGTTTCCCAGTTTGTGAAGCACAGAAAGAGTGGCTGCATGGAGATAATAATGATACAAGGATTAAGACGGGATGGAGGGGTGAGGGAGTAGGAGATAGGGAAGGCGCTGGGGATTTCAGAAATAAACAATGAAGGCCAGAGAAGGGCGGGAGCACTCAAACTGATTGTGATTACCTAACTCATTTTAAAGGTGATTTAGCCATGGATGGGAGCGGGGGTGGGGAGTTCTAAAATTCTTGTGGTAATTATTGTACCATTGTTCTTGATAGGATTGAATGATTTAATTATATGTATTTAATTGAATATCATCAAATTGTATGATATGTGCATTAGGTGCCAATAAAAATATAAGTAAGAGGAAGAAAGAAAATGGGTGTGTTAATGTAAAGTGCAGGGGAAGTTTCTTTACCAGAAGGATGTGGGCTGAGGAAGGCTGGGGTTTCGTAACTGCTCCACCTTCTGAGGACTTGGAGGCAGTGCTGTCAGGTATGGGCTCCTCCAGCAGGCAGACATCCTGAAGTCTAGAAGAGGGAATCCGGTGGGGTGCACATGCTCCTGATGTACACGAATCATCATGTCCAGTGGCTGTTGTTAGCGGCAGTCTGGTGAGCTACCTAACTCAGAGCCAGCCCATGCACAACTACTGCCCAGACACACTGCCTGTCCTGCGCCTTCCCCTCCGAGGGACACAGATCAGACGGTTGGGATCCAGTGGGCTTTCATGGGCTGCTTTCAGAAGTAGATCACCAAGTCTTTTTTCTTAATCTACCTGGAAGCTCCCCTGAAACCTTCCCTGCCTCATAGCAACACAGATGCCCTCCCCCCCCCCCCGGAAAATGGGTGATGGCTACATGAGGTGCATTGGCCGGGAACAGAACTTGAGTCGCTTGCATCCCAAAATCCAACCAAACTCACTGCCATTGAGTTGGTTCTGATCATGGTGACCTTACAGGTCAGAGTGGAATTGCCCTTGTGGGTTTCCAAGACAGCTGTCAAGCTCTACAAGAGCAGAGCTTCCTCTTTCTCCTGATGAGTTTGAACTTCATCTTTCTCCTGATGAGTTTGAGTCGCTAACCTTGCAGTTAGCAACTCCTCCACCAGAGCTCTTTGGTGTTTTGCATAAGCCCATTGCCACCAAGTCTCTGCTAACGCATAGGGAAAGGGTAGAACTGCCTCTATGGATTTCCCAGACTACAGATCTTTACAGGAGTAGAAAGTCTCGTCTTTCTCCCTTGGCATAGCTGGTAGTTTCAAACTGCTGACCTTTCCATTTGCAGCCCACTGTATAAGCCACAATGGCAGCAGAGCTCCTTCGTATTTTTGCACAGGGGGTAAGAATCCTAGGACGGAGCCACGAGGGTCCCTCCTTGCCACCACCGCAGCAGTGTGTTAAACAGGAGGTGCAAACAAGGGCAGCCACACCAGCTGTAGAAGTCAAGATTCCAAGAGACAAGAGGCATAACCCCAAGTTCACAACATAAACATCTTTTGAAGTTTGTTGTATTCGTTTTTGGCTTTGGTGGGGGTGGAGGCTGCGAGGGGGAGCTGGCGTGCAGTAGTTGGTCTCAGTGGCGACTCACAAGGACTGCCAATGTGATTGCTCATCCCCCATGTGTCCCTGTGTCACCAGCACAGTAAGGGTACTGCTGCTATTTTTAGACGTGACGATTATACAAACCAAAGGGCACATTCTACTTCATTCTGCCCCACTTGGGCCACACCCTGGGGTGATAGCTATTCTGAAGTGGCTTTTTCTTCCTGCCTCCACAAAGGATGTTTTTTTGTTTGAGAAGATAGTGGCTTGGAGAAGCAAAAGCAGAGACTCCGAGGAAAGAACTTCCCAGAGTTTAGCTAGAGCACCAACGAATGTTGGCCATTGAGTTAGTGGACAGGCAGAATCTAGAAGTTGCAGACAGGAATTGCTTGACTATGGGGGAGTGCTAGGTAATCGAGATCCAGAACTTTCCACTGCCAGGACAGCGAGTCTGATAACCGACAGGGGTGATCGGTTTTGAAAATCTCCTGAGGGCAGAAGCCAGCCTTGGCGCGTTATTAGTTTTCGTGGACGGGTTAGGCAGTATTGTGGTAGGCAGATAGCTCCTCGTGGCCCTGTCGGACAGGAGAGAACTGCCCAGTGAGTTTCCGAGGCTGGAGATCTTTCCTGGAGGGTAAGCTCCCTCTTTCTCCCGAGGAGCTGCTGACCCAGTGGTTAGCCGCCCATGTATAACCATAACGTGAGCCAATTTTCAGAAACGGGTTACCAGGCCTTTCTTCCAAGTCTATTTTAGACAAGAATCTCCATGGAAACCATGGGATGACCTTGGTGGTATTTGAAATCCCATTGGCATATCTTCCAGCGTCACTGCAGCACACAAGCCACCAGAGTAGGAACTGCTGACCGGCAGGTGGAAGGTGACCAGGTGGTTGCCGCATTCTTACCAGTGGGATGGAGATGCACTTTGCCAGCAGGACCCCTGGACGCTTGGTCTGGGTTCAGAGGCAACAGGATGGCACTGACTTGGATGAGCAGGCTTTCTCTTCCCCTTCTTGCTTATGATTGAGCGCAAATGGTGACGGAGCTTGGCTATTCATCTGAAGGTTGATGGTTCAAGCCTGCCTCTGGAACCCACTCGCTCGATCATCCTCCTCATCCACTGAGGTTCTCTTAAGGAACCACGACCTCAAGTTGCAAAGTGGGTCGTAGAAAAAGGTCGCTTGTGCCCTTTGCCCTGTGACCCTCTTCAGAGATGAGAAGTTGGCCTCCTACCCGCTGCCACCGCAAAGGGCTGACAAGCACGTCATTCTGGTGGTGAGGCAGGACACCTGGCAAACTCAACAAGCAGATCTTCTTGAAAATAAGGTCTCTTGCTTAACACAGTGCCACTTCCTGTGGTTAAATAATTCCACCCAGAGAAGATAACAGCAGTCAGCAGTCACCTGACCTGGCTTGACGTATACGTGAGAGAGTGTGTGTGTGTATATGTGTATATATATATATATATATATATATATATATATATATATATATATATATATATATATATATATATATATATATATATAACTTCTATTTTCTTAAGGGGAATGGGTTATACGTTTTATCTTAATGGACAAGGTTCATAAGACAGCTGGGGTCTGAATTATGAAACTGAGGAAATATTGGGCTTGTTTACACCGAGTAGCCAACATCAGCGCCAGACACAGAAGCACTTGACCTAGCTGCTTCGTGTTAAATGAAGAAGCAAATATTCATGCCTCAAGCACATCTCTCTTTAGCAAGGGGACAAAGTGATTCCAGGTGCTTCTCCTGTCCCTGCTCTATGGGAGGATCTCTGTGGCCAGCTGTGGAGCAGGGAGATTCGCAAGGATATAAGAGTGTGAAGCCACGGATTCACAGTGACATGATAGGATAGGGTAGAACTTCCCCAGGGGATACCCAAGGCTGTAAATCATTCTGAAAGCCAACTGACACATCTTTCTCCCATGGAGAAGCTGCCAACCTTCCACGTCCAACCAACACCCCCTGCAGCCCCTGCACCTCCTGGGCTCCTTAGAGAACAGCAGAGAGCGACACATGGAATCTAAACCCAACTGTCTGCCCCTGTGACCTACGGTGTTGACTTGCTCTGGTGACACAGTGGTGGAAGTGCTCAGCTGCAAACTGAAAGGTCTGTAGTTCAAACCCACTAGCCAGCCACTCCATGGGAGAAAGGTCTGACAATGTGTTTCCGTAAAGACTGTAGCCTTGAAAACCCAGAGGGACAGGTCCACTCGATCCTACAAAGTCACTGTGAGTGGGAACCCAACTAGTACATGCTGGGTGTTAAGATGCTGGCATGCTGGGTGTTATGGTGCCGGCAGATCTGACCCCGGGCTTTCACATAGAGCAGCCTCCCTCTGGAGGACAGGCTTCCATGGAGCATTCAGACTAAGACACACGAAAGGAAAAGGCCTAGGGACTGACTTCAGAAAGTTCGCCAAGGAGACCCCTGTGGGTCGCAAGGGACAGTGACAAAGTCAAGCCCCTCGGGTGGAAGGCACTCGGTACACAGCAAGGTCAGCAGGGCCCTCCGCAGACCCAGGGTGTGAGGAGGGCACGGGACCAGGCAAGGTCTTCTTGGGATGTTGATGGGATCGCCACAAGTTGGGGCTTCCTGGAAGTCCATTAATTCACGAAAGTGCCAATAAAAAACGTTTCACATGCCAGCCTCTCCTCTCGAGCAACCCCACCTCTGTACACATGAGGAAACAGAAACCTTTCTCTCGCTGAGCCAGTGCCCGTTCACATCAACAATGGCTTCCCTTGACAAGCTAGACCTGTCCCTGTGAGTTTCTGAGACTGTAACTCTTAATGGGAGTAGAAAGCCCTATCGTTCTCCCCGAGAGAGCTGGGGTTTCAAACTGCTGACGTTGAGGTAGCAGCCCAATGAAAACGCTACCCTGAGAAGACTCTTCCCTCGTCTGCTCCATTAATTCCTCATCTGGAAATGGCGTCCGTAAAGTGGGACGCCTGGCCCCACAGGACAGCCCTCGGCCATCGTGTGGTGGGAAAGTATGGCCCTGGAGTGGACAGCGGTTTCCAGAGTTTAAACTACACAAAGTCAGAAGCCTGCAGAAGCACGCTTTGAGTCTCACTACTAAAAGCATGATCATCTTTGAAGATCTATTTTCTTGTAATCAACCGAGTAAACAAAAGTCAAACAGACAATCGTGTGACCAAGCAGGTCTGCATTTCATCAATCTACTTGTCAAAAAGCTCAACAATGTACCCTTTCAAAATAGTAAAGCACTGCAAGCGGTAATTCTGACGTTTATTTATAGCTCAGGGCCAGTGAGCTGGCACCATGGTTTTAGAGACGGGTTTCCCATCCAAGAGAGACTGTGAGTCAAAATCAAATTGATTCCAGCTTTCTTAATATATTAGCTTCCTTGTTGAACTTGTCTGCTGCCTCTGCAGTGAGCCGCCCACACCGGACGAACCAGGCCTTCCCTGGGTAGACTGTGAGAGAGGGGGAGAGACCCAGCGGTCAGCACCAGGATGGCATGGACCAGACCCACCTCTCGCCAATGAAAAGGAACAATCAAACTCGTAGTTGCTATGGTGGTGGGGGTGAGTGGCCATCAAGTTCGTTCCAGTTCATAGTGACCCCACGTAAAATAAGACAGTCTTGTGCTGCCCTGCACCATCTCTGTAACCACTGCCACTGCATTGCTTCTGACTGACAAAGGCCCTGTGAGTGACAAGGGAGAAGCAGTCCATGGGGTATTCAGAGTTGCTGTCTGTATGGAAGCAGATCAACTAGTCGCCACGAGGTGGGTTGGAACTGCCATCCGTTGGGTTCGCCATCCAGTGCAAGCCAGGTGTGCTGTCTGAAGCTCACACCCCTCTGTGAGCCATCCTCTCGTGAACACTCCTCAGCAGCTTGGATTTCAAGGGGGCCTTTTGTTTCCTGCTGGGACTCTGAGAGCCTCCGGCACTGTTGGCTCCTGCTTCACTTCCTGAGAAATTCATGTTGCTGTTCAAGAAAGATGCTTAGATTCTAGAACTCTGAAGGTTCCTTTGAGTGGAGTAATAGCGGTTGACTTCACACTAAGAACTGTTCATATTCAACAGGTATAGGGGTAAGGATTACAACGGAGATTTAAGGGGACACTGTCATAGCACCCTCCAGATTGGGGTGAGCACTGTAGCCCCATCAGTGTGCCCTTTATAAGTTGGAGAAGACAAGTCTTGGGTGTCTGCAGCACCCAGTAGTCTCTGGCAGTCTCCCATTCCAGTACTAACCAGGCGTGACGCTGCTTAGCTTCCGGGATTAGATGAGATCTGCCACATTTATCGTGACATGGCTTTAGACCATAGAGGAGTGAAAATCAAGGATGTCACTGTGAGAGCTAGGGTGTGCCTGACCCAAGTCGTGGCATTTTCCATTGCCTCCCATGCGTGTGAAAGTTGGATGTTGAACAAGGAAGCCAAAGGAGAACCTATGCATTTGAACTGCGCTGGAGAAGAGTATTGAAAGTACCATGGACCTGTCTTGTAAGAAGTACAGTCTACAAGGATCCACATGTGACCTCCTCCCTGGGAGATGGACGGCAGAGAAGGGGGAGACGGGAGACTCCGGATAGGACAAGATATGACAAAATAACAATGTATAAATTACCATGGGTACATGAGGGAGGGGGGAGCGGGGAGGGAGGGGAAAAAAAGAGGACCTGGTGCAAAGGGCTTAAGTGGAGAGCAAATGCTTTGAGAATGATTGGGGCAGGGAATGTGCAGATGTGCTTTATACAATTGATGTATGTATATGTATGGATTGTGATAAGAGTTGTATGAGCCCCTAATAAAATGTTAAAAAAAAAAAAAAGAAGTACAGTCAGAGTGTTCCTTAGAGGCAAGGGTACTTTGGATATATTGTCAGCAGAGACCAGTGCCTGGGATGGACACAATACGTGGTAAAGTGCAGGGGTAGTGTAGAAGAGGAAGGCCCTCAACCAGATGGATGGACACAGTGGCTGCAGCAATAGCCTCATGCCTAGGAACAATCGTGGGGATGGTCCAGAGCCCTGCAGTTTCTCGTTCTGTTGTATACAGGGCCATTATGAGCCAGGCCCAATTTGATGGCGACTAGCAGCCACAGTCTGAGATGGGACGGTGAAGGGAGCAAGCTTGTGTCTGTCATGACCAGTATTGAGCAACCTAGGAGGTATGATCAAGTTCATTGCTCTCCCCTAATTCATCCTCTTTCTCAAGCACAGGACTGATGAAGCACATTCAAGCTGAGGACTGATGAAGTTACCCTGTGGTTTGCTTTGGCCACAAGGTTAATATGTTAGTATAGCTACTGTCTCCCTCTCTCCCTCCCTTCTCTTCTCCCTTCGTGGCCATCGACCTTCCATTCAAGTTGCTTTTCTCCTAGACCTTTTCTCATTGCAGGTCTCCAAACTCAAAACCAAATTCACGCTCATCAAGTTGACTTCAACCCATAGAGATACAATAGGACGAGGTAGAACTGCCCCAGTGGGTGACTGTAACTGTTTACAGGAGTAAAAAGCCACATCTTTCTCCTATCGAGAGGCTGATGGAATCAAACTGCTGACTTTGTGGTTAGTAACCCAACTGGTAACCCTGGGGTGCCACCAGGTCACCTCATAGCTCTCCAGGGGGGCCCAAAACTTACAACGCTTGCCTTGCAAGGTGATAGATAGATAGATAGATAGATGATAAATAGTAGATAGATAGATAGATAGAGATAGATGTATAGATATAGATACATTTGGCAAACAGACTTCCTAAGTCCAGACACACTCTAGTTGGCCCCAGTCTTCTGTTTCAGGCTTTAGGCATCTTGTTGCCCCAGCTCTCGCCCTTTGCACTGTCCAGAGTAAGTAGTAGGCGTTCAGAGTGTTCATGAGACTGCCACGGCATGGACCATGTTCTCTTTAAACACATGCGCCCACATACAACATTTCAGTTGGAGTCAAAGTTTGGGTCAAATATGTTTGGAGCATTGCAGCAGCGCTAGGAAATATTTATAAATAGGGCCTCTGCTCATTCATTTATTTGTCTGTAATGAAAGAGTTCAAAAGCTCTGTCCAACATAAAGTTGATAAATCTATTCCTCCTAAAATAGAAGCAACAGAGATGTGGTGGGGGGAAGTGCTCACTAGCACATCCTCACAGTAGCGGGGCGAGCGCATCCTTCCTAGCCCTCCATACTACAGCCATGTATAAGGCAGGCCCTGAAGAAAGTCACAGATCCTTGTTCTTATCCCATGTTTTCCCAACTTTCCCTCTCCCTGGGAAAGCAGATGCCGTCATTTATCAACAAATCTTTCTTTCACCCTCATTGCTGCATCTATGTGAGGATTTCAAATCCAGTCTCATGAACAGATTTTTTTTAAAGCAGGAATTAAATCTTTGAGTTTTATTTAGGGGTGGGAGGTGGATAGAATTCTGACTATAGGCAACCCCTTCTTATCAACCTCAATGTCAGGGGCAGGAGAGAGGGTTATCTGGTAGATGCCACTCATGGGGACCCTATGTGCGTCAGAGTGCAACAGATCTCCACTAGAGGTTCAATCACTGATTTCTTGGAAGTAGATTGGCAGGTCTTTCTTCTGAGTCCCTTTGAGTAGACTTGAACCTCCAACCTTTCAGTTAGTAGACAACCATAACCATTTACACCACCCAGACAGAAAGCCATTGTTTCTCCTTGAAGAACATGTAAGCCTAGTGGGGACAGGATACATGTGTGCACAATATGTTTTAGCCCATTTGTTAATGATAGACTTTGCCTAAGTAGAGTATTATTAAAGCTACAATTCATTGAGCACCTCCTGTGTGCCAAGTAACTCTTACCTTGCCTATGCTGGTTATATCTTTTCATTCTCAAAGCAGCCCTCTGAAGCAGGCACTGTTGACCTGTGTCAGGGAAGTGCACATTCAGGCTCAGGTAAATTGGATAATCCAAAACTTAAGTTTCTAAACTGGACAAACTCTTCTGTTTTTAAAATCATTTTATTGGGAGCTCGTACAATTCTTATCACAATCCACACACATATCCATTGTGACAAGCACATTTGTACATTTGTTGCCATCATCATTCTCAAAATATATACCTTCTACTTCTTGAACCCTTAATATCGACTCCTCATTTTTCCCTTCCCTCCCCATTCCCCCCTTCCTCATAAACCCTTCATAATTCATTAATTATTATTATTTTGTCATATGTTACACTGTCCAACATCTCCCCCCACCCACTTCTCTGCTGTCCATCTCCCAGGGAGGAGGCTATACATAGATTCTTGTAATCAGCTCCCCCTTTCCACCCCACATTCCCTCCACTCTCCAGGTATCGCCACTCTCACCACTGGTCCTGAAGAGGTCATCTGTCCTGGATTCCCTGTGTTTCCAGTTGCTATCTGTACCAGTGTACATCCTCTGGTCTAGCCAAATTTGTAAGGTAGAATTGGGATCATGATAGTGGGGGTGGGGAGGATGCATTTAAGAACTAGAGGAAAGTTATATGTTTCATCCTTGCTACCCTGCACCCTGACTGGCTCATCTCCTCCCTACAACCCTTCAGTAAGGGGGTGTCCAGCTGCCTACCGATTGGCTTTGAGTCTCCACTCTGCACTCACCTTCATTTACTATGATATGATTTTTCGTTCTTTGATGGTTGATACCTGATCCCTTTGACACCTCGTGGTCACGCAGACTGGTGTGCTTCCTCCATATGGGTTTTGATGCTTCTCAGCTAGATGGCTGCTTGTTTATCTTCAAGCCTTTAAGACCCCAGATGCTAGATCTTTTGATAGCCGGGCACCATCAGCTTTCTTCACCACTTTTGCTTATGCACACATTTGTCTTCAGCAATCATGTTGGGAAGATGTGTATCATGGAATGCCAATTTAATAGAATAATGTGTTCTTGCATGGGGTAAGTACTTGAGTGGAGGCTCAATGTCCATCTGCTGCCTTAATACTAAACCTATAAATATATGCGCGTAGATCTATTTCCCCACCATCTTATATAAATATATTTACATATGTACATGCCTGTATTTCGACCTCTAGAAATGCCCTTTGCCTCCTAGTTCTTTCCTCTTTTTCCTTTTCCTTTCCTTTTGTCCCACTATCATGCTCAGCCTTCATTTGGGTTTCAGTAATTTCTCTCGGTTCTCTGCCTTTGCTGAATCCCTACCAGGCCTCTCACACCCTCCTTGACACTGATTTTGGATCACTTGTTGCTCCCCTGTCCCTGGGTTTGTCAACACCACTTCTTTACCCCTGCCTCCCCTCTACCAGGTCCCCCCAGAACCATTGGTCCTGTTGTTTTCTCCTCCAGACTATTCATCCAGCCTATCTTATCTATATAGATCTGTAGCGATAATAATATGCACCAAAAATGAAGGGATAGCAAGACAGGCATTGAATGAGAACACAGCGATGACAACAAAAAAGAAAACCAATGACCCATAAAAGAATAAATTAATTAAAAGAAAAATTTTTAAAAAGAAAGAAAAACCTGTAAATAAATCAAGGTCTGATTTTTGAACTCTAGGCGTGCCCTCCAGTCAGGTCCTATGGGGTGCCATGCTCTGGCCTCAGAGTCTGTCCTTTGTACTCCCTCAGGGGCTCCCTGCTCTGCTCTCATGGTTGCTATGCCGCACGCCTTTAGTGGTTTGCCTCAGTGTCGCGGGGTCAGTCCGGGCCAGTCCCGACACTGAGTTTCCAGTGTTGTCCCCCTTAGGCCCTGGGTCAGCAAGGGATGGCTTGTCTCAGAGTGGGATCAGCCATATGGTCCACTGTGCATTGGCTGTTCAGAGTGGGAAAATCTTCCTCCAGATCTAGTAGGCCAGGATGTGCTTCACTCTCTCTTCCTCCCATTTATTTGCTCCCATGTGCTCTGATCAGACATTCTCCTCTCCCCTAGCTGCAGCTTCAGTGGCATCCTCTAAAGTAAAATTCTTCTGCGGGGAGGGGCAGTTGTCCACATAGCTGGTATTGGGGCCGAGCCCTCAGGCCCCTCCAGTGGCTCCCCACTCCTTGCTGGTATGCTACATTCGCTTCCCAGAACACTGGCTTTAAATCGGGTCCCTCAACCCCTGTGGAGACACAAACAATACCTTCCCCTTGGGTGGGTCAGTGCATAGTACTCCATTGTATGTATGCACCTCAGTTTTTTAATCAATTCCTCATCTGTTGATGGAAATTTGGGTTGCTTCCAATTCCTTGCAATTGTGAACTGTGCCGCATTGAACATTGGAGCACAGATGTCTGGCCATGGTTTGTTTCTTGCCTCTTCTGGGTATATGCCCAGTAGGGGGATTTCTGGGTCGTATGGTAACTCAATTTCCATCTGTTTTAGATATCGCCAAATTGATTTCCATAGTGGTCATACATACTTACAAGTCCACCAGCAGTGGATGAGAGTTCCTGTCTCCCCACAGCCCCTCCAACACTTGTTGCTTTCTGATTTTTTTGAATTGGGCTATCTTTGAGGTTGTTAAGTGGTATCTCATAGTTGTTTTAATTTGCATTTCTCTTATGACTAATGATCAGGAACATTTTCTCATATGTTTATTGGTCATTTGGATTTCAGATTCTGTGAAACTTCTGTTCAGGTCCTTTGCCCACCTCCTCAGTGGGCAGTTAGTTTTTCTCTTATTGTAAGCTAGCAAAGTATTGTAGATATTAGTAATAAGGCATTTGTCTAATGTGTCATTGCTAAAGATGTTTTCCCAGTTGGTGGGCTCTCATATTACTCTCTTGGTGAATTATTTCAATGTACACAGGTGTCTTATCGTCAGTATATCCCACTTGTCTATTTGTGACTCCTCTGTATTTGTATCCTTCCCTATTTCTGATGGCCTATGTATTCCCTGTGCCAAGGTTCTCAGGTTTGTTCCAATTCCATTATTAATGGCCCTATTTGTTTGGGGTTTCATTTCAAGGTCTATGATCCACCTTGAATTCATTCTTGTGCATGGAGTGAGGTAAGGGTCTTGCTTCATTTTTCTGCAGGTAGATATCCATTTTTTCTAGCACCATTTATTGAAGATGGCATCTGCTTCAGATTTAATATTTTGGGGCCCTTGTCAAAGATCAGTTGCCTGTATGCTGATGTTTGTATTTCTGGGTCTTCAGCTCTTTTCCATTGGTGTGATTATCTGTCCTTATGCCAGTACCACACTGTTTTGACTACTGTGGCCATATAGTATGTGCTAAAGTCAGGTAGAGCAAGCCCTCCCTCTTTGTCCTTCTTCTTTAGAAGTTCTTTGCTAATTCTGGGCTTCTTCCCCCTCCGTATGAAGTTGGTAATCAGTTTTTCCAATTCTTTGAAGAAGGATGGTGGTATTCGTATTAGGATAACATTGAACTTATATAGTGCTTTGGGCAGAACTGACTGTACAAACCCTTGAAAAAACAAGCAACCATCAAGGATGGCATTATATTTACCAGCGGACAAACTTGGACACCGTAAAACATAATAGTAAAGCCAAATGACCCAAATTGTCACTTCCTGAATAATTCAAGACATTCCAAACATGCGGCAGTGGGTTGGTGGCAACACGAAAGAGAATTTTAAATAATCATTTTTTTCTACCAAACCCTTTTCTCAAAACAAATAAACCCACTGGAAAATATTCTCCAAAATCTTTGTGTAACGCCATAAAAACACTTGTAGGCATAGAGTCACAATACAAGAGTCAGGGAATTTTTTTTCTTTAAGATTTGAAGTAGCTTTATTATTGTTGTTGTTTATTATCATTCTTTGATAATAGGAACAGTGTGGTAGGAAGATAATCCTATTGCTTTGCAAGACTTTGGTTTCTCTGTAACTTTCAATACAGAAAACAGATTCTGAAAGCCCTTGCCTCAGTAAGGAATTACAATGGTTAAACTTGGATGAGATCTCTTTTGATGAGGCTTCCTGCTAAAGAAACACATCGCCAACAAGTCGATTTTGACTCATGGCAACCCTGCAGGATAGAGGGGAACTGCCTCTGTGAGTTTCCGAGAGTAAATCTTGCAGGAACAGAGAGCCACCTCTGTCTCCGGATGGTTTTAAACTCAGCCTTATGGTTAGCAGCCCAATGCAGAACCACTAGGCCACCAAGGTTCCCGTGAGGCTTCTCATCGTCACAGAATGCTTGTGTGGAGACGCTGAAGGGAACCTGCCTATACTGAATAACGGGTTAGCTGAAGACGTGGTCAGGACGTGCTTGCCAAGAGGCCAGAAATGAGAAGGCAGAGCTCACTGAACACAAGAGCAAACACTGAACCCGATCCGATCTCCCACCCTCTCCCTCCCCCCACCTTCTTCTGCACGAATGTCCAAGGCACAGTTAGGAGTCAGTCCTGACTGGAAGATGACTCAAGAAACCCCCATTCCGAGTGCTGACAAAAGGTGGGGAACCCAACCCGCGTCATGGAAGACTTTGTGTGCGAACGATCTAGCGGAAACCATATTTGCTCTGTGAACTCTTTATCTAAAACACATGCCCCAAAATCTTTCATAGCCCTCATCGAGTTTTTCTCTTTTGGGGAAACTAGGGTCTTTAAAAGCAATATGTTGGAAAGGGCTGCCTTTGGAGAAAATGTTTTGGGGACACTGAAATTAAGGAGCTTGCTATGTGCTTCTAATGAGCAAGACGGCTTCTAGATTGCGTGTGTAGGTGAGCATCATGGAATAATGAATGTGAGTATGTGTGCGTGTGTGTGCGTGCTGTGGGGCACATGTTTGTGTCTGTTGGGGGGGGAGTGAGTGCGTGAGTGGGAAAATATATGTGTATAGAGGGAAGGGATCTCATCGGGCTCTCTGGTGATTTAATTCCATGTAGATTTAAGTCGTGAAAACTCTTTTAAACCTGAAGAAGGATTTCAGCTTTTAATCATTTCACGGGAGTTACTTACTTTGGCATGCATTGGTCCAGGTTCAGGGGACAGAATATCCTCTAGAAACTCAAATTCGCGAATTCAGATTCAACCATTGACCAACGTTGTGGCTTTTGGGGACTTTGTTCATTTTTGTAAATCCAAGTGTCTTCACTTGTAAAGCACGGATAGGGAAAAGCTCCATGGCAACGACTTGTTGCAAGGACTCTATGAGATACGAGCCTAGTACTCTTGGAGAACTGGCTACGCCATTGACTATTTTGTGTGACAGACAAAATTCTCCCTTAATTACACATAACCTTCAATATCTTTATTAAAAGATGATCTCTTTCCCTCCACCCCCCCTCCTATCTATTTTCTCTTGCTGAAGAACTGGAATTGATATGTTTGTCCCCTAATATGTTCCTCGGGCACTCTCTGAGGTCAGCCAAGGCTACAGGTTCTAACCAGAAAAGCACACGTGAAATCTACAGTACCTCCTAGAGAGCTGACAATCCCTTGCATGATTCCCTTTCACAGCCTCTAGAGCCCAGTGTAAGTGTGGATGAAGATGCCTCCAGCCATGACAAGAAGGCCAGGATGGTGCTCTAACCAAGGAGCCAACAGAATGAAGGCTGCCTTCGTTGCTTATGGTGGTACGGATGGATCCAATTCCCTAAGTATAGAAATGGATCCAGTTTTCACATTCCTCCCTCTCTATCCTTATTGCCAATCGCTAAGCAACACACACTCTCCCCAACTCTAGTCATGCCACACTGGGTCACACCTCACAAGTTAGACAGACTCTGTCTTTCAGACTGCCAAGCAGGCAACACCAAGCTCTGCTGACTCACATTGCTCCTGTGGGTTTGATAAGTCACTGGCAAACTTGTGGGATTGATGGAGCACATGCCATACTCACTACATTAATTATATTTATTTGTTATATTACAGCCCAAAAGGATACAAATAAAGACATACACAGGGTAAGGTCTTTAGGGTCAGGACACAAAATTCCCCGGTGGTTTCTCTTGGTCTGGTAAGCCCTGACTCATGAGCCCCAGGTATTGATCTGGTTCAAAAGCAACAAGTTTATCATTGTCGTTAGATGCTATCAAGTCTATTTCGACTCCCATTGACCCTGTACACGATAGAGCAAAACACGGCTCCCTCCTACACCATCCACACAATTGTTCTTATGTTTGTAGGCATTGTTACAGCAATTGTGTCCAGTCATCTTGTCGAATGCCTCCCTCTTTTTCACTGCCCCTCCACTTTCCCAAGATAAGGTTTCTCCTGATAACATGGCCAAAGTGCATGAGACAACGTCTCTCCCCCTCCAATTGGAGCCCAGTTTTGACAAAGCATCAGGAGGCGTGATGCAATCTACCATGGTCATGTAGAAGAGCTGCCAAGAGTTCTGAACCCTAAGGCTCGGATGAACTTGGGTTGGTCACCAACCACAGGACACACTTTTGAGATCCCCTTTGAGATGCTTCTTCCAAAAAGGACTTGTCTGTTCTTTTGGCAGTCTGTAGTTTTCTGAATATTCTTCACCAGCACCGTAGTCCAAATGCACCAACATTTCTTTGCTCTTCCTTTTTCAGTGTTCCACTTTCATATGCATATAAGGAAGGCAATTGAAGCTGTCATGGCTTGTGTCAGTACACCTTAGTTCTCTAAGTAACCTCCTTGCTTTTCAATGCCTTAAAAGTGTCCTGTGCAGCAGCTTTTCCCAATGTAATGCATCTTTTGATCTCTTGACTGCTGCCTTCCTGCCCATTGACTGTAGACCTAAGCAAGATAAAATCTTCAAAACCTTCCATCTTTTCTCCATTTGCCATGATGTTACCTATTGGTCCAGTTGGGAGGATTTTTTTATTTTCTCATATTGAGTTGCAATCCATTTTGAAAGCTATAATCCTTTCTCTTCATCAGCAAGTGCTTCAGGTCCTCCCTATTTTCAGCAGGAAGATTGTGTGTCATCTGCATATCATAGGTTGTGAATACGCCTTCTTCTGATCCTAATGCCCCATTCTTCTTCATAAAATCCAGCTTCTCTGATTATTTGCTTAGAACACAGATGGATAAGGTATGGTGAGAGGATCCAACCCGGCCGCACAGCTTTCCTGATGTTAAAGCATTGTAATATTACCTTGTTCTGTTCACACAACCGCCTCTTCATCCATGTGCACATTCCACATGAACACAATGATTTCATGAACACAATGGATTTCCCATTCTTCTCAAGGCTTTCCATAGTTTGTAATAATCCACAGAGTTGAATATCTTGGCATAATCAATGAGACACAAGTAAACATCTTGTGGTACTCTCTGCTCGATGGCCCATCTGCCATCAGCAGTGATACACTTTGTTCCATGTCCTCTTCTGAATCCTGCCTGAATTTCTAGCACCACTCTTCAATGCACTGCTGCAGTGATATTGGATGAGCTTCTGTACAAATTTACTTGGATATAATGTCAGTGATATTCTTCTAGCATTTGTGTATTCTACTAGATCATCTTCCTTAGGAATTGGTACAGAATTGGAACTCTTCCTTCAGTTGTCCAAGTAGCTATCTTCCAAAAATTTTGGCATAGCTGGATGAGTGCTCCCAGTGCCTTATCAGCTTGTTGAAACAAAGCAATTGGTGTGCCTTCAATTCCTGGAGTCTTGTTTTGGGCCAATGTTGCCAGCGCAGCTCAAGCTTCTTCGTTCATCACTCTTGCTTCGTGATCATAGGGACCTCTTGAACTGGTTGAATATCGACTAGTTCTTTTTGGTACAATGGTTCTCTTTATTCTTTCCATCTTCTTGTGATGTTTCCTCTGGTAGTTACATAATTTCATGTCAACTTGATAAATAAGAGGACAGGGAGAGCCTAGTCTGTCAATCAGGTCACAGCCTGAAGATGCCTCCTTGTGGGTGTGGCCTTCTCAGGAGAATCCTGGGAACTTCGTCTTTCTCCCTGGAGGTGGCCCACACCCTCTCTGCTTCACCTTCCTGTTGACAAGCCACTCAGAGACTTGCTGAGCCCTGCGAGAGTCTCTCTTTCTCTCTCTGCTTCACTTTCCTGTTGTTGAGACACTTGGAGAGCAGGAGAAGCCACATGGAGACCCGTGCCAGTGCTGAGATGCTTCCACTGCCACTGGATCCACAAGACTTTGAATCCACTGGCCTGTGATCTTCCTGCATTTTGCATCATTACATGTGTTGCATGAATGTGAAGAAGGATTTATGAACTAGTATTGGATTTATGGACTTTCTCTGGACTGGGCTGAGATGTTTTCTTAATATACAATTACTCTTTGATAGAAAGCTCTTTCTTAAACATCTCTAAGTGTCCCTGGATTTGTTTCTCTAGTCGACTGGCCAAATACACTTTCTAGAATCTTCTATAATTTGCCCTTGGACTCTTTCAATAGTGCAACCCAAGGCTGATTTTTTTTTCTTGAGTTCTCTCAGCTTAAGATATGCTGGGCATGTTCTTCTTTTTGGATTTTCTAATTGGATATCTATGCACATTTCATTATAATATTTTACTTCATCTTCACTTGCTGCTCTTTGAAATGTTCTGATCAGCTTTTTGACTTCACCATTTCCTTCATTGGTTTTAGATCGTCTATGATAAAAAGCAAGTTTCAGAGTCTTTTCTGACATGAACTTGGAGCTTTTGTTTCTTTCCTAGCTTCCTAATGACCCTTTTCTTGCTTCCTGTGTGATATTCTTGATGTTGTCCCATAGCTCATCAGGTATCCTGTCATAGATCTTCAATGTGTTAAACTGTCCCTGAGATGTTCTCAAATTCAGTTGGGATACACGCAAGGTCATATTTTAGTTCTCATGGACTTGGTTTTGTTTTCTTCAGCTTTACACTAAACTTTCACCTGAATAATTGATTATCTGTTTCACCGTCATCAGTCCCTGGCCTCATTTTATCTGTTGATATTGAGTTTCTCCTGCTAAACCAAAAATCAAACTCACTGTCATTGAGTCGATGCCATCTCATAGGAGCCTGATAAGACAGGGTAGAATTTCACTTTGAGTTTCCAAGACTGTAACACTGTATAGATGCGATGCAGAACGTTCTTTCTCCTGTGGAGCAGTTGATGGTTTTGAACCGCTGACCCTATGGTTAGCATCCCACCACCACTTCACCATCAGGGATCCTTTCTCTTCCTACAGATATCGTCCATTTGATTTCCATTTATTTTACCTGAAGAAACTATATGGTCACTAGTTGTGTTGTTGAAAAAAAGGTATTTGCTATGAACAAATCTTTGCTCTTGCAAAATTCTACCATATCACATGATCTCCAGCTTTATGTCAATCACCAAGACCACATTTTCCAACTATTCTTCTTTCCTTTTTGTTTCCAACTTTTGCATTCCAATGGCCACATAAGTATAAATGTATCTTGTTTAGTCGATGTCAGACTGAAGGCATTGGCAGAATTCTTTAATTTTTGTATCACTAGCTTTAGTGGTCAGTGCATAATGTTGAATAATAGTTACAATGACTAGATTTCCATATATGCAAATAGATTTTTGACAACTTCCGATTACCCTAGATTCATACTTTATACATTCCAAGTTCTATTAATGGATGTTTGTACCCACTTCTTTTCATATTGAGCTGTGCCCCATCAGCAAATGGAGGTCCCAAAGGCTTTACTCCCAGGGATTTGCTTCATCCATGCCATGACAGCCCTCGCTTTTAAAAGAAGCCAGCGTTACCTCCGCTGACCTGCAAGGCTCATCTTCTGACACTATCTCTGATAGGATTCTGCTTTGGTTCGTTAGGGTTTCAGTAATCAACAATGTTTCCATGGCATCCGTAATTAGTGGCTAGTTCCTCTGAAGTAGGCAGCCTTTTCCTTCTTCATGGTCTGCTCTTAGCCTGTAAGATCTGCTGAAACCTGTTCCCTTTGGATGACCCTGCTGGGATTTGAAACGCCACAGCCTCTAACATCACAGCAACACACAAGCCACCACAGTAGGACCAACTGACAGACACATGTTGGAAAAGAAGCAAGCACAAAGGCCAAAGTGCATTCTCGAAGGGGATTCCACACCTTGCAAGTGGTGAGAACATGGATCCTTAGCCAGAGACTGGCTTGGGGGTGACCCAGGACAATTTCACCTCCTCGACACGTTGAAGACTCAAGACAGGTAGACAACAAAGAAACAAGATGGCTGTTGTTGCTAGCTGACCCCAAGTCACTTCTGACTCAGGGTGAACCCGTGGATAACAGAATAAAGCATCCCCCAATCCTGCGCCATCTTCATGATTAAGTCCTTGCTTGAGTCCCTGTTGTGTCTCTTGTGTCAATCCATTTCACTGAGAGTTTGCCATATTTTCATGGACCTTTTATTTTTACTGAGCAGGGAGCCCTTTTCTAGTAATTGCTTTTTCCTGGTGGTAGGTGCAAAATAAATGAGGCAGAGGTTACCTCTCTCCTAGATGGTACAATTATCTTCGGTGCATTCAGATCAAATTAACAGGAAGAGTAATCGACCTCAGTCTCTCTCACACGGGGTGTGTGGAAGGATCCTGATAAGGACTGTGGAAGCCAGACCTGGGAACTTATCCATCACTTGTCTGCCACAACTTCCTCCTGGGAGCTGGCTCAGCAGCTTGCTTGCTGTTCTCCTGACACTCAGGCCTGTCAGTGCTCTAGTGGACTTTCCGACCGTTCGCTTCCTGCCTTGACCCTTCCACCATCTTATCTCCACTGGAACTCCCGGTGACAGGAAGAGAACTCACTTGGGTTCCTCAGAGCTCCACCCTTCAATCTGGACACTCACTCAAAAGGCCAAAAACTAAATGCACTGCTCTTGAATCCATTCAGACTCTCCGTGACCCCATAGTTCAGAGTTTCTGAGATCGGATATCTGTGTGGGCATAGAAAGCCTCGTCTTCCTCTGGAGGACTCTCGGGTGGTTTCGAACTTTGTGGTTCGCAGCCCCAGGTGTGCCCCACTGTGGCAACAGGGGTCCTTGCATGTTCACGCCACGATTCAAAGTTACTCCCGCAGGATATAGACTCTTCATTTCCCCCTTCTCTTCTCCTTCCCAACCTCACTCTTTCCCTGTCTTTCTTCTTCTTCCCTCAGCCCTTCATTCCAATATATTGATCGACTACCTGTTAAATGCCTGGGACTTGATTCTAGGGCTTGATTCATAATCCGCGTCCAGCTGGGCTCTTGAATCTGCAGATGATGGCAAAGTTGGTTAGCCGGCGAACATCTTGAGAGGAAAGAAAAACTGTGGGCGTGTTGAGTCAATTCATCAGGACTAGCTAGAAAATTGTGACGTGATTTGTACTCCAGAAAGTTTAAATCCAAGGGAGCGTAGGGTCAGTAACTGAGACGTAGGTAAAGAAACACTCATCCAGAAAAGCGCATTTGCAAATCAAATGCACTTCTTCACAGCTCGCAGTTATTGTCCTTGTGTCAAGGGCTAGAGGACACAAAAGTATCACTTTGGAGAAGGGTCTTGCGTCAGAAAGATCTTGAAGATAGCACCTTACCGCACTGTCATCGACTGGATGCTGACTCACAGCAACTCTATAGCACAGAGTGGAGCTGCCCCTGTGGGTTTCCAAGACTGTGACTCTGTACAGGAGCAGAAAGCCCTGCCTTTCCCCTGCGAAGATGGCACAGTACCAGGCACTGTTTTGTTCTGTTGGCATAAGATCACCAAGAGTCGGAGCCAGATCGATGACAACTAACCACCACCACAGCAATTTGAGGCAGATGTCACTTAGTAACTGCGGATCATAATGTATGGAATCCAGGGGGTTTCCAGGCCGGTGGCAATGAAACAGTCACAGCTAAAGCAGACGCGGAAAGGTTTCCCAGGAAGGAGTAAATGAGTGGGCAGTGAATCACTGCCTCACGGAGGAGGATTTGCCTGACATTAGCTTCCAGCCTGCTCATCTAGACTCTACCCCCAGAGACGGCCGCAGAGCACAAGACCACTGTGACCCACACTGTCTTTGTGGGTATTTTTCAAAGGGCCAGTTGGACATGGAAACTCTGAGTAGTGGCTTGGCATTTGGGGAATCTGTCTGTCATGTTTTGTGGAAGGCTCTAGTTCTGTCTGGAAAACGAAGCTGATGGCTTTCCATGTGAAACGGGGAGCCCTACCTGCTCTCCTCTAAGAAATGCCCCAAACTCACAGCTAGAGCAATGACATCTCCTCAGATATCCAGACACGTCATTTAAAATCAATTTGCTTCTATCTGGTTCATTCCCCTGAGTGGGGATTTGGGATGCACAGTATCATTGCAAGGCTTTAATGAGTATGTTCAAGTTTTCAGTGTTTTTAATTCCCCACCCTTTTTTAAGGTGAAGCCTAATTTCTTCCAGTCCTGGGCTTGCAGCTCCAGATCCCTTTCTGTACTGACGCCATAATATTTACTTCTAACATTCATAAATGTTCTCTGCACGCCAAACATTGTTCACTGCAGGAAAACGATAAAACAGAAAAATATTTAATCTGCTAGTGGGAATTCCCTGACATGTGAAATGAAAGACTTTCTCTTGGAGGCCGACAGCGACCTTGGCAGATGAGTGATTTGGGCCACACTGGACAAACAGCAGGAGGGTGTCCTGCAGAGAGCCTGCTCTGTTAGACCCCTTCATGGTCTCCAGAAAATACAACCCTAATAAGGTACTGGTGATACAGATGGCTTATGAATTCAGCTGCTAATCCAGAGGCTGGTGGTTCAAGTCTACTCAGAAGTACCTCAGAAGAAAGGCGTGGTGATCTACTTCCAAAAAGTCAACCATTGCAAAACCTATCAATCACAGTTCTACTCTGACACACATGGTGTCACCATGACTGAGGGGTTAACTTAATAACAGCTGATTGGTTTGTAAAGAGCCAGTGGCTTCTTTGTTAAGACATGCTGGCTTGACTAAGGGTTCTTTTTCACGGTTTGTCACAGCTGTTCCAGGGTCACCCCATCATGCCACATGACCATTAGCTTGTTCTTCCTCCTCACCCCCAAGACGCTTGTCTGTTTCTCTGAAAGGAGCCTTGTGGGAGGTTCCCAAGGAATAAGTACTAGAAAACTGATACAGGATGTGATGCGGTGAGAAAACACCCTTTTGTACGGAGTTCTAGAGCCTCTGGGAGGGCAAAGGGTTAACAGGCTCTGGTGTTCACCTAGAAGATGGTGGTTTGAGTCCATTCCAAAGCACCTTGGAAGAAAGGCTTGGCAATCTACTTTGGAAAGTCACCACAACTCTTGTGGAGCACAACTCCTCTCTGACCCACATGGGACTTTGCACAGAGAGTTGTTCTGGTGAGGCTGGATCCGAGATCCCAGCCCTGACTTCACTCCTTGAGCAAGTCATGGTGGGTTCCTGATATGCAGACATGTCAGGAGTTTTCAACCTGGGCATTTCCTGCCTGAGACAGAGGGAGCCGTGTAGCAAGTAGACACCTCAGTTCCCATTTCTCTGGTTTCATCATGTCATGTTTTAGTTGCTTGCTTCTGATGACCATGACGTTCCAAAAGCACTGGTTCACAGAGAGATTCCTACTCAGTATTAACACAAATTGGGCCAATTAAAACTCAACTGGACTAATAGATACCATCAATATAAATGGAGAAAAGTTTTCAAAGATTTGTCTTGCTTGGATCCACAATCAATGCCCCTGAAAGGAGCTGTGAGAGATCAAAGGACTCATTGCATTGGGTTAATCTGCTGCACGAGACTTCTGTAGAGTATTGAAAAACAGGATGCTACTTTGAGGACTAAGGTGCGCCTGACCCAAGCCATGATACTTTCCATTGCCTCATATGCGTGTGAAGGTTGGACATTGAATACGGAAGACCGAAGGAGAACCTATGCACTTGAACTGCTGTGCTGGAGAAGGATATTGAAAGCATCAAGGACCTTCAAAAACACCAATTAGTCTGTCCTGGAAAAAGTCTGACGAGCGTCCTCCTCAGAGGCAAGGATGGCGAGACTTCATCTTACATACTTTCAGCATACTGTCAGGAGAGGCCAGTTCCTGGAGAAATTGATCATGTTTGGTAACGTGGAGAGGCAGTGGAGGAGAAGAAGGCCCTCCAGAAGATGATTGACACAGTAGCTGCAACAATAGGCTGAGGCACAGGAACAGCTGTGAGGGTGATATTGAACTGGGCAGTGCTTCATTCTGTTGTGCACAATAAGGTCTCTATGGGTCAGAACCACCAATTCAATGACACCAAACAAGACTCAACTTTTTGTCATCCTGGCAGACCCCACTAAAAAATGGCCAAAACTGGTTTGTTAAATCCTAACCCCGCAGTCAGGAGTCACTGGTACAAGACCAAGACCTCTAAAAGTTGGGCCTGGTGGCATAGTTCATAGGCGAGGTGCTTACTCTGAGCTGGACTGGTGGCTGTTGAGCTAATGCCTGCTCATGCAACCTCAGAGCAGAACTGAGCTGCATAGGAGTCTCAGATTTTTACAATGCAATCACCAGGTCGTTCTTCTGAAGACTTCCTGAGTGGACTTGAACTCAATCTTTTAGTTAACAGCCAGGAGCCTTAACCAAAGCTGTAACCTGAGCCAGTTGGCAGAATGTTTTTCTCTATTAAAAAGGTACGAAAGTAGCATACTCAGCACCCACTGTCTTTTTGTTTATTTGTTTCCTAAGTGAGTCAGGTCTTAAATTTTTGATATAATCCCTTCTCTTCCAAGGAGTCAGGAAATCCATAGGGATGGACTGGGTGGGACACATATACGTGAAAGGTACTGGGTTATCTCAAACACACTTCTATCTATCACTGGGATACTTTGCTACGCAGTCAAGGTCATCTTCAGACACCTCTGATTCCAGAGCAGTACCCACCAAGCCACACCCTCATCCCACGAGTGCACACCACCAGTCCTCTAAGCGATCATATGCTTCTTGGGTTCTAAAACCTCCAACTATAAGCAGTACAGAGCATTTTAAAGTCATTCTATCATCAAATAATTTTGTCATCCAATTTCCAGCTATCATGGTGGATAACCTGTCCAGATGTCATCCTTGGTTCAGTTTCTGTCAACACAATATCAACGACTCAAAATTGCATCACCAAGTCAACTGAAGGTGGCAAACACAGGCATGCCTGGACAAAGAGTGAGGGCACTTTTCTATGAGTAAGTGAGCTCCTTAATATGACCAATAGCAAATGATCATTTTAATTAACCTTTAATGGAATATTCTTCAAGATCTCTTCTATGTATAGGTAATGATATTTTTTCAGGAATAGGATTATATATATATGCATTTTATAATCTGATGCTCAGACATTAAATGGCATAGTGTGAGAATGTCCCCATTATGTTTATAAATAATTCTTCCAACTTGACTTTTGGTAATTCTAGAACAGTGGTTCCAACCTTCCTAATGCCACTACCCTCTAATACAGTTCCTCATGTGGTGGTGGCCCCCCCCCAACCATAAAATTATTATTGTTGCGACTTCATGACTGTCATTTTGCTACTGTTATGAATCATCAGGTGACCCCTGTGAAAGGGTCATTCAACCCCCAAAGGGGTCGCGACCCACAGATTGAGAACCGCACTTCTAGAAGGTTATCAGAGGAGCCCTAATAGCCATCCTCAAGGATGACAATTCAAAACTGAAAGCCACTCCATGGGAGAAATATAGAGCTTTCTATTCTCATAAGCACGGATAGTCTCAGAAACTCACAGGGGCAGTTCTACTCTGTCCTATCAGGTTGGTAGGCATTGGCATCAGATCAATAGCAGAGAGGAGGCGATCAAAGACTAGAGAATTGTAACGTGTACCTAACAAAATCACCCAGTGAACAGAAGTGTTGTTCCTCAACCTCCACCCACATGGTACTCAGTTGAGCCTTCATCCTCTGTGTTAGGCCAGGATGACTAGAGAAACCAATCCAGTGGTGCTCATATATGTGTAAGAGAGAACTTTATATCAAGGAGTAAGTATATGTCAAGAAAATATCCCAGCCCAATCCAGATCAAGTCCATAAGTCTGATACTGGCCAATAAATCCCTCTTCAGAGACACGCAGCCACAGGCAATGATGCAAAATTCAGGAAGATCACAGGCTGGTAGGTGCAAAGTCTTGTGGATCCAATGTTGATGGAAACATCACGGTACTTTGGCAGGTCTCAGGGCAGCTTGCCAGCAGCAAGGTGAATCAGAGAGACAGGTGGACTGACCTCCAGCAAGTCATTTATCTTGGTCACACCTCCAAAGGAGGTCATCAAGCTGTGACCTGATTGACAGGCTAAATTTCACCCATATTTTCTTATAGGTGGCATGCTGGCACACAAAAATATATCACATCTTCCTTAACCAGGGTGGTGCATTCTTTTATTTTCTTCTCTCTGATTAGTTCTTCTCTCTTACTCACCCTCTTTTCTTTTCTTTTTCATTTTGTCTTTCTTTACCCTTGTCTTTCTTCTTTATTTTTTGATCTTGCAGATCAGGCATTCCTCCCCACATCACTCATTTAGTCAATATAATTCACCCCGTACCTCTGCCATAGGAGCTGTGTGCCCCATGGAGTGCAGTATGGTAGTTATATCATCATCTCCTGACAACTTGAGCAAAGGGGTGGAGTCTAACCGGTCAATCAGGTCATAGCCAATGATGACTCTGTGTGGACATGGCCTTCTCCTGCGTATTCTTAGAACTCCTGTCTTCCTCTCTGGAGGAGGACATACACTCTTTGCTTCCTGTTGACAAGCCACATGAAGCTATGTTGATGGCAGCCAGAGCCCTGGAGCTGGAGGAGCCACGTGGAGAACTGCACCACCTGAGATGCTTCCACATGACTTTTCACCCAGGCCTGTACTCTAACGAATTCAACAACTTGGAAGACATGGACAAATACTTGGAAAAACAATCCCTCCCTAGACTATCCAAGGTAGATATCAAGAACCTCAATAGACACATAGCAATAGAAGAAATAGATAAGGTTATCAAGGGATTTCAACAAAAAAAAATCCCCCAGGCCAGATGCTTCACAGGAGAATTCTCCCAAACATTCAAGGAAGAACTGACACCAATCCTACACAAACTCTTCCAGAAGACACAAAACTAACTCCCAAACTCTTTTTATGAAGCTAGTATAACTCTGATACTTAAAGCGGGGAATGATCCCACAAGAATTGAGAACTACAGACCAGTATCCCTAATAAACATCAATGCAAAAATCCTTAACAAAATACTGGAAAATAGAATACAAACGCATATAAAATAAATAATTCACTCTGACCAAGTGGGGTTCATACCAGGGATGCAGGAATGGTTCGACATACAAAAGAACATTAGTATTATTCACCACACTGACAGGAAAAATTATAAGAACCAACTGATAATATCAATAGATGTGGAAAAAGCTTTTTACAACATCCAATACCTATTCCTGTTTAAGACACTCAAGAAGATAGGAATAGAAGGAAAATTCCTCAATATTATACAAGCTATATATGAAAAACCAACATCCAAGGTGGTAATCAATGGAGAAAACAAAATACCAATTTCACTGGAAAAGGGGACCAGACAAGGATGCCCCTTGTTGCTACTGCTATTTAACATTGTACTGGAGGTCCTAGCTAACAACATAAGACAAAGAAAAGACATCAAAGATATTTGTCTGGGGAAGGAAGAGATGAAACTCGTTATTGACAGGTGATATGATTTTGTATATTGAAAATCCCCAAAACCCCACCAGTGGAGTGCTGGAAGCAATAGAGGAATATGGCAAAGTGGCAGGATACAAGATCAACAAACAGAAGTCTAATGGACTGCTACACACATCAGACAAAATAACAGAAGAAGCAATTAAAAAGGTAGTACCCTTTACAATAGCCAAGCACAAATTGAAATATCTAGGAATACACCTGACTAAAGGCACAAAAGATTTGTATGAGGAAAACTACAGAACACTATTACAAGAAACCAAGAGCGACCTCAACAAATGGAAGAATATCCCATTCTCATGGATTGGAAGACTCAATATAGTAACGATGTCAGTTCTGCCCAAGGCACTATATAAGTTTAATTCTATCCCGATACAAATACAATTATCCTTCTTCAAAGAATTGGAAAAACTGTTTACCAACTTTATATGGAGAGGGAAGAAGCCCAGAATTAGCAGAGAACTCCTTAAGAAGGACAAAATGGGAGGGCTTGCTCTACCTGACTTTAGCACATATTATACAGCTGCAGCAGTCAAATCAGTGTGGTACTGGGATAACGACAGATATTCAAACCAATGGAAAAGAACTGAAAACCCAGAAATAAAAAATCACCATATAAACAACTAACTTTTGATAAGGGCCTAACTAACATCAAATGGGAAGCAGTTGCCTTCTACAATAAGTGGTACTGGAAAAAAATGGATATCTACTTATAGAAAAATGAAGGAAGACCCTTACCTCACTCCTAGCACATGAATAAACTCAAGGTGGTTCACAGACCTTGAGGTAAAAATCCAAACTATTAGGGCCACTAATAAGAGAACCTTAGCACAGGGAATACATAGGATATTGGAAATAGCAAAGGATACAAATACAGAGGAGTAACAAATTGACAAGAGGGATATACTGAAGATAAAACGTCTGTGTACATCTAAAGAATTCACCAAGAATTCATAAGAGAGGCCACAGACTGGGAAAACCTCCTTAGCAATGACACGTCAGACAAAGGCTTTATTACTAAATTCTACAATACTTTGCAAGCTTATAATAAGAAAAAAACTAACTGCCCACTAAGGAGGTGGGCAAAGGACCTGAATAAAAGTTTCACACGGGCAGGAATCCAAATGACCAATAAACATATCAGAAAATGTTCCCACTCATTAGCCATAAGAGAAATGCAATTAAAACAACTGAGATACCACTTAACACCCTCAAAGATAGCCCAATTTAAAAAATCAGAAAATAACGAGTGTTGGAGGGGCTGTGGGGATCTAGGAACTCTCGTCCACTGCTGGTGGACCTGTAGGTATGTACAGCCATGTTTGAAAGCAATTTGGCGATGTCTAAAACAGATGGAAATTGAGCTACCATATGACCCAGCAATCCCCCTACTAGGCATAAACCCAGAAGAGGCAAGAAACAAACCATGGCCAGATGTCTGTGCTCCAGTGTCCCCTTGCGACACAGTTCACAAATGCAAGGAGTTGGAAACAACCCAAATTTCCATCAAAAGACGAATGCATCAAAAACAATGGTACATATATACAATGGAGTAATACGTATCCCTAAAAAGCACTGATGAACACATGAAGCACATTGCCGTATGGGAAGAACTGGAGGAATCATGCTAAGTTAAGTAAGCCAAGCACAAAAGGACAAGTACAACATGAGTCCACTGAGGTAAGCTTAAAACAACAACAACAAAAACAGGGCATAGGGGAAAATCTACTATATACATCCATCGCTGGGGTGATGTCCCGCAACTATAGCAGGAGCCAAACCCAATCCAGGGATACATATGGCAACCAACTAAAAAGAGGGGGAAAGAAAGAGAGAAAAAAAGCCATGGCCAACAGTGGGAGCCTACCTACCAAAGGGGTGGGTATTGTTTATATCTCCACAGGAGAGGGAGAGAGACCAGGCTTCAACCCGATGTGTCAAGATGTGAATACAGCATACTGGCATGCACCAGGGAACCAATAGAGCAGTCTGTGAGCTGGCCCCAATCCCAACTATGTGGACACCCTGCCCCCAGAAGAATGCACTTCAGAGGACCACACTGGGGCTGCAGCTTGGGGAGAGGGGCGTGTCTGAGTAGAGCACACAGGAGAAACAAAGAGGGATGGAGTGGGGAGTGGGGGACATCCTGGCTCACCAATCCCCGGGTATGATATTCCTGGTAAGAGCAGACAATGCACAGAGAGGATATATATATATATATATATATATATATATATATATATATATATATATATATATATATATATATATAAATCTAGTCACTGTCATATAAATATATACATGGAATAGAACTATGTACTCATATCTATATATTAAGAATTAAGGTTGAAGATGGACATTGGGCCTTGACTCAAGTACCCTCTCAACATAAGAACACTTTGTTCTAACAATCTGGCATTCTGTGACGCTCACCTTCCCAACATGATAGCTGAAGACAAAGTGGGTGTATAAGTAAATGTGGTGAAGAAAGCTGATGGTGCCCAGCTATCGAAAGATATAGTATCTGCTTGATCTTCTTTACGATCCATTTAAATTTGTTCAAGTTTTAAAATTTTTCTTATTTCTTTTCTCTTGAGGTTTTCATCTGTCTTACTTTGTTATTCTTGTAGTGTAGTTGTTTGTTTGCTTTTTAATGTTTGTCTGTACATGAATTCCAAGATAGGTAAATTTATAGAGACAGTGACTAGATTAATGGTCCCTTCTGGGGAATGGCAAAGAAGGCTAGGGTGAAATGTTCAGCTAATAATGATGAGTACAAGATTGAATAACATATTCTAAAATTGATTGTGGTGATTATTGTACAAGTCTTCATGATTGACTGAACTATTGAATTGTATAATATGTAAATTATATGACAATAAAGCTGGTGGAAAGAAAGAAAGCCAAAATGAACTCAGCACGAAAATTTATGTGGAATAAAGAAAGTAGCAGCATTAAAAGAGGGGGAAAAAACCCAGACAAATGACAGCAACAAATTCATACCAACCAGTCATCATGATGAATTTAAGTAAACACACAAGTGAAGAGACAGAGAGTAGAAGGATGGATCAGAAAACAGGACTTAAAGTTAGACTGTTTAGAAGATGGACAAAAAGATAAAAAGTAGACTAAAAATAATGGAAAAATACATCTAAGTAATAAGTAAGCAAAAAGGAGCAGGAGGTGCAATATTAATGTCTGATACAATAGATTTTAAGGCAAAACCCAGCATAAGAAATGAAAATGACATTTTCTAATGATTAAAGGAGCAATTAAACAGGAGGACACAGCATCATACATATTTATGCCCAACTAAAGAGTCGCAAAAGATATCAATCAAACTTAAAAATTGAAAAAAGAAGCAACACTGCAATAATAGGAGACTAGTATTTTTGATGAAGGATATAAGAAATAGAAAGTAAACAAAGATAGAACTCAACAATACTACAAAGCACCTTGAAGTGCCGGACATACAGAATATACTGCACTCAGGAAGACCACAATATATATACACATACTGTGTTAAACCGCAAATCAAACCCTAATAAATACTAAACCATTGAGATATCACAAAGCATCTTCTGAGATCACAATGCTAGTAAATTATAAATCAGCAATAGGAATATCAAGGAGTGGGCTGAGGGATCAAACCTTACTTAGTCCTGTACCATGCTCACATTGTTCTTACGCTTGAAGCCATTGTCACAGCTGCTATGTCAATGCATCTCACTGAGGGCCCTTGTCTTTTCTTGATGCCCATCTTCCAAGCATAATGCCCTTCTCCAGAGAATGGTCTCATAACATGTCAAAAGTATATAAGATAAAGTCTTGATAGCCTTGTCTCTAAGGAACTCTCTGGCCAGATTTCTTCCAAGGCAGATACTTGTTTGTCCTGTAGGAAATCCATAGTACCGCCAATATTTTTTACCAACACCATAATTCAAATGCACAGACTCTCCTTCTTCAGTTTTCTTTATTCAATGTCAAACCTTCACATGCATATGAGGCTGTTGAAAATACCATGGGTTGGTCTGCCATACCTTAGTCCTCAAAGTAAGGTATTTACAGAAGTGTGTGTATTTACCTTAGCTGCACTGATCTCTATGAATGTGCTAGGGCATGGAGGGGACAAAGGAACGGAAACCTCTTAGATATAAGCAAACACCAGAGAAAAAGAGGACCTGGGGCTAGAAGTCCAGATTATAGCTTGAGGGTCACCAGAGTCAATTTTCCTCCTGTCACAAATGTCATGTTTTCCATTTTTCTTATGTTGACTACCCACCCTATCTCAGTGATTAGGGAGTGGAGTCTTAAAACTCCTATACAGCCATCTAAAGTACAATTAACGGTCTCTCCCTGTCTGGAATAGAATGGCCTCTCTTCTGTCTGGTAAGAAGGGTAATGAAAATTGAAAGGATGTATGGAAACATCAGAATCCACAACCCTGAGACCAGAAGAACTAGATGGCGTCCAGATACCACTACCAAGTGCCCTGAAAACGATCACTTGAAAAGGTCCTGGGTAGAGTTGGAGAAAAAATGTGGGACAGAATGCAAAGTCACAGTACATACTTATACAAGGCTCCTAGTCAGATACACATTGGTGGGATCCCAAGACAACAGTCGTTGGTCTCCCTTCACTTGTCGAACTGAACTCCTCACCAAATTAACAAGTAATCAACTATTTAAGACTGAATTACCCACATTTACCCAAGGAAACAGTTTAGAGGGTTAGAAAAGAACGAAGAATGGACATAGGAAACACAAGTGGCAAAAGGAATAAGTGATGGTACATTGAGGGGCTTATGTTAAAACCAAGCATATATTATGGGATGTTGAAATGTAAAATGGAAGATCTCGTCTCTAAACTTTCACCTAAATTCTCAATAGAAATTGTGTCCTAGGACTAATGGACCATGCAGATCAAGCTTCCATGATCCTGAGACCAGAAGAACAAGATGCTGCTCAGCAACCACTCTGAAAAGGTTCAAAATAAGAGGTTCTAGATATCATGTGAGAAAAATGTGAAACAAAAGTCAAAGTCATTTTAAGAAGTCCAGGCTCACTGATCTGACACAGATTGCTAAAAACCCTGAAACACTGACTTTTACACGCCTTTTAGGATTAGATCTGAACTCATACCGAGGGCTTAACTTTGAGCCAAACAATAGACATTACTATAGGGTGAACAATAACAACAGGACAATCTCACAACCAAGCATATGAGATCAAAAGTGTTGTATTTGTCCTCAGAAGTCAGGAAGAGATGGGAGAATCAAATGGAAAGCATAAACCCAGGGAGGAAGTGGAGCACTATTTTGCAAATGCAAATGTTTTCAATTATTGAATTAAAAACCAGTTTGCTCTTAAACTTTCACCTAAATCACTATGAAAGGTTGTTAGGTTTTTTTTAAAAAAGAATATATCAAAGAATATTCTATTTTGCATGCACATATGAAAGAATTCTTTTTCTAGTGAAACAAATCCAGAGACACTCATATATGTATAAGAAAATTACATCAGAGAGTAATTGTCTAATAAGAAAGCACCCCAGCCCGGTCCAGATCAAGTCCATAAGTCTGATATTAGTCCATAAAGCCCTGTTCAGACTCATGCAGCACATGCAATGATGCTGGGAGATCACAGACCTTTCATGCTCTTGCAGGTTTCAGCGTGGCTCCATATGCCTTGTCATCTGGAAGGTAGAAGCAGAACGAGTACATGTGGCCCACCTCCAGGGAGAACATGAGAAGGATGCCAGTCTCAGAAACCCATTTATCTCATTTGTCCTCCAATCAAGCTGCAACCTGATTGACAGGCTAAACTCCACCCACATGTTCCTACGGGAGCCATGTTGGCACAGAAAACCTATCACAGTCATTATTCTTTATTATGCCACATTGTTTACTTCCTTCAAAAGTTATCTTGTTTCTTTATGTAACTGTTCATTAACTCTATCCTTCTCACCACATGCACTATACAATGTAAGACATAAGCAAGGACATTTTGGGTAATGTCCAACACTGTTTCCCTCTCACCTAAAGTGCCTTGCTGGTACTAGATGCTCAACAAGTATTTGTTGAATACATAAATATATACAAATGACTCAAGAAGATAAGGTTGCCTTAAGATAAAAATGATCTTTCAGATGAATATTCTGAAAGATACCAAGGATTGGCTCATATGATTGGTGGCGTTGCCAGAATAAGGCTGATGATGCCTGCGAGTCTTAGGGTCTATTCTTCAATCCGTGGAGAGCTCATATGAGGACATGGACTAATAATATAAGTATCCAGAAGTTGTAGTGGGCTCGTATGTGCTTGATTAAAAAAATTAATTTAGAAGTAGCAGAAAGAAGACAAGAAAAAATAGGAAGAGGAGAAATAAAAAAGAATAAGA
Organism: Tenrec ecaudatus; assembly: GCF_050624435.1. NCBI lineage: Eukaryota > Metazoa > Chordata > Mammalia > Afrosoricida > Tenrecidae > Tenrec > Tenrec ecaudatus. The sequence goes on along the minus strand of NC_134540.1, from coordinate 14,638,185 downwards.
AAATCATGGGTTTATTTTTTCTTTTTACTATGTTCTGAGCTTCCTATGAAGTTCTTTTGAAAGAGTCCAATCTTTGCAAAAGCACTTTGTTCTAATAACCTGGCATTCTGTGATGCTCACCTTTCCGACACAATTGTGAAAATAGGTGCATGAGCAAATGTGGTGAAGAAAGTTGATGGTGCCTGGCTATTAAAAGATACAGCATCTGGGGGTCTTAAAGACTTGAAGATAAACAAGCGGCCATCTAGCAAGGAAGCAACCAGCGCATATATATGGAAGAAGCACACTAGTCTGTGTGATCATAAGGAGTCCACGGAGTCAGGTATCAGGTATCAGAAGACCCATAACAATCATATTGATGTCAACAAGGGAGGGGGATAAAATGGAGACCCAAAGCCCATCTGTAGACAATTGGACATTCCCTCACAGAAGGATCAGGGATGAGCCACTCAGGGTGCAGGAAAGCACTGACAAAATATACAACATTCCTCTAGCTCTTTAATGCTTCCTCCACCACCCACCAATAGGACCCCGGTTCTACCTTACAAATCCAGCGAGTCCAGAGCATGTACATTGCTACAGACAGGAGCTCTCGACACACAGAATCCAGGGCAGATAAACCCCTCAGGAACAATAATGGGAGTAGTGATATCATGAGAGCAGGGGGGAGGTGTGGGGAGAAAAGGGGAACCAATTGCGATGACCAATGTATAACACCCCATCCCATCCCACCACCACCACCACCCAGGGTGATGAAAAACAGAAATATGGGTGAAGGTAGATATCAGTTTAATATATGAAAATAACAATAATTTATCATTTATCCAGGGATAATGGTGGGTGGGAGAGGGAAAAAAATGAGGATCTGATACCAAGGGTTCAAGTAGAAAGAAAATATTTTGAAAAGGATGATGGCAACATATGTACCAATGTGCTTGACACAATGGATGTTAGGATTGTTATAAGAGCTGTAAGAGCCCCCAATAAGGTGATTTTAAACAATTTATCAACAAACAAATACAATATGGGATTGAATTTCCTAGAAATCTGTAATTATTTTAAAATGAATATAAAAACAAGTGATCAATTTTAAAAAGAAAGAGTCCAATCTTTCCTCTTAGGAAAGTGATACATGTTGTCCAACACAATAGGCAGATAACTAGAGGAGTCAGTAGATAATCTAGTGGTTGATTGTCAAAGCTAAGTTTTTCAGGAAAGAAAGAGAATGTGAGATGTTGATGATTCAACCTAGACACTTATTGTGGTAGTCAGGGATTATGTCAACCAGACACTCTCAGGTAGGAGTGGAATTAAACCTGTCAGTCACGTTGCAGCCAGATGACACCTCCCTGGTGCCATAAGCATTTTGTATAAGAAAAAAGCAAACAGAGGCAGTCTCTTTCTGCCACTTTGCCCTCCTCATCATTGGCATTTCACTGTCTGTGCCCTGTCCTACTTCCACCGACCTTTGGATCCACGTGACCCTGCATCCACCAGCCTGTGATCTGCAGCTCCCTGATCCACCATTCTGTGGCTATGTTAGTCTGCAAAGGGACTCCTGGACGAGCTTAGGATTCATGGACTTGAGTTGAACTGGGCTGGGAGGTCTTCTTGATATATAAGTACTCCTTGTACCCGTATGAGCACCACTGGATCTGCTTCTCTAGACAACCTGATCTAACACAGTAGAACCCTGGTACTCGACCACATCAGTACTCAATATCATCGGATTTCGAAGTAAAATGTCAAGAAAATTTTGCATCGGAGCTCAAACAAAACATCAGAATCCGACCCGACACATGAGAGTTTTGTAAACAAAAGCAGTTTGTTAGTCGGCACTATTAGTATGCGTTGCTTAAACCTTTCGCGGCCGTGTTCCCAGCATTTTGCTAGAATTTTCTTAGTTTTTGTGGCTTTTTGTACTGTTTTTAGATAAAAGAAAACAAACCATGGGTCCTAAGAGAGAGTTTTGAAAAGAATCATCATGATAAGGAGCTGGTTAACTGTGTTATCGATATTGGTGATAATTTAGTAACCCCTTTAGAAAACAGCTAAGGAAATGCCGCAATGTCTCTCTCTCCACCCCTCCTCTCCACATCCGTGTCCACAGATCCAGAGCCTCATCAATCCCGAGGGATGGGCCAGGCTGTAATTGTTAAAAACTTTTTAAATGCTGTGTTACTTATTTAAATTTTATTATTTAACTCTGAACTTATTTACTTTGAAATTCCTGTGTAATGTTCTGTATAAAAAGGCAAGGTTAGGGTAAAAACAGATTAATCCATTTTCAGTTATTTCTTGTGGGAAAAATGGATTTGGAACTCGACTGCATCGCATCTCGACGCTCCTTCTAGAACAGATTAGTGTCAAGGTGTGAGGTTCTACTGTACACTCATATTCAAGTATATCCCCCCAAAAAGCCATCCTGTGCTCATGTTAATATCTGAGATGCAGATAACACAATATTCCATGCTCGAATGGGTTATGTGATAAGTCAAAATTGTATCCTCATAACACAAAGTTCAGTTGTATACAGGCCCTGGGTTATTTCAAAGACTTCTGATGTTATCAGGGATTCATTTTCTCCCGATCTTTGTATTTGGCTAGTATCAGTACGGGATGGGGTTAGTCTTCAGGGCTAGTTCTGGCTTACAGTTTGTCTGATAGCTCAAGACACCCCACAGAGACCTCAGGGAGTTTCCTGTCATCTTGTTTCCTGGTCAGTAATTATTTACTAACTGTTCTCACTTAATAGACTGGAATATTATGCAAACAACTTTTTTATGCAGTGAAAAACTAAAAATTCCTCATGATTAGCTTGAGTTCTGTGTTTATACAGGCACGTCTCATTTTATGTTGCTTCACATTTTTGCATTTCAAAGATTATATATATTTTACATATTAGAGGATTGTGGCAACCGTGTGTCCAGCACATCTATCAGACCCAATTTTTCAACAGCATATGTTTACTTTGTTTTCTTGTGTCACAGTTTGGTAATCTCACACTATTTCAAACTTCTGTGATTACTATTCACATTTAACATACTATAGTATCATGTAGAAGGAAAACATTTTGAGAATGATGATAGCAACAAATGTACAAATGTGCCTGACACAATGGATGTATGTATGTATTGTAATAAGAATTTTATGGGGCCTCAACAAAATGATTTGACCCCCCCAATAAAAAACAATAAAAATGTATTCTCTCATATTCTAGAGGCCAAGATCAAAAGAAAGAAAAATAAAGCTTCCAACTATAAAAACCCTATGGCGCACAGTTCTGACACCTATGGAGTCACCAAGAGTTGGAATTGATTCAGCAGTAACCGATTGGAGTCTTTGTTTTTTCACTTGGGATATACTCATGAGGTAGGAATTATTGTAATCTTCAAACTACTCAAAGTTTAAACTGGGTCATTCCCCACCCTCTGGGTTGTTTTGGGTTTGATTTGGTTTTTTTGGTGTAAATAAATTTTGGAAAGTACATAGACTTTGCCTGACTTCCTCTGCACCCACAGAAAAGCACATCAGCACCAGCCCAAAGCCAAGTACTGGGAGACTGAGATCAGATATGCCTCCAACCTCCAGCCGTCTGCGGGTTCCCACTGGTTCAGACTGTTGAGAAATGACAGTCTCTTATGAATCATGCCCATGGGCATGTCTTTCTCTGGTCTTTGGTCTCTCCTCCACGAGGCCCCTTGGTGCATGCTTTGCCCAGGCAAGGTAACAAAGCTCTTTAGGGCGACTACTAAATGCCCAAAGGGCACAGCATTCCAGATAATCACCCGAAGACCCTCCTTAAACCTATCTTCCCCAAGTAAGGGCCTGGAGACAGTCCATTGCAGGAGAAATTCACCCACTCTGCCCCGTGGGCCGGGACGTCCATCATCCTATCACATGGTCCAGTTCCTGATTCTGCTCCTGCCCCTTCTTAGATCACAACTGTTTCCTGGATCCGGGAGGTTCCGTGCGGAAGGATGTCAGGGTGCAACGAACTGGGCCCCTAGTTAGTTAGCTAGTTATCATTGTCTAAGAATAATGGTCAGGCCCCTTTCTGTGGCTTATAAAGCCCCCACCAGCAAGTCTTGTCACGTCGCGTTGCGCACTGCTTCCTACTAGCCAGCCTCCTTCTCACAGTTACCTGTCAGCCATAGTCAACATTTCCCCATTTCTTCAAGGTACCCGCACCTTTGCCTCTGCCTGGACGAGCGTCCCCTCACACTTCATGTGATTTTTCACCTTGTCCTTAATTCAGTCATCTTCTTCATGTTCTCAGAGTTCGTGCTGTGTGGTTGGACTCCACCTGCTTGATTCTATCTGTTTATATACTTTCTCCCTGGATGATAAGTGGTCTAGAGCACGTGACGTTTGGCTTAGGTTTGATCTGTTGAGTGACGTCCAAGGTACCTGGATTACGCAGGTGCCTGAATATGTATTATATATCCATGTATTCGTGGCGGTTTGGGAGGAGAAACAGAATCCCTGTCACTGGGAGAGGAATTAAACAGCGACAGCATTGAACTCCAGTAGAAGTGGCCCCATGTCAAATTTCAATGTCTGAGAAGAAGAGTACACTTGGATCAAGACTGGACTGATATCAGCATCCAGTCAACCAAGTCTGGTGAGTGCTGATGCAGAAACAGAAATTGCGTGTGGCAGCAATCCTCAATATCAGATGAGCTGTGCGCAGCTTAATTTTTCCAGAAAGGAATCATGTCTGTCGGTTGAAGCCAAATGACAGGAGCAGGGGAGCTTAAAGGGGGGAGCGGGTAGAAGGTAAGAAAACCAGGTACTCTGGGAATGGATCTGAAAGAGCTGTCTACAGACCACTGCAGTCAAAAGACGAAGCAGATGTGATGGGGAAGGGAGTGGATGTGCTTGGAACATGTACCCAAGGCCCATTAGACACAGCTCGGGTAGATCAAAATGAAGTCCCAGCATTGCCCGCAAATCAAAAGAAGGTCTTGGGAAACTTGGTTAATGTAGGAGCAAATGGGAAAGGCTGAACTGGCCGTTACAAAATCTTGAGAATTTTATCTTAGAAGAGTTGAAGCATAGAATATCCTGAAAAGCGTAGCATGGGCTGATAAAGCACATTAAATACACGAGATGACCAACAGAACAGAACATTTAGAAGGACTTAAGACAAAGAAGATATCTAGAAAATGCTCTCATGGGGCGATTTAGAGCAGTCAAAAGGAAGACAGAGAGAGTCACAAGGGTAGCAGATGGTTCCAGGATTCCAGGATCTCAGGACACCAGATTCACTCGGCTTTCCTCCCACCTCAGTGTTCTCTCTCTCTCTCTCTCTCTCTCTCTCTCTCTCTCTCTCTCTCTCTCTCTCTCTCTCTCTCTCTCTCTCTCTCTCTCTCTCTCCTCTCTTCTCCCCTCCTTTCTTATCGCTTTTCCCCTTTCCCCTGTTTTTTTCTCCCTCTTCCCCTCTTGCCTACCCCACTCTCTCTCTGGCTCATTCTCCCTCCAATACCCAGTATTGCAGTTTCTAGGTGCACTGGCCCAGGCTCTAGTCTCTTTCACTCGTCATAAGCAATGGCTTGATGCATGCTGCTATACCATTAAATCATATTAAAACCAGCTGCCAACAAAGGAATTGAGGCTCACAGTCACTGTGTCAGAATAGGACTATGCCGCATAAGGTTTGTCTGCTTTTCATGTTGTCGTTGTTCAGAATACACACATCCAGCAGACACCATGTCAACAGCCTGCGCGTGAACGTGGACCCCTTTCTTGGAGTGTATGTTCATCCTCCTTTTCTGATTCGTGATCCCCTATGAACATCAACTCCCGGACCCTCATTTCGAGGTACTTTTGGTCAAATTATTCCCATAGCTATGTATTCATTCCCAATTAACAATATTTTTTAAAAGAAAGAGCACAAGTCTCAAGGCAGATGTCCTCTACACCAAAATCACTGCCATCAAGTCCATCTGACTCATAGCGACCCTATAGGACACAGTAGAGCTGTGCCTGTGGGTCTCCAAGACTGTGACTTGTAAGTTACTGTAATCTTATAACAAGATAAAAAAAACTACATCTTTCTTCCAAGGAGCCTCTGGTGGTTTCTAACTACTAGCTACCAACCTCACCGTTAGCAGCCCCATTACATAGCTCACTATGTCACCAGGGCACCTTCAAGCTAAATTGCTGTTTCTTTTTAAGAAAACATCAAGGGATATTTTTGGGTTTAAGGTTTAAAGATCTTCCCAGACAACAGTTGCAGGGTCCGTCCAGCTTCCATGGCTCCATTAAGTCTAGAGCCAAAGAGAACTTGACATGCTGTTCTATAGTTCGCTCCTGTAAAATCAAAATCAGGCTTCTCCTGTATAAAAATTTTGGTCAACATGTTCATCAACAGTAGCTGGGATCCTCCAACTCTTGTCTCATGGCCAAGAATCCGTCGTTCATCCAGGCCGTCAGCCATATACTATATATCTTCCTCCTGTCCCTGGCTCTACTTCTTAGTCTGCTGTTCCTAATGAAGAGAGACTCACTGTTGTTATTCGATGGCTGAGACCCCAGGCACTGCATAATGAAGTGGGAGGTGGAACAAAAAGACTAAATATGTCATGAGGCCAATTCACTGGGATGGTTCATGAAACCATAATGCTAAACTTCAAAATCAAGTACCTAGGTTCCATGAGATCTTTGGTTGTAGTAAGTAGCCTCAGAAACGTCTCTATCGCCTTCCCTGCTCAGACGCCTTGCCATTGTTGTAAGTGGAATACATGTTGGATTACTAACCACAAGGTCAATGGTTCAAATTTACCAGCTAGTTCTCAGAACGATGTGGTAGCCTGCACCCAGAATGACTGACAGCCTTGGAAACCCTACAAAACAGTCCTATTTTGGCCTGTAGGGTCACTTAAGTTGGAATGGACTTCCTGGAAGTGGGCTATATGTCTAAGTCCATCAATTACACTCTTGTCAATTCAACTTTTTACAGGTGTACAGCGGGCTGACAAGAGTTATAATCATCAGTGCAACCCTGCCCTTAAGCAATGCGATTTTCCCATCACCATAAACCCCTCCTTGCTCTTTCCCTCCCAACCCTGGTAACCACCAACAAATTTTAGTCCCAAGACACTGGCACTTCCTTATCTTACTACACGGGGAAATAACTCATCACATTTTAAAGCCAATTTTACATGAATTCCCTGAAAATAAATTCCATATTTTGTTTTTATCTGTTGGTGAGCATTTAGTCTGTGAAAAGCAGCATGTCTTCAGACCTCGTCTCCTGACTTCATGAGTGGAAAGTAGGAGGAAGATCAACACCAGCCCATGGCTGATTGCTATGAGTTCAAGATCAGGCCCATCCTCACTCTCCAATTTTTTCACCAGGTCAGACACCGGCCAGCTTTCTCACAGCCCTCTCTGCTTCCCTGCTGGGTCTGAGGAGTCATTGAGTGGCCACCAAGAACTCACAGACTCTATTCATGGGTAGAGGGATTACTAGGGGACTAACAGGCTACAGTCGAGGATCAGAATCAACTTGGAAGAAAGAGGAAGAACTCAGGACACAGCTATCCAATCAGGACAGTTTTGTCTCAACTATTGCTCCTAGGTCCCCACTCTTGGCCTGAGTGTCCACTTTCAGGCTGGGTCCCTGCTGTCACTTGGGCACCAACACAGACCTGGCTTCTGCTTGGCTTTGGAAAGTGTTACTAGCTGCCTTCGTTCTGCCATTAGGCCCGTGGAGGCCACACACTATGCCAGCAAACATCCTGTCTGGAAGTGTCCAACTCTCTTGCTCCATGGGTCCGCGAGCCTAGCCTGCAGGCCCCCCATTGCTGTGGCTTCATGCCGTGCTCATGGTCTCCTAGATCCAGAAGGTTCTTATCATGCAGATCCTTGGAATGCCATTTATACAATGACAACTCATCCACATGTCTTCGTAGTCCACATCTATAATGCCTGTTTGACGTCTCTAACTGGATGCGCATCCTCATACTGGCAGCAGTCTTAGTAATTGCCCATCCCCAGAAAACCATTTCTCTCCAGTTTCCCTATCTCAATGAAGGACACCATTATTCACCCAGGTGCTTAAGCCAGACCCAAGAAATTGAGCATTATGCCCCTCTCTTCTAACTCAAATCTGATTCAACAGCAAACATGATTTTCTCTCCAGAATACAGTCTATTCCTCTTCTTTTAGCAGTCACTGCCATCTCCTGTCTGGGCCATTGCAACGGTGCGCTAACACATCTAACTCACGCGAGATCCTTAGGGTTCAAGTTACAGGACACGGAATATGAAATGCATACTTCCATTGTACTGGAAGTGCCAATACTGATTCATAGAGACCAAGAAGGTCCCGTTGACACTCATTTTAAAAAGATGACCTGGGTGGAAGAAGCACACCAGCCTGTGTGATCATGAGGTGTCAAAGGGACCAGGTATTTGGCATCAAAAACTTTAAAAAATAATATCATTGTGGATGAGGGTGAGTGCAGCAGGGGGACCCAAAGCCCATCTGTAGGCACCTGGACATCCCCTTACTGAAGGGTCGCAGGGAGGAGATGAGCTAGTCAGGGTGCAGTATAGCACAGATGAAACATACAACTTTCCTCTAGTTCTTAAATGCCCCCCCCCACACTATCATGATCCCAATTCTACCTTAAAAGTCCAGCTAGATCAGAGGACGTACACTGGCACAGATAAGAGCTGGAAACACAGGGAATCCAGGACAGATAAACCCCTCAGGACCAATAATGAGAGTAGTGATACCAGGAGGGGAAGGGGAAGGTGGGGGAGAAACAGGGAACTGATCACAATGATCGACATATAATCTCTTCCTTGGGGGACAGACAAAAAAGTGGGTGAAGGGAGATATCAGACAGTGTGAGACATGACAAAATAATAATAATTTATAAATTATCAAGGGTTCATGATGGAGGGAGGGGAAAAATGAGGAGCTGATATCAAGGGCTCAAGTAGAAATCAAATGTTTTGAGAATGATGATAGCAACAAATGTACAAATGTGCTTGACACAATGGATGGATGGATTGTGATAAGAGTTGTACAAGCCCCCAATAAAATGATGTTTTCTAAAAATAAAAAGGAGGTCAAAAGGTGACAGGTTATGGATTTCCAAAATCAAACTCACTGCCCTTGAGTCAATTCCAACTGATAGTGACCTGTAGGACAGAATAGAACAGCTCTTTTGGGCTTCCAAGACTTTAAATCTTTATAGGAACAGAGAGTCTCCTCTTTCTCCCACAGGGTAAATGGTGGGTTTGAAGTGCTGACCTGGTGATTAGCAGCTCAATCCATAGCCAACCATGACACCAGGGCTCTTGGAGATGTGGATGCATCCATGAGGGAGAAAGTCTAGCAAAAATCTAGGTGGTGGGATTTTTGAGTGTTCATTGTAGAATTCTTTCTTTAAACGTTGCCCATTATTTGAACATGTTGATAATGTGGGGGGGAAACATGGAGGTAGAGCGAGACTAGCCGCCACTGTGCACTTGTCAGATTGCCATACCGTGGTGACTTGCAAGTGCTGGGATGCTGGAAGCAAGGTCACCAGTATTCCAAAGACCACCCACGTAGACCGGTTTCAGCAGAGCTTCTCGACTAAGACAGCAAATGATGAAAAGCCTAGCAATCTACTTCCAAAAGTTGGCCCGTGCACCCCTTATGGATCACAACAGAGAACTGTTAGACGCCCATGTTCAGACGCACCCTTCTTCCGGAGGAATCCTGGCTGGAGGAGGACATCAGGGCCCAGTAGAAGACCATCAAAGGAGAGGAAACGCGGTGAGAGGGGTGGACAGAATAGCCACCATGACAGACTCAAACATTTTGTTGATCATGAGGGTGATGCAGGACGAGGCCACGGTTGACTCCATTGTACATAAGGTCATCAGGAGGCTGCATTGACTGGAAAACCTGCCTCGGTTGAGTAGATTACAAATTAAATCAACCCTACATAGGGTTTCTGAGACTGCAGATCTTTAAAGGACCATACAATTGGATCTGTCTCCTGGATTTATGCTACCGATCTTGCAGTTGGCCAAAGTTTAACTCACAGTACGGACTTCAAAGAAACGATGTATCTATCTCAAAACCATTAAATGGCTACCTACAAGGTAAATGCTGAGGCTAGGCTGTGTCACAAAGCCAGTTGATCTGATCTCAATTCCCATGCTTAACAGAAACGTTTGGTAAAATGATTACATTTTTATTTCACGTACTAAATTTGGGTTCACTAAGAGCTATGCGAAACCAGGGCTTGTGCTACCATAAAAGGGCTGGTACTTAAGTAAGAAGAGTGTTTTAAACCCTGCATGAACTCCCCCCAGGGAAGTGTGTTCCCTCCATAGCAGTCCCTTTGGGGTGTCTGACATTTACTCCAATGGCGCTGCTGCCTTGCTCCAAGCATTGGCACCCCACAGGAGAGGGGACTTTCAGATTGAAAGTGCTTCTTCGCATATTCTCAGCGTTGACAAACTTTCATTTGACCCAAGATCCACATGTTACCTCTCACCCAGTGCAGTGGATGCAATTCAAGGTTTATGGTGTCAGTACCCTGCAAGGCTGCCCAGTGCATCCAGGCCTGCAACAAAGAACACGCTTTGGTAAAGCTGGAGACCCCAAAAATACCAGTACTATTTTGCTTGTATGACTCAAAACCTCCCAGTGCATGCAGCAACTTTGGTCAGTGTTTGGAACAGTCTTCTCCCCACCATGCTTTGCCCATCCGAATGCCAGCAACATCCATGACAAGCCTGTCCTCCGCATCTCTCTTCCCACAGGGAGGGGCCTGAATGCTATCTCACTCTCTTAACACAGGGCTTGTATTTCTATCTATGACTACGTAATGAACAAAGGAGGGGTTGAGTGAATGAAAGAATGATAAAAGGGATGCACTGGTCATGTTAACTCATCTGGAAAACTGTGCTCTTTGAAGTATATCTTGAGTGTACCTGACCTACCATCTCTACTCTAATGTCATTTCTTCCGCGTTACATCCTGTAAAGGCTGTACTACACAGTGACTGAGATGCAGCGATATAGATTTCTTGTGTATGAGTATCAGAAAACCCAAACAAGGTGTCATGGAGTCAGGCCCCCCTGCACATGGCTATCCCACAGGTATCCTCTAGAACTGAGCTCCTAGGCTTTCCATGACTGTGATCATTCCAAACTAGATCATCTGACCTTCCCAGACACTTCCGGGTGAATCTGAGAGGCCAATCAAGAGCTGAGAGTAATCTGTGCAAAACACACACACACACACACAAACACACACACACACACACACACACACAAGGGCTGTCTATAAATTTATTTCACTGCCTTTCAATTGTCATTAATAATTCATCATTACCATCCTTGTACGGTACACTTTTTAATATTTTGTAAAAGTAGTTTTTTTTGCTTTGGCTTGTTTTAAATTTGTGTTCCCTGTTGGCATAGTGGTTACACATTGGGCTGCTAACCACAAGGCTAGCAGTTCAAAACCACCAGCTTCTCCTTGAGATAAAGATGAGGCTTTCTACTCCTGTAAAGAGTTACAATCTCAGAAACTCAAAGGGGGCAGTTCTACACTGTCCTACAGGGTTGCTCTGGGTCAGAGCCTACATAATGGAAGTGGGGTTTGAGTTTTTATTTGATTTAACATATTAAGTTTGAGATATCAAAGTGGTCATGTTGAGAAGAAACCCGATTCTTGCGTCTTGGAGTTTGGGGGAAATGATCTAGGTGTGTGGTGTCTTTGCTATTGTTAGGTTGTTAGGCACTGTCGAGTCAGCCACAGCTCATTGCGACACTATGTTCAAAAGAAGACAATACTGCCTGGTCCTGCACCAGCCTCACAATTGTTCTGGGTTTTTTGTTTGTTTGTTTTTCTGTTTTAATAGATTTCCTGTAAGAGAGAAGGATATGAATGGAAGATAATAAAGAAATGCAAGAGACAAAATGCAGGAAGGTTCCCAGCGCAGACCCCTGTATATCTCACAGGAGATTCACGTCTATCTCAAAGAGGACCTGCTTACATCACAAAGGCAACCTGCTTACCTTCTCCAAAGACGTGCACTCTAAGTCACTGGGTGGGCTCCGTGAAACAGAGGAAGAAGGACAACTTGTGGTGTTACACTAAAGGCGTTGCCATGCATGCAATGAAACTAGCGTGTTTGAATGTTTGAATGTAAACCTAAGGATCTGCTCTATAAGCCTTCACCGAATTCACAATAAAAATTCAAAAAATAAAAGGAGAAAATCAGATTTAGCAAAAGCATCAGTAACAAAATTATGAGCAATCCCACAAACCAAATGAACTTAGCACAGAAAATTATATGCAACAAAGAATCCAGCAGTACTCCAAAAACGACAGCAATAAATTTATACCTATCAATCATTACACTGATTTTAAACATATGAAGTACGTCAATCAAGAGATAGCGAGTAGCAGGGTGATAAGAAAACAGAACTCATCAATATGTTGTCTACATAAGACACACCTTCGGAATAAAGACAAAACAGAACATAACTCAAAGGATGGAAATAAATATAACAGACGGATGGCAATATTAATTTTTGTTAAAATAAACTTTAAGGTAAAAGCCAGTCCATTAGACAAGAAGGATGTTATTTAATGATCAAAAGGTCAAATAAACAAGAAGAAAAACCATAATATATCTCTATATAACCAATGAAAGGTTCTCAAAATAAACTAATCAAATTATAAAAGAATTGAAGAGAGAAATAGACAATTCTTTAAAAAGAATAGACTTTAATACACTACATTCAATGAAAGACGGGAAAAAAAGAAATTCAACAAAGATGCAGAATTAAACAATCAATCACAGGATCTATGCCGAACCCTTCATCCAACAACAGAATAGTGCCCATTCTTCCCCAGTACACATGGAACATTCTCTAGAATTAACCATACGGTTAGGCCACAGTGCAAGTCTCAACAGGTTGGAAAACATCGAAATACTACAAAGCACTCTTCTTAGATCAGAAGTCTATTAAGTTAGACATCAACAACAGGGAAATCTAGGGGAAAATTTAACTACATGGACAATTAATTATAGCTTGCTTCAAACTAGTGGTATTAGAAGAAATTTAAAACGAAAATGTGAAAATTCACTGAATCAAACAAGAAAGAAAACACAGCACATTAAACACACCCGAAGCAGCACTCATGGGATAGTTTGCAGCAGTAAACACACATTCAAAGAAGTGCAAGAGCCAAAACTGAAATCTTAACCCAGCAGCTCCAACAGAAAAGGAGTAGCAAATAAGCCTACGACCACCAGAAGAAAAGAAATAAAAGAGATTAGAGCAGAAAGAAATGAAATTGAAAACAGAAAAACAATAGAAAAAAATCAGTCCAGAAGTTGGTTCTTTTAAAGGATTACTATAATCAATAAACCATTGGAAAATACATGGAAGATGCCAATACTATGAATAAGAAATGAAATGGGCATTTTCAAAATAGGATCAGCTGAAATGGAAAAGAAAAAGTAACAAGAGAATATGATGAAATATGCTGTTGAGTAAGTATTGGATTGCTAATCACAAGGTCAGTGTTTCAAGCCCACCTGTTGCTCTGTGGGAAAAAGGTAAGGCTATTTGCTCCCATAAAGCTTTACAGAGCCTCAAAAACCCTAGATTGTCCCCCTATGATTTAGAATTGACTCAATGACAGAGAGCTTGAGCCTTAATGAGAACTGTGCTTTGGAATGCAAAGAAGGCTCAACATTGGAAAAGCATTCAGTTAAGCCCACCACATAAATAAAGGAGAAGAAGCACATGATAATATTCAGTGATACAAAAACGAATTTGAGAATATCCAATATCCTTTCATGATAAAAGTACTTAATAAGAATGAAAAGAAAATCATTCAACATAATCAATGGTATCTATACAAAACCACCATATGGACAACATTATGTTCAATAGACAAAAACTGAAAGCATTCCCTTTGCAAATGAGAACCAGATATCACCACTAGCACTTAACTTTGTGCTGAAAGTCTCATCCAGGGCTTGAGTCAAGAAAGGGAAGTTAAAGGCATCCAGATTAAAAAATAAGTAAAATTCTCTCTATCTGCAGATGATGTGACTCTATACATAGACCATCCCAAAGACTTAGCAAGAAAAATATTCAAAGTAATTGAAAGATTCCACAATGTGGCAGGTACAAGACCACCATACACACTCCAGTCTACTTCCTCTGCACTCGCAAAAGTAGCTTGAAGAAGAAAATCAGAAAAACAAGGCACTGTACAATAGCCACCTAAAAAATGAAACACTTAGGAATACATTTAGCTAGAGATAAAGAAGACACAAAGAAATACAGAAAACACGACTTTTTGAAAGCAAAATAGAACTACATATATGAAATAACATATCATACTTGTGGATAGAAACACTCTCACATTGTCAAAATGCCAATACTCCTCAAAGCAGGCTACAGATATCATGCAATCCTGACCTAGATTCTAGCCTCATTCTTTACAGAGATGCAAAAACTCATCACCAACTTTATACAAAAAGGAAACTCCAATAAGCAACCTCAAACCTCAAAACCCCCTATACTGCCATAATAATCAAACCAGCCTAATCCAGGTATAACTGATACAAAATCAGCACATAGACCAGTGGAACAAATTTGAGAACCCAGATGTACATCCATCCACCTATAGACAATATTTTTTGACAAATGACAAAAATTCATTAAATGAGGGAGAAAGATAGTCTCATTAATAAATTTTGCAAAAGGTCCTAGGGGCTGGTCTCAATCCAACTACTATGTGGATACCTGCCCCTCCCCCCAGAAGAATGTATTTCAAAGGACAGCACTGAATCTGCAGCTTCGGGAGAGGGATATATCTAATCAGAGTACATGGGAGCAGATGAAGGGGGAAGAGGAGAGAGTGGAGCACAGCCTGGCCCACCAGGCCTTGAGGACAATGTTCCCGATTAGAGCAGCCAGTGCAAAAACTGGGCCGGGCCCACTATGAGACATGACGTCCCTCACTGACCCATAGCCCTACAGGGGACAACATCAGAGACACAGTGTGGGAATTGCGCCCGATCTGATCCCACCACACCGAGGCAAAACACTAAGGGGGTGCAACAGAACAGCAAGGGAATGGAGCGATGAGATCCCCAGGGAATGCTGAAGGTGGATTTTGGGGCCAAGCATGGTGCCCCAACAGACTGGACTGGAAAACACTCCTAAAGGCCAACAAACAGTCCTTGAGCTAACTACAAGCTTTTCTTTCTTGTTGTGTTTTGGTTTTCATCATTGGTTTGTTGTTGTTGTTTTGTTGTATATTGTTGCTTGGTTTTGCTCTGTCTTGTTTTTGTGCATGTTATTATCTCTGCAGGTCTGTCTAAATAAGATAGGCTGGATGAATAATCTGGAGGAGAAAACAACGGGACCAACAGTTCCGGGGGGACATGGGAGAGAGGGAGGTGGGGGAAAGAAGTGGTGTTAACAAACCCAGGGACAAGGGAACAAGTGATCCAAATCAGTGATGAGGAGGGTGTGGGAGGCCTGGTAAAGCATGATCAAGGGTAATGTAACCAAGAGGAATTACTAAAACCCTGGTGGGGACTGAGCATGATAGTGGGACAAGAGGAAAATCAAAGGAAATAGAGGAAAGAGCTAGGAGGCAACGGGCAGTAAAAGAGGTCTAAATAAAGGCATGCACATATGCAAATATATTTATATATGAGTATGGGGAAATAGATCTATGTGCATATATTTATAGGTTTAGTATTAAGGTAGCAGAAGGACATTGGACCTCCACTGAAGTACTCTCTCAATGCAAAAACATTTTCTTCTATTAAATTGGCATTCTATGATGCTCATTTTCCCAACATAACCACTGAAGACAAAGTGGGTAAATAAGCAAATGTTTTGAAGAAAGCTGATGGTGTCCAGCTATCAAAAGATTTAGCATCTGGGCTTTTAAAAACTTGAAGGTAAACAAGCGACCATATAGCTCAGAAGCACCAAAGCTCACATGGAAGAAGACATCAGCCTATGTGATTGTGAGATGTCAATGGGATCAGGCATCAAAGACCCAGAACAAAAATCATATCAATGCGAATGAGGGGAAGTTCAGAGTGGAGACCCAAAGCTCATCTGTAGACAATTGGATATCCCCTTACAGAAGGATCACAAGGAAGAGATGAGCCAGTCAGGGTGCAGTCTAGCACTGATGAAACATACAACTTTCCTCTAGTTCTTTAATGCTTCCTCCCCCATACTATCAAGACCCCAATTCTACCTTACAAATCCAGCTAGACCAGAGCATGTACCTGGGCACAGATAAGAGCTGGAAACACAGGGAATCCAGGGAAGATAAACCTCTCAGGACCAATAATGAGAGTAGTGATACCAGTGGGGGGAGGGGAAGGTAGGGGAGAGAGCAGGAACTGATCACAATGATCTACATATAACCCCCTCCCAGGGGGACAGACAAAAGACAAGTGGTCAGCATAAGACATGAAAAAAGAATAATTATAAATTATCAAGGGTTCATGAGGGAGGGTGGAGGGGGAAGGGAGGGGGAAATGAGGAGCTGATGCCAAGAGCTCAAGTAGAAAGCAAATGTTTTGAGAATGATGATGGCAATAAATGTACAAATGTGCTTGACACAATGGATGGATGTATAGATTGTGATAAGGACTGTAAGAGCCCCCGTAAAATGATTTAAAAAAGAAAGAAAGAAAGAAAGAAATGTTGCAGGTAAAACTGGATGGCTATCTGCAGAAAATGAAATGCGACCACGTTTTACACCATACAGAAAAATTCATTTAAGATGGATAAAAGGCCTAAATAAAAAACCTGGAACTATAAAAGAGCATCATTTAAAACATAGAGAAAAATTTAGGGACCCTAATATACCAGGATGTAAAAAAAAAATCACGAAAAAAACTCTGCTGGGACCTTTCCTAGTATGCTTTTTTCCCAGTTAGGCAAGCACTGAGCAACTCACTCTGAGGTGGTGCATTACCTGGTGGTATTCCCTGGGAAGATTTTCTCCAGCCACAGTGAATTTTCTCATAAAAGCATTTTTGCTCAAACCTCATTTTTTTGTGGTGGCTGATATAAGAGACCAGCACACGGCTGTGAAATTTTGTTTCCTGATTAGGGAAAAATGCTGCAGAAACTGCTGTGATGCCGAACACAGCTTACAAGGACAACACAATGGGAAAAAAATCAATTGTATAAATGGTTTTCTCATTTCAAAAATGGTGACATGTCGATTGATGACAAACCTCCTTTTGGTTATCTGTCAACTTCCCAAACAGATGAAAATGTCAACGTGCATTTGGAGTTTGTTCCACCAGGTCAGACTTAATCAAGCTTTCTATCTGAAAAGATTGCATAACAGTGTTTGACAAAAAATGGCCTGATTTGTGGCAGACAGGGCGACTGGTTTTGCCACTGTGACAAGGCACCTGCTCACACAGCCATCTCAGTGAGCCAGTTTTTGGTTTTAAAAATAAAAATTCCTCTCTAACCCCATGCACCTGACTCACCTGACCTCCCTCCATGTGACTTCATTTTGTTTCCACGAATGAAGAGGGACATGAAAGGACAGCAATCTGACGACACAGAAAAGGTAAAGAACAAAAACAAGGGAGGCACTGTCAGCCATCCAAACAGGGGTTTAGCAAAGTTTCCAAGAGTGGAATCGCAGATTTGACAAATGTATTAAGTGTAATGGAGAGTCCTTGGAAGGTGATAATGTTGTTTTATGTAAAAATTTAAATATATAGCTTTTTAAAAAAATCCCGGGGTGGGGTGCCCCCTCGTATATGGCATCAATCCACCATTCAACTTAACTGAAAATACACCAACAGCCATAGCCTAATTTAATGACTGGAACCTCCTAAAAGACACTTACTTGGGTCAAAAGATTTAGCCAAAAAAGAACCCACAGACTGGGGGAGGGAAGCAATTGGCAATGGCCATATCGGATAATTGACTCATCCCTAAAATTTATAGATAAAATTTCAATATCTCAATTAGAAAAAGACAATTAACCCAATAAAATGGGGACAGAGGACATTAACTGACACTTCACCAAAGAAGATATTCAGGCAGCCAACAGACATGGAGAAATGCTCGCCATTGTCAGCCATTACAACTGCTCTGCCATCAGGTTGATTCCAGTGATGGAGCAGGATGGTGCCAAACCGTGGAAAAAGACTATAGACCTGTGGAACATCAGACAGCCTCCTCCTCATCCTATAACATGGCCGGTAGCTTTGAACTAATGACCTTGTATTTAGCAGCCCAGTACTTATCCTAGAGTGGCACTAAGGTTCATTTCGTTACCAATTAACAGCAAACTCCACTCCCATGGAGTCCATTCAAGCTCATGGTGGCCATGTACATGATTTCTGAGGCTGTGCGTATTTATAGGAGAAAATAACCCCATCTTTCCCTTTTCATAACAGCTGATTAGCTGGAACTGCTGACGCTGTATTGACCTTGGATAAGCAGCTCAACACTTATCTAAAAGTCCCCTTTGGGTATCCTTCATCAATAATTAGAGAGCTATACATCAAAACAGCAATGACCTATCACCTCAACCCACCATTTAATAGAAAAGTTCAAAAAGCAGAAAACAGCACATGCTGATGAGTGTGTGGAGAGTCTAGAACCCTTAAACATTGCTAGTTAATTTGTTAAATGGTATAACTACTGTGGATAATTGTACAGTGCTTCCTTTAAAAGTTGGAAATAGACATACCATAGACTCATCAATCCTCTACTTGATATCTATCCTAGAGGAATCAGAGCCAGGCTCTGAATAGATACACGCACATTCGTGTTCATCATAGCACTATTCACAACAGCAAGAAGGCAGAGACATCCCAACTCGACAAGCAGCATTCAGGTAATGACAGTGAACCTGTGAACACCTTGTAACACAGTTAAACCTCAAAGACATTATCCACAGTGAAATCTGTCAATCACAAAAGGACACATATTGTTAGAGACCACTATTGTAAACTGTTAAGAAAGGGTTTTCACATAAAAGAGCCATTCTTGAATTGCTAAAATGGGTGGGAAGGAAGGTAAGTTACTGGCTAGAGAGTCCCCATGTGTTAACTTGGGTGCAGGGGAAGGCAGTACACAGTAAGAGGGAGGCAGGGGAAGACACTGGAGGAGACCAAGGCTTGAAGGCAGTGAAGGGAAATGCTGTTATAGATGTACTCCTGTAGTAACAATATTCTATGAGTAGATGCCTGGAGAGACAAGCAGGCTGAACTGTCTGGGAGGAAAAATGGCAACACCAGTATATATAGGTTTGACAGAGGCTATCTGTAGCTATTTATTGCCTTTGCTACACATACATTCATGACCATGGTGGAGCATACAGGTGACACAGTTAGGAAGACCTCTTGGATATAAACCAACAGTTTGATGGAATGAGTCACTGGACCTGGGGGCTTCGGGCCATAATCTTAGTGGACACCAAGGTCGTGTGGCATAATATAGTTTCCCAAGACAATAGTCTA
Source organism: Tenrec ecaudatus (assembly GCF_050624435.1). Classification (NCBI taxonomy): domain Eukaryota; kingdom Metazoa; phylum Chordata; class Mammalia; order Afrosoricida; family Tenrecidae; genus Tenrec; species Tenrec ecaudatus. The sequence continues at coordinate 14,618,660 of NC_134540.1, read as the reverse complement.
TATCCTACTTTGGTCAATAGCAGCTAGAGTCTTAAAAGTCGGTGATTGGTCATGTAAAGAGCAACTAATGCCATCTCTTCTCTAGAGGAAAGAGAAGTAGGTCAGCTATGGACTGCAGTGCATTGATTGTTGACTGTACAGATTACTCTTACGTGACTGGACACTATACAAACAAGGTGGGTTGATGATAGGGCGAAACTTTCAGTAACATTCTTTCACAGAGGCGGAACCATGCTACCCTATTAATACATGTCATAATAAAGCAAGGAGAGCATTAAAATAGTAAATCTATGGTAGTCCTAGAGTAGCATTTGTTGGGCATCCTCAAGGCAAAAGATCCGAACCAATGTCCAATGCCCACCAGTCCTACAACCTTGGGACTGTAGCCGTCTGCTCCTTCTCACACTAGGGAGTTTCAGTCCAAGGGATACAGCTGAGCTTGTCGTGAAGCCCAGGTCATTTAGTGGCGTTTCCACATTGCGTCTTTCTGGTATCCTGTGAAGGATACTGTGGGCCTTAAAAATCCCAGTCATCTGTAGCACATGGCCTGGTCACCAAAGGCTGGGTAGAAACAAGGTAAAAAATGTCCAATTAGGAACAGAATACTAGGCATAATCTTCCCTTGCGTTCTAAGTATTGCTAAGTTTTTTTTCCTCATGAGAGGATGCTCCTCCCATTTACCCAGCAAATGAAATGTAACCGCTTCTCTGAGACATACATGCCTCCCCTCCCCACATTGTGACTTGAATTTCCAGTGAGCCCACTTATCACTCTGGTAAGAGTGTCTGTTGATTTGGGGTGCCCTGAGCATCATTTTGTATGACAGGAGCTGAGTGGCCTTCTCCCTCTCCCCACATCTTGAAAAGTTGACCCCAGCTGAGGTGAGGTCTTCGCTATCAATGTGGTTTTTAAGGTGGACTTACAGAGGCGGAGCTATATGTCCATGCATGCTAGGTGGGCTCTCGACCTCGTGGCTTCGGAGAGTGAATAGAAAATCACACGAACTGGGAGCCGTGGCCCGCCTTCATCTCGATGTGTATCTTGTAGCAAGGGACCCATACAATATTTGTTTTCTGTGATCGACTAACTTCACTCAGCATATGGGCTCCAGGTCTCTCCAGGTCGTGAGGTTTCCTTGGTGTCATCGCTGTTTTGGGGGTGCATACTCTTCGTGATGTGTGCGCATCTGGGTTTCTTCATCCACCCCTCGGCTGCTGGGCATTGGAGCGGCTTCCAGCTTCTTGCTGTTGTGAGCTGTGACGCAATGAACATGGGAGAGCATGCATCTGAACACAGATAAATCTAAATAGCTATTGAGTTAAAGAAGCCAAATACAAGTGGTTCTATTTATAAAAATTTCAAGGACAGACAAATTTAATCTAGGGTGATACAATTTAGAGCCGTGGTGTCTGTGTCTGGGGATAATAGGGAAATTTTGACTATTGTGTGTTTTGGTAGATCCTAATATCCTTGTATATCTTGATTAAGAGATTTCTCCCTATATTAACACAATGAAAACAAAAGGCTATATCTTGTTCTAATAGTTTTAAACGATATGCTTTCTGCATTTATTTAACCTATTTGGGACCATGTTTTATTTTGTTTTTCTATATCCTTTAATTGGCCATACCATCTTTGTCACATATGGTTTTCATTTATGTGCAGCATTGATTTTGTCTTCTTATTTCTGCTTTTATATTTATGTATCCCTGTGACTAGGAAAATGCTTTAGTTACCACAGTTTAAAAATAAGTCTTGATTTTTTTTTTTTTAAAAAAAGCTGACTTCAGAAACAATGAAGAACATTTGCTAACTTTGATTGATCGGCTCTCTTGGTATCTGTTGTATTGTTTTAAGAGATTTCAGGATATTCCAGGTTTTAAAATCTTAGGGAAACTATGTTTCTAAATTTGAACAACGAGGAGACACATTTTAAAGGAAAAAAATATGAAGTCCCAAAGTACCCCCGGTCACAGTTTCAGTAAAACTTAAACTGAATATTAACTGCAAAGAAAATTAAGGGCAGAGTGGTGTCGTCTTTTCTATGTTCTGGTCATTTGTCCTTGTCAGTGGAGTGTGGGGTTGCCTGTAGAAGTGCCCACATCCAGAAAATACTTTCGAGATTTGATAGCTCTTATTTTTACTTGCTCTGCTTTTAAATAATTTTCAGATCTTCAGGTTATGTTTACAGGCTCCTAATTTATAGAGACTTACTCTATATCCCTAAAGTAAACAGTTACTAAGTCTGAATAAGAGTAAAATATGCAGAAATGATAAGCCTACACATTTGATGTATTCAACTTTTTGCTTATGATACTTGGAGACTTTTAGCATAGAGCCAAAAAGATAAATAAGAGAAGGGATGCAAAACAGAATGGAGGAAAGGTAATAGAAGGAGGTTTGAGACATTAAAAAAGAGAAGAATTAAAAAGAAACTCTAAGACAAGGAAGTGAAAGAGAATAAAGTAAGATAGAAAAGGAGAGCAGGGGCCGGGGGAGATGAAAGGGCCAGAGGAGAAGCTGGAAGGAAGAAAAGGGATGCGTGTGTTTTATCGTGGAAAGGGAAAGGGGAGAAAATGGCAAACCGACCTCTGTATCCTCGTGCTTGTTTTACAGACAATTCTTTAAGTGATGGCTTGTGCATAGTCTTGAGGATACTTTTTTATTGCTCTGTTAAAAAAAATTTGCACTCTCCTTCCTAGAAGAATGTGATAAATGAAATCACATTCCATTGCATTCTTTCTTACTTTAACTAAGTCTATAAGTAGCTATTTCCTCAATTCCAGCAGGATTAAGGAATTTGGCCGAATTTACGTGACTGCCAAGAATATGAAGCTAAAGTAGATCATGCTTTGGGCCTCTCAGTTACATGGGTACAAGTCCTGTCTAAAGCCCTGGCAGGGGCCTTGGTAGTGTGTGTGTGCTTATGTATATGTGTATATATATATACACACACACATATATACATACATACACATATAAATATTAAAATTTACGAAACCCAGACATTTTGTACTATTTTTCTAAAACAAGACTCCCAACTTGCATGATTCCCCCGCTGCACGGAACATGGCTCTGCCTGTAACAGGTTAGACAAGGAGATTTTCAAAAGCTCTTCAGAATCTTCAAGCAAGAAAGTTGTGCAGAATAATGCTAGACACTCTGCATGAGAAGCCTTGCCTAAATGCTTGTAGGTTACATTGTGTTAGAAAAATAGATGAATGCTGAACTTTGCTTCCAACCCTGATTCTACGTTTCACAATTTAAAAAATAAATAATGTCAGAAGCAGGCAATGAAACACATAGTGCTAAACCATTTCTCTCCAACAGTCCAGCTTCCATATCCTGGTATGTGTGTGTATATATGTGTGTGTATATATATGATATATATGTGATGTATATAGATAATGTGCATGTATGGAGACTTCAAAAAGTTCATGGAAATGGTTTTAAAAGATAATGGAGTTTTCCACAAAATTTTGACGTTCCTTGGGTGATGATGCAAAAGCTAAGCCCCCAGCGGCTAAACAAAAGGTTAAAGTTCACGTCCATTCAGAGGTCCATACCCGAAGACCCGGAAATGTTCTTCTGATAATTCAGTCACTGAAACCGCTAGGGAGCATAGGTCTATTCTGACACACCTGGGGTTGCCATGAATCAAAGTCAACTCAATGGCAATAGACTAGCTTGTTTGTGTTGTCAAGTTTTAATTGTCTCATCTTTCTCTACAGAAATTTTGTGCCCTGTTCCTATCTTCAATATTACACTATAAAATTCCAGCCAGAGTTTATAATCCCTAAATATGTATCAAATAACACTCGATTCTTTAGATAATATAATACCAGTATTATTACCATCCCAATTACCAAGACACGCTGAGTGAATTATGACAAATCATGTAAAGAGTTGAGTACTTTCGTATCGACACAAAACATGGTGTTATAAGCAAAGTGTGATAGGTAGGCTTGTTGTGTCAATCTGGTCAATATGTGGGATTAATAAGGCTGCAGTTTGATTGGAGGGCAAAGCGATAAATGACTCAGCAAGGTCCGTCTCTCTCTCTTGCTCTCTCGTGATCAGACTAGCTTGTGGCTGCTTTAGCTAGTTGCCTGCCTCAATTTGTGAGCTACAATTTGTGTACATGTGGGACAGCCCACCTGTGGATCATGCTGATAGAGTTTGAGGTTCCTTTGAGACCTCCTCTGCCACACGGCGGGTGTGTACATCACTTGAGTTTGAGGCTGCCAAATCCTGAGCTGCTGACTGTTGGTGACCCGCCTGCTGTTTGCTGCCTGTGGATGGACTGCCTACCCAAGGGAAGACTCAGCTGTTTGCTTTCTTGACCTTGGACCCAGCAGCCCTCGTGAGTTGAACTGAGCCCTCTGTACTCTGCTGTGAACCATTTAGCTGTTATATCTATATATCTACATAATCATAAGTGTCCTGGGTTTGTTTCTCTAGAGAACCCTGTCTGACACACAAAGGAACTTATATGCCCACCAGACCCCTCAAACAATGCTTTGATTGGTTACACCATAGTTTTAGAATAATGCACATGGCTGGCTGGCTTTGTTACAGCCTAAGGAGGTTAAATTCTAGACCTGAGATGCCCAATAAATGGCATGTGATGCCCTATGACAGACATCAATAATCAATCCACAGATTCTTTCTCTACCTTCCAGGCAGCCATTACTAGCTGAACTCAGTGGACACGTAGAATGAAAGCCAGTTAGGAATCACGTTGAGTCCAGGAACACAAAAGGCACACACAGAAGATAACAAGGAAGTACGAACACTAACTCGCACCATTTCTACCCACTGAGTTCTAGTCACTACTACTTCTCATTTTGGAAATCCCTCTTCACACGATTTCATATGTATAAATACTCTTCTTCAAGAAAAATAAGCAATTTACCCAGCGTATGACTAAAACCACCCTCCGTTTCTTGGTAACACTTGGCGGTAGAAGAAGACTGGGCCGTCTGTCTTCGCACTTGGTTCTCCCCATGATCTCAGCTGGTGGGCACAGACGTCTGCACTTGTTCTCCTGGGGCCTGGTACTCCGGGCGGGCGTAGATCCTCTTGCTTTCTCTGGCAAGCTGCATCGCTCCAAGCCATCTGTCTAAACATGGGATCCCTTAGCCCGCACTGCTCATTGCTCATGTTCTGCCCCTCTCAGCTGTCTGCGGCTTTGGGCTTGGCAACCACCACGGAAATGACTCACGGCTCTACCTGTCTTCTGAATAGGACTTAACCCTGGAAGATTAGGGGTCTTAGAACGAGTGTGTGTTAGTCTTTGAGACGGCTTCCCTTTCATCGGCTTCAGCTGTCATCACAAGAGTTGCAGAAGACGCAGCGAAGAAAAATGAATGTTCTTAAGGGGAAGCATGTAAATCAGAGGGGTGAAGATGTAAGTCTATCCTTTAGCTACAAAACACTCACAGAAAGTTCTGGAGATGACAGAATGGTGGGCAAGGAGTGACAGCGCCATCTTCCATAGTTCTGGTTGAAGCTTGCCACTGCACAGAATCAAGGGTTCCTCACCAATGGATGTCTGAGGGCACATTGTGTATGGTTGTAAACTTTTCTTCATCCATCTGAAGAAGAATTTGGGAGAACGTATTTTCCCCATTATTTTTGGATTTAGGCCTCACACTCAAAACGGTGTCCTTAACTCTAAACTTAGTGAAAATCTGGGCATCGTGGCGATTTTGCCCCTCCAGTACTCCTCCCTGCTGACACTACACACGAACTCTCAAAATGTCACCAACATAGCAGGAAGGAGGACAAGGGGTGCTGGCTGATGAAAAAAAGAAGGGTGCATCTTCCAGACAAGCTCCCGTCTCCAACATCTTGACAAATCCTTCTTCTCCCTCCATTCATCGATTTATTTATTCAGAATAGTTGTCTTGCACCCCTTCCTTAGGGTCCGGCATCACCACACCCACACTGAAGCACACTCTGACCATTAGATGGTGGTTGCTGTCAGTTACCATCCAGTCAGCCCCAATCTTGCCTAGACTTGCACCAGCCTCATGGTCATTGGCAAGTTGGGTTTATTGTTATGCCTATGGTGTTGGTTCATCTCATTGAAGGGTTTCCTCATGATCACTGACCCACTTTATCAAACATGACCTTTTCGAGTGACTGGTTAATTCTGATGACATTTCCAAAGTAAGCAGAAAACTGACTTAGAGATTATGAGAAAGCAAACACTTTGCATAGCAGACAGATACACATTATAGTCTTCACACAACCTATACCTGTGGTATAGGTATGATTATTCCTGTTTATTTATTTTATTTTTTAAAAAACAATAAGTCAGACATTTGGGGAGATTGTGTAGCTTATATGCTATGTGACAAACATAAAACAAGTTCTAGATTGGGTCTGAACCCAACCTGGTTCATCTACCAGGATGACTCCAAAAATGACAATTAAGAGAAGAACAAACATAAACATGAAATAGAATTACTTCCAAGGAGATTGATGCTGTAATGCGGATGTGTATGGGGGGGGTTGTAGGATTACAGGTAGAGGGTAATGATTCTCTCTAGAGCAGTGGTTCTCAGCCTTCCTAATGCTGTGAAACAGCTCCTCATGTGGTGGTGACTCCAACCATAAAATTATTTTCATTGCTACTTCCTCACTGTAATTTTGCTACTGTGATGAATCGGGCAACCCCAAAGGGGTCATAACTCACAGGTTGAGAACCACAGATCTGGAGACTTGAGACGCTCACTTGCTTCAGTAGGAGGAGAAGCAATATGGGAGGTGCTCTTACGTAGGAGTCAGTGAGCCTGTGTTCTTGTTTTAGGAACAGTGCTCAATCCCTGAGGAGACCGTAGCTGCCCATGTTCGTGATCTGCTGGATGTTTTTGCCCAACTCCCCCCTAAAGCCCACCTGATTGCCCAGCTAATGTGGAAAACTTATAAGGAATGTGAACTCAGGAAGTTCCTCCAGAAGAGCAATTTGGTCATCCCGGAGAGAAATGCAGTCTGAGAAACCATTCCACTGCCATTCTCTGCAGGGGCCGTTGGGAAAAACAAGCCGATTTCCTTTTGAAGAAGAAAAGGCCATAGATGTTCAACATTTGCTTATTTTGACAGGGAAAACTATGAAAAAAATCATTTTTACAAAAAATGCTTTGATATGAGGAACTAAAATATAACTGGCAAACTTAGTGGGTAAAAGTGGCATTCACAGATTAGGACAAGGAGTCACATAGCTGATAAGAATCGTTTTTACTATTGTAGCTGAGTGTAATGATTATAAGAGCCCCTAACTCGGGCTTTGAGGACCCCCAGGACTTTGGGGACTTGAAGCCATGGGATTGCCAATCATCTCATATGCACGTGAAAGGTGGACATTGAAAAGTCAATGCGTTTGAATGATGGTGTTGGTAAAGAATACTAAAGTTACTGCCAAGAGAACAAACCAATCTTAGAAGAAGTTCAGTCAGAATGCTCCTTAGAAACCAGGATGGTGGGACTTCGTCTCAAGTACTTTGGATTTGTCAGGAGAGAAGATTCCCTGGAGAAGGACATCATGGTTGGTGCAGTAGAGGAGTGGCCTAAAAGAGGAAGGGCCTCAGGGAGATGGGTGGACGCAGTGGACGCCACACCGGGTCAGACGCAAGAGCAAAGGTGCGGATGGTGCAGGAGCAGCCGTACTCCACCCCACTGTGCATAGGGTCACGCTGAGTTCGAATCCACTCAGTGGCGCCTGCAAACATCAACAACCTGGTCTGACCTTCCCAACCACTTTGGGGTTTTTTTTGGTTCCAGTTTATAGAAGAAAATGGTAGTCCTTGAGCGTATCACTGGGGCCTCAAGTAGGACAAACAGACTAAGCACAGTTTGGGGAAAAAAGAAAGAGAGAGAGAGAGAGAGAGAGAGAGAGAGAGAGAGAGAGAGAGAGAGAGAGAGAAGAGAGAACACCCTATTTCCATGAACGGGGAAGCACAATAAACTTATCTACTTGAAAAATGAAAGTATTTCCTTTCAAAACACTGCTTTTCCATGCTGTCACCACTGGTATTGATTCCTTGCTCACCGTTCTACATACATTTTGACTAACACTTTTTATTTTTCACTTGGGTACTTGGAGGGGGGGAAGGGCAGGGGCAGGGCTGGGGAGAGGCTGGTGAGGAACAGAAGGCTGCCCCCGGAGTGAACTGAGCAGGGACGGAAATATGCAGCCCCTATGGTGCTTGTCAGTGCAAGCAGCCGAGCCATGCCCACCTCCCCACAGCGAATCTGTCTCAAACAGGCATGCCCCAGCTAACCGGTCTCTCCACATTTGCAGGGAGTTGATTCAGCTGTAGTTCTTTAGACACGGTCTTTCCCCCCAGTCAAGCCCACGGTGGCGCTTTCTCAATGGCTGAAATTACCAGTAGCACAGCCACTCGTTCCAATGACTCCTTTAGTCCTGAAGCAGGCTGAGATTGCAGTATGAAATTATAGGTCAAATGGTTGCAGCGTTGCTTGTTTTTTTGTTGTTTGTTGGTTTTTCCAAAATGGAAAAACTGAATAACCGGTGCTTGTTGTTGTTCTATTTGGGATAATGTTTCTATTTGGTCTAACTACTCAGTTGATGTTGCCAGCTTCTGGACACGTTTAGAGGAGAGAAGCGTTTACATGAAGACTCTTTGGTCATGCTGAACGATTCCCCCGGCCCTGAATATTGAGGACAGAGAGCCAAGACTTTCTGCCCGCTCCCCAGCCGAGTGCCTCCTCTCTGCTCCACCAGCATGTGGCTGCGGCTGGTGTCTCCCGTTTCTCCCTAGTCAAACATTCCCCGGCCCCGGAGGGAGCCTTGTGGGACCACGGCCCCCTCATCAGTGGAGCTGTATATACCGATCCGTCTCTCACCCTGGCCCACAGTGCCCTAGTCTTGGGTCAGAGGAGGAGAAAGTACCCCCAGCCTCAGTGCCGCTCCTCTGAATCTTCGTGCTAGTCTCTGCTGCCTCTGCCACTTCCGACAAAGATCTTGAACCTGCCCTTCTGACCTTGGGCTTCTCTCTTCTGCTGCTGCTTTGAGGGTTGCTCCCCCCGATAGCTAAGGAGGTGGGCATGAAACGTAACCAGTCCCCTCCAATATTCGTGTTATATGCACCTCATTTGCCAAGTCCCACCCAATTATTTGGTGGGGTCACGGAGACTTGAGTAGAAGAGCCCTATTAAGAAAGTTCACTCCATCACATCTAGTTCCTTCCGGGCCTTCAGACCTCATAGCCAGTCCCACACTGCCGCTTTCCTCCATCTCTGCCCACACGTTCTCCCCATCACTTTTCCTCAGGACGCTTCCACGACTGGTCTCCTCACACTCCAGTTCAGCCCCTTGTCTTCCTCCCATTCAGTCTCCACAAGTAGCTAGAGCAAAGGGAGCTTTGTTTGTTCGTTTCTCCTTGACCTCATCTTTTAAAAAATTGTTAAATACACGCAAGTGACAACATCGTTGGACAATTCAACATGTTTTCCACACGTTCAATTTAGTAAGGCCCCTTAATCAATCATGCTGCGCGGTGTTGGTTGTCGAGTCTCCCATGACCATCAACAGAAATGGAAAAGCTTCCTAAACCATGTTCCTCCAACGTCGGCCTTGCTTCCACTCCCGGAAACTACTGATCGACTTTAATACCTATGCACTTGCCGTTATTGGCAATTCAAGTAAGTGAGAGCACACAATGCTTGACCTCTGGGGATGGACTTACTTCATTTAGTGAGTTATGTTTATGGTTCACTCATGTTTTATCATGTATCTGAACTCCCTTCCTCTTTACCCTTGGGGATATCCCGTGGTAGGTGTACCATATGCTGTTTGTCCATTCAACTGTTGTAACTGCTGATGGAATTTTAAATTGTTCCACTTTGGGTCTATGGTGCTATAATGGACATTGGTGGGCTTGTGTCTACTTCTACGATGACTTTCAAGTTGCTCGAATATATATATATATATATATATATATATATATATATATATATATATATATATATATAGAGAGAGAGAGAGAGAGAGAGAGAGAGAGAGAGAGAGAGAGAGAGAGAGAGAAAGAGAAAGAGAGAGAGATGATAGATAAAGTGCTAAACTTATTTTTCACAGCAGCTGTATCATTTCTCCTTCCCAACAGGAATGAGTAAATTTTCCAATCTCTTTACATCCTCCCCAACATTGTTGTTTCCATTTTTAAAAACAAATCACAAATCAAATCATAGGCTGTTACTTCCAGGAGATAAGCACAGGAGATGCCCTATTCCTCTCGTTTCCAATGGACACTTGACTTCTTTGCAGTTTCTAGGTCTATGTTTAAAAACCGTCACCAAGTACATGATCTTCCTTCTTTCTCTCTTGCTTCATTCTCTCTCCTGTGTTTCTAGACTATTCACCGCAAATAGGCTTCTTTGTTTGCTGTCTAGCCTGACCACCTCTCTCGGTAATCTGTAAGCTCCACAAGGGCAGAGAGAATGCTTGCTGATGCAGCCACCTGTATCTCAAACGTATCACACTCCTTGATTTGTATTAAGTAATTAAGTATTTGTCAGGTGCAGGAAGAAAAGGAATCTGAATTAGGCATTGATAGTGAGAGGAGCTGGCATTTCAGAGTTCAAGGCACGGTAGTTCGTGTTGGCCAATATGGGAAGATGACAAGGAACTAACCCTAGAGAGAAAGAAAAGCGACAACATCATGCGTAGAAGGCTATTTGGGAGCAGATCAATTTGGATCGGCTTACAGAAGTTTCAAGCAAGGGAGAGGACAAGGTAGTCTAGAAACATAGGTGTGTTTCCTGGGACTCATCTCAAAATGGACCTCATCTGAGCTAGAGAGACAAGTCCCAGAGAAAAGGTGAGGGTCAGTTTTCAAAAGCATGTGTCCCCAAGTACATAAAAGACGGTGCCTTTTTAGATTAATGTGCCTTCCTAAGGATGGCAGTCTACATAGTCAAAGGCTGTGTTTCGTACACAGCCTACAGGACTGCTCCACAGCAAATGGGGCATTTACAAAGCTACCTGAAGAGAGAGTTTGAAGAGCCCTGCAGAACTCAAGCACTAACAATCAGGAAATGTCACCCAAAGTGTAGCCTTTGGCCACTGCCATGATACATGATCCAGTCATTGGCTGAAAGTATGGAGATGGAGGTAAGAACTAGCCGAGGTCTTGAGGTGTCACTGAGAACCCATTTAATTCTTTACCTCTGTTACTGACATGGAATTAAAACAGAGGTGCAACAGAATACCTAGTCTATCAAAAGCCTCCAAGGGAGAAATAAATTACGGTGTTTACGGTAAATCCAATCTTTGTTACAGGATCTCCAGCCCTATTTCAACACATTAATCCTACAGTAAAAAGGCCAGGTGGATGGGACACAATTCCTGTATTCACTAACGTTTCAGATCACAGCCAAGTTTGTCCCGATTCGATTAATCTTGCACCCAAGAGACAGAGAGCGTAGGTTGGTCAGGAAAGTGAGGCTGTGGCCATGACATTGGGTTTGAGTTTCTTAGGCCAAAGGAAAACCCTTGCCCCAGAAAAAGAAAAGCTAACACTGAAATTGGAAGGGAACAATCTTGGTCTTTATCCCTTTGATATGAAAGGGCAGGTGTTGGAGAGTTATGTTGACTTAATCCCGAAGACATATGTTAAGCTTCTGAGGAAAATGGCATTGGAATTTTAAGTACAGTATTGTGTGGTAATTGCTCACCTGTAGGAAACTGTAGACATATCCAAGCTTTTTACCCTTTCAGCTCACGAACTAACAGTTGACCGTATCACTGTAGTATGTGATGACGTGAGTATTATAAGGAATTGAATTGTGCCTCCCCACCCCCAAAGTTTGCACAGAAATCCTACCTCTTGTACTTGTAAGTATGACCTTGGTTATAAATAAGTCTTTTGTATGTTAATTAGGTAATACCAGAGGAAGGTGGGTACCAAACATAATCACTTGTGAGTTATGAAACCAGAAAAAGTAAATACAAAGACAGATGCAAGAGAAGACAGATGCCAAGGAACTCTTAAGAATTCCCAGGAACTTCAAAGGCTATGGACAAGAGGGGACACCTCCCAATGTCACACCCTAAATCCATAAGTCTAGGGAGCAGAACTGTAGTAAATAAATATCTGATCTTCCCAGCTACCACTTGTGGTATTGCTGGAATGGATGCACCGTGTAACTAAGTCAGGTAAATCAGTGTGCAGGGTATAATAAAGAACACCCTCCCCACAGCACCTGAAGATCTGGAGCGTCTGATCCGGAGAACTATAGATTAGACTTCACGATTTGGGAAATTGTTCCCAGTGGTATTCCAGGACTGGACTGATAGTTTGGTTTCAATGAAGCTGCGCATGCAGTAAAGAGAAAGGTTTGGAGTTGTGTAGGGTATATAATGAGCTATACCCAGGCCAAATAAGCCTTCCTCTTTGGTCCTGGAGTTTGGAACTAAGATCAGTGACTAGAATTGGGAGCTAGCATGTTTACCCAAATTCAATACAACCATTAAAAAAATTCCATTTCTAAACCCATTCTCCAGTGTGTGTAGACTGATTCCTTCCAAGCGTTTGAGGGTCAGTACAGGAGAACTAAGACACGTCTCCAGTTATATAAGAACCGTTAATGGAGCTAGTGTCAGCTGTTGGTTGCTCAGTCTCCAATCATGAGCTCCCCTTCCATCAGAAAGCACCTAGCTCCTCTCAGCTCCCAGCCAAACGCCTTCCCCATGTTCACCTCTTATTACCCGATAGACTAGCAACACCTCCCTTAATATAGATCCTTATGAATGTGAGGTACATGGACCACCTTTACATATACTACAGTTGGCACATGCAGTGGACTAAGCCCCCCCACCGGCCCCCATAAAAATGTCCCACTCATTGGCATTGCGTCCCTTTTGACTCACAGTGACACCATAGTACAAAGTAGACCTGCCTCAAAAAGGCTTCCAAGACTGCAAATCTTTATGGATGTTGACTCTCGCATCTTTGTCCCTCTGATTAGATCATGGGTTCAGACCATCAACCTTTCAGTTAGAAGTCAAATTCTTTAAGCATTTTACCACCAGAGATCCTGACTAAGTTCTTAAAAGCCCATAATTCCGTAGAACAAGTATTCTCTAATGTTATTTGACCTCCTAGCAAGCATTGCTGGCAGATGTCTCAACCTCTCTCTCTATGGGCAATGATTGCAGATCAATCTTCACAGGTGACCAAAAAAACCAAATTCATGGCCACCAAGTTGATTCTGACTCAGAGCAATTCTATGGGACAGAGTAGAACTGCTCTTTGGGATTTCCAACTTCTATAAATCGTTATGGGAATAGAATGCCTCATTTTTCGCTTTTGGAGAGGGGGACTAGTGGTTTTGAACTGCTGACCTTGAGATTGCTCACTTCACCACCAGAACTCCTTGCAAAGGTAGCAACTCTAGGAAAATGGTGTCCAAGCAGGGATTTCCTTCAGTAGTCTCATCTCTATGCATCTGGCTGCTTATTCTCATGAGGGGTTTAAGCAGGACTGGGGTCCCTAGCATGGCCTCTATTCATGGAACTAGAAGGCACTTGCTGCCCATGATTGATGTTATGAGATAAATTGTGTTCTCCCAAAATATGTGTTGGTGTCCTGGGCCTTACACTTGTGGGTGTGATTCTGTTCTGAAACAGGGTTTTATTTATCACATGAGCAATAAGTTGAGTTTTAAATCTAAGCACTTGAGTTGTAAAAAGAGCAAAATAGCCACAGAGTGTGCTTATGCACTGTGGAGAAACCAGATTTCAAGTGAGGATCATCCACGAGCCAAGGGACCAAGGAACAACCCAGGGCTCCCACAGACACCCATGACCCTGATAGGAAACTTCACCAGCTTAAACAATATTCTCAAGGTCACAGAGCTGGGAAATGACAGGGTCAGATCACAGGGAGTTTTGTCTGCCGTGACATTCCTGCTGATAGCTTTTTAATAAAAATTATTGTTATTGTGAACTGACTGAAGGTTTACAGAGCAGGTCATTGGTTTGATATTCAATAAATCATACACATCTTCTTTCATCTGAGTCGTTGCAATCTCCTCAAGGTACTGTTGCTTATCATCATTCTTCCCTGTGTTTCCTCATTCCAGTGTTCTTTCCGAACCCTTTGACCTTCATCATTGGGTAAATGCTGCCTTTTTTATCTTAATGGTTGATCCATCTAAGGTGTGTGCGCCTCAGTAGTGTTCATGTTCCCCTTACACACTAGTCTATTCTTTGGCTCAGAACTGAGCCATGGAGGAGTGTGTTAAGTGCGAGACCTGAGGAATGGCTAAGGGTCAGAGTCTTGTAAGTTCCTCCACTCTCTAGCTGACCAGTAAGTCTGGTCTCCTTCGTGATTTCGATTTTGCTCCAGGTGTTCTTCCACTGTATTCAGGATATTCTAATCTGATTCTTTTCAGAGAAGTTGGTGGTGATAGCAGGGCAACATCTCATTATGGAAGCGGGGGTGTGTGGACACTGGAGTTTTCCAGTTCCCGGGGTTCATTGGACATTTACATTCAGAATCCTGTTAAACCCTGCCTGGGGTTCATTCCATTTCTTGAATACTTATCTCCTCCTTTTAAAATATAATTAGGAAAGTTTTCTTCCAACAACTCTTGAAGAATTTCAGCTTTGATTTTTATTCCCATTTCTCTTTATCTTTCTGTTCTGGAATTCTGAACACGTGCAAACTGAGATGGTGCACCATGATCACGTGCAAGCTGAGATGGTGCACCATGATCACGTGCAAGCTGAGATGGTGCACCATGATCACGTGCAAGCTGAGATGGTGCACCATGATCACGTGCAAGCTGAGATGGTGCACATGATCACGTGCAAGCTGAGATGGTGCACCATGATCACGTGCAAGCTGAGATGGTGCACATGATCACGTGCAAGCTGAGATGGTGCACCATGATCACGTGCAAGCTGAGATGGTGTGCCACCTAATGCTTAGGCTTTCTTCATTTTATTCTTTTGCTATTTTTTCCTGGATGTTTCTCTAGTAAGTTAATTTTGAGAGATTTGTCTTTAAGTTCCCTAATTAAATCTTCCACTGAATCAATTCTATTCCTTTGGTCTTGCAGTATAATATTTATTTCTGAAGTGTTAGCATAAATCGCCTGGACTTCTTTTTGCTGTTTTTGTGTGGTTCCAATTTTGTTCATTTATTTTGTCAGTCTATTCATGTAGTATTTCCCTTCCCTGATTTTGTCTGTAGCTTTCTTAATCTTTATCTCAATCTATTGAAGGAATCTAAATATCATTCTTTTGATTTCATTATCAGGTAGTTCTGATACTAGAAACATACTGACAACTGTACTGATGATAGAATCCAACATTTTGTTCTATTGTTGACAGCAAAACACTTTGCCAAGTAAATATTAGAAGAAGCTTGCTTATATCTTTAAAAATATCCTGCTGAGATTTGAGTAGGAATTACATCAAACTGATAGATCAATTTGGCAGAATTGACATCTTTACTTGTTGAATCTGTCAATCGATAAATAAGATATATCTCTATGTATTTAGGTCTTTTTTTACTTCTTTCATCAGCATTCTATAGTTTCAGGAGACATATTTTGTATATGATTTGATTTCTATCCTTTAATTTGAATGGATAATTGGTTTAATTTTAGTTTTTATGTGTTCAGCGTTAGCATTGAGAAATGGGATGACTATTTTTGTGTATAATAACACTATTGAACTCACTTAGTAAGTCTAGAATTTGGGATATCCTGTTAGGGATGAAATATTGGGACAACCATGAATGCTAATAGGAAACCTCTTCTGCGCCACTGAGTTCTGACCCATAGTGTCCCCGTGCACAGCAGAAGGAAATACCGCCCAGTCCTGTGCCATCGTCACAAATGTTCCTGTGCTTGACCCCATTGTCACATCCGCTGGGACAAGCCATCTCACTGGAGGCCTTCTAGGAAGTCTGAAGAGCGTTTCGGAAGATAGATGATTGACGTAGGGATGCAGATGAAAGTTGTTGGCGTTTTTTTGGGGGGAGGGGGGGTTTGGAATGAAGGCACTGGTCTTCATTCCAAGGCACAGATGAAAAAAAAATCAGTTTCATATCAACTATGCTCTGTGCCGAGCTGGTAGATTTGTGATAAGCTATAAAAATAGGCTGTAATTCCCATAATGGAAATTAGCCACCAAGGGAACATGGCTTATGCTAGTCTGTTTCATCGAACATCCACAGAAATTAGCCGGCCACTTTGTGTGGTTTATGACTTCTCACAGGCATTCTCTACTACTGGTGGGGTCCCTGAGTTTCAAACGTTATGCTCCTCGGCGTGGAGACAGGCCCTGGTCTCCTGAGCGCTGGTGTTCCCCGTGGAGAGCTAAGGACTGAGTGTGTCCCAGGGCCAGAGGCTTCCTGACAAACAGGAGCAAAACTCCCACCATTTAACCTGACAATCTAACCGCCAAACCACATTTCCTCCTCTTGATTTCCACTATATCCTCCACATAATTACATCAATACTTCTCTGTGCTTATAACACATGGCATGGGTTAGAGTTGAACATAAAATTCTCTGTCTGAGAAAACAATTACTTAGAACAATTATTGCAGTTGAATTTTAAAATGATCAGAAGCACATTGAGCTCAGGTCTGTTTACTAGGAAGGACTCGGGGCTTTGCAGGAGAACTGAATGGCAGGGCTACCGCAAATCCAAGCAGGTACTAAAAATAAAATTTGGAAAACTGTCAGAATTCCCTCTGTTTATCTCTTCTCCTAGGGGTCAACTTGAGATTTACCTTCCCTGTAGAATGTCTTTTTTGTGTGTGTCTTAGAACCCTTGTGCTAGGAAACACGGTCCCAGAAATTAATCTAAAACAGGGTGTCTCCACTAGGGAAGATTGCGTCTTCTTTCTGCTCATCCTCTCCAGGTAAGAGATTGGGATTGATCCCATTAAGGGTATACCCTTAGGCCAAAATATTGAGGACAGGGAAGTGGAGGCATATATTAAACAAAAAGACTCTGAGAAACTTCTAAAAGGTGAGCTGAAAAGAAATCCAATAATTTCTGCACAGACTAAATAGTTGGGTTTTAATATGTATTTCCATTATAAATTCGGAAAGGAAAACATCCAAACTGTCTATTAAGTCAGTTTATTTATGAGGAGACAATGCCAAGGTTGACTTTTATCATGCTGTCAAACCTTTCAAATTTAGATCCACAGCTTAACAGACTCATCACAGTCTCATTTCTGCACTAAAAGTGTAATATGTGAAATCAGAATATTTTACATCCCCCTGACTGGCTTAAGAAGCACAGACAAATTTAATTGCCTGACCAAAATTCCATCCAAGAGAAATGAAAGACTACTGACAATTACAAGTCCTGGGTTTAAATTCTTTGTTCTAGACTATGTGACTGTCATAGACAGAGTTTGTAAGAGATTAAAAAAAAAACACCAGTAAGACATATATGTATATGTGTGTGTGTGTGTGTGTGTGTGTGTAAAGAGTTATCTTTTTTAAAATGGCTCATGCAGTTGTAAAGACTTTTACAACCCAGGATCCCGAGTCAGACATCAGGCTGCAGGCTTCTTCTGCCTCATGGAGTTTCTGACTCACAAACTCAAAGCAACAGGGAAGAAGACATACTTCTGGTTCAAGCCCTAGGAACCAGAGGGCAGATGCTGACAAGCTGGATGCAGAACCCAGAGTGAGCCAAAAGCCAGAGTGCTTGGCCAGAATGTCCAGATCTATTTGTCTATTTGACCCAGGCTGCCCAGAGGAGAGCTCGTCCTGGTGGGGGTCACGGTCTATCAGGTTTCACCATGAAGGTGATTCCATTATTTTGTAACTGTAAAGAAACCTGAGACCTTCTCTTCCGACAAAGATGTGCCACCTTGGAAACCCTTGGAGAGCAGTTTTAGTCTGTCCTTTAGGGTCCACAGGAGTCAAACTTGACTAGATGACAGTGATATTGCTTGAGACCAATGACACTCTAACTGTCAAACCACCGAGAGTCATGGCCCAGTCAGCAGCTTGGTACACAACCTTGACCATCCCCGAACCCAAACTCTCGAACTTGAAGTTGATTCCAGCTCATAGAGACCCCGTAGGATGGAGTAGAACTGCTTGCTTGAGTTTCTGAGACTAAACGTCCCCAGAAGCAGATAGTCTCATGCCGGCGACTTTGTGGTGAGCAGCCCGAGACAAACCCCACTGAAGCACTAAGGCTCCTTCAGTCAGTCACCCCGATGACCTAAAATAAATCTTTTAACTCTCTTAATGCTTACTTCTTTTTGTATAAAGTAGGGAAGCTAGCATCTACCTGATACACTGTCTAGTAAATTTTGTAAAGATCAAACGAATAAGTGTATTTTGAAACAGACTTTATAAACTGGGAGCGTTGTGAACTACAAGACATGGCCATTATGCTAAGGAGCCTTGGTGGTGCATCGGGTTAAGCATTGAGCTGCTAATTGAAAAGTCAATGGTTTGAGCCCACCAATTAGTCCACAGGAGAAGGTTGAGGCAGTTTGCTTCTGTCAAGATGCACAGCTTCCAAACCCCTGTGGACAACGTCTACTTTGTCCTATAGGGTTACTTTGAGTTGACTGGCTGTGATTACAATTATGTTTATTGTGGCATTTCTGTTATTGAAAATAATAATACTATAAGTTTACTGAATTTATATTTTTATACGAGACAATAACATATTTCATGTAACCTGTCACATTCATTTTTTTCTAAGGCTCCTTGGAGGTTATTTGAAGCAGAGAGTGTTGCAATTACTGTGTTGGAGGCAAAAATCCAGACTACCTTAGGCTGAGTTCTCTAGAGAATAAAAATCAGTGAAGCTTATTGAAGAGAAAAAGAGAGAGAGGTATTTATCTCAAGGAAATAGTTCACATCATTGCAGAGGCTGGCAAATCCGTGTATGTAGCTCAGATGTCAGGCGGACTGCTCCTCTTGACTCCTGGAGCTGCAGGAGTTGCAAACTTCAAGACCGGCCAGTCAGATGGCAAGCTGCTAACTCACAGGTTGCAGAGGTTAAAGATTCCTCCAGCCAGCAGCAAAATGGCCTGTCACTAGCTGAAGTCCCAAAACACCAGAGGTCAGCTGATATCAGGCCAGATTCAGGATCCTGCTCCAGCAAAAACTTAAAATGGTATGTCACAATGCCGACAGACATCAGAACTAGCCCACACAGTCCTGGAAAAATTCCTGTTAACTTATTGGCTACTCCCTGAAAATCATGGTTGTGGCAGTTACATAATCTCTTTTCACCTTGAATTAAGGGACTGAAGTCTAGCCTGTCAATCAGGCCAAAGACAATGGTGGCCCCTGTGTGGGCCAGGCCTTCTCAGAGGATTCTGGGGACTCTGGTCTTCCTCCCTGGAGGCGGGACACACACTCTCCCTGTGAGACATTCTATTTACAAGCCAGATGGAGCTATGCTGATGGCAGCCAGAGTCCTGGAGCTGGAGGAGCCACGTGGAGACCCAAACCAGGCCTGAGCTGCTTCCACCACCACTGGACCCATCACTTCCTGCCTTCAGCATCATTGCATGTGCCGCATGAGTCTAAAGAGGAGTCCATGCACTAGTATAGGACTTATGGACTTGAGCTGGACCGGGCTAGGATGTTTTCTCAGTCTACCATTGCTGTCTGATAGAAAGCTCCCCCTTGCACACATACATGAATGTCCCTGGATTTGTCTCTCTAGTCAAGCCGGACTAAAACAATGTTCTATCCAAGTTGACACCAATCTTAACCACGACAAAGGACCAAATAAAATAACTTGTCAAATGTCATTGATAAGCATGCATTAAATACGACCCTTTGACTCAGAATATGGTATTAAAGAAACCTGTTTCAGAACCCCTAGCACCGATCACTGGTATATTTGCATTCTGGAGAAAGAGATTGAAAAAAGAAAGATGATTCTTAGCTCCTGAAATTCTCCAGAGAAGACATTTTCAGTCAGTGCTTCTGGACAATGAATACATGAAGTTGCAGACTAGCTCCCTGTAGCTTGCTTTTGAGACTGCGCTTTGCTCTACTAGCCAATGGAAAGCACCACTTCCCTCGGTGGCGCAACAAGTGGACACGTTTGACCGCTAGAAGAAGAGTTGCATGTTTAGTCCACCGAGAGACCACGCAGAAGAAAGGCCTGACAACCTATTTCCATAAAACCAGACACTAAAAACCCAGAGGTACCCGGTTCTACTCAGACACAAACAAGGTTTTCATGAGACACAGTCAATGCCACGGCATTTTTAAACACCAATTCCAGGATCCCCACTGTTCTTCTCTGAAGCTCTTGGGCTATAACCAGTCAAACGTCCCCTTTGTCCATTCATGCTCCTCCCCATGGGTGCAAATAGTCCCAAGAGACAGGGCACAACCAGGGTCTCCTTAGGGAAGAACTTGAGTTCTCAGGAGAATCATATCCATTAGATAAGATGATACGTCTGCCCATATTTTCTTTGACACGAAGTATAAAATTGCACGAGAATTTTACAAGGGCCTTGACAAATGGACCCCCCCCCCAAAGTCTTCTATTTAATAGCCATAAACAATCCAGAGTGCCATGGGCTCCCTGCCTGTGAGAACATGGCTGGCATGGAAAGGCTGGCGCCATGCAGGGGTCCACCATATTGGTGCTCCCTCATCGGGAGCTGCCTTTGCTTGTTTCTCCTCTGGGCAATAACTGGAATAGCTCAGAGCAGTGCGGAAATGGGAAAAACCAAAAGCCACTTCATGGCAATGCCATAGTTGAAAGCATTTGTGGATATTTGTTTATTAGGATGCATCCTACAATAAAAATGGCCAAAGAATCAACTTATGTCTGTTTATTATCAACACAGGTATCCACATTTATTCTGCTGTTTTAGCTCCATTGGAACATTAGTGAGAAGTACATGTTTCCATTGAGAAAGGAATGAATGTCCAGATAAATCACCCTCAATAGCATCTATATGACCTTTCCCTAGGAAGATCGTAAGCAATTTGTATGTCATTTGTTTTCCAAGGACAGGATTTTTTTTTCAACTGAAATCTAAAGTAAGGTACATTGATTTACAGGAAATTGTTCCTTTCCACACAAATTCATCATTTTAAAAATACTATTTTAGGGGCCAGATCGCAGGAAGTCTTTCTTTTTTTTCTAAGCCAAATATGTCATCTGCCACCATGTGAGTATCTGCTTATAAACAATTCCCCTGCCCCTCGAATTCAAGGATTCAAAGGTTGCAAAAAATATTCGCTTTAAATATTTTCCAATGAGGAGCATAGGATTCAGTATTAGGGTTCCCTTTCATGGGGACCCTATTTCCTTAAATTTCATAGAAACACAGTGGAGTGCTATGCAAGGCAGTTGGGGAATAAAGGGCTGGCAGTAGTTGCGTCAGAAATAGCTCTGTTTCCTTCTCAGTCTAGAAAGAATTGCCATGTCCTTTAATGTAAGGACTTTGAGCCCCCCCCCCCCAAAAAAAAGCAAAAAACTTCCCATTTGCTACTCTGAACTTACAGGCAGCCTTGCCAATTCATCTGTAGACCTCAACATGTGCGTGGATCATGATAAACCAGAGCTTTCATTGACAGGTACAAAGATGTGTCCAAAAGCCATTCAAGACCCAGTGCCTGAGTTCTTGATTTAAGGGTGATACGTCACCTAAGGAGATAAAAGAGCCAGCAAAGCCAGGCTTTAGAAGTGTCTCCTTCCCTCTCTCCCCAACTCTCTCCTGATCCTTTCTGCTTCACCTGAGATAAGATTGCACTCCAGCCAGGGCATTTTTCCATCTCTAGTGCTTCTAACCATTAGAGTCAGGAATGGCGTAGGGCGAGGGAAGGGGTCACCCCTTTGGGGAAGGGCTTCAAGAAGGAAACTGTGTTGAGAACACAAAGATGTAGGAGTACTTGCCCATCTGTACAGGATGTGTCTGCCTGCTGGGCTTAGGAAGGAATGCGGCCTTATCAGTGTAGAAAAGGCCAACCTGGCAGGAAATGGGAGGACCACTTTCCCTCTCTGCTGTGTCTCTTCTCTCAGGTTTCAAAGGAAAACACGCAATAATCTATGCATGGGTGGTTCATACAAGCCTGGTGCGTTCCTGAAAGCCCCAAATTAGTCAGATGTGACTGAGAACACGTTTTGCGATTCCTAGGAAGGAATTGAAGGAAGGGAAGGTATTTCCTGAGAGATGACCTGGAAACTGGTGACTTAGAATGCCTTTGCCTTTCCTTCAGCAACCTGCTCACACACTGAAAAGAATGAATGCATCAGCCATTGGCCTTGACTGGGAAAGCTTACTCTTTATGCATATTGCCTTGAAAATAAGGTTTGATCTTGGCTAGTTTTCCAAATCAGTAAGTTACATTATGTTTTGCTTGCCTGGGTCATAGCTCAGCATTGGAGAAATAATATGATAGGCAGAGAGGTGTGCAATATCAGTATATAAAATATTTAGAATGTAAAAGACGCTTTCTCGCCCTCTATTAGACTGTGTCCATCAAAGGTACATTGAAGTTCTAACTTCCTGCGATGAGACCATGTTGGGACATAGGGCCTTTGAAGACATTATCCCAAACCATGAATGATCATACAGGAGAAGAGCAGGTCCTAACCCCCTGAGAGTGGTTCTGTTAAGAGTGGAGAGAGACACAGGGACACCAACACAGAGAGACGGCAGCTATGTGAAGATAGAAGAGATTGGAGGGAGGAGTCTACAAGTCATTGAACTCCAAGAATTTCCAGGAACGATCAGAAGCTAGAAAGAGGCAAAAGATATGGCAACCAACTAAAAAGGGGGGGAGGGAGCAAAAAGACGAGGGTTAGTGGAGGCGCAGGACACTAACTCAACCATGGAAAGGGTGTTGTTTATGTCTCCACAGGAAAGGGATAGAGGGACCAGACCTCATCCATGTGTGCCAAACCTAGCGGGCAACATCCTGGCATGGAGCAGGGAACTAATAGAGGAATTTGGGGGTGGGGGAGAGGGAATCCCAACTACGTTGCACCCCTCCCCAGAAAAATGCACTACAGAGGACAGCACTGAATATATAGGCCAGGTAGAGTGGTGGGTCTGCCCAGACCCACAGAAGCAAACTAAGAGAGAGTGTGCTCTGCATTCTGCCCCATGAAGCCTCCAGAACAACATTCCTGCGCAGAGCAGCCAATGCACAGAGAGGACTGTAGGGCCAGCCCCACCATGAGACACAACATCCCCTCACTGAATCACAGTGCTATGGGAGACAGTCCTGGAGACACAGTGCAGGAATGGTGCCCGGTCTGAACCCCACACCCCACACACAAACATACACCAGGGCTAAACAGAAGGGAAAGCAACAAAGCAGCAAGGGGAGCAAAGCAACGAAGTCCCCAAGGAATCCCAAAACAGACTTCTGGCTCAGGGGGGCAGGGCTTGGCACTTCATCAGACCCAATCAGAAAACATTCATAAGGGTCAGCAAACAGACCTGGAACTATTTATAGGTTTTTTCTTTTTCCATGTCTATCTATATAAGAGGAGAAAACAACAGGTCTGATGGTGTCAGCGGGGACACAGGGGATTTGGGGAGGAGAAAGGGAGAAGCCAACAAACCCAGGGTCAAGGGAGCAACAAGTGATCTAAAATGGTTAGGAGGCCGTAGAACGCCTGCTGGGGTCATCAGGTCTAAACGTTTATGAAAAGTCACACGTAATATCAAGAATTCAAAGCAAGATGATTCTTTCCTGGAGGGATTAAACAATGCTTTGAATTTGAATACCTATTAGGCAGCACCCACCACTCCTCTGGCCTCAAATGAGCAGCGTTTCCAAGGGACCTCAAACTCAAGGTCTTCCCCCTGGAGGACCATCTGTTACCTTGACACCTATATCCAGAAATCTGTGCCCTGTTCACAGTTCTGAGGACCTCACTTTCAGGTTGTGTGGAGATGTATTCAGCAATTTCATCGAGCAGACAGTGACCTTTTGGGTCACTTCCTTCTTTCCAAGTGTTAGCACACAGGTTTGGTTACAAATCATGAATGAATGAAGGATCTGAAACCCCCATGTGAACAGAGAGCAAAGTTCAAAGCGTGCTTGTTCGATCCAAGATTGAACCATCTTGATGTGAATTCTTGCACCCAGGGGTGACTTTTCAGGACTGTTTCTATGCTGTAGTTTTCAGCGAGCTTCATTGACCTTGCATGCCTCTTCAGCCCCTTGAGTGCTGAGGACAGAGCACAGATTGATGACTAAGGCCCTCCGTTCTAGAAGGGAACACCTTCTCTGTATAGCACTCCCTTGTGAAGAAGCAGATGACAACATTCTCAGCACCTGCCATAGCTGTAGGAACCCTGGTGGTGGAGTGGCTACATGTTTGGCTGCCATTCGCATGGTGGGCGGTTTGAAACCAACAGCAGCTTCTTGGGAGAAAGACTGGATACTCTGCTCCAGTCAATATTTCAGTCTCAGAAACCCACAGGGGTAGCTAGCTGTGCGTTAGTATTGATTCATTGGCAATGAGTGTTTGTTTGCTTTGATTCTGTAGCAAGGATCAAAGTCTCAAGCTAAAGGGAAAAGATCTCTAATTGTACCATTTCCACTTGACTTCATATCTGGTACAGTCTTGTCTTCGAATCTGGTGCGTGGACGGTGGTCAGGGGGTACTTCCAGGATGAGGAAAAACAGATTCCCCTGATCAATGCACCCGAACTCATTGTCCTGGGATCCATTCCGACTCACGGCGACCCTAGGGGCCAGGGTGGCACTGCCCCTGTTGAGTAACCGCTGGGCCACCAGGGCTCCAGGTCCCTGGACAGGATTCCTAATTTATGCTTTTATTGTCAACGGATACTCGCCCAGAAAGAGTGGTGTCCCCCTTTTCAAGGTTTTATTGAAAACGGCGTGTCTATGTGGAAAACGATACGATCACCAAGCACAGTGAGCGCGCGCACGAGCGCTGGGTCATGGCTTCGGCTCTTCTGGGCGATCCAGACGGCACCGTAGTGTGGTTCTGCTTTCCCTTTGCCTGCCTGCCTTCCTTCCTTCCTTCCTTCCTTCCTTCCTTCCTTCCTTCCTTCCTTCCTTCCTTCCTTCCTTCCTTCCTTTCTACGTTCTGTGCCTGATGGCCGTGCTAATCATCATCCTTCTAATGAGCACCTCATGGAGGTCATATGGACGTACATTTTCTAACCAAATTCAGTCACACATCCAGCGACCAATGGTCCTACCTGAAAAGCACAGCCCACTGGCTTCGTGTCAGTGCGCGGTCTGGGGCTGCTGGTCGGAATCACCTCATTCGAGGTATCTTTTCAAGATCTCTCATGTCTCCTTTGTGTCAAATTAGCTACGCTGCTTTCCTCCGGGGCAGTCTGGTTCCTTGCTGCCATTTGGCCTTGGGTGTTCACGGCAGGAGCACAGTCAGTCCTGGAAACAGGAAGCACGTGACCAGACCAGACACAGAGCTGGGGGGAAGGGCAGGGCTGAGGGCAAGGGCAGGGCTGCAGGGCTGTGTTCTCGGCTCATTCCACTATTAAATTTAAAATATCCTTCTTCATTTGGAAATATTTAAGTTCTGCCCTCACACTTAATTGAGTGGTTGCTAGGTACCCACCCACTGCCATCCATTACATTCTGCCTCATGGTGGCCCTGTGTTGGATTTCTGAGGCTGCAAATCTTTATGGGAGCAGATGGCCTCAGTGTTCTCCCATCTAGCAGCTGGTGGGTTTGAACGGACAACCTTTAGGTTATCCATCAACACTTAGTCAGCACCGCCTCCAGGCCTCGTTTTTTGGCTGAGTATGCAAATATAAATAATTTATTTGTTCCTCCTGATTTTGAAGTCACTGCTCCACACTTGCCTCTTGCACCCTCGTTTGCATTTGATTTGCTTTGGTGGCGGTGGTGATGTCTAATCTCAGAAGGTTCTTTTCTTTATCTCTCATGTACCGAAATTTATCATTGATGCGGCTTGATCTAGACAGTTTATTTATAAAAACTCAAGCTATTGACTTACTTTTACTAAACTTTTAAAAAGCTCTTTTGAACTTGAGTCCTGACTTCTTCAATGTGAAAGGTTTTTCTTACGTAAGGATTTTCTTGTCTAATTTTTTCAAAGAAGTGAACCAGAAGGTGATTGGACAGAGGTCAAGGCTTTTTGTCGGGCAGCCTGAGGCTTTTGGTTTGGGTCCAAGAGAGTGCTCTCCAGAAATCTGCTTCCCATCCTGTACAACCCCCACCCCCTTCTATGGTAGAGTAACCCCAAACCAAAGTAGAAACTTTCTCCTCAAATCAAATCCACCTCCACTCATGCCTGAGTACAACTGTGTCTATAGGGTTTGCAATGGCTACTTATTCAAGAGTAGATTTCTAGGTGTTTTAAAGCACCTCTAGGTGTACTTGAACTTCCAATTTTGTGTTTAATGCAAGAACCCCTTGGGCCATCCAGAGACTCCCTGTGCGGCAGGTGAGGCTACTGGGTCCTGAGTTTTCCTGAACTCTGCCATCATATAGCACCCTTTACCAACACTTAAGTAGCTTCCTCCTTTCTGTTCAGTCAGGTAACAGTATTTCATTTGCTTTCTGTGTTCCACAGATTTGCTGAAAAATTACTGTGCATTCAACTTTTTTGTTTTGATTGTGAAACATATATGAAACACAGCTCTGTGCTAGGATGTGAGTAGGATTCAATAGGGAATGCAAATTAAAACTCAGTCTTCCATGGGTAAGTCCAATGAGCACTTTCTGTGTAGAGTCCACGGACTTCGGCTCCGGGCCTGCTGGTTGATGGGGCTGCCGAAAGAGGAGGTGGCAGGATAATGAATCTCTAACAAAGCTCCAACCTGCATCTTTCTGTAGCATCAGTTTCTTAGGTTTGGCTCCAGGTGAGATGTCTTTGAAATAGGAGTCCTGCAGCTACGTTTTTTGGGGGAAAGTAGTTAGCATACATTTCTGGTGCTAGTGTTTGCTGACTATAATTGGCTTCTTTATTGCATAATTAGGTGTTGAGTTTCTGCTCCATGCTATGCACTGAGGCAGGCACTAATGTTTTCTGACTTGATATAAACAGATTTAATAATGCTGCTGCTTGTTATTTCATATCTTACAGTAGCCACACACTTCACTTATTTGGGACACTATAGTGGCCGTCAGATTCTGCGCATTCGGTTCTGACCATAGAGACCTTATGGAGACCAGGATGGGACACTGCCCGGTCCTGTACCCACCTCGTGGTCATGCTGTTGGGGGTCTATTGTTGACGCCACAGTGTCCATCCGTCTTGCTGAGGATCTCCCTCTAGTTTATCCAGCATGCTGTCTTTCTCTGGGGGTTGGTCCAGCCTGGTGACATGTCCAATGTCCAGAGCTACTGAAAAGCATTTGTATTTTCAAAACAGGTTTGCTCTTTCTTCAGATAGCCCATGGTATACCCAGTCTGCTTTGTCAACGCCAGAATCCCAAAGCACCTATTCTTCTTCTTCGGTTTCTTATGTATTGTCCAGCATCAACATACAGGCGACAGGATTGACATTACCACAGTTAGCGCCCAAAACAGTAACTTTGCTTCTTAATATTTCCAAGAGGCCTTTGTCAGCATATTTGCCAGGGCAAGCCTTCCTGTGACATCTTGTTAGGAGCACCACCCAGTGCGAAGACAGAGCATCATGGCCGTACGTCCTCAAGACCGGTCTCGTCATCATTCTGGAAGGCCACTCAGCGCTCTTCACGAGCGCCACAAGTGTTTCCATTTTCATTTTAAATTGTGCAAGTACATCCGATCGAGTCAGAATGATTTGTATCCCATTTCAACACCACACTATCAAGAATAGGGACTGAGCCCTCTTCTCCAAATAATGGGCTGGATGAGAACTACTTATTTCCTTAGAGGTCAGAAGAGGATGACGGGTTGTGCCTTCAAAAACTTTCCCCCGTGTATCCGGAAGTCACTAGGCACCCTAGGTTTTGTTAAAATGATTAAGCTACCCTCTTCCCCACCCCCACCCCCACCCCAGCCCCGCCTTACTGCCATTGAGTCGATTCCAACTCATAGCTGCCTGTACGACAGGGGCGAACTGAGACCGTTACTCTTGACTGGAGTCGAAAGCCTGGTTTTCTCCTGGGGAGCGGCTGGTGCCTTTGAATGGCCGACTTGGGGCCCAGCAGCCCAACGTGTCACCACGAAGCCACTTGCTAGGGGTCCTAGTAATTTGTATCCTCATCCGGAAATATGCTGTCGCTTTGCATGTTATATTTTCTAGATTCTGGGCAAGGTCAAAAAAGGACATGCGCTTTGGCAATTATGTTGGTTGGGAAGTTAAGCTGGTGCTCCCACCTTGGTCCTCAGCTCCGTAAGTAGCAATACCAGTGCAGCAAGAAGAGACCTTCTATGTGATTCCTGATACCAACCCCTCCTGCCACCCCCACCCCCCAGCGTGCTCTGCCAGTGACACCTGAAATGCACTGTACATTGAATCTACTTATTTCCACTTTTCTTCCCCCCCCCCAAGGAGTGCCATCGCCTTCTTATTGGTACCTACTCCCTCTCCTTCCCCTCACCCCCGTCGCTCCGTATCTAGTAATCATCTGCCAGTTAGAGATTCCCAAAGTGCATATTTGATGATCTCTCTCTTCTCCTTGCGACACTCAATGGCTTCCCACTGCCTAAGGATAACACGGAATTTCTTCGTGTGGCTTAGACACAGTTTGGCTCCTCATCTTCTTCCAGTCTAGTTCTTCTATTTCAGTCCCCTAGTTCTCTGAGCCAGCGCCAACAGAGCTTCTTTCAGCGCCTAACATTGCATCACGCCATTGCCTCTAGACCTTGAACAGGCTGTTCTCTGGTCTAAAACCCTCTCCACCAACCTCAGCGCCCCAGACGTATGCTCATCCTTTAGCTTTCATATGGGCTAGTGTCCAAATGGGGAATATAGTTTACATGGTTGACTGTTAATAAAAAAGGTTACAAGTTCGAGCCCAATCTAGCATTGCCTTGGAAGAAAGTTCTGGAGAGCTATTGATGCTAAATCAACCATAGACAATCCTGTCATGCACAATTCCACGTGCTCGAATACACTCAATGACAACTGATTCTAGCTCTGAAGTGGTCTGAAGGGTATCCCCCAAAAGATATATTGTGCCTACTCCCTGGGACCTGTGAATGTGATCTTATTTGGACGTGGGATCTTTGAACACGTTGCTAATCTAAGTATTTGATTTGAAGAGATTGTACTGATGATTTGCATGAACTCCAGTTTCCATGACAAGCGGCCTCCTGAGAGCAGACAGAGGAAAGGGGAATCAGAGTGAAGACAGGCTCAGAAAGCAGAGCGGTGGGACCACAAGCCAAGGGAACTGGCAACAACCAGAGGTTGAAAGAAGCAGGGGGCGCTGCGAACATCTTGACTTTGGGCGTCTGGACTCAAGAACTGTGGTAGCATCCACGTCTCTGGTTTGACACCCCCAATCGTGCGCTAGTTTGTCCCAGCATCTCTAGGAGACTAAAACACCGCTATCCCTCTTTTTGATCAGCGCTGGTTAGCTGTTGCTGGTTCTCCTGTGTCCCTGCATGTTCTCCCTTCCTATGCTTTGTCACCCAGCTGTGGGTAATTATCAGGAGCCCTGGTGGCAGAGTGGCTTATGCTTTGGGTTGCTGACCGCAAGGTCTACAGTTAGAAACCATCAACATTTCCTCAGGAGAAAGAGGAGGCTTTCTATTCCAATAAAGAGTTCACTCTGGCAAACGTACAGGGGAAGTTTTACTCTGTCCTTGGGGGTCACTATGAGTCAACCTGAACTTGATGACAGTGGAGTGAGTGGTTAATTATCAAACGGTCTCACCTGGAAGACTGTAAGTGTTGGGAAGGAAGGGACCAAAGGATGATACTGAGTGGCATTAAAGAAAAGAAATTTAAAAACAAAGAAGCAAGTTTTGTCACTCCTGAGTAATTGCTGTACACTTCCTCTCGCTGCTAGCAATACCTATGTAAATTGTGTGTAGTTCTTTCTCTACTGAGACCTTCATAATAAAAGTCTTACTCAATCAAAAAAAAGAAGAAAAGAAAAGAAATTCGTTTTCTTGTGGGTCAGCAGGCCAGAAGTTCCCATTTAGGATGTGACTCCCAGATGCTCCATCATCTATTTTACTTACCAATAACGGCAACCCTTGGCATTCCTGGACTTGTGGAAGCATCTGCTGTCTCTTCATAGCACCTCTCCCCCCATGTGTGTCTCAGTCTCTATTGTGCTCTTTTATAATTAGAAGTCATTAGATTTAGGACCTCTACTCTACCGTGGCCTCATTAACACAACAAGCTACATCTCTATTTTCAAACAGGTTCACACCCACAAGTACAAGAGTACTTATTTTGTACATACTTTGAAGGGACCCAGTTCAGTGCATAGCGATGACTATGTCCCCAGTGTCTAGCATCGTGTCCAGGGAATATCCTAGGTAATATTAATGATAATAATAATTTTTTGAATAAATGAACCTGTGTTTCAGTCTAGACATTGTTTAAATAATATCCATTTGAAAATAACCAGAGGTCTGGCCTCGTACCTGTGGAAAAGTCTATTGTTCTGATCTTCCTAGCATCTTCAGACAGTGATAGTCTCCTGGGTAGACAGGAGTGCACGCACACGGGAAATGACTGAGAAGTCTACAAGGTCGACATGCCCCGAGTGAGAATAAGTAAATCTCATCTGGTGTATAAGAAGTTTAGGAAATTCTCTCACCACGGTGTTCGTTGAGCACTTACTTCAATGGAAGGTCAAGTACTTGATGTACAGCTATAACGAAGGCATGACACAGTTCTTAGATTATTGTACAGTCTAATAAGAGAAAAGGGCTGCAGTTGGCTCCTTATCAACACACACTCTGGAATATGCACGCAGATATGTCTTGTTAAAGATTGAAAGAGGACTCACAATGACAGGAAGGAATAATAATAAGCAAATTCACCAGTTCCACATCTGCTTACATCCTGTTCTTCGGACCAATTATACCAATCAACACTTTCTGGGGTGTTCTTACCTCGTTTCCTTTCTGAAACTGCTTCTTCCCAAAGTCCTCTGGAACGATGCGCCCCGTGTCCCCACTTCTCCAGCAAGGGAGAGTGCATTGGCCACAATGTGCTGCACTGCTTCACACAGGGACTTGTTTAATGGTGAGCGTGAATCTAAAGTTACACCAATGCAATTTAATGTCAGAGGATGGTATGGAGATCCCGAGAGAGAGGAGATCACATTATTATTTTTCCCTCTAGAATGTCTGGCTCTAATGATCATGCAAACTAAGCTTGTTTGGGACATCACAGACGCCATGGTGGTGAGAGCTTGCTTGTGAATGAAGCCAAGAAATGGGAAGAGAAAGACAAAATCACTCCGTTGTGGTGTAAGCCCCTGGATCCAGAAGTGCTTGTACAGAAACTCACTCTTAGGTTGTCCTTATTGAGCCGTGGAGTGAGAGTACCCATCCTCCACCCATCCTCTTTCTAACTGCCACCAAAGACTGGGGTGCGAGCATGAAAACAAGGTGTATGTAGAATACTGGGACTTGGTGACTGGTCAGCTTTGCAATTCCAATGGGGAGAAGAGGAAACTTGTAGAAGCAGGAGGGAGAATTCCATGCCCATCAAGGAAGAAGAGCCACCAGTGGAACACATGCAAGATCCCCGTGGGACGTGGCAATGGCAGCAGAGACCCAGCATCAAGATCATGAGGTGGAATGACAGGCTTCCTACCCTACAGAATGAGTGGGCTGAGTGCCTTTGGCCAGGAGACAGGCTTACAGTGTGAGATGCCCTTCGGGCATTTGTTGGCACTAGAGGAGCTTTCTAATTCTTGCCCATGCAGGGCAGGGGCCAAGGGGCTGTGTGGCTGACAGACTGAGGATCAGAAAGAGACATGGCTATGGTATAGCTGAGAAGAAGCTCTGCTTTGGACAGGTGGACTGTATCCTTATGTTTTCTGATCTTGATTTGTGAGCTGTTAACTTTAATAATAATAATAATAATCAAAAAGAATCGACTCCATGTACTCCTTTCACCTTCTCTTAATGCTTCCTGAAGTGTTCAACATTTGCCCATCGAAGCCTTCATTATGCAACTCAGATTGTGTTCTTCAGTTCTTTTACCTTGAAAAATGTCCAGTGTGTTCTTCTCTCTCTTTTTTTTAATTTCAAGATTTTTTGCACGTTTCATAATACTTTACCTCACCCTATCAATAGGAACCCTGGTAGTGAAGGGGGTAGTGTGCTGACCTGGTAACCACAGTATCAGTGGTTTGAAGCCACCAGCCTCTCCTAGGGAGAAAGACGGGACTTTCTACTCACAATAGAGTTAGTCTCAGAAACCCGCTGGAGCAGCATTTTCTTGTGCTAGACGATTGCTATGAGCCAGAACAGATTTGATGGCAGTGAGTTTAGCTTTCTTCGTGTATGATGTTCTTGATGTCACCAATGCTCAGTGTGTCATATCCACTCTTGAAACAGTCTTTAAATTTAGGTGGGGGAGTCTTCGTTATATGGCTTTTGTGAACTTGTTTTGATTTTCTTCATCTTGAACTTTAACTAGTATGGGAGCACGTACCGATCTGTTCTGCACTCAGTTCCTGGCCTTGTTATGACCAAGGATACTGAGGTGCTCCGTAGTCTTTTTTTTTTTTTTCTTCACAAATAGAGCTGACTTGATTCCCGTGCATTCTATCTGGGGATGTGCATAGACATGATTGCCATTTGTGTGGTTGAAAAGGGTTTTTTCCAAAGAATACACCATTGGTCTTGCCAAATTTTCTCTAGCTCCAGTTTTATTTTGATCACAATGCCATATTTTCCAACTATTAATCCTTTGCTACCAGTGTTCCCATTCCAATCATCAATATTCATCAGTACACCTTGATTGCATGTTTGATCAATTTTGGGCTGCAGAAGTGGCTAGAAGTCTTTTATTTCTTGTTTTTAATGGCGTATGCATACATTTATATAATGATATCAATGGATTTTTTATGTATGTACTAGTTATGATAAATGAAGTAAACCTTTTGCTTATTTTAAGATAGCAGTGACCTTATAAGTTATATTTGAACAATTTAGAATTAGTAAATGTTTCCAGAGTCTATAAAATTCTCAGCAAAGTCCATGTACACTCCCACAGAACTTATCTACAGAGTAAATGCCAAATCCACATGGATATTTGTCACTGATCCCTGGAGCTAGCAGAACTTCCCTTTTTGATGTTTTCTACATGATCATCTCCTTCTGGAACCTGGGGATTCTGTTTGAGGCCTGGCCTCTCTGGCTGCATCTCTTATCAGTGAGTGACTGGTTATGAGAAGGTGACTGGGCACATGGAGTCAAGCACTGCTTTACTCTCATATTCTGGCTCTTGTTTCTTGGGATAAGTCACCACCCATTTTTCATAACTTATTATTTTTGTTGTTGAAAATGTATGCAGCAGAACATACACTAATTCAGCCACGCACAATTCATTGGCATCTTTCACCTTCTTCAAGTTGTGAACTCATTCTTACCCACCATTCCCAAATTGTTCCTCCTCCATTCATTCAGAGAAACTCACTGCTCCTGGATTACCTGTTTTCATCTATCTTGCCATTGCAGACCATCCTTGAACTAGTTTGGATTCCACCACAGTGACATAAAGAGTGATCAGTGTGGCTGGTTTGATGAATGACCAATGGAGGAAACAAGCGATGCTCTGCAAAAGGAGAGGCGAATGCAAGAGACGAGTAAGAGGAAAATTGAGAGAAGTGAAAGGTAAAGTCAAGTGGAGGGGGTGGGAAGATAAGTCCAATGACCATCCCAATGGAAAAATCTATCACATGCATAAATTGTTTTATGGAGTCACTTCTAACTCAAAGGGACCCTATAGCTCAGAAGAGAACTACCACACAGGGTCTCTTTTCTTTTTAATTTTCAAAATAAGGTTTATTCATCACTCTAAAAAATATAATTATCTGGAGCAAGTTTTCACATCACACTGGTCAAAGGATGAGAAAACAGCTGCTGTTAATCAAAACAATGTGTCCAGGCTTCCTGGCAGTGGACGAGGGGATGGCATCCCCAGCTGCATTGTGAAGATGTGGACAAGGAGAACGCTGGTCCGTGCACCAGCTGGCACACTCTTGGGTGCCAGCACCCCACAACGGATGAAGAAACAGTCCTCCCTTCCCCTAGCAAGGGGCCCTGCCAATCTTCCCTCACATGCTCCCCAAAGATGGCAGTACCTCAAGGTACGACCATTAAGCACCGCCTTCTGAGCCCATAGGGTTTCTTAGGGTGTAGTCACAATGGGGGGGAAGGGGGGCATGTCCAGCAGAGCTTCCAAATGAGCAGAGATTTTGTGCCAAAGCAATAAGGGATTGAAGATAGAATTCTAACCAAGTGCCGAGACTTCTGGCCATAGCATAGAAATGAGAAATTATGAAAATGAAAGAGGAGTCACTTACAGTGACTAAAGCTTGGAATACTACATTTTCTAAGGTGAAGAAGTTTTATAGACACATTATAGCAGATTGAGAATGATCTGACTCCCTG
Source organism: Tenrec ecaudatus (assembly GCF_050624435.1). Lineage (NCBI taxonomy): Eukaryota > Metazoa > Chordata > Mammalia > Afrosoricida > Tenrecidae > Tenrec > Tenrec ecaudatus. The sequence goes on along the minus strand of NC_134540.1, from coordinate 14,584,145 downwards.
GGTGAGAGGAGGCGACCTGTCGTAGTCCATAAATTGACACCACCAGAAGTGCAGAGTGGAGACCCAAGGCCCAAGTGTCGGCCATTGGAGATCCCCTCACAGAGGGGTTTAGGAGAGGAGATGGGTTAATTAGGGTGTGAGGTAGTATCGATGAAGAACACAGCTTTCCCCCAGATCCTGGATGCTTCCTCACCCCAACTACCATGATCCGAATTCTACCTTGCAGGGTTGGATAGGACAGAGGCTGTACACTGGTACATATGAGGGTTGGAGGTACAGGGAATCCAGGGTGGATGATACCTTCAGGACCAAGGGTGTGAGGGACGATGCTGGGAGAGTGGAGGGTGAGTGGGTTGGAAAGGGGGAACTGATTACAAGGATCCACATGTGACCTCTTCCCTGGGAGAGGGACAGCAGAGAAGGGGGGAAGGGAGACTCAGGATAGGGCAAGATATGACAAAATAACGATGTATAAATTACCAAGGGCATATGAGGGAGGGGGGAATGGGGAGGGAGGGGGGGGGGGAAAGAGGACCTGATGCAAGGGGCTTAAGTGGAGAGCAAATGCTTTGAGAATGATTGGGGCAGGGAATGTATGGATGTGCTTTATACAATTGATGTATGTATATGTATGGATTGTGGTAAGAGTTGTTTGAGTCCCTAATAAAATGTAAAAGAAGAAAAGAGAAAAAAATGATTAGGGCAAAGACTGTACAGATGTGCTTTATACAATTGATGTATGTATATGTATGAACTGGGAAAAGAATTGTATCAGCCCCAATAAATTGTTAAAATAAAAAAATTTAAAAAAAAATTGACACCACCAATACATTGAAGTAAGGGTCAAAAAAAATAAAAGAAAGAAAAAGAAGACAATGGAGTGGGATAGGGTTGGAGGCCAGGTGAGTGCCCTAGTAATCTTCTTCTGAAATTCAGTTATTGAATTCACCATGAATTAGGTCAGCAACTGGTCACGGGAATGGTACTGGACGAGGCAGTCTTTTGTTTCATTGTGCACAGGATCATCCTGTGTTGGCAGCTGACATAGTGCCATATAGCTGACAGTAGAACACTGCTAAATATATGTATATTGTCAGCAAATTGTTATGCGACAGCCGTAAAATGACCTGTCCCTCGCTCTCCCTCTCTTTCTCCAACTCAAGAGAGAGAGGAAATAATGGCTTTTTATATAATCTATTTAGACATATATATGAAATATCGTATACATAATAGTTACATATTCAATATATCTACATATACAGATGTAAATATGTATTTGCATATACAGGTGTGAACATCGATTGCGTTGCCTTCAGTGCACGAAACTTCAGACCAGTCATCCCATGTTGTAGAGGACAGCGTTACTTGGCATCAGAGTCCTCTGCCCCACAGTAACTTTCAAGGCTGCCGGCACTTGGGCTCACAGTTTGCTGATGAGGAGATGTTAACCATCAAGACGATCAACGACTTGCCGAAGGTCATGAAACTAGCCAGTGGCTGCAGAATGATTAAAAGACAGAGACTTTTGAATTGTTAATGGATTGCTCCCAGCTAGACAATAACTAAGATTTAATTTATCTCATAGGGTTTAAAAAATTTTTTTTTCTAAGAGATACAAGACACAGTTCAAGGAAGGAGAAGGCTCACAATTTCTGTCCTTTCCGAAGACCGTACCCTTGAGGTGGGATGCTGAAAACATTTCATGCTAATTGCTCCTTTGATCATTGGGAGGGGGGAGGGTACCATTATGTGATGTCCTTCGTGTAGGAAAGGCACTTTTGCTTTAATTAGTGTGCTCTTCCAAGTGAGAACCAGGGTTGCGACTCTGCGGAGCCCGGCTTTGTGGATAAATGCCAGCCATCTGGGACTGTCACCTTGTTTCCTAGAGGAGAGGGCACATACAGTTAGTTGGATTCGAGAGCATCGCATGCCAATGAACAGAGCTGCATGAATGCAAGCCCGTGGGAGAAAGAAGAGACATATGCAAGTTTTCAAAAAAGATCATGTTAAGAGGAACCAAAGAAGTTGAACCTGGAAAAGCACAGGTGGTGTTTGGATCCACTGTGCACACAGCTAAGCAGATGGATGTACACATTGGAATGGAAAGGGCCCAGAGAAAACGGTAAAAAGTTGAAAATAGTGTGAGATCACCACCAATTCCAGCCAGCGTCACTGGAGAAAACAAACTAAGCCCCTCGGTCTGCTAAGTATTACTTTACCTGCTTTAGGCTTCTAAGACAGGAGTCATCTAGACATGGTTAAGGGTAGGCAAGGAGCTGGTTTCTCTAGTTACTGCTCAATCCTGCAACAGTGTCTAGCTTGATTTATAGACCCTCTAAGAGACAGGTTTGGACCAGGTGCCTCTAAGTCCTCAAGACCCAAGTCATGATATTTTCAATGGCTCGTATGCCTATAAAAGTGGAAACTTCAATAAGGTAGACCGAAGATAAATTGGTGCATTTGAATTATGGTGCTGGTGAAAAAATTTTGAAAGTACCATGGGCTGCCAAAAGAACAAACAAATCTGACTCGGAAGAAGTACAGCCAGGATGCTCCTTGGAAGCAAGGATGATGAGACTTCATCTCACGAACACATCAGGAGAGATCAGTCACTGGAAAAGGGCATCATGCTTGGTCAAGTAGAGGGGCAGGGAACAAAGAGGAAGACCCTCTATGAGATGAATGGACACAGTCCTTGCGACAATGGACTCTATCATAAGAACAATTGTGAGGATGATGCCGGGCCAGGCGGTGTTTCCTTCTGTTGTACACTGGTCTCTATGAGTGGGAAGAAATGACATGGACAGGGACTTGACCAGACAGCCTATCTGTATCACAAGGAGTTGTAAATCAGGCGATAGTCACACTCTTCTATTTAATGATATTTCCCCTTCACTCCCCCCACCTTCCCAGCTTCTCTTTGCCCAGTGTTCTAATCCCATAACCTATTAAAACAAACTCTTGAGCTACATTGAGCACATTCACATTGCTGTTGGAGGTATGGCTGAGACGTTGTTAAGGTTACTAACCGTCGAGTCAGTACTGATTCATAGCCATCTTATGGATAACAGAGTCAAACCCTTTCCAGTCCTGGGCCTTCCTCACAGTTATTGCTCTGTTTGAGCTCATTGCTATAGCCACTATGTCAGTCCATCTTGTCGGGGCCTTCCTCTCTTTCACTTCCCTCTTCTTTACCAAGCATGATGGCCTTCTCCAGTAAATAACACACTCCAATATCACCAACGGCTCCAACACAAAGACCTTGAGACTCGGCCACATTGTGCTCTCTCTTTGAGCTGATAGGCATATAAACCAGCACCAGACACTCACTGCAAGTGTCTGCAAGGTGCACAACTGCCTGACAATTACCGCAGCTAGAACTCAGAACATCGGAACTTTGTCTTGGAAATATAGAACTCACTTGGCATACCAAAGATCTTAATAATTGTGGGGCCATAAGTGGCTTTTAGGGGGTACATAAAGCCTTGATTTTTTCACTTTTTTAAAAAATTCGTGTGCACACACGTGTATATGTGTACGTAGCTATGCCCACACATACAGATGTACGTGTGTAGGTGTGTCACAGCATTTACCAGCGCAACACTTTTATGTGTATACTTCAGTGACGCCATAACATGAATCGTGTGTGTAGATTTCAACCCCGGAAACATTATCCTCTTTGTATTTTTCTTAGAACAATATTCACGTCTCTTAACAGAGTCAAACCGTTTGGGAGTCTCATTGTGCTGCAGGATCCTTGTCTAACTGTGTATTGGGGATTCTCTTCAACATTATCTGGCATATCTTGTATTAGACATCAGTGAACGTTCATAAACTGTCCAAATTTTAGATAGGCTTACATGGGGTCTTTTGTAAGTGCCTATCACCAGTGTAGAGTTCTTCCATGATGAGAGAAAGATGCTGGAAAGAAGTATAAACAAAACAAAGCTCCCTCCCATCGAGTGGATTCCAACTCTTAGCGACCCAGTAGGACAGAGTATAATAGCCCTTGTGGACTTCAGGGACTATTAAAGAGTCTTCAGAGATTTTAAGCGTGTGTGTGTGTGTGTGTGTGCCGAGTGGTGGTGGTGGGAGGAGACAGGGACGAGTAGTAGTTACATAATTTGTTATCAATTTGAGAGGATTAAGATGAAGGGATGGAGTCCAACCTGTCAACCAGGTGATAGCCAATGAGGCCTCTTTGTGGGCATGGCCTTCTGAGGATTCTGGGAACTCCAGTATTCCTCCTTGGTGGTGGGAGACACACTCTCTCTGCTCCCTCCCTTGGAGACTCTCTACTGACAAGGCTCACCCACTGGAAGATACTGCAGCCGACAAGACACATGGAAATATGCTAGCGCCCTGAGCTGGAGGAACCACGTGGAGACCCCTGCCAGTGCTTAGATGCTTACACCACCACTGGATCCACAAGACTTCCCACCCACTGGCCTGTGATCTTCCTGCATTCAGCGTCATTGCATGTGTCTGTGCGTCTGAAGAGAACTTTAGAGATTGGTATTGGACATACGGGCTAATATTGGACTTATGGACTTGATCTGGACTGGGCTAGAATGTTTTCTTAATGTACAACTACTCTTTATATAAATCTCTCTCTTATACATATATTAGTGTCTATGAATTTGTTTCTCTAGTCTACCCAGACTAACACGGGAGGAAACTCATCCTTTGCTTGAAAAGTGGCTGCTAGTTTTGCACTGCTGATTGAACAGTGCTGCCAGGGAGCCGCAAACCAAAATAAAACAAATTTTCTGCCATCGAGTAGAGTCTGACTCACAGTGACCCAATAGGACAGGGTAGAACTGCCCCTGTGGGTTCTGAAATTGCAACTCTTTGAGGAAGTGGGTAGTCTTACCTCTCTCCAATGGAGTGGCTGCTAGTTTTGAACATCTGACCTTGTGATTAGCAGCTCAGCACCATAGCTCACTATCAGGGTTCCTAAATAATACAAATAAGGCAACTAGAAAACATTGGTAAGATCTTGGGAATTTCCCCAGAAATTCACATTCAAAAAGACATAGAGCAGCAGAATCATCGTATTTCTTACCATGTTCAACATGATGCTCATCTTTCTTGGCTTTATGTTTGGAAGTCTGTGTCCTGTCAGCTGGCTGAAAGGGTAGCCTAGTGTCTTTATGAATCACTCCCACACGGACAATTTCCCAAGGCTCACTGAAAATTACTCAGTCTCTTTTCTCTTGGTGCCATGAAGGTTTTAAGTATGTCTACTGTGAATGTTACGTTTAGTTACGTCTATGTCCAGAGTGCTCCTCAGAGGCAAGGGTGGTGAGACTCATGTACTCTGGACATGCTGTCAGGAGACACCGGTCTCTGAAGAAGGAAATCATGCTTCATAAAGTAAAGGGACAATGAAAAAGAGGAAGGTCTTCAAGGAGATGGATTGACTCGGTGGCTGCAGCAATGAGCACAGGAGCAATCGTGAGGATGTCACCGGACTAACCATTGTTCCTGGAGTTGTGCATAGGGTCACTGTGACAGGTGGGTGTTTTGTGCCAACAAGACACCTGTAGGAAGTTATGGATGGAGTTTAGCCTGTCAATCAGGTCACAGCTTGATGACATGACCTCCTTTGGAGGTGTGAATAAGATAAAGGGCTAGCTTGAGCCTGCCCCCCCCAACTCCCCTTCACTCCTTGGTGGTTGATTCAGCATGCTGCCTGGTTTAGCTGCCCTGCCTTAACATGTGTGCTGTGCTACCTGTGGGCTGGGCCAACCCATGCACTATGGTGGACTGCTTTGATGTGGCATGCTCTTCCACACCTCGGTGCTGTCCCACCTTGCCACATCTGCTGCCTGCAGGCTGACTCTGCTCGTCTTGTCACCTCTCCAGATGCCACACCTCCCGGCAGCCACTGCTACACCCCGAGGCTCCACCACGACCTGCTCCATGCTACACCTCACCACTTCTTCCTATTGTCCGCCTCCTTGGCCTTGGGTAGTGCCATAGTGAGTTGGAAGGACTAACTGTCCCACAAAAGTGAGTGAACTGAGCTCTCTGTACTGCCGGCTGGACTAATTTGCTGCTATATTCCTTTTCATGGTATATAATTACCATTTTCCATAAGCGTCCTGGTCTTGCTTCTCTAGAGAATCCTGCCTAACACAGTCACTATGGCACCTAACAACAGCAACAACACTGTGAATAGTTGGTACCAATAAATTCAGCCTTGGGAAAGTGACCCTGACCTATGTCAGAAAGGGTTGGAAAGATGTGTATTTACCAGGTCAGCTTTCTGTCCACGATGGTGTTGTGTGTAGGTATATATCTCCCACTCAAGACTCCTTCCTTTTATAAGAAGTTACCTCGTTAGAGTTTGCTCTTCAACCACAACCTAAATCTGAAAGCAAAAAACGACGAAACTCTTAGAGGAAAACAGAGGCATGAATAAATCGTCATGACCTTAGACTTGGCAATGGATTCTTAGCTATGACACCAGAGTTCAGGAATCAAAAGGGATAAACACAGATACATTAAATAGCCTCAAAATGAAGCATTTAGGGGTATCAAAGGACACACTAGAAAACGTGGAGAAAATCTACAGAACTTGAGAAAAATATCTGTGGATTACACACCTCATAAAGGTCTGGCACACACGGAGCATAAAGAACTGTGATGGGGGCGACAGCCTAGGCGGGCTGACACCACTGCCGGGCAGAAGCACGCACCCAAAAGCAGAGCGACTTGGCTAAGCCCCCTGAGATGAGGGGCTTCCTGCCGCTACCACCTGCAGAGGGATTCAGAGATGATGCAGTAGAAGTAGAAACAGAAACTTAAATGACAAGGAAGAATCCAAGCCACCTTTGTGCCTGGAGCCTGTTCTACCACATTCACTCCTCCTCTTGGCATGCTCACAAGTCCTTCATCCTGAGCCTGCAGCGGGTCCTTCCTGCGCTTTCTTCCCCTCAGGTAGCCCCTCTCCCCTTAAGCCGTATCTGAGAAGGTGGGAGTTACCTCTTCCTGGTGTATTTTATTCCTATGGGGCTCCCCCAAAGTACTAAACATAGCTTTATAATAAAAATAAAATAAAGAAAAAGAAAGAGCCCTTATAAATGAACAACAAAAAGATAAGGAGCCAATGTTTAAAAATGGGACAAAGGACTTTCATGGATATGAAAAGCTACTGGCTTCATTAATCTCATTAGGGGAAGGCAATTGAAAACCTTAATGAAATACCACTTCACACCCATCGTTAACAGGAAAATAAGTGTTGGTGAGAATGCGGAGACACGTGCATTGTGGTGGGGATGGAAAACAGGGCAGGTCCCCTGGAAAGCAATTCAGTGTTTATTCGAAAAATGAAACATAGAACGATCATGTTGTTGTTGCTAAGTGTCATTGAGTCCATTCCAACCCATCACAACCCTGTGCACAACAGAGTGAAAAGCTGCCCAGTTCTGCTCCACCCACACCGCTGTTTCTGTGCTCGAGCGGATTCTTGTAGTCACGGTGTCAGCCCATCTCCTTGAGTGCCTTTCTCTCTCTCTCTGTCTCTCTCTCTCTCTCTCTCTCTCTCTCTTTGGCTGCCCCTTTACCCAGCGTGATGTCCTTCTTCAGGGACTGGTTTCTCCTGGAAACATGCCCAAAGTACATGAGATGAAGTCTCACCCTCCTTGCCTCTACGGAGCTGCACTTCTTCCAAGACAGAGTTGTTGGTCCTTTGAGCAATCCGCAATACGTTGAACGTCCTTCACCTGAATTGCAACCTCTCCAGGACACATTTGACTCATTGAACACTGAGGATAGAAGACCTGGGGAGCTGTGGTCTGATAGCAAGGATATCACACACGAAGACAGGAAAGAAAGAAAGAAAGAAAGAGGATGGCAGAAGAACCTACCTAAGGCAAATGGAAGAAATTACAAAGTCCAAGAACTGAACAGAAAATTCCAAAGGCTAGCTTGAGAAGACAAAGGAAAGTATTATACAATGAAACGTGCAAGGGCCTGAAGGTAGGGCATAAAGGAAGGGCAAGTTTAGCATAACTGAAAGAATTGAGGAGATTATTCATGTCGTGAGTTACATTATTTAAAGATTCTATGGGAAAAATATTGAAATATATAGGAAGCATCAAAAGACGATAGAAGAAATACAGAGTCACGATATCAAAACAGATAAGAAATTACTGGGCATTCAAATATTTCAAGCACATGATCAAGAACTGATAATATTGAAAGAAGAAGTCCAGACTGAACTAAAGGCATTATTGAAAACCCAGGCTCCAGGAATTGATGGAGTACTATGATTTTTATACAATTTCATATCAACTTGATAAAAGAATGACGGGGTGGAGTCTAGCCTGTCAATAGGTCATGACGTGATGAGCCCTCCTTGTGGGCATGAACTTTTCATGAGGATTCTGGGAACATCTCTCTCTCTCTCTTAATTCTGTCATCAGAAGAAGCAGCTCTCTCTCTCTCTCTCTCTCTCTCTCTCTCTCTCTCTCTCTCTCTCTCGTTTGACATTCCTGTTAACAAGCCACATGGATTCACACTGACGGCAGCTAGCACTGAGGTGCTTCCACTGCCATTGGATCCACAAGACTTTTCACCCATTGGCTTGTGATCATCTAGCCTTCAGCATCATTGCATGTGCTGTGTGAGTCTGAAGAGGAATTTATAGACTAGTATTGGATTTATGGGCTAATATTGTACTTATAGACTTGATCCGGACTGGGCTGGGATGTTTTCTCAATATACAATATTTCTTTTATATAAAACTCTTTCATACACACATATGAGTGTCTCTGGATTTGTTTCTCTAGTCTACCCGGTCTAACACAAATACCATTTGAAATGTTTCAACAAGCTGATGAAGCTCTAGAAGTACGCATTGCCTATGCCAAGAAATTTGGACAGCAGTTACCTGGCCAACCAACTGGAAGAGATCCTTATTTGTACCCATTCAAAAAATTGTCATCTAACAGAATGCAAAATTTATTCAACAGTATGATTAATATCACATACAAGTAAAAGTCTTCTGAAGGTCATTGAAAATAGTTGCAGTAGTGCATGACAGTGAGTTACCAGAAATTCTTGCCAAATTTAGAAGAGGAGTGGAAAAAGCAGTATCATTGCTGATGTCAGATGGCTCTCACCTGAAAGCAGAGAATACCAGAGAGATATTTATGCTGTATTGACTATGCAAAGGGATTAGACTATGTAAACCATAATAAATCATAGAAAGCATTGAGAAAAAGAGAATTCCAGAACACTTCATTGTGCTCAAGCACAACCTGTACATGGACGAAGAGATCTTTGACTAAGAGTCATTTGAAAAGAATGGGGAATACTGTATGGGTTAAATCAGGAAAGGTATGTGTTAGAGTTGTATCCTCTCATCATACTTATTCTACCTGTATGCTGATCAAATCATCTGAAAGCTGGACTACATGGGGAAGAAGATGGAATCAGGTTTGGAGGAAGGCTTGCTGAAAGTGAGGAGGACTTGAAGCACTTGCTGATGAAGGTCAAGGATTGCAACCTTGAATATGGATTCTAACTCAATGGAAAGAAACTCAAAATTCTCACAACTGGACCAAGATGTTCAATGGAGAAAAGATTGAAGTTGACACAGATTTTGCTTTGTTTGGATCCACAATCAATGCTCATGAAAGCAGCAGTCAAGAGACCAAAGGATGTATACTGCATTAGGTAAATCTCTGGAATTGCTGAAGAGCAAGGATGTCACTTTTAGTACTAAGATGCCTCTGGCCCAAACCATGGTATTTTCAGTGGCCTCATATGCACCTAAAAGTTGGACATTGAATAAGGAAGATCAAAGATGAATCCATGCATTTGAATTATGGTGCTGGTGAAGAATATTGAAAGTACTAGGGACAGCCAAAAGAAGAAATCTATCGTGGAATAAGTACAGCCAGAATGCTCCTTAGAAGCAAAGACGGTAAGACTTTAAATAAGGATAGGAAGGTTTTGTCTTACCCCCATACTTTGATCCTATTATCATGAGTGACTAATCCCTGGAGATAGACATAATGAAATGTAAGGTAGAAAGTCAGCAAAAAAAAAAAAGGGATACACTCAAAGAGATGGATTGACACAGTGGCTGGAACAATGGCTTAAAACACAATAAAAGTTGTGAGGATGCCACAGGATTGGCAGTGCTGTTTAGTTTTCATAAGGTTGCTATGATTCAGCGCCACCTTGAGGACTTCTACCAGCGACAACAAAACCCTTACAAAATTAAAGAATCAGCGAAAGCTTGAACTTGACCCAAATTAGTGCTTGACATGATTAGAATCCGCTAGGAAAGAAGAGGAAAAGGAAACCTTGCCCGGTAGGCCAGACACGGAATCACAGGCCTGAAGAAGGTGTTCATAGTGGCTTTCCTTGGTGGTACAAATGGTTGGCTGGCGTTTGATTCTATCCTCAAGTGTCTTGGGAAAGGGACCTGGTGCTCTGCTTCTGAAAGGCCACAGCCGTGATCTGAAACACCTGAGGCTGCCAGAAGTCCAAAGTCAACTGGTGAGAACCGGATAAGGTTCGGGTTTGCTTGTCATGATAGTTTTAGACATCTCAACTGTAGGGTGTGGTGGGGGTGGAAAGAGAAGCACCCTAGACAGATGGTTGCCTCATGCAGGTGGTGTTTTATGCGGTATTGATTCAGAATTAACAGTCTGCGATGCTCAGGTACTCTGCAAAGACTTGCAAGAGCTTCCCATCGGCACCACTACTGGACATCAACAATGGGCATCTGTTACCCTTGACGATGCAAAGACAAAATAAAGTCCCAGGGGGAAGCAGACATTTCGCATGTCCCAGTTTAATGGTCCCTTGGAGCAAAAATAAGCCCAATGCAATCCTAACATAAGGCATCATAAACATTGAATTTGATTCTAATATTGGCAAGCTTTACAGCTAGAGAATTTTATTAAAGCTATTGTAAATTCTGCCAAGTTTACGAAGCACCATCCTAGAGGGAGCTTTGTCTTCAATTGGATGCTGAGAACCCAGCAGGATCCTGTCACCCTGATGAGCAAAATGTTGCCCAAAGTATCAATGTTAAATGTGCTTCTGGTGAGACTTGAAAAGAAAGTGATGTCCCAAGCCCCTTTCCATCTCCCCAGCCCTGTGGATGAAGCCTCCCGTGAATCCCCTCTGACTGGGGACCAGAGATGGGAAGGGCCTTGCTGTCGCACAGAGCACACTGTGGGGTGGATGGCTGTAGTTGACGTTAGGTCAGAATGTGACACCTTGTCATCGATCTCCCTCATGAGCCAATGTAGAATTGCGCCAGGTATTAACATTGTCTGCTTTGTTTTCAACTGAGGTTTGTCTCTGTTTCGTTCTGTCGTTGTTGTTGGGCTGTTTGTTTGCATTTTGTCTTGATTTCGTATGTTTCTCTGCATCTGAACCCAGAATAGGCAAACCTATTAGAGAAAGCTATTGGATTAATGGGTCCAAAGGGGGGTGGGTGGGAAACAGGGAGTTAACAACAAGTACAAAGGAGACATGTCCTGGAATTGATAGTGATGGTGATTGCATTGTTCTTATGTATGTGACTGAAATATATGATATGTGAATTGTATGTCAGTGAAATGGTTAAACTAAACTAATTTTTAAAAAGTAACTCAATGGTGAACAGGTGGTTGGACAATGGAGGAAGGTCAAAACTTTTAATTCTGTGACAAAGCATGTCTCTGAATTATGTTCAAATGTTTGGTGGAAAGTAGGATGAATGAAGTTTGCATTTTTGTCTGAGGAGTTCTCTAAGCCAGATCTCTGAGAGACCTTGTGGTTTCACCTTGTCACTTACACTCAAAGGTGGGAGGAATGAAATAGACTTTACAATGAATTCTGCAAAATGGAGCCTGCTACAGTAGGGTCACCACTCAGATAAAACTTAAGGATTTGGAAAATTCTGCTGTGCAAGCACAGGGTAAAATTATTTTATACAAACTATGTTCTAGAATATTCACCAAGGACATAGCTACACCGCCTTTTGTTCAAGAAACAAAGCCTGTGACTGATGGATCTAACCCAGGGCCACAGTAGAAAACCCATCCGCGTAGACTGAAGGGGACAGAGAGAGAACACAGGGAAAGAACATAGCCTGCTTCTTGGAATTCTCTAGGTAGGAAACAGACCAAATGGTTACACCTGTTGTCCTCCAAAAAGAAAAGAAAAAGACCATGCCCCAAGAAGTTTGGGGTTCAGCAAAACTGTTGGGAGGAGCTTGGGATGCCGGGCTGCTTCCCTTCAAAGGGGTAGTGACATGACTTGGTAGGAGACACAGTCTCCTGAGTTTCAGAGAGATAAATCTTCATCAACTAGGTTTTGGAGCCTTGGGCTGCCTTTCAAGAAGACCAAGAGAATGGGCGCCTGCCCAGAGCACAGCAAGTGGGGCTGATACGCCCAAAGAGAATGGAGCCTGCTACAGTGCGCTCACCACTCAGATAGACTAGGAGAATGGCTGATTCAAAGCTGAGCGAGCAGTGTTGCCATCCCAGTGGACATAGGAGGCAGGGCTGAAATTTAGGGCTGAGGGGCCTCCACCCATAATCTAGAGGGCCTGGCCAATACCCAGAGTCTGGAGGGCAGGGCCATTGACCGGATGTTCTCAGAGAACTGAAGATTATTTCCAAGCCTTGAGAGCGCATGTAAATTGTTCTGCTGGGCTGAGGATTTGATTACTTCTGGTTATCCCTTCCTTCCCCTCATTTCTCCCATCTGTAATGGAAGCGTCTTTTTATTTTTTAAAATATCTCTTCCTACGTTCCAGTACGGCTGTCTGATGGGCAGAGAACTGGGTGGACACACTGCAATTCAACTCTTTAGAACACATTAACTTGTAGAGCAGGGATTTCCAGCCTGTCATGGTTATTTAATAAATGGAACCATATTTTTTAAATGGCATGGAAATCTCGGTCTTTAAAAAGATTAAAAAACCAAAATCCTTCTCGTTAGTTGGAGGAAAATGTTAGAAACTCACTTCTCAATAATGACATCTGTGTCCCCAAACAACCCACCCCAAACACCAAAACCATTGCCATCAGATCAATTCCAACCCATAGAGATCTTACAGGAGAGAGTTGAAGTGCCGCTTGGGGTTTCCACAGGTGTGAACCTTTACGGGAGCAGGCAGCCTCCTCTTCCTAATGTGGAACACCTGGCTGGTTCCAACTGCTGACCTCGCGGTTAGCAGACCACCGTGTAATGCCACAGGGCTCCTCTAAGAAAATGTAGGTAATTACCAAAATTCTATCTCAGCTGGAAAAAAGTACTCAGAAGTCAACTTCCCTGATTCTGAATTTGACCTCATCTAATTTCACCCCGCATAATGGGTGAGATTTCTTCCAAGACTTGGCAATCGGTTAGCTGTCAGCTGTACTTTTGTGATGACAAACGTTCGTTCTGTCTGCTGTCTTCATAGTTAGTTGAGTAGCAAGTGAGGTGAGGTCTGTCTGTGAGCAAAATAACTTCAAACCAGTACTCTGCTGCTGAATGTGACTTTTAAACACAATGTTGTGTGAGTGATTACCACTTAGGGGGCTCTTATTTCACTTCCTTGGCAAGAAAATTCTGATTATTTCCTCAGAGCAGACACTCTAAAACGTCTTGATCGGGTTGCTCAGAGCCCACCTCCTTAAGCCAGCCTGGTCCAACTAAAACCATAAAACCTTTCTACAAAACTATAAGCATTGTGTAAACTGTAAATCCCCGTCCATGTCCATTGCTCAGAACTGCTTTCTGTCCAGGTGGCTCCTTGACATGATTTTAGGGAAAAGTTATCCCTTTTTACTTCCATCTATTAAACGAGACACTTTCTTGTCACTTGCTAGAGAGATATTTGTTCATAATGCCCTATAGCTGTGGTGGGGCGGTTTCCCTTAGACTCGCACAACTTTATTTGATGACCCCGCTCTTTGTTCCCACAGAACTAGCTTCAGAGATCCCAAATGGATTTCCGGTGAGCAATGGGAAGCCTACCCCTTCTCCTGGAATTGCACAAAGAGGACTGTAAAGGTGCTTTTTAATTTTTCCTCTTTAAGACATTCACCCACAAAGACAAAGGAGAGAGGAACAAGTCAATGGGACTTTAGAAATTAGGAAGCAAAGCTATTGGATGGCAAGTGGCACGTTGTTGCTGTCGGTTGTCCTTGAGTTAGCTAGGACCCATAGTGACTTTATGCACAACAGAATGAAACACGGCGGGGTCCTGGGCCATCTTGACTATAGCCCATTGTTGCAGCCATGGGGTCAGTCCATCTCCTTGAGGGCCGTCCTCTTTGGCACTGCCTGTAGCATGAAGTCCTTCTCCAAGGACTGGTCTCTCCCGACAATATATCCAAGTATATCAGACCAAGTCTCTCCATCCTTGCCTCAAGGAGCACTCTGTCCTTACTTCTTCCAAGATTGATTGGTTTGTCCTTTTAGCAGTTCATGGTACTTTCAATATTCTTCTCCAGCACCCCAATTCAAATGTGTAGATTCTTCCATGGTCTTCCTTATTCAATGTCCAAATCTTCACATGCACAATCTAAATGGCATAACAAATTTAAAATATGCATATTAGATTACTGATGGCAAAAGCTAAGAAGAAAAAACTTTGCATTGGGGGCTCCCCTACAATTTGCAGATTGGTAGCCCCCCAGCAACTCTGGATCTGGGGATGACTGTCAACATAGGACACGTGTGGATGTTCCGATGGCCCACACAAGCCCTGTTCAGCACAGGCGGGCCTCCATACGTGCTCATTTGGGAGGAAGCCTAGAGCTTGCTTTCAGAACAGGGACTGAAAAGGATCTCTTAAGTATGGGGCACGAGGCACAGCAGAGGATGAAAACATCTGACAGGAACAGGTAGTCTGAGTGAGTCCATTGACCTGTAATGCTGAGAAATTAAAGACTCAACTCCCAGAAAACATCCGGCAGGCCGGCTGATGCCCTATAAGAGGTCACAGGTGCTGCCTTGGGAATCTGTTGAACCTAAGAGAAAAAAGTCCAGCTATGCTGACATTGATTTTCCCCGGATCACTCCCTTGTGGGAAGAATCAGCCGCACGCAGAGTTCCCTCTCGGCATTTGAGGGCCTCTTTGTTCAATACACGCTGCCAGCTGAGGACCACCAGCCATCTGAACAACATCTCAACCCTGGAACCCAGAGAGCAGCACACAATCAGAAAACCTACCCAGGGAGTTAACAATGAAAGTCATCCATCGCCTCAGGGAGTTTAGAGATGACACTGCTCCTGTGAGACACAATCAAAGGAAGCTTGTTTGTTTGTTCCCCTCAGAAAGGCATGCCAAGGATTGACAAGAACTACTCTAGACTAAAAATATTCTTCAAGAAATGAGAGGTTCAATGGAGGGGTTGTATGAAAAAGCTGAAAGTTCTCTGAAAAGGTATTGTGAAATGAAGAGGAGTTTGTCCGATTGTTACTTGCCGTCAAACCAGTCTGTGCACGGTCAAGGTTAACAGACGCCTATTATTGACAGGGATTCCAATGGGAGGCTCTTGCCAGGCTTTGCAGGGTACTTTAGCATCATAGACTATCACATGCTTCTGAATCAATAGTGCACAACATGCCATCAGTGTGATGCAGCCATTTGTCTAGGCTTCCCTCTCTCCTCCAATTGGGATGTCTAAACCATCATGACAAGCAACCACGAAGCTTATCCGGTTCTGACCAGCTGACTTTGGACTCCTGGCAGCCCCAGGTGTCCCAGATCATGGCCGTGGCCTTTCAGAAGCAGAGCATTAGGTCTCTTTCCCAGGACACTTGAGGATAGAGTCAAATGCCAGCCTTTCTGCTGGTAGCCTAGTGCCTAACCATTTGTACCACCGAGGAATGCCATTGTGAGAGCCCGTGAGAACACCTTCTTCGGGCCTATGGTTCAGTGTGGCGCCTACAGGCAAGGTTTCCTTTTCCTATTCTTTCCCAGGATCTATTTCAAACTTTCAGAAATCCTCTTAGGATGTGTTTGTTGGGTATTTTTATTCTTAACCCATCGACTGTTAACGTTAGCCCCCTATTGTACAAGAAACAGTGGTTGCTCTTGAGGGGCCCCTTAGGGCATTTGTTTCCTTTTTTTTTTTTTTTGGTAGCATGTTCACACGCTTATTTCCTTCCTTGAAATCAGGAAATCACGTGGCATCGTCCCATTAAGTTATAATGGTCTCAGGGATCTCACTAATCAATCTATAATAGAGTCAGGCTGCAAGACCTGCGGGCAAATGTGACCTCTTTTCTAGAACGAGGGCTTCTGGAGTGTGAGAAGCAGAGTTCGGAACATGCTCCGAAAGTCCCATGGTCACCTCAATAATTTGACAAACAACACTTTAATGATTTAAATGGCAATGGATTAAACACAGATGGAGGCCATTTCCTTTCAAGTGCACATGACTTCTTACAATCCAGGGGGAAAGAGCTTAGGGCAAAACGTGTTTTGGGTTTGGGGGGGGGGAATCCAAACATTTGAAAAGGACAATCAGAACATTTATCTCGCCTTAGAAACCATTGGGTCAGCGTAGGCCTCGATGTCTATTTACAGATTGTTCCAGGAAAGCAAAATGGGCCGCGTCCAGTCTGCTAATGTACTCTTAAAGCAAGAGGGTCTCTTTGAAAAGGTCCCGGAGACGGACACATGACCATGCCAGACCCTGCCGCAAGTGACTTCCCCCAATCGAGTGGGATTCACTTCATCTGGGGTCAGACTTCTCTCTCTCTCTCTCTCTCTCTCTCTCTGATGAGAGCTCACTTTCGGTTTCACCTTAGGGTCTTTGCATGGCTTAGCTGTGTTGCTAGGAGCTCTGGGACCTAGTGGTTCCATGCTGGGCTGCTAATCACAAGGCCCTCAGTTCAAAACCACCAGCTGCTCCGTTTGAGAAAGATGAGGCTTTCTACTCCTGCGGAGTGTCAGCAACCCACAAGGGCAGTTCTACCCTGTCCTAGAGGGCCTCTATGAATTTGAGTTGAGTGGATTTGAGGTTTTTTTTGTGTTGGCTTGGTTTTGTACGTGCGTGTTGCAGTGAGTATTTGTAGCTCCTTAGGAGAGAACATCCTTTATTGGGAAAAAACAAACAAACACAATAGTAGACTGCTTTACAATAGGCATGCTGATGTCAGGGCTCAACACACTCTGAAAATAGCACATTCTTTGGAATGCAACATAGACTCTGTGAAGGCTTTTAAATTCACTGGACCTCTAAGCCCACCTGTATTCTTCCTGCAGCACAGCCCCCCCCCCCTCTGCCAGTTCTTCATGAAAAGAGCAAGGGCAGCAAAGGGTCCCATCCCTGCAGGGGCTGATGCGTGAGTGCCTGATGGTTCTGCAGCCTGGGGCGACACAGTTAGTGAGGACGGTGCATTTGGGGTGTGACTGATGAAAAGACACTCAAATTAAAGAAGAATCAGATCATACCCTGTACAGTGTGTGTGTGTGTGTGTGTGTGTGTGTGTGTATCTGGGAGCATGTTTGTGTGTGTGCACACACACTAATGGGTCCCTCTTGAGAGTGGCAGGCAGGGGGAGTAGGGGGTGGTAGTAATTCACAGCACCAAGTAATAGTTCTGAGGGGGTGAAGTGTGACTTGTCACTAAACTGGGTTATTTGTTGCAGCGTGATCAGGCATTATCTCTGTTGGCAGTGTCTTATCTCTTTGTTGGCAATGCCAGCAAAAGGAATCAGTGGATGACTCATTGTGATTGTGGTGATGATGGCAGCACAACTCTTTTATTTAAACCTGTGGGTTGTAGGAGACATGAATTCGAGGGCAATAAAACTGATACCAGAAAAAAATCCATGTGGCTGCTGGTGTGTTTCCTTCAAGTTGATTCCTGCTCCCAGTGACCCTACCAGACTGAGCAGAACCTCCAAGACTGCCATCTTTCTGGGAAGCAGACTGCCAGCTCTTTTTCCCACAGAGCTACTGGTGGCTGTCAACAGCTGACCTTTTGCTTAGCAGCAGAGCACTGAACTATGACGCCACCAGGGCTCCTCAAAACTGTAGGTTAGTCAGTAATTCGTCATCTTTCCTTACCACACCTGCTTATCAGAAGTGATCACCAGGAAAGCGGCTCTGATTCTAGAAAGCGACCAAGCATCAGGTATCTTGCTACAAGTATTACTCATCTTCACAAAAACTCTTCAGGAAGATGTGCTCCTTGTCATGCTCCAAATGGGGAGTTGAGAATCAGAGTGTACACATGCCAAGGTCATAAACCAGTGGTGCTGGTGTTAGTCCTGGGTGCTGGCCACCCAAACTGCTCTTTTCTCTTGTCCCTTGTCAGCCCCTTTTTTGTGGTTAATCAAGAAACTGGCCTAACCATGGACGTGATCAGAGCTGCCGAAACACAGCCAACAGTTAATGCACCTTTTTATGTCTGAGAAACAACACTATAAAGTTTTTATTTAATGGCAGCCTTAATGACAATTCATGGAGCCATTATGTGACAGACTACGTTTTCATCTTGAATGCACGTGATGTTTTACAGGCGTCAACTTGCCGGATCCTTCCAGTGTCAGAAACAAATTCCCACATGAGGAAAAGGAATCTAACCATGTAACCGAAGGAAGCAACTTGCCAGGGTCTCACTACTAGAAGATAGCAACGCCAACAATCAAGCTTTAGACTCCCGACTTCAGTGGTCAACTGTCTTTCTGAGAGAGATGCTGAAGAAAGGTGGGAGAGGCTGAGAATTGGGCTATATGAAGGTTTCAGATGGAAAATACCATGACCAGGGTCAGATGCCCCTTAGTCCTCAAAGTCACATGCTGTGTGTCAACTCTCTAAAGAGGTCTTCTATAATAGATTGACTCAACGCAATGAGTCCTTTGACCTCTTGACTGCTTCTTCCATGAACATTGATTGTGAAGCCAAGCAAGACAAAATCCTTGACAACTTCAACCTTTTCTCCATTTGTCCTGATGCTGCCTCATATAAATGTGAAAATTGGACACTGAGTAAGGAAGAACACATGCCCTGCAGTGCTGGGGGGAATGGAGGGGAGGGGGTACTGAAAGTCTTGTGGCCTGCCAGAAGAACACAGGAATCTGTCTCAGAAGAAGTACGATCAGAGTGCTCCTTAGGGACAAGGATGGCGAGACTTTGTCTCCCAGACTCTGCACATGTTGTCAGCAGAGACCAGTCCCTGGTGAAGGACAGCCAGCTGGATAAAGTAGTGGGGCAGCATACGACAGGAAGGCCCTCCGTCCAATGGGTTGACACAGTGACTGCCTTGGAACCAAATGGTGAGAAGCTGAGGAGATTGGCATTTATTGGGTGAGTTAGATCTCCTCGGAAAAGGTGGGAAGATGAGTCTCTGGGGAGAGTGAGAAGTTAAGGTGGCAGCTGGGCGTCGCTCATCATGGGATAGAACTGAAGCAGTCCTCTCTAGAACCACCAGGAAAGGGGCTTAGCAGCTTGGGAGCCGGCTTGTGTGAGGTCAATGACTTGGTGGTGAGGTGGCCATTCTCACAAGGTCTCAGGTGAGTTGGTGCGGAGCTGCCTCCTCCATGGGCAGAGGGCCAGGCAGTTAAAGACCAATGTTACTAGAGCAGAGTGAGGCTGTCGAGCGCCATGAATGTGTGGGTTTGACCTGTCATCTGATATGCAGGGAGCACATTACCTACCCAGAAAGTCCTTTTGGCAGGAAAGAGTCTGGCATTGGGTCGTTCTGTGATGCTCCTCCCGTGGACAGAGCTCACCATCCATCCATAGCACGGCTGGAGTCTCTCAAATGGTTTTTGTTTTGTTTTATTTTACAGTGGTCCTAGTTAAGCCATAAATTAAGCACAGGCTCCATTTTGTCTACCTCAGTCTACCCCGTTTGTCATGTAGTCATGCTATCAATCCTAACTTTAGGGCGTTTGCCTGCCTATACAGAAATGTGTACATACAAATAATCCCAAGACATTGCATTTGCTTGTGTGTTATCAGGGCTGGTGGGTCAGCAGGGAGTCAAAGGTATCAGCAGAGATGTTTCTGGAAGGCAGTCAGTGCCGGCTTTCCTTAGACCGGTGCTTCCACCTCAAGTCACGGGTCACTTGACTAAATGGCCTGAAACAAGGACATGTTCATTGACCACCAACAGGAAACGTGTGTGTGTGTTGGAGTCAGCTTAATCTAGTGGCCCTAGCTCACTCTCTCCACATTCCCAGGCTAGATGGTTGCTTAGCTGTGCACTGACTGCATCCTCTTTGCTTCCTTTGTGGGGCCCCAAATGGAGACAGCCTTTCCTGACTTCAGGTCCACTCACCAGTGTGAATTCTTCCTCATGTTCCTTCCAGTATCTAACTGACCCAAGGCCCCTCTGTCCAGGGAGCCCATGTCTTGAGTGGCTTAGTTCAAGCAATCAATGTCAAGCAGGCCAACGATGACTGAAGACCATCCAGTTCGGGCTTGGTGCTGGGATGGCAGCTTTCCTAAGGCTCTTTTTCTCTGAAAGGAGAGGGGGTTACTAGATCAGAGAGGGGTTCCCCTTGACAGGGTGCAAGAGGTTGGGTGAATTCCGAACAGGCCCTATGCCCCTTGGCTAAGGGGGCAGGGGTGGGTTTAAGAAGAACTTGGCAAGAACAGAGAACCACATTGGAGTCGCAGCTTCCTGGACAGTGGTCTGATGCAGTGGTGGTTTGGTGGTACAATTCTTACCTCCCATGCAGAAGGCTGGGATCTGATTTCTGGCCAATGCACCACGTGTCTGGATGTCACTCACCGTTAGTTCAGTGTGTGGTTGTGATGCAGAATGGGGTTCAGAGGAACTTCCAGACTAAGACTGGCTAGGAAGGAGGCCCTGGTAACCTATATATTAAAATTAAAAATCCCAGCCAAATAAAACTCACAGGGAGAAAAAAAAAGAGGGACTTAAATGTATCAACAATTGTGAGCACAGTAGAGGCAGAGACCCTGTTTCCTCTGTTACATACGCATCAGAACTGAGTCCACGACCACCGACAAGGACCACGGCAGTCACTAGTGTTCGCTGGACTCTTGAAACATGGCTAGTTCAAACTGAGATGTGCATCAAGAAGAAAATAGGAGAGGACGTCACAAAGTTCACGGGAAACTTCCATCACTTTACAATTCCTTTTGTCTACCGTCTATCTATTGAAGTCCCCCGCTGGTTGTAACAGTGTAGTAAGAAAATAAGATAAAATATGTCATTAATGTTATGTTAATTGATATTTCATTTATGTTAATTATATATCATGTTGCTTGGATCTTGGACCAGGGAAAGAGGCTAAAAACACTTTCAGAGTGCTCCAGAACAAAAATCAGAAGCAGATAGATCGTTGCTAAGGTACAAACAAACACACACACCGGATTTCAACCTTCGTAGGTAAATACATATATAAAAAATAACCCATCAATATTTTCATTTTATTAAATCTTAAATTATATTATACCAAGTAGTTCCACCTTTATCATGTGAGTTACATGGACTGCATTTAAGACCATTATAGAAGTACATTTTTTAAAATTGCTGTTAATATTCTCAGATACTCACTCACAGACATTGTTATGACTTATAATTAAGTTCACTGACAGATAAAGTTATGACTTATCAATATGCTGATACTAAAGGAAATGATGACAGCTAAAAGGAGTTATGTGATTTATGTCAGGCTTGACTTTCCATGAAGATGTTGGAATGGGACCCCTTCTTCAGTTGGAACAGTTCCAGCCTGCAGCCTGTGGCGACAACATCTGTCAAAGTTGATTCCATGGCAATGGGCTTGCTTTGGGAACATGTCCATAAGATATACAGGTGGTCCCCAACTTAAGAGGGGGTTACTTTTCAAAACTTGCTAAATTGTCATCATGCATGCACAGCTAGAAAACCTCCTTCATTTGTGTTACGCGAGAAATGTATTACCATTAACGTGTTCCTATCTTTCACGACTCATTACTGACAAACATTTTTGTTGTTGGAGATTTGTCCTGGCCTTGTTAGCTTCAAAGCAGACTGAAACGACCTGGCTCACATTTCTAACAAGATGGAAGGAGGAAGATCCATGCAGGGGTTAATATAGAGATTTCTCCCAGCTCCATGAGACAATCACAGGTCGCCTCCTATTAAGTCCAATTAAAAAAAGTGAAATGCGTACATGAAGTTACAACAATTTTAGAGACCAAAAAAGTACTATTAATGTGGTCCAACAATAAACTCAAAAGTCTCTGACACAGAGGTGCTCCGATGAGCTGTTTATAAATATTTTAGATTGGGTTCAGTTATATGGAAAGTAGAGTTCATTTGAAATCTTCAAAACAGGCTCTTGTTCACCTTCCATTGGTGCTTGTAAGAGCTGAACATTCCTGCCATGCGTTGACTGACTTCTCTAACTGTAGTAGCTGCTCCTTCCCATTTATGGCTAAGGACTTAACCGGCCTTCGTCTCCAACTTCTACTTTTCTTGACCATTCTCAAAAATTTTCTTCATTGTGATTTTCCCGCCATGAATTATTTTAGTAGAAGTTGATATTAATCTGAACGTTGCCCCCCTCTCTACCACCATGTGATGTGGAAGACCATGATCTAAGGCCTCCCCATGACAAATGACTCCAAAGAAGTCCATCTGGTATCAAGAGTAGAAAATCTACCTCCAAAAGGTGGAAAACCCCCTGCAGGTAGAGAACAAGGATCCATCCAGTCCCCCCAAAAGTCCTCAAATGGGCCTTCAAATAGCTTACATGCAAAGGAGGCCCTTCTGCCAGAAAACTCCCTGAAGACAGCATTCAGACTACAGAATGTGAAGCCCAATGCAAAAGGACCATCACAATGACTTCCACCTCCACCGGTTAATCATTCTCTGCCATCCTTGTCATAGATGTCCCGTGGTTTTAGCATCTGATGATGCCTCATAGACTCAGGATACTTGTTCAAATTTCCTTTCTGTTTCCTTCTTGGTCTTGGGATTTTAATCAGGATGCCAACTATAGTGACAATTTAGGATATGCTTTAAAATAGCTCCCAGTGAGGCATGTTTCTGCACACCTACAACTCCATGGCGATCGCTTTGTTTTAACAGATTGTTGAAACAAATCCCCAGGAGGTTGGCAGCCAGCAACAGGGAGGACAAGAAGGTAGGCAGTGGGACCCTGTGGTCTCCTCTCAGAGGAACTTAAGCCAACTTACAGAGACCATTTCTGTGCTTCTTAGCCTGGGGTAAGCTCCACAGCAGGAGCTCTCTAGCAGGGTGATAGTGAGGATGTTGATGAGGGTGGGCATGATGATGATGGCTAGGGTAGTACTAACGTTTCCTCCCAGGGGACTGGCCCACCCTCTGTTGGTTGCTGCCTTTATTTTCCTAGGTACTGTGGAAGAGCAGTCATATCCCCTGGATGTTCCAGTCGACAAAATAGCTTCTGATGTCTCTTTCCTGCAACTTACTCTCCTTAAATGCAAGCCAGCATGCCTGATAAACCTGTCAAACATTGCACCACTGAAAATGTTCTGTGTGTCAGGTTAAATGCAACATCCAGCCTAGTAAATGAACCCCAAGGATGCCCCAGAGTTTCTTTGTGATCCGAGCAGAGTAATGCCAAGCCTGGATTGAAAAACGAGGGAAAGATTGAAGTAGTCAAGGATTTTGTCTTGCTTGGATCCACAATCAAAGCTCATGGAAGCAGCAGTCAAGAAACCAAAAGGTGAGTTGCATTGGGTAAATCTGCACACAAGACCTCTTGAAAGTGCTGAAAAGCAAAGATGCTATTTTGAGGACTGAGGTTCTCCTGAATCCAATCATGAGCTTTTCAGTTGCCTCAGATGCTTGTGAACGTGGGACACTGAATAAGGAAGACCCAGGAGGAATTAAGTATGTGAATAAAGGGGCTGGAAAAGACTACTGAAAGTCCCAAGGGCTGCCAAAAGAACAAACACATCTGTCTTAGAGTACAGGCAAAATGTCCCTGGAGAAGGACATCACACTTGAAAAAGTAAGAGGGGCAGCAAAAAGGAGGAAGACCTCAAACAAGATGGATTGACACAGTGGCTGCCTCAGTGGGCTCATGTGTGGGAACCATTGTGAGGACAGTATCGGATTACCACCCCCTCCATCTTCCTATTATTGATTTCTAATTATACGAGGGGCAACCCCCCAAAATAGAATATTTTTCCCAAAAGCTATATATTTGAAGAAAATTTTTTACAAAACAACATTATCACCTTCAAAGTACTCTCCATTACTCTTAATGCATTTGTCAAATCTGTGAGCCCATTCTCAGAAACATTTTTCTTTTTTTTTTTTTTTCATTTTTTAAATTAAAAGATCATTTTATTGGGGACACTTACAGCTCCTATAACAATCCATACATCAACTGTATCAAGCACATTTGGACATATGTTGCCATCTTTTTTTCCAGGCATTTACTTTCTTTTTTTTTTTTTTAACAATTTATTGGGGCTGATACAATTCTTTACACAGTTCATACATATACATACATCAATTGTATAAAGCACATCTGTACAGTCTTTGCCCTAGTCATTTTTTTTTCTCTTTTCTTCTTTTACATTTTATTAGGGACTCCAACAACTCTTACCACAATCCATACATATACGTACCTCAATTGTATAAAGCACATCCATACATTCCCTGCCCCAATCATTCTCAAGGCATTTGCTCTCCACTTAAGCCCCTTGCATCAGGTCCTCTTTTCCCCCCCGCCCCTCCCTCCCCTTTCCCCCCTCCCTCATATGCCCTTGGTAATTCATACCTCGTTATTTTGTCATATATTGCCCTATTCGGGGTCTCCCTTCCCCCCTTCTCTGCTGTCCCTCTCCCAGGGAAGAGGTCACATGTGGATCCTTGTAATCAGTTCCCCCTTTCCAACCCACTCACCCTCCACTCTCCCAGCATCGTCCCTCACACCCTTGGTCCTGAAGGTATCATCCACTCTGGATTCCCTGTACCTCCAACCCTCATATGTACCAGTGTACAGCCTCTGTCCTATCCAGCCCTGCAAGGTAGAATTCGGATCATGGTAGTTGGGGGGAGGAAGCATCCAGGATCTGGGGGAAAGCTGTGTTCTTCATCAATACTACCTCACACCCTAGTTAACCCATCTCCTCTCCTAAGCCCCTCTATGAGGGGATCTCCATTGGCCGACACTTGGGCCTTGGGTCTCCACTCTGCACTTCCCCCTTCATTTAATATAATATATATACACATACATATATACATATACACATATATACACATACATACACACACATATCTTTTTTTTTTCAAACTCATCTGCTTGGATGGCTGAAAGCACCTCCCTTTTTTTTTCTTCACCTCTTATACATCATCAAACCCCTGTCCACTCATGTTCCTCTCCATTCACAGAAACATAAAGAAATTGCATAAAGTGAGGTCACGTAAGTAAGGTGGGAAGGGTAAGAGAGGCATGCTGGGTTTGTTTTTGTTTTTGCCCAAAACTGGTACACTGAGATGGTTGTGTGAGCAGGTGCATTGTTGTGGCAAAACTAGTCACCCCATCTCGTCACAAATCAGCTCTTTTCTGTCACACATTGTTGCGCAATCTTTTCAGAACCTTTAAATAGAAAGCTCGATTAACAGTCTGGCCTGGTGGAACAAACTCCAAATGCCCTACAAGTTGACATTTTATCCATTCAGGAAGTTGACAGATGTCCAGAACAAGGTTTGTCATCAGTTAATATTTCACCCCTTTGAAATGAGAAAACCACTCATATCCTTGAGTTTTCACCATAGCACTGTCCTTGTAAGCTGTGTTCAACATCACAACAGTTTCTGTGGCATTTTTAACCAACAGGAAACAAAATTTCATAGCCACATGGTGTTCTCTAAAATCGGCCATTACAAAAAATGACATTCAAGGGAAACTGTTTTCATGAAAAAAAAAAAAAATTCACTGTGACCAGAGAGAACCTTCCCAGGCAATGCCACTAGGTGCACTAACTAAGAGTGAGTAGCTCAATGCTTGCCTAGCGTGAAAAATGAATTCTATGAAAGCTCTTCCCAGTGGAGCTTTTTCCTGCTGTTTTATGGTGCCCCTTTGTATAGTATTGGGATCTGAGAAGATGTTTTGTACTATTTCTATATTTTTTAATTTACTGAGGCTTTCTTTGTTGGATAACATATGGTCTATTCTAGAGTATGTCTCTTGTCTGCTGGCAAAGAATCTATGCTGGGCCGTTGTGGTGGACTGTTCTGAGTATGTCTATGAGGTCAAGTTGGTTGCTTATATTACTTAGTTCTGAGTCTTTGTTGAGTTTCTTTCTAGCTGTTCTGTCCTACATCAAAAGTGTGGAATTGTCTGTGTCTTTCTTCAATTCTGATAGAGTTTGATTTATGCATTTGGAGCTCTTTGAGTATCTATATATGTATTATTGTGTGTCCTCTTGTTCAATTGATTCCCAAATAATTATATATGACCTTCATTTATGCTGGGTTTTTCCTTAACATCTATTTTTATCAGGAATTAAATTTTCACTCAGGCTTTTTGAACGTTTGTTTGATTTTCCCACCTATATTTTGATTTTTTGCCTATTTAGTATTTGATTTTTGACTGATTTTTTCACTGGTGATGATTGTGGGTCCAAATAAAATAAAATTCTTGACAACTTCTATCTTTTTCCCATTTAACAGGATGCTATTTGTCCTGTGGTGACAGTGTGTATTTTATTTACTTTGACATGTAATCTATATTGAAGTCTTTGACCTTTATCAGTAAGTGCTTCAAGTTCTCTTGGATTTCAACAAGCAATGGTGTATCATCTATATATTCTCAGTTGTTAATGAACCTTAATCCAAAACCAATGCTGTGTTCATCTTCATATAGTCTAGCTTCTTGAACTCTTTACTCTTATTCAGATTGAATACATGTGACCAAGAATACCCTTATTCACATATTTCATGATTTTAAACCATACAGCAGGGGTGTCAAACTGGTGGCCCTCAGGCCACATGTGGCCCCTGAGGTAATTTTTTTGTGGCCTGCAATGCTCTGAAAGAAAATGAAAATAGAAAAAAATGTTACAAAGAAAATAACACTTAGGGGAGATCCAGGCAATGCGGTACCCACAATTCCCTCATTAACCCTTTAACTGCTGAAGGTGAGTCTGCATGTGGCCCAGTGCCTTTCCTGGGGCCTGTGGATGGCATAAGCACGCTGACTCAGTTCAGGCGACGTTTGGACACAATATGTCTGCCACTCTCAGTGTCACGTTGTGTTAGTCTGGGTAGACTAGAGAAACAAATTCATAAACACACATATGTATATAAGGGAGAGGTTTATATACAAGAGCAATTGAACAATGAGAAAACATCCCAGCCCAGTCCATATCAAGTCCATAATGTGATATTAGCCCATATGTCCAATACCAATCTGTAAAGTCCTGTTCAGAGTCACGAAACACATGCAATGAAGCCAAATTCAGGATGATCAGAGACCCGTGGGTAGAAAGTCTTTGGGTCCAGGGGCTTTGTAAGCATCTCAGCACCTGTAGGGGTCTCTGTGGCTTCTCTGGCTTCAGAGGTCTGGTTGCATCCATGTGTCTTGTCTTCTGCAATGTCTCCCAGGATGTATCAGAGAGAGAGAGAGAGAGAGAGAGAGAGAGAGAGAGACACGTCTTCTGCCTCCAAGGAGGAAGTACCAGATTTCCCAGAATTCTCAGAAGTCCATGCCTGCACAGAAGTCACATTGGCTATCTCCAGATTGACAACCTAGACTCCACCCCGACACTCTTAATCCTTAAATTGATACCTAGTGTAGGTGACTACCACACATGTTATGTAAACAGATCCCAATAGTGAAAGGTTAAAAAGAGCACTCTGGGTTGTGTTTTTATGAATCATACCTAGCGGCAGCACTAGTTGACATTTTCAGAGGGGAGCCATTACGATTGTGCATCACGTTTGTCAGCTGTCCAACATTTTGTGTTTTATATTAGTTACATTGTTACATTTTCCGGTCACAACATAAGAGGTAAGTGAAAACCAGTAGGAGGAAAACACTGGCAGTTTTAGGTTAAAAAAAATAACTTTAGTTTTATAAATACATTAAATAAAATAAATGTTTAAATAAAGGCAATTATATAGTGTTTCAATTATTCTATCATATTCCTGAATCCTCACTTCAAAATATCAATTTAACAAAATTTTGTCAATGTGATTGTGGCCCGCCTGTTGCACCAAACGGCCCGTGTTTTAATCGAGTTTGATGCCCTGCCACACAGTATCACCTTATTCTGTTGAAGCAAATGCCCCTTGGTCTAGGTCTAGGTTCCAAGTGAGTGCAATTAGGTGTCCCAGAATTCAACTCTGTATGTACAATGTGACCCAAAGTCTGTTGTAACCCACACAACTGAGTGCCTTTGTACCCACCTTTCTGCTAGTCTGATTCTCCATCTGACTTAGCAATCATAGTCCTCATTCCGCCCCCTCTTCTGAATCCAGCGTAACTTGCTGGCAGTTCCTTGCATCTCTTTTTGAATGATCGTTAGCACAATTTTACTTGCATGTGATAGTAATGGTATCGCTTGACATTTTGGTGGTGGCAGAAACACGGTTCTCTTTGGGTTGGTTGGGTTGGTTGGCCAGGTAGATGTCCTTCCGAGCAGCGTTTCCTGCCGTTGTACATAGGGTCACTATGAGTCAGAACAAATACAATGGCACCTAACAAAACCAGCCTTTCAACCCATTGGTGGCAAGTTCTGTGTGTCCTGTGTGCTTATGGGGCAAAAAAAAGAGAGGCAATGCTAAAAAATGTGATAATAGCTGCATTTCAAGTACAGACAACAGAATATCATATCTATTAGGGAACCACCAATCTCCAGGTTCTGTAGATGGGTTGGGTGAAGTTTCCATTTTCTGCTGGGAACCTCGCCTGTCTTGCGTCAGTCTCCTCTCTCCTCCACTAGTAGCTTCTCTCTTCCTTGGCCTTGGTGACCTCTTCAGACTCAGGCTTTGCACCCAGAGGAGTGTTGGTGGGCAGCTGTGCCTCTCTCTTCTCTGCAGCTTTCCTCCTTACTCTTCCCAGGGCTCTGGGAGCAGAGCATGCAGGTTTCCAAGGCTTGTCTCCTCTCCTTCACATTCCACATGTGCATGGTGATGGCTGATAGGATGTGGTGGCTGTGGTAGTTGGACACTTTTGTGTCAACTTGAGGATATAAAAATGTAGGGGTGGACTGTAGCCTGTGAGTCATCAGGTCACAATCTGATGGTCCTGAGAAACTCCTCTCTCTCTCCTCTCTCTCCCCTCTCTCTCTGATTTCACCTTCCTGTTGAAGAGCCATGCTGAGACCTGCCAGAGCCCTGTGATGCTTCCACCATCATTGGATCCACAGGACGTTTCACCCACTGGCCTGTGATCTTCCTGCATTCTGCATCATTGCATGTGGCCATGTGCGTCTGAAAAGCGACCGATGGACTAGTGTCAGACTTGTGGACTTGAGTCGGACTGGGCTGGGGTGTTTTCATGATATGTAAACCTTCTTGATATAAAGCTCTTTCTTACACATAGATGTCACTGGATTTGTTTCTCTGGTCCATCTTGCCTAACACAGTGGTATGCATGGGTAGCAAACTTGGCTGCTATTTGAAAGGCTGGAGATTCAAATCTATTTGGAGTCACCTCAAAAGAAAGCCTGGGAACCTACTTCTAAAAATATCAGCTTCTGAAAACTGAACGGTGCACAATTCTACTCTAATATACCAGAGTTCCTACGAGTTGGAATCAACTCCATAGCCACTAGTGTCTGCGTGCAGGAAACACCGTGTGCAGTGTGCAGGAAACACTGTGTGCAGTGTGCAGGAAACACCGTGTTCAGTGTGCAGGAAACACTGTGTGCAGTGTGCAGGAAACACTGTGTGCAGTGTGCAGGTGTCTGCATGCAGGAAACACTGTGTGCAGTGTGCAGGAAACACTATGTGCAGTGTGCAGGAAACACTGTGTGTAGTGTGCAGGTGTCTGTGTGCAGGAAACAGTGTGCAGTGTGCAGGTGTCTGTGTGCAGGAAACACTGTGTGCAGTGTGCAGGTGTCTGTGTGCAGGAAACACTGAAGAGGGGCATTACCCGATTCTTAGCCCCTTCCCCCATTCCTTCACAGACTCACAGGTGGAGAGGTGATTTAGGATGGCACGAGTCACTGTTTCCAGATGGCCAAGGAGGGCCATGCCCAGTTCTCTGTACCCTGCCACTGCCAACGGAGAGCAACGTCTGTGTTTCCTCTCCCCAAAGAACTTTGACAAGACAGATTGACACAGTAGCTGCACCGATGGGTTTAAACACAAGAGCAACTGTGAGGTGGGCATCGTGCCAGACAGCATGTTGTTTGGCCGTGCACAGGGTCACCACGAGTTTTAATGGGACTCAAGGGTACCTAGCAACAATAACGACATCAAAGCCATGCTACCACTGGATGCCCTGGTGACACAGTGGGTCTCTATAACGGCAAGGTCAGCAGTGGGAACCGGCTAGCTTCTCTGGGGGAGAAAGGCTAGATCTACTCCAGTCAAGATTTTGTTTGAAAAATCCACCGGAGCACTTGGACTTTGTCCTGTAGGGTCCCTATGGTAGGGACTCGTGGGATGGCCATGGGTTTGGAATGACTCCGCGTTTCTTTTCAAGATTACATACGGCTGACTATAGGCTGACTTTAAAAATTTAATGCATAGTTCCCTAACTACGGAAGATACACTCTCCTGGGTGGTCAGAGCTAAACAAAGACTGGGAAGCTGCCCAGGTCACTGGCCACAACCATGTGTTCAGAAGGCACTGTGGACTGATTATTGGTGCCAACAGAGGGGGCCCTGGTTCTGAGACTGCGTGCCTTCTTCCATTCCAAATACTGCCTTGTTGGACTCCCAGTCTTGTTCTTTCTCTCAGACCCCTAAGGTTTCTTCCGATCTGGGATCTCAAAGGATCCACCTATACCCTATTCTTCACTCTTCCACCATGCCCACCCCACCATCATGCCACCCACCACCATGCCACCCATCACCATGCCCAGCCCACCACCATGCCCAGTCCACCACCACTATGCCACCATGCCACCCACCACCATGCCACCCACCACCATGCCACCCACCACCATGCCACCCACCACCATGCCACCCCACCACATGCCCAGCCCACCACCATGCCACCCCACCACCATGCCACCCACCACCATGCCACCCCACCACCATGCCACCCCACCACCATGCCACCCCACCACCATGCCACCCCACCACCATGCCACCTCACCACCATGCCACCCCACCACCATGCCACCCCACCACCATGTCACCCCACCACCATGCCCAATCCACCACCATGCCACCCTGCCACATGCCACCCCACCACCATGCCACCCCACCACATGCCCAGCCCACCCCATGCCACCCCACCACCATGCCACCCCACCACCATGCCCAGTCCACCACCATGCCACCCTACCACATGCCACCCCACCACCATGCCACCCCACCACCATGCCCAGCCAGTCCACCACTATTCCACCCCACCACCATGCCCAACCCGACCCCCCCACACCCCCTCCTCAGTTCCCTCTCTGTTGTTGTCATCTGCAGGGATTCGAATCTCCGTGTGTGTGCACTTTAAATTCTGTCATTTATTTGTACTTCAGGAAAGAAAGGGGAAAAAATGTATGGCTCTTTACACACACACACACACACACACACACACACACACGCACGCACGCACACAAAATGTTTAAGCATCTGTGACCTTAAACCAGCCTGTTATTCACAGCCAGGAAATACCTGACCCAACGGTTTTTACTGCTAGTATAAACTGTGAAAATTACAAAAATGGAAATAAAAAAACCTCAAGTAATTACCTCTTCATGTGTTAAAAAGTTAAGTTCAATGGCTGGTTGCTATGGGAATGATTTCCTGTTTACTGTGATAGTCCTCCCTAGCAGGGATGACCAGCAGCCCGGCAGATAAGGAAATGACTTTCAGCTTCCACTCTAACAGGACCATTTGTCTTCACACCTCAGTGCGCCCATCCTTTCCCAGTCAGTACAATTTGGCCGACTGTACTCTAGATGTATTCTTGGGTTTTAGTTTTTAATGTCTTTTGTCATGTGACATGACCACTACTTCGTATTGAGAGAGGTGGGTGAAGCCCTATACTAAAGTATCCTCATTTCCTTTTTAAAAACCCTCTACTGACCTTCTGCCTTAGACAGAGGCAGTTAGAGACCTCCTGTCTCCCGTTGCTTTTAGAGATGTCTGTACAGGTGATGTTAGAAGCTCTGGGGGCAGACTGGCTAGCACACTGGGCTATCCGCTGCAAGGTCAGCCATTCGAAACCACCCGCCGCTCTGAGGGCGAAAGCAGGGCTTTCTACTCCTGTAAAGAGTCCCCGTCTCAGAAACTCAGGGGCAGCCCTACCCTGTCCTATGGTACCACTGTCAGTGGGCATCGGCTGAATGGCAGTGGGTTTGTTTTGTTTTGGTTTTTGCTACGAACAATAAAACTACTGATAAGACACATGGTAACAAAATTAATAACCCCAAACTGCCATTCCTGTTAACAATATATCATTTTGGGGGGCTTTTTACCTGAGAGATGTCAGGATTCTAAGACAGAACCATTTGGCACATGGTAGTAACTTATCTGAAATACAATGAGCCCTTCACTAAAGTGTAAAAATAAATACAGAGATAGCTAATCACTCTTGACAGATAGAACCACAGATTGGAGTCACCAATTCTTAAGAAGAAGAAAGCTGTATTGACTATTAAAAGTTCCAGCTCCTTGTAAATATACAGTAGGAAGATGAAAGAGAAGATGGAATGCTTTCTCATGAACTTTGAGCAGATAGGTTGGCCCCTGGAGGCTCTTGTTATGTAAAACCAGTGGCCATGGAGCTGGCCACTGGTGCTGACCTCCCATGTCTCAGAACCAGGCACCAGGGGGTTTGCAGGGACTGATCATTTTTGAGAGCCGGCATTTCTTTCAAAGACTCTCTGGGTGTACATGAACCTCCAACCTTTTCATTAGCAGCCAACAGCATGAAGTATGTGCACACCAGAGGGCCTCTTGTTTCATAAACTCAAACAAACAAACAAACAGAAAGCTTCACTCCCATGAAGTCCATTCCAGCTCCCAGCACCGTCTGGGACATCTTAGAGCAGTTCTGAGACTGCCCCGGTGTAGTGGTTACTCTTTGGGCTTCGATCCCAAAGATCGGCAGTTCAATACCACCAGCTGCTCCTCGGGAGAAAGACGGGGCTTTCTACTCCCGTGAACAGTTACAGGTTTGCAATGACTCAGTTTCCATCAACATAATGGCAGTGAGTTTTTGAGATCCCCTTAGAGGAGTAGAAAGACTATCTTTCTCCTGCAGAGAGGCTGGTGGTTTCAAACTGCTGACCAGGCAGTTCGTACACAAAGCATAACCCGCTATGCCCACAGGCTCCCATCAGAAAGCTGGCTCTACTCCCCAGCTCCGTGGCAACCCCCTTTCTGCTTCCTTCTGTGTCCCTGCTACATTGCCACTGCCTCCGCTCCTTGGAAGCCCAAAGGGTCCCTGCTTTTCCAGAGTTTCTCTTTATCTTTCTCTTCCCTGACCTGCTTCCCACTGAATTCCCCCTCACGTCTCCTGGGACTCTCCTCCTGCCATGGCATTCAGCTTCTTCCTGCCATGGCATTCAGCACTGCCCCATACACGCCCTTCACATCCTCCAGTGTAAGAGCTGAACCCACTGGGCACAGCCAGGCTCACAGGTTCAACATATTGGCAACATGATGAAAGAGACAAGCGGTGAACTTGGACTAGGTTTTGAACCATGAATACATCTTTAAAGTTTTCATTAGCAATTGGTATAGGTTAAACCAAGAAACAAACCCAAACTCTAAACAAACTCACTGCCATCGAGTCAATTCTGACTCATAGAAATTATGAAGTGTCACTTTAAAGCGGTGTTGATTTTTCCCCCCACAGAATATATGTGGAAGGACCACAGGTTGTATCATGGCCTCGCCTTTGAACAGTTAACCTCAAGGTCGGCGGTTGGAAACCACCAGCAGCTCCAAGTGAGAGAGATGGGTGCTTTCTGCTGCCGTCAAGAGGCCCAGTCTTGGAAACTCACAGGGGGCGATGATACCTTGCCCTACTGGTCACACTGAGTCAGCCTCCACTCGATGGTGGCGGATTTGGACATATGTGGAAGCCTGGGCTGGGCAAACACTTAACCCACCTGCTGGGCTGTGAACGTGAAGGGTGGCCTCTGGAGTGCACTCCAAGACACCGCGGAAAAGGGTCTGGGGGTCACATCTGGAAAATCGGTCAGTGAAAGCCTAAGGACCACATTTCAGCTCTGGTACACTGGGGTCACCATGCATTGGCAGGGCGGGCGGGTGGGGGGGGGGTCCACCCCGCAGCAACCGCACTCATACTTATTTGTGAACTGGTTTGATTCTTCCTCCTGAGTTAGCGGCACCTCGAAGGCAGCCTCCATAGTTTACTGTCCTTTTCCCCCCAACACTCCCCAATTTCTGCCACAGGGTCTTGGACAGAGTAGAGACGAAATATCAATTAAACAAAGGATCATTCCAAATCAAAACAAGTTGGAGGAGCCTACTTTCTAAGTGGGCTTCATTTTATTTCCTTTATAGTAAGCCTCGACTCTTCTGTCTGGGTCTAGTGCTCCTAGCCTCGGTCCCTCGTTTGAAGGCCCAAGGCCAGCTCCGTGCCCGACGCAAGAGGAACTAGTCTGCAAGATCCCTTTTCTCCTCAGCTCTCTGTCAAACCCCGTGCCCCAAAGAGCAGAGATCCATTTGGATTTTTCTAAAACTGTTCAGATAAAATTTTCACACTGGTGATACCACAATTCCTTTTTCTGACACCTTCCTGGTGGTGTAGTGGGCTGCTATCTATCTGCCAGGTCAACGGTTTGACACCACCAGCTGCTCAGGAGAGAGACAGGGGCTTTCTACTCCCATAAAGAATTACAGTCTTGGAAACTCACCGGGGCAGTTCTGCCCTACTCTATGGGGTGGTTGTGAGTCAGCATCGATGTGAGTTTGGTTTGGTTTTCTAGCTCCCTTGCTCTGCGTGAAGTCATAAGCACATTTTCGTGGATCAGGGAGCAGGTGCCCAGTACCCCTGAGTGTGAATGTATACCTATTCTCGGCTTCCTCAGACCAACAGAATGTGCAGTTCCGCACATGCACACGACCCCTAGCTACCTGGGCAGGCAGGAAGCACCTCCAGCGTCTGACATCAGACCTGAGACATCCGCTAGGCCAGCAGAACTCCATTCAGGTTCAAGCGTCTCATTCCCTGTGGCTTCCTGGGCTGGCAGGAGCCCTGCCCGGATCCTTCCTCCTCACAACGGGCTTCCTCCTTCTCTTTCTCTCATTTCTGATTTTCTCTTTTCTTTTAACCATTCTCCTCCCACCTTCTACTTCTTTTCCCCTTAATATTCTCTTTTCTGTTCCTCTGCCTCACTCATTTGTTTGTTGGTTTAAGGAACCCTATAGCCAGTGGTACGGCGTCTATGATGACCTCACACCAGCTGAAACTCTGCATTGGAGTACGGATGATGATGATGAATCCAGTTTTGAAGGATTTTAACTCTTTACATTTTATCTGGTTGCTGATTGAGCTCAGGGAATAGTATTCTTAAGGTATCATTGTTGATACCTTATTGTTTGTGTTGAACCGATTTTCCATTTACTGTGCTGGTTTACTGATGTTAAATGACTTGTTGTCCTTTTATTTAAAATAAATATTTAAATACATTACCCCACTGACGTCTCAATTTTTAGTAATTTTATTTTCGTTTGTTTTGATTATTGAAACTCATCGATAGCTTCTGCATTTTCCACCCAAGGCTTATACTCGAGTCAATCAGTTTTTCTGGTTTCCCAGGTAATAATTAGGTACCTCGGCTTATACTCGGGTCAGCTTATATTCAAGTACATACGGTACTTCTCCTGTGTTAGCCACAGAGACCATCATCCATCTCTGATGGGTGAGGACTCCGGAGGGCTTCTGAGGCTGTGACCCTTCTTGCTTTTTAAGTTTTAACTTTATTTATTTAGGGATTTCTTTGGTTGTTGTTGTTATCTATTCTTCCCCTTGTGGAACATAATTGCTACAAAGAAAAAGCATAGCCCACCTCATCAACGAAAATCAGAAACAGTACTCCATGACCCCCCCCCCCATATGTCCCTATTCCCTGCCACTCTCCCTTGCTCCCTCCCTCCACAGTTCCCTATCTGCTCCCTCTCCCTTATTCCGCCCTGCCCCAGGCCTCCTCGTACTCTAAAGTCTTGTCCTTTGATGTGGAAAACATTGTTTTGTGTCCTTTCCTTTGTAAGAATAGTGTCATCCACTAGTTCTCTTCATGAGATTGACTAACTTTGGTAAACATAATATTCTCTAATTTTGTCCACGTCTTAAGGTGTTTAACAGATGCGTTGTTGTTTTTGAATGATGCATAATATTCCATCATGTGAGTGTTCTAGAGTTTATTTATTCATTCCTCTATAGAGATGGCTTTTGTTGCTTTCGATCTTTTTGCAATGATAGAAATTGCTGCAATAAACAGGTGTGTATATGTCTCTTTGGGTTTTGTTCTATAATTCTTTAGGGTGCATACTAAGCAGAGAGATTGCAGGATCCTAAGGTATTTGTATTTGCATTTGTTTAAGGAAGCGCCCTACTGACTTTCTGCAGTGGTTGTAAAATTCTGCCATCCCTCCGCCCCCGCCCCTCCGCCCCAGCCATGTGTAAGCAGTCTAATCTCTCCACATCCTCTCCAGCACTCGTTAATCTCTGCTTTTCTGAATTTTTCTAAGGATGTCGATGTGAGGTGTTATCTCATTGTTTTTTGTGTTGGACTTTTTTTTAGTCACCATGACACACCCCCAGCCTCCTTCATCTGATGGCATTTTATGGACCCATCATTATTTTTTCACATTAGGTAGCAGTCCTTTCATCACTTCGTAACTAAGGTATTTCAGCAACTGCCTTTACGTTCCCCACATGCTTCCCAAGGCAACAACACTGGGGTTGGGGTAACAGTTGAGATACAAAGGGGCTTCAAAAAGTTTGTGGAAGTTTTTCCTTATCTCATCATTCTATTTACACATTGGGCTGCTAACCACAAGCTGAACAGTTCAAACCCACCAGCTGCTCTGCAGGAGAAAGACTTGGCGCTCTACGCTGGCAAAGAGCTGCAGCCTTGGAACCCCCCAGGGGGCAGTTCTACGCTCTCTGTTCTGTTCTCAGTTCTCCTCTGCCCTACAGGGTCACAAGGGGTCAGAATTAACTCTATGGCAGTGCATTTGAATTTGGTTTTGTTTTTTTACCCATGCATATTGAACTCCACAGATTTTCTTAGTCTTTCTCTTCCACGGTTGGAATAGACTCCCTGGCCCCCCCTTTCTAGCATCCAATCTGTCTTTGGGAGCCATGGGGCAGCAGGCTTAAAATGCTTCCAATGATGTGAGGCTCGTGGGTATGAATGGATTTTCTCCCGGTTTGTCTTGGTGTCTCATTGGCCACCCCCTTAGCTTCCCGGAAGCAGACATCTAGTGGTCCCTGGAGTTTGAAGTAAGCGAGGAGCTTAGATGGGAAGGGGAGTACTTGGGGTGGTTGATTTCAAAGGTTTGGGCATTCCCTGTGATGAGCTAAAGGTCTGCCTTCTCTGCGGGATCTTTCTTACTTGACTGTCAAGTGTGGAGTTGAAGACTGGCATTTATCTGCCATGCAAGAGTGCCCATGGCTATCAAATCAGA
The DNA here is from genome assembly GCF_050624435.1 of Tenrec ecaudatus. Taxonomy (NCBI): domain Eukaryota; kingdom Metazoa; phylum Chordata; class Mammalia; order Afrosoricida; family Tenrecidae; genus Tenrec; species Tenrec ecaudatus. The sequence goes on along the minus strand of NC_134540.1, from coordinate 14,546,427 downwards.
TTCCAGCTCATAGTGGTCCTATAGGTCAGATTAGAATTGCTATTTAGGGTTTCCAAGGCTGTGATATTTACAGAGGCAAAACACTACCTCTTTCTCACCCGAGCGCCTGGTGGGTTCGATTGGTTGACCTTGTGGTTGATAAGTTATTGACCACTGCACCACCAGGCCTCCAGTGGGAGGGGAACCCCTAAACCCATACCCTTTGAGTTGATTCTGACTCATAGCCCTCTCACCACGGTTGCTGAGACTGTACGTCTTTCCATAGGGTAGCAGACAGCCTCACCCATCTCCCCCCTGAACAGCCAAACATGTAACCTATAGCACCAGCAGAGTAGCAGGGCTGATGCCTTATGTGCTGAGTCCAGGAGACAAAGATGTACTCCCCCAGAGGGAGAATTCTGAAAATTCAGTATGAGAGTTGTGTTAGCAAGCAGAGACTGTAACTAGATCTCAGACAGAAGTCAGCATCCGTTAGGGGAGCTTAGAGGCGTTTTCCTACATGGTCTGTGTGTTACCGCCTATTGGCGTGCTTCTTGGGGTTTCTCCTCTTTAGGAATGGCTTTTAGACTCTGCTGAATCTGGTGGGAGATGAAACGCAGCAACAGCATGTCCTGGCTTTGGGCAGGGTGTGTCTTTGGAAAGGAAATGAAGCCCATTAACTTGTCAGTGGACAGGAGACAGATGGGTGCATGGGGCAGCCCGTGACCTGGGAATGATGGGGAGGGTCTAAGCCTGGAAGTGGGTGGGCACTGGAGAATCATTGTGGACTTTTCAACTCCTGGAACAAATAGTCATTAAATAGTGAGCCAGGCATCGAACAGAGGAAGCTTCTGTGTAAGTGGTTGATGAAGCCAAACTGGCAGTGGGCTGCAGGAAGGGGTGGATGGGTGCTCAGGGACAGGAGGTGATCTGGAGAGATATAAATCCTAAATCTCCTTTATCTCCCTAACCCGCCCTCTTAGCCCCCTGCTCAAACTGGATCAGTTAACAACCACATCAAGGGTCAGGGCCCCCCCGCACTCCCTTCCCTTCCCTACTTTGCATTTAACTATGAAGCTTTTCTGATGTGAGGCCACACAGAAGTCCCTGTATTTTCCATCAGCCTCAAAGCAAACCCACATCATTTGTTCATTCATGTTTTGTTTTTGTCTTTTTTCGTTTGATCGGCACTTCTTGAGTGCTCCCCACATTCTGCATGTTGGGCCCTGGAGACATAGTTATCCATTAAGCTGCTACCCACAAAGTGAGCAGTTTGAAACTACCCATGGCTCCTCCAGAGAAGGAAGAGGCTTTCTTCTAGTCTCAAAAACCCCACAGGGGCAGGTCTACTCTGCCCATAGGGTTGGCAGGACTCAGGACGGACTCCATGTGGTGAGTTTGGTTTGGGGTTGGCACTTGGTTGTAAAAAGATAAATGGGTGGTTTGTCTCTACCAGCCAGTCCCAGGGGGGTAAGATGTGCAATGTTCTCAACTTTGGCCTAGAAGCCAAAGCCTGGTGGGTGTGCTTAACGGGTTGAAAAGAGGAGTCAAGGATGGTCAGGGAACAGAAAGTAAGGGACTCTAAACCGTCCAACAGACTTGAACTCTTTTCAAAGTGTAATGTTTGAGAAAAAAATTCAAAGGTCTGATAAGGAATCAGACACATGAGACAGGCAAAAGGCAACTGGAGGAGCAGAGAATATTTCAAGAAGAAGGTGCATGGACGAGTCATGCTCAGACGTGAGAAAGCATGTCTGGGAGATGTTCAACATGGCTGGAGGGAAGAAAGGAAGTGGGGAACTGGCCAGAATTGAGCCTTCAGAGCTACATCAGGAAAAGACAGAGGAGAGCCCTGGGCGAGGACTTTGCCTAGCCCAGGACAAGATTTGTAGGCAGGACTTTAAGCACTGGCATGACCATGCATGCCTATTAGAAAGCTCTCTCCACTATGGAATGGAGCGAGATTCAAGCTGTCAGACCAGTAGCCAGTCTGGAAGCTCTGGCCTGGTCCACAGGCGAGACCGTGATGATCTCACTCCAAGGGGGGAGTTGGAGGCGAGAAATGTTTGAACCTTAGGACTACTTTGCAGGTAATTTTCTGAGTTGATCCTGGATGGTGAGACCTCATGTGAGTCAGAGTAGAACTGAGCCCCTTCTGACTTTCAGTGACTGATTTTTTTTCCCCCAGTTGATTGCTAGGCCTTTTGTGATAGTTAGGTTGTACATCAACTTGGGTAGGCCAGGATTCTCCCATGATCATAGGATCTAAACAGCCAACCAGTCGTGGCAAGAATAGGGGAGAGTCGTCTCAGTGGGATATGGCTGAGGAAGTTTCATTCAGGATGTAGCTTACTCTTGGTCTAGCTTGACTGTGGGAGGTAGCTCTCTTCAACTTCTGGATCTAGATCTTCCATCCGGCTTGTTGGTCTTCTGTTAGATTGCCTGCCAATCCCAGAGCCACATCATTAGACTACAGACATTCTGCTCATTCAGCTGATCTTGGATACACTCAGCTCTGCATCCACCAGCATGTGGTCTTCCTGCCTCATCTTGCTGGTTCCTATTCATCAGCACCTGCAGCTACATTACTTCTGACTCAAGAGCTTGACCCAGACTGGACTTACCCACTTCTACAAGTGTATGCATCATTTCTTGATATAAATCTCTTTCTCTATACATACATGTATAGGCATCACTGGTTTGGCTTCTCTAGAGAACCCGACCTATCCAAGCTTTCTTCCTGGGTACCTGTTGGTGGACCCCCAACCTCCAAATGTTCAGTAGCCATTGGGTTCATTAACCATTGGCACCATTCGGGGACTCTCTCCGTGCCTTTTAGTGCTTTTTGTTTGGGGGGACGAGGAAAGTTGGAGGGGAAGGGGCACGTTGAAGAAGGGCAGGGATTCAAGGTGGGAGTGCACACAGAGAAGCAAGATTAAAAGGCCACCTGAGCGAAGTGGAGCGTCTCCCCCTCATTGAGTGGATGTGCATGAAGATGTGTGATGGAGTAGACTTTCTGGATGGGTCTGTGGTCTTCGTGGAATGGAGGTGTTGATAAGTGCATTCTCGACTTCCAGACTTCTCAAAGCACAGCCAGAATGAGACAGCCTCGCCCATTGTTGGGGCACGTTGTCGGGAGAGAGCAGGCCCTGGAGAAGGCCGTCATGCCTGGTAAAGTGGAAGAGCAGTGAAAACGAGAAAGACCCTTGAGAGGAGGCACTGACCCAGGGACTGCCATCATGGGTTCAAACCTAGCAACAATCATGAGGATCGTGTGGGACCTTCTGTGGTACTGGGATGCGGGGGGGGGGGGGCATAAGTGGGACCGACTGGACAGCATCTACCAGCAAAACCACCACAGTCGTTCTCAGCACTTATGACAAGCTTTTTCTGAATGTGACAGGTAGGAACACCCCTCCCGGCTGCTTAAACACATCAAGTGTCTTGATTTGATGTCTGAAACGATCTAACAGACAGTCAGGTAAACCTTCTTTAGGAGCACACTCTCAAAGACGGCTACCGAGAAAGGAAGTTAAATCAGTGGCTACTTTACAATAAGATATTTGAAAGAAATAGGTCAGAACAATTCCATTAAACATAAATTGTCTAAGTCACTCAGATGAGCTTCATGGGGAGAAAACAATAACAACCAATATCTTTGCTTCTTAGAAAAGGAATTAGTTTATGACACATTTATTTGGGGGCGAGGGACAAGAGGTGCGGCCGCTGACCCCGTAGTTGCGTTTAAAGCAAGTTACAGGAGAGTCCTGGTGAAAAATCCCTCTCACTTTGAAAGTCTAGTGTAGCTGTGGTCAAGGGAATAAAATTCAGAGTTCCACTCACCATAAAATCCAATATGAAGATTAAGAGCTAAGTTGAAATATACAGCCCTGCCTTTTCCTGTCAACCCCTCCTTCTGCATAGCATCAGTCCTGCACCTGTAAGTGGGTCACTTAGAAACAGCTGACCACCTCTGCTGAGGTCTTTCTGGGTGGATGCAGGAACCTGAAAGGACATGTTGTCATGGCCACTGGGTGACCTAGCATCACTGTCTACGGAGACAAGGTGAAGGGAAGAAGAATCCACCTGCTTCTTTCTGGGTTTCTCCACATCTGCTCTCAAAGAACGAGTCTTCTCCTACCTGACCTGGGTCAGTTTCTTTGGACTACTGTAACAGGAATCGTCCTGTGTCACAGAACATCCGTTTGGGCGACCTGTGGTCCTAGAAGGTTATAACAGAGTTCAGCAATCCTGACTGGAGGATAAGATGTAATGTATTTACCTATGGAGTGAATGCCCCCACTTCTTGCACCTAAGACACCTGTCTCCAGCCTCTTGCATACAAAGCAAAGGCCCTGCCAGATGTACACGGTACAGGTTGGATGAGGAGGCTTACAAAAGTTTGTGGGAAAATGGGATGAAGTTAGTCCATTACAAAAGGACAAAGAGTGTATGAAGCCACTGTATGAAAGAACAACAAAAAAATCCAGCTGAAGGTGTTCACACCAATAGAAACAGACTTTGATGACCCTCAGGGTTGAGAGGCCCAGGCAAGGAAGGAGAAGAAATAGGCTGGAAGAAAGACAGGTTTCCACTCAGATGAAGGGGGAGATAATAAAAGACAAGAAGGTGAACAACAACAAAAAAAGAGACAGAAATAAAAATTTAAAAAAACAGCAACAAAGATTTGGAACAGCTATCAGAAGGCTTGGTGAGTTGTTTAAATTGTTGAATACAAAAGTGGTGATCTAACATGTGAACTCCCACCTAGTTCACCACAGAGAGCTTCAGAGAAAGAAAGAGAGAGAAAGTGGAATTAAAAGATAATGGGCTTTTCCCATGGACTTTTTGGAAGCCCCCTTGTTTGACCCATAGTTCATGCTTCTCAACAGTCCTAGGAGACACTCATGCGGCAGGCTATGTGTACACTCTCCTGAGCATTTTAACGCTATTTTTCATGAGAATGTGCCCTTCTCAGACCGCAGCAACCATGGCCTGTGTATCACACGCCCCCGGGGTCTTATCTCGCTGTTAAATTTTCCTTAGAAAATAATACTGTGAAGTGCACTATGGCCTCCAAACGAAGCAAACAAAACAAACACAACCCACCATGCTAGGGATGACAGCAGCAGGAGGCAAAGGAGAAGTATTGATCTGGAAGTGAAAGCAAAGGGTAGGAAGCGACCTGAAGATGGACCATCAGCGAATGTTCTTGCTTGGGATATAGGCGCGTGTTTGCACCGCTCAGAGCACATAAGACCCCGGTCACAGAATGCACCTCGAATGCTAAGTGATACATGATGTTTATTCTTGGAAGAATATAGGGGGCTTCAAACATTTGTTAAAATATCTGCTCCTTTTTTAATTCTATGTTTCAACGTTCTTTTTTAAGCCCCCTCATGGGATGAGACATTGGAGGTTTAGTGGTGCTTTCAGACTAGGATGAAGGAGAAAGAAAGAGCTGGCCATTGCCTTCCCAAAATCTGGTACTGAAAACCCTCTCTTGCCAGAGCGAACGAATCGTGGTGTGCATGGAGCCGCCACAAGTCAGGGCCCAACTCAATGGGAGATGACAAGCAGCTAAGCTGATGCTGTCGCTGCCACCGAGTGGATGCTGCGTCCTAGTGACCCTACTGGGTAGAGCAGAACTCGTCCATGGGATTTCATAGACTACAAAGCTTTACAGAAGCCGACAGCGATCTTCCCCCTGCAGAGTGGCTGGGGGCTCAAACAATTGACGGTACAGTTAGCAGCCAACCCATAACCCATGGTGCCATTGGGCATCCTTAAGCTGAAAATAAGAAGAGCAATGTCTTCTTTCACCATTCTAGCAGATGAGAGTCGGAGTTCAGTGTGGCACCAGGGCCCTGCTCTCTCAGCCAGCTCAGATGGAAGGTCCCTCTTTGTGAACTTCCAGCTTCTGGTGGTGGTGGTGGTGGTGCCGTAGAGTGGCGTCTGGCTCATCGAGAGCCTACAGGACAGAGAGGAGCTGCTCCACGGGGTGTTGTAGGCTGAAGTCTTTATGGGAGAGGATCACCAGCACCTCTCCCCCCCACAAATGGCTGGTGGGTTCAAATGACTCACCGTTGGTTAATAGTTGCATTCTAAGGCATTGGACCCAAGGACTCCTTTGGAAGTCTGAGTCATTGTGCAAATAGCCCATGCTGCTGGGAAATGTCCTTGAGCAGGAAAGAGAGCCCTTGAACAAGGACTGCTGGTGGCCCTACATTTTGTGTCTGGCCTCGGCATCTGCACATGGCCACCTTACCCTCACATGCTCCTCTGTGCACTTGTTCCCCTTTATTCTAAAGACACATCCGGGTAGGAGTTGGATGCTTCTGGCTGTCATATGACCTCATGTCAACCTACTTGATAACATTGCACAGACTCGATTTCCAACAAAGGTTGCATTCACCTGTCCTAAGGCTTAGGACTTTGACACATCATTTTAGCGGGGGCTTAATTCAATCCTTGATATCACCCACCGCTCGCACTGCATTGGCTGATTTTATTGTTAAGTTCTCTGCCAAGATAACTGCCCAGCACATTGTTTTCCTACCCAGCCCAAAAGAAGAGCTACAGTCCCACCCAGTGGGATGTGCAGAGCATGGGGACTGCTGAACCTCTGTGAAGCTTGGCCTGTAGGTTGCTCCGTTCACCCCAACAAGCCAAGCCTGTAAACCCCTTGTCAGCAGAGACCATTGTAGGTCATGACCCTTTGGGCATCCATCTCAATGCCATGGTCAGGAAGTCTTAACAATGGAAGTTGGAAAATGCCTCATTTAGTTGACGCCTTCTTTCCCTTGCCTACCAGGTCCTGTTTTCATAAGATGCTCTCTCTGAGACCCACTTCTTAGAACAGGCCTCCTGTTTTGGTCCGGTCCAACTCCGGACCATGAGTCGACTTCCCAACACTGGGGCATTTCATTTCTTCTTCGTCTGACTAAACCTTGACATGAATTTCAGGCAGCTCCCTGGTAACAACTTGCAGCTGTGACTGTCATACCCCATGGGGAAGAGTGTCATCAACCCAAGAATAGTAGCAGCCTGTCATGTCCCCGCCTTTGACATACTCATCTACAATGTTAATTAAGAAGTTACCAGGCATGGGAAGGAAATGAAAGTCGGGAAAAGTAGCAAAGGCAAGAAGTACAATGGCGGTGCTGCCCAACGAGGACATTCGTCTGCCCGCCTTGCTCATGGGTTCTGTTCTGCTGGGTTCTGCTGGCCATGAGGTGTCACTGGAGAACAAATACAGAAATAAAAAGGACAATTCAGCCAAACACAATTTTTCTCCCCTCCTGTTTGAAAAATCAAATACCCAAATGAGATCATTTCTAGACTGTTTTGATCCATCCATTCCTAGTGTCATGATTTCACAGGAGAGGAAACAGTTCCACAATACTTTCATGAGTCAGTTCCTTAGGTGGATGCACAAAATCTTAATTTAAAAAAATTACTTTTGAGGGAAACTATGATTGGAGTCATTTCAATGACTAATTAGTATTGGCAGATGCATGCAAATACTTTGAAAAATATTTGAACTCAAGAGACTATGGTTTCTAAAGGCTAGTTGATAAAATTCATGTCACCTTGGAATTTATAAGGTGGTTTTTTTTGGTCTTGTTTTAGGTTATTCCCCCCGCCCCACTACACACACACAGAATAATTAGGCTTCTGAAGAGTATTTGAAATTGATGGGTTGATTGATGGAACAATCATTTCATTCACAAGCTCAGAGTTCTGCTTCTGCCTCTGAAGAAGGTGCTGTCAGAAATGGAAGCTTTACCTTCAACCTTTGCTGAATGGATGACATTTCAACTATTTTAAGAATGTGTCAGATAAGGAAAGTGGGCCAGAGACAGGATAAACAGAGAGGGGGAGAGAGAAAAGATTTTGACTAGAGTATTTGTTGGTAAACAACTATGCATGGAGCTAGGTCCTATGTGAGTAAAACCCTAACAGCAAATATATAAACAAGCAAACAATGGCATAATTATCATCCAATACATCCAAATCGAGTTGGTAAACAGGGAAAACAGAGTGAAATCACAGCAGACAAACCAGGAGCATCCTGAAGTAGGCTTTGCATCTTTCAAAGCCTGATAGAAATGAAGAAGAGGGGAGTGGGATTTGAACCAGGTACAGGTGTGTCTGTTCACATGCCAACAGTCTTTAGGGAAGAAGAGCGATGAGAAGATTGGGTTCTTGGGAAATTGCAGATGGCGCGTGTGCTCAGATTAATGGGCTGTGGTGGAGAGGGCATGAGGAAAGAGACCATGGTGGAAAGCCAGCTGTTGAAACGCTGGGAAATCATGATGGATCCATGTGGCGTCCCTGCCTGGTCCAAATGACCGACGTGACCAACTGCTAACCAAAAGATTAGAAGTTCAAGTCAACCCTCAAAGCCCTTCGACTAAAGATTTGACCATCAGTTCCTCTAAGTCAGCCATTGGCAACTGTATGGAGCACAGGTCTACCCTGAGCCCCACAGCATCACCACGAGGAACATCACCTTGATGGCAACTCTCTAGGTTCTATTTGCAGGATGAACCACCTCAAAGGAAACGAGAAAGGCATCCCAAGGGAAGATCCACTTGGAGGTGGTCCCGGGATAGAGGGACACATGTGTTGGCCAGCTGGGCCACACAGGGAAGTGGTTGGACTAGCTGCATTCATAGAAACCCAGTGATACTGGCCTGGAGCAGAATGGAGAGATGCTGTCCATTTGGGTTGGACATGTTTCTAATTGTACCCACGTGAGCTGGAGACTGCACGCATTTCCCGTGAAGATTTAGGATTCTAGGAAAGCACTCCAAGAATCTCCCATGCATCCTCTTCTTAACCTCCATCTCAAGACCACCACTGGCTCTTCACCACCCTCTACTGCTGCAGCCCCAGGAATCTAAATCCACTTGGGAACAGGGTTCAGATCTATAGCCTTCACACACCCCATTGTGGGGGGTGATGGCTCTGGCCTGAGGTCTTCTACACCCCTTCCATGTCTGCTCAGGACCCCTAGGTCTCTCCCTCCAGGGCTCTCTCTGATTATACAGGTGCCAGGGTGGCAACAGATCAGGTATGTCTACTCATGTGAAGTCTGGTCTTCTGGAAGGGCAGTGATTCTCTGCTCTTTTTCCTGCCATTTTGATGACAGCTATAATTGGACGTTGTCTTAAAAGGTGGTCTTCATTACTTTTTCATTCCCCTCTCCTAGAAATGAGATTAGTTTCATATCTTTCTTGATAATTATGAAAAAAGAGGAAGAAGAGAAACACTGCCATTGAGTCGGCTCTGACTCCTGGTGCCCCCTTGTGTGTCAATCAGCATGGGCTCCACTGGGATTTCTGTGGCTTGTATTTCAGAAAGAGGTCTCCAAGCCTTTCTTCCTAGGCACTTCTTGGTGGACTGAACAGCTAAACAGCACAAAATAATCAGAGGAATTTTTATTTATTTATAAACATAATCTTTTTAATAGTCATATTCTGGTGAGAATAAAGAGTATAAATAAACTTTGTTTTTTAAGATTTGACATCTTGAGATGCAAATGATGTGAAATACAGGGTATATAAATTGTTTATTTCAATATGTGATTGGAACATGTCCCAGCTGAGAAACCCAAACTCTAGATGGAGAGTCAATTCCAACTCACAGGGACTCTTTAGGACAGGGTAGAACTGTGAGTTTCTGAAACGAATTCTTTTCAAGAGTAGAAAGCCCTGCCTTTCTCCCGTGGAGCAGCTGGTGGTTTCTAACTGCTGACTTTGCAGTGAGCAGCCCAACATGTAACCACTACGCCACCAAGCGAGCCCCCAAATATAAGCATAGCTGAGTGGAGGAAGCACATCACCAGCTGGGCCTATTAGATCAGAACGGCCCTTCCTCCATCCCTTCCACTACACATGTAAAGCTTTCCTTGAAATGTGGTGAATCACTTCCATCTTCCCTGATGTCAATCAGACATTCTTTCAACTCATCAGAAGTGGGTCGAGTCGAGTGTTCTTGAGCACATTATTTTGGGGAGTTGTTTACGGGGATGCTAGCAAAAAAGTACCCAAGTGTACATGTGTACGTTTACAAGCTTTTAAGGCAGTTGACGTTGCTTCTGACACTCAAACAATAAAAGGATGGAAATGTTTGCAGACGTCTGCTTCCACGGTGTTCTTTCGGCAGGCAGAGTTCCTTTTGATAAGTGGGTGGCTTTTAAATTCATTGCTAAGATGTCACCTTTACACGGGTGGAAAAGATGTTTGCCTTTGAAGGAGAAGCATAAGCGTCCCAATTTCGCCCCTGAGAAAATGCGCTTTTGCAGTTAGCGTTGCCTTGGGCAGTGGTGTTGTTCTTGTCATTGGGAGTGGCTATCAGGCTTTTTGGACTCATACAGAAAGAGACCCCAGGTGTGTCGAAGGAACTGCCCCGTGGAATTTTCAATAGGGTGGCCCTTCAGAAGCATATGGCCAACTCTGTCTTCCGAGGTGCCTCTGGGAGAGTTTGCACCTCTAACCATTCAGCAAGTCATCAAGAATTCAGAAAGATGTTTTCTACCATTTTATTGGCGAGTAATTTGCATATAATATAATTCAATCATATCACGGAGAATTGTTGCAAATCACCTAGATTTCGATTGAAAAATGAAAAATAAGTTGAAACCCGTTGTATATTTGGGAAGCATTAGTTTAGTTAGAATGAATTGCAATAATCCACTTAGCTACAGCAAACCCAAGTCACCGCCATTGAGGGGATACTGACACATGGCTACCCTAATGCACAGGGTAGAACTGACCCTCTGAGTTGCTGAGACTGTAAATCTTTACGGGAACCGACAGCCTCATCTTTCACCAACGTGTATGGGTTTGAACCGTTGACCTTGGCGTTAGTAGCCCACTAACTCACAGCAAAAGAGTCCTGATAGTCGAGTGGGTTATGGGTGCAACCTGCAATATTAGCAATTCAAAACCACCAGTCACTCCAAAGGAGAAAGAAGAAACTTTCTACTCCTGTGAGACTTACAGGAGTAGAAAATCTACAGGTGGCGTTCTGTTCTGTCCTATACGGTTGCTTTGAGTCAGAATCGACTTGGCGGCAGTGAGTTTTAGCACACATCAACCACAAACTCCCTAAATCTACTACTGGCTCAGTCATATCAACCATAAAACAATCTACCACCATCAAATCGATTCTGACTCATAGTGACCCTATATAGGGTTTCTGAGGCTGGAACTCTTTACAGAAGCAGACTGCCTCTTCTTTCTTCCATGAAGCAGCTGGTGGGTTTGAACAGCTGCCTTTGTGCTTAACAGTCCAGACCTTACCTGGAGTCCTTAATATAAGCCATAGCAAAAAAGTGCATAAAAACAACCAACAGAAAAACCAACAAGAGAAAAAAATATCTCACTGTCATTGAATCAATACCAACTCATAGTGACCCTATAGGACAGAGACAGCTGCTCTGTGGGTTTCTGGGACTCTAACCTTTATAAGATTAGAAGGTTTCTTCTTTCTCTCATGGAACAACTGGTGATTTTCAGCTCCTACCTGGTGCTTAGTAGCCCAGGATTATAATTCATAAAGTGCAGGCAGCTAACTCACTTCTTACCTTCCATTGGACATATGGAGTGAGTTGCTTCTTATTTTCTGTATCAGTAAAGTTTATTTGATTCATCATTTTCTATGAAAATACATAATAGACGTTCTATTTTTTCACATCCCAGTGGAACATCGTTTCTATCCCTGCATGTACAGTAAGTAGTTAAGGACCCACTAACTGAAAGGTCGATGGTTCAAATCCACACAGCCACTTGGAGAGAGAAAGCTGAAGCGATTTGATTCAGTAATCATTATTTCCTTGAAAACTCTGTGGGGGACGGTTCTACTCAGCCCCGAAGGGTCCGTCTGAGTTGGGGACACACGACGGCAATAGTTCCACCTGTGACCTTGGCAAGGACGATCTAAAACGAATGGCATTGTGGCTCTTAGCTGCTGTTGAGTTAGCCCTCATTCATGCTGACATCTTGCAAAATCAGAGCAGACTATTTTGGTCCATGGTGTTTGCTTGACCGATTTTCAGATGTACATCATCAGGCCTTTCTCCCTAAGCTGTCTTAGTGAGGGAGCTCCGTTGAAACTCTTCTGCATCCTAGCAACACACAAGCCTCCTCTGACAGACAGGTGGTGACGACACTGAGGTGAATTTGCTGGACCTGGAATCCTGGTCTCCACATGGAAGGGAAGAATCCTACCACTCATCTACCAATGACCTCCAAATGAATGGGGACCAAACAAGACCCAAACAAAACTGCCCAAGCAGTTGATATTGAGTCAGTTCCAACTCCTCGATGACTGATCCCAGGCGCATCAAAGTATGCTGTGCCCTATGTAATTTTTTAAAAGATGTCATCTATTATTTTTTTTCTTCATGTGAACAGTGTTTGGTGGCATACACATCACATAATTTACTTGTTTTTCATGGACTCTGCCCAGACATTTGAGTGTGTGGATCATAACAAACTAAGGATAACCTTGGGAAGAATGGGCATCCCAGAATATTTCATTGTGCTCTTTCCATTGAATGGTTCAAATATATATATATATTTTAAAGGGTTGGACCACCATCGCCGCAGTCAATCCTAGAATCTTTTGCTCACGACTCCAAACGATTCTTGATGGCTTTGATCTTTGGGAAGCAGATGACCAGATCTTTACTCCGAGAGTCTTTGGGTGGACTTGAACTTCCCACCTTTCAGTTAGCAGCTGAGGTCTCAGCTGTTTCACACTACTCAGGGATACCTTAATGGCAGGGCAAGCCTACTAGTGCCTTCTTGCAGCTAAAACACGGAGGACGCTCAAGGAGATGGATTGACCCAGTGGTTGAATCAGAGGGCTTGAGCAGAACCATTGTGAGGATGGCACAAGATGGAGGCATGTTCTTGCTCTGTTGCACGCAGAGTGGTCATGCTTTGTGATCGACTCCATGACACTGAACAGCAGCAACAACAACGTCGTACGTAATCTGAGTCTCTCCAGACCTCACATGCAGATGCATTAGAGTGAAATCTTAAATCTCACTGTTTTATGTGTTTCCTGGCATGATCTGAATATTTCAGGACATCTAGCTTCTTCTGAAATCCCCTTTGATAAGTGCTGGGAATCCTGGGGAGAATTTACAAGATTTCTAAATAACCCTTTCCAGTCAATCTACAGGTCTTGGGGCTGCTGTCAGTGACCAGGGCAGCTCTCTGAGGGGATGCTTTGCCCATGTACCTGGGGTCACTCACTGGGCAAAAATGCTGATTCTCTGTCGTCTGGGCTCTGCATCCTGAACTGTGCTTTGCAGGAGAACATGCCGCTCAAGAGAGTTCTGTGGTGGTAACGATGGCAATGTCTAAATGGAGTCTCCCCAGTGGACATGCACGTCTCCTCAGGGTTGTTTCCCCACATCCAGGTGCAATGATTTTTAATTTCATTATGATTCTCAGTCATCAAATGTTAATACTCTCTTCTATTTATCAGGCTGAGATGTTGGAACCAGGCTTTAAGACGCTGCCATATTTTGACTGTTACAAATTCTACAGTTGCTTTGTGGGCAAGTGTATATTAGAGTCCTAGTGGTGTCGTGGTTATGTGTTTGGCTCCTAACAACCAGGTCAGCAGTTTGAAACCACCAGCTGCTTCGAGGGAGAAAGAAAGCTGGGGCTTTCTACTTCTATAAAAAGTTATATATCAGAAAGTTTCATTGACTATGCCAAGACATTTGACTATGTGGTTCATAACAAACATGGATCACACTGAGAAGAATAAGACTTCCAGAACACTTCATTGTGCTCCTTTGGAACTTGTACGTGCATCGAGAGGCAGTTGTGTACAGAGAACAAGGGGATGCTGCATGGTTTCAATTCAGGAGAAGTGCATCACGGGGTTGTATCACCTCACCCCACTTATTCAGTCTGCATGCGGAGCAAATCATAAGAGAAGCTGGCTTATATAAAGAAGAATGGCATGTCAAGATTGGAGCAAGGCTTTTGTGGAAGTTACATAATTACATAATCTGTTGCCAACTTGAGATTTAAGAGTGAAAGGGTGGAGTTTAGCCTGTGGATCAGCTCACAACTTGATGTCCTCATTTGGAGGCGCTAAGGAGATAAATAGCTCGCTGGAGATGGGACACACAGACACTCCCAGTGAGACATGACTGATAAGCCTGACGGAGCTAAGCTGATACAGCCAGAGCCCTGGACCTGAAGGAGGCATGTGGAGACCCCTGCCATCGCTGAGATGCTTCCACTGCCACTGGATCCACAAGATTTCCCACCCACTGGCCTGTGATATTCCTGCATTCCATGTCATTGCATGTGTTTAGTGAGTCTGAAGAGGAATTTATAGATTTGTATCGGCCTAATATCAGACATATGGACTTGATCTGGACTGGGCTGGAATGTTTTCTCGATATTCAGTTGCTCTTGTATATAAAGCTCTTTCTTATACACATATTGAGGTAGTTCGTTTATTGTGCCAATCTGGCCAATAAACACATGTGGGGTTAATTGAAGGGTGGAGGGATAAATGACTCAGTGAGCCTCGCCTTTCCAGTTCTCAGCCTCTTGCTTTCTGATGGTCAGACCAGGGTTGCAGCTGCCTTAGCCAGTTCCCTACTTTAGCTGACAAGACTCACTTCCTGGAAGACATCCCTGAGGATAACATGGACCTACCATGATACAGCACTGGGTGCTGGAGCAGCTGTGTGGAGACCCCTGCCAACACTGAGATACTTATACATTCACTGACTCAGATTTCCTCCTGCAGTTGGCATCATTGCGTGTGTTTTGTGAGATGGAGGAGGACTTTGTGGATTGGTGTTGGACATATGGGTCAATGTTGGACTTGTGGGCTTGGGCAGCACTGGGATGGGATGTTTTCTTGATGTGCACTTAACCTTTATATAAAACTCTCTCTTACACATGAGTTTCTGTGAATTCGTTTCTCTAAGCTACTCAGACTAACACACATATTAATATCTATGAATTTGTTTCTCTAGTCAACCAAGACTAACACAGCTTATTAACAACCTGAGATATGCAAATAACCTTGCTTGCTGAAAGCAAAGCAGACTTGTAGCACTTGCTGATGAAGATCAAGGATTGTAGCCTTCAGGACGGATGATAGTTCAGTGTAAAGAAGGTCCAAATCTTCACAACTGGACCAATAGGTAGCATCATGATAACTGTAGAAAATGATGAAGGTGTCAAGCATTTTGTCTTGCTTGGATCCACAACCAATGCTCCTGGAAGTAACAGTCAAAAGATCAAAACATGAGTTGCTGTAGGTAAAACTGTTGCACAAGACATCTTTAGAGAATTTTAAAGCAACGATGTTACTTTTTGAGGACTAAGGTTCATCAGACCCAGCCATGGTATTTTCAGTTGCCTCATATGCATATGAAAGTTGGACACTGAGTAAGGAAGACTGACGAAGAGTGGATGGATTTGAATTGCGGTTGGACTCTTAAAAGGGCAAACCGATCTGTCCTGGAAGAAGTGCAGCCAGTTCCTTGGAGGCAAGGATGGCAAGACTTTGTCTCATATACTTGGGCCATGTTGTCAGGGGAGACCACATGAGCGTGACATCAGGTTTGGTGGAGTATAGGGGTGCCAAACGGAGACAGGACCTTAATGAGATGGGGTGGCACAGTGGCTACACTCATGGGTGCAGGCATAGGAACAATTAGGCAGATGGTGCGGTTTCGTTCTGTTGTGCATAGGGTCCCTACGGGTAGGAACCAACTCTGTGGCACCTAACAACACCAACAACAAAGTGTTACAATTTCAGAAGCCCACAGGGAAGTTCCACCCTGCCCGAGAAGGTCGCATCGATACAAGTCAGCATTGACTCGGTGGCAGTGAATTTGGTTTGGGTTTGGGTTTGGCTCTGCATTGGAAATAAGAAAACTGAGGGGAGGGAAGCAGGGGGAGCGAGAAAGATAGCCATATCCCAGTAAATTATGAATAAAAGAAAAGAAACGAAATAAAAAACTGATGGTGAGCTGATGTAGTGCATGTGGGGGGGTGGGGTGGAACTCATGTTTTTAAGAAGGAATTCAATTTTTTAGAAGAAATTACTTATTCTACCAAATATTCATCCTGGACCAAATTGTAGATGATCATCGAGGCAATTTTGTTTTTGAATGACATTGCTTAACAATTAAACCGTTTTTAGCTAAGTTACCTAGAGAAGACATCTTTCTTTCTGCTTCTTAATCACTCTGGGTCATGAAGTTCTACAGGTCTACCTGTGGGGTTGTGGTGGCTGCTAAGAGCACCCCAGATGTTTTTAAGTTGCTCAAAGTCCCCCCATTCCCTTTGTAGTCTTGACACCCCAAAGGGAATCTCATCACCTCTAGCCCTCATTCAGGAAACTCCTCCTAATTCTCCTCTTTCGTCCTTCAAATGGGCAGACTTGGGTCCATCCCTGTTTAATCACACAGCCTTTATGGCCATAATAAAAAACCTCTAGGTCAAGGGCATTTTATACGTTAATTGCATAGCCCCAGTCATGGCCAACCTTTTAATTCTGCAGACAGGACTGCGAGGCAGTCAGAGCAGAATCCGTGTAACAATTTTTATAGATGAGAAAAATGAGTTTTACAGCTGGGAGGAAACTTGGATATAATTTAAACGTCTAATTCCCTAATTTTCCATGGTGCAGGACATTGTCCAGGCAATTTTGCATCGTTTTTAAACAGAAATATTTCATACATCAACCCTGCCTGAGACACTTACAGGGAGGTATGACAAAAGAAGAGGCTTTTAATTAATTTGGATGTACTAATATGAATATACTTTTATTATTCATTCAGTCCATGGAAGCATCAATGCTATCTTGCTGAACAGAAAATCTTGAAATTTGGGGTCATCGTGGTCAATGGCCATCCAGTCAGCTCTGAATCACAGCCACCCCATGTACAATAGAAGGAAGACTTCCCTGGGTCGGAACCAGCTTAGCACCTTCACCATGAAAGATATGCTTGGGCCCATTGTTGTTGCCATGGTGTATTTGAGAGCTGTCCAACTGAGGGGTTCATCCTGCCTCGATGATGCTGTTTTGGCCTCACTGTGTTTGGAATATACCGATTCACCAAGTGTGGTACACAGGCTTCGAAGATGATTCCTCCCTGAATCGTTTCCACTGTTTTTCATAATCCCTTCCCTTGAGTGTGAGCCAAGCTAGTGACTTCCTTCTCGGCAGTAGACTGCAGCCAGGGTAGAGAGATGTCGCTTCTGCAATGAGGTTACCACAACACTTGCCTCTGCCTTAATCACACTTGCTTTCGCTGGTCCCTCTCACTTGTGTGTCCGGAGGAAGCCAACTGCTGTGTTGTAAGCCACCGTTCTGTAAGCCAGTTGCCCTGCTGAGAGGCCCATGAGAAACTGAAACCTGCAACAACTAGGTGAGTCAGAGTGGGAGCGGATCCTTCCCTCGCTGAGCCCCCAGATGACGACATCCCTAGCCAACAATTACACCTATTAGCCCTCCAGAAGCCCCCAGTTAAGCAGCCCAGATTCCTGATCTATAGAAATTGTAAAATAAACAATGTTATTTTAAGCCACACATTTCAGTTATTTTTTAATGCAACAATTAATAACTAATACACCCGCCAAGTAGCTGCGAAAGGTTATGCTTTTTAAATGGCTCACCTTACCGTCTCTGGATTCTCTCGGAGAGCACAGAGGAGGCAGAGAGGAAACCTTAGCATCGTGTCCCTAGAACATTGTTGATCTCAACAGCATAGGGGATGGGTTGAAGGTCCCTGCGGCGTTAGTCTGTACAATAAAATACACGTGAGTGCCACAGTCAGTGTAAAAGGCAATGGCATAGTGTTTACTTTAAAATCATTTTATTGGGGGCTCGTACAATTCTTATCACAATCCATCCATCCATCCATTGTGTTGAGCACGTATGTACATTTGTTGCCATCATCATTCTCAAGGGGCATGGTTTGAACAAGTGAATTTCATATGAAAGATTTGTGGAAACCGTAGAAGATGACAGATGTTGTGGGGGAAAGCCCAAGTTATAAAATAATACTGAGTTTGGGAATTGTACTTTCATGGTGGTCAGGTTGGGCTAATGATACTTAGTTCATGTGTCCTACATACAATGCCTGACCAATCAATGCTCGTTAGCTTTCTTCATTACAGGTGAGAACGTTGAAGCCTGCGGCGGTAAAGTCGCTTACCCACATGTCCAAGGTCTTAATTGTTTTGGGTTTTTGTTTTTTTTTTTGCTAGATGCCTTCAAGTCATTCTTGACCCTATTGTGACTTTGTTGTAACAGACGTCAACACTGGCCGGCTCTGTGCCATCTTCACAAGTCTTCCTTATGTTTGAGCCGATTGTTGAAGCCACTGTGTCGATCCATCATGTGAAAGCCATTGCTCTCTTTTCCAATCCAGATCTTCGTCTTCCGTAGCCCCTTCCAATACACCCTAGTTTGCCAGTTCTGTCCACCTAACCCCCAAGGAAGAGGGGGAATTCTTTTGTGGATGTCTGTGAAGTCAGTAACAGCATTGGAGCCTGTAGCAAACCAAAGAGAACGGTTCGGGAAGGTAGACAGAGGAAGAGTGGCACCTCCTTCAGATAAGCAATCATTGCAAATGCCATCTCCATCGTTCGTGCTTCTGACATTGAGAGAGAAGCTTTTAAGAGAGCATGGAGCTCAGATGGATGAAGCTACTAATTTAAAAGAACAATATGAATGGCACTCAGATGTGATCATTGGAACAGCAGACACTTTTAGCCATTTTTTCCTCCCTGAAATATTTGACCTTACATCGCCCCTTTTTGTATTGTTAAAGAAGATAGAAGAACTGCCTAGGAAGAGCAAAGCAGAAATGAGGGCCCGTCCTGAAGAAAACACTCATGCTCAGCCTGGCTACACTTAGGGGTCACCTGCACATCCCTCAAGAAGCCCTGGTAGTTCACAAGGTTTTGCACCTGACCACTAGCCACAGAATCAACACTTCAAACCTCTCAGACACTCTCAGGAGAAAGATCAGGCCGTCATCTCTCTCAAAGACTTACGGCCTCAGAGACCCACAGAGGCAGGTCCACTCAACCCTAGAGCATCACTCTGAGCCAGAACTGACTTGATGAGAGTGAGTTTACACATCCTTTTATCTTGGTTTATGTTTGTAGGTTAAGCCAGCCCGGCTTTGACTTTGTAAGCCAGGGCCACTCTAGGTCACCAGCCCCAGACATGCTGCACATCCCATACTCACACATGGAATTGACCACTCAAAACATGACCGTATATAAAGTGGTCAAAGCCAAGTCTAGGTATTATGTGAAAACATGGAGGGAAATGGCTGGGCACCTTTAAAGAGGTCCAGTCAAAGTAGGAGCTAATGGTCCAGATAGATGGAATGTTAAGGGAGCCCTGTGGTGTAGGGGTTATGCCTTGGGGTGTGATACCCGTGGTTGGCAGGTCGAAACCACCAGTTGTTCTGAGGCCTAAAGACTGGGCCTTCTACTCACATCAACAGTTATGACCTCAGAAGCTCACCGGGGACTTGGCTATGAGTCAGCATTGACTTGGTGGCAGTGCGTTTGGTTTTGGTGTGGGCTGGGGAGCTGCCACGATACACAGCTAAGGGGCACTACTTGCTCCCACCCCCTCACCTCTGGACTGTTGTGGAGCTCTTTTGAGTGCTTCTATCTTAAAACATTTAAGGAAGCCGCAGGTTAAATCCAAGGGAAGCCATGCTTACCCTAACCCCTCCGGTGCCCTGCCATCAACTCGGCCTCACAGGGATCCAATGTGTGTCCACGGGTCCAAGGGTTTCAGTGGCTCAGAATTAGGACAGGGATCGCCAGGTCTTTCCTTTGGCGATTCTGGGTGGACTTGAGCTTGTAACATTTCGGTCCCAGCTGTGCACCCCTCCAAAAAAAGTTCAGTTTATCCTTGAAATATATTTAAAATGATAGACGAGAACTAATATTTTGCCTGCTACTTCATAAGGGCAGCATGCATGGAACACAGTCATAGAATGATTTGGATTCATTTTATCCATGACTCTTACAGAGCAGCCGTCCACAAAATCAGACCCCATGTTTTCTTCACATCCCAAATCCCCAAACCCTGAAAGACACGGCCACTTGGAGTCCTGTTGGAAGCAATCAAGAAAGCTGTGCTTTTTATGAGCTCCCTCGGGGAGTCTTGTACTCACTTCCAGTTGGGAGGATTTGGGGGTCCAAGGTGGCGAGGCTGTGGAGGTGAGGTGAGGACAAGGGTCCCAGGGAATGCTGTAACCCGAGGATTTGGATACAGTTGTCCAGGGACATGATCTTCGAGGACAAGAATGAAAGAAACTCCGGACTCTGAAAGGGCTGCAGGTTGTACAGTAGGACGGCGGCGCTGCCTACAAAGGGTGGCCTGTTTGTTCCCCCCCTCCCCCCCCCCCTGCTGCAGGGCTACGGTTTGTGGACATAATTACCATCATCAAAGGGCTTCTCCCTGCGACAGGACCTGAAAGAGAGCTCTGAGACCACAATCACCTCTTCTTAGAAGTGGGATAGCCCTATCTTATTAGAAACCTGTTTCTAATCCATTGCCACCTGGAAACCAGACTAAACAGATCCAATGTTAAGGCTATATAAAAATATCCAGCGCAGAAACATAATTAGGGTTCTAATTAGGATTACCATCTAGCGGTTGTACAGACCAGCTCGAGGAGATAAGCTTCTATCGTTGGCATTACGTTCCAAGTGTTTATTAGATTTACGGCCCTAAGCCAGGGGGGACTTGGACAGTATAGAAATAGTGCTGAGCAAGTTACCCAACGCAAGTGATGACGGCTGTGTCCTTTCTTTTTGAGTATATTTCAAGTGGGGAGAGTGCAGTAGACAAAACAACGTCTTGTTTGGAAGTCTCGAGCTTGTGAGAAAACTGTATTTGGGGCTTGTGCTTGCTAAGTCTCAGAGAGCACTTTGGGGTGGGCAAAGATAGCGGGGGAGAAGCCAAGCATGTCTGAGTCCTGTGCTCAAGGTCACCTCTCTTCGTCACCCTCTATAGCCCAGGGCAAGGTCTCTTGAGTCAATGACTCCATAGACGCCTCTCTCTGCACTGAAGACAAAGTGCAAAGATTTTCAGATACAGCCGACCTTTCGATCTTTTTGGTGATGTAGATTTAAGAAAAAAAATTGTACCCGGCATACACACATCTTTCAGTTTTCTTCATGGAGTTATTCATTGGATGACACTGTTCATTAAAAATGAACTACTTGAAATGGTCCATACGATGGGGTCTCATGTTTGAGGCTCGCCTCAAGATGGGATGAAGGCCTGAGCTCCTTGTCTGGCCTCTTCTTTCTGAAAACCAGGTCTCAAGGCCATAAGAAGCTCAGGTCTGTCTACTGTGTTCTCTTCCTTAACACCCCTGTCAGCCTCGCCATTGACTTGGGGTTGGCAAGGGCTATTGAATGTTTAGGTAGGAAACCTGGAAGATCTCAAAGAGAGGTTCCGCTCCAGCTGTCTGGCAGGACGAACCGGTGCCCTATGGCTTGCGGGGGAGGGTCTAGAATTTCCCAGAATTTCTGACCTCCTTTGGGCATTCTAGGGCATTTTGTTTTTTTCTTATTTGGGGGTCCACTCTGCTTTTGGATCCAAAATGTTTCCTCTCTGGAAGTGGTGATTCTATCACATTCCTAACATTGCATCCCAGCGAGCTCATGCCATCCCTCATTATAAACTCATAATGACAATCCAGACACCGAGTGATATCCTTGATACCACCTCCTAATGAAGCCCTCAGACAATTCTCCACACAGATCTGTCGCCATCTCCCCACTCCTCACCCCAAAGAGCTCACATCGTGTCTGAACTAGCACCATCATCTCCGTACGAATCCTAACCTTGCCTCTTGTTCTCCAGTACATTTCGTACATAGATGCCAGAGTGATCAGAAGACACCCAACCTAGCTTGTCATGCCCATGCTCAAAAGCCTTCGATGGCTTCCCATCACACTGAGAATAAAATCCAATGCTCTTAACAAGCCCCCAAAGGTCACCATTCCCTGCCCCTTTCCCACTGTCATCTCGTGTCTCATTCTTCCTTGCCTAGCTTCCTGTAAGACCCTTGTCCTTGTTCAACTCATGGAGGGCTTTCATTTGTCAGAGCCTTCACACGCACCGCTTACTGGCCTGGAATGGCCCATCCTCTTCCCAGGAATTCCGGTTGCCATTGGGTCAATTCAGACTCATGGTGAACCCCTCCTGTGACGTAGATCAGCGGAGAGCTATACTCGATTGGGTTTTCAGCGGTTGAACATTCGGAATTCAATAGACAGGCTTTTCTTCCAAGACATTTTTTTAATTGATTCAAATGTCTAAATTTGTAGTTAGCAGCAGAGTATGTTAACTTTCACGTCGCCCAGTGATGCCACCTCCCACCAACACTCAGTGCCACACACAGCCACCCTATATCAGCTCCAGTGTCGTGCTCCATCTCAGCATCTTCTTCCTGTCTACATCACCTGATGAATGAAGTATTCTGCTGCAGATGAGATGGTCCACAAAGACAGGAACCAATCATAGTTTGCTGACCATGCTGTCCCCTGCCCCGGGAAAAACAAAAGAAGACGAATGCATAATCAAAAGAATTACTTTTCTTCTGCCATTTAAACAAGGGGTGAGGAAGCAAATCAATTTCCAATCGTTTCTATGTGAGGTCAGCCAGAGAGTGTCCCGGGGGCCCCATCAGAGCTCCTCCTCCTTTGCTTTTGGGGCTCAGTAAACGTTTCCTTTCCCCAGGGAATGTTGGCATGTGTACTTGAACCAGTGCAGGAAGTGGTGGTCCCACAAGGTCCGCTGCACTGTCATTAGTTAGCTTACGTTCGCAGCTTTCAGAGGAACTGAGTTTCTCTCCAAAAGGAACAAGGACATGGGAGGACAGACGGTGAAGAACTGCTGCCATTCAGAGGTGACCCTAGGCACCAACCCTCTGGGTCACCACACCTCCTTTGCTCACATGTACTGACTTTTCCCTGAGAGAAGGCTCTCAGCTCCAAAGTACCCAAACAGGTAAGGGATCCTGTTCACCACTCATCCGAGGCGGTTTGCATGTGGCGGTGATCCGGAAGCTATGTCACCAGTATCTCCAATATGGGCAGTGTCATCGTGTCAGTGGGGTTTCCAGACAAACCAGAAAGACGAGCCTGGCGATCTTCTTCAGAAAGTCAGCCAATGATCACAGCAGACTATTGTCTGATACAGAATGGACTGCAGGATGTGTTCTTAAGGCTCTCAAGACACAGGATGGGCTCAACAATGAACTCTTGAAGATGAGGCAGACGGGGCAGCAACTAACAACAGTGGATGATGTAGTAGAGGTGACTGCTTCTAAGGTGCATTCCAGCTGGAAATGAAAAGATGCACG
The DNA here is from genome assembly GCF_050624435.1 of Tenrec ecaudatus. Taxonomy (NCBI): domain Eukaryota; kingdom Metazoa; phylum Chordata; class Mammalia; order Afrosoricida; family Tenrecidae; genus Tenrec; species Tenrec ecaudatus. Next base: position 14,523,023 of record NC_134540.1, on the reverse strand, counting down.
ACCTCCTGGGGAGCAGCTATCCACTTCAATCCACTTCAGTGCTCTAGTCTGCTATCAGCAAAGATGGGTCTGCCATTTCAATTCCTTCAACACTGGTGTGTTAGTCTGGGTACATAAGAGAAACAAATCCACAGAAACTCATATGTATAAGAGAGTTTTATATAAAGGATAAATGCACATCAAGAAAACATCCCAACCCAGTGCTGCCCAAGCCCACAAGTCCAACATTAACCCATATGTCCAACACCAATCCACAAAGTCCTCCTCCATCTCACAAAACACACACTATGATGCCAACTGCAGGAGGAAAGCCGAATCAGTGAACGTGTAAGCATCTCAGCACTGGCAGGGGTCTCCACATGGCTGCTCCTGCACCCAGGGCTGCATCGGGGTAGGTCCATGTCATGTGGCTTCTCCTCTAGGATGTCTTGCAGGAAGTGAGTCTTGTCAGCTGAAGCAGGGAACTGGCTAAGGCAGCTGTACCCTGGTCCGACCACCAGAAAGCAAGAGACCTAAGAACTCAAAAGGCAAGGCTCTCTGAGCCATTTATCCCTCTGCCCTTCAATTAACCCCACAAGTGTTTATCGGCCAGGTTGGCACAATAAACTTTAACTATCTCAACTGGTCATTCTGATAAACAGCTTCCTGTGTCACACGGTGTAAACTCTCTTCTTAGTTTCCTCTTTAATAATTCTTAACAGGACGTGCCGTTTTGGCTCAGCCTCCATTTACGAAGCCTGAATTCTCACTGGACCCAGACCTGCTATTCACGCAGGCTTGTAGTGAAGGTGGAGGGGGTGGGTGGGGGATGAGTGGAGTGAGAGCGTTCCTCTGCATCACTCCCTCCAGGGCACCCTTCAGAGGAGCCTGTGCCAGCGAGTGACAAGACCGGTGTGGAGAATTGGCAACTGCCTATGGAAGGACCTCCACCTTCCCTTCACCTGCAGCTCCCGAAGTAGGGGAGACCAGGAGGAGCCTGAAGAGCCGTTGGTGGGACGTGACCCATTTTGAGCATGAAATCAGGCACGCGGCAGCTGCTACCTCCCTCCCTCCTTCCCCTCAATCATCTGTCGGCATTTGTGCAGCTCCCAGCTCTGCAGTAAGAACACTTTGACAAGCCTGTCATTTTAACCTGAATTCCTCAAAATGATTGGCGAGGAAAATTCTCCCTCTTATCTTCAACTCCCAAAAAATAGAAGTGGGGGAAAAATGATCTGAGGAGGGAAAAAAAGAATTGCTGAAGAGATCGGCTTTGGGAAATGAGTCTCCCAGGACTGCTCTGACGATGGGGAGGATCTGAGCATGGAATGGTGAGAGCAACTTTAAAAAAAATTGTTTTATTAAGGGATCATACAACTCTTATCACAAACCATACATACATCAATTGTGTAAAGCACATTTGCACATTCATTGCCCTCATCATTCTCAAAACATTTGCTCTCCACCTAAGCCCCTGGCTTCAGGTCCTCATTTTTCCCCTTCCCTTACACCTCCCTCCTCCCTCATGAACCCTTGATAATTTATAAATTATTATTTTGTCATATCTTGCCCTGTCCGATGTCTCCCTTCACCCACTTTTCTGTTGCCTGTCCCACAGGGAGGAGGTCACATGTAGATCCTTGTAATCGGTTCCCCCTTTCCAACCCATCCTCCAAGTATTGCCACTCCCAGTATTGCCCTCCCAGTATTGCCACTCACATCACTGGTCCTGAAGGGATCATTCACCCTGGGTTCCCTGCATTTCCAGTTCCTATCTGTACCAGTGTACATCCTCTGGTCTAGCCATATTTGTAAGGTAGAATTGGGATCATGATAGTGGGTCAGGTGGAAGCATTTAGGAGGTAGAGGAAAGTTGTATGTTTCATCGTTGCTACACCACATCTTGACTGGCTCATCTCATCCCCAAGACCCTTCTGTAAGGGGATGTCCAGTGGCCTACAAATGAGCTTTGGGTCTCAGCTCTGCACTCCCCTCCTCATTTACTATGATAAGATTTTTTGTTCTGATGATGCATGATCCCTTCAACACCTCATGATCACACAGGCTGGTGTGCTTCTTCCATGTGGGCTTTGTTGTTTCTTAGCTAGATGGCTGCTTGTTTACCTTCAGGCCTTTAAGACCCCATACGCTATATCTTTTGAAAGCTGGACACCATCAGCTTTCTTCACCACATTTGCTTATTCACCCGTTTTGTCTTCAGCAGTTGTGTCGGGAAGGTGAGCATCATAGAATGCTAATTTAATAGAAGAAAGTATTCTTGCATTGAGGGAGTACTTGAGTGGAGACCCAATGTCCTTCTGCTACCTTAATACTAAACCTATAAATATATGCACATAGATCTATTTCCCATCTTCATTTATAAATACATTTGCATATGTATATGCCTTTATCTAGACCTCTATAAATGCCCTTTGCCCCCTAGCTCTTTCTTCTATTTCTTTTTACTTTCCTCTTGTCTCACTATCATACTCAGTCTTCATTTGGGTTTCAGTAATTCCTGTCAGTTACATTACCCTCGATCACGCCCTACCAGGCCTCCTACACCCTCCTCATCACCGATTTGGATCACTGTTGTTCCCTTGTCCCTGGGTTTGTTAACACTACTATGTTTTCCCCCACCTCCCCCTTCCCATGTCCCCCCAGAACTGTCAGTCCCGTTGTTTTCTCCTCCAGATTGTTCATCCAGCCTCTCTTATTTAGACAGACCTGCAGAGATAATGACATGCACAAAAACAAGACAGAGCAAAACCAAACAACAATATACAACAAAACAACAACAATCTAATGACAAGAAACACAACAAGAAATAAAAACTTGTAGTTAGTTCAAGGACTGTTTGTTGGCCTTTAGGATTGTTTTCCAGTCCAGTCTGTTGGGGTACCATGCCCTGGCCCCAAAGTCCACCTTCAGCATTCCCTGGGGACCTAGCTCCTCCGTTCCCTTGCTGTTCTGTTGCACCCCCTTAGTGTTTTGCCTCGGTGTGGAGGGATCAAATCAGGTGCAACTCCCACACTGTGTCTCCGGTGTTGTCCCCTGTAGGGCTATGGGCCAGTGAGGAATGTCATGTCTCAAAGTGGGGCCATGTGGTCTTCTCTGTGTACCCCACTGCTCTAATCGGGAACATTGTCCTCAAGGCCTGGTGGGCCAGGCTGTGCTCCATTCTCTCCTCCACCCCTTCATGTGTTCCTGTGTGCTCTGATCAGATATGTCCCTCTCCCAGAGCTACAGATTCGATGGTGTCCTTTGAAATAAATTCTTCTGGAGGGAGGGGCAGGTGTCCATGTAGTAGCTGGGATTGGGGCCAGACCCTCAGACCAAGAAAGCAACTTTTGGCAGCATTCATCAAGAAAGGGTTCATCGGGCAGGCCTCATAGAGAGTCATTGCCCCTCAGTTAAAGGGAACTACATGGAAGGGTAACAAAATAGAGGAAGGCCCTCAAGGAGATGGACACAGTGGCTGCCCCAATGGGCTCACACATCACAACAATTGGGAGGAGGGCACCGGCCCAGGTGATGTTTGATTCTGTTGTACAAAGGGTCCCTATGGGTGGGAACAGACTCAAGGCATGCAACCACAAGGAGGAGGAACGAATTAAGCTGTAGTCACAGACTCTGCCCTTAAGACCAAGGGGGCGTTGTCTTTAATAGCCCAAGTCTGGTTTTTCCAAAACTGCTCAAGAGATCGGATTTTGTAACCGAAATAGTGAACGATGAAGGGCTATGAACATTCGTCCCGCTGTACCTGACTAATATGGGGGGCAATGATAGCTGAGTGGAATTTGAAAGTAATGCTCGAATGAACATGGGGTGGAATGAAATGGAAGCCGGAGTGTAAAGTCTGCCACAAAGGGAGCTTAGCCTCATGCTGAGAGCAGTGGGCATTCACTCACTGGGTGTTGTTCAGCTGATTCTGACTCATAGTGACCCTCCAGGAGAGAGTAGAACTGCCCTTTGGGGTCCTGTAACTTTCAATCATTATGGGAAGGAGAGAGCCCCGTTTTTCTCCTGGAGGAGCGGCTGGTGGATTTGACCCGTGGACTGAATGGTCAGCAGTGCTCCTAGCTGTGGTGCAGTGGTAGACTCCTCACTTTCCACGGGGAAGACCTACGCTCCATTTCCGGTCAAAGCATCTCCTACATAGGCACTACCCATCCGTCAGGCAAAGCGTGCATGCATGTTCCTACGATGCGGAACAGGGTCCAGCACAGCTTCCAAACTAAGACCGACTAGAAAGAAAGGCCAGTGGTCTACTGGAAAACAACCATTGAAAGCCATAGGGGTTATCAGGGTCCGATCCGGAACTAATAATGGCCCAGACCCTGGCAGTTTGTTTCTGTGCACAGGGTCACCAAGATGGGGCTGACTCAGTGCTAGCTAGCACCAAAAATAGCAGGAACAACTGGGGCTGCTGTTAGGGGACCATGCATGGAGCCGCAAACCACATTGTCTTCCTCCTGCACCCATTTCTCAGGTCATGGGGTCCTGGAGTGTGAGCGCCAAGGAGTGAAAGAAACCTGCACAGCCCCTGCCTGCGATGGCACAGGGCATCCTCAAGCTGAGATGCCTATGTCCCTGTGTCAGTGGGGTGTCTGTCTCCCAGGACTTCTTGCTTCCTCCCTGTACGCATGGCCTGGTATGTGTCTCTCAAGTCTCTTTTGGTTGATAGTGTCGCTCGCTGTTAAAAAAATGGAGTCACCTGCTCTACAGCATCTTTCAACATTCTCCATATCGTTGCTTGCATCCCCCTGGGGCTGACACATCCCCCGCCCGGTGTATTTCCTTTAAAGTGGCAGTAGCTAGACTCAGAGGCGTATTCTGATTCCGGTTTGATGTTTTGTTAAGAATGTCTCGCTGAGGACATCCTGTGCTTTCCATTGAATCTGGGACGAAGTACAGCCAGAATGCTCCTCAGACACGATGATGGTGAGATTGGACTCATGTCCCTTGGATGCATTATCAGAAGAAACCGTCTCTGGAAAAAGGCATCCTGCTTGGTAGAGGGCAAGCTCAGCGAGAAAGAGGAAGCCCTCTGAGAGATGGAGGACACAGGGGCTGTGCCAAGGGGCACACACAGAACACCTGTAAGGACTCCATCCTGCTGCCCCTGGGTGGCTGGGGGGTTGGAGTCAACAATAACACTGCATCTTCAGGAGGCAAACGCAATGGGGCCTCATGACGTTCGGGGGGGAAACTTCATCATTTTCTAATTCCATTTTCCACGAACTTTTTGAAGCCCCTCCTGTTGTTGCCTTGCCTTTCTTTTGGTGAAATTGAGACTGATCTGTGGGTTTCCATCTGATCAGCTTGACTCCCTCATTATAAAGTTATTTTTATGGGCACGTAATTAATATATCATACAATTGAATAATTCCATCATATTAAACAGAGCTGTATGGTCACCACCTCAATCTATTCTGAAACACATTCTTCTTTCTTGTATTTATTGTGATGAGCTCCCCATACCCCCCTCCCTACCATACTCCCAAGAAACCATTCATCCAGCTATTGTCTCCGTAAATCCACCGATGCTGGATCTCATATACAGAAAGCACACAAAAAACCCAACGACAAGATTAAAGTAAAACAGAGTAAGGCCTCAATCAAAATGTAAACAAAACTATGAATAGCAAGAACAACTTTAAAGTGAGTCAAAAGGGAGATCAAATAAGTTCTTACAGCAGTCACGTCGAATCCAATCATTGGGTTTTCCAAAAATGCCTATCATTTCATTTTTAAATTTTATTATGATGAAAGTGAACCCAACAAAGCATATACCAACCCAACCACGTCTGCATGTGTGATGATGTCCCTCAGGTCGCACAACGACACCCAGTATCCTTTTCCAAAGTAATTGATTAACATCAACCCAATACCACCTAAACAACCCCCCCCCCACCTTCTCCTGCTGAGCACGCTTTCTATCACTTCTTTCTGTTGATCTGCTGGGATTCTCTTCATGGTCAATGCTTTCACCCACACAGAACCGGGCACTTTTAGCTATCAGGCAGACAGGAACCACCTGCACATGCCGACGTCTTCACTTCAGAGTTCAGAACAAGAAGTTGCTTCAATAGCACTCTTCAAAGGTGCCCAAGAGTGCTGTTTTGCAGTGTGATTATGAATGCACGTGTTTCACAGCCCCTGACGGTTAGTCATCTATTTGCTATTCAAACCTTTGTCAGAGGAACTGCTTACCATCTGGCTACTAAGCCCCTGTTAACTCGACCCCTGGAATTTTTAATAATTCTCTTATTTATGGGACAAGATTTTCCAGCTCTGCTTTATGTTGTTTTTTTCTACCTCGATCTAAGCCAACCATTTCTCTGAGAAGCAACAGTTTATGTTACTAGGAAATGACGTTGAGAGAGAAAGCGCCATCTGGGTGCTGGGAGAGGTCAGGTCGGTGATAAAGGAGTGAGTCATTGTTTCCAGGCATTTCCAAGGGCTGGCATTTTATTTTTAAAGACGAGGTGAGTTTATCACATATTTGGGATTTCAGCTTGTGATTCTGTGATGTTGACTTCTTTTATTTTATATTTTTATTTTACTCTTCTCACGTCGACATCATGTTTTCCAAGCCTGCAAGCTTTGCAATAACTAATGCAATATAGCGACTCGAGACAACTGATGAAGGTCATTTAAAATTCTCATAATTGCTTTGACCTTAGAGTATTTTCCAATTGTGAGTGTGCTCTGTCAAGTGATAACGTCACTTGAAATGAGGCTGCTCGGCAGTTACGCCAACACCTCAATACATAGGTTCATGTGCTCCTGTCTTCTTCCAGGGAATCAAATCATCTTCTTCCTAAATCGCTGCTGGAAGATTTGAACTGCTGACTTCACAGTTAGCAGCCCAATGCAAAACCACCACACCATCAAGGGTCCTTATGTATATATAATTCTTAGGGAAAATACCTAAAATCAGATCTGGTCAGAGACGTAGAGGTTCCAGAAATAGTTTTTGGCTTGACTCTTATTAAAAAAACAAAAAGCAAAAAAAAAACACGTTAAATATTCTGATTTGTCCTTTTTGAATCGAGTGTATGATTCTAGCCATGCTTGGTTTTCACAACCACTGTCCTAAAATTACCCCACGAAAGTAGAGTTATTCCTTTTGTAAAAATTAATTTTACAAATATTCCAATTTGTGGAGTCACTTTACAGAATCCCTCTTGGCCCCTACTGAAGAATATATCTGTTGGTTTCTGGGTCTTCCATGCATTGCCTCTAGGTTGCAATGAATAATCTTATGCATTTTGGTTAGGCTGTCTCATGAAGTTGCTGCTAAAAATAAGCATTTCCTCCATAGGAGTTTTAATGTTTGGCATTTCAGCCTTCACCCTAAGGGCATGCCTGTTTTCCTGCCCTTGCTCACAGAGGATGTTGTCCAATGTATGCATAGTTGGCGTTCCAAAGATGGGATTTTTATCTCCGTGTGGTTTTCATTTGCATCGATGTTGCCATGAGTGAGGATAAACAGCTTTGTCATGTCAGGGTCATTTACATTTATTTTCCTCCCAACTATGGAGATCTTTGGCAGAAGCTTCTGTGGAGTTGTCAGCCTTTTCACTTATTGCCAGGTGCTCTCTGGATTTGAGGGGCATTTTAGCACTTGGTGGGAGATGCTACAAGGGTTTTCTTCCAGTGCCGGGGAGGGTTTGTTTTGCTTGTGTTGGTCGGGCCATGCCAAAACACACAAACAAAAAACTCATACAAACCTCATCACGTGAATCCGTCTTTCTCCCCTTTTGCTTCTGATACTGAGTGAGAGTTTGTAAATTCTCCTCCCTTCATATGGAATTTTAAAATTACTTTTCTTTTTCCTGGAGCCTGGTTGATTTAAATGGTTGTTCCACTTCAGAACAGTCCTAGTGTGCGGTATGCGAAATGGATCTGGTTTTAATCCTTTTTCTTTCAGTGATCCAGTTACTCTACTGCCACTCACGGAAACTTCCATCTTTTCCTGAACAGATTCAAGATGGAGGACCTCTATCAGTGACTACATTTCCATAGGCAACCCCCCCCCTCAAAAAAAAACCCCTCAAACAATGAACTGCCCTTGAATTGATTTCAACTCATAAACCCAAACCAAACTCAATGCTGTTAAGTGCATGTAGTCTTATAGTAACTCTCTAAAACAGTGAACTACACCTGTGGGTGTGCTAGTCCGAGTAGACTAGAGAAAAAATTCATAGACACTCATATGTGTATAAGAAAGAGCTTTATAAACAAGAGCAATTGAATATTGAGAAAACAGCCCAGTCCAGATCAAGTCCATATAGCTCAATACCAATCTATAAAGTCCTCGTCAGACTCAGGAAACACATGCAATGATGCCGAATGCAGGAAGATCACAGGCCAGTGGATGGAAAGTATTGTGGATCCAGTGGTGGTAGAAGCATCTCAGCGCTGGCTTGGATCTCCATGTGGCTTCTCTAGCTCTGAGGTTCTGGCTGCCATCAGCCTGTCTCCATGGGGTTTGTCAACAAGAAAGCCTCTTGTATTTCCTCCAGTGAGCTCCCTCCAGTTATCTCCTTAGCAACTCTAAATGATAAATGAGGTCATAAAGCTGCAACCTGATTGACAGGCTAAATTCCACCCCTTCACTCTTAAATCTCAAATTGACAACAGATTATGTAACTACCACAGTGGGTTTCTAAGACTGTAACTCTCTCTTTATGGGAATAGAAAACCTTGTCTTTCAGCCAAGTAGCGCATTGGTGATTTTGAACTTTTAACCTTGCGGTTAGAAGCCCAGCCTGGAACCACTACACCACCAGGGCTCCTTACAATATATAAGAAGAACTCTTTCTAGACTTCTATTTTCTCTTTTTGGCCAGTTCATTAGTTTGCTAGGATTGTGTTCTTTCCCCCCCCCCCATCACTTTTACACACACACACACACACACGAGAATTTGGTAGTGTAAAAAGAAACAAATAAAAAGTCACGAACAAAAATCTCGTGCTGTCCAGTGAATTCGACTCATGGTCAACGCATGCTCAGAGCGGCTCTGCTGGGTCAGGTTCCCAGCCTGTCACCTTTGTATGGCAGGTTGCCACCTCTTTCGCCCGTGGAACACCTGTTGTCCTTGGAGGGGTGCTTTAGGGGTTTTATTGCTACTATTACTGGTTTATCCTTTCAAATTATAATTGATTGGCTTAGCCTTGGAACAAGCACACACAAACGAAAAAACAGCCTTTTACTTTTTCCCCCCTCCCCCTCCCTTTGGGAGTACTTGAAATTCCGAAATGGCATTGCTGTGAGGTTGGGTGTTCCCTGGGGACCCATGGCCAGTCTTTGCCTTCATTCACATCACCTTGTTTTTCTTTAAGCCTGTTATTTATTTTAAAATACTTTTATTGGGGGATCTTACAGCTCTTATCACAAGCCATACATTCATCCAGTGTGTCAAGCACATTTGCACATATGCTGCCATCATCATTCTCAAAGCATTCTCTTCCCACTTGAACCCCTGATATCAGCTCCCCATTTCTTCCCCCTCCCTTCTTCCCTCCCTCCCTCCTTCCCTCTCTCCCTCCCTCCCTTCCTCTTTCCCTCATGAACCCTTGATAAGTTATAGCTTATTTTTCCATATCTTACACCATTCTACATCTCCCCTCACCAACTTTTCTGTTATTCATCCCCCTAGGAGGGGATTCTATTTTGATCCTTGTGATCAATTCTCCCTTTCTCTCCCCAACCTCCCCTAAGCTTCCTGATATCTCTACTCTCCTTGTTGGCCCTGAGGGGTTTATCTATTCTGGATCCCCTGTGTTGCAGGCTCTTATCTGAGCAGTGGGCATGCTCTGGTCTAATATGATTTGTAGGTAGAATTGAGGTCATGATAGTGGGATGAAGAAAGCACCAAAGAGCTGGAAGAAAGATGTGTGTTTTATCGGTGCTATACTGCACCCTGACTTGCTCATCTCTTCCCTGTGACCCCTCTGTGAGAGGATGCCCAATTGTCTACAGGTGGACATTGGGTCTCTACTCTATGCCCCACCTCATTTACCTTGGGTATTGTTTTATTTTGAGTCTTAGATGCCTGTTACCTGATTCTATTGTCACCCCATGATCACACAGGCTGGTGTGCTTCTTCCATGTGGGCTTGTTGCTTCTGAGCTAGATGGCCGCTTGTTTATCTTCAAGCCTTTAAGACCCCTATATCTTTTGATAGCTGGGCACCATCAGCTTTCTTCACCACATTTGCTTTGCACCCATTTTGTTTCAGCAATCATATTAGGAAGGTGAGCATCACAGAATGCTAGATTGTTAGAACAAATGTTCTTGTGCTCAGGGAGTACTTGAGTTGAGGCCCAATGTCCATCTGCAACCTTAATCCTTAACATATAGCTATGAGTACATAGTTCTATTCTGCCTCTCATATATATATATATACACAGACACACACAGACACACACAGACACACACACAGACACACATGCCTGTATTTAGACCTCTATAAATGTCCTTTGCCTCCTGGTTCTTTCCTCTATTTCCTTTTACTTTCCTCTTGTCCCACCATCAAGTTTGGCCTTCATTCAGTTTTAGTAGTGCCTTGCTCCTGAACTGCACTTGATTAAGCCCCACTAGGCCTCCTACGACCTTCCTAACATTCTCCCCTCACAGGTCCTGCGAAGGCTGTGCCAAACTTCTCATGTCTTTGCCTTGATATTTCTCACCACTCTAGGAAGTCCTTGTCCATGACCTTTTAAATATGACTTTACCCTAACTGTCTCTCTTCTTCTGGAATAGCAAATACATAAATGCCAACAATCTTTAGAACACTCCACATTTTTTAAACCTTTTTCATTTTGCTGTCTTTTAAAACAATTTTATTTCCATGCTTCAGTGTGGATACTTCTATTGTCCCATGTTTGAGTTCATGAACCCTCTCTTTGTCTGTGTATACAATTCACCTTAGCCCAATCTACCAATTAGTAATTCCAGGTTTTGCAAAGTTTCTCCAATCTAGAACATCTATTTACTCTTCTTTGCAAGATTTCTATTTTTGGTTTCATTCTCAATTTTAAAAACCAATTTTTGCTATTAAGTTATTTTAGTTAATCATATTTCCACTCCTCTTGAGTTGACTATGACTTGTAGCGACCCTATAGGACAGAGTAGAACTTTCCCTGTGGGTTTCTGAGACTGTAAATCTGTATGGGAATAGACAGCCTCATCTTTATCTTGAGGAAAGGCTGGTGGTTTTGAACTACTGACCTTGAAGTTAGAAGCCCAGTGTGTCACCTGCTATGCCACCAGGGCTCCTCAGTTAATCATAGGAGTCACTGCTACAAAGTCGTTGTCTGTTAAAACTAGTATCACAACCAAATGTGAGGTCTTTCTGCCATTAGTTTATTCTCTAATCCAATTTTCAGTCCTACAGTTGGGGCTCATACTTTTGCTCATGAGGACCATTGTCAGCAGAATTTCTGGAGCTTCCAGAAGATGTTCCTCCACAGAGACATAGCAGCTAGAGAACCGTAATCCAATTACGAGGGCAGTGGTGCTTCTCCGGAATCCTCACCTCCCATGTGGGAGGAGTTCCTCTTGTTGGCTCTACAATCAATTCCCATGGAAGCAGCAGTCAAGAGATCAAAAGACACGTTGCATTGCACAAATCTGCTGCCCAAGACCTCTTTAGAGTGTCGCAAAGCAGGGAATGTGCTGTGAGGACTAAGGTGTACCGGAGCCAAGCCAGGGGCATTTTTACTTGCTTCATCTGCATGTGAAAGTTGGACATTGGCTAAAGGCGACAGAAAAGGAAAGCATTTGAATTGTGAGGCTGGAGGTGAATATTGACACTACCAGGGAAGAAGTATGGCCACAGCACTCCTTGGATGCAAGGATGGCTAGCCTTCAGTTCAAGGACTTTGGACATGTAATTAGGAGACACCAGTTCCTAGAGAAGGACATCAAGCCTGGAAAAATAGCAGAACAGCGGAAGAGAGGGAGGTCTTTGAGGAGCCAGACTGCCACAGTGGCTGCCACAGTGGTCCCAAGCATCGGGACAACTGTGAGGATGCACGGGGCCCAGTAGAGATTCGATCTGTTATTCGGTCTGGATCAATTCAATGGCACCTAACAACAACAGCCTTGGTGGCATAGTGGTGATGTGTTGGACTGTGATCCACAAAGCCTACAGTTCTAAACCACCAGGTGCTCCCAGGGAGAACCAAGGGGATTTCTACTTGTGGAAAAAGTTACCTTTTCAGAAACCCACAGGGCCAGTCCTACCCTGTCCTGTAGTGTCGTCATGAGTCATGATTGACTTGGTTTTTGGTTTACCAACCACAGCACGTGGAACAATTCTGGGTCAGTGTGTGTCATGGACATCGGCTACTCATCCGTCCAGCTGCTTTGGTACTGAACAGGTTTCGGCAGAGCTCTGAGGTTAAATGGTCAAGGAAGAGAGACTGGGGAGAGTAGTTTGTTTGTTTTCTTGAGACTTCAGTTTACCTGGACCTTCTCCTAGATGAAAGTCGTTTGTATGGAGCTGCTAGTAGCGAGGCCAGTGGTTCCAATGCCGCCAGCAGCACCCGGAAAGAAGAGCTTGGCTATCTGCACCCACAAAGATTCCAGTCAAGGGGACCCTATGGAGCAGTTCTCCCAAACCCACACCAAGCCAGACCACTGGCATCCAGTCGTTGTAGACTCATAGTGGCCCCAGAGGGCAGGGTAGACGGCCTCTATGAGTTTCCGAGACTGTGACTCTCTACTGGAATAGAAATCCGTATCTTTCCCCTGAGGAGCAAGCTGGTAGTTTTAAACTGATGACCTAGGGTTAGCAGCCTACATGCAACCACTATGCCACCCAGTTTTCTCGGTCACAAATGGGGCTGGGCACTGGGAGCAACTGGATGGGAGTGCGTTTGGGATTGGGGTTTGGTTTGGGCCTGTGTTCCCTTTGACAGCTCTACCTCCATGCCCACAAACAGGAGCTGGATGTATCCTTCGTGTCCATTCCTGGCTGGTCCTGAACTTAAACCATTGTCTCCCTCAATGGCATGCCGACCGATGACTCCACTCCACACTCTGAAGCTTCGCACTTAGCTTTCTCAACTTGGTGCCCATAGGCTCAGTTCCTGGTCCCATTCATCTTGCCTGGACCTTCGCTGTCCTATGTGCTCATGTCTTTTCCCCCAGAAGTGGGCTTCTCCCCAGGAAAGACTCATAGGTTCAGCTTCTATCCCTGTACTTTGGTAAGCAACCATTTCCAGGGGACAGCTTCCAGTTCACGGTCCACTCTGAATCTCAGACTTCCCAGGCCTGCTTCTCCTGGCAGCTCTCGGTGGCTCTGGAATTGAGCGTTCATCATTCACCATGCAGGAGTATCACATGGCTACAAACAGAATTATGGGCCAAGGTTCCCTGCTGTGAACTTAGTCCTCTGCTGGGGCCTCAGCAGAACTGATGTCTGGGGAGCACCCCAGATGGAAAGAGCCGAGGCAGAGCAGTGACATCAGAGGGAGATTGTGGTTGGCCTGCCGTGGCAGGTGGCCTGGTCTCAGAGACCTTGGCAGGGATGTTGGGCTGGGAGTCAGCCAAGCAGGCCCTTATGCACAATGGGAAGCTGGCAAGCGTCACTTCCCACACACCCAGAGGGTTTTTAGGTACCTTCAGTGAAACCCAGGCTGAGGACCTCTGACACTTGGCTTGGGAAGGTCTTTGTCCCAAGTACACAGTCATTGAAAGGACCGCTAGGTTGGTAATTCAATCGTTTTTAAACTTTTCCCGATACCTCATTGCCCACCATCCTCAGCAAATGTGTGGCCTCGGCTTCTCCAGGGAAGAAGCGTCCAGAGCTGGGCGGTCCTGCACGTCTTCAGAGCTCAGTAACACCCATGAGTTTTTGCTCACTGGAAAACAATCCTGAGAAGCTGGATGAAAATGTATATAATCCATGGTTTTTGAAGGGTTATGGGCTGAGAGCCAGCGAATATTCTTGGCCTCTATTCTTTCCCTATCCTAAAATGAACCTGCACAAATGAACTCTTCCATTCAGCTGTCTGAAATTGGGAAGTCTGTGTCTAAAAGAAAACACGTTAGTCAAGTTCTTTTTTAAAACAAGACATTTGATTACGTTTATTTTCATCCTTTGTAATGGACTATTTCAAGCACATACATGCACACCCACAAATGCCTATCACCCTCTGTTTGTCTATCCTCTTATGGGTACCTATTAGGTGGCTTGATCAGTTATCGAGATCTTGCCCAACTTCCATCCTTCCACCTTTCTCATATTTTTCTTAGAATAGTTTAAAAACTAATCCCAGACACCGGAGGCATTTGCTCTCTAAACATACCTGTATTTTAAGTATCATTCTTAAATATTTATGGAGCGCCTATTTGCAGGGGACTACCGTATATACTCGTGTATAAGCCAAGTTTTTCAGCACAAAAAGTGTACTGAAAAACTGGGGTTCGGCTTATACACTGGTCAGTGGTACCCCAGCGAGGTGTAACATCTCGCGGGTGATTGCTGTTCCTCCGCTGTTCGTTCAAAACCTCGCTGACACTGCAGGGCTTTGCATGTTTGTTTACTTACATCTAACCAATCAGAGCCGTCCTATGACGTGGACGGCTCCAATTCTCAGAAGCACCTATAGTGATTCACTTACGCTGGCAGCTGAACTGGTAAGGGTGTGTCTGTGGCTGCGTTGGTCTCCCCCCTCTGGTCTCTGTGTTAATTCACATCCTGAATTTCCCACCCTAGGCTTATACTCGAGTCAATTAGTTTTTCTGGTTTCCTAGGTAATAATTAGGTACCCTGGCTTATACTCGGGTCACCTTATATTCGAGTATATATGTATTTTAGCTGGAAGCAGAGTAGCACAAACTCATCTGATGTCAGTCTTGATGTCCACATCCTTTATTCCATGTCCTCTGTGACAACTCTCCAGTATAACTGATTTTACCTAGGATCTATCTGTAGACAACGATATCAGGAGGATTTTGCCTACATTCTATTGATCATGCAGAGACATTTGATTGTGTGAATCCTAAAAAATGTATGAATAACATGGGAAGAATAGGAATGGTAGAACACTTCATTGTGCTCATACAGAAACTAGACATAGAACAAGAGGCAGTCATTGGAAGAGACCAGGGCACGGCATGTGGTTTAAAGTCAGAGCTGTACCCCTGCACATACTCATTCAATGGATATACTGAACAAATCATCCAAAAAGCTCTGTGGTGAAGAAAAACAAGGCAACAGGATCAGAAGAAGACTCCTTCCCCACCTGCAGCCTACTGATGAACAACCTTGCTGGCTGAAAATGAAGAGGACACAAGCAATGGGTCATGAAGATCAAAGGCTAGATCTTTAAGTACGGATTACACTTCATCATGAAGAAACAAAAACTCCTCACAACTGGACCATTAAGCAACCTTGTGATAAGTGGAGAACTGATTGGAGCTGTCATATATCTCATCTTACTTGGATCCACCATCAGTACCCATGAAAGCCATGGTCAAGAAATCAAATGATATATTCTTGCAAAAAGACCTCCTTGTAGTCTTCTAGGGTTAAAAAGCAAAGATGTCACTTTGAGGGCTAAGGTGTACCTGACCCAAGCCATGGTATTTTCAGTCACCTTACATCCATATGAAAATTGGACAATGAAATAAGGAATACCAGAGAAGAGTTTACATATTTGAATTATGTTGTTGGCTAAGAATATTCGCTGCACCACAGAGGGCGAGAAGAATGCATGCATCTGTACTGAAAGGAGTCCAGCCAAAATGCTATTTGGAAGCTAGAATGAAACTGTCTCAGGTAGTTTGGGCATGCCATTGATGTCCAGGGTCTCCATGATATGATAGACAAACTACTGTAGGACTTCAGAATGGAGGTGAACTTCAGCTAGGAAGACTGCGAGAAGACTTTGACATGCAGGTGGCACCTGACCTCGACTGTAGAGAATGCACACATCTGTGTTGAAAGGAGCACAGTCAGGGTGGTATTTGTAAGCCCGGATGGTAACGTCTGTCTCGGGTAGTTTGGGTTTGTTCTCAGGAAGGACCAGTCCCTGGAGAAGGACGTCATGCTTGGTAAAGTAGAGGGACAATGAAAATGGGAGAGGCTCTCTAGAAAATGGATTGAGACGGAAGCGGCCACAATTGCATGATGAAGTCTGCAGCAGGAGAAGAGAGGAGGACGCTCAGGACTCTGATTTCAGCTTCTGTCCATTCCCTCTTCCTTCAAACACAGGTAGATGTGGGAGGTGTGTCGGAAGAATGCTCTTTCCACAAAGGGCCAAGCATTAGAGGCAACTTCGCTGTTGGGCAAACATCGGCCACTAAAGGCAAGGTTGGCAGTTCAAACCCAACAGCTCCTCTGCAGGAGAAGTGAGGTTATCTGCTCCCATAAAAAGTTACAGCCCAGAAACCCTAGATAGGGCCTTTATGGGCTGGAACAGACCTGATGGCACTGATTCCTTTTTGTTATTTGGGGTTTATTCTAATTTGGTGAGGGAAGAAGCAAAGAAGAGCCAAGTGAAGTTTTCCTGAAGCCAGACTGTGATGGTAAGGGATTAAGTCAACTAGGCACTCCTGGGTAAGGGTAGAGGTAGCATCTACCCATCAGTTGGGTAGTAGCCTGATGCCACTTCCTTGTGGGTAAAGCCTTTGGTAGAAGAAAGAGGCCCAGTAGAATTGAATCTTCTTTGGTCCTTCGCCTTTTACTGGAGCTAGGCCTCATGTCTGGTTCCTCCATCTCCTGTGGTGCAGCCTGACAATCCGAAGAGCCATCAGCAGACTACGGATGGTGCATTTGTTCGGCCGACTTCAAGTTCATTTACCTCTGCTCCACCCACCTGTGGCCCCTGCCACCTCAGCAGCATCATTCTGCTTCCTGTTTGTTCAGCTTCAACAAGTCAGGAGAGGCTTGACTCGAACCAGACTGAACTCACTCACTTCTACAGCTATATGCGCCATTTCCCGATATAGATCTCATGCTCTTTACAAACGCTGGTTTGGCGTCGCTAGATAAACCACCCTGGCACTGACAGAATGGGGACACCAGATAGATTAAACATAAGAAGGAGGGAAAACTGTATATTTGGCTCACCTCTATCGGAGATAGATACCCAGTGTGAGTACTTGGTGATGTCGGAGTGAAAACTAGGTAATTTTAAATTATATTTTGGCCTGTAAGCTGTGAACAGTCAAAGGCTAGAGGGTATTCCGGGCCTTAGCAATGATGCCTTGGTGGAGGATGACAGTGGAAAGGAAGGCGAGGCTGGGAAGGGAGGGTGTGATGGTCAGGTTGAACTGGTGGAGGATGCACAAGACCGCGAGCCCCACTGTGTGAGCAACAGAGCTAGAAACAGAGGGAGCCCATCAGAGACGGCTGGACTGGTGCCTGCTCTTCCTGTCTGCATTCTCCTGTCAACCTGCCGTGAGAGGAGCCCAATGGAAGATGCCTAGATGCGACCACTGCCACTTCCATGACGGGACTTTCAAGAGGTACCCCCTCTGCCCCCTCTCCCCCTCCCACCGGATCCCTGGAAGACACATGTTGATGTGGCAGCATCAGAAGACGGCAAAAGTCCGGATTCCAAATTCTCCTTTGGAAGAGAGCCCAGCCAATAGGTCCTGGCCAGCCACCCCATGCCCAAACGATCGATGGATTTCTGCTCATGGAAAGCCAGGGTAGGGTTTATTTAGAACTTCCTGGCTGAGCAAACCAAGAGCCGCGTCAAGGGGCCACCTGAAGTGAGTTGAAATGTAGAGCTAGCTAGACCACTGAAGAGCATGTGGCTTCCTCTTCCATCAGCGTGCTAGGTCTGCAATGACAGCGGACTCCTGGGGACCGAGACCCTGTCTCTCCAACGCCTTCCCCAGATCCAACCCACCATTCAGCCAAGGCCCACTGAACATGAAAAGAAGTGACAAGAGCCCCTTTGTAGGATTGCCGCTTTAGAATCCTCCTGCTTCGTAAGGAGCAAAGAAGAAACCTTATAGCTTTCCAGTTAGACAAATAAGACGATGGCTTAGAGAGAAGGAGATGGGGAGAGCATTTGGCTTTTTCAGCCTCGCCCTGCTCATTGTGCTCAACAATAATGAACCGATGGAGTCAGATTCAGTTCCCAGCCTCGATATCAGATTCAGGGCCAGGACACTCAACTCAGACACCATGCAGGTTTCAAAAATATACTCACCACTCAATCATTTCCCACCAAAAAAAATATTTTGATCAGCTATAGAGTTTCAAAGTAGCCGTAGATGTGTGGCCTGGATATAGCATAGACAGGGAAGTGTTTCAAACACAACACACTTGTGGCGGCATCAAGGCATGTTAGAGATGGTCTTAAGGTATCATGAAGCTTTGTTCTTGGAAAAACACAGTCGTCTTTGCCAAGTAACTGGCCCTAGATCAGCAGGTCTCCCCGCTTAAGTGTCTACAAAGCTCAGGGGAAAGAACATGAGAAAGTTTAAGTAACAGCTAGGGAGAAATCATGATAGAGAATAGATTTCCACAGTGCTTTGATAGACATAACAGTTTGTACTTAAAGGAGAGGAGGGAACTGGAATAAACCCATACATTTGTGAAAGAAAGGATAATTCATATTTGTCAAGGATTTGTTGTAAAAAAAACCCTTCGTGTTCACCATGCCATTGGACTCTCACAACCCATAGGGGCAGGTAAATGATCCTTCCTGTTTGTAGACAACTCTGTTTAATCTCCACTCCAGGAGAGTTGGCAGAAACCAGGCAGCCATCTGACTCTACTTCTATTGCTCGAGAGGAAGCCCATGTCTAAGCCCAGGCATAGCCCATGTCTGACCTGCTACATGAATGAGGGGCTCTGCTTATGTTCTCTTCCCAGGTGCAAGAAGCCTGATCTAAACATACAAAAAAATCTTGCGTGTTTCTTTTGTGATCACTGTGAAGGTGTTTTAAAGTTTTGTGGAGTTGGCGATTCAGTGGTGGCGTTCTCGCCTTCCATCCAGGACCCAGGTTCGATTCCCGGCCAATGCACCTCACACACAGCCACCACCTATTTGTCAAGGGAAGTGTGATGCTCAGCAGGCTTCCGTGGGGTTTCCAGACTGAAGCTGGACTAAATTTGGGTGCTCTACTACTTCCCCAAATCAGCCGGTGGAACATCCTTGATTCATAAAGGCCTTACCCCAAACCCACAGAGTTTCAATCCTTGTGCACGGTGTTGTGATGAGGAGGAGGCCGCCTTGAGGACAGCTGAGGACAACAAGAAGTGGGGCTTTAAAATGACCTTTAACCAACGGGTTTTCTGTCCCCTTGGCTAGGGAAAGAGCAGCTTGAGTAAGTAATCTAAATGTGGGGATTACAAGATCAGTAGAAAGATGTTATGCCCCCATGTCCCTCCGCCCATCTATGTGGCATAGTGGATTATGTGGTGGGTTGCTAACCATCAGGTCAGCAGTTCAAATGCACTAGCTGCTTCTGAGGAGAAAGATGAGGCTGTCTGATTTGAAATTGACTCGGTAGCAATAAGGTTGTTTTAGATTTTTGGTTTGCGGAAATCTCTTACAGGTTTCTCCTCTTGTCTAAGTCACAGAGACAGGTTACATTGCTACGTGGGGCTCCCGGTCCTGGGGCTCTTTGAGCAGCGGTTTGCAGCGGTTACGGAACTGTGATGGTGAGGACTGGGGGAAGGGCTGCTTTCGGGAAAGTCAGCCCAGCCGTGGGATGCCATGGAGACAGGCAGCGGGTGGCCCAGTTCATCGTGGGCTGGGCTGTTGCTCTCCCGCGTCCGGTATTACTGATGCTTGAATAGCCCCAGTTCCGGTCACTCTATCCAAACAGAGATAATCGTGACTTTCTTGAGGCTTCAGGCCCAGAGGACACCCATGGAAAGAGTAAGCAATTTCCTAAAGGGAATGAATATTTACACAGTCCGTTGTCCTGCAGAAGTGGGTCCTGGGATGAGAAATGAAGAAGCTGACCTCCATTCACCTCCAGTCCCCAGCATTCCCAGCTCTGTATTAATGTTGGCCAGGACTCTGCTTTAAAAGGCTTTCAGTGGGGAGAAGAGGCACCAGTCTTCTGTCATCTTTCCACCCTCAGCATAATCTTGTTAAGAGCTATCATTTCTGTTGGAAGGATTTCTGCTTGGGTTTGAGTATCAAGGAGAGGATAGATGTGCCCCTGTGTCCCTGCTGGGACACCGCTGTTGTGCCCATGAGGTGGTGACTAAGCCATGATGGTCAACAGCAGAGTCAGTGATGTGGCAGCCCAGGAAAAGGGTAGTGGGAATGGAGGAGCCAGGTCTGCAAGTAGAGAGCTCTACAAGATGGTGGCATCTATAATGGCTGAATTGGGTTGCACTTAGAAAAGAGGAAGCCTTGGTGGTGTAGGGAGCTGGGAATTGAGCTGCGAACTACAACTACAAGGTTGGTGGTTCAAATCCACTATCTGCTCCAGGAGAGAAAGATTGAGGCTATGTATTCCAGAAAAGGCTTTCAGCCTGGGAAATCATCGTGAACAGTTCTACTCTGGTGTGTAGTATTTACTGGAGTCAAAATGAACTCGGTGGGCTTTTCCTGCTGTCGTTGTTAGAAAAGACACAGATGGAAATCTTTTCTATTTAAAGGAATATGTGATAACGAAAATAACCCCAATCATTAAAAACAAAAGTCTAACAAAAACCTAAACCAGTCCCCAAAGAGTGGACCTCGACTCCTGGCACCCCATGCAAGTCACAGTATAAATGCGCTCTTTAGGGTTCTCAATTACTGAGTTTTCAGACATAGATTGCCAGGTTGTTGTTGTTGTTGTTTACAATGCATCTGTAGATGAACTGGAGCTTCCAATCTTGCAGTTAGAGGCAAAAAGATTTAACCCGTGATCATGATGCGATCTGTGAGTGCAATGTGAGAGGGTTTTTTTTGTTTTCTTTCCATTGAGTGCCGTCCATACTGAAGGCTGCAGTCATTCACCTTCGTCAGCAAGCGCCCCGAGCCCCCCTTGAGTTCAGCAAAGAAAGTGGTGACATCTGCACCTTGCAAGCTAGGAAGAGGCCTTCTAATCCCGATACCTTGTTCTTCATCTGGTCTAGCTTCTTGATTCACACCTTTCCTCATGTTAAGCCACTCAGTAGTCCCTGGATTTATCTGAACCACGGCCTCTTGATCTATGCACAGGTTCTGCAGGACCACAATGAAGTGTTCTGGAATTCCCATTTTTCTCACTGCTATCTGTAGTTTGTTATGATCACACAGTCGAATAGCTTTATATAGTACAAAAAATAACACCTAAAAGTAAGTATCTTTTTATGAGAAAATAATAATTTATAAATTATCAAGGGCTCATGAGAGAGGGGGGAGTGGGGAGGGAGGGGTAGAAAAGAGGACCTGATGCCAGGGGCTTAAGTGGAGAGCAAATATTTTGAGAATGATGAGGGCAATGAATGTACAAATGTGCTTTACACAATTGATGTATGTATGGATAGTGATAAGAGTTTTATGAGCCCCTAATAAAACAATTAAAAAAATTTTTTTAAGTAAGGATCTTTCTACTAGACTCTCATTGTAGTCAAGATTCATCATTCCACATCCTCTTCTCAATCTGGCTGGAATCTCTGGCAGCTTCCTGTCGATGGACTGCCCAATGGCAGCTACAAGTTATTGTTCTGTTGAAAATTCCATGGAATGTCACAGCAAATGTCTTCCTTTAAAAAATAAAACTTCACTTAGGAGAGAAAGCCACAGATTGCAGAAGTTTAAATGTGGACATTTTCTAGGGCATGTCCTGGCAATTCTGAGCCTTGAGGCACTGCAAGATTTCAAATCAATTTTCAAAACATCTACAAGATTCTATTACATTGATCAAGTTTCTAAAGTAACGCAACCCGGAAACATTTTGTTTCAAATGGATGCTGCAATGAGCCGTGATTCTGATGTCGTGAACATACTTGCCTATTATCTCCTATAAAATACACAATATTTCCTATAGCTTTTTCCAGGTCTGGGAGACAGGGGCTTCCTACTCCCGTAAAGATGTACAGTCTCAGAAACCTACAGGCATCGTTCTACCCAGTCCCTTAGGGTCACTCTGAGATGGCATTGACTTGACAGCAGTGAGTTGTTTCCTGGTCTCAAGGGAAATTCTTTTATTCATCGGGAGCGAAGCTTGTTTATTTCAAGAGGAGATGTTTGCTTGCCTCTGGCAGAATCTCCAAGAAAAGGTGGCCTGTGACACACACTGCAGCGCATGCAAATACCTTCCTATCACTTCTTGTAGAGGTCGAGCGAGCACCCTCTGAACATTTGTAAAAGTGAGTTCTATTGAGCTTTAATGAAACTATGCAACTCAACAGCTCGATCACATTAAGAAGGGCTGTGCAATCACTGTCACACTCAACCTTGGAGCATCTTCTTCCTTCTTGTGCCCATTGGTGTTGACTCCCCATTTCTCCCACCCTCCCCTCCCATGCCTCCAGGTCATTCTTATGTCAGTTACTGTCTTCATAAATCCGCACATTGTGGCTTCCCTACACAGAAAAAAATCATAGAAAAACAAGGACAAAGAGGGGGGAGCCAAAAGAACCCCACAATAATGATCATATAAAACAGAAGAAGACCTCAATCTGAGAAGCAGCAGAGGATATTAAAAGTTTATCATAAATTTAAAGTGGGTCCAAAGGGGGATCTTATGGCAAGGTGTTACATACAGTCTAGGTACAGCTGCTGAGAATCACTTTACAACATTCTTTGTTTGATATTGGGGCGGTTCACTTTCCTAGCCTGTGGACAGTGGAGGTTTACCTGGAGCTCAGTCCATGTGGAGCTCTGCACATGGTTTATGGGTTCCCACTATCTGTAGCGTTCCGCAAACAGGGGGTTTGGAATTTAGGCACTGGTATCGTTCCCTCCTCTGGGTTTGTATCTTAGTGCCCACAGTCCTTGGATCACGCAGGCTGGTGTGCTTCTTCAGTGTGGAGTATTCAATTAGATGGCTGCGTGTTTGGAGACAAACCTGTAAGATCCCAGATGCCTGATAGTAAGTTGGGCACCATTTGCTTTCTTCACCAGATTTTGCTATAGCATTCATATTCCAATGGTGTCCTCATAAGGGAAAGTACAGGGCAGGGTCATGTCACAAGAATGAATTGTTCTTCTATTAGGGCTAAGATCAAGTGAGAGCTCAAAATCCATTCCTTAAGTATGATTTCTACATGTCCCTTTATTGTTTTATTGTAGTTTATCACAGATCATCTCCATGCAGCTGAAAATAATTCTATTGACAGTAACGTTATTATAGGCAAGGGTAAAATAAGGATTTTACACATGTGTAGGGCATCTTATTAGACTCCGATACATACATTGTTAACTTGTACATATTTATAACTCGGGTGATTGGACACGGATCACATGAGCCATGAGGGCTGGAGATATGACAACACTTGCAGTGACATTTATGTAGGCAGAACCACGCCTTGCAGGCTAACATGTGTCAAAAAAGGCAGAGGGAGCTTGAAAACAGTAAGTACATGCTGGTGTCCTGTCATCATTTGGGGGGAAACCTCAAAGCAGTAGATCTAAACCCATGCAAAATCCAATCACCAGCAAGCCCCTAACCGTGGGATAGTGATTGTCTGCTTATTTACACAACAGGTTCTTCCAGCCTGGAGTTCAAGAGAGCATTTCGGTTCCTTGGTTCTTGGACACCATTTTCACTCAGGCTCTGATGCATCAGCTTAGATTCTGGCAACTTTCTTATGAGTTAGGTGACCTTGGTCAAGCTTTGAAGTCTCCCTCCATCTCAGTTTCACCGTCTTTGAAATGGTGGTAATATTCATTCTACCATGTACTTGAGAGAAATTAAATGGGTCTATCCAGATGGCAAGGCATACAGCAGGCAGTTAGCACATCTTCTCCGTTGTTCCATGGCTGTTGTCCAGCCAATGGTGCTATGACAAACCACACCCAGTGGTTTCAGAAGGTTCTCATCTTCTGACCTGTTGCTGTTGTTGTTAGGTGCCTTTAAGTTGGCTCTGACTCACAGAAACCCGATGTACAACAGAGCAAAACACTGCCCGGCCCAGGCCCTCTGTGCAATGACTGCTATGCTTGAGCCCATTATTCCAGCCACTGTGTCACTCCATCTGCTGCAAGGTCCTCTTTTTTCACTGCCCTGTTCCTTACCAAGCAACATGTCCTCCTCTAGGCTCACCATTCTCACGTCGAAGGCGCTTGCTGGCTCTACTTCTCCTGAGATGGAGTGGTTTGTTCTCTTGGCAATTCTCCACCAGCACTGTAATTAAAATGTATCGGTTGTTCTTTGGTATTCCTTCTTCAGTGTCCAACTTTCCCATGCAAATGAGGAGATTGGGTCAGGCACCTCTTCGTCCTCCACTTGACCCCTTGCTTTCCAACACTCCAAAGAGGTCGTGGGCAGCAGATTTGCCCATTGTATTCGATGCTTTCTTTCATGAGGATGATCAGGTTGTCTGAGTTGTCAATGGATTTCCTCAAGAGATGATCTATCATAAAAATATTCTAATTAGTACATAAAGATGATGCTTTGGGTCCTTTAATTGTGATGTTCTCCAGTAGCTGAATCCTGTGGACATTTCTGAGGAGAGAACACGCTTCTGCTTGAGGAAGCTAGTAGGAATTTGCTGGTTCCTAACTGACTCAATTGTTTTTGGTCAGCCACTAACCGGAAGTTTTGAACACACCTGAAAGGCCCGAGGATCTACTTCTGTAAGGATCCCCACCGCGAAAACACCGTGGAGCAAGTTTACTGAAGAACGCATAGCATCTCCATGAGTCAGAATCAACTCAAGGGCAACAGGTTCAGCTTTTTGTTCCATTTGTTTCATTAGGAATTTCCATGACCCAACCATCAGTTTGTAGAACATCCCTGTCTATGTGTTGCTAGGATGCCGGATGGTAGGCCATGAGGATGTCAAATACCAGGAGAGTCATCTGGGGGAGCAGATTTCAGGGGGTTGACAAACTAAGATCGACTCAGAAGAAAAACCTGGAGAGTCTATACTTAAAATGAGCGCCCCAAAACTGTATGAATCACAAACAAAACACCGTCCTGTTATTGAAGATAATGGAGATAACAGAGAACCAGCGGGCAACATCACGTTCTCCTATACCAGTGGGCATAAATTAGAGCCAATGCCACAGGCACTTAACAACAGGGACATGTGGCGCCTGCATACCATGCCCCTGAGTTTCTCTGCATGCTCACAAAGGTTCATCCTTACATAGTGTTCAGTGGCAGTCAGGGAGCACCGTGGAGAGCGGAGGAGGAGGAGATGCAGTGGCCTCAGGTCCTTGGGAGGCCGGGGCTGTGCTGTCCTTGGCTTCTTCTCCAGCTTCCTCTGGGACTCTGGCTACGCAGGGCATGGAATCAAAAGCGTGCCCACGCGATAGCATGGTTATTCTGGCATGAAAGCAAGCAGTGCAAATTGGCTGGCTACTTCAAAAGAACCAGAAAACAAAAGCAGATGTGGTTCTGACACACACGCTCCTGGTGGGGAGAAGACTCGCTTTGTTTTCAGCAAGCAAAGGATATGACTGCTGAGAGTAGGTGGCTTATTCAAGTGGTCCCTTCTGTACCTTGACCATCCTTGACAAAGATGTGACTTTCCTCCAGGTGCTTTGACTTGGCTTGGGGAGAGGCATGGGCCTTGAGAAATAGGCCTTTTCTTTTGCTCATCCGCTGGACTCTCTGAGCTGTCTCTCCAGCCCACCTGCTAACAATCCAGTAGCGAGAATAGAAGGGCCCTTGCTTTTGAAGGCGCCTTGTAATTACCTCCAGGAAGGAGCAACACATCACTTGTGATATGTCCAGTGTTTTCCTTCTTCCTCAACCAGTAACATAGAGCTGTTTCCTAGCACTGAACAGAGGCGATCAGGCCCACTAAATTCCCTTGGTGTGTCAAACCCGGAGGACACAGAAGGCGCAGCCTTCTGGGACACCTGTGAGCTTGGGATGCTGAGAAAGAGAAATCAAGAATGTTCACTACGAAGGAACAGCTACAAAGTGTGAAAGACAACAAGGCAAGCAACTGTAGCCCACTCAGAGCAGCCTTCCCACCCCACCCATGGGGCTGAACATCAGAGGAGACCCTGGGAGTGCCCCCTGAGAAATGGTCCTCCCTCATCCCCCCCCCCCCCCACCAAACCGTTCTCCCTCATCTCGGAAGCCCTGGCTCTTCAGGAGTCTGTGGTTTGGGAGTGTAGTGGTGCCCCAGAACAAAGGGATGAACTCTTTCATTTTCAGGATGCATGAAGCAAACAGCGTAGCAGACTGGCCAGACGGGAAAGACTAGGAAGAAAGGTCTGGTGATCACTTCCCCAAACAGCCAATGATAGCCCTTTGGATCACCATCATCTGAGTTGCAATCTACCACGATCCCTTGGACTAGGAAGGATTAGGGTCCATGGTACACGGGGACCCCACCATCTAGCTGCATTGAACAGCTCATCAAGGACATAGCCACTTTTAGAGGACAGCTGAAGAGAAGAACAGGACAAGGGAGGGGGCAGCAGGGGCCTGGGTTAAGCGGAGTGGTAACGTTTATAACTTAGGGCTGCCTTGTGGAGGGCTGCATTGTCAGACGCCTGCATAGCACCCTGTCCTCCCGCTTTGCGACCCTTCCTGAATCTCTCTCCCACACCCATTTTGGCTGCCACTGTTCCTACTATAGGTCCTGCTCGTGCCATATGCCTTCCCTTAGAAATCCCTGAGCCCAAGCTCCAAACTAAACCCTCATCACCGTGGAGTCCCTTCTGGCTCCCCGTGACCCCAATAGGACAGAGCAGAACTCCCTCCTGTGGGTTTCTGAGACTGCCAATCCCTGAGGGAACAGAAAGTCTCCTCTTTCTCCTGGCGGAGGGGCTGGCGGTTTCCAAAGGCTGGCCCTGCCCTTTGCAATCCACTTATTGGAATCCACTTATCCCATCCAGGCTCCCTGCTACCCCTACGGAATTCGGAATTCTGAGGATTATAGTGTGTAACGTACTCCAAGTCAGACCCCTCTCTCGTCACAGGTTAAGTCTCTAATGACCCACTGGGTTTCTCTCCCAGAGACATTTCAGAGGCTTGATACTCAAGGTGGTGGGGCCAACCCCCCAGCTTTGCTCAAAGCCTGATCTCCCTTCTCTGGGCACAGCTTTGTGAAGGGCGTGACCTCTCCTTCCAGCCAGAGACGTGCATGCTATCTTTGATGGCTCCGTTTTCCTCAGGCTTCTGGAATCCAAGTGAATATTAATATTTACAAACCCACCCCTGCTCTGTGTTCCAGTGCCATGACTTCAGATCATACCCCATTCTCTTCACATCTGTTACTCACAGGAATCCCTGTTCATCTCATCCCCTTCGAGACCCGTCCACACAGTGGGATTATGGACACACACACACACACGATGAAGCATGATGTGTAAAGGAGGCTGTGTGTGTGTGTGTGTGTGTGTGTGTGTGTGTCTTAAACCACCATCTATAGTCCCAGGCTGAGAAAGACAGGCCCTTCTGAGGGAACCTAAGGCCATCAGGCTTGCCAACCTAGGGTTCACTCAGAATTGGCCCACAGTGTCCTCTTTTCTCACCCTACCTACCATCCTCCACATGTCCCACCACTACACCTAATCTCCATGTGCAGAGATGGGAGCCCATGAGGAAGAGGGGATTGTTGAGACAGTGAGTCAGGCTGAGGCAGAGAGGAAGCGTGTTTTAGCTGTTCTGCTCTTCTTTGATGGGGAAGAAGAGGGGCCTATCTCACAAGCTAACTCCCATCCTGCTAGGGCAGGATTCCTTGTGTACATTGGAGGTAGCCAAGGAGAAGGGAGATCGACGACTCACATGCCAGCTGGATGTTTGTTGATCTATGTTCACTTGGAGTGACATGGTCAGGCCCCAGAAGAGAGCATGATCTAGAGTGGTTGGGAGAATTTAATTGTGTCCCTTGCCTTTATGGACTCATTTGAGAGAGAGGCTGGTTCCTGTCTTTGTCCCGGAGAGGTCTAGAACAACCCAAATGGGGAAGAAGAAAGGGTGTCATAACCTGAGCTCTCAGCATTTGAGAGATACACTTAGGTGATACAAGTTCCTTTGGGAAAACACATGCCACTGAAGGGGGCTGGGCTCCAGCAATTTTTAAGGTGCACTGGCCTCTCAGGTGTCCTGTGCATCCTTTTTTGGAGACAAGGTCTGGGAAGGTCAGACTTCTGGAAGAGCTGGGAAGAGGAAACTTGTAGGAGACAGCAGAGAAGTGCACGATGCAGACTATCCAGGGATCTGGAAATCCAGCTTTCCTTTAGTCCTTCCTGAGTTAGAGGAGCCAGGAGCAGAAGGGACACAGCTGACCTATGTCTCTCCCCAACTTCCAGTTCCAAGCTTCTGGTCAGGACAGATGGATCTTGAGTTCAGTGTTTTGAGACTCCACTGTACTGTTTGATTACTCATCTGTCAGTGAGTCCAGTATCAAAATCACACTGGTCCTATAGCTAAGAGTGACTAGAAGCCAACATGGTCTTCTAAACATGTTGTCTGCATTGAGGAAGAGAGATCTGGTAGAATACATTCAAAAGCCATGGTGAGAGAAATGCAGAATCACATCTCTTCTTACAAAGTCAAAAATGTCATGCCACTCCTCCTCTGGACATCTTTTCAGTGGCTTCCAAGCATAATTCCTGGCGCATAATAAGCATAATACATATCTATTGGTTTTAAATCAATGAATAAGCACATCCATGTTACTGAAAAAGATCAGAGTCCAAGTCCGACTTTTGCTGTTTCTTAGCTGGGGTGTGGGATAAGACATCTCCTTTTCTGAGACTCAGCTTCCTCTTCTAGAAAATGAAGAAAGCAGTGTATTGAACTCACAAGTCTGCTGCAGGATGAAGTGAGAAGAAGACTGCAAATAGCATTCTATTGATCGTTCTGCAAGCATTGTTCATACAGTCAATTGTGAATTCATTCATTTGGCAAAGATAACGAGAAGATCACGGCAAATAAGCTGGACAGACATGATGCTGTCTCATGGGGACATGTTATGGAGTGCACTGGGTCTGCTTGAAATATGACTCAGTGTGACTAGGCCATGATTCAGTGTTATAAATTATCCTCCATTTTGTGACCTGATGTAATTATCTTGTAGATTGTAAATGCTGCTTCTGTGATGCTAAGGAGGCAGTTATGTTAAGGAGGCAGGATGGGATCTACACACCTACCCTGAATACATCTTTTTTGAAATGTAAAATGAGTTAACTAAGTAAGCAGAGTGCAGAGGACCCTACTACCACTAACAAAGAGCAAGAGTGGGACAAGTTAGTGGGGCAGAACTTAGGCTTCCTGTGTTGAGAATGTCTAGATCGAGTGGAAGATTGATGGTAAGACCTCTAGAACTGACAGAGAGTAAGTCTTCTCTGAGAGTGCCTTCCTGTCACTACTTTGAGTGCTCACAGAATGTTTTATCATATTCAATTTTATAACCAACCAACATAAAGACATGAAATATAACTTGATAGATAAGGACATCTATATCATATATCCCACGAGGCATTTCTAACCTGGCCCATAGGGTCACTATGAATCAGCATTGACTCAATGGCAATGAGCCTATTTATATGTCATTATATAAAATCTGTATATCATATCTATAGATACATATATTTATAGATGTATATAGATCTAAAACATAGATGAATCGATAGCTATAGACAAGGATGCAGAGATAAATAAATATATATGTGGATGTATCTAAGGATATAGAGGTGTAGAGGAAAAGCAAGCAATAAAGACAAGAATATAAACCAAACTGGAAAAGAAAACAAAAGACAGGAAGAATAACCAATGATACTGTTGTCAAATCACTTATGAGTCACAGGACCCTGTAAGACAGACTGTAACTGCTCCCTGTGAATGTGTATGGGAACAGCAGCCTCATATTTCCCCTGGGAGCAGCTGGTGGGGGGTTTAAACTTCTGATCTTGCAGCTAGCCCAATCTGTCGCCCATTTAGCCACCAAGGCTCCTTAACGACACCAGTTGCCATCAAATCAATTCCAACTCACTGAGGTCCATGTTGGACAGACTAGAACTGCACCATAAGGTTTTCAATGCTGTGACCCTTCAGATGCAGATCTCCAAGCCCTTCCTCCTAGGTTCCTCTGGGTGGGCTCAAACCGACAACCTTTCTATTAGTGGTAGAGTGATCAACAGCTTGTGCCACCCAGTGACTCTAGATAACCATAAGGTTTTCAGTGGTTAATTCCACTGAAGTTGACAGCCCCTTCCTTCTTTGTCGCCTGTTCTTAATTTGGAAGTTCTGCAGAAACCTGTCCACTTTGGGTGACCCTGATGGTCGTTGAAATATTAGTGACGGGGCTTCCAGCATCACAGCAACACACAAGCCACTAGACTACAACACACTGACAGACAAGTGGGCTCACATACTTTGGAGATGTCAGGAGAGACCAGTCCCTGGAGAAGGAGATCATGCTTGAATAAGTAGAGAGGCAGCAAAAAGGAGGAAGCCCCTCACTTCTACTTACAAGTCAGATGAGACCAGAGCATGCACACTACTGCAGATAAGAGCTCACAACACAGGGAATCCAGGACAGATAAACCACTCAGGGAGAGTAGAGATACCAGGAGGATTAGGGGAGGGTAAGGGGATGGGCATAGGAAGAATCGATCACAAGGATCAAACTAGAACCCCTCCCAGGGGGATGAATAACGGAAAAG
Organism: Tenrec ecaudatus; assembly: GCF_050624435.1. Taxonomy (NCBI): domain Eukaryota; kingdom Metazoa; phylum Chordata; class Mammalia; order Afrosoricida; family Tenrecidae; genus Tenrec; species Tenrec ecaudatus. Next base: position 14,492,324 of record NC_134540.1, on the reverse strand, counting down.
TGGGTGATGGGCAATGGAGGATGATGTAAGATATGGAAATAATAATCTATAACTTATCAAGCGTTCATGAGGGAGGGCAGGAGGGGAAGGAAGAGGGAAGAATTAGAGAGCTGATATCAGGGACTCCAGAGGGAAGACAATGCTTTGAAAATAATGATGGTGGCATATGGGCAAATGTGATCAAAACACTGGATGAAAGTATGGATTGTGGTAAGAGATGTATGATCCCCTCATCGGGACACCTGTGAGGCTGGCGCAGGACCGGGCTGTGTTTCCCTGTTGTGCACAGGGTCCCTGTGAGTAGGAAATGACTCAATGGCATTGAGCAACAAGGACAACCTGACTTCTGCATCTGATTCCCGTCCAAACAGGGGTACTCCCTCCCCCAGTCCCCTCCGCGCCCCCTTGAACAAATAACTCCAGGATGTGACTGTAAACACTCACTGCTGTGGAGTGGATTCCAACCCACGGTGCCCCTGTAGCACAGAGGGGAACTGTCCCAGCAGGTTTCCAAGCCTGTCACTCTTTACTGGAGTAGAAAACTTCCTCTTTCTCCCCACCGGTGAGCTCACTGTGGTTTCCATATCATTAGCATTGTTACATAAAGCCCGAATACTTGCAATTATCCATACGAACAGGTGTGTGTTGCTTGCTTTAAAGTTAAGGAGAACAAGGTGCAGTGGCAGTGAGCATGCTGTTGACGCTGGTCAGAGAACTCTATAAGGTCACCGCTCTTCTTTTGGGCCTGGTCTTGTAGGAAAGGACTACAAGCAAGCATGTCGGGAGTGGTCTATTGCGGTCTGAGCGCATGCGCATGTTAGACTCCTGAAGACTGTTTGAAGGAAGACAGATCCACATGATGGGGGATGAGTAGTCCTTGAAGATACAATACCGTGAAGTGCGGTCCTCCTGACATCTAATCGATCCTGGCTTCCCTCCACAGCGGACACCTCCTGAAAGTTATTTATTCAGGGGGTGTGGAGTGGCAGGGGGGTTGTGGTATCCAGGTTTGGATGGGATTCTGACTAAGAAAGGCTTGTTCGAAGTAAAACTTAGGAGTTTTGTTGTTTGTATGTTTGTTTGTTTGCTTTCCCAAGCAGGAAGTCTCTCTTTCAGTCAGGTAGACATGATCTCCCTGGCTCTAGCCGGGGAGCTCAGTTGTGCGGGAAAACGTGCTCTGAGCTCTTTCTAAAGCAATATGCTGGTGGTGTGTTTCCCACGGACTCCCAGCCATGGCTGACTGACTCATCCCACTGTAATACAACCCGGCAGGGTAAGTCTTTTTTTCCAAGCTGAAGGCAAAAAGGCACCAAACTTCACCCAAGGCTCCCTTCCTTGAAGTAACCCGGAGAATTGCAGTTGCCTGGTTTCCCTGCATTTTACCAGAGGTAAAATGATTGTGTCAACTAAGTTGAGGGATGAACCTGGGTGGTAAAATGGGTGAAAGCACAGAGAATCATGGGGGTGAAATTCTGGGTGAATCTGGACAGGGTGGTAGGGCATGAAATCAAGTCACAGCAAGGGTTTACACTAGGTAGGTTTGACCTATCTAAATATCTCCTAAGATCTGAATAAACAATTCATTTGAGTCCACAATGAACTTTGAGAGGACCATTTTCTCCCTCTCTAACACAACAAGCTGATCCAGACCCCCTCGTCTCTACTGTGCCTCCTCACTGTTTCACACAGGCACACACGCACACATGGCAGAACATATTGAAAAATCCAGCGTGGTTTGTCCTTACTAGTTGCCTCTTGACAACTTGCTATACTAACCTCTCTTAGGAGCAACTGATGTGTTTTGAAGTAAGATGTCCACCATGTTGAAGGCCAATCTTTTAGCAACACTGTGTGGGCTTCTGTGATCCAGGAACAGAGCTGACACCTGGTCAATCCATCCACCAAGCTCTCCACCAGGTTAATAAATGAGGCAGGACTGGCCACCTCTGGGGCATGAAGGACTGGGCTGGGGCAACAAGGGGCAGAGTCCCAGGGGTACCCAGCTGGCCTGGACCCTGATCAACTCCATGGAAGCTGGGCCACAGGGTCAAAGTCAAAGAGCAATGGGAGACTGGTGATTCAGGGAGCCTGTTGTCAGTCTCACCTCGGTCCAAGTAGCAGAGGCTGCCCTTCCCACCCATCAGTTGGAAGGCCGGTCTCAGGAAGTCCATCCGCTTTGGGGCAGGCCTCCGTCTTGGCACGGCAAACTCTGGCACCCTAGCCTTGGAACTTGCATTTTTCAAGTGCCAGCTAGGAATTTCTGAGGATGATGCATCTTGTGTCCTGCACGTACCAGGGCTTGGGAGAAGGGTGGAGTGCCAGTGTGTGAGCACGTTCTAATCTCGCTCGCTGATTTCCTGGATGGTGCCATGTCTCGTGGTGCCAAGGCCTGCTGGGGTATCCAGGTGTGGCCGCTCCAGTGAATGGGTTGCCCCTGATCTGATGTCCAGGCAACCCTCTGTGTGGATATGGCCAAGCCAATCTGCGCGAAGATCACAGTGCCTCGGGGAGCTCTCGGCATCAGGAGGGTGCACATTCTGCATAGGGCGCTGTGGAGGAGGTTAGGTGGGAGGCTTGGCTTCAGATGGGAGGGTTCTCCTGGCTGGTCTGGAGAATTAAGGTTGCTCGTTGGCAGCCTGAGCACCAGGACCCTGAAGAACCCGTGAGAGCATTCCTCAGAGATGGGGAGTCGGAGCTTCACTGGCATGGTCTGTGCCGTACCTGCCTAGCAATGTCTATGGTATATACGTGATGGCTTTTTAGCATCAACCTATTATTGCCTACTTAATAATTTTTACAGGACTTTGGAAGGAAAACCTTTATGCTGAAAACACAAAGCCAGGAATTATGTCACTTATTCTGTTTGAACTTTTACTGGTGCTTTTCTAAAACCAAATAACTAAGCTCAAGGCCATGAAGTTGGTTGCCATGGCAACCCATCAGGACAAGGTAGAACTGCCCCTGTGCATTTCTGAGATTGTGATTCTTTAAGGGAGTAGAAAGCCTCGCCTTTCCCCTCAAGGAGCCTCAAGTGATTTAGAACTGCTGACCTCTTAGTTAGCAGCCTATCATGTAGCCTACTGTATCACCAGGGCTCCCTAAAGCACATTCTAATAGACACGTGACAAGTTCATTGTCTACAGTCTATTTGTCCTCCATTAGGGGCACCTGATCAGCTCTTTGGGAGACAGTGGCATGATGTCAGCCTTAAAAAACTCACTGCCATTGAGTCGATTTGGACTTATAGGGACCCTGTAGGATAGGATAGGGTTGGATAGAACTGCCCCTGTGTGTTTCTGACACTAATTATTCCTGTGAGTAGAAAGCCTCACTTTTCCCCATGGAGTTACTGGTGTTTTGAACTGCTGACCTCTTGGTAGCAGCCCACTACACCCCTCAGGACATAAGGTAGAGTTCCTAGTGTCTATGTGCATCAAGTGGAGAAAACAAGCCAACGAACCCTTGTTGCAGAATGGATTCTGACCCCTGGCGACCCCCTATGCGCAGAGCAGAGCATCTCCATAGGGCTTTCAGGCTGGGAAAATTTTAAAAGCAGAGTGCCAGGCCTTTCTTGCACAACACCTCTAGTGGGTTTGAACTGCCAACCTCTGGGTGGAATATTTAGCCATCTCCGTCATGCAGACTTGGTCCAAATAGAGGAGGAGTTAAAAAAATCAGCACCACTGGCAGAGATAGAGTTGGTTTAAAGCTTTTCAAAGGTGTTTATAAATAGCACAGGAGTCTTTCCAGAGAGAAGAATTTGGGAAAGTGATACGCCTTCCAGTAAAGGCTTGGGCACCCACTCGGGAAGCTGGGAACCGTGCAGATAAGCTGTAGAGGCTTAGCAATGTCTGCCATGAGTCAATGTGCTCAAAGCAGGACTCTTGTTTCACTAACTGAACAATATTTAAAATTCTTCAGTATCAAAGGAATCAAAATCCAAAAATGATGTCCTTCTAGTAGACAGTGTTATTGAACTATCGTTGTCCCAAGGCTCCTTCTCTTGTAAATTTCTGGTTAAGGTGGGTCATGCAGAAGATGCTCGGGCGATGAGGGGGCAAGAAGGACAGCACAGCTGTTCTGAGACCCACACAGCCCGGTGCGGCTGCTCAGATTCGCCTGGGGGTGGGAAGAAGCAGGGCTCCCGCACCGGTTCCTCCCTCCCAGGGATCTACCAGAGTCCCTCTGGCTCCACAATGAAGGGCCCAGCTTTGGTGGCAATGGGTTTGCTGCCACCAAATTCAGAGGTAATAATAACCAGCAGGGGCTCAGTTTGTCTTCGTGGGGGGCGCCCAGCTCCTGCGTGCTGGCTCTAGCCTGACTGTGGGCTGACGGGGTTCCAGCTCCGGCACTAGAGCTGCATGCTGCCATCAGGAAGGGCAAAAGAGATGGAGACACCCCTGCTGAACTGAAGAGACCCAGGTGCGGGAGGTGTTGAGAAAGAACAGCGTCACATCTTGATATTTTTGTTTAATAAGGGTTTCTGTGATTGTTGTAGCAGTCCTTCTTGACTTCCCCTCACGTCTGTAACGACACGATAATCCCTGATATAGATGGTCATCACCTTAAAAAAAATTCCCTTGTGGGGAGCCGATCACAATGATTGACATATAACTGCCCCACCTCCCCAGGGGGACAAACAACAGAAAGGTGAGTGAAGGGAGACAGCAGACGATGTAAGATATGAAAATAATAATAAGTTATAATTTATCAAGGGTTCATGAGGGAGGGAGGGTGGAAAAGGGAGGGGAAGAAATCAGGAGCTGATACCACGGGCTCAAGTAGAAAGAAAATATTTTGAAAATGATGATGGCAACATATGTACAAAAGTGCTTGACACATGGGATGAATGGATGGATTGTGATAAGAGCTGTAAGGGTCCCCAATAAAATGATTTTTTAAGTTCCCCTTTTAAAATTGCAGTCAACCCTCTCCCTTTCCCCTCTCAAACCAATACTCAAGCCATTGGTGAGATGGGTTTGTACAATGGCAGCAATGATGGGCTGGAACCTCCTTGCACCTGTGGGGATGCACTGGACGGGGCAATGTTTCATTCTGCTGAACTGAAGGTCAAGTTGACTCAGAACGATCTCAATGGCAGTTGCACCAGCACCATGTGGGAAATCTAGTCTCTGCATGCAGCTCTAAGAAGAGAGCATTTGCTCTGGACGCTGAGGACACAATTCTTGCAGTCAATGAGATCTGGCGTTTGTAGTCAGTTCTGCCACTTCCCCTTGCTTAGGTGTGTTTGGGCAGATACTCAGCGTTTCTATCACTGAGGGGTTTTGCCTGCGTCTGTGAGTCAGAATTGCCTTGACAGCCATGAACTACAGCGCATAATGCTTGGCTTGCAGCCAACAAACAATACAATCAGGTTGTGTTGTTAGGTACCACTGAGTCAGATCTGATCCTTAAGGACCTTATATGCAACAGAGCAAAACACTGCCCACTCCTCTATTAGCCTCACAACTGTCAAGCCCATAGTCAAAGCCACGGCATCAATCCACCTCTCGAGGGCCTTCCTCTTTGTGGCTGCCCTGCTACCTTACCGAGCATGGTGTCCCTCTCCAGGGGCTGGTCTCTCAGGACCGCATGTCCAAAGTGTATAAGACGAAGTCTGTCATACAATGATAGCTATTGTCAATAGTTCTGGAACTTCGTTGTGCACTTTATTGTGATAGCCACCAAAACAGTGCAGACTTTACCCCTTGAAGGGTCCTCACTGTTTTGTGACTAAGTGGTAGTAACAATTTAGGTGCTGTAAGATGTATTCCTTGATCGTTAGAAACTCATTTACAATAAAATTAAATTTGTCTTCTCATGTTTAACTCACGTCCTTCAAATTGATTTCAACTCATATGGAACCTATAGGGCAGAGTAGAACAGCCCATGGGGGCTTCCAAGGCTACAAATCTCTGTTGGAACAGAAAACCTCATCTTTCTCCCTTGGAGCAGATGGTGGTTTCAAACTGCTCACCTTGTGGTTAGCAACCTAGGACGTAACCCACCAGGGGATCAACCAAAGTTCTTCCCACCATTGAATCAATTCTGACTCACAGTGACCCTATAGGGAAGAGTAGAACTGCCCCTATGGATTTCTGAGATCCCCCAAGAAGCAGCTGGTGGGTTTGAACTGCTGACCTTGTAGTTATCAGCCCATCGAGTCAGCCACCATGGTTCCTTCCATGGCACCAAGGCTCCTAAATTTGTCTTCCTAAGGTGTAGCCTACAAATAATAAAATTCCTTGAATTCTGAAACATGTGTAGCCCATTTAAATCATACCACAAAGAAGACATGAAACATACCAGAAAGTTTCATGTGTCCTCACCCATCAATCCCACTTCCTGAAGCCTGAAGAGGCAACCACCATTCTGATTTCTATCGTTATGGGCAATCTATCTCTTCTCAAACTTCATATGAATGAAACCATGCAGGGGTCCTCAAACTATGGCCCACGGGCCACATGCGGCCCTCCGAGGACATTTATCTGGCCCACATGGTGTTTTGCCCTGTTTTGTTTTTTACTTGAAAATAAGATATGTGAAGTGTGCATAGGAATTTGTTCATGGTTGTTTTTAAACTATAGTCCGGCCCTCCAGTGGGTCTGAGGGACAGTGAACTGGCCCCTGTTTAAAGAGTTTGAGGACCCCTGTCATAGAGCACGTGCTTTTGCATCTGACTTCTTCCACTGGGCATACTGGTTTTTGAAATGCACTCTGTTGTGTATAGTGATCATTTACTTCTCAACGAACCTTCAATTATTGAATGCACATGGTGCTTCACCAAACTTACTATTTCCGTAAGTCAGATAGCAAAAGAAAAACACCAGTTATCATAACAGCAATGACGAAAATGGGATGGATTGACACTGTGTCTGCACAAGGGGCTCAGGTACAGAAACAATCAGAAGGATGGACAGGACTGTGCAGTGTTTCAGACTGTTGTGCTATGCGTCAGAACTGACTCAATAGCACCAACAATGATAACAACAGCAATATTCCTGATGAATGGTCATTGTCAACTGGTGGCATGAATAAGATATGACTTGGAGACAGAAGAGAGAAGCGTTTGGTGGCTTCGGTGCGAGATAAGGTAGACTAGTCTTGGTTTAGCATCAGATAACCTGGAAATCAAAACCTGGGAGCTTCCAGGTCCATGGGGTGCATCAGTAGGTTTTCCACATTAGGTGTTTTCCACCCTTCACGGTGAATAAGCAAAGTCAAAGTCGAATCGATGCACTTGAATTGTGGTGCTGGAGAAGAACACTGAAAGGATCGAGGACTCCCCAAAGGACAAACTGATCTGTCTTGGAAGAAGTATGCCCAGACTGCTCTTTACGGGCGAGGATGACAATACTTCATCTTAACTACTTGGGACACCTAGTCAGAAGGGACGAGTCCCGGGGAATGGACACGGTATTTAGGATTGCGGAGGGCCATCTCAAAGAGAGGGAGGCCCTCAGTGAGAGGGACTGCCACAGTGGCTGCAATAATGGTCTCCAGAAGACGGACAATTGTGAGGATGGAACAAGACTCTGCAGCGGGTCATCCTGTTGCGCATAGGTTGTTATGGATAGGAACCAACTCGATGGCATCTAACAACAGCCACACTTGAACATGTTCTTAGTGCCAGGGTCTCTAAAATACAAGCCACACGGCTCATTAGAAAACAATGGAGGAGCACATGGAGGGCGGGGGCATTCGTGGTTCCGTGGTAGAATTTTTGCCTTCCATATGAGATACCTGGGTTTGATTCCCAGGCAGGCACCTCATGGGGCACAACCTGATGATCTACGTTACAAATCAGTCCATGAAAACCCCATGATCATGGCACAGCCAGTGTGCATGGAGTCACTGAATGGACATCAAACATAAGAAAGACATCGACTTCCCTGTTATTGATGATGTGGGGTCACACAGCCCTCCTCTAGCCTACTTTCCAGAACAGAAAAAGGGGCAGGGGCTGCCAAGAGAGGTGCCTGGGTATTTCCTTGGACTTGCAGGCTGTTACAACATCTGGCCATTTATTTGCACTCTGTTTCAAAGAATTTAGGGATTACATTTTTAAAATCATTTTATTGGGGCTGGTACAACTCTTAACACAATCCATACATACATCCATTGTATCAAGCACATTTGTACATTTGTTGCCCTCATCATTCTCAAAACATTTGCTTTCTACTTGAGCCCTTGGTATCAGCTCCTCATTTATCCCCCTCCTTCCCCGCTCCCCCTCCATCATGAACCCTTGATAATTTATAAATTATTATTTTTGTCATATCTTACACTGTCTGATGTCTCCCTTTACCCAATTTTCTGCTGTCCCTCCCCCAGGGAGGGGGTTATATGTAGATCCTTATAATTGGTTCCCCCTCTCGACCCCACCTTCCCTCCACCCTTCTGGTATCACCACTCTTGCCACTAGTCCTGAAGGGATTATCTGTCCTGGATTCCCAGTGTTTCCAGTTCCCATCTGTACCACTGTACATCCTATGGTCTAGCCTTATTTGTAGGGTAGAATTGGGAGCATGATAGTGTGGGGTGGGGTGGGGGGAAGGAAGCATTTAAGGACTAGAGGAAAGTTGTATGTTTTATCATTGATACTCCGCACCCTGACTGGCTCATCTCCTCCCCAAGACCCTTCTGTAAGGGGGTGTCCAGTTGCCTACAGATGGGCTTTGAGTCTCCACTCTGCACTCCCCCTCATTTGCAATGATATAATTTTTTGTTTTTTGATGCCTAATACCTGATCCCTTCGACACCTTGTGGTCACACAGCCTGGTGTGCTTCCTCCATGTGGACTTTGTTGCTTCTGACCTAGATGGCCGCTTGTTTATCTTCAAGCCTTTAAAATCCTAGACACTATATCTTTTGATAACCGGGCACCATCCGCTTTCTTCACCACATTTGCTTATGCACCCATTTGTCTTCAGTGATCATATCAGGAATGTGGTCAAACAATGATATAATTTTTTGTTCTTTGACACATGATACTTGATCCCTTCGACACCTTATGGTCACACAGGCTGGTGTGCTTCTTCTACGTGGGCTTTGATGCTTCTGAGCTAGATGGCCCCTTTTTTACCTGCAAGCCTTTAATATCCCAGACACTATATCTTTTGATAGCCCGGCACCATCAGCTTTCTTATGGGGAACAACACTTGAGACTCAGTGTCGGGATTGGCCTGGTCGGACCCCACCACACAGAGGCAAAACACTAAGGGCATGGAGCAGAGCTGAAAACTCCTGAGGAAGTTCAAAGGACAGCCTCATGGGCCAGAGCGTGGCACCCCACTGGACTGGACTGGAGACACACCTAGAGGTAAAAAAAAAAAAACAGACCTTGATCCGTGTAAAGTTTTTTTCTTTCCTTTTTTAATGTATTTATTATTTTCTTGGTCATTGGTTTTCTTTATTGTCATCATTGTGTTCTCTTTTGTCGCTTTGTCTTGCTATACCTTTTTTGTGTATATTATTATCTCTGCAGGTCTCATCTAGATAAAATAAGCTGGATGAACAGTCTGAAGGAGAAGACAATGGGACCAATGGTTCTGGGGGGACATGGGAGATGAGGAGGTGGGGGAAAGGAGGTGGTGTTGACCAACCCAGGGACAAGGGAACAAGTGATCCAAAATTAGTGGCACTGAGGGTGTGGGGGATTAAATTTTCATGAACTCATCTCCATGGAGTTGATTCTTATTCACAGTGACACCATAAGAGCAAGGCACTGTCATTGTGAGATTCTGAGACGACAGATCTTTACAGGAGTAAACAGTCTCATCTTCCTCCTGCAATGGTTCTGAACTGCCGACTTTGAGGTTAACAACCCAGCAAGTGACCTACTATCAGGATTACATTATCTACTTTAGATTGTATGAACCATCACAAAATTGTGCCTTAAAATGAGTCCTGGAAAAACTCCCACTAAAAGATAACTCTAAGCACTACAAGAGCGCTTTATGGGTACACCAAGGCATCTGTGTGGCTCATAACAACCTATGATAACCTTGAGAAGAATGGGAATTCCATATTCCTACGTTGTTTTCATGAGGAACAAGGAAAGGGGTGTAACAAGGTTGCATCCTTTCACGAGACTTATTCAATCTGTATGCTCAGCAAATCGTGAGAGAATCTGGATTATAAGAAGAAAAAATCAGGATTAGGGAAAGGCTTATTAACAACCTGTGATATGACACAACTGTGCTTGATGAACGTGAAGAGGAATTGAAGCACCTGCTAATGAAGATCAAGGATTGTAGCCTTCAGTGTGGATTACAACTCAATGTAAGGAAGACCAACATCCTCACAACTGGACCAATAGGTAGCATCATGATAAATGAAAAAAAGGTTGAAGTTGTCCAGGATTTTGTCTTACTCGGATTTATAATCAATGCTCATGGAAGCAGCAGTCAAGAGATCAACAGACACATAGCACTGGGCAAATCTGCTGCACAAGACCTCTTTAGAGTATTGAAAAGCAAGGATGTTACTTTGAGGACTAACGTGTGCCTGACCCAAGCCATGGTATTCTCCATTGTGTCATATGCATGTGAAAGTTGGACATTGAATAAATCAGACTGAGGAAGAATTGATGTGTTTGATCTGTCATGCTGAAAATTGAATGTTGAAAGTACAACAGACTGCTAAAAGGACAAACAAAACTGTCTTGGAAGAAGTACAGCCAGAATGCTCCTTAGGAGCAAGTTTGGTGAGACTTTCTCTCCATACTTTGGAGATGGAGAAGGACACCAGGCTTGGTAAGTTAGAGGGACAGTGAGGAAGAAGAAGGCCGTCAAGGGGATGGATCGACACAGTGGCTGCAGCGGTGTGGATTGTGCAGGACTAGGCAGTATTTCGTTCTGTTGTGCAAAGGGTTGCTATGGGTGGGAACTGACTAACAACAACCATAAAAGATAACTCACGGGACGCAAGTGCACATGAAAAAGAAGGCAGAGTAAACTCTGCTGGTCCCAGTAAGGTCTCTGTGATAACCACCTGGTGAGAGCAATAGACTGAAGGTCAATCACACCTGAGAAGAATGTGGCAGAAAACACTTGTTAAGACAACTTGAAAGAGGGATTCTTTGCAATTACACTCAGGATGAACCTTCGTCTAATCAGTGGGCTAGGCCGTGAGAGACCAGGGGCCTATAAGAAGTTTGTGGGAAAATCCCATTTATTTTTGTAGCCCCTTCATTTGTATTAGCAAATGACAACTAGCATGGAAGCCATCACGATTCACAAGCCCTGTAGAACTGTTATTTATCCTACTCTTAATTCATCCTTTATAATGCTCTATTATTTCATGAGTTTTAATGTCCATGAAATCTCATGCCTAATTATAATCTATGATTCAATAGATATATGCATATTGAAGACATTAAAATATTTTACTTCTAGACCTCAAATTCCCAAACTTATTTGGTCTACCACCCCCTTTTCAGGGGAAAAAAAGTTAACACTCTCCTGGAATTTAAAACTTTTTTCCACAATCCAGGGTAAAGTGTAGGTATCTGCAATTGTAACTCACGGTAGATCTCTCCAGTGTCCCCCAGGGGAGAGTCTTGAACCCTTTATGAAACACTGATCTAGTTGAAGACAATATTAAGTTATTTCTTAGTTTAGTCATGAGTTTAAGGAAAGATTTCAAGCCTGGGATCAAGTTCACTGAGTTCTAATGAGAGTGTGGTTGGCTCTCAAGGTGCTGCCGCCCCTTGTAGCTGTGCTTCTGAAACTGGGTTATGTAATGGAAGGGAGCTGTGTCAGTGGATGTGGTGCCCTGCCATACAATGTAAAATGCCTTGTGGGAATGTTTATGTAGTTCCTTACTATCTAAATATTCCAGGCCCTTAATGAGTTGTATGTAATACCACCATGCAGTTTCACTGTAAATGTGATAGGTAGGTTTATTGTGCCAGCCTGGCCAATATGAACACGTGGGATAAATCTGGTGGCAGTTTGATTGGAGGGCAAAGAGATAAATGGCTCAGCAAGGTCCGCCCCTCTCTCTCTTGCTCTCAGGTGTTCAGACCAGTGTGCGGCTGCTTTAGCTAGTTCTCTTCCTTGACTTATGAGATATACCGTCTGTGGGAAAAGGCAACCAGTGAATCATGTCGCTAGAGTTTGAGGTTCCTTTGAGATGTGCTTCACCATACTCCTGTGTGTGAAGCTTGAGCTTGAGGCTAGTGGATCCTGTTGAGTTGGATATCCCATCCAGGCCTGCTTTGTTAAACTCCTGAGCTGCTGACTGGGTGGACCGCCCTGCTGTTGACTGCCTGTGGGAGGACTCTGACTGCATTGCCCAAGGGAAGACTCAGGTGGTTGCTTCCTTGACCTTGGACCCAGCAGCCCTGGTGAGTTGAAGGACTTCCAGTGTATTAACTGCTCCACAGAAGTGAGTTGAGCTGAGTCCTCTGTACTGCCGTGTGGGCTATTTGGCCAATCTATTCCTTCATGCTGTATAAACCTATTATATGTGTACATATAATCACAAATGTCCCGGTTTTGTTTCTCTAGAGACCCGGCCTAGCACCAAGTGTATTTTTCTATTTTGCATCTGGAATTTAATCCCACCTCCATGACCTTGTTTAACGGGAAGGCTTAATGAGGAGGAGGTGGTCCCAGCATCAGAAACCAAACTAGGATGATTTTGAGACAGAGTACTAGGTGTTAGCCTGCTACATGTCTGCGTGGTGTAGTGCTCTTCTGCCAATGAACTCAATGCGTTTGGTAGACAATTTAAGATCACATGGTGCAACTGAATCAAAGAAGTACACGTTGCCTTCAGAGGGGTTTGTGTAAAATCTCCATTTCTACACTCTTTACATTACAGTTCAATGGTGTTATGCGCATCATTCTGTTCAACCACTGCCACTCAGCATGCCTGCATAGTTCCATCACCCTACACAGAAGCTCAGCATTTCCTAGGCACCGTCCCCTCTCCATCTCCTCTCCGCCCTCCCTCCCACTCATCCTTGGTAACCCTTATGAAACTTCGATCTCTACCCACTTGACTGTCCCATGGAAGTGGACTTCTGTAGCATTTGTCCTTTTATGGGCGACATTTTTCTTAGCATGTTTTCCTGGTTCATCCATAGTGCTGCTTCTACCAGGGCTTTTCCCTCCTCAGGGCTGAGTCATACTCTACTACCTGCATGGACTACGTTTCATTGATCCTCCGAGCTAGTCCTTGCTGGTCACGTTGGCTGACACCACCTTTTGGTGACTGTGAAGAGTGTTACAATGAACATCGGGGTACAAGGGCTGATTTGTGTTCCTGCTTTCAATTCTCTGGGGTCCCAAAGAGGAGGAGAGTCGCTAGATCATATGGTCAGTTGATTTTGAACTTTGTGAGGAACCCACAAACTATTTTTGACAATAGCGGCCCCTCTTACAGCTCCACCAGCAATGGACAAAGATTACACTTCCTCCACCTGCTCACCGGCACCTGTTTGCCATTTGAAAACAAATCACAGACATGGAGTAGGTGTGAAGAGATAGAGGTTACCGTAGTTTTGACCAGTGTGCTTGACCATCTTTTCATATGCTTGTATTATGAATTTGTAGCTTGTACAGGCTTAGAAGATAGACATAGTGTCTCTCTCCACAGCAAGGAACTCAATTCTCAGTACCGAAGATCAGGGCGCCCTAAACTCAGGGTTCCTCCCCGTATTTCTCCATGTGCATGGGAGACCTCTGACCCTCTCTGCATTTTTATGCAGGGTCTGCAGCTTGGGGAAGTTGGGTAAGAAAAGGCTGAAGTTCTGGCAGCTATTTTCTCTGAGTAGTAAAATCCTTTGTCTCTGACTCATGAGTTTCATATCTCCTACAAACATTCATGAAATGGTGGCAACTGAAAATGTCTTAGCTTACAACTATGGTAAGATTTCAGATTTTTAGTCACAGCCATATGCACTAGGAAAGCAAACACAAACCCATTGCCATCGGTCGACTCTGACTCACAGCGATCCTCTATAGGAGTTTGGAGACTGTAAATCTATGTGGGAGCAGAAAGCGATAGCTTTCTCCCAAGGAATGGATGGTGGGTTTGAACCATTGACCTTGGGGTTAGCAGCCCAACACATAATCCACTGTGCCATCAAACCAAACCAAACTCATTATCATTGAGTCTTTGCCAACTCAAAGGACCCCTTGTGTGTTTTCCAAAATTATAACGGTTTATGGGAGTAGAGAGCCCCATCTTTCTCCCAAGGAGCTGTTGGTGGTATTTGAACTGCCCACTATGCAGATCACAGCCCAACAGGTGACCAGTTCACCACCAGAGCTCCTTAAACGATGTGTGTTTGCATGCATGCATACATACTTGTGTGTGTGTGTGCGTGAGAGAGAGATCTTCCACGTAAGTAAAATTATTTGAGATTTTCAATAAACTAGCCAAACTGTGAATTTTCAAACTTCTGCCGTGTGTCAGCCATTTTTTAAAGCTGGCGACTGTCCACTAGGTTCTAGGGTACCAGCATCATAGCCCCATGTCCCCATTTCTGAGGTGGTGGCTCCTTGTCCTGTGTCTGACATGTCGTACTTGTGCAGTCCACACTTGTGGGACCAGAGTTGGATAAAGTATGCCCCGATGGAGTGCATTTTTAATTAAACAGGCTCAGTAATTAAGTATCCTAATGGTTAGTGTTCTGTTTTATGTGTGGTATTATTAATATTTGGGGTACCATTAAAGTTTTAGTATTATTAATATTGGGCGTACTGTAAAAGTTTTATATTTTATAGAAAAAATGAAATGATAGTGTTTTTCTATTAAAGGGCTGACTACCTTATTTTTTTTAAAAGCTGATTATTAATTTATACTGTACTCTCAAGTATGCTGTAGTTATATCCCAGGTTCATGAACTACAGCACAGTAATCACAGGCAAGTTAAGTTATTTCCCTTCTCTCTCAGGTTTTCTCTTCTACAGAAGGAATTGGTCTGAATAGGTTTAGCATCGTTTTTTCACTCAAAGACTCTCTGAGCATCTCACAGACTCTCTGAGCATCTCACAGACTCTCTGAGCATCTCACAGACTCTCTGAGCATCTCACAGACTCTCTGAGCATCGCAGAGACTCTCTGAGCATCTCACAGACTCTCTGAGCATCTCACAGACTCTCTGAGCATCGCAGAGACTCTCTGAGCATCTCACAGACTCTCTGAGCATCTCACAGACTCTCTGAGCATCTCACAGACTCTCTGAGCATCTCACAGACTCTCTGAGCATCGCAGAGACTCTCTGAGCATCTCACAGACTCTCTGAGCATCTCAGAGACCCGATGGGACCAGTTTCCTAGGAATGAAAGGAAAGGTAATGGTCACTTAAAAGTCATTCCATTCTCTTTTCAATTAGTCTTTTCTGCCATTTGTGTTCTCTTTCTAAGACTGCATATCCCTCTTGAATTTTTCTGCCGAGGCTAGAAAGATAAAAACAGAAATAACCTCCATGGTGGAGAACCTGTGGCATTCCCAGGTCTGATAGTTGTTCGCAGAGTCCAGGCAGATACATCTTTTTAATCCAGACCCAGCACTTCATTTGGAACTCAGGTGCCCCCCCACTTCTCCAGGTGTCTCGGGTCCAGGAAGGAGGTCTAAGTTGGGGCAAACATGTTTGGTCCTTCCTCAGAGCGTTCCTACCAATATCCACCCTCTCCCTAATATCCTTGAAATGGAGCACTAAAAAACGACTCTAAAACCTCTATAAATAACTTGTTAAAATGTTTGTCATGAGTGAAAAATATATGAATGACGCCTGCAGTCGGGCAGACCTAGTTTCTAGCCCTGGCACGAAACCGATGCCACAGGGTCATGCGGGGGTTAACTGTGGTCACGCATGTAGTGGTGTTAGCACCATGCTTGCTTCATGAAAGGGTGCAGAAATCTTCACTGTGGCCATTGTCATGCTGTGTATTAGTTGAATAGACATGTGAAGGGGAGATGCGTTTGAACCTCAAAGGCATGAGGGTAGACTGGGCAGAGAGCGAAGATGGACATTGAGAAGGGGTGCTGGGACCCCCCACGCTGTGAGGTGTGCATTGTCTGCTAGAGAAGGTGCGAGCTCTGCCTGTGGAGGTCCCGGTTTCGGTTCTTCCTTTGAGGTGAGTTGCTGTCAAACGAGCTCTACTCATGGTGACCCATGTGGGTCAGAGAGAACTATGCTCCCTAAGAGATAAGATATTCAATGACTGGTTTTTGTTTGTTTGTTATGGAAGTAAATCACCAGGCCTTTCTTCCAAGGGTCCTAAGGGTGGAATTGAACATCCAACCTTATGGTAAACTGTGAACATGTGCGCTGTTTACACCACCAAGGGACTCCACCTTTGCTTGGGAGATGACAATTTTCCTAACGGTTAACCACCCCACAGATTTTTAAGATGAGAATATAATGAACAACAGGACCTGGGTTCCTGGCCTAAGAATTCCCTGTAGCTACCTCACCAATCTCCTATCCACTGTATTCTTGAAAAGAGACCACTGCCTGAATTCCCTCGGAAAAGAATGTTTCTTTCCGGAGAAGCGTGTGCTGCACATTTTCAGGCGGAGCTATAACTTGCAGCCAACCGCGAATCAGCCAACTCTCAATCCGACCAGACGTTGCCGGGATTCTGAAGCGGGGGAAAGGGTACCCGAGAGGAGAAGAAATTCAACCTGTTGACCCACTGCTCTGAGTCAATCCAAATTCACGGTGACCCTGTAGGACACAGCAGAACGATCTACCACTTTGGGTCTTGAAGATTTTGACTGCATATGGAAGGAGACCCCGCGTCTTTCTTCCTTGGAATCCCAGAGGGGTTCAAACCACTGACTTTTGGGGTTGCAGCTGAGTGCTTAACCACGGTGCCACTCTTTGTGAAGAAATTAGCTCCTCTAACAGAAAGGCAGAGAAGAAGACAACTTGAAGTGCAAATATTATGAAAACTTGATACTAGGAGGCTTCCTGAGTCAATGTTATTCTAGGCCAGTATCTACAAAGTTCACCCTAGAAACTGGCAAGTTGTTAATATTTTTTCAGATGACCAAAGCGCATACTTTCAGAATGATGGAAGAATATTTCAACATTCATTTTAACAAATCATGTTTTTAACGGATGAAAAATGCCAGGCTAACGGACTGAGCTGAGCCTCGGCCTTCTGCTCTGGAGAGGGCTCGTCCTCTGGAGAGCCCCGATGTGCTTTGGGGAAAAGATGGCCTCCTTCAGGAACAAGAGCGGCATGTACCAGAGCTGTTCTCCATCTCCTGTCCAGCTGTACTGCTGATTAGCTGGACAGGTGTCCACCCCGCTCTCTGGAAACTACAGAGGATCCACATCAAGCCACCCCCTAACAGTGCAAACAATGAGTGCTCCACCTGGCAAGGCCTGAGACCGAAACGGAACCAGTGCCATTGAGAGGACGTTGACCGATGGTGACATCCTGTACATCAGAGCAGACCTGGGCTCCACAGGTTGCTTGAGGTAATTCTGGGCGGGCTAGACACCTCATCTGTTGGTTAGCAGCGGAAACGTGTGAACTCTTGGCATCACCCTGAGGCAAGCTTAAGCCAGGAGCCAGCAAATCAAACTTCAAGTTGACTGAGGCAACGTCCGGACATCTCTGTGCTTCTCTTGACCTACCTGTGAGCTAATTTTGCTAATTCTGCCAAAGTCAGGATGCTCTTGAAGAATCAACGCTACGATGCCAATGGGCTGATTTCAGCTCCTTCTTGGAAGACCAGCCTGGGAGTGGTGTCAGGGTGCTTGTCTAGGCCAACCCTTCCTTTTGTGACATCTGCCCGTAACCCATAGGCCTGGACCCGGCAGCCAGATGACTCAACATGACCCCGAATCCCTAGGCAGAGTTAGCCGAGCCCAGGGTGCACCAAGCTCAGGACGCATCAATCTTCTAGTGAAGCGGCCCCAGTGTCATCCCTCTCACTCAAATTCAGAAGGGGGTTTTTGAGCCTGGCCAGTTGATTGGGAGCCCAGAGCCTGGGGACCAATGAGGAGACAGCCCTGAGGCAGCTTGTGTCTGCCCTGCTCCCCGCATTCTGCTGAGAGAGGCCGAGATGAGCCACTGCATGGTCCCCGGAGAAAGATGCTGGGAGGTGGGGCCTTGGGCTCCTGACTCTGCTCCAGTTCTTCATTCCTGGTCATCATGATCTCTGGCTCCTCTTCGTGCTCTTGTTTTCCAAGAGATAACCTCACTTCCTTCCAATACATTCCACTTTCTAGCACATGCTAGTTGGAATGAGCTGCCCTTATGTGGAACAAAATGATCTACAAGCCCCGAGCCATAGACTCTTGAATAAACTGCCTCAGGAAAAGTACCTTTGACACTTTTGAGTGAGATAATCAGATTATTTCTTGAACAATCTCTTCAAGACACAACACTGGCTCCTTGCCTGGCCTACGGCAGTCTTCTTTGCTGAGATAGAGCACATTGCCCAAGGCACCGTAACATGCAGCTCATTAGGATCCAGCCATTTACAGAGCTGCTGTTTGTAGGACACTAAAAGATGGCTAAGCTAGAGGTCAATTCCTTGACAACTACAGACAACATATATGGTCTCCCAAAAGTGGGAGTCTGGCTTTACTCTCCAGCAGGGCTGCTTCCATGTCAGGATGCCATTCCTGTGTTGATGGGTCAGTTCAAGCCATGCTTCCAAGGGCATGAAATGGACCCGAGGCATTTGGAACCAACTTGGCACTCACAGTCGTCTAGCACTGAAAGTGTGAGAAGCCGGGCAGTTTCTGTTCACAGGGAATTGGGGTGAATCATGACCCTGTCTGTCGCCCAGAGGTTGAAAGCGAAACCTCCTCTCAACCATAGAGATTTTCTACACTGGAGGCTGGTGATGGGGGGAAGGAGTGCATAGCATCTACTCATCAGTGGTCCCAGACTTGTAGGCGGAAACATTTTCCTTTGTGGTACTGACTCTTCACATCCTCAAAGCGTCTGTGCGTTTCTTTCTCTCTTTCTTTCTCATCTCCTTCTTGTTCGTTCTCTCTCGCTCTCTCGCTCTCTCTCCACCCCCATGTTTTAAAATAAAAGCAAGGCCAGTATATGACTTTGAAAAGGGATGTGTCTTTGGAGCAAACCACTAACTTCTCTGAGCCTCAGTTTCCTGCTTTTTAAAGTATGGGTGTGTGACAATATTCCCCCCAGTTTCTTTCCTGGTCCAAATGGGAATGGCTCTCTTTATTACATTAGAAACCCTTTGGAGCAGGGACTCAATTTTCAATTCCTGTGGCCTTCCTCCATTGTCCTCTCCTCAACACATGGGGGCAAATGCCCGAGACAAATAGAGGTGTCAGGGGGGTTTTCTCTAAAATGCATCTGTGCGTGTGTGTCAAACTCCACCACTTAAGCCACAGAACAGCTCCTCCTGAGAGGCTCTTTCAGTCACGTGTGACTGTGTCAAAACAAGAGGTTATACTCACACGGCGATGTTCCATGCTGTACATTCCCGATAGAGAGAGAGAGAGAGGAGGCTTTCAAATCAATAGCTACAAACACTGCTGCTTTCAGTTCTGACAACCATTCATATTTCCCCACAGAAGAACTGCAGTTTACTAGAATGCCACCTAAGGAGAAACCTAAAGCACTCCCCTCCCCTCTTCTTCCCGCAGCTCTGGCCTCCGCGCCCCATGAAGCAGCTGCTGAGCAAGCAACGCGCCATTTCTCTGGACCCTGCAGTGTGCTCCCCTCGCTCAGGTAGCAGGTGCTGTACGGTCCGTCCCCGCCAGGGGAGGGAGGTAAGAAAAAATGTGCCAAGCACTGTGCCTCCTCAAGAATGTCACCCTTTTGGGAAAAAATGACAGCGGCATCCGTGTAAACTTCAAGCGTTTTGAGTCTGTGGGCTCAAGTTCATGGTGTGGCTTAGTTTGATGCTTACTGAGTCCATCGGTAACCCCCTCAGCCATCAGAGGGGCTTCCCACATGGCGTAATGGGTCATGTTTCCAGCTGGAGATTGAACTTTGAATTCCCTCCGAGACCCCTGGAGAAAGGTCGGGGGTCTACCACTGAACAATCAGCCGCTGAACGCCCAATGGAGCCCAGTTCTATGCTATGGACACGAGGCGGTTAGGAGCTGGCATCAGCTGGGTGGCAAGTGATTATCTTTATACAGTGTGTCAGACATGGGCTTCTGACTGGGGGTGGGGGGGTGGGGGCGAGCCACTAAAGAGAGCTCGCCAGGAAGCAAACGTGTAAGGATGGCCCCAGGTCGTGCGACACCCACTCCAGTGATTGGCTCAAGTTGCTCAATGGCTTCTTGGTCTGGGCATGGCTCGGTGCCACTTAGAACTGAAACGACGCTGTGTACCCAGGGCTGTCTCCCCTCTACCTTTTCATTTAGAGAAGACCTTAAACCACTCCGCAGAGAATGGATGAAAATACTACAGCTTTTAAGAACATGTCTCTAGCCCAGTGGTTCCCAACCTTCCTCAGGCCGCAACCCTTTCATACAGTTCCTCATGTGGTGGGGACCCCCAACCATAACATTATTTTCATTGCTACTTCATCAATGTCGTTTTGCTACTGTCATGAACCAGGTGACTTCTGTGAAAGGGTCGTTTGACCCCCAAAGGGGTCGAGACCCACAGGTTGAGAACCGCTGCTCCAGCCTTACCTCATGGAAAGCCTACGTCATAGCACCCGCCCTCATTGGGAGTTATGTGCCTTTATGCCATTTCTTTTAAAATTATTACTATTTTGATGTTTTTTATGGGGAATATAATTCATAGGATCCTCCTTAATGTTTCCAGTCATCAGTGTTTGAAGCTCTTTCTTGCTTTCAGTTCCCATGTCTCTATCTTGAGATGGCCGTTCACGGAGTTGGCACTCGGCACTGTCATCGTTGGCTTCAAAGGGCCTTTGCTCTCAGTATCTACTGATTTCTTGAAAGAAAGCAACCGCTTTCCTTTGTGTTTTAATGACTAGTCTTTGGCACTTGGCATATATCTGAAATAATGAAAACTCGTTACATAAAGAAGTAAAGACGTTGGACAGTGTAAGATATGACAAAATAATAATAACTTATAAATTATCAAGGGTTCATGAGGGAGGGGGAACAATGAGGAGCTGATATCAAGGGCTCAAGTAGAAAGCAAATGCTTTGAGAATGATGATGGCAACAAATGTGCAAATGTGCTTGACACAATGGATGGATGGATGGATTGTGATGAGTTGTATGAGCCCCCAATAAAATGATTTTTCTAAAAATAAGTAATTAAATTTATCAGTATAAAACTTAAAAAAAAACATACTGCCATAGCCTCAATTCTGACTCATAAAAAAACCAAAAAAAAAAAATCACCATCATTCAGTCAATTCTAACTCCTAGGGGAACTACATTTATCAGCTTAGTCAAGTTATATAATCCGATTTTTAAAAATTTTCACTCGAAGAATAAAGTCTCATGAACCAACCAAAAATCCCCAAAACTTAATTTATAGAGCTTTTCTTCTTATCTGATGTCAATACTTTCTTCATTGTTCATCTGTAAGGCAAGAAGGCACTAAGCAGTCTGTGGGTGAAAGGTAAGAGATACATTCTTCTTCATCACAGTGCATCACAAAAAGGAACAACAACCAAGCAAGAATAGTTTCTTGGATGACTTTCCCTCTCATTTTAAAATAAATCGAGATCCACAGGAAGGAATTAAATTCATATCCAGAGTAGCTCAGAGAAATTTTTTTTTTATGGAAGAGATCTCTGTTGGGATGAAGTGACCCAGCCTATTGGAGAAGAGCCCAAATATTTTTAGAATATGTTGCTTTCACTACTTTTGAAAGTCTAAACAGTGACTTTTAAAAGATGAAGTTTTTCTCCCCAAATAGAAAATTGCATTTTGGTGAAATTCATTGTTTTGGTTTATTTGGTCCATGTTGTTCTTGTTTCACTTTTTGCCAAGAACTCGTTCCTCTGTAGGATTCTCCTCCTTGTCCATGCCCCTTCTCTGACGACACAACGCTTATTGAGAAGCCATGGCCAGGGTCACAGGAAAGGTGACCCTAGACCTGTCTTCAAAGTGAAGAATATTGGCTGTGGGACGCTATGAAAGGTGGTTTTCTTTTCCATAACCTTGCTAAGTAAAAAATATACATTAACACAGTATAGGGGGAGCTTCATATGGGGAACAGTCTGCATAATAGACTTCTTCCTTCATTCTTGGGCGTGGTGTCAAGGGGGCGCAATGTAGACAACTGCTTTCCACTTGGCCTCTGTGATTACAGTCACCTCATTTTTGTTCTCCGCTCCAAGATCTCTGGCTGGGGAATTGTCTGGTAGCCTCTACAACTGGGTGAAGATGTCAAGCATCAATGCCCTCTAGTGTAAGGGAGAACTTCAGGCAACCCTCTCTGCTTAGCTCTGCGTTGCCTCCCACTTGAGCATATCTCAACACAAGAGAAGTGTGATTCCAATCTGCGTTAGACCCACTTCTGGAATGTGTGTTATCAATGTGATGATTTATCCAGGAGAAGAGAAGGGTGAGGCAATTCTCTCTCAATCTTACTTGAACACCATGCTTTTATGCCCTCTCAATTCCCACACCTAGTTCATGGGATTTGAAGCAGCCAGAATATAAAGCAATGACACAGTCATAGACTCTCAGCCGAGTCAAGCAGTTCAAGGTCTTTCTATTCTACCCAGTCTCCAGATTATCAGCTCTGCCATGTCTCTGGCAAGCTATCATCTGGTATCCGGGCAATGCACAAGTGTGGACCATTGGGATGGGAGGAAGGTATCTCTTCTGGTGGACTAGGTCGGCTTTTTGAAATGTAGGTGTTTTGACAATTTTGTACATTGGCCCTGACTCAGAATGACCCTGTGTAAAACCAAATGAACCATTTCCATGTCCAGTCATTTGAATCTAGAGTGTGATAGTTCATTGTTCTCTCCCCTGTGACTGGTGAGCACCTTCCAGCCAATGGCTCATCTGCGACTGTATCGGGCAGTATTCTGCTGTGATCCATAGGGACTTCCTTCGTTGATCTTCAGTAGATATCCAGGCTTTTCTTCCTCATACATCTTAGTCTGGAGGCTCCTCTAAAACCTGTTCGCCATGAGCTAGACCAGTGGCATAGCTTCTAGCATCCTGTCCACCACAGGCTGATGGGCAGGTGGTGGTTTTGACCATAGTTACTAGCTGTTTTGACCTTAGACGGTCAAGCTGATGATCTCAGTCTCTGGACACAGGTCAGAAGACTGGATTCTTTGCATCCACAGTCTCGCAGTTTTAGGACGTCCTATTTACCACTTTGCTTTTCAAGGAGAGGTGAGCTCAAGATGAGGTGAGGGGAAGGCCAACGGATCTGCCAGCTCTTGTTGTTCCAACATCTGTGACTGATGCTCCCTCTGGCCCTCTGCAGAAGTGCCCTCGGCCCTCCCATCCAAGGAGCAGGTTGTTATGGGCTCAGCTGTGGCCTGACCTTAGGTACAGATAGTTTGTTCTGTCAGGAGCCTTGACAGCCTGATCCAGGTCCCAGAGTTAGATGGGAGGTCTTCTCTTCTCAATGTGAATGTTGATGTTGTAGCTCATAGACACTGCCACTCACCCTGGCCCCACTCATTCCTTATTCCTCTGTGGAAGCATTTACAGTCAGAGAGTTTGCCAGGCATGACAGTAAATGCTTGGTCTTTTTTTGTTGCTGTAAAGAACTAAATTAAAAGGAGTTCCCAGGGATGGGAACAGTGAACACATTGGGTTTCTGGCTGAAAAGATGCGTGTTCGAATCCACCCTGAGGTACCTTGGATCTGCTAATGGAAAAATCAACCACTGGGAAGCATTCTAGCAGAGCTCTTCTCTGACACACGTGGATCATTATTAGCCAGAGGGCACTCAAAGGCCTGAGTACATTAAACAAGGGTGAACTCTTGCTTTCCTCTAAGAAGGTGAAGACTTTTCATTGAACAGCTGTCCACTGGTCTCCTTTTATGTGCCAGCCATAGTTAAAAGTGAAGTTAACGTCAGTTGTTTAAAATCCCACCACCTTGTTCAAATGCACCTTTTGAAGTGGACCCCAACAGATCTTTGTTTGCATGGTTTCCTTAGGAGGACCTTTGACACTGCCCACAACCCAGAATCCTCCTGGTATTTCCTGCTCCAGGTAAGAGCTGGTCCGTCTTATGCCCGGGAGTTGGTTGGCGCTTGGCAAATATATGGTATGGTAGAATGAGGATTCTCAGAAGATGGAAAGAGCGAAGCAGAAATAATTAAGACATAACTTCTTGTCTTTTCCACCTCTCAGCAGCCAGATTTCCCCTGTGGCTCCTAAAGTCAACAGAACCTCGTTTCTTTGACCTCTGAAGCTCTCCCAGGACCACCAGAACCAGAACCAAACTCACCACCACTGAGTCCATTTCAACTCATAGCGACCCAGTAGGACAGAGTAGGACCTCTCTATAGGGTTTCTGAAATGAAATCTTTAGGATTTCAGACAGCTTCCTCTTTCTTCTCAGAATGCCACTGGCTTGTACCTGTAAGACAATGTGGAAATGGAGCGGAGCTAATGACCACCAGGTTTAAACATGGCAATCCATTACTTGATGCCTTTTTGTATTGCAAATATTTATTGTACTCTTTTTGACAGGCATGATTTTACACACATGCACATACACACAGTCACCGTGGAAAGAATATCCTCCCTATCTTTCTTTACTAGCTTTTGCCTCCTTCTTCTCCCATGTCCATCCCTGATGATCACTGGAAATAAGCTATCAGACAGAATCCAGTATCCGTTCACTGTCAAGGTGACTGAGTCATGGCCATGCCAAGAAACTTCTGTAACTCTGACAGGACTGTGGGATTTTCAGGGGCTGGATTTTCAAAAGGAGACGACCCAGGAAGCCTGTCTTCCCAGGAGGCTTTGGGTGGGCTCAAACCTCCAACCTTTGAATTAGCAGCTGAGGGCAATAACCCAAGACTCCCTCTATTTTAACACATGCGTCTGTCTGGGTGTGCATGAGCGCCTGTGCGCATGCGAGTGTTTCTCTTTGGTTTGCAGAGATCCTCTGGAGAGAGATTGTTTGAATGCTGATCCTGTTCTGGGTGAAACTTTTCTTCTCTTCCTTTCTTTTTTTTCTCCCTTAAAGGTGTCAGCAGAAGCTGTGAAAAGGTACAGCTCAGAGGACATAATATCCCCCAAGGGACGTCTCAGAGGCTTGCACTTCATGTGCCAGACTCCCTTGCTTCATGATAAGTATTTCACATGCTTTGTTACCTGATTAAACCTGCATGTGTTTCGTTCTGGCTTATTACTGTCTGCGGCGCTCTGTTGTGAAATGAAAATTACTGGCATTTGCCTGCCAAATGCTGTGATTCAGAGAATTATGAATTAGGGCTCTTTAATTGCCGAGATATGCACCCAATAGGTTAATTTCAAAAGCAAAGTTAACTGTGCGCGCCTTATTTATTTTCAAACTAGTTCTATCGAATTATATTTCCCTTAACAACCCCTATTGGCCTCCGATGAATGAGAAGCATCACTGTAAAAAAACAAAAACAAACGAGAAACAATACGCGAACTGCTCCTTATTGAGATCCAGGCTCATCTCTCCAGGGCCGGAGAAGGCAGGCATTTTCACGAGATGAATTCAAACACCAGTGAGCCTTCTGGGACAGTTCTCTAAGAGCACTCTTGTTGGTATTCTGAAGACCTGGCGGTTAGGCGTTGGGCAAATGCCTACAAAGCTGGCCGTTCTAAACCACCAGCAGCTCCCAGTGAAAAACAGGAAGCTGTCTGCTCCCATCAAGATTGGCATTCTTGGAAACGATGCGTAGAGTTGCTATGAGTTAGAATCAGGAGAAATATGAGGCTTTCTGTTCATGTAAAGAAGTAAAAGTCTTGGAGACCAAGAGGCAGTTCTCCATCCATGGCTGTGAGCCAGAATCAACTTGATGGCCGTTAGTCTGGTTTTGAGTTGGAATAAGTCAGAATGGACTCACTGTTAGGGGGCTTGACTTTATGGGGATTTTATTTGTTATGACTGTTTTCTCTCTTATAGGAGCTCAGGTGGCATAGTAGGACCCATTGGGCTGCGAAATGCAAGGCCAGCAGTTTGAATCCACCAGTTCCTCCATGGGAGAAAGATGAGGCTGTCTATTCTTGTGAAGAATTACAGTCTTGGAGATCCACAGGGGAAGTTTACCCTGTCCTATAAGGTCACTATGAATAGGAATTGACTCGATGGCAGGGAATTTGAGGGTTTGAATGCTATTGAAGGACCAGCAAGGAGCTGTTGGGCTTCCCACAAGGTCTTCGGTTCAACCCCATCAGTGAGTCCATGGGAGAAAGATGAATCTGTATGCTCTCTTACATGAGAAACCCTATATAGGGTCCCTATGCATCAGAAATGGCTCAATGGAAGTGGGCCTCGTTCCTATAGGGATCCCTGGGTGGTGCATATAGTTCATGGAAAAGTTGGGAGATCAAGTCCACTCAGTGGTGTCTTGGAAGCTAGGTCTGGCAAACTGCTTCCAAAAAACTGAGGTCACACCCTTGGAAATCCCTTGGGGAAGTTATACTCTGCATGAGTGATCATGAGGGGCCAACCTCAATGCAGTAGCAACCAGTTTGTGCTTTTTGTTTGTGTCTCATCATTCTTTCAGGACATTAAATAAGCAGTATTGCACTTCATGACATTGGGTAATTTTGCTTGAGAACAAGTGAAAACAAGGTGATTTCCAAGGATAAAAGAGAAGGCTCTGCTTCAAGTCCACAAGGTCTCTGTTTCTTTCGTCCATTGATGTTTTGCTTTTAAAGCAATTGGTAGAAACGATGTCACAATTTGAGTTTATAGCCCATTTTTTCCCCGGTGTTACATAGGAGCCAAAGTAGCAACACGACATACACTACCAAAGCAGCTCGTGGAGAAGAAGAAATGTGGTGAGCCTTAGCCTGAGGACCTGCATCCAAGCAATTTCTTTTTCAAGGAATAGCCATGAGAGTGGCTTGTAAGTGTCTTCCTGATTCAAAATGAGGCCGGCACTTAATGATTCTTTAAAGATTCAGACAAAAGAGCCTAAAATCATCATCATCATCAAGTTAAGTCTTTCTGCATCCCTATTACCCAGCGGCAAAGACTATTCATAGTTTCTCCAGAGTCTATTTCCTCGAGTGCCCATCTTGAGATGTCTGCATTGTGCAAATGGTTAACATGCTAAACTGCTAACTGGAGGTGGCCGACAAGAAAGGCCTGAATATCTACTTCTGGAAATCCAGCCATTGAAAGCCCTATGGAGCCTGAGTTGTCCTGACACTCGTGGGGTCACGGTCAATTCCATAGCAACTAGAACTGGAGTGGAGGTCTTACCTTTGATATACCATAGCTATGTATTTGTAAGAACTGCATTTTCTTTTTTACTAGCAAACTCCCCTCTACTGTTCTAGCCTTCAACGTCCTAGGGTTCTCCCCAGAAGCAACATGTATTCTGTTGTTTCTCATGTGTGCGCCTAAATGCTTTATTATCTGGGTTATGTGTTCGGTGATTTTCAAGAGCAGGAAAGGTGACAACAGTCTGTGTGCTTAATGACATGTGAATGTCAGCACAGAACTATTGCAAGCCAAGTGTGGGCCCTTCCCCTTCACTAGAGCTTCAACTGGGAAGACTCAATTCCTGCAGGACATCTCTGAGGAGAAGCCACATGGACCTACCCCGATGCAGCCCTGGGTGCTGGAGCAGCCGTGTGGAGAACCCTGCCAGCGCCGAGATACTTGCATGCTCGCTGATTTAGCTTTCCTCCTGCAGTCAGCGTCGTGTGTCTATTTAGTGAGATGGAGGAGGATTTTGTAGATTGGTGTCAGACTTATGGGCTAATATTGGACTTGTGGGCTTGGGCAGCACTGGGTTGGGATGTTTTCTTTATGTGCACTTAACCTTTATATAAAGCTCTCTCTTATACGTGAGTTTCTGTGGGTTTGTTTCTCTAAAGTACCCAGACCAACAGAATGCCCAGGACTACCTCCACCTGCAGAAGCCTTCAGGACATGTACTATCCCATATTGGTTCTCTTTGCTCAGGTATCCTTACTGTGTATCAAACAGAAGGCAGGGTGTTCTGGTCCCCAATTTTAGTGACCTCAGAATGAGTAGGAAAACCATAGCTGGACTATTCTTTGCTTCTATGGTAGGATACCCTTTTCAGGTAAATTCAACTCACACTGCGAGCCTGTAGAGCTAGATGAACCACACTTCTTAAGGTGCATCCAAATAAGCCTGTCTTATACCATAATATCGCAATGTGGTGGTACAGCTTGAGCACTGAAACTATTGTTTTATTAAAACACACAGCATGATATATGTTCTGGACCTTCACCCATCATGCTTCTCATGGTCCATTCCAAAAACTAAATGATAATAAAAAACATCAACAATTCAAAGACACAGGGAGGCTGCACACTCGTCTGTGTTTGCTTTTGGTGCTAAAAGGGTGCTCTCAGTTACTAACCTACATGTTGGCCATCTGAACCCAGCCGGCAGCACCAGGAAAGAAAGGCCTGGTACTCTAGAGAGGCAGTTTTGAGAAGGTTGTCATCTTCATGGTTGGAGGCTGCTGTAACAGATATGCCGCTAATGGATGGCTTTGACAAGCAGAAGTGTAGTCTCCCACCATTTAGATAACAGACGTGTACATTCAGGGTGGCAACTCCAGGGAAAGGCTCTCTGCTGGCTCTGGAGGAAGGTCTCTGTCTCCTTTCAACACCTGTGGATTTGGTGCTCCTTGCAGACCTACATATCTGAAGGCATCAATCTCCCCTGGGTCTAGCATGTTCTCAGCTCAGGGACCCTGGGACCCAGAAAAAAAATGGACTCTGCTTCTGATTCTTTATCTTTGGTGGGAGGGCGCTCCCTACAATCTTACTTAATTTTACTTGCTGAGAGGCAAAGTCAAAGATAACTAAAATGTCGAAGGGTCGTGCAAAGAGGAAGACTGTCAACAAGGTAAATGGACACATTTGCCAAAACAATGGGTTCAAAGGGAAGAATCATGATGAGATGACCCAGAACTGGGCAGAGCTTTGTTGTGTTGTACATTGGGTTGCCATGAGTTGGCACCAACTCCATGGTTCCTGACAACAACAGGTATTCCCTCTGAACTCTGTTCCCTTGTTTACTCTTTCATATCTCAAAAGAGACAAACTCTTTCATATCTCAAAAGAGACAAACTCTTTCATATCTCAAAAGAGATAAACTCAAAATACATCTTAAACCTGTAGATTATCTCATGTTTCATTAATATCCCCTTGTTGTTGTTAGGTGCTATTGAGTTGGCTCAGGCCATAGTGACTCTATGCACGGGGATGTACAACATATACTGGCAGTGACGACCTAGCCAAGGTGGCACATAGCTTCAGGTGATACTCTTCATTTAATCCAAGACAGTTGTACTAACTCCTCAAAGCCACCTCAGTCTCCTCACTCCAACAGGTCTCAGCTTGTGTCCCTAAATACCCTTGTGAATGACATGGGTAGTCATCCTTCCTCCCAGTGACTGTGAGTGAGGCAACGTGTTTCTAGAACCTTCCCAGAAGTTGGTCTCTAGCCATGAATTTGGGCAGAGTGGACAGTCTCTGAATGAGGAGACTGCCTCCCAGAAGTCTGACTCTAACCAGACGGTCTGTGGACATGAGAGAAGTGCTGTGGAAAGCCAACCTTCTTCAGTGATACCACCTTTTCCCATTTCTCTTCATAAACTTCTATGTCTGCCCAAAGGAATTACAGAAGATCAAAGAGAT
Organism: Tenrec ecaudatus; assembly: GCF_050624435.1. Lineage (NCBI taxonomy): Eukaryota > Metazoa > Chordata > Mammalia > Afrosoricida > Tenrecidae > Tenrec > Tenrec ecaudatus. The sequence continues at coordinate 14,462,607 of NC_134540.1, read as the reverse complement.
CTGCCTGCACAAAGCTTGATTTGCTTTATCTGTTGATTCTACTTTAGGTACTATTGGCTATCCAACCTTTATCGACCATTCTATTTCTTTATTTCAACTATTTATTCTGGCAATAAACTTAAAAAAACTCACCTAAATTTTCACAATAAGATTTGTTGGAAATGCATTCATTAATTTATACATGAAATTAAATGTGATATTGCTATACAGTGTTAAATATACCGCGTGGCCATTATAAATGTTGAAGATACAGGTACACAATGAGATACTGGGATGATTGAGAATTCTGAATGCTTCATTGCACATGGTTTGTTTCTCCTTTTGTTATGTGTATTTGTACATTTTCTATAATGTATGCATCTGTTTTTATTAAAAAGAATATCTTTTTAAAGGATATCATTTGTTAAATCAGCAGTTTCCCCTCTCTATTTTAAGTCTCAAACATTCTCAGAGTCAATATCATTTAAAACAATTATGAATTTTGATACTGCTTAACACACACACACACACATCTTCATGTATAATTTACCTAAAGAATCAAGTGCACATCTCTGTACATTTCAAAACCATAATTATAACCATGATTCTGGAGATATGATAAAGCCCCAAGGGTAAAATTCAAGTAGTTCATGTCATGACATCAAAACCCCTTGACACACAGAGATTTTATTTATGCAGTTAGGGGGCGGAGCTCCTTTTTTTTTTTTAATGCTGACAACCCTGTGGTTTAACAAATTATGCTTAGGCTCTTTCTCGCTATCATCTGGGACGTAACCGTTAAAATCCAGGGAAAATAGAAAGGTAGGAATTTTTAACCTCCTACATAATTATTACTTGCTGCTTATAATTCATGTTTGCTAGCCTCCACTTTGTGCCCTGGCCCACCTTTACACACACACACACACACACACACACACACACACACACACACACGTAAAAGCTTTGCTTAGGTTGCCATACTTGATTTAAATGTTGTATGCATTAACCCCATGGAGTCTACATCCTATCAATGTAATTGGAGTGCGTTGCATTTCTAGGCAGTTGTTCTCATCAGCGTGGATGAAATTATAAGGCTTTGCTTGATTTTGCAAGGAATCCTTCTTGGGTCTTTGTTACAGCTTCTTGGATGAAAGCTCCCCAGAGGCTAAGTTCTCCAGGGCTTACTCCCATGGCTCCTCCCCTCCCTGTTCCTTCTCAGCTTCCACTCACCCCTTTAGGGTTTCTTTTCCTGCTGGGATTGCAAAGTTTGCCAGAGGGGCACACGGGTATTTCTCAGTGAAGTTTGTTGCTAGTTGTTGTTGAGTTGTCTGCAACACAAGGTGACACTGTGTACAGCCAGCACCGCCCTCATTCCAATGGTATGCTTGAGCCTCCATGGTGTTGAGTGAGTGCCTTCTACCTAGGGCTCCCTCCTCTCCTCCTCCAGAATGCTAGCGCGCAATATCCTCTTGTGATCATAGGTGTGCCGTGGCTGATTTTTGACAGTACCTTTCCAGTTCTTTCTTACTAGTGTGTGTCTCGGTCCAGAAGCCCTGATGAAACCTGTCAGGCCTGGGTGCCCCCATTGGTATTTGAAACCTAGAAGACCGAGCTTCTGCTACCACAACAACACACAGGCTCCCTCAGAATGACCTACAGACAGACACGGGGTGGTGTTGCTTAGTACTTTGGGGTCATTCAGCCCAACAGAGTGCTAGCATTTGTGTAAGTTCTTACTCTGTGGAAATCCCTGGACGAATGGGCGAAGCTGAAGGAGAAATTTTGGAGCAAGAAGAGAAGGGCACAAGCACCGAAGTTAAGGTGGCGCGTCTATCTCAGAAATGGAGCGGGGGGGGGGGGGGGGCGAGCAGCGAAGCCATAGGAAGGCTCGACAGAGAGGGTTCTCCTGAGACCTCAGGCTGAACAATGCAAAGTTCCACAGAGAGGCTGTGTGTGTCAGTCCGGGTAGACTAGAAACAAATAGATACTCACATGTGTCTAAGAGAGAGTTTTATATCACAGTAATTATACATTAAGAAAGCATTCCAGTCCAGTCCAGATCAAGTCCATAGTCCAGTATCAGCCCCTATGTCCAATACTAATCTAGAAATTGCTTTTCAGACTCATGAAACACATGCAATGATGCCAAATGCAGGAAGATCACAGGCCAGTGGGTGCAAAATCTTGTGGATCCAGTGACATTGTAAGCAGCTCAGTGCTGGCAGGGTCTCCACATGGCTCCTCCAGTTCCCAGGGGATAGGGGTCTATCAATGCGGTGCCATGTGTCTTGTCAGTAGAGCATCTCTCAAGGAGTGAGCCGAGAGAGTTTCTCCTACCTTTGAGGAGGAAATCTAGAAGTTCCCAGAATTCTCAGGAGAAGGCCATGCCCATACAGAGCCCTCATTGGCTATGACCCGATTGACTGACAAGACTCCACCCCTTCGCTCTTAATCCTCTCAAGTCCCAAATTGACACCAGTTTATGTAACTTCCATACTGGGCCAAACTGCTTTCATCCAGAAGGATAGGCTTAAACATTTACCACGTTTTGTCAAGGCATGCTACCTAAAAGACATTCTTTCGTATTGAATAGGGAACCTTTTACTTTAGATGGCCAATGTCAAACTATTCTACAAAGGACATCAAGAATCCCACTCTTTTCATTCCATAATTCCATGTATTGAAGCCCACTTATATTATTCGCATATTGTTATTGTTATTAGTACTTTAAGCATGGGAGATATCAGAATAAGCTTCGTAAATTATTCTTCTTGGTGGAGATGGAGCAGTCTTATAAAACAAAACACTGAGAGGGCTTAACTGAAAATACCCTACTCTGAAAATACCCTACTCTGAAAATATGGAAAATATTAAAGTAATGAGCAGATCTTATTTTCTAAGAGCCTTCGTTTATCTTTCAGACCCAGAGAGGCAGTTTTGAGAAAGTTGCATTAACATTAAAAATTGACTTGGGTCTCCTGTAACATGAGGAAGTAACCACCGAGAAAGATGAAGCTTTCTGCTTCGGTGATACGCAGCCTCAGAAACCCACAGGGGCCAGTTCTACTCTGTTCCACAGGACCGCTGTGAGTCAGAGTGGACTCAACAGCGGTGAATAACCCTTTAAAACATTCATGAAGCTTTCGATAAGTACTTGACTTCCCCCGAGTTAGTCTTAGAAACTCACAGCAGTAGTTCTACCCTGTCCTACAAGGTCGGCATGAGTCAGCATCAACGGATAGAAATGAGTTTCTATTTTTTGGTTTGAACTGTTCCTGATTTGGGGAGGGAGTACTTCAGACCCTGGAGTAGCTGGCTCAGATAGAGCCACTATATCCAACAATTTCAAGGCAAAGTGGAAGCATTTTAAGAATCTATCCCCCACCCCCCGCCTCCATGCAAGCACATCTAATTGAGCCCTAATTACAGTTGGGGAGGCTGGTATCCCTGCAAATAGATTTGTGCTTGCCTAAAGACATGATAAACCAGTTATTAAAAACAAAATCTCCCTAGAATATAATGCACTTAGAATAAAGATGTAAGGTACTTTCCATCATATTTTCCACCGTGTTGTGAACTCATCACAGATATTAGTTAATTCACGAACTCCAGATGATTGAGCAATGTCTCTTTATTTCAACCACACTTTGAAACTTAATGCACCTTCCTCTTCCCAGTCTTAGGCAATGATTTCTCCCAGCAATGAATGAAGTCTGGAAATGAGCACATCCCATATCATTTTTTCACTCAAGTGAAAGAGGCACATTATTTTCTCACATGGTGACCAGTGACACTCCTAGTTCCACGGCGGCATTGAAAACCCTGATGGGGGACCGTTTAGCTCTGACATACCTGGGTCCACCAAGGATGAAAATCAACCCAATGGCAACTGGTCTTGATAGGGGTGTTGGTTAGGACCTATGGTCATGGTTCCATATGTATATCACTTGATAAGACTAGCTTTTACCCTCTCTTACTTTTCCATGATCAGCCTTGCTGTAGAGATCGTACATTTCCATAGACTTTAAGTATCTTTTTAAAGATCTTGACTTGATTGGCTCCCTCTGTGGCATATTGAATGTTGCCTATTTATCTTTGAATTCACTGGTCTCTGCTAACGAGTAATGATATTGTCTTTACTAATTTCATCCTTCTATTGTTTTAGGATGTCAAATATGAAAGCTCTTTCGAAATGGTTCCAGCATTGTTGCGGCTGCCTCTACTACTTCCACCCTTCTGAGTCATCCACCTGTGGCCTCCGCGAGCCGGCTCAGGCTTTTCCCTCTACCACTCAGCCTTTCTCCATGCTCTTGCAGTCCGTTTCTTTTTCAAAATCCACTTACATGTCTCTCTTTCTGTGGTCACTCAGAGGAATTTAATTTAATTTAAATGTTGCTTCTGGAGTGTACCTTTCTATGTGGGCTAGTCCTTAAAATATTATATTAGTGGTTTTTATTTGAGTGCTTCTCTTTTCTGATCCCCTTTGAACTCATCTTAAAGATAAAGATGAGATCTCATACATTTCTTTATGTTGGGCCTACTGGACTTGGCTGATCCTCAATACCACAAATCTAACCCACTATCACTGCATCAACAGTATAGCACAGATGATACATCCAACTTTCCTCTAGTTCTTTAGTGCTTCCTCCCCACCTATACCCCACTAGCATGATCCAAATTCTACCTTAAAAATCCAGCTAGACCAGAGGATGTACACTGGTACAGATAAGAGCTGGAAACACAGGGAATCCAGGACAGATAACCCCCTCAGAACCAATAATGAGATTAGTCATACCAGGAGGGGAAGGGGAAGGTCGGGGAGAAATGAGGAACCAATCACAATGATCTACCTATAACCCCCTCCCTGCGGGACAGGCAACAGAAAAGTGGGTGAAGGGAGACATCGGACAGTTTAAGACATAAAATAATAATAATAATTTATAAATTATCAAGAGTTCATGAGGGAACAAGGGAAAAAATGAGAGCTGAAACCAAGGGCTCAAGCAGAAAGCAAATGTTTTGAGAACAATGATGGCAACAAATGTACAAATGTTCCTGACACAATGGATGGATGGATGGTGATAAGTTGTATGAGCCCCCAACAAAATGATTTTTTAAAATAGAGTAGCACCGCTCTCTCCTGCAGAGAAACTGGTAGATTGGAACAAGTTGCCTTGCAGTGAACAGCTCAATGTACAACCCTCAATGTCACCAGGGATCCCTCAATACATACCTTTATATTTCAGTGGACATGAACCCTACTTTTGGCAATTAACCATTAAAACCAGTTGCCATTGGGTGGATTTCAATGCATGGCGACCCATGTTTGCATACATGTGCGCTCCAGAAGGTTTGCAATGGCTGGTAGAGCAGGCCTTCTTTCTGAAGGAAAACTCATGGGTTAGCAGACAAATGTAGTACTTGTACCACCAGGGACTCTGAGCATTCATTAGGTCATTCTAAATTCGTATTCTACTTCGTCAACTATATTCATGCCTGTCTGTTTGGTAGGCCGATTCTCAATTCAAGATATCTGGTTCATAATTTTATTGTAAATCACTACTTAGACAAAAAGTAAGTGGGGCCCAGGTAAATTATAAACTTTAGCAGAGCAGAGTCATCACACACACATACACTCATGCACACACACAAATAAATCCTGACAATGTGCTAAATCAGCCAATATCTGATCTGCAGTTTTGATCCTTGGGCAAGGATACAGTATATCAAATATTCCCATTGGGGATTCCAAGTGTAGATTAAGAAGATAAATACAAACATTACTCATAGCCAATCCTCTAATTCAGGGTCTCAGAGAATGAAGCACTGTATGGGATAAGGCCTGGTCTTATACCAAGCAAGGTAGTTTTTTGTCCTGGGCTCCAGAGAAATGGCTCTTGATGCAATGAGGTCTAAGTTGGGATTTCCAGGTCACATCGGAGAATGTATACTGACCCACACAGAAAAGACTCAGCTGGGACCAAATAAAAGGAAACTGCCATTGAGTCAAATCCGACTCATAGCGAATCTATAGGACAGGGAGCACTTTCAATTTGGATTTTTCACACTGTAAATCTTTATAAAAAGCTGAAATGATACACAGAGTCACTAGCAAAAAGAAAAGTCGACAGTCCACCATTTCAGGAGGTAGCATATGAGCCAGAACCAATGATACTGAAGAAAGAAGTCCAAGTTGTACCGAAAGCATTAGTCAAAAACAAGGTGCCTGAAATTGATTGAAGACCACCTGAAATGTTTTGTTTCAACAAACTGATGAAGCACTGGAAGCACTCACTTTTATATTCCAGGAAACTTAGACGACAGCTACTTGGCCAACTGATGGGAAGAGAGCTACATTTGTCCCCATTCCAAAGGAAAGTGACCAAACAAAATGCTCAAATTATAAAACAATATCATTGATATCCCATGCAAGTAAAATTTTGCTGAAGACCATCCAACAATGGTTGGAGTAGTACATTGACAGGGGGCCGCCAGAGATTCAGGGCGGATTCAGAAGAGGATATGGACCAAGGCATATCGTTGCTGATGTCAGGTGTCACTTGGCTAAGAGCAAAGAGTTTCATAAAGATGTTTATTTGTGTTTTATGGACTATGCCAAGGCACTTGACTGTGTGGATCCTGTCAAATCTTGGATGAAAATCTTAAGAACAATGACAATAATGGGAGTGCCAGAACACTGCCCCGTGCTTCCGAGAAACCTGTACGGGGATCAAGGGGCAGTTGTGTGTCAGGGGAAGCCAGCCCCTAACACATCATTACGGGTCTGGTAGGCGCATTTGTACAGTGATAATAAGTAAGGATTATAGCAAAGTTATAGAGCGTATGAGAGATAGAAGAGAAATATATTAATAAATGGAGTCAGACATGATCCATAGTAGCATGCTCACCTCAGCCCCGCTTGCTGGTCTGTGTGGAGGGAGAGAGAGAGTTTAATGCTAGCCCAGGTTTTTTGTATTCTCTGGGGACATGCAAGCCCCCCAATTACAGGTGAAGACATACGTCACAGGAAGGGGCTGTGCTATAGGTAATACAGTAATGAGAAGGGGTGGTCTAGGGGCATATACACAATAGGTAGAGGAGGGATTGGGTGTATACATGTGACAAGATGTATCCTAGATCCTAGATTTGGGATGGCAGCTTAACCTTGGATGTCACAGATCCGGTTTGGCCTGTTCCCTGGCTCAACTGATAGAGACCTTTATCAGTGGGGTGTGAACTCCACCTACAGGAACCAAGCTAATGGTCGCAGGCCCCCACCCCTGTGGTGTGGAGAGACAGCAGTCTGGCAGGGACTGCCTTCAGGGAAGATGCCTGTGAGCATCTGACCTCCCCCCACAGTTGTGCAAATGTAACCAGGGAACACTGCATGGTTTCAGATCAGAAAAGGTGTGTAACGGTGTTGAATCTTCTCATCATACTCATTTGATCTGTATGCCGAGCCAATCCTGAGAGGCGCTGGCTTATCTTCATAAGAGTGTGCGTTCAGGATTGGAGGAAGGCTATTCACAATCTGTGATATGCAGATGACACAACCGTGCCTGTTGAAAGTGAGGAGGGACTGAAGCACTTGCTGATGCACATCAAGGATTGCATGCTTCTGTATGGATGACCACAGGATGTAAAGAAAGCCAGAATTCTCTCAACTGGACCTATAGTTGACATCGTGACAAATGGAGAAAAGGTTGAAGTTGCCAAAGATCTTGTCTTGCAACCTATAACTTGCTATACCATGGGTGGTATCAATTAGCCGTGGACTTGAGTTAGCTTCCTGTGCAACTCTAGCCAATGAACATGAAGGCTCAGGATTTCTTGGTTAACAAGAACATCAGGTCTCAGGAGGGAGCAATGTCTACCTTGGTACATAGATGCTGCACACTGTAATCCTCTCCCTCTTTGACCTATGCATACTTTATTTGTATCTTTTCTGGCTGTAATAAGTCTGAAGTTAAAAGTATGGTATAGTATCCATGAGTTCTGTGTGTCATCTCATCAAGTAATTAAGCCCAAAAGGATAGTTGGAGTCAGCAAGTTAAGAAAACAGTAAAGGCATGTGGATTCCTGTGTTTGCCCCTGGTATCCAAGAGCGGTAGTTGGAAACCAGTCCAGATTTGTGGTCAGAAGGCCAGAAGGTTGAGGTATTGGGTGGATGCCCTAGACATGCAGTTGCATCTACCTACTTGGCAATCTGAAAGGCTTTCTTTATTTTTAATGATAAGCTCTGACAGACCTCTCTGGCTGAGTATAAAGTCAGAAGAGAGTGCAGGGAGAGTGGCAGGCAATGAGGACGGAGAGCTGGGAATGCAAGAACTGGATCGATGCACATGTTGGGGATTGGATGTCTTCTGATCCTTACCACGCACCCAGAAATCTGCAACCCTAGATTTAAAGAATCCCTTAAAGAATCTCCAACCCTCGATTTTCAAATACCCCTTTCCTCTTTTCTGGCCCCTTTCCTGCTTAGGCTTAAGCTTGTAAACTTCCAGCAAAAAGTACTCATAACCTTCTCTGGAAATCCAATCAGTCACTGTTTCCCAGTTAGATTGAAATGTCCTGGGAGGTACAATCAAATAGTCAACAATGCAGGAGACATCCAAAGAAGACAGAAAACATACACAGAGTTCCTGCACCGGCAAAACACTTTCAACCACTTCAAGAAGTCGAATGCTACCCAGAACCAAGGGCACTGAAAGAAGAAGTCAAAACCGTACTAAAGGATTAGCCAAAAACAAAGATTCAGAAGTGGGTGGAATATCAATTGAAATGTTTTGTTTCTACAAGCTGAAGCACTGGAAGCACTCATTTGCTATGCCAAAAAAAAAAAAGCAAGACAATCACATGGCTAACTGATTGGAAGAGATCCATATCTGCACCGATTCCAAAGAAAAGGGACCCAACAGAATGCTCAAATTATAGAACAATATAATTGATGTCCCATGCAAGTAAAACGTTGCTTAAGATCATCCAACAGCAGTTGCAACAGGACATTTACAAAAAGTCATTCAAGTTTTAAGCTGGATTCAAAAGACCGTGTGGATCAGGGGCATCATTGCTGATGTCTGAGGGATTTGGGCTGATAGCAGAGACCCACCGAAAGATGTTTACTTGTGTTTTGTTGACGATGCCAAGAAATTCAGCTGTGAGGAATGTAACCAACTATGGATAGCGTTGATAAGAATAGGAATTCCACTCTTTCGGCCGGCTTGAAAGCAGCCCCGCTGCCATGGGCCGCGGCATCCGAGACAGCGGACAGGCGCTGGCTGAGTGTTCCACGCGCAGGTGAAGCATCATCGTAAGCCTGAGAGCCATGGACTTCGCTGAGCGGCAGGGCTACATCAAGGGCATGGTGAGGGACATTATCCACAACCCAGGCCACAGTGCGCCCTTCACCAACGTGGTCTTTAGGGACCCCTACCAGTTTAAGAAACGGACGGACCTGTTCATCGCAGCCAAAGGCACACACACCGGCCAATTCGTGTTGTGTGGCGAGAAGGCCCAGTTCGACATTGGCAATGGTCTCCCGGTGAGCACCATGCCTGAGGGCACCATTGTGTGCCGTCAGGAGGAGAAGCCTGGAGACGGAGGCAGGCTAACTCGGGCCTCTGGGAACCATGCCACTGTCATCTCCCACAATTCTGAGACCAAGAAAACCCGAGTGAAGCTGCCCTCGGGCTCCAAGGTCATCGCCTCTGCCAACAGAGCTGTGGTTGGTGTGGTGGTTGGTGTGGTGGCTGGTGGTCGCTGCACAGACAAGCCCATCCTGAAGGCTGGTTGTGCCTATCACAAGTATAAGACCAAGAGGAACGGCTGGCCTCGTGGTGTGGCCTTGAACCCTGTGGAGCATCCTTTTGGAGGTGGTACCCACCAGCCCATTGGCAAGCCCTCAACCATCTGCAGAGATGCCCCTGCTGGTCGCAAAGTGGGTCTCATTGCCGGTCTCTCTAGGGAACCAAGACTGTGCAGGAGAAGGAGAACTAGGTCTGAGGACTCAATAAATCCTTTTCTCCTGTCAAAATAAAAAAGATGAGAATTCCAGAGCACTCCATTGTCCTCATGCAGGAACCGAACATGGATCAAGAGGCAGTTGTAGAAGCAGAACAATGGAATAGTGCATGGTTTACAACCAGGAAAGGTGTGTGCATCCTTTGACTGTATGTATTCAATCTGTATGCTGAGCAAATAATCAGAGAACCTGGCCTATATGAAGAAGAATGTGACATCAGATTGGAGGAAGGCTTATTAACAACCTGTGATAAGCAGATGACACAACCTTGCTTGCTGACAGCGAGGAGAACTTGAAGTGTTGGCTGATGAGGATAAAGGATTGCAGCCTTCTATATGGATTATAACAATGTGGAGAAAAATAAATCCTCACAACTGGACCACTCGTTGACATCATGATAAATGGAGAAAAAAATTGAAGTTGTCAAGGATTTTGTCTTGCTTGCATCCATAGACAAAGCTTATGGAACAGCAGTTAAGAGATCAAAGGACACATTGCCTTGAGTAAATCACTAAACCGTTGAAAAGCAAAGATGTTACTTAGAGAATTAATGTGGACCTCACTCGGGCCATTGTATTTTCTATTGCCTCACATGCATGTGAAACTTAGACATTGAATAGGATGATTTCAGAAGAATGTGGGTTATGGTGCTGGAGAAGAATATTGAAACTAACATGGACTGGCCAAAGAACAAACGGATCTTCCTTGCAAGAAGTACAGCCAAAGTGATCTTTGGGGCCAGGATGGTGAGACTCTGTCTAACATACTTTGTGCATGTTGTAGTCCCTGGCGAAGGACTTCATACTTGGTTAAGTAGATGGGCAGTGAAACAGAGAAATGCTCTTGACAAGATTGATTGATACAATAGCTGCAACAATAAGCTTGGCAATGACAGTTTTGAGGATGGTGCAGGACTGGGAGTGTTGTATAGAGGGCCACTGTGAGTCAGAACCAAGCCAGGAGCATCTCACAACCACCCACACTATTTTCAGTAAGCCCCACCATAGATCAATCATAGTGTGTCTATGTGAAGAAACAAGTCATAAGCATGACATAATTTCAGTTATTAGTTCCACATGATCATCATTCTAAGGTGACTGGATTTCTATGAGTCCCCATTTGAAAAACTAGTCGTGAGCCCGAGGATTTGGTAAGTGGTTGGATTTGGTAAGGATGTGGTGAATTAACAGTGACGTTCCAGGCACGAGCATTTGCGGAAAGCACTATTTTGGAATTGTGACCCTGGATCCCTAACACATTCCTTTCCTAGAGTCACCAACCCAAACTCACTGCCGTTGAGTCAACTCCGACTCCCGGTGACCCTGGAAGACAACGCAGAACTGCCCCTGTGGTTTCTGATCTTCAGGAGCGGCCAGCCTCCCTTTCTCCTTCAGAGTGGCCGGCGGTTTTGAATTGCTGACCGTGAGATTGGCAGGTGTAACCACTGTGTCATAATATTCATAGTTACTACTGACCACCAGGAGCATTACGACATTAATTTGGAACATTTAGATGTACAAGGAAGATGGTGAATGTCACCATATGTTACATATGGTTCTTATTCTTGAAAATCCTTTCTGTACCATGGGTTAACACATGTTCACCAACCAAGCATCAAAGTGGAGAGCATGTCGTTAAGCACTGTTGAATCTGCTCCAACTCATAATGACCCAATGTACAACAGAACGGATGGGTTGGCAGGAAAATACAAATGTTTAGAAATACATATGTGTATAAATGCATGCATATAGATATATATGCATGTACATATATATAATGCAGTTTTATTTAGAATTATAATTCAGATGTATAATTATATATCTTATATTTATATAGTTATATTTCAGGTTTATAATGATATTTTTTATATTTATATTAGACAGACTTTTTATGTATTTATGGTTATATATATCTTGCAGTGTTATTGTAAAGCCAGAGGGAATGAGGTCTGCTAAAACAGCCTTCACATAGCAGGTGTTCGCGTAGTGGTTAATTGTTGGTCTGCCCATCTCAAGGTCAGCAGTTGGAAACTACCAGCCGCTCCTCAGGAGAAAGATGGTCCTTTCTCCTCCCGTAAAGAGTTACAGTCTCAGAAACCCCCACGGGCTGGTCTCCCCTGTGAGTTGGCATCCACTGGACGACTATGAGTTTGTCGGGTCTGTTTTGACATGTGTTTTAACCATGTGAGTTTGTGTCAAAATGTTCACATGATAAGTTTGGCTAACATACTAATCACTAATAATAGCAGAATGGATTACCTTCTATTTACCCAGACAGCACTGGCACTTCCTCACCTCTGATCATCCTAACAAGCTTTCAAAGAAAGTGTCCTTCTAAGGTCACCCATCTCATTAGTGACAAAGCCACTTTCTAAATCCAGGACTGTCGGTAGATCAAGCTCATTTCCCTTTAGACTATAAACCTTACAAGGAGAGCGCCTCTTCAGGAATGTGTGCCTTGTGATAGCCCCAGCACCTTAAGCAGTATGTGCTACAGCGATGGTGCTCGGTAAATGTCCATGGAATGGAAAACGATGGCATTCTGGTCAGGCCCAGAATGAAACCCTTTGTTACTTTCTCTGAAACAAGTGCTCCGATGACCATGACGATGCTGCAGGGCCATGCAAGCTGCCCTTCTGCAGTGTGGGGATGCCCATGAGCTAGAGCCGATCCCACGGCACCTGGTGAGAAGAGCCCTAAAACCCCCACATAGAAGAACGATAGTGGTGATGGCAAATATATATTAATTAAAAATACTCGCTAAAGAAGAGAAAAGCGGTTTTTAGGGCCCTGTAAAATGCTTAGGATGCATATTTAAATTTCTTCTTCATCGAATTATTTGTATGCTCCTCCTTACAAGCTGCATGAATGAGAAAGGGAAGCTAAAGGAGTAAAGAAACTTGCTACAATCCCATAGCTCGTCGGTGACAAGAATCCAACCCCAATAGCCAGCTCCTGAGTCTTCACACCAGTTACCATAGACTTACCAAGGAGAGGTGCTGTTGAACTTGGCAAACCCTTTCAGATTGCAGTTGGCATCATGGATAGTAAAGTTGTGGTCCTACCTTTGCTGATACCATTGAGTTGGAGGCAACCAATCGAGAGCCTAAGTACAATGGAATGAGACAGTGCCTGGCCCTGCCCCATCCTTACAATGGTGATGTTGGAATCCATTGTTGCAGCCACTGTGTCAATCCTTCTCTTTGAGGGGCTTCCTCTCTTTCACTTGCTTTCAACTTCACCAAGGGTGATGTTTGTGTTAGTCTGGGTTGACTAGAGGAACAAATCCAGAGACGCTCATATGTCAGAGGGAGGTTTATATCAAAGAGCAATTGTATATTGAGAAAACATCTCAGCTCAGTCTGGATCAAGTCCATGAGTCTGATGTTAGCCCACACGTCCGATACTAGTCCATAAATTCCTCTTCAGATTCACATAGCCATTCGCAGCAGTGCCTAATGCAGGAAGCTCATGGGCCAGTGGCTGAAAAGTCTTGTGGATCCAATGGTGGTGGACACATCTCCAGGTCTCTGGCTGCCATCATTGTGACTCCGTGGCTTGTCAGCAGGAAGGTGAAGCAGAGAGAGTGGCCCACCTCCAGGGAGAAAGAGAGGAAGTTCCCAGAATCCTCATGAGACGATCACATACACAAGGAAACAACATCAGGCTGTGACCTGATTGACAGGCTAGGATCCACCCTACACTCTTAATATCCTCAAGTTGATACAAGATTATGTAACTACCACAATGCCCTTTTCCAGGGACTTGCCTGTCCTCATAACATATTCAGAGCATGTGAGATAAAATCTCACTTCTAAGGAGTATTTCTGTTATACTTCTTCCAAGAATATTTTTTAAATCATTTATAGGGGGCTCGTACAACTCTTGTCACAATCCATATATACATCCATTGTGCCAAGCACATTTGTATAGTTGTTGCCATCATCATTCTCAAAACATTTTCTTTTTATTTGAGCCCTTAGGTGTAAGACAAGAATTACTTTTTATGACCGCATTACAATGAGGAATGAAAGCTTTGGGGGGCAGGACAGGATATCAGGGCCTTGTTAAGGAAGCCGCTGGGACTGCTCCATAAATCTGTAGCAGAAGCAAGGCACAAGAATGTGTGATTTCCTCCATTAGTCCTGGCAGAGGGGAGAAAATGGATGGCTGGGTTGCTTCTAGCAGGTGGCTTGCTTCGGAGTGGCAGGGAGATAGATGGACAAGAAGGACATGGTGTGAAAGAGTTCCACATGGATCTAGGCTGACTTGGGTGGCTACAGAGCCAGAGAGAGAGGAATATGTAAAGAGGGTGGAATGGTGAAGGGACAAGACATTTGGAGCTAGTATTTGGGGAGTAAGAGAGAGAGGTCTAGAAGGATATGAGCCTGCTGGTAGGAAGAGTCAAATGGATTTCCAGATGCAATTACATATGGCATCATAAAACTAAATTAGAAACACAGTGAAGTTGGTTAAATAGATTTTTTTAACACTAAAATTAGGGAAATGGGGCTACACCCACGACAGGACTGACAGATTGCTACATATGCACTTATATATGCCGTCAGTATATCCATGTATAGAACAGAGCAAATGGGGGCCCAAATGATGAAAGTCACTGAGCCATAACCAAATATCCTGAGGGAATGAGTCAAAAAAACAAAACCACAAAAAATACCCAAACTCAAAATCATTAGAAAGAAACTGGTGGAATTCTTGAGATTTTGACCCATAGCCATCCATCAAGTCTGGAACTGAACTTGCTCCCATGGCTCAGCTTTCAGCCAGCCTAGACAGGTCTCTAAGGTGAAATAACACCAGGGAGGCATGTTTCCCTGAGGACAATTGACTATTGGAGATCCAAAGGGCAGCGGTTGTCTAGGCATAAATTTTAGAGGGCAGGAAGGGGCGAGAAAGAGGACAAAAGGTAACAATAAACACAGGAAAGAAGAGGATTATTATGCTGTGAATTGCAATCAATGTCATGAATCCAAATGCATATAAATTGTCAACTAGAAAAAAGGGTGCTCTGTAGGCTTTCATTCAAATCATAATAAGAAAAATAGTTATAATACCAGTCTTTTGAAAAAGAATAGGGGGAGAAAAATACAAGCTGTAGGTTGATGCCTTTTTTTTGTTGTTGTTAAGATACTTGATCCGCCATTTTCACAAGGTACTTAAAAACTCTGATCAAAGGATATTACAAAGAATTCAAAATTTCTACAGGTAACAGATTGTTTCCTCTGAATCTCTTCTGATTGAATTCTCTTCATAAAATGGGGAGGAGAAAAAGTTAAAATTAGCCACCTTCTTATAATGCATTTGCTGAGGCTAATTAGTCATTATTTTTTTAACATAAGCAGTTGGTGCGAGAGCAGTGATAATATATTTACAATATAAACTTAGCATCATTAATGAGATTGTCATTTCTAGATAGAAGCAGGCTGTCAAAAGCTGTCCTCCAGCTGGCAGAGGCTTGCTGCTTCCATCCTGGGGTGGCATCATTGTGCTTCAGGAATGGTCCTGCCGAAATAATGGAAGTCACGAGAAAGACTTGGAGACCACCGATGTGGTGGCCCGTCTGGACTTCTCATTTGTAAAGCATGACTTCTTTTGTTTTTCAGAGTAACAGCTAACATGGAAAAAATTTAAACATCTATCAACACAAATGCATGTCTTTCTGCAATAGAGTATTGACATGGATGGACCCCCCCAATTCCCTGATAAGAAGGTGTCTTCCCACCCTAAATCTGAAGTATTCTAATATTAGACTTTGCTCTTTCAAATTCCCATATTTGGATGCAGGGAGACCCTTTCTTCTTCTGATTTAATCAAATTTGGCACCAAACCGCCCTCTGGCAACTTGGTATTCAGTTCTGGGTCTGACCTAGATCTGCGCGGGCTATGAACTCACTCAACACCCGTGGCTGGTTGGCCAACAAGGGTTAGGGGAAAGGAGCAAGGGACGGGGAAGGAAGTGATACACGTCTCTCACGTGTGTTAGGACACCAGCCTGAGAAATGTGAGTAGTTTATCATCTTCCCTGACCCACGCCAAAGGTTCCCTTAGTTCATGCAGAGCTGTCATTGATTTAAATCCATCCGACCCACCTGCTTCCCTGTTATGCCCAGAGGGGCCTCTGCTCGCAGAGTTGTGCAGAGTAGGGAATTATCAAATCCAGGGCCCCAACTTGATAGGTTCCTAATGCCCTGCCGAGCACTAGGGTATCTGGTGGTGCTTGGGAGAAGAGGATAGACATTCTGTTGCGTAGCATGCCTTGGCCACATTCTTGAGCGAGTCGGTAAGTGGAGGATTACCCTCTGGTCCTGCCTGTTTCAGTTCAGTGTAGACTCAATGTCTTCCAGTCCACCCAGCTTCATTGCCTGATGGACTGGCCATCAGCATGATGGGTGCATAGATCCCTAGTGGTAGCAGGTACTCAGAGCAGATCTGAAATTGCCATACTAAAACTCAGATTGGATATATACATACATACACACATACATATTTATATGTACATATATGTGTGTGTGCTTGTATTCCATGGTATATTTCCTAGAATTGATTTTGTTTTCTTCTAGGGCAGAGGTTCTCAACCTTCCTAATGCTGTGACCCTTAAATACAGTTCCTCATGTTGTGGTGACACCCCAACCATAACATTATTTTTGTTGCTACGTCATCACTGTCATTTGGCTACTGTTATACATTGGGCGACCCCTGAGAAGGGGTTGTGGGTTGTGACCCACAGGTTGAGAACCACTGGTCTAGGACCTCCAGTTCCAATAATGTCCCAAAGCATCTACTCGCTCTGCTAAAACCTGTGCTGCCAGGTGACTACTTAAACTCACCTCCTCTTCTTTCTCACTAAGATGATCCCAGAGCATGCTGGCCAAAGATAACCTTCCCAGATTCCTTCACACCTACGTGTAGACACAGCGAATTCCTGGCAAGTAAACGGTCATTAAAATTATTGTTGGGACTTCCAGGAGAATACTCTAAAGTTAAGCAGGGAAACCAGGAGATGCGGGATCAGGACCTTTATCCTCCTTTGCACTAACTCCAGTGTGCTGTCCGGGAGGGATGGGTGATGGGTGGTGTGCAAGCAACCGGGTTGGACCCTGAGATGACCTTAGGATGGAAGCCATGCTCTGAGGCAGATGAGAAAGCTTAAAGAGGTGTCACTCTCTCGTTGCTCCCCACCTCTGGCCTTCGAGAGGCATTCTCTCAACTCCTGCCACAGAATCAATGGCGACTCATAGCGAGTCCTGTGGGTTTCCAAGATGGTACCTCTTTCTTTGTCCCACGGAACTGCAGGTGGCTTTGAACTGCCTACCAGCCCAGTACGTAACCATTGTGCCACCAGGGCTCCATCTTCTGATGTTTCAGATTCTGATGACCTATTATTGGGCGTGACAGCAGACTTTGCTAAACAGGCAAGACCAGTCGGGCTCCGAGGTGAAAAAGATATTCTGAAGGGGACTCTTCCTTCCCGCCGGTCCTCCCCTGGGGAAGTCTGCCCTCGGATTTATACCACGTCAAGCAGTAGTTTGGGTGCCCTTGGGGCACTCAAATTGTATTTCTTTTCAATCTTCTTGAATTTGGATTATAAAAAGGCGTCTGAAGAGGCAAGATCCGGGACTCGGGGTGGATGGGGTAAGGTTTCCCAATTAAAGTCACATAGGGCAGCCCTTAGAACCCTTGCAGAGCAGGTGCATTGTGATAGAAAACTATTCCTATGTGAGATTTACTGACTTTTTGTTCTCACCAGTGTAGCTTCAAATTCCCTGAAAACGTCTTCCTAATAACCCTCTTTGATTCCCTGGTTCTTTGAGAAAATTTAGCAACATTATACTTTTGATATCTCCCCCCAAATAATTGCTGATCTTCTTAGCTGATCTCTCTCTGCCTTGAATTCATCTTTGAGGTCTTAATGGCCTTCCTTAAAATGCTAGCTCCATCTAAAAATGGCTTTGTTACTTGGGGGCAGCATTCCTATGAACTTGTGCAAAGCTTCAAAGATTTAGGACTATGGGCACTTCAGTTTATTGAAAAAATTTATATCAGCACTGACCTCAAAATATTTTCTCCATGAGACTAAGATGAATGTACGATGTGAATTTCTGAGAAAACTTGCCTTTAGCTACCCACTGATCACAGAGGCATGTTTAAGCAGATTTTTAATAAGCCCATATATGTATGCACTAGAATCCCAGCAGCAATATATATATAGATATATTATTTTTTACATATCCACATATATGTACGTGCATATGTATGTGTGAGTGTGTGTTTGGAGGCTAGAGATTGGGTTATGATATTGTTGGAAGACATGAAGATGTAATGAGGGTAAGGTGGACTTAGTGGGAATGACCCCGGGGTGTGTGTGTGTGTGTGTGTGTGTGTGTGTGTGTGTGTTATCTGACCTGCTCTGGCTTCAGCAGGTAGATAAAGAAACTCCAATGCCAAACCACCCCAAGGCCAATTGTCACAGGGAGCGGGCAGACATGCCTCTACCTCCCCTCTCTTTTTGCCTTCGTCTGTCAACAACTGCGCCACCACACATCACAGCACTCTCCTCCTCTTCTGAATGTGATACTTCATGGCAGTAGCCACACAGCGCCCAAAGATAAGATTCAGGATTCTGAGGGTTTATTAGGGAAGGGGACAGGTTACCACAAGTCCGGATCATAAAACATTACGGGTGTAGTCTTCAGTCTACAGCAACACTTCTACTCAGCCAGCTGACTTTCTCTCTAGTCCTAAGTCTCTCAACTACCTGCTTCCATGGTCCCGGCTCTATGGGCTTGGAAACCTTCCAGCGACTCTGCCTGATTGCCTCCTAGTCTGGGCCAACCTGGATTCTTTGCTTGGTCTCGTGGTCTTTGTGCCTACACCTCCGCTGCCGCCACCTCTGCAGGCAGGGATCTCCCATGTTTCTTGACTGATGGCGCTTTCCTCTTGGTGGTTTTGGGAATCTCTCTTCCTGTTTCTGAGCGGGATCTCTTGCACCCAGAAGAATAGCAAAACCAAGCAGGCCTCAACACCTTCTCTGCGTAGTCCCACCCAATCATTTAGTGAGAGTTATCCAGAGATGGATAGAAGGGGCATATTAAGAAATTTCAACTCTCCATAACCGTAAGCATGCTTATCCTACAAGTAGTTAAGGCATATTATATTACACATTTCTTGTGACCTGGAACCTAAAGCAAAATGTTTCCGTATAATAGCAGCCTAAAAGGAAAGGCATGTACAATTATAATTTATCTCAAAAAATTAAAGAACCCTGTGTTTTATTCTCAGTTGTGTGATCCATGGTCTAAACGAGGGCCCTGCTTTAAATTGAATAGTAGGCTCATGATCATTTGAAATAGAGTAGGTGAGTGACTGAAAAGCAGAACTGATGCATTCTTTGAAAGTTTATGAGATATTGTATAAAACACGTGTAATGTAATGTATATATTGTATAACAAATATATTTTAACAAATACAGGGATGCTGGCAGGGCAGAAGATTAAGCTGTCATGGGTTGAACTGCGTCTCCAAGAATACAGGCCATGATTCTCAAGAAGTAGCAATTATGTCATGATGTAACCAACCCTCAGGATCTGATGATCTGATGTAATGAGTCAATCAGTTGTAAGAGGATTAGAGTGGGAGTCAAGACTCTTACTCAGATCACAGCTCTGATCCCTGTAAGATGAATAACACTGGGCTGTGGCCTGCACTGCAGTGTTAGGCTGAGTAGACCAGAGAAGCAACTTCAGGGACACGCACCTATGTGGAAGAAAGAACTTTAAATGAATGAGTAATTGTGCATCAATAGAACATGACAGTCCTGTCCAGAACAAGTCCATAGATCTGATAGTTGGCCATAAGTCTGATACTAGTCCATAAATCCCTCTTTAGACTCATAAAGTCACACACAATGATGTAGAATACAGGAACATCGCTGGCTGGTGGGGGCAAAGTCCTGTGGATCCAATGGCGGTGTCTGTGACAGCTCTTCCAGTGATTCGATAGCAGGAAAGTAAAGGCAGAGAGCCGGGGAAGTTCCCAAGACCCTACTTATGAGAAGGTCATGCCCACAAAGAGGTACCATCAGAGTGTGTGACCTGATTGGCAGGCTAGACACCCTTACATTCTATGCATCATGTCCAGTTGACATGAAATTATGTAACTGCCACAATCACCTTTTGTCTTCCAAAAGATAAAAGGAGAGCCAAGTGACCCTAGAATGGAGAGCCTGATGACCACCATCAAGAAGAGCCGGTGCTGAAACACATCCTTTGTATCCAGGGTCCCTGTACTGGGACCTTTTAGACCCAGAGGAGAGGGATGTCAAGACACATGGAGTTCTCCAACGGACTACAGCCCACTGATGTTGAAAGCAAATTAGGATCTTCCACCAGAACCAACAAAGCTTTCCATTAGGGTGGCGCCCGGAGTTCAAGCCTCCAGCCTCTCAGACTGAGAGAGCATACGTTTCTGCCTATTAAGAATTCCATTTGTGTGATTTCAGTTACAGCAGCACTAGAGAACTCAGACAACAGCTAAGCAAAAGGTCAGCCGTTCAGACCCACCAGCCGCTCTGTGGGAGGAAAATGTGGCGACCTGCTTCCTTAAAGACCCGTGGGGTCAGAAACCCTGTGGAGCAGGACTCTTCCATCATGTGGCACCAGTATGAGTTGGAATCAACTTGATAAAGCCAGAGTTTGGGGGGGAGGGGTTGGCAGCAAAGACTACAGGTATCAACCAAAGATCCCCGGTCCCTTGTAGACTGCAGTGGGAGGAGTGAGAAGTGGCTACTCTGATATATACGTAGGCTCCTATGGAGTTAGTTCTGGACCTTAGAGTATGGCCAGGCCTATGAAAACGTTGTAAACCTTCAAGTACTCTTTTCTCCTCCATTCTCTGGCTAGACGTGAAGGATCGAATGCACCTGGGGACAGTGAAATAACATAGAGAAAGAGCTTTGGTCTCTGAAACACTGTGTGGAACACTGGCCATTTGCCAAGGATTCGCCTTAGACTGATCTTTAAGCAAAAGACCAATTCTCACTGTACTGACCCCGTGAAATGTGGGGATTTATGTCACCACGTTAATTCTGGACAAATTAACATGACAGACTCCAGTGAACTAGCCATGGTCCCCTCCTGACCCCTCCGTGGGCTATGAGGTCCTCTCACACGCGGTCATTAACAAGAAGTCTCTTTTTTATGTCACTCCTTCCCTTTTCTGTGCTATTCACGTTTTCTTTCTGGCTTTTTACCCCTATAAGAACTCTTTGGGATCGCCTGCCATGGGAGATAGAGTTTTGTTTGCTTTTTGTAGAGGTTGCTGCCGCTGCTGCCAAAAGCTTGGGTCAGGAGTAGATGAGGCGGGAGGCGGGGAGAGGGAAATGGAGAGTGAGAAGGTTCTGGAAGGAGACCCCGGAGAGTGATCTCCGTTTATTGCCTTCATTTCCACCTAGCTTCTTCCTTTCTACCCCAGGGCGGCCTGATGCTCACTCCAGATCTCTGCTGACGTCTGGAGGGAGGCAAAGATGTAAGCATGATTGCTGGGCTCTTTCTTGGAAGAACCGGGCCAGAGGACACCCTGGGAACCCAATTCTCTCTCTCTCTCTCTCTCTCTCTCTCTCTCTCTCTCTCTCTCTCTCTCTCTCTCTCTCTCTCTCTCTCTTTCCTGGATGCTCCCCTTGAGGCAGTGAGGATGAATAATGGCCATTTTATTTCTGCCAGGGAGAACCGGTCCCAAGCTCCTTTGTGTAATAGCCCTGGAATTTAGGTCATGGCAACATCTAGTCCCATTCCATTCATAGGGAATTCGGTTGACAAACATCCGAGCTTGTTATTGCCTTTTTCTGGTTGTGTTTCGGAGTTTGTTTCATTTCAGGGTTTGGGGTGGGGCAAGTCCAGTCCAGTGTGTGCTGGGTAGTGAGCATGTGTGTCTGTGTTTGAGGATATAAAGTAAATGGGTGTTGACTGTCCTCCCATTTATTTATTTACTTCGACACCTAGACCGGCACCTAATAACTGCAGCTTGGCCGTGGATGTCTGGGACTTGAGTTACCCAAGAAATTCTGTAGCATCCTATTCTGAGATGATACCTAAAAAAGCGAGGGTGTGGAACAGGGGCTCCCTCCTCTCACCACGAATTTAACTCAGAAGTAGTGGTACCTGTCACCAACCTCATTGCCTTAGGCATGAAGAGTCAAAAGTTCTTATTCTTATCCCACAACTAGAGCATGATGTATTTATATTATCTTAGCATGGCTCTGGCTGCACCATTTTCCAGATCTGTAGCTTTGAGCATATAAGCCAAGTTCTCAATTATTGACATCATAGGGGTTCAAAGACCAAGTCAGTCTGTGAAGATTGACATTATGCAAAAAAATGGAGGATGATCACATCAGATCACAACGTGGAGGAGGTCTATTTCATTACATAACTTCCAAACACATCATCATACTACTGCCAAATTACATCATCACATACTTATCATACCTCTAAGAATCATGGCCCATCGACATTGACAACAGAACCTTGGTCATCATAGCCAATGACACTCTCTCCTCACACCTGGGCCTTCACGACTTCCAGACCTGTTGTGAACACACACAGCAGTCAGATAGCAGTTCTTTTGCTATTGTCACCAATGTGATGTGCTGGAGCATGAAGTAGCTGCTAAGTGAGTCCTAGATGTACAATTTAACATTTCTCTGCTTCAGTGTCTTCTGAAATGTGGGGATTGGAATGCCATCTACTTTATGACGTTATGGGAGGGAAGCGTGAAAGGAATGAAGAACTGCTGCTTCCAACTGGGGCACTGGTGAAGACACGTCCATGAGTTTTCAAAAGAACCAGTCCGCTGAAGATGAAATGCAATGAAAATGTTCCTTAGAAATAAGGAAGAAGGGTAAGACTTCAACTCACTTACTTAGGACATGAGAGAGGAAAGGTGAATTGCTAGAGAGGGGGAGGGGAATAAAGGACATCCTCTTTGATAATGTGGAGGACCAAGGGGAAGGAAGGAAGCTCGTAATGCGAAGGATGGGCTACAATTCAAGTTTTTCATTGCCAGGGGGAGGCACTGAAGAGTTCTCTCTCTCTCTCTGCCTCTGTCTCTCTCTCTCTCTCTTTTTTTTCAAAAGGGGGTAGTAATCCAAATAAATTTGGGAAACTTATGTCCCAGAATAAGATAGAGTAGGAAGAAATGAAAATCAGCCACTGAGCATGCTATGAATCGCAGCAGAAGGTGGCCGTGAGGGGACAGCAAGTCACAGTAGCCACCACTACCCAAAGTGGCATTACGAACTCTCCTGAGATAGACCAAGGAGCCCTGGTGTGCTTGGGGGTGTATGCGCTCGAACACCCAGCAGCTTCCTGGGCGGAAGATAAGGCTCTCCGCTCCTGTAAAGAGTTATGACCTCAGGAACCCACAGGAGCAGTTCTACCCTGTCCTGCAGGGTCCCGATGAGTCAGCATCAACTCTATGGCGGTGAGGTTTTCAAGTCTTGAGGTTCACAGATCAATCCATATACATCGACCCACCTGCAAGAGCAAGCAGGAATATCCAGTCCAACTTCCCAGGACAGTGACAACACAGAGAGTGCTGGCGAGATTGCTCAGTCTAAGGACAGGGGCTCTTCCCACCTCCTCTCCACCGACTCAGCAGCAGGCAGTGAGCTTTCTTTGAAAAAGCCACTGAAGGCCTAAGTTTCCACCTGCTGGCAGAAACATTATCTTTTAAACTGGAAATGGGAGAGCAGTCCCTTTGGACTGCAGTGTAATCTGGCTCGGAAGAATGCTCCTTCGAGATAAGGATGGCGAGGTTCCGTCGTTGGACATACTTTGGACCTGTTGCCAGGGGAGGCCAGTCCCTGGAACAGGACATGGTGGCTGGTGAAGCAGATCTGCAGTGAAGAAGAGGAAGGCTGATTGACATAGGGCTGACAACCATGGGCTTCAACCTAAGGCCGGTGGCGAGGATGGTGCAGGACCAGGCAGTGTTTCCATCTGTTGGGCACAGGGTCGCTACGAGTCGGAACCAGTCTCTTGGCACCTAATGACAACATCACACTAGAACACTAACAGCACATCTGTGAAGTAGCCCAGCAGAACCGTCACGGGGGCACTGCCTTCAGAGGCCACCGCCACGGAGCAGAGGGAACAACAAACATGGCCTGCCAGCCCACCCCAGGCAGACCCTGACACCATCAGGCTGCAGAACACCCAGGCACGGAGCATGGGGAGCCCTTCAGGGGGTCCTTGATCCCGCCCTGCCTTTTCCAGCACGAGGCTCATTTGCTCCTATTTCAGCAAAGAGAGCAGACGACCCAAGAGAATGAGCCGTCAGCGTGATTGAAAAGATGTGTGATTAGTCACACGCACTCCCGGGGCAGCGCCCTTGCCAGACAGCACACCGCTCATTAGCCGACCTGGGAACTGGCGAGTCTCCCACAGCTGAGCAGCGCTCCAAACCCGGCAGTCCCCCGGGGCCCACACAGCCCTGGGCCCTCCCACACCCTGACAGGAGGAAGGCCAGTCTGGGCAGGCCTGGGTGCAATTGCCTCCCCAGCTGCTGAGCGCATCTGTTTGGGCTCTGCTCTCTGGGTTGCCTGAGGTCTCATGCAGGAGCTCAGCTGGCGGGCCCATCCTGGTAACCTCTGTCTGCTCGGGGTGCACTGGAACATTCCCTGACCAGAGCCGCCGTTTTCCCCCCAGCAGCTGCCTTGGGGGGACCAAGACCTGGACATGGCCACACTCGGTCAGTCTTGCCATCCACCCCCCCGCAGCTACAGATGTGAGCCGTTGTTCTTCCTGGAACTGGGAACATTTCTTTTCCAGCTCTGAGTAATACCAGCAATTATAACACATGAAATTATAACTTAAAGCATCACTTCCATGGGGAGCAGTTGCCTCTGAGAAGCTCGGGGAGAGAAAGACGAGCCCAAGTCGTCTGTAGGCACCATTGATTCCGGTCCCCATCGCCCTGGGGAAACTGAGGCTGGCAGGCCATAAGACTTGCTCAAACACCAGCAACAAAGACCCTCAATCTCACCGCCATGGACTTGATCTGGACTCTTAGCAATCCCCTAGCAGAGGGCAGAACTGCCTCTGGGGTCTCTGAGCCTGGGCATCTCTACAGGATCACGAGCCCTGGCCTCTCTCTCACGGAGCAGTGGTGAGTTTGAAGCGTGGACCTAAAGGCCAACAACTCAGCCTGGAGGTGCTCACTGAACCAGCTCTCCTTTAAAGGGACTTCGATGGCGGCCTTTCTGTTCAGTGCCCCTCCATTTGATCAAACGACTCACAGAACACAAAACGAAAACAAAGCACAAAACCCAAAGCCGTCTCAGAGGGGCCAAAGCCCCTCATGAGGAGTCGGATGGTTTTCAATGGCTAGCTTTTCCCACGTAGGTCACTGGACCTGACTCACTAGAAGCTTGGGCACCTCCAGTCTCTGTTGGCCACTGAACATACCACGCAGGGGCTCCTTGTGGGCCTTGAGAGTTTCTAGTGGAAGGGTGTAGGGAAGTCCACCCGTAAGCACGAAAGACATGGATTCCCATGAACACTCAACTCGGTGATGTGCAAAGAGGTGCCTGTGTCTTCGTGTTGATAGTTCATCCTCTGTCAGAGGGGTCATTGTGTCCTTCTTCCTCCCTGACAGGGCGCAGGGACCTGAGGAGGTGACTGGTCACATCAGCGCCTGGTACACATGGGGTAGGCATGAAGGGGGATGGAGGCCTACTGCCCGCTCCTCCCACGAGGGAGCCCTTCATGGCTTCTGGTACCTCGGCTCTGAGTAGAAGAAGGCGGAGTCTAAAGCAGGGCAAGAAAAAGGAATACGTCAACTGACCCCTAAAGGGATTTGCTTCTGGGCCGCTCAGAACTCTGCGTGTCTCCTACACCCACCCACCCTACCACCTCCACCAAAGCTGTCCCGCCAGTCTGCCCAGTCAGGACCACGGTGGCCCACTTCAGCGTGGCGATTGCTTCCCCTGAAAATGGACGCTGGTCACCTGTGCTTTCAGAGGCGAAGTCTTCAGGGACCCCTTTAAGCATCTTCGGTGGGTTGAATGCTATTGGTCCTCCCCGCAGGTCTGGGGGGAAAATACTCACCTCACTTACACTGGAGGAAGTCGACACCCAGAGAGGAGACGTCTACCCCAAATGTGCAACTAGGAAGTGGCTGAGCCAAGATTTGAGCCCAGGGCCCCATGCTTTCAAGCGAGATGTTGGTGAAGATGTGATTCTGGGTTGGCACCAGTTCTTGTTTACCCTGGGCACGCCTATGCGTGTGGGAGTCTGTCTTTCACCACCAGCTCTCTGGGGACGATGCCTAGGAAGGCAAAGGAAACTTAGGACAGCAAGGGCAAGAGGAAGCTGAGCCTGATGGTTCAGGGACAGGGACTTTGCTAGCAGCAGCTCTGGCGTGAGCCCAATTCTGTGACTTCACCAGTGATGTGACTGTCCCTTCGCTGTTCTTCTTTCTTCTCATCTCTGAGCCCAGGGGCTTCCAACAGGCTGAGGACCAGCCATCATTTGGAACAGCGCCTCAAACCAAACTCAGTGCCATTGAGTCGACTCTGGGCAGTGGGTCTCCAAAAAAATAAAACCAAAGCCACTGCTGTCAAGTCCATTGTCACTCACAGCGACCCCTACAGGACAGGATGGAACTGCTTCTGAGAGCATCGGAGACCATAGCTCTGCAGGAGAGCAGGAGGCCTGCTCTTCCTCTCCCAGAACTGCTAGGGGCTTCAGACCGCTGACCTTGTGGCCAGCCACCAAAAGCATAACCCCAACACCACCAGGGCTCCTGGGCGGACGGTGGGTGGGTGGGTGGCATACAGTAAACACTGAGTAAGGGGTGGGTTTCATTGTTATGTAACTACCACGAGGTAAATACCAAGTAGGAGAAGAGATTGGAAAGAAAAGGAAACGCTGGGGTGCGGGTTGAGACGGTTTTTTTTTGGTTGTCAGTTACGACGGAGAAACTTAGAAACCACAGCTCAGAATGTCCCTTAAAACAGTCCTTGAGGGAAAGGGCTCCTCTCCCTCTGCTGACGGCTGCTGCTCCTGCTTCATCTCTTTCTCCCTGGGATTCAGTAAATAATTCATGGGATCCACGTACAAGCTAAGCCAGGCTGCTCAATGCTTCTCCTTGGAGCCTGGGTGACAGGTACGCCTACATCATCCACACCGCTTCCTTTGGGGGCCTTTTAGGGCCGGCTGCCCTCGAGACATGGTGGGAGGAGACTCAGCCCCTTATCTGGATGCTTCAGGATGCCCGTGTGGCCCTGTCCTGTCTGATCCACCTCATCCGCCCTGCCCCTGCTCATCAGATCCCAGGCTGGGGCCTCCATTCCTTACAGAGGCCCTGCCGCTGTAATTACCACACTTTCTCTTGCTGGGAAGAGTAATGGAATTAAATTGGGCAGCATTTGATCCTGACCACACAAACAGCCTCATCCAATTGCGGCCTCTGGGAGGTGATGAGGGAGCGGTCAGACAGAGGCACTCACCCCCACAAGCTGACCGCCATCCTGAGGTAGCCCATGGGGACCCTCATCCTCTGTGTGGGACCATCGGAGGAGAGACAGGGTCCAACAGTCAAGGGATGGGCGAGGGGGGGGGACATAGCAGAGCTGGCAGAAGCAGGCTCTCATGGAAGTCACAGCAGACCTGATGCTTCTATAGGAGCTGTTGGGTAACCAGAGGCCCCCATATCATGTGTATGGGGTGGGGTAGGGGTGGGGGTGGGTGGGCTTCGGAAGCAAAATTTAAATCCCCCCAAACTCACTGTCATTGAGTCAATTCAGACCCACAGTAACCCTATAGGACAGGGTAGAAGTGTCCCTATGGATTTCTGAAACCACAACTCTTTCCTGCAGCCTCATGTTTCTCCTTTGGAGCAGCTGGTGGTTTTGAACTCCTGATCTTGTGATCTGCAGCTTAATGCATAACCACTCTACCACTAGGCTCCACCCCTTCCAGGGATGAAAAAATGGCACTCTAGGGCCTTCTCCAACTCTTGGTGTTTGAAAAATCACATCTTTGATAACCAAGCAACCCCCATTTGCGTGGCTTTCGAGAGTCAATTATATGGGGAATTTACTTACCAAATTGTTGGTGAACATAGGTGACTTCCTATATGTCTAACTCCCTCTCTGTTCCGCTCTTTTGACTGGCAGCTGTAGGAATGTCTGTCCGCAGCTTATGGTGACCCCAGGCATGATGGGACCAGAACTGCCCTGTCCTGCACCATCTCCATGCTATGTAGTGGATTGGGGCTTTGTACTCAGTAGGGTTTCCATTGGTTGAGTGTTGAGGTTGATCATCAGGACTCTTCCTAGTTCATCTTAGTCTGGAAGCTCTACGAAAGCCTGCTCAATAACAGAGTCGCCTGCAAGTCTCCCCTGGCAGAGGAGCGGTGACAGGGCATGGGCCAGGAACAAGCCCAGGCCTTCCCCCACGGAAGATGAGAATTCTACCACTGAGCGGCACTGCCCCCTTCATTTAGTAGCTATGATTCAAGATGGAAGTCAACATCTAAATTTACAACAGATAATGAAGGACTATTAGGAGGGGATATGGGGGGTGGGGGAAATCCCAGGAGGTCAAGCCTTGCCCTTCTTTCGCGGTCATCCTTTTCCTTGCTTTTGCCGTCCTCCAATCCACCCCAGTATTCCTATTCCTGCTCATCTTGTGAACGTGAAACCGAATGGCCTCGGTCACCATCGACCTCCCCTCTGGATCACCATCTCACCACCTGGCAGGACAAGCCTGAAAACAGGAGAATGCTCAGATGCTTGGGAGGATCGGAAATCCACCTCCACCTGAATGGCTTCCATTCACCAAGAGCCGAGGACTCTGTCACTTTGTCACTTGCGCACGGAGGGCTCCCTCGAGGTCAGCCCAGGGAGTCATCGGGTTTGCTCTGGGGACTCGCCCCAGGTCCACCTCGAAGAGAACTGTGTGGAGAGTCTGTGAAGCAGCCACCAAACACCAGAACCGGCTAGAGGGAAATGATGGTCTTCCTTGGAAGCCAGACTAGATCATTTCTGGTTGTGTCTATGCTAATATTTTTGCTACAGAAGGTGGTGATGGCTGGGGATCCCCCTTGATTTTTATTGAGAAGATTCCATTTGTGTTTAAGGATTTGTGCTCTTTGGGCTGAAAGGGAAGGGAAGCCTAAACACCCAATAATTTTTTTTAATGAAAGTTAAGACACATTAATGACTGGCCCGGAGTTGAGAAAGTGTTCGCTGGGATGGATGATTCAGAGCTGGGAGATATCTCTGTGCCTCAGTTGTTGCCTGTGAGGTTCCTCAGCTGCCTACTGGTCCTTGAGGATCCTACCCGAGAGAGCCTCCTGGGGCAGGATGCATCGCCATGACAGTGCTGGCCGCGCAAAAGGAAGAGGTCTCGTGACATCATATGCGTCCAGTGAAGAGGTAGAAGTCAACATCCCTTACAGAGGTGAGGAATCGAAGAGATGTTGCTGCCGGTAGCTACCAGGACTACGACTCAAGGGCACCCACGCACCACAGAACACAATGGCTTGTATGTGAGAGTCCATCTTCGTGGCTACTATTTCTATCCCTAAGGAACTTCGGTGGTGCAGTTGGTTATGCATCAGGGACTGTTAACTACAATGTCAGCAGTTTGAAACCACCAGCCACTCCGCCAGAGAAAGATGGAGCTTTCTAGTCTTGTAAAGCATGACAGGGTGGTTCTGCCCTGTCCTCTAAGGTTGCTATGAGTTGGCCTCTACTCATGACTTTTTTAGTCAGTCCCAAACCCTCAGCCTCACTGCCTTGCTATTTATTTCATCAAACACAATTTCCTCCAGCAATTGAAGCAATGAGCTCTATTCTGTTGGGATCTCTAGGGCCTTCACTGGCTTATTTTGAGAAGACACCCCCCACCCACACTTTGCAGGATTTCCTTCCAAGTCCATTGCAGTCTGGAAGTCCCACTGCCATGAGTCCAACATCACAACAGCGCAAGGATGGTGGGGTTCTTGGCGAGTGCATTGGCAAGGACCAGCACCCAGAGCTCCCTCATGGAAGGGGAGACTTCACCCTTGGCACTAGCAATGGCCCATCACATGGAGTCTATAAACACAGGGATGGACTCTACACTTGAATCTCCCGCTTGTCAAAAAAGATTGTCATTAACTGTGTTAACTTAAAAACAAAAACATGTTTCTATTTATATGTGGTTAAGCTAAATGAAAAGTAGGTTGAGAGACCAAATACCAAATCAAGTGAGTATGTAAGTAGCCAGGGAATCCTGAAGACACACCCTGGCATCTTATAACCACATCTCGAGAGGGGCTGGTCATCTCAGAGCCATCCTGGATCTTGCTCAGTCTCCTCCCTGGGCATCCTTTCTTGCCTGTTCCTTATCAACATTGAAGTGGTGGAGACGTGTCCTGGGACCATCTTCGCTTCCACTGCATGAACCTCTGCCCCCACCCCAGCCTTTACTAATGGTAATGTATGGCTCCAGTTATCACCTACACATATTGGAAGTAGGCAAATGACACCTCTGCCCCAATACTCTCTCTCACTCTCTCTCTCTCTATCTCTCTTCTAAATGTACATTAGATGGAGGGCTTGTATTTCAGATCATCAACTTTGTATTCAACAGCCTAAACCAGGGGTCGACAAACTTTTGAGATGGAAGAGCTGATTCTGTCCCTCACAATTTAAAAATGATTTGAGAGCCATGAATATATTTTACAAACAAATGAAATCACTATCATCTGAATATTCACTGCCATCGAGTCGCTGCTGACTCATAGCAACCCTGTGAGACAGGGTGGCACTTTCTCTGTAGGCTTTGCAGACTGTGACTCTTCATGGGAGGTGAAAGCCCCCTTTTTCACCCGCAGTGCTGCTAGTAGTTTCAAACTGCTAGCCTTTGGGATCGCAGCCCAAAGCATAATCACGATGCTATCAGTGCTTCTCGTTATCCGAATAATACCCTTACAAATATTGTAAATGAAACGATCACACTTTCATCTTCAGTTTTACCCCAGAGTCACATGCACTACCCCCGCCCCGCACCCCAAAGCCCATATGCCTTTTGAGCTGCAGTTTGCCGACCCCTAGTTTAAACCATTCATAAAACCCCCAGTACTTTCCTCCGCATGGATCCCTGATTTCTCTTCTCCCTCTTGTGGACTACCATCTTCTATTTCACCCAAGTGAACACCCATCAACAGTCAAGTCCATTGCTTGACCTTTCCTCCTGTATCCTTCGCCCCTTGACAAACTCCAAAGTTGGTTCCCTTTGGTATGCAAGTCTTTAACCTATGTTTCTTTTTACCCTATCACAATGGCCTCATATGATGTCTGTCCTTTTGTGATTGGCTAACACCCCTCAGCATAATGATCTCCAGGTCCAACCTACCAAAGGAAACTCCCGGGTTTCTTGATTATTTTTGTAAGGATGTATAGTATTCCATTGGATGTATGTGGAGTTTCTTGGTCCAATCTTCTTTCTACAGGTGGGAATTTAGGCTTCCACACTCTCTCTCTCAAACTTCAGTTTGTTCACCAAACAGTGATGGAGGGCCAGGCATGTGACGCTCCAGGGACTTGAGGGAAGGGAGGGAGTGACCACGACCTGCTGTCCCTGAGTGATGACTCCGTATTCAACTCCCTGCTAACTCGTTGACTTCCAAATTATAATAACCATAACTGCAGATAGACACCGTCAAACCCGCTTCAGCTCATGACAGCCCGGTGCACGAGAATACAAAGCACGCCATCTCCAGAGCCGCTGACCTCACAGGACCTGTCATGGCCACCTCTCTCTTGCTGGAGTGCCTGCTTGCCTATTGGCTTTGCCTTCTAGGACCACATCAGACAGTATTTATTGATTAATATTGAGAAAGGGATAACGAGGCCTTCCTTCCTCATCTCTCCTAGACTGGAAGATTTGTGGAAACATGTCCCACAGAGATGACCCTGCTGTTCACTATCATGACAAACTGATGGGTGAGGGTGGGTAATGATAACAAAATACGCAATAATGATCATAAACTTAAGAAAACTCACTGCCATCGAGTCAATTTTGACTCATAGCAACCCTCTAGGATAGGGCAGAACTGCCCCTGTGGGTTTCTGAGAATGTAACTCTTTACACGAGTATAAATCCTCATCTTTCTTTCTGGGAGTGGCTGGTGGCTTTGAACTGCTGACCTTGCATTAGCAGCTCAATCAATGCATAACCCGCTATGCCACCAGGGCTCCTTAATAATAAATGACAATAATCCCTTTTTTAAAAAGCTTCTACCATTGGTTGAGGGCTGAGAAAGTTAAGGTTTATTGTGCCAACCTGGCCGATAACCACATGCAGGATTGATTGAAGGGCAGAGAGATAAATGGCTTGGTGAGCCTCGCCTTTCTAATTCTCGGGTCTCTAGCTTTGTGATGGTCAAACCAGGGTACAGCTGCCTTAGTCAGTTCCCTGCTTCAGCTGGTAAGGCTCACTTCCTGGAAGACATCCCTGAGGAGAAGCCACATGGACCTACCCTGAGGCTGCCCTGGGTGCTGGAGTAGCCATGTGGAAACCCCTGCCAGCCCTGAGATACTTACATGCTCACTGATTCGGCTTTCCTCCTGCAGTCAGCGTCATGGCATATGTTTTGTGAGATTGAGGAGGACTTTGTAGATTGGTCTTGGACATATGGGCTAATCTTGGACAGCACTGGGTTGGGATGCCTTTCGAATGTACACTTCCTTACCCTAAAGCTCTCTCATATACGCATGAGTTTCTGTGGATGTGTTTCCCTAGTTTACCCAGACTGACCCAAGGGCTGACTCCGTGCCAGCTGTTTCATGCAAGAGCATCTACAGGTGTGTTCCACCCTTAGGAGTGTGGCCACGCCCCCCGATGGGCCAGGCACGGCTCCAGCAAATCCCCTCGGGACAGTAAGCAGGGGCCCTCTCAGCAGTGACATGCAAGAGGTTATTTTGGTATGTGAGCTAATAATTAAGGCGCTTTTCATTGGACTTGTATACTTGGAAGAACAGAATAAGGTGTTAGCAGATAATTCTTTGAAATCACATTGTCTCCTGACTTCTCTTGTGAGTTTCCAGGCCAAGTACGAGTATCTAGAAATTGCAAATCAGACTTTTTGAAGTAACACAAAAGCTGCCTCGGGAACGAGTTCTGAGTGAGTCAGAGTGGATGCAGTGGACCGTGCGTTGGGTTGCTAACCCCAACAACGGTGGTTCGAAACCACCAGCTACTCCTTGGGGAAAAGATGGGGCTTTCTACTCCTGTAAAGAATTACAGTCTTGAAAATCCTTCTACCATGTCCTATGGGCTCAATGTGAGTCAGAATTGACTCAATGGCAGCGAGTTTCTTTTTTGTTTCTTTTTGCGACGATGCAGTTAGAACAAAGAAATATTTGATAAGAGTTGTGTTTGTCGTCCGCATCCCCTAGTTCTCAAGGCTTGTATACTCACAGACATCCCTTTCTTGATCTCATGAACCCATTGGTCAGTTTGTCATTACCTGAGCATTAACAAGCTTCTGTTGTGGCCATCTCTGAATAAAGCACGTGAGCTTTGGAACATATCTGCTCCTGCCAGTTACTTTGGCGGCTCTGGCTCCTGGCTTCCCCCCCATGAGGACCAACTTTGCCCATATTCCAGGTTGTCTTCTGGGAAAGTGGAGAGTCATGGTCATCCCTCTGTCTAACTGACACACCGCTAGGGGGCAGTACACCACACTGTCCTTGGTGCTGGTTCTTTAAGTGAATGTGTGCACAGGGCTGTGTGCTCTCCCTTGGGGCGGGGTTGAGGCCCAATTCCTAACCCCATGGGATGGGCAGGAGTATGTATGTCATGTATGGGGGGGGGGTTGCACTCCTAAACACAAGGTGAACACTGCCCTCACCAAACCGAGCCCATTTCATTAGGCCAGTTTCACTGGGAGGTTTTTCTAACGCAAAATTGATGACAATTAAAAAAAAGTGGAGAGGTTTTCTCAGCGTGGCGTGGCTTTTTAAAAGGTAGAGACAAAGCCTTCATCAGAAAAGCCATCTCTAATGCCAGCAATTTTCTCCCTCTGCCTGGCTGTTATAAAGGACAGCAGTTTTAAAAGGAATTCTGAGCTCCGGGCCACGCTGCTCAGCCTGCTGCGCCATAATTGCCTGTCTCTAACTTCAGCCCATTGCCATGGAAGTAATTAGCTCACACACGTGCAGAGGGTAGGTTTGCTACAGACAGTCAAGAGGAAGCCATGGGTTCCAAATGAAAAGCAACCTCTGTGCCCAAGGGCAGGAACCCTGTTGAACCAGGCAGGGCCCAGAGAATACTGTTTTGTGTGGAAGGATGCTTGGGATAAATATTCTGAAATAAAATATCAATTATCGAAATAAAATCATTTCGTTCTCCTGTCTTTTTCTGTCACACTGTATGAGCGAATAGAGAGACCTGGTGTCCTGGGGGGTGGGGGGAGGAGGTTGAGTTAGGCTGCTAATCACAAAGTGGGTGGTTCAAACCCACCAGCTGCTTTGGGGCAGAGAAATGAGGCTTTCAACTCCCATAAAGACTTACAGTCTGGGAAAGTCACAGGGGCAGCTCTGGTCTGTTCTGTAAGGTCACGATGATGCAGAGTTGACTTGATGGCAATAAGATAAGGACGAGAGAGAAGAGAATCGCACTGAGGTGATTCAACTGATAACGACCCCGTATGTGTTTCACAAGGTCTTTAAAGCGGTGACAACTTAGAAAGGGATTATCAAGCCCGTCTTTTGAGGCAACTCTAGTGGTTTCTAATAGCTAACTTCGTCATAAGCGCTAGACCCCTTAGCCGATTGGACTGCCCAGGGTTTCCCTGCTTTATGAGTCACTTGGTGTCATTGAGTTGATGCCAGCCCATAGCAGCCCTTTAGGCTAGGACTTCCCCCTGTGAGTTTCTGATATTATAACTCTTTATGGGAGTAGAATGCCCTGTCTTTCTCCCTTGGAGTGGCTGGTGCTTTTGAACAGCTGACCTTGCACTTAGCAACCCAACGTAGTAATCTCTTCCACCAGGGTTCCTGCCACATGGATACGCAACAACAAACCCAAACCATGGGCAGCCAATTCCAAAACACACAGACTCTACAGAGCAGAGTACAACTGCCCCAGAAGGTTTCTAAGGCCGTGATCTCTACGGACAGGAGCTCGGGCGTGGAGTGCACCGCTGAGCTGCTAATCTGAGCCCTACTGACCAGGCGCTGTGTGGAAGAAAGATGAAGCAGGCTTCTATGACAAAGAGTTAAAGTCCCGGATCCAAAGGGGCCATGGCACCCTAAGCTCTCAAGGAGCTAGGAGTCAGGATCTCTTCCATGGCTCCGAGTAGCCATCTCGATGGAAGCAAATCGTCTCCTCTTTCTTCCATGGAGAGGCTGGTAGGTTCAAACCACCGGCCTGTCTGTTAGCAGCCTAACGCTTAGCAACTATATCCCCAGTGTAGAAGGTCTCACGTTAATGCCTCTTTATCACTCTTGTGGTATCCCTCTGTCACAAACAGTCCCAGTGATCATTTCATTTCAAACAGATTCTGGAATGGCATCTCTGATTTCCCCCCAGGCTTTAGATGTGATCTGCCGCTGCCTTCAGGGAAATTCCGAGAAGCTTTCCCTCCCACTCGGAACTATCTCAAGACATGTGGTCTGCTCCGAGGACCATGCTTTCGCAGTGGAGAGGAACAGAACTTTTGCAGAAGGAACCTAGGTTCCCAAGTCAAGTTGGCTCAACCACATCTTGGGTCCATGATTTGCCACCTGGGTGAACCTAGACCCATCACATGACCTACCTGTGCAGGTAAATTGCCCCATCATGATTACAACGAGATAAGAATGCACGTCACCAATAATCCATGAAACAATGGATGTGGAAGTGGTTTGCAAGGCAAGCCATTCAAAGGTCACTTCTTATCACTGTTGCTCGAACTCCAGTAATTGTCCCCTTTGTGGCCTGGAGACTCTAACCACCAGCTAGAGTCCGTTCCCATTGAGTGAACTTGACTCACAGGACCCGGGAGTGTCAAAGGGACACTGACAATGTCTGCTTCTGGAAAGTAGATGGCCAGGGATGTCTTCTGAGGCACCTGCAGAGGGACTCAAGCCTACAAACTTTCTGTTGGCCGCTGAACATGCTGAGTTCTTTTGTTTGTTTGTTTTTGTTTTGATCACCCATAACCCATTGTTCACAAACAAACTTCAGGAGTAAGGTGAGACCACCTGGCTTGCTGAAAGGCAGGAGGCCCTGAGACACTTGATGATGAACACCATCAGGCTGAGCCTTGCTCTGTCCGGTTTTCGTTTGCATTTCGGAAGTAGATTGCCCGCACTTTCTTTCAAGTTGCTTCTGGGTAGATGGTGGGTAGACGGGACCCTCTAACTTGTGATTAGCAGATGAGCATATTAAGCATCTGTACCATGCAGGTACTCTCACACAAATACACCCAAAACACTCACTGCTCTTGAGTCGATTCTGATGCACAGTAACCCTGTAGGACAAAAGAGAACTGCTCCCAGGAGCCTTGGAGGCCGTAAGGCTTTATGGGAACAGAAAGCCTCACCTTGCTCCCGTGGAGTGGCTGGCAGGTTGAAACTGCTAACCTGGAGGTTAACAACCCAACAAATAACCCAGTACACCACCCACTAGACCACCTTAGTTTAGGTTCACGTATTAGCCAAGGTTACCTTCACATGGAACTTGGGGCGATATTCACAACCAACCCCTGGGAATAACCGGAGGACTAGTCCCAGATGGTGATGTTGACCAGGCGGCCCTTCTCCGTCAAGACATGAACCAGTCTACATAGAGTACCTCAGCGCATGCCTGCCGCATGGCAAGCAGGCTCTTAGTGCGGGCTGGTTTGGGGTGCGGACAAGGACCTACCTTCCCCCACGCTATAGAGGGATCGTGAACAACATCAACTACCCCAGGGCTGTTCTGGGGATCAGGGCCTAAAAGCCATGTAGGAAGATGACAGGTGTGTTTTGAAGCTGCAGAGCAACTGCCTTTGGAAGACAGGGTGAGACGTTTTGTTGTCTGAGCCTGACCACCGTCCTTGTGCTATGAAAAAACTCAACCCGAGAGGTCCCTTCTCATCATCATCTTCACACTGGCACAGGCACTGTCCGGTGCTGTGGCAATTGTCTAGAGCTCTGTCTGCCAAGACAACTGATGGGACTCGGTAGGCCTAAGGTTGGCAGGCTGCCCCTAACCCTCTTGTCAACACTCTGTGTCCATGTGTTTGCTCCAGAGCAGGACACTTAGAATGACATGCGATGTCTGCCTCTCCACCTGCCCCCCTACTGTCCACAAACATTGTGACCTACAGCTTGCACACTCTCTACCAGACGCTCTGTTAAAAGCCACCACTGTGGAGTCTGGCTGCCTTCTGGTCGCCCTGTAGGAATAGGACAGACAGAACTGCCCCAGAGGGTGTTCACAGCTATCAGCTATCATCTTTATGGAAGCAGAGTGCCAGGCTTTGGGTATTGTCTCTGGTAGAGAGCAGCGGGTGAGCTAGGACCACCACATTGCAGGTAGCAGCTAAGTACTTCAGTCCCTGTGCCCCCAGGGTTCCTGACCAGAGGATCGATGGGGGAGCCCCTTTTCCTCAACACCCAATCAATGCGTGTCTACTGAGCATAGCTCTTTGCAAAAACACGAGGCGCGTGGCTCCATTGACAGGTGTGTGCCTACCTTTAGATCTGTAGCTCTGGGTGGGTTCTGTGGTAATCTTCATGTTGCAGGATCCCAGAGAGAATCTAACAGGGGGCTCCCTCTCCTGTCTCCCTCCAAACAGGGCCCCTAACACTGTGCATGACAATATCCTAGGGCATCTTGCTCCTCTCAGCCCAGAGGTTCTATTTCAGAGTAGCGTGAGGTGAAAAGAGTTTAATGGAATTTTTTGACTACCTACACCACCATAGGGAACACGGATAGAGCAGGGGTTACAAGGCAGGCTACTAAGTTCAAGGTTAGCAGTTTGAAATCTCTAGCCACTCTGTGGAGGACACCTGGGACTTTCTACCCCCATCTAGCATTCCAGTCTCAGAAACCCACAGGGGCAGGGCTACCTTGTCCTAGAAGGTTTCTATGAGTCGACATTGACTTGATGGCAGTGAGTTGGAGGATACCTGGTGGTGTAGTGGGGTAGACAAGGTCAGCAGTTCAAAACCACCAGTCGCTCTGCAGGTGAAAGATGAGGTTTTCTACTCCTGTAAAGAGTTACAGTCTCAGAAACCCACAGGGGCAGTACTACTCTGTCTGAGAGGGTCGCTGTGAGTGAGAATTGACTCAGTGGCAGTGAGTGTGATTTGGGGGCTCACTCAGACTTAAAGGAGCCCTGCTTGCACAATGGTTAAGGCCTTGGTTGCTACCCAAGAAGCTGGCAGTTCAAATCCACCCAGGTGCTCCCTGGGAGAAAGGCCTAGTGATCTGCTTCCCTAAAGATTCCAAAATCAAACCAAACCTACATCTATGGAGGCAATCTGGCTTATAGTGACCCTGTAGGACAGAGCAGAACTGGCCCTACAGTGTTTCCAAGACCATAATCATTATAGAGGCAGATTGCCACATATTTCTCTCGCGGAATGACAGGTGGGTTCGAACTTCTGACCCGTTGGCTAGAGGAGTGCTTTCACCACTGGACCCTCTGGGTTCCTGCTCCATAGAGATTATGGCCAAGAAAGCCCCTGGAAAGTTGTACTCGATCGAATGGTGGGATAGGAGTCAGCATTGATTGTACCTCAACCAGTGGAAACTCCTACTTCAGGCCTAGTTGATACTACTGTGTTCCCTGGGGCAGGTTCCTTAACCTTTCTGGGCCTCCATTTCATCATCTGTAAAATCAGATCCAATGAGGATTTGAAATTCCCCTCCCTCTAGCATCAAGGCACTTTGCTGTTTATCCGTGGAGATGTTGCAGGTTCAAGTCCATCCAGAGGCAACTCAGAAGAAAGGCCTGGTGGCCCACTTCCTGAAACAAATCCCCACTGTAAACCTAGGGATCCCAGTTCTGCTCTGCCCTGACACAAACGTGGTCACTGTGAGTTGCAGTCAGCTCAAGGACCATTGGGTTTGTGAGGATTTGGGGGGCCGGGAGAGGAAAGTTTTAAAGCCATTAGAAAGCATTTTTTGTTTGTTTTACTGGGAAAGGAGTTGCTGTCCTCTTTAACGAAGGAAACCAGAGCTAAGCTTCCTGGTGGAAGCAGCCACCTTGGCCCTGCCAGCTATCAGACAGCCACAGAGCCTGGAATGTACTGGATTTCCTCCCAGATCCAAGCTGCTCCTCAGAGGCCGAGGTCACACTGCCATAGAGAGTTCAAACACGCAGCGATAAGTGCTAGGTTTTATTCATCTATTAACTTCAAACCCAAGGTCCCTATCCTAGTGGTGTGGGCACTCCGGCCCCAGACTTCCTTGATATCTGTGTTTTCAGGTCACTAAGGCAGCAAACTTCTCATCAACAGTCTCAAAACACAAAGCCTCAGTTCCAACGTAAACAAGACCAAAGGGCCTTAAACATCAGAAAGTCCCTTTTCCCTGCGCCGGGTGGGTGTGTGACCTGCCTGGTGTGTGGAGGTCATGCTGTTCCAGCCACAAAGGGGATTTACCTAGGATGTGCTTGCAGCAGGCCAGCTGAGAAGGAATATCTCAAAGGTGGCCAGGGCCCAGCAGGCCTTGAGAAGAGGGCTTTATCTGGGTGGACTTGCCACGCTGAGTCAGGTGCGAGCCAATACATTGGATGCCTGCCCAATACATTCAATGTCTACCCCCAGGAACAGTGGCTCCCCGTGGCTCCTAAGCTGGCGGCTTCTCCATGGCATGGCCAACCAAGGCTAGGGAGGGAGGGAGCTGGGAAAGGCCTCCTTGGGGTTTAGTGCTGTCATGGCCCTCAAGTTCAGAACAAGGTTTTCCGCTGCTGCACCGCTTCCTCCTCCAACTCCTTCCTTCTTCCTGCTCTGGTTCCCTCTCTCTCTCCTATGGCCCTGCTTCCTTGCCGATTGCCCACTCTCTTACCCGTTCATCTACGTCGGTCCATTAAGTGGACGTCTGCTCCGTCGTCCGCCTCTATGGGTTTTTATTTCTGTGAAAGTTCATCCCTCACTCCAAGGGCTACTGTGACATGCATGCATGTTTCTCTACCCTAGTGGTTATGCCTGTGGCTGAAGTCTGCATGGTCAGCAGTTCGAAACCACTGGCGGCTCTGAGGGCGATAAACAGGGCTTTCTACTGGTCCCGTAAACAAATCATAGTCTCAGAAACTCGCAGTTCCACCCCGTCCTAGAGGGTCTCGATGAGTTGTCATCATAGTTGTTTGGGGTTTGGGATCTGCTTACCACAAGCAGTTCAAAACCACTGGGGTAGAACCACGAGGTTTTCTGCTCCCATAGAGTGACAGCCACGGACCCCACAGGGACAGTTCCACTCTGTCCCACAGGTTTGCTGTGCGTCAGAATTGACTCAGTAGCAGCGAGCCTGAGTTTTTTCTGAGCCAGGCCATCGGAGCCCTTGTGGCAATGTCGCATAAGCAAGGTGTACTGGAAGGGCAGAGAGGGAAGTTTCGAGAGGGGACAGAAAAAGCTCAAACTCACTGATTCACAGAGCCCCTACAGGATGGAGTAGACTGGCCCTGTGGGTTTCCAGAGACTGCTCCTCTTCATGGGAGTGGAAAGCCTCATCTTTCTCCTGTGGAGAAGCTGGTGGTTTCAAACTGCTGACCTTGTGGTTCACAGCCCAACACATAGCCACGTCCATCACTGAGGCACTTTCATCAAGTAGCTAGAATAAATACCAAATGAAGTTAGAACATATGAGGGGTACCGTCCAAAAAGTGGAATTTATTTTTTCAAAGCTATGTATTATTATTATTATTATTTTACAAAACGACCTTATCATCTTCTGAGTATTCTCCATCACACATAATACATTTGTCAAATCTGCTATTCCATTCTTGGAAACACTTTTCAAACTCATCTGCTTGGATGGCTGACAGCACCTCCCTCATTTTTTCTTCACCTGTTCTACTTTGTCAAGTCACTGTCACTTCATGCCCCTCTTCATTCATGGAAACCAAAAGAAGTAGCATGGAGAGAGGCCAGGTGAGTCAGGTGCGTGGGGCAAGAGAGGCATGCTGTTTTTGTCCCAAACTGGCACACTGAGATGGCAGGTGCATTGTTGTGGTGACAAAACCGATCTCCTGACTGCCACAAATCAGGCCTGTCACACACTGTCACCTTGTCTTTTCAGAACTTCTAAATAGAAAGCTTGATTAACAGTCTGACCTGGAGCAACAAACCCCAAATGCACTGAGTCGACTTTTTTGTCCGTTTGGGAAGTTGATGGACATCCAGAATGAGGTTTGTCATCAATCGACATGTTACTTATTTTGAAATGACAAACCACTCATACACTTGAGTTTCCTCCATAGCGCTGTCCTTGTAAGCTGAGTTCAACATCAGTTTCTGCAGCATTCCCCCAACCCCCAAGCAGGAAGCAGAATTTCACAGCTGCCTTGCTATTCTCTTAAATCGGCCATCACAAAAAGAGAGGTTCAAGGGAAACTGCTTTTATGAAAAAATTCTGTCACTAGAGAGAACCTTCCCAGGCAATGCCACTAGGTGCACTAACACAGTGGGAGATGCTCAATGCACCCCAGTGGGAAAAATGCTTGCTATGAAAGCTCCGCCCAGCTAAGCTTTCTTCCAGATTTTTTGGGGGGTATCCCCTAATATTCTCAGATCCAGGGGCTAGAGACCTCTATGGGTGAATCCGTTTACTAGTCAATATTGTTTTATCATAACAAAGACACTTCAACGGACAGCACCCTCCTTTACTGCTGGTTAAACACTGTGAACAGGCGGCATAGCAAAGGGAGCAAATTCTGGATCTCGCTCCCATCCCCTCCGCCGCCCCGCCCCCCCGAGAGGCCCTCCAGGGAGCAAGGTGGCCGCTGGCATCCAACGTCAGTGCTGTCTATGAGCCAGGACCTATAGGAGCCCTGGCAGAAATGGCGACGAGGCAGTGCCTTTGAGTTTCTCTGACCTCCCTCGGAATGACATTCCCCTTGCTGTCTTCCAGTACACCCAGCTTGTGTGACTGTCCCCAGGGCTCCTATGGCCAGTGTGGTACTCCGGGCCCTGTCCTCCCCTCGGAGGGCCGCCTGTCCTCACCTCAGTGCACTGGCAGCAGAAGCCCTGGAAGCTCCGGTGAAGCCCTCCTGCATAGCCCTCCCCCTAGCCCCCGCTCTTGGAGGCTACTTGCCAGAGCTCGCTATAGGACAACACTGAGGTCACCTGGCAGCCATTTTTCCAGGCTCCCCTAGTCTCCCTGACCAAACACATGCACTTCTTACAACCCTTCCTCAGAGCCTTCTCACCTGGTTGTCTGACTGTCTCCATGGTTTGCCTCGGAGCACTCTTGAGAACTTTTTGCCTTTTTTTTTAAATATACGTCACATTCAAATAACTCACATTGAAGAAAAACTGTCATTTTCCCCAGAGCACCGGTGGCTTAGTGGATTAAGCATTGAGCTGCTAACTGCAAGGTCAGCAGTACGAATCTGCCAACCACTTAGAGGGCAAAAGAGGAGGCTTCCTATTCCCACAAAGTTAGTGTTGGAAATCCACAGGGACGGGTTCTATAGGCCACAATGAGTCAGAGCTGACTCGGCAGCAGTGAGAATGAAGTGGAAGTTGTGTTGCGGAGTGGCTGCCTTTCATGTTCAAACTCAGCTCAAAGCACACCGAAGGCAACAGTGCCCTGTCCTTCCTGCACCATCCTCACACCCGGTCTTCTCTTTGAGCCCATTGGTGCACCCACTGGGCCAATCCATCTCCTCCAGGGCCTTCCTCTTCTGGGCTGCCCCTCTCCTTTCCCAAGCATGATGTCCTTCTCCAGGGACTGGTCTCCCCTGACAACATGCCCAGAGGACCTGAGACAGAGTCTCGCCATCCTTGGCTCGACTAGAAAGTAAACGTTTTGAAAATGATGATGTCAACAAATGCACAAATGTGCCTGACACAATGGATGGGTGGATGTATTGTGATAAGTGTTGTATGAGCCCCCAATAAAATGATTTATTTTTTTGCCCTAATCATTTCTT
Organism: Tenrec ecaudatus; assembly: GCF_050624435.1. Lineage (NCBI taxonomy): Eukaryota > Metazoa > Chordata > Mammalia > Afrosoricida > Tenrecidae > Tenrec > Tenrec ecaudatus. The sequence goes on along the minus strand of NC_134540.1, from coordinate 14,419,463 downwards.
TTTCTTTTTTTTCCCTTTTTTTACATTTTATTAGGGGCTCATACAACTCTTATCACAATCCACACATATACATACATCAATTGTATAAAGCATATCCGTACATTCTTTGCCCTAATCACTCTCAAAGCATTTGCATTTTTTAAAAGACAGAGCTGCTTGTGTCCCAGAGAATGGCATCGTCCTCGGTGTTCCTCTGACTGCAGGGTTAGCCTTTGTTAGATCCATGGGTTCATGGTCCAACTTCTCCCTACGGCTCTCCACGCTGTGTCCTCTTGGAAGCAGATCGTCAACTGTGTCATTCAACCCTCAAACCCAAACCAGATCCACTGCCATTGAGTCCCACAGTGACCCCAATGGACAAAGTAGAACTTCCCTTCTTTACCCAGCCACGGAAATATTTATCTTTCTCCCTTGGAGTTGCAAGTGATTTCAAACCATTGACCTTATGGTTAGCAACCCACTGCACAACCTACTAGGCTACCAGGGCTTCCTTCCAAAGTTTGAACTAGTAGTCAAGTACCTAAACTCAATGGCCCCCAGGGACTCCTAGTTTTAGCCTGAGGCTTTTCAATCAAACCTCAGTCCTAGGGCCCTTCATCTCATCTCTGGTCGCCCAGCATTAGTAGTGTTCTCTCCATATAACTCAAGAAGAAGAGCGGATCTACTTATAGAATGGGAAAAGGGAGTCTCTCTCCCATTACCAATCTAAACCAGCTGGTGCCCAGTCAACGGCAAGTCACAGGGACTCTATGAGCGTCACAGTAGAACTCTTCTTCCACAGTGTCTTCAGTGGCTGATCTTTGGGGAAGTAGATCACCAGATATTTCTTCCACAGCACCTCTGGGTGGACTTGAACCTCCAACCTTTCAGTTAGCAATGGAGCACTTGTTTGCACCACGTTTAGGTTTTCCAGGCTTAGCAAATAAAACTACAGACTATCTGAATTCGTTAGTAGGAGTCCTTGTGGTGTAGCAGTTACATGTTGGGCTGCTAACTTCAAGGCCAGCAGTTCAAACCCACCAGGGGTTGTGCAGGAGAAAGAGGAGGCTTTCAACTCCCACTAAGACAGTGGTTCTCAACCTTCCTAATGCAGAGACCCTTTCATACAGTTCCTCCTGTTGTGGTGACCCCAACCATAAAAATTATTTTCGCTGCTACTTCATAACTCATTTTTCTACTGTTATGAATCATCATGTAAATATCTGATATGCAGGATGTATTTTCATTGTTACTAATTGAACATCATTAAAGCATAGTGATCCATGACAAAACAATATTTAATTACGTATTGTGAAATATCTATTTCTAATGAAAAAAATCAATGAAATTTTGTCTTGAAGCATGGTGTAGCATGGGTAACAGTCTTCATGCCAGGTACTTGTAGGTGGGCATTTCTGCATCTTGGTGGACCTGCCTGGGGACGGATAGAGGAGCAGTATCTCGGTTCCTAAGACCATAGGCAGGTGTCCTCAAACTATGGCCCACAGGCCACATGCGGCCCCTGAGGACATTTATTGGGCCCGCAGGGTGTTTTCGCCCCATTTGTTTTTTAACTTCAAAATAAGATATGTGCAGTGTGCATAGGAATTTTTTCAGTTTTTTAAAAAAAATTATAGTCCAGCCCTCCAACAGGTCTGAGGGACAGTGAACTGGCTCCTGTTTAAAAAGTTTGAGGATCCCTACATAGGGAATATGTGTTTTCTGATGATCTTAGGCGACCGCTGTGAAAAGGTCAGTCGACTCCCAAAGGGGTCACGACCCACAGGTTGAGAACTGCTGCACTAAGAGTTATTGTTTCCGAAAGCCACAAAGAAGGGCAATTCTGCCCTGTCCTGTAGGGTTGCTTTGGGTCAGAATTGACTCGATGGCAGCAAGTGTGGTTGTTGGTTTTTGTGGTTGTTTGAGAGGGGCCTCCTGGCTCCAACCAGGTGGAACAGCTATGGCCTCTCATTGGCTTTAGGAATGAGACTGGAGAGATCTCATTGAAAGAGCACCGAAAGGACAGGGAGCCCGGATTCTAACCTCAGCCCTAGCTAAGCTCTGCGCCTCAGGAACCCCCTTGCATCCCCAGCCAGAAGACTTGGAAATCCTATACACACAAGCTGTGAGCCATCCCTGGGCGGATCCCATCCCCAGGGTAGGAACCCCTCGCAGTGGATCTCCGGGGAGCGCGCTTCCTGGGAGCATGGGTGGCGTGCATCAGCCAGCATGGTGAGGGTCACAGGCTAGCAGGGCGCGCTCTTTTGCTTTTGGTTTCTTCCCATGTTCAAAATCCGAAGTGTCACCGATAGAGCAGAAGCAGAACGTGTGTGAACGTGTGTCAGCTGGCGGGGTAAGCCGCCCTGTCCTCGGCTTTCAGGAGAGGCTAAAATTATCCCGCTGCCGCAGAGCGTCGCTTGAAGTTCCATATGTTTTACATCGTCACAATCTAGCAGTTCATCAATCTGTTTACAGACTCGTGTTATACTTAGACTGCGATTTAACCCCCCTCTGCACTGCTGCCTTGCACAATGTATGCACGACAGGTTCGCAGCAACAGAATAGGCATGGCATGCTCGGTGGAAAATAGCAATCATTTCGGTGCAAACAGTCATCCCTTTCTCTTTACTGACACATCCGTGAAACCACATGTCTATATGTACCCCTGTAGACCTGGCCGTGTGTGACCGTCCAGCGTTGGCGGCATGCCACACACTGAATACTGACCTGTTAAGCAGCAATCAGCCTCATGGAGAAGTGTACGCAACGTAAGTACACAGCTATCAAAACACATATGAGAAGTGTACATTTACGTATCACTCTTCTGCTTCTTTGTAATGTATAGTCTATGTTATGATGGTGTTCAAAATCTGTCTGAAGGTATCACCAATGTAAGAAATAAACAGCTTTTTTTTTTGAACCCCTTCTGTTTTTCTGGAGCCATTGAATCTTAAAATTGGTGGACATGCTGTATGTCATTGGATCTGCCTTCCATCCCGGTGAAGAAATCATCTCTTTGATAACTTCCACCAATGGTCACACAAGCTTCTCCTTGAGAACTCCTAGCTATTGGGAGCTCACCTCGGTACAGATGAAACAGCAGAGAGATCTTGCTTACATCAAGTTCAAGTGTGTCCCTCATCATTCCCACGGTGGGAGCGGCACTGGAGGGGCTCACTGGTCAATGCCCAGAAATTTAGAAGCTGGCTCCCTGGCCCTTCATATCTGTGCCCATTCCAAAAGAAGGGAAGCCAGGAGAATTCACAAATGATGACAGGACACCACTAATATCGCATGCAAGTAAAACTTTGTTGAAGAAAGCTTTTTTTTAAAAAAAAGAAAAAATAATAATTTCAGCACTCTATTGACAAGGAACTTCCGGGAATTAAAGGTGGATTCAGAAGAGGACATGGAATGAAGGCTCTCTGTGCTGAGGTCAAATGGCTCTTGGTCGACAGCAGGGAGTACCAAAAATAAGTTTACATGGGCTTTGTTGATGATGCAAAGGCAGTCGATTGTGTGGCTCATGAAAATTAGGGCTACCGTTGAGAAGAATGGGAATTCCAGAACACTTCATTGTGCTCATGAGGAAGCAGTCCCTGGATCACGAGGCAGACATTCAAACAGAACAGGGAACTGCTGTGTGGTTCAACATCGGGAAAGATGTGCATGCAGACTGTAGCTTTTCAGCACGCCTCTTCGATCAGCATGCTGAACGGACAGGGCAAGATATGACAGAATAATAATTTCTAAATCTTCAGGGTTCATGAGGGAGAGGGGAAATGGGGAGGGAGGGGAAGCATGAGGACCTGATGGCAGGGACTTAGGTGGAGAGCAAATACTTTGAGAATGATGAGGGCAATGAATGTACACATGTACTTTACACAATTGATGTATGTGTGGTTTGTGATAAGAGTTGCATGAGCCCCTAATAAAACGATTAAAAAACAAACAAACAAACAAGAAGCTGGATTATCTGAAGGGACACGTGCATCAGTAATGCAGCAAGACCTCCTCCCAGTCTGCGCGACGTAGATGACGCAGCTTTGCTTGCTAGAAGGGAAGAGAATGTTGATGAAGGTCAATGGCTGCCCCCTTTAATACGGAGTCCATGACAACAGAAACATAACAGAAATCCCCACAGCCTCCCCAATAATCAGCAACATGATAAGGAGATTTTTAAAGGTAACATTGTCAAGGATTCCATCTGGCAGGTGCCAGAGTCCTCTGTGTTTCAAATTCAAGTCCTTTGCCCGCATTGCCCTTCTTTCTCTAACTGTGTGACACTAGGATCAACTCTACCAAGCTTTGGATCTATCGCTTCAAAGTGTCCCCTGGAATTTCAAAGCCAGCCAGTTGGACTGATGAGACTTGAACTGCATAAGGTCTACTGCCTCCCCACACCCATGGCAACAGAGTCAGCAATGAGCTAGTTCAGCCGTTGGGAGATCGAACTCGAGTTACCTTTGGGCTGCATTCGACACTGTCTTTTGAAGCTAGTTATTTGGAACTCTGGACACATTTCCCCATTGGAATAATGCTGAAAAGAGGACCAGCTCCCAAATGAAGCCAAAATGCTCTACGCATGTCATTGCCATAGTAGAAGACTAATAAAGGTGGAATGCAGCAATTTAGCTACCCATTCAGCTCCAGGTTTATCTGCTTCTGCAAAAGTGTCCTGCGCTAAATGTAGCCCATTCGTATTGGAATTCATTTACATTGAAGCCTAGGTAATAGGGGTCAAATGATTCATTATTAGAAACCATTTTTTGGGGGGGGGTGAGATTCCCTTCTCAACCAAGGGCTCAACACTCCGCAGGCAGACCAGGAAAGGATTCCAGGGGGGTAACAATGCTTAGGAGGAGAACACACAAGCTCTGGGCGATGAGGTGGGAGAGATGGAGGGTTTTGCATGTTTTCTTGATATGTTGCTATGGCTGCTTCATCATTCACCTTCCTCCCCCAATGCTTTTGACTGGTGCCGAGAGAAGGCACTTAACTGTGTGACGCCTTCAGTGAGGGTTTCTCGTTGTGTTGGCATCTGGTACGTGGTGTCCCTCTGTAGTGCAATCACTAGACTACAAATCAACAGGCTGATGGTTCGACTCGGCCCAGAAGTGCTTCAGAAGAAAGACTGGGGGATCTACTGCTATAAATCCAGTCTTTAAAAGCCCCACGGAGCCCGGCTCTCTAATCTCAAATACCTCTACACATAGACAGAAGCAACTCTCTATCCTGTCATTTAATCTTCTCAGCAGTAACGATTCAATGTAGCCATTCTAACTATGGAACATGGATTTCTCTTTAAATTGGAAAAAATACAAGTCTATTCAGCCTGAGTGATCCTGAGGTCACCGGGTTAGTCAATAATCTACCCACATACTTTATATTCTTCCTTGGCTCTTAGAGAAAAGCTACCCATGATTTGTTGAGAAGAATGGGAATTCCAGAGCGCTTCATTGTGTTCACGCGGAACCTGAACATGGACCACGAGGCAGTTGAGCAAGCAGAGCAAGGGAACATTGCGTGATTAAAATCAGGAAAAGGGTGTGTACGGGTTGTATCTTCTCACCATATTTATATCAATCAATAGGTTGAGCAAATACTCAGAGAAGTTGGATTGTATGAAGAACAGTTCAGCATCAAGATTAGAGGAAGGCTTATGACATGCACATGACACAAACCTCGCTCGCTGAAAGTGAGGAGGACTTGAAGCATTTGCTGATGAAGATTGAGGACTGCCACCTTCAAGATGTATTACAACTTAATGTAAAGAAAACAAAACTCTTCACACCTGGGCCAGTAAGTAACACCATGTCCATGGAAAAGGGACGGAAGTTGTCACGGATTTCATCTTGCTTGGATCCATAGTCATCAGCACTTGTGGAAGCAGCAGCCAAGACCCAAAGAAGCATTGTATTGGCTACCTCTGCTGCACAAGATTTCTTTAAGGTGTTAAAAATCAAGGATGTTACTTTGAGGACTCCGATGTGCTTGACCCAGGCATGGTATTTTCGATCACCTCATATGCATGTTGAACACTGAATAAGAAAGACAGACATGGGAGACTGGCCCCAGCACCAAATACTAAGTGGACACCTGCTTCTTCCCCCAGAAGAATTTGTTTCAAAGGACGACATTGATTCTGCAGCTCCGGGAGAGGGACATATCTGATCAGAGCACACGGGAGCAGATGAAGGGAAGGAGGAGAGAGTGGAGCACATCCTGGCCCACCAGGCCCTGAGGACAATGACCCCAATTAGAGCAGCAGGTCCACAGAGAGGACCACATGGCCAGCCCCACTATGAGACATGACGTCCCTCACTGACCTATGGCCCTGCAGGGGACAGCACCGGAGACACAGTGTGGGAATTGCACCCGACCTGATCCCACCACACCGAGGCAAAGCACTGGGGGAGTGCAGCGGAACAGCAAGGGACTGGAGTGGCAAGGTCCCCAGGGAATGCTGAAAGTGGACTTTGGGGCCAGGGCGTGGTGTCCCAACAGACTGGACTGGAAAACGCTCCTAAAGGCCAACAAACGATCCTTGAACTAACTACAAGCTTTTCTTTCTTGAAAAAAAAAAAAAAAGACAGACAGACAGACAGACGAAGAATCGTTGTATTTGAATTATGGGGCTGGCAATAAATATCAATAGTAGCACAGGCTGCCCAAAGAGCAAACAAGTCTGTCTTGGAAGAAGTCAGAGCGGCCAGAATACTTCATAGAAGGGAGGATGGCAGAACTTCATCGCACATACTTCTACAGGCTACCAGAAGAGTCCAGTCCCAGGAAAGTTCGTCGAGCTCGGTAAAGTCGAGAGGTGACGAAAAAGAGAAAGATGGATTAACCCAGTGACTGCAATGATGGGCTTGAAACTAACAACCATTTTGGAAATAGTGCAGGACTAAGAAGTGTTTCCTTGTCTAACAACAACACTCCATAATCTGGGGGAGAAACTATCCATTCAGCACTCACAGATCGCCTCCAGTGGGAATTGCCAGAATGCGTGGGATAATTTAAAAACCCCAAACTCATACCACGATTGAGTTGACTCCGACTCATTGTGACACCGGGTAGGATAGAACAAGCCTCCTCACTGGGGTTTCTGAGACTGGGACTCTGAGCAGACGGCGTCATCTTCCTCTCTAGGACCCGCGGGTGGGTTTGAACCACTGACCTGGAGGTCAGCAGCCTAATACTTAGTCCACAGCACCGTTATTTGAGGTTTTCATCATGTAGTTGTGTAATTCCCCAGGGGCTCAGGAAAAAAAAGAGCTGAACATATGTCCATGGAACATACGTCGTCAGCGAAAATAAGAATAACAGCCTCCTGCATCAGTGAGCCCATGTTTAACGGACAGGTCTGGGCATGATTGACCCAGTAAATACACCTCTCTCCTCAGGGTCTCCCACAAGGCTTGGGGTTTCTGATTGTTTCTCTGGAACTAGACTCAGGTCAGATCCCTGGGTGGTACAAATGTTTACAATTCAATTACTAGCCTGAAGAACAGTACAGATGTTAACAATTCCACTGCTAGGCTGAAGATCAGTGGCCCAAACTCACCCACAGGAAAGACTGGATGATCCGTTTCATGAAGATTTTAGCCCAAAAAATGCAAATGCCTAAGGAAAATGAATAAACATAAAATTTTACATCAATACCCATAGTTTTATGTATATTTACCAAAGAATAGACACATTAAAAATGTTGCAATTGGTAACTTAAGCTTTGACTTATCCACTGGTAAATTGAATGCAAACTGATCTACCCATATCACATAATACTACTGATTGATAAGAAGTAATAACTATTGATACATGCAAAACCCTGGATATATTTCCAATGTATTATGCTCTAAGGAATAATCTAGATCCAAACCATTACTTGCTGTCTAGGAAAAGGAAGTGGGGGGGGGGGGTAGATCAGAGACGCAGTGGGTTAAGTGCTGGTCTGCTAACCACGAGGTCAGCAATTCAAAACCACCAGTCACTTGAAGGAGTAAAAATGAGGCTTCCTGCTTGTCCAGTGTAAGATTTAAAGTCTTGGAAAGCCATAGGGGTAGTTCTATTCTGTCATACAGGGTCCTTAGGAGTCTGAATTGACTCAAAAGCAGTGCGGGTTTTTTTGTTTTGTTTTTGCTTTGTTCAGTTTGTGGCAAAGGGAAGAGGTTGATGACAACAAGCTACAAGGAAATGTTGGGGGCCAATGGAGCCATTCCTCCTGTTGATGGTGGTGGTGGTTACAACACAAGATGTGTTTGTCAATGCTCACAAAAAGAGAATGGATTTTAATGTAGGTAGATTAGACCTCAATAGACCTGCATCACAGGAGCCCTGGCATTGCAGTGGTTACGCGTTGGACTGCTCCCCACAAGGTCAACAGTTTGAAGCCACCAGTGGCTCTGCAGGAGAGAGATGAGGCTTTCTCCTCCTGTTAAGAGTCACAATTTTGGAAACCCACAAGGACAGTTCTAGCTTGTCCTTTAGGGTGGGTCGATATGGGTCATTATCGACCTGATGGCACTGAGTTAGACCCCTGACTAAAAGTACTTTTAAATAAGAATTTTCTAAAAGGAATAAAAACAAATGTCCAAGGGAAATGGTATGTCCCGTGGTTGTTGTTAGCCACTGTCACCTTAGCTCCCAACCCAAATCACTCTGTTCACAACGCTGGGAAATGCTACCCAGCCTGGAGCCAGCCCCATGGGATTCCGAGGGTTTTCATTGGCTGGTTTTGAGAAGCAGATCGTTAGATCTTTCTTCCTAGTCCATCACAGTCTGGAAGCTCCATAGAAACCAATTCAGCATCGTAGCCATATGCACGTCTCCACTGACAGACAAGCAGTGGCTGCATGTGAGTGGTTACAGTGGCTGATAATGAGCTCAGGTCGCTCACATGGAAGACGAGAACCCTACGACAGAACAACTACAAATTGGTATATGATCCTTCACCCCTATACATTTCCACAAAAATAGTTTAAATGAAAAGGGTTCCATTGGTGGCTTACTGGGTATCAGAATTAGGCAACATCTACTTGGCAGGGTAAGCTGATTTCTACTCTGATGGCCACAGAAGGCCCAGTAGGGACAGGAATTGCAATTTACCGTTTTCCTATAAAATATTTGGAGGGGAGGGTTATCAAGAAAGTAAAAATATAGCACAGGTTGTGATGGCAGATGGAGGGCCAAGATCAAAGCTGAGCAAGTTGCCTGATGGGTGCAGGTCCCTCGGGATCCTCCTTCAGGTAAAGGACAGATGCCTGAAAAGTCGGGGGGAAAGATGTGATTCTGTGTACAAGCACTCCCACCCAGGACCCCATTCATTTTTCCTGAGATCTCCCCAGGGCAGGAGCTGCTTCCAATTGTCCGGTGAGTGACCTGAGGTTGGGAGTGTACACAGCGAGGCCACAGCAAGATTATGGCCACAGCCTGCGGCCTAGGACTCCTCAATGCCAGGCGGTTTGTTGCTGGCGGTGGTGGTCTTTGTAGTGTTATTGTTGTCGATTGTATTGCTGTCGGTGGTGGTGCTCAAGGGGGTGTTGTTGTTATTGATGTTGGTGATGGTATTGTTGATGGTCGTGAAGGCGGTGATGATGATGTTGATGTTGGTGGTCGTGGTCTTGGTGGTGTTACTGTTGGTGTTGGTGGCAATGGAGGCAGTGGTGTTGGGGTTGGTTTATGTGACTTTACAGTTACCTATCTCTCAGCTGATGGGGGGTGGGGTGGGGAGGAAGCTTCCTACACTGGTAACAGTTAAAATCATCTCAGTGGCAATGAGTTTGGATCTTTATCTCTCAGCAGTCTATCATCAGAATAAATACTGGTGGGAATAGAAAACCCTTTGCTCTGAACTTAGGGATAAAAACAAGGAGTGAATATCTGTCTGGCAAACGTAAAGTGAAGGTCAACATGGCATCCAGTGCAGTCACGTTGCGGCGCCACAAACCCAAGCACTGGAGCGATAGCTGTGCGGGCCAGCAAAGCAGTCGGGAGTTCCGATGATGCAACTTGAATCATCTGCACATGAGGAGTTTTGCAGTTCAGTTTGACGGCTTCCATTTTCAGCCAGGTGTCCATCAGAGTGTGACTGACAGGCTACCTAAGGGACACACAGGCGGCGCACAGCAGTCAAGTGCCCGTGGGAGCATTGTAGTCTCTCGAAAAGTCCTGTCACTGCATTGGAACTCACTTGACCATTCCACCCCAAGAATGGGAAGTAGACCACAACAGTCGTGGATGTCCCGCTGCTGTGCTGACCACAGCAGAACAAGCTGGATTTGGGGTTAACATAGCTGCTGTTAGCTGATGTGGTGGTGGTGGTATTAAGGTTGTGTTGCTATTGTTGTTGGTAATGGTGGTGGTGGTGGTGAAGTTGGGGGTGGTTATGGTGTTATTGTTCTTGTTGGTAGTAGTCTTGGTGGAATTGGTGTATTGGTGCTGCTGGTGGTAGTGATATTGCTGTTGCTGTTGTTCTTGGTTTATGAGGCATTATATAGTGGGGGTGGTGGTGGTGGTATTGGTGGATTTGGTGTTGTGGTACTGGTGCTGGTGGTGTTAGTGGTGGTTTAGGTGACATTACATAAATATGAAGGCCAGACCCTCTCTTTCAGCCTGCTGCTCCTTTTCTCTAATGGAAAAACAGAGTCCGGCATGGTTCTGTGACAATGGTCCAAAGCACATACCACAGCCTGGCTGAAAGACCTTCTGGATGTCCACAGTGCTGATTTGGAAAACTCAGTCCCACAACACTGAGTGCAGGCTTGGTGTGGGAAGGAGTGAACAAGTGATGTAGTTGGCTGCTATGTGGCCTTGTCAGCTTCCCTCCTCACCCTACCTCCTTCCCTTCACCCACTCCAGGGACAGAGTCAGGACAGAGCCCTTCCAAATAGCCTTCGCTTGATTCTCAAGGGGTAGGCTGGTTGCTGAGGGGGTTAAGGACAGGGAGCTGTAGGCAGAGGAGAGAGAGAAAATGCTAAGCTATTGACAGGACCTTGGAAGCCAAACCCATTGCTTCTCAGTCCATTTCAACTAAGAACAAGCTAAGAAGACAGGAGAACTGCCCCTGGGGGCTTCCAAGATATATTCAGAATGGTAACAGACTGCTCCATCTTCCTCCCATGTGCCGGAACCACCAATCTTTCAGTGAGCAGCTGAGTGATTTAACCAGTGCACCACCCAGCAGCGGATGGAAGCAAGAGACCAACAGCTCTCACACCCATGTACCATGCTCCTGCTGCTGCTATTGTTGTTAGGTGCTGCTGAATTGTCACCGACTCATAGTGACTCTAATAACAACAGAAGGAAACACGGTCTGGCCCTGTGCCAGTTCACAATGGCCATCTTTGAGCCCATTGTTACAGCCTCTCCATCAATCCATCTCCGGGAGGTTCTTCCTCCTTTTCACAGACTCTCGCTCCAGGAACTAGCCCTTGATGCCATGGACAAATTACTTGCGATGAAGCCTTGCCTTCCTTGCTTCTAAGGAGTGCCTTCCTAAGAATCAAGCTCACTGCCATGGAGTTAATCCCAACTCCATCTACCGAGATAGAGTTCCCAGGGCTATAAATCCCAGGGAGCAGACAGCATCAATTTTCTCCCTAGGAATAGCTGATGCGTTTGAACTGCAGATCTTTGGGTCAGCAGTCCAGTGTTACCTACTGTGTCACCGGGCTCTCTCTAATGACTGCAGACACAGTCACAATTACACAAGTCTGTGACAGCCACCACCAACCTTTAACAGGTCTCCTTAATTTCACTCAAAACAACCCCAGTTGGTGAAAATTTGGATTTTCCCCAGAGAGAAATGATGGAGCAAAATTCCATTAGCAAAAATTCTGTGTGACTGCCTGAGTCTGAAGAAGGATTTATGGACTTGTATTGGACTCACGGACTTGATCTGGACTAGACTGCGATGTTTTCCTGATACACATTTATTGATATAAAGCTCTTTCTAGTGTTAATGGATTTGTTTCTCTAGTCAACCAACTTAACACAAAGGAAGACCAAAGAAACATGAAAGAGCTTTATTAAAGAGCAATTGTATAATAAGAACACATCCCAGCCTAGTCTAATTCAAGTCCATAAGTCCAATAATAGCCCATATCTCCAATACCAGTCTATAAAATCTTCTACAGACTCATGCAGCAGATACAATGAGGCTGAATGCAAGATGATCACAGGCCAGTGGGTGGAAAGTCTTGTGGATCCACTGGCAGTGGAAGCATCTCAGCATTGGTGTGGGTCTCCATGTGGCTCCTTTAGCTCCAGGGCTCTGGCTCTATCAGCATAGCTCCATGTGGCGTGTCAACAGGAATGTCTCACAGGGAGAGTGTGTGTCCCTGCTATAGGGAGGAAGACAGGAGTTGCCAGAATCCTCAGGAGAAGCCCATGCTCACACAAGGGTCTCAGTGGTTATGACCTGATTGACAGGCTAGACTCCACCCCTTCGCAAGTTGACAGGAAATTATGTAACTGCCACAAATCTGTCTTAGAAGAAGTAGCAGCTCTAATCTTCCTTGGAAATAAGAATAGTGACCAGGCTTCATTTCACATCCTTTGGGCATGTTATCAGAAGAGTCTAGGCCCCGAAAAAGACATCTTGCTTTGTAAAGCAGAGGATCAACAAAAACATAGGAAGACTCAATAATGTGGATCGACGCAGCGGCTGCCACAGTGGGCGCAAACATCACAATTGGGAAAGTGACACAAGACTGGGCTGTGGTTCATTCTGTTGCACATAAGTTGCTATGAGTTGGAACTGCCTTGATGGCACCTAACAACAACAACAACAACATGAATCACATCAAAATGTCTTTTGCAATATTATAATGCTAAAGGATGAGCACCTTAGGGCATTCAACACACACAGTGACCACAACAGTGACTGAAGCACATCTGTGAACACAGTGCACGGCTGGGCACAGCGGTGTTCTGCTGTATACTCGGTCACCGTAAGTCTCAGCCTACTGGACAGCAGCTAACAACAGCTTCAAATGTATGACATTCAACTGATCCACCAATTCTACTACATGCCTGGCTCTGTATCAAACAATAGTGTGTCCATTCGGAATAGATCCTGAATCCTGTACTCAAATAGAAGGATCCCTGGCAGTATTAATGGGTCATAATTAGACTGCAAACCACGAGGTGGATGGTTCTAACCCACCAGCTTCTTTGAGGGAGCAACATGAGACTCTCTGCTTCCATGAAGGATTATAGCCTTGGAAACCCTATAGAGGAGTGTCATAAACCAAAACAGACTCCATGGCCGTGGGTTGGGTTTGGGCTTAAAGAGAAGTACCTAGGTGAGACAAATAGTTTCATGTTTCCCTACTCACCCAAAGGTTGGTAGTTCAAACCCACCCAGAAGTGATCTGCTTCTAAAACATAACAGCCGTGAACAGCCTTGGAAGCTATTCCACTCTGCTCACCTAGGGTTCTCATAAGTCAGAATCAACTCAAAGGCAACTGGCTTTGTATTTCAATTTTTTGTTTGGGATTCAAAGAATTTATAATCGATTGGAGGACAAATACAAATAGGGCGATCACTGGACTGTGCAGTAAGGAGGGGTCGCCCAGAGGTGCAGTGTAATTGTGACACGGAGGAAGGAATGATCTAATCAGCCTTGGGGAGAGGCTCTGCTGGGGAAGTGTTGCTGAGAAGCGATGCACACCTCAGCCTGGTAAGACTGGCCCTGCGCATGAGACTCCAGAACCGGGGTCCCTCCCGCTTCAGGATGGCGGGGCCTCGGGGGCAGCACTGAATACCCGCCATCAGGAGAGCTGCCAATGTATTTTTCCCATGAAAACATGTGCACACAAGCACAAACACACATTTGCCCTTTGAGCTTGTGAGACTGATCACGTGGCTTTTCTTGTTCTTCCCGGGTCATGGACGCACTCCGATCAGAAGTCCAAACGGTAAGAAAAAGGCCAATGTACCCCTTTTCTCTGATTTCAAGCAACCAAGGGAAAGATTCCGGGTAGCAAGGGAATAATAATGAACAATATTTTCCCATCTGATTGGCAACTCATATGTTGTTTGCTCTCTAGAATTAATTTAGCTTTCTAGTAAGGTTATCGCGCACACTTTCCATGGTCCCCGGATATAAATAGACTAAGCAGTAAGGAGACAATCAAAATAAACGTGCGTTTGTCTGGAACATGGTGACAACTGTTCCAAGATGAGAAAGACAAATAGATATGAGAAAACAACAATTAACAGAGAGCCTTAGGACGTAGCTAGTCACTACAATATCTTCTCCAGATAAACTGAAGGGTCATGGAAAATTATGCTAGAATTTTTATCCAAGGTTAAGCCACAGTAAAATAAAGAGGCATTTGTCCCTCCTTATTCATTTAAAAAAATTCATTCAAAGTTTAGCAATAGTTCCCATAAAGAAATAAAAAGAAAAGCGTATCACTATTAGTAAGTACGAAAGAAAAGAGTCTGGTCGCAATGTTGCCCTAAAGTGAGTTAGTGCCCATATTAAACAGGGAACAACAAGTGAAAATGTGCCTACGTATGTCTTGGTGTGGTGGGGCTGTCAAGTAGGCCCAGACACCCGAGGCTCCCTGAGACCATGGAATGAAATACTACCCTCTCCTGCACCACCTTCACAGTGGTTGCTTCTGTTTGAACCCCTTGTTGCAGCCCCCATGTCAGTCCATTTTGTTGAGTCTTCTCCTTCCTCTCAGATCCTCTTCTTCAGCCAGCATGATGTCCTTCTCCAAGGCCTGGTGTCGCCTAATCACATGTCCAAATTACGTGAGATGCAGTCTCTGCCTTTCCCCACTTCACTTCTAAGGAGCATTCTATGAGTCTTCTGAGACAGATTTCTAGGGTCATTCAGTGTCCTTCGCCAACACCGTCATGCAGGTGCATCAATTCTTTGATCTTTTTCTTTCGTGGTCAAGCTTTCCCGTGCATTTGAGACCATTGAAAAGCCCACGGCTTGGGTCAGTTTCACCGCAGTCCCAACACCGTTTCTCTTTAGCATTCTGGAGGTCTTTTGCAGTGTCGTTGTCCAATGGCCAGCTGAATTCCAAGCACTGTTCTTCTCAATAAGATAGAAAGGACGATAATGTTGGATCACCACGTGGCTTTCTATTCCCGGAAACAGTGACAGTCTTGGAAACCCACCAGGAAGGTCTACCCTGTCCTATAGGGTTGCTATGCGTCAAAATCAACTTGATGGCAGTGAGTTTGGGGGGTGTTTAGGGATCGAGTCAATGACAGTGGGTTTTAGGAGTAGGTTTAATTGTCTCAAAGGGAGGATAAATATATTCAAAAGTAAAAGGTTGTGCTCACAAATATTGCTAACTCGGGGCCTGTGGGTGTATAAAAGCACATGGTGGGCAGTAGAGCAAAGGAGTAAGTGCCTGCAGAAAGGACCACACCGAGGAAATGATGTTTGAATTAAAAAGAAGAAAAAGGCCGCAGCCTTCAAAAAGTTATAACTGTATAAAAGCTTGATATATATTTGCCAGCGTTGACATGTAGCTTTTAAACCAAAGATGTAAAATATTTTGAAGACTTTGGAAAGAAACCCTGGTGGTGTTCTGGTTGCACTGCAGTCCACAAAGTCACTAGTTCGAAACCACCAGCCGCTCCTCGGGAGACAGGTGGAGCTTTCTATTCCTGTAAAGTGTGACAGTCTCAGACACTCACAGGAGCAGGTCCACCCTGTCCTTTGTGGGTCACGATGAGTCGGCATCCACTCGGAGGCAGCGAGTTTGGCTTGAGTTTTTTGGAAACATCAAATTTGAACTTGAGGGTGGTGGTCGCTGTGAGTCGAAAGCAACTCTCTGGCAGTGAATTGAGGGTGAAGGTATCTAACTCAGTGGTTAGCATGATTGACTGCTGGCTACCCAGAAGGCGGGAGGTTCAAGGCCACCCAGAGAGATCTTGGAAGAGAGACTTGGAGATCTACTTCCAAATAAAATCAACAATCTAAACCCCCTGGGGAGCACAGTTGTGTGCTGTGGGGTGCTCGTGAGTCAGGATTGCCAGTAACTGGCTGGTCTGCAGGTCTACAGAAGCAAGCACCGCAGAAATGATTTCAGTTTAAAGATCGAAATGCGTTTGCACGAGGAGGAATTTGGAAAGGACAAGCCTGAAGAAAGGACAGAGAGAGCGAGGACCAAGCAAGGTGTTTGCAAGGAGCTGCATGTGAGGAGGTGCTGACCAAAGAGCTTGTTTGCAAGTGTGCGTGAGGGCACTGGACGGATGCTACCTCATGCTGGGAGCCCAACAAAGGCACCAGGAGTGAGATAGTTAAATGAGAATGACGTAGGAATACAGAGCAAAGCCATAAAAAAATATAATCATATTAACCTAATTGAAAAGCGCATCTTCCAGTTTAAAAAGATGTAAGGGCTTGTTTTTAATTCAGGAATATTTGTAATGTGTTACAAATATTCCTGAGGGGAATATATATATGTGTGTGTATATATATATATAATATATATTATCAAGAACTCTTTGTCACATATATATATGTGTGTGACAAAGAGTTCTTGATAACAAGAGGAATTACCTTGCCAACCATAATGTCCTTTCAGAATGCCATGATTGTGTCTAACTTTAAGTTCATATGGCCTGTCATTCCATTTCTTTTCCCACCTCCCAAATTAGGATGGCTCCCTCGCTGAGTGCTTTTTCTCTGTGGCCATCAGAGGGACCACCATGTCCACGGAGCTGTTGATGTGGGAGTGGACAAGTGGGAGGGAACTCAGAGTAGAACGTGGGTTCTTCCTTGGCCTCCTCTCATGAGAGCAGGCCCTCACCAAAGAGAGATGGTCATTACCGCCTGGGCACCTCACTGAGCTCCACAAGGGAGGTTCTACCGACTAAAGTATCCCCACAGGCGTATGTACCATCGCCTACTTTCCCATCCAGCCAATCCACTGGTCTCAGACCACAGCTAGTTTCCTTTTGAAACCATCCGCATACCTAGTTTGCCTTGTCCTTTGCTTTCATTGGGTAAGCGGGGACTTTTTCCATCTGGCACTTGTTGATTACAGGGCGCCTGGCCTTTCTGCTGTCACTCTGTGTCCGGTTGGGGTGAATATTCCTTCTTTCCTTGCCAAAAGCACAAAGCATCGATGCTGTCCCCCAGGCACTGGGGACATATCTGATTGCTAGGGGTGGGACAGCGGAACAAGTGACCCAATGAGTCAGGAGTTCCCCAAACGTTACGCGTACATGATCTCTGAGCACAGACAAGGAGAGACTGGAAATAAAAATATATTGTTTTCAGGAGGGTGCACTGCAGCACTGTTGAAAATGTGGTCTGGCCTGCCAAGTAATACTGATCATAAGACCCATGTAATTTCTTCTGGCATCATTTCTGTCCCTCGAGCTTGACAGAGATCAATCAGAACAGGGCTGCCAGGAGCTTCCTGAGCTTGTTTGCCTAATTAGGTCCGTCATGCATTGTCTGAGACCCCCACCTCACCAGTACTCCCGGCTGTTTGCCACGCTTCTGCCTCGGTGGCGGTATTCCCAACCTCAGCGAACACCATGAGCTCCCCTTGTCCTCCAGTATGCAGTCGACCCAATGAGGAGGGACCAGCACTGCCCAGCAAAGCCCTGGGCTGTGCCACAAAGCCCCGGCCTTCCGCAACCGCAACAGAGCTTCCAGATGGGTGGCCACTCTTCCTCTTCTTCTCGTTCTACCTCCAATTCCTCACTGCTCTCCAGAGGGGTTGGAAGCAGCTCCGGTAGCCCCATTGACAACATTCGCCCCACTTGCACTTTCTATTTACAAAACAGTCTTTTGCAAGCTTTCAGCATCTCCCCCTGCTTCTTCCTACCTCCCAAGCCATGGTACTGCCCTTTCTAACAGGGAACCTCACAAGAGGAAGACAAGCCTACGACTGAGAGAACTGGTCTGCAACCACCCACTGACTGCAGAGATGGGTTTCAACAGCTCTTGTTTGAAGTAACCCCACGCCGGGACACGCTGGAAACCCAGTAGCAAACTGTTGGACTCACCCACACACCACAAACAGAATTCCCTCTCTTGTCCTCCACCCGTCAGTGCTATGCATGGATTCTTGCACGCATCACCAATCTCATGTCAATCACAGGTGTAATCATTCTATTCGTGTGCTTAGATGCCTTAGAAATCATCAAAGGACCAATATTGTACCAAGTCAAGAAGAAGTTGTCACACACAAAGAACTATTCGTTGATGATTACCAAGAGTGAGAGGGAAAGGGGGGGTGGGGCACTGGCTAGATAAGTGCTACGTTGGTAAAGGGGATGGCGACATACAATGCGAAGAAGGTTGACCCCAAAATGGTGAAGGCAGGGAAGACCATGGGAAACATGGAAGAGTTGAAGAAAGTCAGGTGAATCTTGCAACAGTGGTGGCCTGCAAGGAGAGGCTTGGAGAAACACACAGGCTGAGCAGGCGGGACAGGGAGAGTGGGAGCATCCCAAAATGAGGAGCTGATGCCAGGGGCTCAAGTAGAAAGAAAATGTTTTGAAAAAGATGATGACAATATGTGTAAAGATGTGCTTGACAAAATGGATAGATAGATATATAGTGATAAGAGCTATAAGAACCTCCAATAAAATAAAATATTATATATATATATAGTGGGTACATGGCTATGTGCACTTTACTTTATTGCAAATATATCTGTGAAACTGGTAGAGTGTACAGGAGGCAAGGTTATAAAAACTTCCTAGACAGAACCCGACACCTTTAGGGAGTGAGTCACTAAGCCTAGGAGCTCAGGACTGTAGTCTCCAGGAGCAGTACGATCAGATGGTTTAACATAGTTCACAGAGACAATATTCTCCTTCCTGTTTGGGTGAGCAGTGACTGGGGCCTTGAAAGCTCTGAGCTACTAGCTAAAGTGTAACCATCAGTCTCTCTCAGTCCAGAGGAAAGAAGAGTAAGGACAATCCAGAGACACATGGAAACTTTATCCAATGAACTAATGCAGTAGATAAACACCAGTCTACATACCCCACTGAGCCGTGAAGAACTAGATAGTGCCTAACCACCACAACCAATTTGTTTATAAGGGTCATTAGAAGATCCTGGGTAAAATGGAAGAATAATGTGGAAAAAATACACAAAATTGCAAAAAAAAAAAAAAGGCCAGGCTTACTAGTTGGCTATAGGCTGGTGAGACCTCCCTGTGCCCCACCCCCACTCCAACACCCCAAGACAAAGGTCTTTACTGATCCTCCAGGATTGGAATGCCTCACTATCCCCCCCCCAATTTGGTTTAATTTTCAGCCAAATTACAGACAGCTCTATAAGGGGAACAATAATACTAGAAAGATATTCACACCTTAGAATCATCAACCATTTAATATCAAAAAGGGTAACATTGACCCAAGGAAAATGTCCATTGAGAGGGCAGCCAAGGAGACTCAACCTACCTGCACAGTTTTGCGTAAGTTTCATGATTTCATATTGCAACAGACTTCCCAGCCTGCCTGCAAAGCTTTTTCACGTGATGTCTCTGATCTTCCATTTCAAGTTTACTTCCAACCTCCCCAGACACCACCTTCAACTCCTGGCCCTTAGCATTTAATAAAATCCAGTTGCCTCTTAGTCAACCTCTTATGTGTTAGAGAGAGTAGCACTTTGCTCCATCTAGTCTTCAGCAGCTGACTTTTCAGAAGTAAGGAGCAGGCTTGTCTTATGAGGTGTCTCTGAGTGCACTTTATTTTCCAGCTCTGCGTGTTAATCGTGTGCACCACCCATGCTCTGTGCCAACCTTTGCAGCCTCCTCATTCTTGTTCGTGCCATTTGCCTGACTTCCCCATGTCCTACCCCTACAATTCCTGCCATGCTCTTTAAGCAGCTAGTTGGCACGTTTTATCGACAGCCTTCACCATCCCTCTGCTGGGAGTGAGCTCTCAATCATTGTTCTTTACATGAACCATTTGGAATTTCATTAGACACCGTCATGAAGCACCCTCCTAAATGGCCCACATTGCTCTTCAAGTGTTGCTCTTTGTTGTGTTGGGCTTTTACACTTTGGTTTTGCTTCCGTACAGGGCTCAGTGCATCATGACCCAGGGAGTTTCCTTCTATGTAAACTTTTTACTTCTTCCTAACGTTTCATTATATGTCAGGCTTAAAACTGGGATGTTGAAAATGTCTTGTCTGATTCAAGAATGATCCGATCTTTGACGAAAGCCACAGGACCCTTCCTCCAGAACGCCTGACTGGTCTGCAGCTCCATCCTCAGAATCCGGCCCTAGACCAGCCCTCAGAGCCCCAAGCTGTTCAAGTAAGCCCCTGAGCGAGCAAGCAGCAGCACTAGAGCCCTCCATGGCCTCTGAAAGCACCTTACTAGGCTGCAAAGCCACTTCCCACACCCCTTGGTCTTTGTGCGCTTTCCCAGTACTCATAACGGGGCTAACAGAAAGTGCATTTACGGAATGCTTGTGGCACAGAGAACACACCGAGCTATTGGGGCAACTCCAAGCGGAGGTGACCCTGCTCTGGTTTGTAGATGATGCCTGGGTGATGCCAGTGTGGTTGTGAACTGAATGGTCAAGATGTCAGTAGACCCAGAGGCTACTCAACAGAAAGGGTAGATGATTCACATCTGGGAAATCAGGTATTGCGAACTCTAGGGTACATAGTTCAACTCTGCCATGGGGTCACTCTGAGTCGGGGTTGACTTGGTTTCTTCCAACGCTTAAGCTGGAATCAAATCACATGAAACTGTTAACCCGTTTCAGATATAATGGCACCAATTTACTTGTGGTTCCATTTTCCATTCAATATGGGTGTTCTATTTTGTGAGCTATATAACCCAAGGGCCATTACAGCTAATAGAGAGCCCAGGGCAGGAGGCGAGAACTAATGAGTTGATTATAAAGGACTCTTCACTGTGACCAGAGAGAACCTTCCTAGGCGACACCACCGAGTGCACTAACTCAGAGCAAGTTGCTCAATGCTTGCCTAGCAGGAAAAACATGTACCATATTCACTCACTCCACCTCTTGGGATAGTGATAAACTAGCATTGTCCCATTCTACAGGTGAGAAAACTGAGGCTTAGAGGGTTTGAGGTGTTAGCAGAGGGGCACACAACAACAAGTAGCAGAGTCAGTATGTGGACACTTGTGTACGGATGCCTTGATAGGATAATGATTATGAGTTGGGCTGCTAACAGCAAACTCAACTGTTCTAAACCAACAGCCACCTGTTTGAAACCGACAGCTGTTCCACGTGAGAAAGACAAGGCTTCCTATTCCCTTAAGGAGTTACAGTCTCAGAAACTTTCAGGGCAGTTCTACCCTGTCCTGTCAGGTTGCTCCGAGGAAGAATTGACTTGATGGCGGTGAATTGTATCCTAATGCCGAGGAGCCTTGGTGGTGTGGTAGGTTACAAGTTGGGTTGCTACCCACAAAGTCAACTGTTCTAAACCAACAGCCACTCCACAAGAGAAAAACGGGACTTTCTACTTCTGTAAACATTCATAGTTTGGGAAGCCCATGGAGACAGTTCTACTCTGCCCTCTGGGGTTGCTATGAATTAGAATGGACTCAATGGCAGTGAGTTTGGGTTTTGGAGGATACCAACGCTAATACATTCACCCTCTAACCCATATAAGTTTTGGTCCAACTGCCTTTCTATTTCCTAAGTACAAGTCTGAAGCACTTCACATTCTGAAGAGCCAGATACCCAGACACGGCCAGAGTAGAGCTGGGCTCCTTGAGGTTTCCCATGGGTGGTTTTCGGGTCACTACCAGTCCTTTCTTCTAAGGCGCCTCTCAAAGAGTAAGTCAAGAATTATTGGTACGAGCGTTTGAATTCATACATGAACAGGCTTATTCCAAACAAAACATACTGAAAGATGTCTTCGTCATTAATGATTGCAGACAAATTCTTATGCCTTTGTATCTTGAGGGTATCTACAGAAAAGAAAAAAGAAGGATGTGCTTTGTACCATAAAAATAAATATTTTGTAGTCAGAGCTAATACCAAATTCTTAACAAAACTTAAGTGACATCTTCCCGAATCACTGACACTTCCCAACAAGTTTACGTGTTAGATGCTTTCAACATTTAAAAAGGAAGGTTGGGAAGACCTCAGAGATGAGCCAAGAGAGGAAAGACCTTCCACCTTGACTACTGAAGTAACGGGGGCTGAAGCCCAGAGTGGGCAGGAAGAAGACTGCAGAATTATCGTGGATGTGATACCTTCTGAAGTTGGTTCAACACTTTCCATTTTAAGGGACCACCCTGGCTGCAGCAAGCTCCTAGCTAGGTGGGTGCCAAACATGTGCAGAGATCAAGGGCTGACCTTTCGATCAGTCTTTTAAGCAAGATTGGAGCGAATGAAGGATATTGGGGGGAACAGATTATAACGAGGGGCGAGTCTTAGACGGCCAATAAGATCCAGAGGGCAATGTCTAATTACCACAGTGACTTCAAAGAGTATCTGCCAGACTGGTGATGATCAAGGACGAGAGGTGAGCTTAGAAGGTTGGGGTGACTGTTTATGGGGATGCCAAAGGGATCATCTTGATAAAGCTCCTAGAAGACATAGGATGGCCATGGACACTTATTATGAAGATATTTTTAGAAAATTCAAAACCTGCTTTGGCAAGAAACAAAGCCAGGGTAATTGCACGGAGGAGTGTATTTTCCGATCACAATAATGCACCTGCTCCTTCCTCGAGGCCAACAAGGGCGGTAGTGTGAGGATTCCATTGGGAAACCTCCCCCCAGCCTGACAGCCGGGTCTTTTCCTCCCAAACTCAAAGAAAGTTTAAGAGGAACATGATACAAGTCCCTCAAGGTTGCCCAAACCGCCCATTTTTACACGGTGTCCCTGGAGGAGTGCAGATGTGTTTGTGGAAGCATTAGAGAGTTGAAAACACCACCTTCAGCATGGGCAGACCTAGATGG
The DNA here is from genome assembly GCF_050624435.1 of Tenrec ecaudatus. NCBI lineage: Eukaryota > Metazoa > Chordata > Mammalia > Afrosoricida > Tenrecidae > Tenrec > Tenrec ecaudatus. The sequence goes on along the minus strand of NC_134540.1, from coordinate 14,396,582 downwards.
TGACTATATCCAGCAACAGTAGCTTCATGGTTTGATGTTTGTTTATTAAACATCCCATGATTTTGAAGCAGTGTATTTTGACTTATTCTATGCTGACCCCTAAACCTCACAGCAACCCTGGGAAACATTACGTATTATGATCCTCATGGGATGGACAAAGAAACTGAGATCCAGAGATGGCTCGACTTGGCCAAAGTCATGTTGTCAGCAGGCCCTCTGGCCCCTAGCTCATGCTCTTGAGCACTGTGCTGTCTAGCGGACCAACTCAGTAGCAATGCACGGAGAGGAAGGCCCACCAGGCAGATGTGGGGTTGCTGAAAGAGCATGAGCATGCAGCATTTAGCACAGATCCTGGTGCATGGGGGTGGTTCCTGTCCACCCAATCCCATACCCTAATGTCTTCATGTCAGCTCCGATCTCTCCCTGGTTTCTAGTCTTTTCCTCTAGCAGCAATGATTCCTGGGCTCACCAGGTGGCAATACACTGGCCTCCTGGGGCCAGGTCTTTGTCTCTCACACCCCAGGTAAGCAGAGTTATACTCACATAGCTTGCAGCGGGACTGTATTTCAGCCATATGTATCCTGACCCAGTTGTGGACCCTCAGCCCAGTGGGGTTTGGCCACTTAGCGTTGCTTGTTCCTGTGCCTCTGCCCGTGCTTACTGTGAGGCCTGCTCGTTAGCTTGGGTCTGTGGCTGTGCACCTCAGCCTATTCATTTGACTGCTTGCTTGTCCCCAGTTAATAAATTGGAATCGATCTGGCAAGCTCACAAACAAGTACAGCCTCCATTCTGATCCGAAACAGGGAGGGCCAGATGATGGTGGAGAGACAAGAGGAGGGGCTGAAGGCACCCTCGTTTCTGCCTAGTGAGGCATGTGTAGGGCAGGTGGTGGGCAAAGGGTGAGAGGCAGCTGAAAGCCGATATTGTGACCCCTTCTCTGGAGACAAATATTGCAGAATCCCCAACTAACCATCCTATCTAGTGCCCATTGGATACAAGAAATCATCTGTTAGCATGGGCTTGTGGCTGGGCAAAAGTTGTCTAGAAATGGGGCTTTCAGATGATACTCCATGATGCAGTTAATCAGGGGAAGACTTTGGCGTTGATAGCATTTCAAACAGTCTCTGTCAACTCTCAAGGCACACTGGGATCCTTTTGGAGAGGTGGGGTCTTTTAAATGCCCCCTGGGATGACTCTGATCTCCTCATACCAACCCAACCAAAACAACTCATTGCCATCCAGCCAGTTCCGACTCTTGGTGACCCTGTGGGACAGAATAGAACTGAGCCACAGGGTTTCGGGACTGAAAATCTTTAGGGATTCAGACTGCCTTATCTTTCTCCTCCAGAGACACTGGTGATTCAAACCACCTTCCCTTCTCTCACCCTGACTGTGGAAATCTCTGCCAGGGCAAAGTCATGCAGATTTGTCTGAGTCCCTTGCAACACTTTGACGTGGCCTCTGGAGCCTGGCTTGGGGTTTGGGTTCTTGTCCCAGCTCCACCTCTTATTGGTGGTGTGGCCTTGAGCAAGAGACCCCTATCTCTGTGGTTAGCATCTTCCTCTGTGAAATAAAAGCCCCCAAACCAAACCTACTGCCATCGTGTTGCTGCCAACTCACTGTAATCCCATATAGGGTTTCTGAGACTGTATACATTCATGGGAGCAGACAGCTTCGCCTTTTCCCCTGGGAGTGGCTCTTGTGGTTCTTGTTCAGGGCCTTCAAGCCTGTTCTGACTCACAGAGACCCTCTGTCCATCAGAATGAAACATGATCCAATCCTGGGCCATCCTCACCATTGTTCCTAGTTTGATCCCATGGTTGCAACCACTGTCACAATTGATCTTGTCCAGGGTCTTCCTGTTTTTTGCTGCCCCTCCACTTCATGATGTCCTTCCCTGGGACAGGTCACTCTTGAGCACATATCCAAAGTACAGGAGATGAAGTCTCACCATCCTCACCTCCAAGGAGCATTCAGGGTGTACTTCTTCCCAGACAGACTTGTTTGTTGTTTGGTGGTACTTTGCATACGCTTTGCCAATGCCATAGTTCAATTGCATGCATTCTTCTCCAGTCTTCCCTTTTCAATGTCCAACTTTCACAGGCATATGAGGAGATTGAAAGTAACATGGCTTGGGTCAGGCACAGACCTTAGTCCACAAAGTTAAGCCACCAGGGTGGCAGTGAGATTTGAATCACAAGCCCAATGCCTTAACCCATATCACCAAGATGGCACGAAGCATGCATTCCCCATTGGATGGATGCAAGAGTGACATTGGACATTGTTATGGATCGAAATGTCTCCCCCAAAACATACATTGAAGTTGTAACCCCTGTACCTATGAATATGACTCTGGTTGTAGATAAGACCCAGAGCAGGGCCGTTCCTAACCTATGTGTTAGTCTGGGTTGACTAGAGAAATAAATTCATAGATACTCATACGTGTGTAAGAGAGAACTTCATAACAAAGAGAAATTATACATTAAGAAAATATCCCAGCCAATCCTGATCAAGTCCATAAGTCTGATATCACCACATATGTCGATACTAGTCCATAAATTCCTCTTTAGACTCACGCAGCCATGTAATGACACTGAATGCAGAAAGATCACCGGCCAGTGCGTGGAAAGTCTTGGGGATCAGTGGTGGTGGAAGCGTCTCAGTGCTGGCATGGGTCACCATGTGGCTCCTCCAACTCTAGGGCTCTGGCTGGCATCAACATAGCTCCATGTGGCTTGTCAACAGGAATGTCGCACAGGGAGTGTGTGTCCCACCTCTAGGGAGGAAGACGGGAGTTCCCAGAATCCTCAGGAGAAGGCCATGCCCACACAGAGGCCTCATGGGCTATTTCCTGATTGACAGGCTAGCCTACACTCCTTCACAATTGACAGGAGATTATGTAACTACCACACATATAAAAAGGGAAAATAAATTCAAGGCAACATACCTAGAAGGAAGTGACCATGCAAGGAAGGGCCTGCAAATGACCAAGAAACACTGGGGCTGCCAGGCAAGCGGGACCCTCCTGAAGAGCTGATGTCCTGATTTGAACTTCCAGCCTTCTGAACCTTCAGACGACAAATTCCTATTCTTTACAGCCACTCATTTGAGTTATTTTTATCCCAGTAGCATTAGAAAGCTAAGCCAGTTATCAATAAATAGAACAAACAAGCTAAGTTTACATGTTCCTCCGGGTCTTTCAGCAATTTCTTTCCCATACCACCTGGCCTAGTAGCTTCTATCTTAGTGTTTATAGATATCACTCCAAAACAACAACAACAAAACAGAAACCCACTGCCGTTAAGTCGATTCTGATTCATAGTGACCTGATAGCACCCTTGTAGGACTTAGGGGACCCAGTAGAGCTGCCCCTGTTGGGGGTTCTGAGACTGTAGCCTTTACAGGCATAGAAGCCTCATCTTTCTCCACCAGAGTGGCTGGTGGTTTCAAACTAATGACCTTGTGGGTAGCAGCCCAGGGTGTAACCAATTATGGCACCAGGGCTGTATGTCCCGTTTTACATGACATCATTTTTCATACGGCCCATTTGTTTTTACCTGTGTTTACCTGGTAATCTGTCAGAGAGAACTATGGGGGGAGTAGGGGAGGCGTGGTAAATTATGCCTCGCTTTGTGTGCATGTTCAAATAGCTTCCTCGTGAAAGTCTTGGAACAGGCAGAGTTTGGGTGAGGAACATTTATTTTTCATCTGGAATGCATTTCATCCCTTCTCAAAACCATCTGAGATGGCTGTTTAAAGAAGGCTAATGAACCAGAAATCAAAACGGAGACACGGAGTCAGAGGAAACAGCTCACGTTATTATTTTATGAAATTTGTTAGCGCAAGACCCCCCGGGTCCAAATCCCACCGATACCACGCACTGATGGATGTCTACCTAATTACTGCGGCCCCAGCAGAAATCCCCTCCGTGAGAGATGTTGAGATCAAGCATGTTCTCACAGCTGGTGGTGGTGGTTAGGTGCCATCCAGGTGGTTCCAACTCATCAGGAACAGAAGGAAATCCCGCCTGGTCCTGTGCCAGCCTCGCAATCTTGATGCTGGAGCCCATGGTGCAGCCATTGTGCCAGTCCATCTTGTAAGAGGCCTTTCTCTTTCCCACTGCCCTTCTGCTTCACCAAGCATGACATCCTTTCCAGAGACTGGTCTCTTTTGAGAACCTGTCCAAAGTACGTGAGATCAAGTCTTGCCATCGTCGCTTCTAGGGAGCATTCTCACTGGGCTTCTTCAAAAACAAAACCGTTCGATCCCTGCATGGTCCTTTCAATATTCTTTGATACCATCCTAATTCAGATGCATCCATTCTTTTTCAAACCAATGAAAACCCAACTCGCTGCCATTGAGTTGATTCTGACTCATAGTGGCCCTATAAGACAAGGTAGAAAGTCCTCAGCACCGTTGAATCTGTCCTTCCCCTATGGTGGCACAGTGGTTACTCGTCAGTCGTCGAAAGTCACCAGCTGCTCCAGGAGAGCAAGGCGAGCCTTTCTACTCCTGTAAGAGTTACAGTCCCGGCCGCCCACAGGGGAAGTGCTACCCTGTCCTATGGGGTCACTGTGAGCTGGAATCTACTTGGTTTTCGGACTTCCCCTGTGAACCTTAGACTTGCATTGGGTTGGTAAAGCGCTGAGCCGCTACGGCAGTTCGAAACCTCCAGTTGCTCATTGGGAGAACGGTGAGGCTGTCTGCTCCCGTAAGGACGTGCCACCTCAGAAACCCACAGGGGCAGTTCTGTTCTGTCCACAGTGGGGTCTGGAGGTGGAACTGACTTGATGGCAGTGAGTTTGTGTTTTGAGTTTCAAGGTGGGAGAGAGGAGCCCTTGAGCAGTGCAAACGGTTAACACCACCAGGTGCTACCTGAAAGCCTGGTGGCTTATGTCCGCACAGAGAGGGGTGCCTTTGAGGAGCAACCTGGGCTCAACTCCCCCCACCCCCCAAATCAACCTCAAAATGGAACTCAGGTAAACTCTGACATATATGGGTTGCCAGGGATCCCACATTGGGTAATGGTTAGAGGTGGGAAGCCAGAGCAGGTGGTGGGAGGGATGAGTGTGGGGGCTGGGGGTGTGTGTGAGAAGGAGGCTAGAAAAGAGAGAGACTTCAAGGCTGACAACCTCAACACTATGCATCAGTGGAGAACTTGCTTCTGTACCCAGGGTGGAAGAGGGCTCAAAGTAAGATTGAGAAGAAAATGCCGTGGGTCCTGAGAGCCTCCCCTGTGCCTTCCTCTCCTGCAGCCTCCCCAGTCTGCCCCCCACCCCCGTTTCCTCCTTGGAGCACGCTCCTCTCTGAGGGCCTCAGGTCCTCCTACCCCACACCAGGCCTGGGCTGCTCACTGCCTGCAAGGTCAGCGGTGTGAAACCACCGGCAGCTCCGCGGGCGAGAGACAGGTGTTCCACTCCTGCCAAGATTTCCAGCGTGGATGCCCACGGGAGGGCAGTTCTACCCTGTCCTCTAGGCTCACTCGAGGGCAGTATGTTTGCGTTTTTGGAGTGTTTGATAGACACGTGTCAGGCTTAAAGCATCAGGGCTCCTCAGAAAAGGTACTTTTTGATGATGGAAAAGCTTTCACTCAAAAACACAAAATGCTGATAGTTGACCGTCTGCAGGCGAGGAAGCGAGGATGTTTCACCTTGTTCTGTTTTGCTTTGTGGGTCGGTAAAGAAAAGGCCTTGCCTGTACCTGAAACCACAAGACAGGGACCGCTAACTCCACCCGGATGGTCAGATTCAAATTCAAGCTGTGCTCCGCGGGGTTCTCTGTGGCTGTTTCTTTCTGACGTCTAAGGCCAGCCCTTTCTGCTGAGGCACCTACCAGCCGGGAGACACAAACCTTCAACCGTTCCGTTACTACCAAGGGCATGGACCACTGACACTACCCAAGGACACAGGCCAGTCTACCTGTAAGCCAAGAGGAGGACCGGAATGAGAACCTGTGTGCCCTGTGGCACGGAGTGGGCCCCAGAGACCAGTGCAGTGGGCGATGGGGAGAAGGGCAGGCCAACGCTTCTAGTCTCACTTGCATCCTTCCTTATTATTCCGTGTTCTCCAACAATTCCGTGTTCTCCAAGTGCCAGACAGGCACTTGGACTGACCATGACCCCGGGAAGCTGTGCTCTGGTGGGCTGCCCAGCTGGCCCCTCCAGCTGTCTGCAAGCAGGCCCCTGTGGCAGGCCCTTCCTCCCTGCCTGCAGCTCTGGGGCGGACAAAGGTCTCCCCTGCTGGGATGTTCGTCCGGGCTCCCTGGGGCTGGGTCTGTACTCTAGGTAATGTACAAAGGCTGCTCTTGGTAGGTAAGCACTTACAGTGCAGTGCATACTGTCGGTGATGATAATGATGATGAAGCCGAGCCCTAATGTTGAGAAATAGGTCAATCTCCAACCTTTTTTTTTTTTATCTGTTGGAACTTTGGGATAAATGGTTCGTTTTTGTTTGTCCTGGGACATGGATCATAGAAAGCTTCATTAGCTGCCATCAAGTCGATTCCAACTCAGAGTGACCTTTTAGGACAGAGCAGAACTGCCCCTGTGGGTTTCTGAGGCTATTAATCTTTATGGTCTCTTCTCTCTCTCTCGGAGCAGCTGGTGGTTTCGAACTGCTGGCTTTGTGGTTGGTTAACAGCTTCACGTGTAAGCCAGCGTCCCTGTGGCTAATCGAAGGGGCTTCAAAAAGTTGGTGGAACCATCTGTTCTCTTTAGTTGTGTTGGGGAATGGAATGGAAATAGCTCAGAATTCTCCACAAGCATTTTGAAGCCCCCTTGAATGCGTTGGGAAGATGAGAAATCAGTCTACCACAAAACCTCTGACCACCCCTGCAATGCCTCATCCGAAGCCTGGGGTCTGGAACTTTCTCTGACACTCAAGGCTAAGAACTGAGCCCTTCTCTCTCCCCAGTTTCCTCTGCTTATCAAGCAAAGGCCCTCCTGGCTCTGGGAGCTCTCTGCTCTACTTTTGTGGGCCTGTCATGTGACCCCTTGCATCCCATTTCTGTCCCTGCTCTCAGTGGAGGGCACAGACTCATCAGGACATGAGTCTGCTGCACGAGGTGGGGATGCGCAGACCAGCACCCCTGTCGCAGCAGCGAGGTGTCATTTGCTGTCATGAGCTAAACTTGTTCTGCCTCTTTGCTAGATGAGTATTGTCCAAACCACGCCTGTGGGAGTCCTGTTTTTCTCAGAGAGTTGGGGGCTTCTCTAGGTCATGGGAAGTAACAAATGGGGCAAGGCAGAGAAGAGAGAAGCTTTCCCCTCCTCCTGGAGTCTTGGGGTTCTGAAGTGAGAGCTATGGGGAAGGAGGGACACTGTTGGTTGGAAACAGGAATATCATGTAAGCTTGCATTTTCTCTCCACGGCCCATGGTGATTGCAGGGTGGGCAGAAGATTGGCCATACCCTGCCCCCCACCCCAGAAGATAGTGGGGACAGAAATGGGAGCTGGGTGAACCAGCAGGTGACCAGGGCCAGCAGTGTGAAGTGTCAGGTCCCTTTATCAAGGCCCGAAGTGGCAGAGAATGGTCTCCCTTTCCCATTAAAAGACAGACCCTCTCAGGGCCCCCAGTCCTGTTATCAACCCCGAGGAGCACACAGACTAGTCAAGAAAGAGAATTTCTGGAAGAGAAAAGACTTAGCCTCCTGCCTATCTGAGCAGTTAGGGGATCAAACTCTTTGCGCGTGAAACATGAAAGCTATGGGGACACGACTTTGTGCCCTCAGGCTGAGGAAGCGGAGCCACCTGTTGAGGGAGTAGACCCTGCGAGTGGCTGTCCTGCCTTCTGGCCTCCCTGGGCTGTGGGTCAAGTGAGGTCACCTTCACACTGACAGTCCACTATGCTGGCCCTGCTTTCTATCTGCCGTCCCCAGACCTCCCGCCTCAAGGACGTCCCTTCAGAGTGTGTCCGTCTCTCCCAGGGGTGCCCAGGTGCTCAAAGCCGGTGCTGACCAGGCTGCCGAGAAGGTATTGCGTCAGTGCTGAGTCCTCACCTCCTGCTCGCCCCACAGTCTCTGTGGGTCCTCCAGTGTCACTCTACAAGGGCTCCGAGAAAAGCTGGCTTTCATGGAGACCTATGACAACAAAAACCTTTTGTATTATAGCCTATAATACAGGTTAAAGTGTAGGCATCTGTTTGGGCAGCTCCCTTCAAGATTCCAGCGCCCCGCTCCCTGCAGGGGGCAGTATCATCCCCTTTTGGAAACACTACCAATGACTTTCACAAGTCCCTTTCAGGGCTGCAACTTCAGCCGGTTGTGCGCACTCCTGAAGGTTTTGATCTCGCCAAGGTGGCTTCTTTAGGGTTAGTGACTCAGTGTCATTCTGCTTATCCTCAGCTTAGGACCCTGTGATCAGAACTTCTTCCTGGCCAGTTGTCTTCTTTCCCAGAAAATAAACACAAGCAAATAGACACAGTGGTTGTTAATCCCAGGGTTCAGTTCAAAGTAAACTAACATCACCAGGTGCCTTCGCCTGCCCCATGGCCTACTCCCATCTCCCCACCCCCCACGACAGCCCAGCCCCTCTGATGTCTCCCCACTGCCCCCTCCCTACTCTGCAAGCCATTAAACGAAAATAATGCCAGCAACTGCCATGGAAACGGACTCATGGTGGCTCCATGCACACCTGAGTATAAATGTGAGCCATGGGGTGGTCAGTGGTTGGTTTTATCAGAAGCGCACTGCCAAGACTTTCTTCTGAGGCACCTCTGGGTGGATTCAACCCTCCAGTCCTAGCAGCTGAGCGCATCTATTGTTTGCGTATCCACATACTTTGTGCTTGTTCTTGTGTCTAGGCATTCAGATGGGGAAATGCACAGCAACGTGGGGGCCAAATGTTTCCCTGAAGAGGAGTTGTGAGGATAGTGGCCGAGAGGTACATCAAGCTCTCTGGAATCTTTTCCCTACGAGACCCCACCCCATGATGCTGCTCACCTCGCTGGTCCCCGCAGCCCTCAGATTCTACCAGACTACCAATATGCACTCCCAGACCACCTCGCATCTCCTTTCTCAAATAACTTAGTTCCAAATGCCCAGCAACTGTGTGATGTGCCCCATAAAAACAAACATCTCCTTTCTCTTATCAACCATGATCATGTCACCAACTCACTGTGGTGGAGTGAAATTTCCTAAGAAGGCTCTTCTACCCATGGCTCCATAACTGCCGCCAAATGTGTGGGTGGGACCATGCAAACAGGGCGTGTGTGTTTTCAATCGTGTGCATGTGAAAGTTGGACATTGAAGAAGGAAGACCGAGGAAGAATTGAGGTGTTAAACCGTGGTGTTGGCAAAGAATATCGAATGTACCAGGGACTGCCAAAAGGACAAACTGACCTCCCTTGGAAGAAGTATGGCCAGAGTGTGCCTTCGAGGCAAGGATGGCCAGATTTTGTCTCACATGCTTGGCCATGTTGTCAAAGGAGAGACCAGCCCCTGGAAAAGAACACCGTGTTTGGGAGGGTGGAGGGGCGGTGGAAAAGAGCAAGGCCCTGAAGGAGCTGGCTTGACGCAATGGCTGCAGCAGTGGGCTCCGGAATACAACCCATTGTCAAGATGGATGGCCCCGGACTGGGCTTTGTTTCCTTGTGTTGTGCATCGGGTCACCGTGGATCTCAACAGACTTGATGCACGATCCGAGAGAGAAAACTGAGGACCATTGGAAAGGGAGAACATTCACCTCTTTGTGGAAAGTGGCAGAGACTGAGACTAGAGGCATCAGTGGCCAAGGCAAGGAGACCCCGAGACAGGAAGGAAGAACAGCATCGAGATGCTGAGACCATACAGTCCAGCTGCAGGTAGACTTCCTGGTCCAAGGAGACAGAGGCCAAGGGACCACGTGGCTGAGAGGCTGAGGGCGGTGTTGCTGTGCCCCAATAATTATATCCTTAATGTATTCTGATCCTGACTTGTGGTAACCCAATTATTTCCCTAATAAACCTCCTTCACTGTGAGTATTATTTGGAAGTTCTGTGTGGCTGCTGCAATGAATTATCACCCATGGGGGGCAGGGAGGGAGAGTGGGGGTAGGTCGGGTAACAGTTGGTGTTAAAAAGGGTAAATAAGAATGGAGGGTAGATGTCTGATCCTTGCCTTCTGACAATAAGGAAGTCGGAGGAGGTCAGGTGTGCCTCCTGCATGCCATTTTTGAGCCAAACATGGCCATCACTGCCTGAAAAATAGCAGCACAATGGTAGCGCCTACATGCCCTGCATGAAAAGGGCACATGCTGTTCCGAGCACCTGGAATCGTACTGCATTGTAGCCTTCCCACAGGTCAAGGTTATTCTCAGGCTAAGTAAGTTTCCAAGGTGGCATAGAAAGTCAGAGGCAGAGTTAGCAGCATGACCAGGCAACCCGGCTCCAGGGCCTTTGTCCATGGTCGTGATGCCCCAGCAGGGTGCTGGTGGGTTTTGGGTGCCGTTGAGTCAACTCTGACGCAGGAGACAATGCCCGGTCCGGCACCATCCTCGCAATTGTTGCTAAGCTTGAGGCCACTCTTGCAGGCACTGTATCATCCGTGTCATCAAGGCTTTTCCTGTGGAGCTGCCCTCTCCTGTCCCAAGCATGAGGTCCTTTTCCAGGGCTAGTCCCTCCTGATTACATGTCCAAAGAACTTGAGGCAAAGCTCCACCCTCCTGACCTCCAAGGAGCATTCTGGCTATACTTCTTCCAAGACAGATTTGTTTGCACTTTTGGCAGTCCACGGTACTTTCGGTATTCTTCGCCAGGACCACGATTCAGATGCTTTGATTCTTCTCTGGTCTTCCTTACTCAGTGCCTAACCGTTCACGTGCATCGGAGGCAATGGAGAATACCCTGGTTTGGCTCAGGCACACCTTAGGCCTCAAAGTAACATCCTTGCTTTTCAACACTTTAACGAGGTCTTGTGCGGAAGATCTACCCAATGAGAGGCATCACTTGATCTCTCTCTCATGAAACGGAGATTGACCTTGCCAAGGATTTCATCTTGGTCGGACCCACAAGCACTCCCCAGGATGCAGCAGTTGAGAGATGCCAGGGAGGGCAGTAAAATGCATTACCCACTGTCTTGGAATGCTTGGAGGCACAGGCAGCTGATAAGCTCGGCTGTCAGCTAACAGGCAAGATACTGGAGTCCATTCAGAGGGCCTTCAGCGTGAAGACCTACTGGTCTACTCCTGCGCAATGAGTCACTGAGAACCAAGGAGAAGCACAGTTCGACCCAGGAGCACGTGGGACCGCGGTGAGTCAGAAGCCACCTCACTGACAGCTGGCTTATTGATCGGCTGGCCACAGTTCTCTTAAAGTCAATGTCTGTCCTTACTCAGCTTTTGTAGCAGCTGTCTCTCTGAGTAAAACCGGGATCCAAGTTCCCTTCGAATTCCACGTGTTCCTGATCCCAATGGAGCTGGAGCTTGGGGAATTAAATCGGCTTTGTTGACTATTCAGATAGCGTGCTAGCATGCCCCGTTGTGTGGAGTGGATTGATTACAGAGTCATCTGACCCATTTGGTGTCATTAAAATGGAGCTCGTTTCACACAGAGCAAGCACAGCACAATTACTTTTGCTCTCACGGAAAGCGCATGAGCTTGGCCCTTTGCAATTCAATCGGTTGCTTGGCAATCCACTTGCCAATAGTTTTTACCTCCTCGTTTCTCTCTCTGATTTTAATTTGTGGCACTGGAATGAAAAGAGAGTCCACCCATCTGCTTCCTTGGATGCTGAGACTTAATTTAAAAAGTCAATCCTTACCCCCTTAAAGAAAAAAGACGAAAACATTCCCTTTCTATCCTTTTGAGTGCCCATCTTCCATCCCTTGCTCCAAATCTTCTCCAATATCTTTGAATTTTTCATTCTTCTTCCTTTTATTTAAACAAAAATGTGGAAACAAAATGTAATAAGGAGCTAATTTATAGTAGGGGAAAAAACAGTGTCTGTTAGCTTCCGTATCCACTGCTCTCACTTTGCATCGTTGTTCATAACCGGCATTGCTTGTGTTCCACCAGGACCCCCAGATCTCTGTATTTCTTGCTTTCTGGGGCTTCTTAGCCACCCTTCTTCCAGATCCCATTGCTTCCCTTCTCAGTTACACTAGCACTTGTGTTTGATCTGCTTGGCCCACTACATTGACTGTTAGGCAGTCACTACAGCATTTTAACACATCCCATGCATAGTTAGCACCTTGAACTTTTCTCCATATTTAGTGGGCTTTGCCACCACGCTCTGCTCGATGGTATTTGCAGAAGAACTTTTTAAATTGTTAGCAAGCAATCGCTCGGAGGTGAACCTGACCCACGTTGTGGAATTCCAGTCACTCCCTGTGACGTGAAAGCTGGACAATGACGAAGGAGGAACGCAGAAGGGTCTGTGCATGTGAATTGTGGTGCAAGAGAAGGAGACTGGAAGGACCAGGGACTGCCAGAAGAACAAGCCAGTCTGTCTCGAGGAGATCACAGCCAGGATGCGCCTTAGGATCGGGGGTGCCAGGGGTTCATCGTGTGTACTTTGGACATGTTCTCTGGAGAGATCCGCCCCTGGAAAAGGCCATCGTGCTGGGTAAAGCAGGGGCTCCATGGAAAGGAAGAAGATCCTCAATGAGCTGGATGGGCCCCGTGACTACAGCCATGCGCTCCAGAAGAGCAGTCATTGTGAGGATGGCGCAGGACCGGAGGGTGTTCTGTTCTGTTACACGGGGGTTGTTACAACAGCACCTAACAGCCAAACAGTGACAGTGTCCAACTGTATGACTGTGACGTTGTACTTTCCCCTTTGATCGGGGTTTCTGTTTCGCTTTGATTGGTTCTAAATATGATACTGGACCTTTCTAAGGGAACATGTCCCAGCCAGAGACTCTATTCAAACTGCAGTTCCGACAACTCTGCTTGACACCTTGTGCTCTGTGTCCTCTGCTTTCACCTGACTGGAAAGGAGGTAGATGTCCATCAGGAAGGCTGCCTCTCCAGGATGATTGTGAGGCCTGTTGGAAAGGGTTGTTCTGCCATCAGACAGTTCCTCACAGGACTCGAGACTAGAAAGTGCCCAGAGACACAGGCATCTAGCCTTGGGCCAAAGTCAGAAGGCGGCACAGGTAAAATAAGGAGTAGCATCGAGCATCGAGCCAGTTCAAAAACAAACAAACCAAGCTCATTGTCATCAAACTGATCCCAGCTCCTAGGGTGGGCCCTGGAGGACAGGGTAGAATTGCCTCTGCAGTTTCCGAAGCTGTAATTCCCTAGCGGAGTCTAAAGCTTCATCTTTCTCCCTTGAAAGGGCTGGTGGTTTCGGACTGCTGACCTTGTGGTTAGTAGCCCAACACATCCCCCACTAAGCCACTCAGACTCCTTCTGAACCAGTTCAAACAAGTCCAAATTACAAGAAAGTCAAGATGGTGACGATCTAGATCAGAGCATGTACACTGGTACAAATAAGAGCTGGAAGCACAGGAAATCCAGGGCAGATAAACCCCTCATTATTTTCAGGACCAATAATGAGAGTAGCAATACCAGGAGGGGAAGGGGAAGGTGGGGTAGAAAGGGGGAACTGATCATAATGATCTACAAATAACCCCCTCTCTGGGGGGCAGACAACAGAAAAGTGAGTGAAGGGAGAATAGGACAGTGCAAGACATGAAATAATAATAATAATTTATAATTTTTCAAGGGTTAGTGAGGGAGGGTGGGGGAGGGAGGGTGAAAAACGAGGAGCTGATACCAAGGGCTCAAGTAGAAACTGTTTTGAGAATGATGATGGCAACAAATGTACAAATGTGCTCGACACGATGGATGGATGGATGGGTTGTGATAAGAGTTGTTTGAGCCCCAATAAAATGATTTTTTAAAAGAAAAAGGAGGATGCGGAAGATAAGGATAAGATTATCTGAAGGCTCTGAGGTTGAAACAGACAAGCATCAAGTGACTGGCGTCTCCGGAAGGGTGCGTTGGTCTCACGGCATCAATATCTCCAGGAAACGTATTTGTTACGTGAAGTCTGCCCTCTGCTAGGTGGCTCCTAATTTCTACATGGCCCGCAGGTGTGATGTGGAAGATATTCTCTTGGAATCCTGAATGGCAGTGACGCTAGAAAAGCCCGTTCCTTTGTAAT